>NC_052331.1:21906264-23256932 GCF_016432855.1 Salvelinus namaycush
CTCCCACTCCGTCTCCACCCCCCCGGTGGGTCTCTCTGCATGGCCAGTGTGGCCGGGGTCTCTCTTCCAGATTGATGGTGCAGTACATTAGTTACAGTGCTCTGAAAGCAGCAGGCCCTCCTGTCCTGTCTGTCGGACCAGAGTGGAGGGAAGAGTGTGACACAGCCAGCACAGAAACAGATAGAGTCACAGCCCAAACAATGCTGCCTCCCTCCCTACCTGCCTGTTTCACTGCCTGCCTGCCTACCTGCCTGTTTCACTGCCTGCCTGCCTACCTGCCTGTTTCACTGCCTGCCTGCCTGCCTACCTGCCTGTTTCACTGCCTGCCTGCCTGGCTGGTGGATTTATGATGGCGGTGAGTGCGTTTATTATCTCACAAACAGCACAGAGTCCGTGTGGCGATTTATCCCCTTTCAAGGTCCAGCCCTGATTTGTGTTGGCAGATCAATCACGAGTGCCTCCACAGAGGGGCTAGGGGAGGGGACAAGGCTTATTACCCGAAAAGGGAGGCAGGACGAGTGGTTGAACCCGCCCTCACTTGCCATTCATTACACTCATCTCTGGTTGCCTAACCGACCGGAACCTCAACCAATGGCCACGTTCAGATTTTTATCAGGAAGATAAGTATTTCTTCTTTCTGAGATTTGATTGTAAATCAACTCATCTCTACTTCCTGTATACCTTATTTGGTCTCCTTAGTTTCCTTGATTCCTTCCTGCAACACCTCGTCTGCAACCTCCTGTATGAGGCCGCACCACCCCCACCCCACCCCTCCTCCCCTCTCCAGCCGTCCACTCCGGGGACACGCTCGCCTGACAAATCACGTTGTCAGATTAGGACCTGGGCAAATTCAATTTCAGCGCCTTGCCAAAGCCGCTCTGAATCTGGGGCTGCGCATGGGACACAAAGCGAACATGACAAGGGAGACTTTTTTGTCACTTCGACCTGGCGCATCATTTGTGAGGCTCATAAAAATGTATCCGTGTCGCAGTGAAAGGAAAATATAGGGAGGAGGAGCGAAATAAAGAAAGACTGAAATGGAGAGCAAGAGGGAGAAGGAGGAAGAGAAGCTAGACAGGGAAAGTAACAAAACAGAAGAAAACGGGGGAAAAATGAACACAAAATAAAAATAAAATGAATGCCAAGAGGAGAGCCCCAGCCAACCTATTCATGCACAGGGAGGAGGAGAGGGAATGATGAATATTCATGTCTCAGGGAGGAGGAGAGGGAATGATGAATATTCATGTCTCAGGGAGGAGGAGAGGGAATGATGAATATTCATGTCTCAGGGAGGATGAGAGGGAATGATGAATATTCATGTCTCAGGGAGGAGGAGAGGGAATGATGAATATTCATGTCTCAGGGAGGAGGAGAGGGAATGATGAATATTCATGTCTCAGGGAGGAGGAGAGGGAATGAGGAATATTCATGTCTCAGGGAGGAGGAGAGGGAATGAGGAATATTCATGTCTAAGGGAGGAGGAGAGGGAATTATGAATATTCATGCACAGGGAGAAGGAGAAGGAATGATGAATATTCATGTCTCAGGGAGGATGAGAAGGAATGATGAATATTCATGTCTCAGGGAGGATGAGGAGAGGGAATGATGAATATTCATGTCTCAGGGAGGAGGAGAGGGAATGAGGAATATTCATGTCTCAGGGAGGAGGAGGAGAGGGAATGATGAATATTCATGTCTCAGGGAGGATGAGAGGGAATGATGAATATTCATGTCTCAGGGAGGAGGAGAGGGAATGATGAATATTCATGTCTCATGGAGGAGGAGAGGGAATGAGGAATATTCATGTCTCAGGGAGCAGGAGAGGGAATGAGGAATATTCATGTCTCAGGGAGCAGGAGAGGGAATGAGGAATATTCATGTCTCAGGGAGCAGGAGAGGGAATGAGGAATATTCATGTCTCAGGGAGGAGGAGAGGGAATGAGGAATATTCATGTCTCAGGGAGGAGGAGAGGGAATGAGGAATATTCATGTCTCAGGGAGCAGGAGAGGGAATGAGGAATATTCATGTCTCAGGGAGAGGTCTGATTTGATATGTCTCTCCCCATTGTCGACGGATGCCTTAGCCGGCCCGTTTAATATTTCCGGCCTTGTAATCAGTCATCTTCAATCCGCAATGTCGATGAGGCTGTGATTTGATGTAGACCCCGCTGGTCAGACTCTGGGGAGAGCAGCCCCCCCCTCTCTACCTCCCCCCTTTCTCTCCATCTCTCTCTCCTCTCCTCCGCCTCTTTAATACAATGTTTACAAGCCAGCGCATTGTCCTCAACATATTTCAAAGTCCTAAGTGCCTGGGGCGTTTCACTGACAAATCAAATAACAGCAAAATCATTTATTTCCTGCTCCTGCCACTGGCTCTGCGACGGCGGTTAGGAAAGGAGGAGAGGAGGAGAGGAGGAGGAGAGGAGGAGAGGGGGTTAAGGGGTGGATTGGAGCATCCAAGAGAATGATTACTTCAATAAAAAAAATTATATCCCAAATCTGCTTAGCAGTCGTACTTTGAGCTGTAATTGTTTCAAATACAGCATGGCCCAAGGGTGGGCAGATTGAGTGGCACTGGGGAAGAAAGGGGAGGGTAGGCGGGTTTGAATCTTGCAGACGATTAAAAGTGTGATTTGTGTTTCTCGATGACTGACTGACCATTTGAGCTGTCCCCTGGGTGTTGCGTTTTGTCTGAGTGAGTGAGGGGAGAAACAGTGCTGTCTTTCTGCCTGTGTGACTTTAAGCAGAATTGAGTGTTGAAAGAGGGGCGTCATCTGCACAGAGACAGAGGACCGAGGTGTCACCTGAGGGGATACTGAGAAGAATATCACTTATATTAGGACAGACGCAGACACACAGAGAGAGATGCATAAGAACATCCTGGAAAGACATGTGACCTCAATCAAAAACATGTCTATCTCGAAGTGCACCTCCCATTTGAATGGAAACACCCAAACCCACCCATACTGCAAAAATACAGATCCAATAACCTGTTTAAATTGGTCTCTCTCTTTCCTCCTACAGTAAGAACCCATCACACGGACACAAGGACGGCAGTGTGGTTCCAGGAACTCCTAAGGTAAGAGGACCTCAGAGACGTTCATGGTAAACCAGCAGAATCTCTCTCAGACTCCACAGCCCCAATAAGACCATCATCGTTCCGCTGACCAGCTCCCTGACCAGAACAATCTTCCTCTGAACTATCTGAGCCTTATTAGGCTACTGTACTTTAGGTCTAGATCTCTGGGAGGACACCAGCGGAGCTCGACAAGGCAGTGTCTTAAGGAGAGGTATAGCAGGATCCTCTGGAAGGAAGGCTGTTAAGCTAGCTACTACTGTATCAGCAGTGTCCATGCTCCAGCAGGCAGTGGAGAGGGGAATCCAGGAAGCTGCCATAGATGCAATTCCTATGTTTCATGGCTGTCTGAGTCCTCATTAAAAAGCAGATCCAATAGACCCTGGACAGAGCAGTTTCTGTGAACACCCAATAAGAACCAAAGGATAGGGAGACAAAGGACTCTGTAAGACCAAGGACTTAAAAAGGGACTCTAGCTGGGTCTATGTCCTCAGTAGAACGCAGTGTTTCAAAGTGTTCACTTTGAGACACACTCCAAGCCACATAGCATCCCTGTAGTCCGCTGGGACAGGGTATGTCTCTCTTATGTTAATAAGAGGTTTCATTCATGTTCTCTCAATGTTGCCACATTTAGCTCTGACAGGCAGGGGCACTGTTCTTCAGGCCCCTCACTGAATGTGCTGAGTGAAGGGAGATAGAGAGGGAGAAAGAGAGAGGGAGAGTCAGTGACAGAGAGAGAAAGGGAGAGAGTGACAGAAAGAGCGAAAGAGATATGAGAGTTTTTTAAAGTGTAGTCTGGAGCCAGCCGCAGTTGGCACTGGGGGAGAGCTTGATCGTCCCTCTGCCATTAAAGGTAAGATTTGCTGATGGTGTGTGTCCCTGCGGAGGGTAAAGATGCTATGAAGGATGTCAGTCTCTTAATGATCACTGTACCTGTCTGGTAAAAGGGGACCTTTAATATCTTTAACATCTTAAAAGACACGCTTTAATGTGCTCAACAGTGTTTCCACTACTCTTCATTCAACTGCCATTTCAGAGGACATTTACTCGGTTGAGATGAAATGGATGAACTTGATAAAAATATTTAATGGAGATTGGAGACAGGTTTTTATCAATACAAGCTCCGAGGCTCACCCTGCCTCACTATTACCTTCTGATGGTGCCTGGTTCAGAGTCAGACAGACAGGGGCTAGGGGAGAGTTAGACAGACAGGGTCTGGGGAGAGTCAGACAGACAGGGTCTGGGGAGAGTCAGACAGACAGGGGCTAGTGGAGAGTCAGACAGACAGGGTCTGGGGAGAGTCAGACAGACAGGGTCTGGGGAGAGTCAGACAGACAGGGGCTAGTGGAGACTCAGACAGACAGGGGCTAGGGGAGAGTCAGACAGACAGGGTCTGGGGAGAGTCAGACAGACAGGGTCTGGGGAGAGTCAGACAGACAGGGTCTGGGAAGAGTCAGACAGACAGGGGCTAGGGGAGAATCGGACAGACAAGGGTTGGGGAACAGGAGTAATCGTGGTTAGGGGGGAAAATGGGAGTAAGGGAACAGGGATTGAACAGGGACTGGGGTGAGGGGAACAGAACAGGCCATCTGAGCGAGGCGTGACTGAGCATTCCCCAGTAGGTGCTTAGTATTCCGACACACCGTGTGAAAAATGAAGAAGCTGGTTAGAGATCACAGGGGCTGCTGCTTCCTGTGCCCAGTCTGCCTTCCAGACCTTCCTACCGGTTGTAAAGCGGATTAACCTCTCCCACTTCACAGCTGCCACAACGGCCACCCGCCCCCTCTCAACCACGCCATCGCCATAGCGACTCCGTGTCAGCCCTGTGCCTCTTAATCCTCGGGGTCAGGGGGCAACGGTACGGCAAGGCAAGATGAGGGGAGATGAACACGTTATCTAACATGGCACCTCCTGTATCTAATGCTGGCGTCAATCTGTTAATTAATCAACACATTACAAACTATTACACTCAAGTAGAATAACAAGTGGTAGTTATCAGAAGCTTGTGCTAATTGACACATAGGCATTCAAAAATGCAACGTTATAATGTTGTGTAGTAGGTAACAATTCCAGTTACATCAATGAATAAAAGCCACACAAATAAACAGCAGTTCCGTGACCTTGCCGTCCCGAAGCATAAAAAGACATGCATAATGCTTAATTTACTGTCCCAGCACTAGGGGTCTGCCATTTCTCACATATTAATATTAGATTATACTTGTCGGCCACTTATGCCTCTGCTCTCTCCTCTCTCCTTGATTAATAGGAACACTTTGTAAATACAAATATTTCATAGCAGCCTTGTAAAGAGCTGGATCTCTGTCAACTCTTCCCCGTAAAGTAAGCACTTTTTCCCCTTCCCCCTTCTTCCCCCCTTTTCTATAGTTCATTTGTGAAATAAACTCAATTAAGTTTGTCAGTGGGGCAGGCCTGTAATGTCGGAGGCTCTTTGGAGGCTGTCAGAAGAGGTTTATAGATGACCAAGATGTCCTGTAATGTTGGCTTGTGTCCTCCTCCTCTCCTCCACTGCAGCATTCCCCCTCTTCTCTTCCTCTCACAACAACTGTCCTGCTCTTTCTCCCCAGTCTATGCTGTTGTCGGTGCACATCAAACGCGAGGGAGAGTCACCGGTGGTCTCCCCTCTCTCTTCTGAAGATGCCCACCACTCCGACAGATACCAGGTGAGCTGCCTGCTCTGTGCCCTGCCTGGAGAAACGGGGTGCATTCCAAATGGCAGTAGTACACTATGTAGGGAATAGGGTGCTAACTGGGACGTAAGCCAGGATGTTGCTCTTGGCCCACATATTAAGCATCATAATCCCATTTTCATATCCTGTCACATGACAAGAAATATGGATTAAAGCCACTATGAAATGTACTTCTGGGAAAATAAAAGGAAAAGTCGAAGGAAGAACAGCAATGGATGGACAACATACAAAAAGTACCCTGCTACTCTCTGTTAGGGAGGTTAAACTGATTCACATTAGGCAAACTCATGCGGCGATGGTTGAGATGATGTTGAGGTGGTAATTTGTTGTTTTAGTGTTGAACACACAGCATTGACTCAGCCAATCATCTGGCTCTCACATCTTATCATGGAGTGGATCAGGCATCAGCCCAGCTGCCTACCTCCCTCTATCCTCCCTGGGTGTGTCCCAAATGGCAACCAATTCCCTTTATAGTGCACTACTTTTGACGGAGCCCATAGGTAGTGCACTGTATAGGGAATAAGGTGTCATTTGGAATGCAGCACCTCAATCCTCCCACTATCTCTGGCAAAGATTTGCCCAGGCTGTAATGTGTTTCCCTGTTCAGATAGGTAATCACCCACAATTTACCTCAAGCAATGCTCTTATGCTCCCTAAGCCTGGATGGTATCTCTTCTGGTCCACCACGTCCTTGACATGTCTCCCACCTCATTCTGCTGGAGGCTTCACCACTACAGATAGGCTTGCGTCCCAAACAGCACCCTACTCCACACACAGTGCACTACTTTTGATCAGACCCCTATGGGCCCTGGTCAAATGTAGTGCACTATATAGGGAATAGGGTGCCGTATGGGACGCTGGCATAGATTAGTTAGGATTAAACTGCTTCATACAGCACAGTGTTTTAACCTAAGTTATAAGGTTATGATGGAGCTTTAATTTTTTTTACATCTCAAAGTTTGTTATTTCAAACTCAGACGGCAGTGATTTATTATTTGGGTTAAGTGGCTTTTTCCCTTATACCATAAAGTAAGAGCTATGAAGTGTAAGACATCATATCCATACATTGACACGCCTATTAAAGGGGCTGTGGTGAAAGTATATATTTTCATTAGTAAAGCTGCTGCTGAAACCATTTCATGCAAACGATTAAACAGATGCTTTTCCCCACTTAAATGTTAGATTCTTTTCTTTTTTTTCATAACATGAGCTATCATGTAGTTGTGTAAGCCATTTAGATAGTTTTCATCCAAAATGGCACCCTATTCCCTGTATAGTGTGCTATATTTGACCAGAGTCCTATGAGCCCTGGTCAAAAGTAATGCACTAAGTATGGAATAGGGTATAATTTGGGACGCTGCATAGTGGATCATCATATCATGGGCAGGTTGTATATGAGCACAACTCAAGTGTCAGTGTAAGAGGCCTCTCTGGTATATGATGGACGATCCACTCGCTAGGAGTTTGAACTTGTGCCCACACTCTGTGCCATTGTCAATGAGTGGGCATCCATCCATTGCCCTGACTGGCCCTGCTAGTGTCAGCACATAGCCTACCCACTCTGAAAGAGAGGGGAGAAGAAAGATAGGTGGTCCCATTTAACCCATATCGTAGTGGTATTCACAATCACTGATCATGCCTGTCAGTTTCAAACAGGTTTAGATGGGGAGAATTCATAGCCTATTTCGTATGTCACTTTCATATGATGAGAAAATTATTAAACACTCATTTTCATGAAATGAAATAAAAAAAATTAACTATTAGTATTGTCTGCAAAAAAACTACGTTTAGATATGATGCATGGAACTAGTTTACCCTACAAGTTGCTTGAGACACACTTGAATCAATCTTAAAATCTAAAATCAAATTAACTTCCATTGAAGTCACTGTATTACGTACTGCTGCTCCCTAGTGGCCAATAGTGGAACTACATTGGGCGTCCTCTGAACTTTCACTCCTATGTTTAGTCACATGACACGCGTCAAGACAACATGGCGACGGCGATTAACAAAGCGGCTTTGTAGGCGCCACATTCAATCCTTTGGCATCCTTATAAAATTATTGATACAAAAGTGTATTCATGGTGCGGTGTACTACCGAGAGGCTGAAATGATAGACGTGTAAAAGTGAGTTTGTCGCCTTGAAAAGGCTTTGAACAAAAACTTGCGACCCTGTTATGGAAGAGACGATACAGCCCATAAAAGAAGTACGTTTTTGTTTACTATCAAGCTTAAACTTGCAGGGCACTCTGTAGAATCCAAATCAATCCAGCCATGAACTGCTACTAATGTATCTATAAACAATATAAATTGAAAGGTCCATATCTAATGCATATTTTGTGTGTTTCCTTTCTTCCTACTTGTAGACATTTTTAAGAGTGCGAGCAAACAGGCAAACGCGGTTGAATGGTATGTATACATTTCCTTTTTCTTTTAAAGTACTAATTATTCTTCATAAACATCTTACACATTTGTATTTTTTTAAGTACATTTCTGGTACAACATCCTGTAGAATTACTTCAGAAATATTGATTAAGCCAGGTATATCTTAATCTGCAACTTCTCACAGCCAACTTGTATGCAATGACATGATTGGAGCCTAGCTTATTTTGGTGAAAATGGTGCCAATGGCTTGTGAAATTATTAAGGCTATTTCCTAAAACAAAACATTTCCTCATCAAATAATCTTCTGTTCATATTTATTGAGTAGCCTATGATTGTCATAGAACAGTTTTCTTATTATTTTTTTTATACATTACACTACTGAAAAAAACAGATTGCTCAATCAATATCATCCGCACTACATTTGGTGGAATTGTCAATCAAAGTTGAAGCAGCAAGCAACTGGGGAGGCGAATGTGCATCTTCAGAGTGTGAGAACAGAGTCATAGCGTAGGTCTGGATGGACCGGCTGACAGAGTCAGTACGTGGACCCTTGACCAGGCTGTGTTTGGTTTGACCATGCATTTCTACCCTGCATAGCCATAACCTTGGCTCTGCCATCGATATAACACATTATGGTTAAGTATAGCCAGAGGCCCATGTTGAACAAAGCCCTGTGTGGCCTTGCTGACAGCCCTTCACACTGTGGACCAGCTCCAGGCTGTAGCTTACATTACAGCTACAGAGCCAGGCTTGCCCCTTGTTGCCCAACTGAGTGTGATTTCAGGGCTGGCTGGTGGGGGGGTCGGGAGTCCTGGCTGCCGTTGTGTGTCTCCGTCCCTGCTGTTCCCTTGACCTAGCGCCTACACGAGCAGAGGATCTATTAACCCTTGACCTTCTTGATATGTTGACAGTCGATGACCTCTGCTGGTGCAGGCGCTACGCCAAGGAAAGTGTCAAAAATGCTCCCCTTGGACTGCACAATGGAGCCCCCCTTGCCCCCTGCTGCATTGGCCACGGTAAGAGCCTGCCCCCACGTCCTCTCCCAACACCCCCTCTGTCAGCCAGCAGTCCCAGGCTCCCTCTCTGCCTCCATTTGCACCAGCCTCGGCAGCAGCCTCAGTGCTGCTATGAAAAGAAACGGTGCCGACTTTGTTTAAACTCAAGCCTCCATTAATGTCTATTACCTCTCATGTGGAACCTGAATGATTCTGAGGGGGAGGGGGGGATGGGGGACGACTCGTGCCGGGCCTAATTAATCGTCCCTTTCTGTCTGCGTTTAATGAAGCCCTACTCAATTACCATCACCCGTTCCCTGGCCTGGGAGAGAGATTATTAGTAGCTGTCCCAATCTCCCCAAAGTTATGGCGCGTTGTCCTTCCTCTCGCCGTCCCTCCTCGGGTCCCCCTTGGCCCCTTTCGCAATCACAGCCACCTAAAAATTAATGTCCCCGGACGCCATTTGCAGTTAAGAAAAAGCGACAAAGACTTACGGCGCATTGGCCACTGTTCTGCTGTGTTACATTTCAAATTATGCAGTGGGGGGAGTTGTCGACTAGTGCTATAGAAGGATTGTTGAGTCACGTGACCTAGACCTACAGTAGACCATCCTTACCCGTCCTATGGAGAGAGGAAACCAAGTTCAGGCCTATCGTCTCCTAAAACAATGTTAGTTTCTATGAGGAGAGTAAATGACCATATCCTGTGAAAAAAGAGGAGGAACCTTCTCAATGTTTAGCTTCTCCTCAAACACTGGTTGAAGATAATAGATTGCCCTCTCTTTTTTGTCATCACGGCACGGTGTTAGAACATTAGACTGTAGTCTCCTAGGCATCTCTGAATAAGAGTGCTGGTCTAGGATCAGGTTTCCCCTGACCATGTAATCTTATTCATTTTTTGTCTAAAAGGAAATACTGAGACACGTTATGAATCCTGACGTTAGACTAGTTGTGGCGCTGAGGAGGATTGTCACAGCGGCATCTCCACTTGCTGTTGTAATTCCGGATCTTCTGGTACCGGACACTGTGGCATCTTCTAAGAGACCTGGGGCGCATCGATTCCTCACCATTCCGCTGACCCACGTTATTGCCAGTGAGACAGCAAACTTCTCTGACATGTTGTGAATGCCAATAGCGTTCACCGCTGCTCTTCTGCCAAGCAGAGGAGAGACACACAGTACACAGCTGGAGGACAGAGGAGAGACACACAGTACACAGCTGGAGGACAGAGGAGAGACGCACAGTACACAGCTGGAGGACAGAGGAGAGACACACAGTACACAGCTGGAGGACAGAGGAGATGGAAAACCCCCAATAGACTACCATGAATTTACAATGTATTTTTCGTCCATGTCAAATGCAATAGCGGTTGCCATATTGAAAGAGAGCCTGGTTGTGACAGAGGCATTCTGCTGGGCTGTATTGCCTGCTATGAGCCTGTTATCCACACTGACAGGGGGTTTAATTTGATCAAATAACTCATTAGGTTATATCAGATTCTAATCAAGAACATTCGGTTGATTTGTGTTTTTTGGGTTGCGTACTCTTTTACCGCATTTCAACCAATCATGTCATTGTAGCCACATCGCTGTCTGCTGAAGTCAATGGACCTACCCATGTGATATTTTAGTACGGCACTTAAAACAGAAATACAAAAACAAGTCCCAGATTGCTGTGTATTTTTTCATGATTCTAACCACCTCTTCCTCTGCTTCTTTGTGTTTCAGCCCGGATTGGGAAGATGAAACGCCGGAAGCCAGAGGATGGGCAGGTATGTCCACTGTGCAGCGCGCCGCTGGCAGGGACTGAGGAGGAGATGAGTAGGCATGTGGAACAATGTCTGTTCAAGGTAGCCTCACGTCCCTACCCGTACCCTCAGCCTCGGGCCTCTAGTCAACCAATCACCATCTTTCTAGTCACTAGTCACCACCACGCTATCTAGTGTCTATCCACTCTGCTCTCGCTCTTTCCACTGGATCTGACAGAGCGTACACACTACTTAGAAATTACACAGACTCAGAACACATGGAAACAGTAGCCACCAGGGCTTCGTTGCCTGACAAGCTCTTATTTTACTTGTCCTCCAAGCACTGAATCTAGCTTACTCCAGTCTTAAAAAAGGAGCTTTCCTCTTTGCTCTATGCTGATGACTTGTACCAGTTAGATGTTCAACAGAAAGAATCATTAGTCTAGGAAAACAGCTCTTTCCTGTCGAATAGTTAGCCCACCTCTCTCCCCTGTAGGAAAATCTTCTTCCTCCTCAGTATCTCTGCTTCCTAAATAGAATAGATGGCAAATGAGGCCTCCTGACCAGCACAGATTCATGCTCACTGTCATTGTAACCACTTCTTCTTTGCTCACAGAATAGGATCGATGTATTTATAGTAATCATGCTCTCATAAACTTGGCTGTAACGTTGGTCATGATGCTCCACTTGACCCCCTACTTTGGTGATGGTCTTTCCAAATCTTACAGATGTTTTAGTTTTACTAACACCTATTGTGCATCATAGCTAGTTTTGTATTAATCTATATTATTCAATATTTATATTTTAATGAATACAAAGATTACTGATCATTTTCTATTTAACATTTAGATTATTTCTGACAGGAGACTGTTTTTTCCACTCCAAGCCCTACCCTGTGTCTGGGTCAGTGTTGACAGTGTCTTTGTTCTCTCAGAGGGAGGGTGCGTTTGCTGAGGATGACTCTGCAGACATTGACGGAGAGAACGGGACCCGCTTCGAGGAGTACGAGTGGTGCGGCCAGAAGAGGGTCAGAGCTACCACCCTGCTGGAAGGAGGCTTCAGAGGTACACTATGCACTACCCGATCAAAAGTAGTGCACTATAAAGGGAATAGGTGCCAATTGGGACGCAAATCAATTTTTCACTCTAAAAAAAATCAGTCTACTTTGGTTCTTACATTAAAATGGCAAAACAGTTGTGCAACATTTGAGAAATAACAAAGTGTTTAGGGTAGTTGAAAGTATCCTAACGATAAGAGTCTTAAGCCAGTACACCAAAATGCCTTCCAGCACGCAACAGGACCCACTCTGAACAACATTCCCTGCTAGTCACAATTCTCCTTCAGTATAACAACAGGTTGAGTCTGTGCATCATTGCCTTTTTAAAAGGACGTGGCTGGGTGCAGAGAGGCTAACATGCCCAGGGCTACAGCCAGACATGGTGGACAGCTTTGGCTCTGTTTACCAAATTACACCCTATTCCCTACATAGTGCACTACTACATAGTGCACCCTATGGGTTCTGTACAAAAGTAGTGCACTGAATAGGGTGCCATTTGGGACACGCAACATCTGTCTCTCCAGCTGCAGTGTGGGGCCATGTGGCCCCGGTCCAGACGGGGGACAGCCCAGTCCGGTCCTGGCCCCAGCCCTTTAGGAGGGAAAGGAAAACACATTTAGCTGTGCAATTGACCCGTCTGAACCTGTGAGGAGTGGTGTGTGGAAGGGAAATGGGCCAGTGACCCCCAGGTTCCCCTCAGCCCGGCAATGCAATTATAGCCCTGGACCTAAAGCTGCCCACTAGGGACCATGGCCTGCTCTTTCCTCCTACCCCCCCCCCCCCCCCCGAAACATATCTTATCTTATGGGAGGGCTAGAATTGAATATCAAATCGGAAATCATTGACAACAAAACAACCTGTAAGTTATGTATTTTTTATTTCCAAGTACAATACAGGGACTTTGAAATGTAGGCTGTGATTTAGATGCTGTAATGAATTGATCCAGCCTAGCCACTGTGTGCTCACCTAAATGATTTGTGAATATTTAGAAGGCCATTGGTCCATGATCAATAGCTAGTGTAGTCCGCTTGATTGGACAAGTGTATGATTTGGCCATAGGTCAGCATTCATTATCTCATGTCCAACAGACAGGCCTTTGCTTCACTGCTAGAGAGAGCTATGAAAATGAATTGGCCACAGGTCCTCATGGTGTGAGTCTACAGATCACAGGAAAGCAAAGAGTCCTCATCTTCTCTAAGGGCCCCTTTAAAATTCTCAAAGTCCCCAAATTTCATCCAGGCGGTAAAACTGCATTACAAAGCCCAATAAGACGTGTGCCTTTTGGCCCCTCTCTCGCTACAAACCTGACCAGACAGACAGCCTACAGATCAATTTGATATCTTGACTGAACCTCCTGAGCAGGAGGCTGTCCGTCTGTCTGTCTGTCCATTCATCTAATGAGCAGCAGACCCCTTCTGGCCGGCTGTGATAGCCCGGCGTCCTGTGATGTGACACAGATAAGGGCTGGTCAAAGCCAGAGGTGCTTTCTGCTGCTCTTAGCCAGCCTGGGGAGACCACTTGAAAGCAACCCCCCGCACCCCCCTAGAAGCTCAGAAGGTGGATTTGCCTTGAAAGCTTTGCTGCAGTCAGCCTTGGTTCAATGGGCCCAGCCAGGCAGAATCCACCATCTACCCAGCACAGGGGGGGTGGTTGATGCAGGGAGGAGAGACAGAGATGAGGGGCTTCAATGGGATAAGAGAGGCCTATCCTCTGTGAGCCACCAGCACCACCACCGCCACCTCTCTCGCTTTGAGGGGAGGGAAGAAAGGCAAAGGGAAGCCGTTTAAACACCACAGAAAAGTCGAGGACCAGGAGAGAGAGGGAGGAAAATCGAACAGGATCACTTTCTGCTTGAGACGTGTGGGGCCCAGCCCTCACGTGGTCCTCCTGTGTACATGGCTTATGAGGGCCTGGGAGAAAAGCACTAAAGGCTGATGTATTGAGGAAGAGGGTCTGATCTGATCCCAGCAGCCTGATAGTGAAGACCAAAGCTAAGTGAGACGATCCTGGGAGAGAGGATTTGGGGCCGCTGACTGAAGATGACAGCGGGGACAGAAGGCACTCTCTGCTTTGTAAACAGGCTTCAAAGATGGCGGCCATCTCTCTCCCATCATCTCTCCAGGCGTGTCCTGTAAATGCCAGAGAGATATGATGGATATGACCAGAGCCGACTGGGGAGGCCTGATCAGGGCTATAAGCACCATGGCAACCGGCTGTTATTGGTCAGACTGTCTCTCATGTTGATTGGTCCCTTGACCCTCCCTCGCCACTCGCTCAGAACCTTAGCTTTGTCTCTGTCTCATCTCCAGATGGTGGTGACATATGGAGATAGGTGTTCCGTGTCACAGTCACGTCTGTGTTACACAGGGAAGAACACATATATTTGACATGTTCATGTCAATAAGATGCACAAGATTGGTTATGATAATGAGTGTGGAGGATATGCGAGGGACGGGTGCCATTTAGGTGCACCTGTGTAGTGTGTGTGTCAGTGTGCACGGACGTGTGTGTGTGTGTTAAGGGCTGGAAAGGGTCAGAAACTTTCCAGTAAATTTCCGGGAATTTTCCATGGGAAGTTAAGCCTGGGAATTTTGCTTAAATTCATCAAAAAAGTTAGCTTATAACAGTGAACCTTTTTTGTGGGATACACAAGGAAATTCTAGGTCTGGTGGCATATTTTGGTTAAACTATCCCCAATTCAATTGAATTGCAACCCTCTGCATGCACAGTGCATTCTTCCATCACATGTACAGCTGATTCTCAAGATCTTACATTGTCTGAGCCAAGGACTACATGCTTTATGGTAATTTTTGATTACGATACTGGGTGGGTTGAATATATTTTATATGACATACATTATTTTTTGTTAACTTCTCTAGGGTAGGGGGCAGCATTCGGAATTTTGGATGAAAAGCATGCCCAAATTAAACTGCCTGCTTCTCGGGCCCAGAAGATATGATATGCATATAACTGGTAGATTTGGATAGAAAACACTCTAAAGTTTCCAAAACTGTTAAAATAGTGTCTGTGAGTATAACAGAACTGATTTGGCAGATGAAAACCTGAGAAAAATCCATTCATGAAGTAGTTTTAAAAAAATTTTTTTTTTTAGTTTTCTATTCAATGCCATTGCAGTATCCATTGACTTAGGACTCAAATTGCAGTTCCTATGCCTTCCACTAGATGTCAACAGTCTTTAGAAATTGTTTCAGGCTTGTATTCTGAAAAATGAGGAAGTAAGAGCAGTCTGAATGAGTGGACCCTAAAGTGTCACAGAGCTTTTTCATGCGCGAGACCTAGAGAGTGCCTTTCTTGTTTAGCTTTGAAATATTATCGATTATTTAGGCTAAAAACAACCCGAGGATTGAATATAAACATCGTTTGACATGTTTCTATGAACTTTACGGATACAATTTCGATTTTTTGTCTGCCTGTTTTGACTGCGTTTGAGCCTGTGAATTACTGAAGAAAACGCGCAAACAAAATGGAGATTTTGGGATATAAAGAGACTTTATTGAACAAAAGGAACATTTATTGAGTAAATGAATGTCTGCTGAGTGCAACCATATGAAGATCGTCAAAGGTAAGGGATTAATTTTATCTCTATTTCTGACTTGTGTAACTCTTCTACTTGGCTGGTTACTGTTTGTAATGATTTGTCTGCTGGGCTATGTTCTCAAATAATCGTAAGGTATGCTTTCGCCGTAAAGCATTTTTTAAATCTGACACAGTGGTTTGATTCACAAGAAGTTAATCTTTAAACCTATGTAAAATATGTTTTGTTTTCTGAATTTTTATATTGAGTATTTCTGTATTTGAATTTGGCGCCCAGCAGTTTCACTGGCTGTTGAAAAGGTGGGACGCTAACGTCTCACGTACCCAAGAGATGTTAACTCGTAAAAGAGTAGCCTACAGCAAAGTGTGTTTAAATAATTTCTAACTTGTTAACAATTTTTGCTGGTTAGTTTTTGCTACCATGTGGGTTTTAGCTTGCTTGAGCCTGCTAACTGAGTGTTAATTCACCTGTTTCCATACATGTTTCATTTTAAAACATATATTATAAAGGAGTTGTTTAATCTAACTGCTTAACTATTTATCTGTACATGGAATTGTATTTTTTATTTTTTTTTACTCATTTTTTTCTAATCTTCACAGCAATCTAATCTAATCTTCATGCCACGGGCACTATCTGATGTGTGTAGACATTTCACTGCAGCTAATGTTGAAAGAAAAGCTGTGTACATTTGCAAATACTGTGCCAAATCATATGTGAAGAATGCAACAAAGATGCAGAATCATCTGGCCAAGTGCATAAAGAATTGCTGATGAAGAGAATCAGAGAATTGCTGATGAATGTCCTGCTCGAGCTGTGTATGCAACTGGTTCACCTTTGATGCTCACAGGCAATGTATATTGGAAGAGATTTCTGAATGTTCTTCGCCCAGCATACACCCCTCCAACCAGACATGCTTTATCTACTCATTTGCTGGATGCAGAGTTCAGCAGAGTTCAAGTGAAGGTCAAGCAAATCATAGAGAAGGCAGACTATATTGCAATCATCTCTGATGGGTGGTCGAATGTTCGTGGGCAAGGAATAATTAACTACTTCATCTCCATCCCGCAACAAGTATTCTACAAGAGCACAGACGCCAGGGACAACAGACACACCGGCCTCTACATTGCAGATGAGCTGAAGGCAGTCATCAATGACCTTGGACCACAGAAGGTATATGCACTGGTGACAGAAAATGCTGTGAACATGAAGGCTGCTTGGTCTAAAGTGGAGGAGTCCTACCCTCACATCACACTCATTGGCTGTGCTGCTCATGCATTGAATCTGCTCCTCAAGGACATCATGGAACTGAAAACAATGGATACACTCTACAAGAGAGCCAAGGAAATGGTTAGGTATGTGAAGGGTCATCAAGTTAAAGCAGCAATCTACCTCACCAAGCAAAGTGAGAAGAATAAGAGTACCACATTGAAGCTGCCCAGCAACACCCGTTGGGGTGGTGTTGTCATCCTGTTTGACAGTCTCCTGGAGGGGAAGGAGTCTCAAGAAATGGCCATATCACAGTTTGCTGATATGGACAGCCCTATCAAGGGGACCATCCTGGATGATGTATTTTGGGAGAGAGTGGTAAGCAGCCTGAAACTTCTGAAACCTATAGCAGTAGCCAATGCACGGATTGAGGGAGACAATGCCATCCTTTCTGATGTTCAGACTCTGCTTGCAGATGTAAGAGAATAAATCCGTACTGCCCTGCCCACTTCACTCTTGCTCCAAGCAGAGGAAACTGCAGTTCTGAAATGCATCAAAAAGCGTGAAGACCTCTGCCTGAAGCCCATACACGCCGCAGCGTACATTTTGGACCCCCAAGTATGCTGGCAAGAGCATCCTGTCTGGTGCAGAGATCAACAAGGCCTATGGTGTCATCACTACTGTGTCTCGCCACCTTGGCCTGGATGAGGGCAAGATTCTTGGCTGTCTGGAGAGGTACACTTCCAAGCAAGGGCTTTGGGATGGAGATGCAATATGGCAGTCGTGCCAACATATCTCATCAGCCACCTGGTGGAATGGACTTTGTGGATCTGAGGCTCTTTCCCCTGTTGCCTCCATCATCCTCCAAATCCCACCAACATCAGCCACCTCAGAGCGCAACTGGTCCTTGTTTGGGAACACACACACCAAAGCACTCTACAGGCAGACTAATACAAGGGTTGAAAAATTGGTGACCATCTGGGCAAATTCGAGGCTTTTTGAGCCTGACAACGAGCCATCCTCAACAAGGTTGGAAAGTGACAGTGAAGATGAGGCCTCAGTCTTATGTTCAAGAGGTGGACATTGAGGATGTCCAGGGAGAAGACATGGAAGCCTGAGAGGAAGACAACCATGGCTTTAGTTTCTAGACTGTGTTGAAAACGTTTTTGGGAGATGCGATGGATCATTGGGGATCATTCAATATTCCCTGTTGTTGTTCAGTGAAATCATCCCATGTGAAGAGTCATTTAATTAAAGATCCAATTGGTAACTAAATTCTTTTTAAAATTTCTATTGGAAGGATTTAATCATTTGCAATTATGTCTACTTATGATAAGGTAAAAGGTTTCTGTCTTGATATGGTAAATGTATCCAATGCAAAAAAAACATCTACATTTAAATGGTATTAATATTCATTTACATATTTCTGTTAAATCCCATGTATTCCCGTTAATTCCAATATATTCCCATTAATTCCCATGGAAAGTTTCCACCTCTGAATATTCCCCAAAATGTGCAACCCAAGTATTGATCCTAGATGACCTGCCAGGAGTAGGGGCAAAAAGGGAGTAGCCTATCCCCTGGGGTCGGAGAGAGATGGAGGGGGAGAGAGAGATGGAGGGAGAGAAGGAGCGCGTGCAACAGCGTGCATAATGTGACTGAAAGGCAGTTATAGTGGCGCTGACCTTTTCAGGGGAGATTAGATTGCCTGCCAAGACTGGTTAAAGGGAGAGATGGGGCCTGAACTGAGCTGAGCAGCATGACCAGGCTGGGCAACCCAACAGCATCTTTGCGTCCTAAATGGCACCCTATTCCCTATTTAGTTTTTGACCATGGCCCATGGGGCTCTGGTAAGAAGTAGTGTACTTTAATGGTGAATAGAGTGGCATTTGGGACACTACCTGTTACTTCAGACTGCTGTAGTCCTCCTCCTCATCTCTGCTCATGGGACATCAACCGGGTCGGACTTTGGGCAATCCAATTTCAGCCGGACGGTTCGGCTGCATGCCACTTGCTTTTACAGCATCCCCTCGTTTTAGTTTCTATCAGTCAACTATCAGTGTGATGGGGATCTTGTTTTCCCTACTTGTCTTTATAGTCTTCTTCCACACTTACCGCTGTGGTGAATTGAGATTGAATTGGATCGAATGCAGCAGTTGTAGGTAGCCCACACCTGTCGGTTCCAGTTGGGGGAAGTATATTTGAGAGAAATATTTCTCCATGTCCCACTGGGTTTAAGGCTAATCCTACCTAGTAACACTTAGCAGTGGAAAGTCCACTTCTTAGGGGCAACAGTGGCCCCGGCCTTGTCAGTGGGTGGGTCGGGAACAGTGAAAGCATCTAGAGCCTCTCTCCTCAGCCAGAGAGCCACCACACCACAGCCTTTTGAAAATCAATGCTGTGCTGCTCTGCCTCTGTCCCTCCCATCTCCTGGCCCCAATCCCAGCCATGCATCGCTAACTAGCCGCAGGATCCATACCCTGATCAATTGATTGGATTAACAGTGATTTCAGGTTCCTTCCAACCCTCTGCCACTTTCTCCTCCCCAATGTGCCTGGCCAGCGGCCGCCATTAGTGGTCGGGACGGAGGGACTATCTATTTATTTATTTTAGCCTCTCCTACGTGTTTGGTCACTCGTTCACAGTAGATAAACTGCAAATGATGCCCTGCATTTAATTTACGACCTTACCACCAGACCTGGCCCGGCCGCCATACCTCCCTTCCTCCCCTCCTTCCCAGCGGCCTTAGAGGCATCCCCCAGGTCCAGGTGGTTGACTGTGCTGTGGGAGAGACAAAGGCTTGGACTTGAAAAACACATTATTAGCCCATCCCTTGCTCTGTAGTATTTCAATCATCTCAAAGTCCATGAATGGTGGTGGTCTATCTGGATAGGATAGGCTTCCATGCTGCCCGCTGGTCCCCGCTGTCTGGTAATACTGCCTCTGCCACCAGCAGCTGAACAGACATTTATGCACCACAGCCGTTGTTTGCATATGCTCCACGCAACCACAGGGACCAAATAAAACTTAAAAGGTCCCTTTTTATGTGATCACTAAAAGCATGGGCACATTGTAAAAATGGTTAGCCTTGGTGGCAGGCAGGGACAGAGTTTTATCCTCTCCTCGAGCAGCAGCTCCCTCAGCACAGAGCTTCCTCCAGCCTTCACAGAGGGAGGGGAGGAGGCTTCCTGCCTTCTGGGTCTCTGTGCTGGGTTGACTTTAGGACATCTATCCATGGCTCTACCTATGTCTCCACATGAGCCCAGTCTGTCTGTACCCCACCACAGCCCTATACCATCTCCTGTTCTGACACGTCAGTGTCCAGTCCTAGACGAGTGAGAGACTCGGTCCCTGACCACTCAATCAGCCCCCAGCGCTGTGTGCGTCTCCGTGGCAGCACAGGCAGGGGGAGAGGCAAGTCCTAAGTGGAGCTGAAAGAGCCAGCAGTCAGGCAGGAGTTTGTCTGGTGGGCCGCTCATCACAGGGTTTATAGAGGTGCCAGTCAGATCTACCGCCAGTCAGTCAGCCCCCCCCAGACTGCCACGCTCCCAGAACCAGATAACCATCCACTGGCAGCTGACAGACAGCTGACACAACCCAGTAAACCTCTTCCCTCTGTCTGCCGCTGACAGCCAACAACACTTTACAGGGAGGGAGGGAGGGGGAGATTGCAGCATCTCAACATGTCTATTTCAATCAGTTTGCTTTAGCAGCAGGTTTAATAGCTAGCTCAGATCTTTCTTACCCTGCTGGTCTACATGTGTAGAGAGAGCGATAGGGAGATGGGGTCTGGAAGAAGGGCTTGCTGCTGTTGGAGCCCTGCTTTGCACTGTCATCCTGTCTGACATGACAGAACTGCCTGCTTCAGAGGTTGTGAAGTGTATATACAGTGTTTAAACGCATTTGTATTTCCCTCCACAATATTAAGGACGGTTGCATGGTCTGACATAGCCTAGGCAATGACTCTGCCCCCCTCCGCTCTCCCCTCCCTCCCTCTGCCCCCCTCCCTCTCCTCAGGAACAGGCTTTGCCATGTGTAGCACGAAGGAGAGCCACGACAGCGACGCCGACCTGGACGTGGATGGAGACGACACGCTAGAGTACGGCAAGGCCCAGTACACAGAGGCAGACATCATTCCCTGCTCCGGAGAGGACCAAGGAGAAGCCAAAGAACGGGAGGCCCTGCGCGGGGCGGTGTTGAAGTAGGTTCTCACTCCTACCGCTCTACTGAAGTCCACTCTGGTCTACTCTACTGACTTGGGTTTTGTTTGTTTCTGCTCTTTCAGTGGTGGAATGCCGTCCAACAGAATAGCGGCAGAGTTCTCCAAATGGGCCAGTGATGGTGAGTTGAGGCTTGGAACAAGATGTCATCTTCTGTTTTTATGGTTACCATATTGAAATCTTTTGACCGTATTGATTTAATGTCAAGGTCAGTTGTCATAGTTCCCCATCTCTCTCTGCAGAGATGCCCTCCACGAGCAATGGCGAGAGCAGCAAGCAGCAGCTGCCTCAGGACCCCAACGCCGCCTGCTCATCCTCCAACGCGCCCCGGACCTGTAAAAACAGCGAAATAGAGAAGTAAGAATCATCTCTCCATCCCGTCCTCCCCTCTCTTCTCAGCCCCAGAGCACACACGCACACCTGCCCAAGCCTTTTCCTATCTCGTTTCTATTACTCTCAAATTAGTTTTCTTTCCTTCCTGCGCCCGGCCGGTTGGGTCATAAATGATGCATTTTGTGTGGTCGTTTTTCCTCCTGCGGTGAGATAGCCGGTGAATCTGTGCTTTGACTCACTTCATCCACTGGTCTGATCACAGAGAGGCTCCAATGGTATTGATCCTCTCTCTGTAGCCGTGTGCTCCATCTGGGCCAGACACACAGCACCATGCAGGAATCCTAATTTCACCACATAAGCACACACACACTACCTCCCTCCTGCTACCTACCTAGCAGCAGACCTCCTAGTAGAAGCCCAGCTCCAGTCTCCCCAGCCCCTCCCTGCCAAGCAGCAGATAAATGTGAATAACCTGTTCATGTGAAAGGGCAGCCCCTCTAATTCCCTCATCTCCATGTCCTCATCCATATTCCCCGACAAGCGGCGCCCAGAAAACAATTTCCACCAGCAGCAGCATGGCCGGCCCCTCTGAATGGGTAATTGGGGTCAGAGCAGCACAGCTAGTGGAGAGAGAGGGGGATTTTGGTTGATTGCTTGCTTCTGCATGTTTGGCATATTCCATGTTCTCCCCCTTTGCTCCTCTTGCTCCCCATTTTGGCTCAGTTGCTTCAGTTTCCCCCCACCCCTATCTTAAACATGGCCACAGGTCAAAACTGCAGTCTGCCACTGCCTTCCATCACAATCCCTCTCTCTCTCTTCCTTGCTGCCTTCACTTGTCCAAGCCTCAGAGACTGACTGACTTACTGACTACTTCTGACTCCTTCCTCACATCTCATTTGGCCATTTCCTTTCCTCAGTGTCCATTTCCCCTGCTGACTCTGACTGAGATAAATGATTGTTTTGGTTTCAACAAAGCAGCCAAACGGCTCCGTTTCTTACTCTCCCTCAGCCGCCATCATCATCATTGACTTCCTGTGAAGGGCTCATGTTAAAATGCCTAGTAGTACGAGAGTAGCAAGTGTTTTCTAAATCCACACACACATGTTTATTTCCTCTTTCTCTTAGCGCCCGTAGTCACACACACACACACACACACACACACACACACACACACACACACACACACACACTTTTCTACACACACTCTTGTGTGTCTGAATTTAAATGAATCAATCAGGAGGAAGTTGCTCAGCTTAGAGTAGAGCTGGTCTAGCCACATATTAAATATCAGCCTGCTGCTGGAGATCTGAACTGGTGCATAAGCATAGCAGCTTGAGGTGTATTGATCTGGGTTATATCCCAAATGGCACCCTATTCCCTTTATAGTGCACTGCTTTTGACTGGAGCCCTATGGGCCCTGGTCAGAAGTGGTGTACTATAAAGGGAATGACGGCCCATTTGGGACGCAACCCTGATCTGGCCTCATCAGTACACTGTGATCACGTATCTGGCCCTATCCCTCCACCCCTCTTCCTGGGTGACTGTGTGTACCCAGGATGAATGTGTGTGTGCAGAGTGGGAGGATGAATTCATCAGCAGCACATCCTCTGGGGCAGTGTGGTTATGATCCGTCTGTGTGGCAGACAGACCGATGTAAACACAATGACTGTCTGAGGGTTAGGGATGGAAAGCCTTGTGTCCATAAGGATAACAGTGTCGGTGGTTTAGGCTTAAGTGAGTGTAGGAATAGCGAGTTGCTCTTTTTTTGTTGTGTGTGTGTCGGCATGAAGAAAGACAGGTGAGCGCTCCCTAAGTGGTGAAGCCAGAAGCATGACAGCTTAGGTTGATTCATCACTGTAACCCTGTTGAGGCTCCCTGCCTCCCCTCTTATACACACATACACACACGGTCCATCTCCTTCCCACACACACACACACATATTTGTGACAGCCACCTCTCTGTGCCATTATGTGGTGGAAAGGGGCATTAGGTGTGTTAGGCGGGCAGGCCATAGATCACTCCCGCTGGTTGTCAGACAGAAGGAAGAGTAGGCCTAAGCCATGAGAAGGGCCTCCTGCCTGCCTCCTGAATCAGCTTTATTAGCTTAGCTATCGGCTGCTCTGCTCCAGATGTGACACGCCCGTGTATTTAATATCGCAGGCCATGTTTCCACCAACCAGTCTGCTCTGGGGCACATACTCACTGGTTGGCACCCTATTCCCTATATAGTGCACTACTTTTGATTGTGCCCTATGGGGAAAAAGAAAGTCAAACGTAGTGCACTATACACGGAATAGGGTGCCGTTTGGGACACCTCCACAGAGTCACTCTCCAGCTGAACCTGTATTATTCCCAGATATTTCTTGTTTTTCTCCCTCCTTGCCGTTGTTTTCTACTTAAGCAATAAGGCACCTCAAGGGATGTGGTATATGGCCAATATACCATGGCTAAGGACTGTTATTAGGCATGACGCGTTGTGGAGTGCCTGGACACAGCCCTTAGCCGTGGTATATTGGCCATATACCACAAACCCCTGAGGTGCCTTATTGCTATATTTTCCAACGGAGCTATGCATTTTGGCGCGTTTTTTCTCTCTCGCCTGAGCAGCCTCGTTTCAAATATAATTAAACCATCTAGTGTTCAGCGAAATAACAACACAATGTCAAATACAGGTAGCCTAGTCAAATAATTAACATCCAATCACATTAACCGTTCCTCTCTGGCGGGAAACCTTCACTGTTGCGCAGACATTTAGAAACAAAACATGACAATTTGAAAAATAAGCCATGGGATTTTCTTGAGCAAGAATAACTACGTCTTTCGAGTAGTAAGACATGTATAAAAGCAACAGATACCATTAATAAGAAGGGGCTGGAAGCGTCTTATATGGTGAGCTACCGAGTAGCTACGGCAGGCAAGCCCCATACTATTGTGGAGGACTTAATTCTTCCTGCTGCGGATTTGGCTGGGACAATGCTGGGGGAAACGTCCAAAAAAACTATCCAGACAATGCCTTCATCAAACAACACTGTTTCACGATGCATCAGTGACATGGCAGAAGATGTTTTGAAACAATTACTGCTTCGCATACAAGCCAGTGAATTCTATGCATTACAGCTGGATGAGTCAACAGACGTGGCGGACCTGGCGCAGCTCCTGGTATATGTCTGTTATGTTTATGGGGGGTCTATTAAGGAAGACATCCTCTTCTGCAAACCACTGGAAACCAGGACAACAGGAGAGGATATTTTTAAAGTACTGGACAGCTTGTGACATCAAATGGAATTTGGTGGTCAAGATGTTGGTATCTGTACTGATGGCGTAAAAGCCATGACAGGGAGACATAGTGGAGTGGTAACTCGCGTGCAAGCAGTTGCTCCAGACGCCACTTGGGTACACTGCAGCATCCACAGAGAGGCTCTTGCTGCCAAGGAAATGCCTGACAGCTTGACAGATGTTTTGGACTCTACAGTGAAAATTGTTCACTTTGTTAAGGCAAGGCCCCTGAACTCTCGTGTATTTTCTGCATTATGCAATGATGTGGGCAGCGACCATGTAACGCTTTTACAACATACAGAAGTGCTCTGGTTATCAAGGGGCAAAGTATTGACACGTTTTTTTAAATTGAGAGACAAGCTTAGTTTTCTTTACTGACCATCATTTTCACTTGTCTGACCGCTTGCATGATGACGAGTTTCTCACACGACTGGCCTATCTGGGTGATGTTTTTTCTCGCCTGAATGATCTGAATCTAGGATAACAGGGACTCTCCGCAACTATATTCAATGTGGGGACAAAATTGAGGCTATGATTAAGAGCTCTTTTTTTGGCTGCATTAACAAGGACAACACACAGGTCTTTCCATCATTGTTTGATTTTTTTTGTGTGCAATGAACTCAAGCTTATGGACAATGTCAAATGTGGTATGTATGGCGAAGCAACTGAGTGAGCTGGGTGCGCAATTACGCAGGTACTTTTCCGAAACGGACGATACAAACAACTGGATTCGTTATCCCTTTCATCCCCTGCTTCCAGTCCATTTATCGATATCTGAACAAGAGTGCCTCATCGAAATTGCAACAAGCGGTTCTGGGAAAATTTAATTTAATCAGAAGCCACTGCCAGATTTCTGGATTGGGCTGCGCTCAGAGTTTCTTGCCTTAGCAAATCCCGCTGTTAAGACACTGATGCCCTTTGCAACCACGTACCTATTTGGATTCTCGGCCCTAACTATTATGAAAACTACATACAGGCACAGACTGTGTGTGTAAAATTATTTAAGACGGAGAGACTCTCCAATACAACCCAACATTGCAGAGTTATGTGCATCCTGTCAAGCACACCCTTCTCATTAACCTGTGGTGAGTTATTCACCATTTTTGATGAACAAATAATGTTTTATATGTAAAATGGTTAAATAAATAGCAAAATTATTGATTATTATTATTTGTGCCCTGGTCCTATAAGAGCTCCTTGTCACTTTCCACAAGCCGGGTTGTGACAACTCACACATTCTTATGTTTAATAAATGTATTGTATAGTGTGTGTGTGGCAGGTTTACAATGATGGCAAAAAACAACATTTGAGAGTGCGCTGACCCTGGTGCTAGAAGGGGGTACGCAGCTGGAGGTAGAATGTTTGAAGGGGTACGGACTATAAAAAGTTTTGGAACCACTGGCTTAGTGGGAGGAACAAGACAGTATTATTAGTATTGTCACAGAAGAGAAAGAGATGTGGTAGTGATTTTATTGAAATACAAATAAATCATTAAATTACATTTTTTATTTATTTAACCTTTATTTAACTAGGCAAGTCAGTTAAGAACAAATTATTATTTACAATGACGGCCTAGGAGCAGTTAACCTTAACAAGGTTAACTGCCTTGTTCAGGTGCAGAACCACAGATTTTTACCTTGTCAGCTCGGGGATTCGATCTAGCAACCTTTCGGTTACTGGCCCAATGCTCTAACCACTAGGCTACCTGCCGCATGTTGTTCCATTTGGATCTTTCTGTTGGCATTCTATGAATTTTTGTGCCAAAATCTATAAGTAAAGAAATGGGCATGCAGTGTGACAGTTTTATGGGCAATTTCCTGATACGAAAGAAGTAGGTTTAATCTGAGAATCCCTTTAAGGAGACCAAATAAGGGATTGAATGATTTTAGAAGAACGAGGCTGAAATTCCCTCCTTGCTGTTTGCAAAATGCATGTATTTGTAGGGACTTTCTCAGCCCTCGTTCTCAAATGAAAATGAGGTTTGTCTCCTTTCGTTATGCTGATGCATTGTGTGTGTGTGTGTGTGGCGGTAGTGAAATCTCTGATCTCATCCCAGATGGGTAATGATCTCTTGGCATTGGGGTCGTCTCCAACCCCACTCGTTCCCAACAAGATAAATGACCTCTCCAATGCCGCCAATGTGATTGCTGCAAAATGTCATGCTCAACATGAAACAATGGCAGAGATTTCCGTGTAGCTTCGCAAGTAATTGAATCTGTCCTCAATTTCTAAGTGATGACTCTACCCCACCTCCTCCCTCGGACCCTGTGAGAGAAAGAAGCCCTCCCCCTATAGCCATCTGAGACCTTCCTCACACACAAGGGCTGGAGCTGAAGAAATCAATTGTGACTTCAATGTTTTATCTGGTGTCAGTTTAGTTAAAGATGCACAATGCAGAAATCACTCCGCCATTTCCTGGTTGCAAAAATGTGAATAGTTTGCTTAATTTCTTTTTGTGACTTTTTATTACGCTGATTAGATTCACGTGCTGGCGTGGACATTGCCTTAAGGGATTACACACACGACCCCATAATGTCAAAGTGGAATGATGTTCTTCTATAATTTTACAAATCAATTACAGATTAAAAGATGAAATGTCTTGAGTCAATAAGTGTTCAACCCCGTTGTTATGACAAGCCTAAAGAAGTTCAAGAGTAAAAATGTCCTTAACAATTTACATAAGTTGCATGGACTCACTCTGTGTGCAATAATAGTGTTTACCATGATTTTGTAATGACTATCTCTGCTCTGTACCATACACATACAATTATCTTTAAGGTCCCTCAGTTGAGCAGTGAAATTCAACCACAAACACCTGGGAGGTTTTCCAATGGTTCGCAAAGAAGGGGCACCTATTGGTAGATATAAAAAATTTAAATGAAGAAAAAAAAACATTGAATGTCCCTTTGAGCATGGTGAAGTTATTAATTACACTTTGGATGGTGTATCAATACACCCAGTCATTACAAAGATACAGGCGTCCTTCCTAACTCAGTTACCGGAGAGGACAGAAACGGCTCATGGATTTCACCATGAGACCATTGGTGACTTTAAACCATTACAGAGTTTAATGACTGTGATCGGAGAAAACTGAGGATGGATCAACAACATTGTAGTTTCTCCACAATACTAACCTAATTTACAGAGTGAAAAGAAGGAAGCTTGTACAGAATAACAATATTCCAAAACATGCATCCTGTTTGCAATAAGGCACTAATGTAATACTGCAAAAAATGTGGCAAAGGAATTAACTTTTTTCCCTGAATACAAAACGATATGTTTGGGGCAAATCCAATACAACACATTACTGAGTACTGCTCTCCATATTTTCAAGCATAGTGGTAGCTGAATCATGTTATGGGTATGCTTGTAATCGTTAAAGACGGGGCAGTTTTTCAGAATAAAAAATAAACAGAATGGAGCTAAATACTGGAGGAAACCCTTTGGTCTGCTTTCCACCAGTCACTGAGATTAATTCACCTTTCAGCAGGACATTAACCTAAAACACAAGGCCAAATCTACACTGGAGTTACTTACCAAGAAGACGTGAATGTGCTTGAGTGGCTGAGTTAGATTTTCAAGCATATTTAAGTTAAAACTATGGCAAGACCTGAAAATGGTTTTCTGGCAGTGATTAACAACCAATAAGATTAATGTTGCATAATCCAGGCGTGGAAAGCTTTAGCTAGACTCACAGCTGTAATCGCTGCCAAAGGTGATTCTAACATGTATTGACTTGGTTTGAATACTTATCTTTACAAATGTTAAAATATTTCTTCCACTTTGACATTACTGAGTATTTTGTGTTGATCGTTCACAAAAATGACAATTAAATCAATTTTATTTTGTAACACAACAAAATGTGGAAAAAGTCAAGGGGTGTGAATACTTTCTGAAGGTGAATGGTGGTGGTTGTGGATTATTCCCCATTGTAAAAGGTTGTCAGTCCCCTGGGTCTCTCTTTTCGTCCTCCTCCCTCTCTCCTGAATCTAACTGAAATTACACCAGCCAGTAATGTGCTCAGGAGGCCCTCCCTGCCTGCCTCCCTCCCTGCCTGAGAGATGAAAGGCGAGGATGTAGATGGACGCTAGATTAAGATAACGGGCTGATGGAGATGGATTGCAGGGGTGCAGTGGCCCAGGGAGCCTGGCAAGCCCGGCTAATGAAATGAGAAATGGGCACACGGCACAGCCTCCACCGCCTCCCGCAAACGTTCAGACTGAACACAGGACACTTAATGGGGAAGAAGGACAAGTTCTCCCTCGCTCTTTCTTTCTCGCTCTCTTTCTATATTTCTGGATATTTCCAGCCTGTGGCAGTGAGAGGGGAGCATCTCAACTGAGATGACATATATGAACTGTTCTTTGGTTCCAGACTCTTTTCTTTTTTTTAACTAGGTACTCTTGTATGTTCAGTGTGGAGAACTTTTGAAACGGAGTTGCTTACCAAGATGACATTGAATGTTCCTGAGTGGCCTAGTTACAGTTTTGACTTAAAACATCTTAAAATCTTTGGCACGACGTGAAAATGGCTGTCTAGCAATGATCAACAACCAACTTGACAGAGCTTGAAGAATTTCCAGAATAATGTGCAAATATTGTACAATCCAGTTGTGCAAAGCTCTTAGAGACTAACCCAGAAAGACACATAGCTGTCATCACTGCCAAAGGTGATTCTAACATGTATTGACTCCGGGGGTTGAATAATTATTTAATCAAGATGTTTTATTTTTTATTAGAATGTTTAAAATAAAATAAAAATAAAAAAAATCTTTCGTTTTTACATTAATTTTGTGTAGAATGTGGACAAAAAATAGTTACATTAAATCACTTTGAATCCCACTTTGTGACAGAACAAAATGTGGAAAAAGTAAAGGGATGTGAGTACTTTCTGGAGGCACTGTTTGGGGAAAGTGGTATATAGATACTAATAGATGGTACAATCCAGTTTGCTAATGCCTGGTGTCCAGCTGGCCTGTCTGCCTGGGGTTGGGTTGGGGCTGGCCCACCTGATACAATCGTCAAATGGTTGATTATTTTCATCCCAGTGAGATCATCCAGTCCCTTCTGCCTAGAGTGTAGTAAACTAGGGGCACACAAAAACCCATATTCTATCGGCCATCCATCGCGCCAACGGCTCAGGCCTCTACATAAAGAAAGATTAAAACCCCCTTTTATTGCACGAGGGAATTAAGTAACTTTTAGAATGTGGTTTCTTATAAATCACCGGCTAAATTAATATTCATCGTCAAACCACGTCGTGCCTGAGAGCGAGAGAGGAGACGAGGGTTGGTCTTTTATAGGGAAAAGTTTTACTCAGTGCCGCCCAATGACAGTGTTGGTTGAGTAAACCACCACAGGGATTTATGATGCTGTTAAAGGGAAAACACCAGGCTACGGAGGACACCGCTACTGGGCATTCTTTATAAGCAAGCACACTAATCAAGGCTAAATGCCTTTTTACAAGCGCCCTGCTAATAAGAGGAGATTTTAAAGCTTTATGGCCATGGTGTTGCAGATTGGAGTCACAGGAGAGAATGACTGGCCTGGTCTCTCTCTTCTCTGGCTATCCTTTGCCAAGGTCTCTGTCCAGTCAAACAAGAGTTTCAAGTTGACTCGAGTCACAAGTGTATTGTAATGGACTAACATAGGAACATTTTAAGCTCTTGAAGTCACATTCAGCTTAACTCAAATGATGCTACCTTCCGATGAGAAAACAGCATTGGTGTGTGTATATCTAAAGACAAAAACAATGCTTTATTCAGTGTAGCTATCGGGCTAGGTAAGTTGAACTACGTTGTGTTGACAGTGGTCAGTCTAGCGCAACTCCTGTACTGTCTCTGTGTTCCTCAGGGCAATCCACTCCTCATTGAAGAACCACACAGGGCCAGTAGTATAATAAATTAAGCTATAGATAGCCAAGGCACTGGGCCCTCCGACTGGCCAGTAATCGGAGTGGGGGAGCGCTGTGCCTTGCTGCGTGTCTCCCGCTGAGAGCTGGTCCAATGGTAAATCAATACTGTAGATCAGCGCTCCATCTGGCTGGAAAATGAGCGGATCACCATAAACATCTGGCCAGCGCCGTGTCCCGGCCAATCACTGGCGGACATATTGACTTAGTTATTGCTCGTTCATATGCTGCAGGACAGTGTTAAACGTACATTCACCAGGCAGGGGCATTAATCAGGGGATATTTAGTGGAGGGCCTGAGAGGTGAGGAGGGGAGGGAGCTGTACATCCTGGGTCAGTCAGTGTAGGGATAGGACCTGGGAGGATACAGACCGATAGACAGATGTTAAATGGGGATGTGTCATGTACAGTATAAAGACAGCTCAGTGTCCTGACAAGGAAGGACTGAATATAAAGCTTGCCAGCGAGAAATAACTCTCAAAGCAATCAGATCCTGGGACTGAGGAAGAAGATTAAGAGTGATTACGTATTAAAATGGCCAACAAATACCTTGGCCTCTGGATTCCTGCAGTGCTGCTACCATAGACAAAACAAGGGATTCCGTGATGTAATGGTGAGCATCCTTTCTCTTTGAGTGTCACTGTGACCTGACCCAAGCCTCTTCCCGTTTGTTGCAGGATCACAGAGGGCTCGAAAGCCACCACGTTTGAAGCACTAAAGGCTCGTATCCGGGAACTGGAGAAACAGATCCTTCGAGGGGACAGATATAAGTGTCTCATCTGCATGGTAAGCAACCAACATAGTCCTTTACCTTCACTCTGTCCATCCGTGTGCTTTTCTCTCAGCCTCTAAGCATGTTTGCCATATCAGAGTGTTTGAACCCAGGCAACCTGCCCATCCACTACTTAAACAACTTTTGGTTGTGTCACAAATAACACCTTATCCCCTATATAGTGCACTTCTTTTGACTAGGGCCCTAATTGACACTCTATTCCCTATATAGTGCACTACTTTTGACTAGGGCCCATAGGGTATATGGGGTACCATTTAGGATGCAGCGTTGCAGTTTACAGGCATGGGCTTTGTATTGACATATTGTCTGGTGGTTGAAGTGATTCCTGCATGGCCTGAAAGTCAGCCATCTCTCCTCCACCTGATTGATTGTGTGTGTGTGTGTGTGTGTCAGAGAGATTCTGTTGCACCAACTGTCATATAGCTCTGAATCCCCAGCTGCAGGATGGCTTATTACCATCCGGCAGCTTTGAGGGGTTTTCTGACCATTTCAACTGATGGTTCATTATCATTTGGTGGGGATCAATAAGCACACTTCTGTCTTTGGTTATTGATGTCACCATGGTGATTTGACATCCATCAATGCATCCGGTTCCTGGAGATTTGATTCTGTCCTGTCCCAAATGACTGCTCGGCCATCCGCTCCCCTGGTCTATGTGAGAGAATCAGACAACATGGATTAAGAACAGAACACCACATACCTGGTCAACCCTTTCCTAAGTGTGAGTGTGTGTTGTGGTTGTACTTCCTCCATTGTCACTCATAGCCACACACACCCCCACCCCGCCATCTTCTAGTCTCACCTTGAGAATGAGTGAAGAGTGAAGAAGCCAGATTCCTCAGCTTTGGCAGCTCCTTCTCCCTGGCCCGGGCCCCACGACTCTTGACTCTGTGAAAAGCAAGCAATTACTGACGCCTGTCCCTCCTAAAGGTCGTCCCAGCCCCGGGGTGACGGAGAGGAGAGGGGAAGAGATGCATATTGATCACTCCTGCCCTCCAGCGACCACCGTAAAGCTCATTTGTCATTGCTGTCGTCTCCTCCCGTCACAAATCTCACTCAGCCAGGCTGAGGAGTGAAGACGCTTTTCCTCTTCTGCTCTGACGAACACGGCTGCTTGTTGACGGGATTTTGATTTTATTTTTTTAAAGATGGGTGAGGAAATAGCCTCTGCAATAACCTGAAAGTCTAATCCACCAGCCAAGGTGGTGAAGAGTCATATTTGACTGCTAACACCTCATCACTCATTTTGAAAGACAAAATGGCGTGTGCTTGTAAGGCAGTAGAGTTGAGTATCTTTCTCTGCAGGAGTTTGTTTTGCAATCTGTTTGTGTTCTCTGAACACTTGTTAAAGAACCATACAGGCAGACTGAGTCCTTATCAATGGATCTCTACCACCACCTGCTGTTGCTTTAAGGAACTGGGCACTAAATGGATGCATTGGATTTCACATCACATCATCTTCACGTTCAGTGTTCTCTGTTCTGTTTCAATGCATTTCATAGAAACAACGTTCTGGCTTGTAATATGATAATCTATGACATGTGTTGGACATGGTACATGGTGCTGATTATTTTGCTCAGAGCCTGCTACAAGTCTCAAACACATCACACGAGCTGCAACAGAAACTTTAGTGGGTCTTTCTCTCCAGTGCCTAGTGCCGCCCAGGTTGTGTTTGAATGCATGTGTTGGTGTCCAGTGCGTCCGTACCTGTTTCTTTCCATGCTTTGTAGTCCGCCACATTCTAGTGCTCAGCGGTGCCCCCTCTGTACTTCCCTACAGAGGAAGAGATTCCAAACAGACAGGGCTGAAGACAAGAATCTGGGCCAATCGGGGCGGGCCCTCGCGGTAACAGCGCCCAATGAGAGGCGGGTTGCTGAGAGCTGTTCAAAGCCCCTCCCCCCGCTCAGCATTTACTGTTTGTATAGAGGCTACGTTATGGCCGGCGGCGGGATTAAACGGCTGCTCCCGCTCCGGAGGGTAAGGCTCTCTGTGCTCCCTTCCTACCCACCCTCCCTCGCCCCTCTGCCTGCCTGCCCTCTCACCCGGCTGGGCTGGCCACCCCCCTCTTCCATGCCTGTGCTTTGGTTTGGTGGCGTCGTTCGTCAGGGCCTGTCCAGTGTTGTACCGTGTGTGCCTGCGACCAGCGTTTGTCTATTTGTGTCAGTCCACACAGTTCTCCTTTAACCTCTTATATTAATGCTCTCTCTTTCGCTCTCTCCCCCCTATGTGGCAGGACTCGTACACGATGCCCCTCACCTCCATCCAGTGCTGGCACGTCCACTGTGAGGAATGCTGGCTCAGGACTCTGGTGAGAACCCAATGCCAACCCAGCCTCCACAACACATCACAACACTGCTGTTGCATGGCAACACTACTTCATCACATTACAGCCACTGGTTTCATAGTGACTGAACTCTCTCTCGCTCTCTGGTACATTACAACAGGAACATGGTATCACAAAATGGTCCCCCTGAAATCGGTGGTTACCTAACCCCTGGGCAGGTCTCCTCAACCTTTATTGTGCAGTGCCCGGTTTCCCAATAGCAGTGGAACTTAGGCTTACGAGTGTTTTTTTAACGATGCGTCTTTCCTACAACAGCTGAAGATGTAACATGAGTTTCCCAAAACACCACGCAGAGAGAACGGTCGCTAAGTGCGTTGTTGGAGCATGAGTTGATACTGTTGGGATCGAAAGAGAGTGCTGCTCTCAGATCAGCTTTCTCCATTCAAATCTTACTTTAACATTCTAATTATTCCACAATACTGATGACGGATCAGCTCCTAGAGATATTACCACCTACAGCTGCAAATAGTCATGCAGCTTGTTCTAATGCTTACCCTATAATAATGCACTAAATCAGATTAATTTGGCACATCATTGCACATATTGAAATATATTGAAGCAAATTCAAGACAGTTTAGCCTACAATAAAACTAATTGTCTGAACATGACATTTATTTCAATATGATTTTAAATATAAAGGCCTATGTAGCCTTCAGGCCAATTTTTTTTTTTTATATACGTTCATCTCGGTTTTCCTCTTTTTATCCTTCGCTTGCGCAATTGCAAAGACATTGGCAACGTTGTATTTGTAGTCAACTTCGTTTCCAAGTTATCGTCAGTTCCAGAGAGATAGTAAACAGCTTGATTGTATGTTTAGTGGAGATGTTCTGTGTATGAAGTGACGTGGGAGAGTGAAAAGGCATCTAAAAACACACTGAGATGTTCTTAACTGGTCTGGGCCAAGCGCTAAATAACCAGCATTTTCAACTAAAACTTTAATAACGATGGTTTTGGAAAACCGCTCAGAGATTTAACGATGTTCCTACGAAGGTTCTGACGATGAACTTAGCCTTAAGATGCTCTTGGGAAAGCGGGCCCAGTACGGTATGCCCAGCCAGGCAGAGAAACCTCCAGGACCACTGCTGTAGCCTTTGTTTTGGGGAGCATTTGTTGTTCCTGATGCACTATGACCTCTGCTCTCTCCTCCTCTCCTGTTTTTAGCTGCTCTCTCTCACCAGGAAAACGGCTGGTGTTGTCCACTAACACGTTTTGCTTCTACACACGGAAGCAATTCATAAGAAAATGCTTCCCAGCCACAGTTTAGCCCTCCTCTCTCCTTCACCAATATACAATATATTAAATCCGCTGCTGTGTTTTTTATTATCACAAAGCCCTGTGTGTGAAAGACAAAGGCGGTGGAGGAAGAAGGGCTGAGAAGGGGAACACGGAGGGTTGGTTAAGAAATGTGTGCCTGCTGCAGCAGCTTGTTCCTAATGTGGGTATTAAAATGTTGCCCGAAGACAGCAATAAAAGCGTTGCGCGGCAGGGCTCCCCGCGTCTTGATCAAAGTAAATGCATGTAATCTAGTTACCGTCGGGCATTTTTGGGGGGATTTAATAGAGCGCGGCAGCTGGTGTGCAATGTGAGAAGCCCACACCGTATACCAGGCTCATTAAGATCAGGTAACTCCTTTATTTTATATGAAGAAATGCAAGAAAGGCCGTAATTTCTTTGTGTAAAGAGGGGAGAGATGGAGAACCTGGTTCTCATTGGAGCCAGGGTGGAGGAGAGGGGGGGGGGGGGGTTCTTAGTGGAAATTCAAGCAGTCTGGGTGAGGTGTACAACAATATACAAAGACGATACGGTATGGTAGCTCGTCTGTCTGTCTGCAAGGTGGTTAGGCACTAATTTAAGTTCAGAGCGATCTTTATTCACTTTTGAAATGAAACTGAAGGCTGTTAAGACATAACAAGAGAGCTTATCAGTTTGGGCTTGGTCCAAGACTCCCTAACAGTTTCTCTGAGTGCATGTTACTGTTACGGAGACCACCTCCACTCAAGGCCCCTCCGCCCCTCTCCTTAGCCTGGTCATCATTGGTCTACACATGAGCAGACCTGTTGGGAGCCACAAATCCTCTTTGCACCAGGGGGAGAGAGCTGTCCAGGGCTACCCGGGCCCCCCAGCTGCCCCCTGACTCTCGGTGGGAGAGTTGTCCAGGCCCCCTGACTCTCGGTGGGAGAGTTGTCCAGGCCCCCTGACTCTCGGTGGGAGAGTTGTCCAGGCCCCCTGACTCTCGGTGGGAGAGTTGTCCAGGCCCCCTGACTCTCGGTGGGAGAGTTGTCCAGGCCCCCTGACTCTCGGTGGGAGAGTTGTCCAGGCCCCCTGACTCTCGGTGGGAGAGTTGTCCAGACCCCCTGACTCTCGGTGGGAAAGTTGTCCAGGTCCCCTGATTCCTGGTTCTGGCAGCATGGAGACTCCACTGTTTGCCAACAGCTGAATGCTCCCTTGTCTCGAGGAAAGATGTAACACTGTGTACTTACATACACACACACACACACACACAGGGCAAACCCAGCCCACCACATGAGTGTGTCAGGGCTCAGTGTATGAACTCTGCCCCCTACTCCAGTAACTCAAACGATTTGCCCTCTGCATTCATTCCAGATAGATCTCATGTCAGTCTAGATCACCTGGGTTCATTCCAGATAGATCTCAGGTCAGTCTAGATCACCTGGGTTCATTCCAGATAGATCTCAGGTCAGTCAGCTAGTAGCTGTCACTCTACATCCACAGGTCCCAGTGTGCTGGAAGTTAACTCATGCTCGGAGCACACACACAGGTAGTAGGCTACACCTCTTCCTCACACATCAGTGTGGTTCCAGTAACTTTCCCTGTACCCCTCTTTCCTGTTAATGGGTCAGTGACAGGAGACCCGTGAGAGTTCAGTGACAGCAGGTATGTCCCATGTCTTTTGTGTTTGAGCTGGTGTCAGCCCTTGTAGGGTGAGAGATTCAGCTAGATGAAATTTGGCAGGCTCAATCAAACTCTCAAAGCATTTGAAAGAAAATTATATTTGAACCCAGGGCTGATGCAGAGTGAGTGTTCAGGTAGAGACTATGCTTGGCACTTTGCATATTGTTAGGTTGCGTAGCAGCTCTGCCGCGGCAGACGCCCACACCCGTCTCTCTCCCCCACCCACACAGGGCACCACCACTAGGGTTGAATATATTCCCGTTACAAATGTTCCATCCCGAGAATAAATCACTTTTCAGTTTACCGCCAAAAACCGGAAGTGTCATTCAAAAGCATATTAATAAACACTGCTCAAAAAAATAAAGGGAACACTTAAACAACACAATATAACTCCAAGTCAATCACACTTCTGTGAAATCAAACTGTCCACTTAGGAAGCAACACTGATTGACAATAAATTTCACATGCTGTTGTGCAAATGGAATAGACAACAGGTGGAAATTATAGGCAATTAGCAAGACACCCCCAATAAAGGAGTGGTTCTGCAGGTGGTGACCACAGACCACTTCTCAGTTCCTATGCTTCCTGGCTGATGTTTTGGTCACTTTTGAATGCTGGCGGTGCTTTCACTATAGTGGTAGCATGAGACGGAGTCTACAACCCACACAAGTGGCTCAGGTAGTGCAGCTCATCCAGGATGGCACATCAATGCGAGCTGTGGCAAGAAGGTTTGCTGTGTCTGTCAGCGTAGTGTCCAGAGCATGGAGGCACTACCAGGAGACAGGCCAGTACATCAGGAGACGTGGAGGAGGCCGTAGGAAGGCAACAACCCAGCAGCAGGGCCGCTACCTCCGCCTTTGTGCAAGGAGGAGCACTGCCAGAGCCCTGCAAAATGACCTCCAGCAGGCCACAAATGTGCATGTGTCTGCTCAAACGGTCAGAAACAGACTCCATGAGGGTGGTATGAGGGCCGACGTCCACAGGACGTCTGGAGACGCCGTGGAGAACGTTCTGCTGCCTGCAACATCCTCCAGCATGACCGGTTTGGCGGTGGGTCAGTCATGGTGTGGGGTGGCATTTCTTTGGGGGGCCGCACAGCCCTCCATGTGCTCGCCAGAGGTAGCCTGACTGCCATTAGGTACCGAGATGAGATCCTCAGACCCCTTGTGAGACCATATGCTGGTGCGGTTGGCCCTGGGTTCCTCCTAATGCAAGACAATGCTAGACCTCATGTGGCTGGAGTGTGTCAGCAGTTCCTGCAAGAGGAAGGCATTGATGCTATGGACTGGCCCGCCCGTTCCCCAGACCTGAATCCAATTGAGCACATCTGGGACATCATGTCTCGCTCCATCCACCAACGCCACGTTGCACCACAGACTGTCCAGGAGTTGGCGGATGCTTTAGTCCAGGTCTGGGGGGAGATCCCTCAGGAGACCATCCGCCACCTCATCAGGAGCATGCCCAGGCGTTGTAGGGAGGTTATACAGGCACGTGGAGGGCACACACTACTGAGCCTCATTTTGACTTGTTTTAAGGACATTACATCAAAGTTGGATCAGCCTGTAGTGTGGTTTTCCACTTTAATTTTGAGTGTGACTCCAAATCCAGACCTCCATGGGTTGATAAATTTGATTTCCATTGATAATTTTTGTGATTTTGTTGTCAGCACATTCAACTATGTAAAGAAAAAAGTATTTAATAAGAATATTTAATTCATTCAGATCTAGGATGTGTTATTTTAGTGTTCCCTTTATTTTTTTGAGCAGTGTATATGGATTTGACTAGAGCTTTGATCAGCTTGAAAATTCAAACCTGATGCTACCTGAGCCTGATGAGTCATGTATTAAATACATTTTATGATCCCTACATTAATGACAGTTAATGAGCCCAAGCCTAAAAAAGCTCAAATGATTGTGCCGTTATCCAATACATATATGATAGGCTACTGCACATTACCCACGACAGAAAGAGATAAAATCCCATAGGTGTAGCTAGCTATATGCTCTCTATCGTAAATACATGAAACTAGCTCCAGTAGACTGATCTTTTTGAGTGTGAACTGTATTACAGTATTGTATTATTTGGACTAGAATTACGCATATCGTGATTCTGGTGCAGCAAATGCAGCCTACATAGTTACAAGTATAGGCTAGCAAATTTTATTTTATTTTCTACAGTACAGGTCAGAAGTTTGGACACACCTACTAATTCCAGAGTTTTTCTTTATTTTTACTATTTTCTACATTGTAGAATAATAGTGAAGACATCAACACTATGAAATATCACATATGGAATCATGTAGTAACCAGAAAAGTGTTAAACAAATCAAAATATATTTTATATTTGAGGTTCTTCAAAGTAGCCACCCTTTGCCTTGACAGCTTTTCACACTCTTAGCATTCTCTCAACCAGCTTCATGAGGTAGTCACCTGGAATGCATTTCAATTAACAGGTGTTTAAAAAAACAAGGTGACCCCAGAAAGACAGATAGAGATGGGTAAATTAGACCCGCATTTTGTCTTTATATTACTGTATCATAGGCCTAGCTGTCACAAGAAAAGCAGTTACCATGATGAGATGATACTGTAGGTCTACATGCATTGTGAACTGGGCTCCATCTTGAGATCCAGATTTAGACAGCGCATATAATTTAACAGTTCCATTTCACGCCATGCTGTTCATATAAATCATTTATTATAATTTACCGGTTTCTTGCAGTTATCCCGGGGAAAGGGAGTGGTTTTGGATGGTAAATCCTAGTAAATCTTGTTTACCAGGTTTCCACCATTCTCTAACCACCACCACCTATTTTGGCACAGCGCGAGGAGACCACACAGCTTACCTTGCCCTGTTCTCAGCTTCTGCACCCGCTGCCTTTTTAATTACACCCACACAACACGGCTTTATAGGAGATGGCAGTGATTCAGAGAGCAGAACAGAACAGAGCAGGAGTCCTGGAACAGGATGATGAGCAGGCTTTAATGATTCACGTGCTCCACTATAGGCTGTCTGTCTGACTGGCGGGATGCATGCATAGGTCTCTACACTCTGTGGCTGGATGTGGGCTGCATGCCAGTATAGTTTGGTTAGCTACTCTTTTATGTGGTTTTATACCTGTTCTTTACTGATGTGGTTGTTTTGATCTATTACAGGACTATTTCTGTACTGTCAGTCAGTTTCAGTACCGCATTTCACCAGGGTTGTTTGACAAGCATTCTCTGTTTTACTCAAACCTTTAACTGCTCATATTGTGACCTAAACAATGACCTTTTTCTCTTTCTCTCCCACAGGGAAATAAGAAACTGTGCCCACAATGCAACACCATCACATCGCCAGGAGATCTAAGGCGCGTCTACTTGTGAAGAAGACTACGCCTGCCCTGACCGGCCTCCCCCTCCAACCCCCCCCCCCCCCCCCTCCGTGTTTTCCTCTTTTTATTTCCATTTGTTCTCACCGTTTGTGTTTTGGGGTTTGTGAAGCCCCCCCTCATAGCTTAAAGAGACAAGACTGATGTCTTGATTGACTCTTCCGATCAGGGGAGGACTGACTGATTGATCAACCAACCCGGTTGGGAACAGAACCGAACCCAGTTGCCCATTATGTCTGAGTGTTCTCAGAATGACAAATAAACCAACCACCCCTCTCTGGCTCCTCCACCCGCCTGCCTGCCCTCTAGTGGTGAGTGGTCCACTCCACAGTCAAATCCCCTCCACCCTGGCTCACACTTCTGGTTCTGTGTGTTTTCATCCTTTAGCTCTCAGGCAACCCAGCTTTACACTGTTGTGTTACTCATGGAGCCCTCCTCACTTCCTTGCCTCACCATCGTCTTACCATGCTGAAAGGTGTGTTCAGGTGGGAGGAGGTGGTGCTGTAACTCCCCCCCCATCACTGCTCGCTGTGTGTAGAAAGCCCATCTTGGTTCAAGCCATCAGGACAGCCATGCTAGATATTGAGCTGTCCGCCAGTCATCGCACCCTGCTTGAAGGCCTGGTAAGGGGGAAAGGAAAACGATAAACTCTGAGCTTTCTACCAAACTGACAACCTCAGAACATCCAGAGGATCCTCTTCTTTTCAGACTCTTTTTTCCCTTCTTCTTTTGTGGTGTTAAATCGTGAAGTCAACCAAATCCCGAGAATCAGTGCAAGCACATGTATAATAGTGTATGTTAGTTTACAGTGTTGTGTGTAAATGACATAGAGCTTACACTTGTATACATATGTGCACACATGCTTACACACATTCACACATATGCGCGCGCGCACACACACACAAACTCACAAAAGTATATATTAATAAAGTCCAGTTTTTAGTTAGAGTTTTGAGGAAGGGTAGGGAGTGATGTTTAATCAATGTGAAAAAGAAAGCCCTCTGTATTTTTCAACCGATGTTGTCGTCTTGAGGTTGAAGTTGTATTTCATTGTACAGGAATAGATTTAAGTCACAATAATAATAATAAACTACTCAACTAGAAATTCAAGGTTTAGATGGTGTACATTTTTTTCTTCAACTATACAGTAAAAGCTGTCAGTTTTAAACCTAAAGCAAGGAGTATATGTTTTTTGATTTGATGTTTTAATGGAAAGGTTCACATCGCTCTAACCCTAGACGAGGGGAAATGATGGCTTTAAATTGTTATGTAACAAATGAACAGCTGTTTTCTATATCACAACCGGGATCACAGTTGAGTTAACCTCCACCTCCGTTGCTTGTCCTCAGTTGACCAGCCTACCTGTTGATTATATCACATTACTGATCACTTAGGTTTTCTGTTTTGGCCTCCACTCTGATAAAGCCTCATAAGATGCGTCTCCAGAAATGTTTTTGAGTGTTGCTTCCATTGTGTGACCCAGCCAGGCTTCCAACCTGGCAACTCGTCAAGGCAGGTCCTTCCCAACTGTGAGGGAAGGCGCAGTGGGCCGACATGTTGTCCCAGCCCACAATGACTGCCCAAGCCCAGTTACTGAACACTTCTCCACAGCAAGGTGATGTGCTTTGTAGTTGTAAAACAATGTATCCTGTGATGTCTGTATTAATGTAAACTGACAAAAAAGAAAGAAGAATTGAAAGGTTTCTGACTGAATTCATACCCCCAACAGAAAGCCAACAGATATATTACAGGGTTCAATTCCCTGTCACTGGGACGGATTTCCATCATAGATTCTTTTTTTCTTTGTATTTTTTCTCCAATAATGAAAAGGACTGGAATTGGTCAAATTCCCGAAATTATCCTCTTTTCCTAAATGCATGATGGTCATGACTTTTTTACATGAAAGGGGAGGTTAATTGGCCCCAGAAAGTCGATCTGAGATCGACTGAAGTTTCAGTCATGGGATTATTTTGTTGCTTTAACCCCTGTATATTAACACATGTACAGAACAGAAATGTTACATTTTCAGTGAAGGGGAACAATAGATGATGGCTTTAATCACATGCAAAGCGTTGGATATTTATTTCAGTCCAGACCTTCTGGTTTCCATTCACATCCATTTTCTTCACGGACTAGCGTTTTCAGAACTGTCTCCAGTTTAGTGTTTATTGCGGGGGGGGGGGGGGTTAGGTCTAAGATTGTCTTTGATCATCTCCCTACATTATGGATTTAGATGCTATTTTACAAGGATTATTTGAGTCATAGGGATGGCTGCAATGTAGACATACAGCAGATTTGTTTTCATAAAAGCAGTATACAACATCTTTAAAGTATTATTGTTCCTGTAAAAGGAATGTTCTGGAGCAACCTGTTAGAAGGGATGATCACAGGCTCGTAGAACTTCAAAGGATCTGTAGAACAATTCTACATTGTTACACAGATTTTTTTTCCCCCAATACCTCTGTTCATTCATACAGTATGTGTGTGTGTGTGTATAGGTTTGTGTTCTAGTTTCACTTTGTAGTCACGTGTACAGGTAACCATGCATAGGCAAATTAACACTTAGAGCTGTGCAACAGTATGTGTGGGGCACCTTTGAACCCGTAATAGGATGTTTGAGCTTACTGCACTTGTGTGTCAAGACAAGTTGTGTGAATCTGCTTCACAACACTGTTAAGGGTTAAGGTCTTCTCTCACTTTGTGGTTCCTTCAACTGGAGATTTATTTCAACCTGCCCCAAAGATGACAAATTGCACAAGATGATTGTGTCAAATAATTTGTGTCTTGTATATTCTTGAAAATGGTACGTGTCTTTCCCGTTTGTAAACTACATTTGACATTAATTAAATGATTGTAAATCAGAAGTGTGCTGCCTCTTCACAGATCCCATCACTCACTGTACTCGTTGCTCATTACTCTCTTTAGGTCCTGAATATGAATTAACATTAAAAACATCTATACTGAACAAAAATATAAACACAATCAGCAACAATTTCAAAGCTTTACATGAGTTATAGTTCATATAAGGAAATCCAGTTAATTGAAATAAATTAGGCCCTAATCTATGGATTTCACATGATTGGTAATACAGATATGCATATGGTTACATATACCTTCAAGAAAAGCTAGGGGCGTGGATCAGAAAACCAGTCGGTATCTGGCGTGACCATTTGCCTCATCCAGCGTGACATGTCTCCTTCGCATAGAGTTGATCAGGCTGTTGATTGTGGCCTGTGGAATGTCCTACTCCTCTTCAATGGCTGTGTGAAGTTGCTGGATATTGGCGGGAACTGGAAGACATGTCGTACATGTCGATCCAGAGCATCCCAAACATGCTCAATGGGTGACATGTCTGGTGAGTATGCAGGCCATGGAAGAACTGGGACATTTTCAGCATCCAGGAATTGTGTACAGATCATTGCAACATGCGGCCGTGCATGATCATGCTGAAACATGAGGTGATGGCAGCGGATGAATGACAACGGGCCTCAGGATCTCATCACGGTATCTGTGCATTCAAATTGCGATCAATAAAATGCAATTTTGTTTGTTGTCTGTAGTTTATGCCTGCCCATACCATAACCCCACCATCACCATGGGGCACTCTGTTCACAACATTGACATCAAACCACTCGCCCACACGACGGCATAAACGTGGTCTGCGGTTATAAGGCCAGTTGGACGTACTGCCAAATTCTCTAAAACGACGGCTTATGGAAGAGAAATTAACATTAAATTGTCTGGCTACAGCTCTGGTGGACATTCCTGCCGTCAGCATGCCAATTGCACTCTACCTCAAAACTTCAGACATCTGTGGCAATGTGTTGTGTGACAAAACTGCACATTTTAGAGTGGCCTTTTATTGTCCCCAGCACAAGGTGCACCTGTGTAATGATCATGCTGTTTAATCAGCTTCTTGATATGCCACACCTGTCAGGTGGATGGATTATCTTGGCAAAGAAGAAATGCTCACTAACAGGGATGTGAACAAATTTGTGCACAAAATTTGAGAGAAATAAGCTTTTTGTGCGTATGGAAAATTCTGGAATCTTTTATTTCAGCTCATGAAACATGGGACCAACACTTTACATGTTGCCTTTATATTTTTGTTCAGTATAGTTAAACCAGGAGAACGTTTCATATGACATGATGAATGATCAGAATTTCTATGTTTCCCAACAGCCAAGCCAATGATTAGCAATTCCTCTAGAATCAAGTTATTCAAAATTAGACTGCTGGAAATAGCAGCCTCCATTGCCATCTAGAGGCAAAAGGTGTCAACTAACTCTAAAGTGTTTCTAACTCCCAAACCCTCTAATTATGGGTGCTCTCCAGATGGTGAGGCAGGCAGGCAGGCTGAGGCAAGGGAAAGTGTGTGTGCTTGTTAACATAACTAGAACAATCCAGCCAAGGAACACTGCCCATTCAGCAGAAACCTGTTACAGTAATTTGGTGAAATTACTACAAGATGATGACTGAAAGTAATACTTTCTCCTTGCCGCCGCTTAGATCCATGGCCAAACCTTGAATTCAACACATATTGCCTTTCTGATGTCGAGGTAAATAAAGGCACATCCAGAAAAAAGCTAAACAATCCCTAAAATTCATGTAAGTGTTATCAGATGCTAATGAACTAGTGATAAATAAGTTGGAAAGGAGGCAGGGGTTCCAAAAAACTTCCTGTGGAACTTCACCTCGTACTCCTGCTGAAGGTTATGGAGCCCCAAAGTCAGGGTTTTTGCATCTAAATGGTAGCCTATTCCCTATATAGTGCACTACTTTTGACCAGAGCCCTATGGGCTATATAGTAGACTATATAGGGAACAGGGTCAGTGCCATTTGCCTGGTAGGTTGTAGGTGTTTACCAACCCCACAGTGAGCCTGAGTCTTCTTTCCTCATGGGTTTTATGACTGGGGCTTTGCCCAGAGAGAGGTTGACTGACTGGCTATGGGCCTGTATATAGCAATCTGAGGTATGGTCAGTCTAAGACCATGGGAAATCAACACTCAATCTTACCCCAACAAGCAAGGAGAGGACAGGATGGGGTCAATCAGATTAGGATTGACCAGTGGCTAAACACACGCTTAACACCCCCTGAGTGTGAAGTGTGTGGGGGTCAAAGTGGAGAAGGAGTGACCGCTAGGCTGGAGGTGGGGGCTGAGGGGTTTGGGGGCAGGAGGCCAGATTAAATGTGCCTATATGGTTAAATGAACGTTACAGAGCCTGTATCATTTACCCCCCTGCCCAGCATGTCAAGAGGTTGCAGGCCAGACACCCAACCAATCCATAACTGGTGCATTAGAGGAGCTGTGGCTGAGGGTCGGGTTACGGCTAGTCTTGGAGCCTGAGTGGCTCTGGACCCAGGAAGTGGGGGCTCCAAGTCAAGGCAGATCTATAGAAATTGCTTTTGGAGGTCAAAGCTTGTCCTGATGGGGGAGTATAGAATGTGGGGGCCATTATTGCTAGTTTACAAACATCTCCACAGACCGATCAATAGGACAGGCCTTCCCTGCTGTGTTCGGTAATTGCTCTATTGCATTGCCTGTCTGTACCAATGGTAATTTACACCTTCACGTGGGAATTTGACTTGGACCCCCTACCCTACCTCCCCCTACTAGCATCTTCCTCTTCCTCTGGCACTCAGCATATCGCTCCTGGTACATCTCATTCAATTAAGGGTCTGCTCTCCACCATGGCCTTTTTACAACATCGATCCAACCTAAGGTGGTTCATCGGAAAAGGATTTGGTCAGTCAGGGGATCTCTGTTTGGAGAAAAGGGAAGGGAGAGTGTTTGACATATTCCATATGGTGTTGTGTCCTTTTCTGTTTCCGATCATGGTGGTGCCAGAGATGTCTGACTTATCGCGAATTTGAGGCGCCTTCAGAAAGGGCCATTTGAACCAGTTAAGGCAGGTCAATCAGCTGATCAAACAGCCAATCTCTCCTATATACCACCTATCATTATCCTAATATTACGGGGGCAGTTATTGAATGGTTATATCGGCTAATCACCTTGAATTTACTATCTTTTACACAGGTGTGCAGGTGTTTTTCATTTCAATAATCACCTTTTTCAGATATACGAACTCTCAAAAAAAGAAACAACTATTTCAAACAAGTGCAAAAAGAAACTCTTATCGTTTTCCCTTCTCCAGAGTAATTACAGGTAAAGAGAAAAAGCAGCCCATAGAAGCCAGCGTCTTTACTAAACCCTAGCTAGCGTGGTTGTCAATGTCTTCAGAGTCCTCTTCTCTGCCTAGCTAATCCCATAATTACAGTTTCGATAAATTGCTTTCATATCCATGAATGCTTAAGAGATTGGAGAATGACGTTATGTGGGTTTAGAGCGGGGATGTATTTTCAATAACAAGGCGAGGTGAGACTGCTACGGTGTGTGTTCATGTTCAGGATTACTGTCATCCGCTACGTGTGCAATGAGACATTAAGTCGAAGCCACCAGAGAAACCTAAAACCTCCATGTGGGAGTGCGCCAAAGTTACCTCCCTAATCTCTCCCTCACAAAGTTGTGACTGATTTACATTAGCTGCCTTCTAATGCTTCACAGCTATTGTGGTGATATTAAAAGTTAGCAATTTGGCTGCCCACACACACCCACATCCCACACAGTGTTGATGCCTAGTACGAAGTTATCACACTATTACATTTCCGTTATTCAGCCAACTTGGAATTTACTATCACTGTCCACATGGGGGCACTAAGAAGCAAGACACAATGTTTTTTCAAGGAGACAGTTCATGCCACATGTTTGATCAGGCTGTCAATGGTGGAAGTAGCCTACTGTAGGTTACAAAAAAACACCCTTTGAAATCAGATTGATGATCAATTAAATAGTAGCTGTTTTGATAATAAACTAATGTGATCGAAGAGATGGAGTTGTGAATACATTTACATTTTAGTCGTTTAGCAGATGCTCTTATCCAGAGCAATTTACAAGAGCAATTAGGGTTAAGGGCTCATTGACAGATCTGGGATTTGAACCAACTACCTTTCGGTTACTGGATCAACGCTCTTAACCGCGGAGTAGTTGGAGTAGTTGTGTTCTTGTTCAACTCAACTAACACATGCATATGATAATAATAATGTTTTCACACTTACTTTAGTAAAACAACATCGAAAATTGAAGTATTATTTTCAGTCTATGTTAAATACAATAGAAAACATCGAATTGCAAAACCTTTACCTAACTTAATCTTCTGTCCAGAGTTCAACTTAACCAGGCCAGGTTAAGGTTCAACTTAACCAGGCCACTCCCCACATACACAGGAGCATGAACCTGCCACCCCCTGTCACCCTTAGCCACCCCCTGCCAAACCCCACAGCCACCCACGAGAGACAGGTTCCAGACAACGAAGGCCTTTGATTGGGCCCCCGCAATGAAGGCTGAGATGCTCTCACAATTATCAGAGACATTTCATCTTCTCCCCTCTGGCCCCTTCAACACATCGCCTTTCATCTCCAGTTGGCCTCAGGGGGAACACTGAGGGTTTTGTGTGTGGTGATGGGGGAGAGGGGACGGGGGTAGGGGAGAGCGGTGGAGGGGAATGGGAGGGGGTGGTCAAGGTTGCTGAGGGATTTCTTCGTACAGGTAGAGGTAGGAGGGAGAGAAAGGGGGGGGTTCTTAACGTAGTATCCACCTATTTTCCTATCTTGAAAGGGGGAGATGACAAATGGAGATCAGTGGGGTTGGGAGGGTGAAGGTGAGAGGGTTGGGGAGATGACCCCACACCGCTGACTGTGGCTGTACTTGGCCAACTGTGCGTGACGTTCAGACGTCATGGCTCTGCTGGAGAGAGAGAGAGAGAGAGAGATAGATAGAGAGAGTGAGAGAGCTAGAGAGAGAGAGAGATAGAGAGGAAGAGAGAGAGAGCTAGAGATAGAGAGATAGAGCTAGAGATAGAGAAAGAGAGCTAGAGAGAGAAAGGGAGAGAGAGAGAGAGAGAGAGAAAGAGAGCTAGAGAGAGAGAAAGGGAGAGAGAGAGAAAGGGAGAGAGAGAGCTAGAGAGAGAGAAAGGGAGAGAGAGAGCTAGAGAGAGAGAACAGTCTATGGTTCCTTGTGGGCAGCTTTAGGTCTTAAAGGGAGAGTCAAGTTCATTCACTAGTTGTGTTCTAACATTATGACAGAAACATACTTCAGGTTAACGGCAATGTTAATGCTTCACAAGCACTCCTCTAAGGTTACAACAGACAGGATCAGAAAAACGCATATGAAGTAAAGGTAAATCTTTGCTCACTCTAATGTAAACAGTCAAAGCAGTTCGCCAAGGCAGTTAGTCACCTCTAAGCCATGTGTAAATGACTGGAGTATTACCACTACACATTCTGTATTGGCAGAGTTGACTGTAGGCTAAATAGACCTGTTGTTTCTGAATGGAAGGTAAATTTACAACACCAGTCTGTTTCTACTCTTTCCTTAAGTTGCTGCATAAAGTCTTGATGGGATATTCCCCAGTAATTGGATGATAATACCTCTAATTAACAGCACTAATCCGTGTGATAAGTCTGCCACTGGGACATGAGTTGGTTTAGAGGGAAGTGTCTTGTAAGTGGGCTATTGTTGTTGAGGCTTTTACAAGGCAGAGTAAACTTCGCACTCATACCCCAACACAGGAACACAATGCATGCTTAAGGAGGACTTAGGTTCGATAAAGTCCACTACAATGTGTTTTCAGAGTTCTACAATGTTGTTTGACTAGAAAACACAGTGCTTTGTGCCAGCTCAAAGCTTAACATGCAAATGGATTAAATGAAGAAACACTCATTTCAATGCAGTGCTGTCTATGAGCACTAACCGGTCGAGAGTCTGTCTAGGGACAATGTAAAGCTGATTATGTAATGCACTGCTTATAGATGTGTTAACAAGAAGTATAGCATCAGTCAGAACCAGCTCTTTTAAGAACAGCTGCGAAAAGGTCTTGAGGTGCTGAAGAAACTTTAAAGATACCGGTGCCAAGTAATAGCCCTATCTATCTCAACATTTCTACTTTTCTAGATTTCTATTTCTACTTAGAGTTACTGGGTAGCGGGTAGTTGGCTCATTACACTAACTACTTCAGGGAGTGACGTCCCTGCCATACATGAGTCACAGGCTCAGCTGGCGCCGGCTGTCATTAACAGGTATGGGCCCTCCCAGGGTTACGAGGGACCACTGCTATGGGTAAAATAGTATGCTATGGAAACAGGCTGTTTAGGGCTATTCACCCGCACAGTTGCCAGAACCGAAAACTACAAAGAAGAATCCATGATGGCAGAGTAAAACTCCTTTTACCATGGGCCTGTTTGAACATTTTGATGGTTGACCCTTCACCTCTAATCAAATAAAACTGTTTTGTCTCATGCGCCGGATACAACAGATGTAGACCTTACAGTAAAATGCTTACTTACAAGCTCTTTCCCAACAATGTTGAGTTAAATAAGAAAAGAAGAACACATGAGAATTAAAACACACATGAATGAAGCTATATACAACGAGTGGCAATACAATATCGTTGTGCGAAGTAGTGAAAGTGGATACACTATATATACAAAGTATGTGGACACCCCTTCAAATTAGTGGATTCAGCTATTTCAGCCACAACCATTGCTGACAGGTGTATAAAATTGAGCACACCGCCATGTGATCTCCGTAGACAAACATTGGCAGTGGAATGGCCTTACTGAAGAGCTCAGTGACTTTCAACTTGGCACCGTCATAGGATGCCACCTTTCCAACAAGTCAGATTTCTACCCTGCTAGAACTTCCCAGGTCAACTGTAAGTGCTGTTATTGTGAAGTGGAAACATCTAGTAGCAACAACGGCTCAGCCACGAAGTGACAAGCCACAGAAGCTCACAGAACAGGACCGCCGAGTGCTGAAGCATGTAACGCGTACAAATCGTCTGTCCTCGGTTGCAACACTCACTACCGAGTTCTAAACTGCCTCTGGAAGCAACGTCAGCACAATAACTGTTCGACGGGAACTTCATGAAATGGGTTTCCATGGCGGAGCAGCCTCACACAAGCCTAAGATCCCCATGCGCAATGCCAATCGTTAGCTGGAGTGGTGTAAAGCTCACTGCCATTGGACTCTGGAGCAGTGGAAACGCGTTCTCTGGAGTGATGAATCACGCTTCACAATCTGGCAGTCCGACAGACTAATCTGAATTTGGCGGATGCTAGGAGAATGCTACCTACCCCAATGCATAGTGCCAACTGTAAAGTTTGGTGGAGGAGGAATAATGGTCTGGGGCTGTTTTTCATGGTTCGGACTAGGCTCATTAGTTCCAGTGAAGGGAAATCTTAATGCTACATCATACAATGACATTCTAGACAATTCTGTGCTTCCAACTTTGTGGCAACAGTTTGGAGAAGGCCCTTTCCTGTTTCAGCATGACAATGCCCACGTGCACGAAGTGAGGGCCATACAGAAATGGTTTGTTGAGATTGGTGTGGAATAACTTGACTGCCGTGCACAGAGCCCCGACCTCAACCCAATCGAACACCTTTGGGAGGAAGCCAGGTCTAACCACCCAACATCAGTGCCCGACCTCACTAATGCTCTTGTGGCTGAATTGAAGCAAATCCCCACAGCAATGTTCCAACATCTAGTGGAAAGCCTTTCCAGAAGAGTGGAGGCTGTTATAGCAGCAAAGGGCGACCAACTCCATATTAATGCCCAGGATTTTGGAATGAGATGTTCGACGAGCCGGTGTCCACATACTTTTGGTCATGTAGCGCATGTCACCTCACCACTGGGCCAGTGGAATGGCTTATTGAGAAACCATCTATAGAAGCACCACCACTGTATCCACTTGACAGGCCAGAGATGTATAAAACAGGAAGGGGATTCCTCTGTGTGTTTTCTCCTGTATCTCCCATCTCCAGGATGACAACACACTAATCCGTCCAGTAAATATGAAGATAGGAGGACACCAGTGGGACACTGTTGACTCTTCCTTGTCCGTTATCCCCATAGGGGGCTATTGTTATCTGATGCATAGTCATAGGATAGACTGACACACTTGGCACCCTGGTGCTTATACCGCTGTTATCTTAGCTACAGTACTCTCATTTATTTACCTCTATTATGCAAAATATAACACACTCTACCTGGTTATTCAGTGGTTATTACTGAATATGATAGGAAATAATGTAAGTGAGGGGATTATTTTAGTTAATGGGGAGTTGTGAGGTAATGAATGCTTGAAATCCTAATTCCAAATCTACAAGCCTGTAATGGAGAGCAATAGAAACAGATGAAGATTAAAAGATTCCTGGCTGCTGTATTGGATGTTTGCATAAGGTTTAAAAGACCTACTAAAATGCAAATGTTGGTTTTGAGTTATGAATAGATGTTGTTTTAGGATAATTCAATGAGTCCAGTGGGTTTGGTTGTCAGCTGTCATTCTGTACATGCCTCTGGGTTATGCACTTATCATAATCTTTGGGACACAGGCTATGGCTTTTTATCAGCATGATACTGTACATTGGTGTACATTAGGTGTGTACATTAGTGTATGTTAGTGTACATTAGATATAGAATTGCAGCTGGAAGACAAGAAGTTCAAAGTCTGGAGTTGAACTAATCTTATCCTTCCTTGTGCTCTTCTCATGTTTATGTTTTATGACAGACAGGGCTCTAAATCAACAAGAGGTCGTTCAAAACTTACTTAGCTATAAAGGCCAGGACACTGTTACAGCCTGCACCCCTGTCTCTGTTTGTTTGTCTGTCTGTATGTCTGTCTATCTGCCTCCCTCCCTCCCTGCCTTTCTCCCTACCATATATCTGCTGTAGGGGGTGCCTCCACTGTCTCTTCTTCCTGGAGAGGGTCAGTCCTGGGATGGCACGCTGGCCACTGGAGAGGGTCAGTCCTGGGATGGCACGCTGGCCACTGGAGAGGGTCAGTCCACGCTGGCCACTGGAGAGGAAATACTACAGTAGCTATGTTGGTCTATTGTATATATATATATATATATATATATATATATATATATATATATATATATATATATATATACGCCTGGCACCTACTACCATACCCTGTTTAATTCTTATGGCTGCAATCCCGTTAACGGGATGATATGACAGCCAGTGAAAGTGCAGGGCGCCAAATTCAAACAACAGAAATCTTATAATTAAAATTCCTCAAACATACAAGTATCTTATACCATTTTAAAGGTAATCTTGTTGTTAATCCCACCAAAGTGTCCGATTTTAAATGCGCTTTACAGCGAAAGCACCACACACGATTATGTTAGGTCACCGCAAAATCACAGAAAAACACAGCAATTTTTCAGCCAAAGACAGAAGTCACAAAAAGCAGAAATAGAGATCAAATTAATCACTAACCTTTGATGATCTTCATCAGATGACACTCATAGGACTTCATGTTACACAATACATATATGTTTGTTCGATAAAGTTAATATTATATCCAAATACCTCGAGAAATTGCAGAGAGCCAAGTCAAATAACATAAATACTCATCATAAACTTTGATGAAAGATACATGTTTTACATAGAATTAAAGATACACTTGTTCTTAATGCAACCGCTGTGTCAGATTTCAAAAAAACTTTACGGAAAAAGCAAACCATGCAATAATCTGAGACGGCGCTCAGAAAAAAAAATATTATCCGCCATGTTGGAGTCAACAGAAATCAGAAATAACATTATAAATATTCCCTTACCTTTGATGATCTTCATCAGAATGCACTCCCAGTAATCCTAGTTCCACAATAACTGTTTGTTTTGTTCGATAATGTCCATTATTTATGTCTAAGTAGCTACTTTTGTTAGTCCGTTTAGTACACAAATCCAAACGCTCGTGCAGGTCCAGCCGAACGTTGGACGAAAACTTTAAAAAGTTATATTACAGGTCAAAGAAACTTGTCAAACTAAGTATAGAATCAATCTTTAGGATGTTGTTATCATAAATATTCAATAACGTTCCAACCGGAGAATTCCTTTGTCTGTAGAGAAGCAATGGAACGCAGGTCACAATCATGTGAAATGCGCTTGACCAGGACCTGGCTCTCTGCCAGACCACTGACTCAAACAGCTCCCATCCGGCTCCACATCACAGTAGAAGCCTCATTCAAGGTTCTACAGACTGTTGACATCTAGTGGAAGCCGTAGGAAGTGCAAACAGACCCATATCCCACTGTGTATTCAATAGGGGCTGGGTTGAAAATCGACCAACCTCAGATTTCCCACTTCCTGTTTGGATTTCTTCTCAGGTTTTTGCCTGCCATATGAGTTCTGTTATACTCACAGACATCATTGAAACAGTTTTAGACACTTCAGAGTGTTTTCTATCCAATAGTACTAATAATATGCATATATTAGCAACTGGGACTGAGGAGCAGGCCGTTTACTCTGGGCATCTCTGGGCACCTTTCATCCAAGCTACTCAATACTGCCCCTGCAGCCATAAGAAGTTAAGGCACTTAAATATTTTGTCTTGCCCATTTACCCTCTGAATGCAAGACATACACCAACCATGTCTCAGTTGTCTCAGGGCTTAAAAATCCTTCTTTAACCTGTCTCCACTTCATCTACACAAATTGACAGAATTGTCTAGAATGTCTTGTATGCTGTAGCATTAAGATTTCCCTTCACTGGAACTAAGGTGCCCAGCCCGAAAAACAGCCCACCTAACTTTACAGTTGGCACTATGCATTGTGGCAGGTAGCGTTCTCCTGGCATCCGCCAAACCTAGATTTATCCGTCAGACTGGTGAAGCGAGATTCATCACTCTAGAGAATGCGTTTCCACTGCTCCAGAGTCCAATGGCTTTACACCCAGCCCCCACTCCACCATAGTCTTGGCCCACTTATGTGGCGCCTTTGGAGCGGCGAACTCGGACTGGGAACCCTTTCAGCGGGCCCCGAATAGACGGGAGACTCTGGCTGCTCCGGACAGGAGGGAGACTCTGGCTGCTCCGGACTAGAGGGCGACGCTGGAGGCTCCGGACTAGAGGGCGTCGCTGGAGGCTCCGGACTAGAGGGCAAAGTTGGAGGCTCCGGACTAGAGGGCGTCGCTGGAGGCTCCGGACTAGAAAGGCGTTGCTGGAGGCTCCGGACTGACGTCCTTCATTGGAGGCCTCATGCCATGGATCCTCACCGGAGGCTTCATGCCATGGATCCTCACCGGAGGCTTCATGCCATGGATCCTCACTGGAGGCTTCGTGCCATGGATCATCACTGGAGGCTTCGTGCCATGGATCATCACTGGAGGCTTCTTGCCATGGATCATCACTGGAGGCTTCGTGCCATGGATCATCACTGGAGGCTTCTTGCCATGGATCATCACTGGAGGCTTCGTGCCATGGATTATCACTGGAGGCTTTGTGCCATGGATTATCACTGGAGGCTTCTTGCCATGGATTATCACTGGAGGCTTTGTGCCATGGATTATCACTGGAGGCTTCTTGCCATGGATTATCACTGGAGGCTTCTTGCCATGGATCACCACAGGAGTGGAGAGACACACAGGAGGCCTGGCTCTGGGAGAAGGCACAGGACTCACCAGGCTGGGGAGACATGCAGGAGGGTTAGTGCTTAGCACAGACACAGAACTCACCAGGCTGGGGAGACATGCAGGAAGCCTTGTCCTTGGCCGAGGCACCGGATGCACTGGACCGTGGAGGCGCACTGGCGGTCTCGAGCGCAGAGCTAGCACCACTCGTCCTGGCTGGATCCCCCCTGTAGCCCGGCAAGTGCGGGGAGATGGAACAGGCCGCACTGGGCTGTGCTGGCGAACTGGAGACGCCGTTCGTAGGGCTGGTGCAGTATACCATATCGATGCCCACTCTAGCCGATTCGAGGAGCTGTGATGTAGCGCACCGGGCTATGCGTGCGCACTGGGGACATCGTGCGCTCCCCCGCATAACACGGTGCCTGCCCAGTCACTCTCTCGCCACGGTAAGCATGGGGAGTTGACTCAGGTCTCCTACCTGAGTCCGCCAATCTACCCCCCCCCCCCCCCCCCCCAAAAAAAGAAATTCTGGGGCTGCCTCTCGTGCCCGTTACCTCGCGCCAATTCCTCGTAGTGGCGCCGCTCCGCTCTAGCTGCCTCCAGCTCCTCTTTCGGACGGCGATACTCCCCCGGCTGTGCCCAGGGTCCTTTGCCGTCCAAAATTTCCTCCCATGTCAGGGAGTCCAGAACCCTCTGCTCCTGGTTACCACGCTGCTTGGTCCTTTTCTGGTGGGTGGTTCTGTAACAGATTTCCTCTTCGTCTGAGGAGGAGTAGCAAGGATTGGACCAATATGCAGCGCGGTAAGGGTCCATAATGAGAATATTTAATAAATCCACAGAACACTGAACAAAATAACAAAAGTACAAACAAACAACCGAAACAGTCCCGTATGGTGCAAACACTAACACAGGAAACAACCACCCACAAAACACAATAGAAAACAGGCTACCTAAATATGGCTCCCAATCAGCGACAACGACTGACACCTGCCTCTGATTGAGAACCATACTAGGCCAAACACATAGAAATATAACAACAGAACAAAACATAGAAAAACAACATAGAATGCCCACCCCAACTCACGCCCTGACCAACTAAAATAAAGACATAAAAAAGGAACTAAGGTCAGAACGTGACACCTTGACTATTTCCATGTTTTGTTACGTTCCAGCTTTATTCTAAACTTGATTAAATTGTTGTTATCACTCATTAATCTACACACAATACCCCATAATGACTAAACAAAAACAGGTTTTAAGATTTTTTTGCACATTTTTTAAATAAAAAACTTAAATATCACATTTACATAAGTATTCAGACCCTTTACTCAGTACTTTGTTGAAGCACCTTTGGCAGCAATTACAGCGTCGAGTCTTCTTAGATATGACGCTACAATCTTGACACACCTGAATTTTGGGAGTTTCTCCTGTTCTTCTCTGCAGATTCTCTCAAGCTCTGTCAGGATGGATGGGGAGCGTCGCTGCACAGCTATTTTCAGGTCTCTACAGAGATGTTTGATTGGGTTCAAGTCCGGGCTCTGGTTCGGCCACTCAAGGACACAGAGACTTGTCCCGATGCCACTCCTGAATTGTCTTGGCTGTGTGCTTAGGATCGTTGTCCTGTTGGAAGGTGAACCTCCGCCTCAGACTGAGGTCCTGAGCACTCTGGAGCAGGTTTTCAGCAAGGATCTCTCTGTAGTTTGCTCTGTTCATCTTTCCCTCAATCCTGACTAGTCTCCCAGTCCCTGCCACTGAAAAAAATCGAAGCATGGTGCTTCCAACACCATGCTTCACTGTAGGGATGGTGCCAGGTTTTCTCCAGACGTGACGCTTGACATTCAGGCCAAAGTTCAATCTTGGTTTCATCAGACCAGAGAATCTTGTTTATTATGGTCTGAGAGTCCTTTAGGTGCCGTTTGGCAAACTCCAGCCGGGCTGTAATGCGCCTTTTACTGAGGAGTGGCTTCCGACTGGCACCTCTACCATATTGACCTAATTGGTGGATTGCTGCAGAGATGGTTGTCCTTCTGGAAGGTTCACCCATCTCCACAGAGGAACTCTGGAGCTCTGTCAGAGTGACCATCGGGTTCTTGGTCACCTCCCTGACCAAGGCCCTTCACCCCAGATTGCTCAGTTTGGCCTTGAGGCCAGTCCTATGATGAGTTTTGGTGGTTCCAAATTTCATCGATTTAAGAATGATGGAGGCCACTGTGTTCTTGGGGACCTTCAATGCTGCATGAAATTGTTTGGTACCCTTCCCCAGATCTGTGTGTAATGAACACGAGGGAGACAGAGAGCACGTTTCAAGCGCAGGGCGCAGCAGGTGTGTAATGTAAAGGACCACAGGAGGAGGCAGGTAGCTGGGTCCAGGGGCAGGCAGCAGGTCATACACAGGGGGTCCAAAAGGCAACAGTACAGGCAGGGAAAAGGCTAGTAACGTCGTCTGGGAGATCATGCAATAGGTGAATAACAGGAAATCCGATAGGCTAAAGTACAGGCAGGGAATAGGCAAAAGGCGTCGTTAGGCAAAAACTATCATACACGGGAGGAGTAAATTACGGGAAAAACAGAGCTCCGAAGAGAAGTGTGTCAAAAACAAACAATACCTCACAAAGATGGGCTGCAAAGAATTGAACTAAATAGTGTGTGATAAGGACATACATGTGTGTGAACAGGTGATTAGAATTCGGGTGATTGGGATCTGGAGAGTGACCTGCATTCAGGGGATCTATGTGTGTGAGAGTGTGAGCTGGAAAGTGGGCTGGAAAGTAAGCTGTGTTCAGGGAATCTACGTGTATGACAGTGTGAGCTGGAAGCAGACGTTACACTGTGCCTCGACACAATCCTGTCTCGGACGTCTATGGACAATTCCTTCGACCTCATGGCTTGGTTTTTGCTCTGACATGCACTGTCAACTGTGGGACCTTATATAGACAGGTGTGTGCCTTTCCAAATCATGTCCAATCAATTGAATTTACCACAAGTGGACTCCACTCAAGTTTTAGAAACATCTCAAGGAATCAATGGAAGCAGGATGCACCTGAACTCAATTTCTAGTCTAATTTTTTATTTTTTTATTTGACCTTTATTTAACTAGGCAAGTAGGTTAAGAACAAATTCTTATTTACAATGACGGCCTATACAGCGGACAAACCCTAACCCGGACGACGCTGGGACAAAGGTCTGAATACTCATAACAAAGGTCTGAATACTTATGTAAATAAGGTATTTGTTATTAATTAGATTTTTAATACATTTGCAATCATTTCTAAAAATCTGTTTTCACTTTGTCATTACGGGGTATAGTGTGTAGACTGATGAGGAAAAAAATAAATGTAATCCATTTTAGAATAAGGCTGTAATGTAAGAACATTTTGAAAAACGGAAGGGGTTTGAATACTTTCCGAATGCACTCTAGGCCTATTATAAATGTGTATTATTGTAGTGTCATCATCTTTATTGCAAAAAGAAATACAAACACACACATAGTTTTAAGCTACTTAGTCATTTGACAGAGGTAATGATCAGTCCATTGATCAGCACAGCAATTGATAAAACACGACCATGATTGCAGATCAAGTGTTTCTGAGCTTGTGTCAATATTACACAGGTAAGCTAATGCTTACACACCACCTGTTATATTGGACACCTACTAACCCCCCCAAAAGTTGCTTATTAATTGTTTTTATCTTAATGACATGTATCGTTAAAATAATGTTTTTAAGGAAATATAGGCAGGCACCACATTACTACAAGACAAAACAGCTCAATCAAGCCTGATCATCTTGTAAGTATAAAAGCAACGCTTGCTTTCAAATCATTTTAAAAAAGCTTGAAAAGGTAGTGGAATGAGATTAGTGTGGTGTGTGAAGAATCCAATACTTTAACTCGTATGCGGTACAAATCACATTATTGTGGGAGCCCCTCCTCTAAGAGTTTTAATTATGCTGTTTGAGAAGGTTTGAATCCTAAGCAACCTGCCTACACATTGTTTGAAGTACAATAGACCAACATAGCTACTGTAGTAGGTCAAAGCTGCTGGAAAACCTTGCTAGAGCATGGGTGGAGTAGACATTGTGGTGCTCATGTGAAAGACTAATGCCTACTTTTCACTGAAAACATAGTTTGTAATTGTCATATAGATAGACTGACACACGTGGCACCCTGGTGCTGTTATCTTAGCTACAGTAATTACATTTATTTACCTCTATTATGCAAAATATAATACACTCTAACTGATTATTCAGTGGTTATTACTGTTGTTATTAATATCAAAGGAGACAATGTAAGTGAGGGGATTATTTTAGTTAATGGAGAGTTGAACTCCCACCTCAATCTACGTGCCTGTAATAGCCACTGGAGGGCAATAGAAACAAATGGAAATTCCTGTTTGCTGCACCGAATGTCTGCATGAGGTTTAAAATACCTACTGTACTAATAGGCAAATGTTGGTTTTGAGTTGTCTCATGATAATTCAATGAATCCAATGGGTTTGTGTACATGCCTCTGGGTTATGCACTTATCAATCTTTGGGACACAGGCTATGGCTTTTTATCAGCATGATACTGTACATTGGTGTACATTAGGTGTGTACATTAGTGTACGTTAGTGTACATTAGATATAGAATTGCAGCTGGAAGACAGCAAGTTCAAAGCCTGGTCATAAGAGTCAATGAACTAATCTTGTCTTCCTCATCCTTCCTTGTGGGGGAATTTTTGTGGAGTTGTTAGATTACTTGTTAGATTACTTGTTACTGCACTGTTGGAACTAGAAGCACAAGCATTTCCCTACCCTCGCATTAACATATGCTAACCATGTGTATGTGACCAATACAATTTGATTTGAGTTTGATCTGATTGATTTTGTGCTCTACTTATGTCAGTGTTTCATGGCAGACAGAGCACTAAATCAACAAGAGGTTGTACAAGATTTAGCTATAAAGGCCAGGACACTGTTACAGCCATCACCCCTGTCTCTGTCTGTCTGTCTGTCTGTCTGTCTGTCTGTCTGTCTGTCTGTCTGTCTGTCTGTCTGTCTGTCTGTCTGTCTGTCTGTCTGTCTGTCTGTCTGTCTGTCTGTCTGTCTGTCTGTCTGTCTGTCTGTCTGTCTGTCTGTCTGTCTGTCTGTCTGTCTGTCTGTCTGTCTCAGTTTGTCTGCATGCCTGCCTGCCTGCCTCCCTCCCTCCCTCCATTACTCCCTCCATGCCTGCCTCCCTCCCCTCCCTCTCTATCTGCTGTAGGGGGTGCCTCCACTGTCTCTTCTTCCTGCTCTCTCTCACATTGAAAAGGACAGAGCTGGTTGCCTGAGGCACACCTGGATGGGACTGTACTCACCTGTGCAAACAGAGATAGGCAGGCAGTACACTCTTAGAAAAAAAGGTGCTATCTCGAACCAAAAAGGGTTCTTCAACTGTCCCCATAGGAGAACACTTTGAAGAACCCATTTTGATTCCAGATAGAACCCTTTTGGGTTCCATGTAGAACCATTTCCACAGAACCCTTTTGGAACCCTTTTTTCTAAGAGTGTAGACTGGATTGATTGTGGCTGGGTTTGGAGTAGGAGCAACAAGGCCCTGTGTATGGAGAGACAGACCGGTTTTAAATCAGCCTAACTCATGTCTGACCTGACCTGTCACCACCTGGAAACCTGGATCCCAGTTTTACTTCCCCAAAAATGGGTTGCATCCCAAATTAGACCCTATTCCCTATGTAATGCAACACCTTTGACCAAGGCCCATTTGGGATGCAGCCATGATGTATTTCTATTTTATATTATTGATTAATAAATTCCTGAAGTCACCTTCAGTTCTACTTTAATATACAGTATACTGCAGAAGGTGATGGCACATAGGTTCTTGTGTTATTCAAATATTTGGTTACAATATTTTCGGGGTGACCTAGTGGTTAGAGCATTGGGCCAGTAACCGAAAGGTTGCTGGATCGAATACCCGAGCTGACAAGGTAAAAATCTGTCGTTCTGCCCCTGAAAAAGGCAGTTAACCCACTGTTCTCCGGTAGGCAGTCATTGTAAATAAGAATTTGTTCTTAACTGACTTGCCTAGATAAATAAAGGTTAAATATAAAAAAATATGAAATGGGGGTGTAGGATGTTTGTGTGTTGCTGTAACGGTAGTCTTCGTCCTCCTCGTCTGAGGAGTAAGAAATGTCGGACCAAGATGCAGCGTGGTGAGTATCCATTTGAATAGGAATACGTGAAACAAACAAAATAACAAATAAACGAACGAAGACGCAACAGTCCCGAAATAGTGAACACTAAACACAGGAACACAAGAACAGGAACAATCACCCACATCCCACAATATAAAACAGGCTACCTAAATATGGCTCCCAATCAGAGACAACAACTGACACTTGCCTCTGATTGAGAACCATATCAGGCCAAACACATAGAAATAGACAAACTAGACATACAACATAGAATGCCCACTCAGATCACACCCTGACCAAACAAAACATAGAAACATACAAAGCAAACTATGGTCAGGGCGTGACAGTTGCAGAATGCAATATAATGTCTGTTGAAGTTGTCACTCTACCGTGCAACTATATACATACATAACAAACAGATGAATAACAATAATTCTGTTGTCTAAGAAATTACTAAATATATTCTCTCTTCAATAACCAGTCTGCATGCTAATAATATACTAAGACAAATCTTTGTTTTCTTTGCAAATATTGCTTTTGAAATGATTCTGCTTTCATTTTCCCTCGTCTCCAGAATGTGGATGTGGATCTGAAGTCTCCTATGACAGGTAAGTTCAAATTCATTATTCAGGTGCAGGGAACATCTACTATGCCTAAAATACATCCTATCAAAGAGTCTAATTTTAGTGTCTCTGTCTTTTTCCCTTCCCCCAGCTCTTTCTTTTTGTGGTGAAAAACGGATTTGATGTAGCTGGACAATGAGTGTGCGATTTAGAGATTTCCTGTTTGAGAGTGTCAAATTATTTGTCCTGAGGCAGTGCTGTTTCAGAAGACTTTGTGTTCCGGTCGGAACAGTGGAAACCAGACTTCCTAAAGGTTCTTTAAGTCACCTGTTGAATACAGGGTTGCAAAGGCATTGTGGTGGGATTTCTACAGGTACCGCTGGCTCCTATGACCTCTGCAGTGTGAACAGTCTATTTGATATGACGCTCCCTTCTTCTATACAATATGTCCTGAAGAAAAAGTGCACATTGAAGCAGACAATAGCTTTTGTTCAGTTCGATAATGAAGGGGTTTCAAACAGCTATTTATGTTTCTACTGTGATTTTAGACACATTCATGTTACGTTACATCAGGCAGATAGCTGAGACTAACGATAATTCTCTATTAAATCCCTTTCATTTAAAATGGGATGTTTCGTTTGTTTGTGAACAGTTGCATTACGCAACCAGGGTATTCAGAATGGAATGAAACATGAATCACTGGCATACTCAGTGAGGTCACATTCGAGATGGATGGTTGAGCATTATATTATGGAACTCAGGCATTTTGTTTACTTCCATGTCAGAGTCGCTTGCTTGAGGAGTTCAGACAAGGCAGGTAAACAGACAGTAAGGAATCAGCACTAGGAAATGTTAAAGAGGGATTCTGGGCTTCTATCTGTCCAAACATGCCCATAACATTTTAAGAATGCTTTTACACCTGCGGAAGAAATCTATTATAAGTGTGTTGGAATGCTTCTTGCTGATCCAATGTGTATATGTGTGCGTGCGCGCGCATGTGCCAATGTGTGTGTGTATACATACATTTGTGTGCGTGTGCACGTGCCAGTCATTAACCTCCATACCACAAACCGCATGTCTTCTTTGAGTGCATTAATCCTCTAAGGCACAATTCTGTATTATATCCGCAGGCGTGTGATACACAGAGATGAAAGGTTAGAGGAAGTCAATCAATTGAGCGATGGCCTTTCTCACTTTGCATCCTTCACATCATTACCCTGCCATTCAAGTCGGGTGCATTTGAAAGGAGATGCCTATTATTAGAGACATCAAAAAGGAAGGAACAAGGACTGGTTTAGCCAACCTGTCACTCTAGCTGCCTCAAGTTGAGCACCTGACTTTGTTGAACACCAGGAGACAAGTGAGAATCTCTCTCACATTGTGCCACATGCACATTGCTTTCTGTCTTTTGTCTCTATGCACGTGTAACAGTATTACTTCCGTTCCACTCCTTGTCCCAACTGGGGCTTGAACCAGGGACCGTCTGTACACATTGACAACAGTCACTCACAAAGCATTGTTACCTACAGTATAGCTCCCCGAAAGCCGCGGTCCATGCAGAGCAAGGAAAACAACTACTTCAAGGTCTCAGAGCGAGTGATGTCACCAATTGAAACGCTTCTAGCGTGCACTGCTAACTAGCTAGCCATTTCACACCGGTTGCACTCATTCCCCTTTGACCTCCTCCTTTTTCGCATGAACTCCAGCAGCTGGGCAGAGCCCAACTGAGTGATCCGGGTCAACAGCATCTATAGCCCTGTTTATACCTGTTCCTAACTTGCATCCTTTGTCCTGATCTGTGCCCAAGTTGTTTGACAGGTGTTGACAACCAAAAGACACATTGTGATCTGACTGTGGTCTGGTCACAATGCAGACACAGTGGACAGATAACAGACACATTGTAGCCCTTTCCTACAGTCAAATTACCAATAGGTTGTTTTTTGGGGGGGGGGGGGTGTTTTTATGTCAAACTGTTTTATTATATTTCAGTCTTCTGTAATGTACTGTATATAAAGTGTAATATTGTGATGCAAACTCATAAGTGAATACATTTAAACTCTGACATGGTACAGGTGTCTTCTTTTTTTCTAAGCCCATAACCATGTGTGTGAGTGTATACTTTTGTTTCCAGAATAGATTTAAGACTACCAAAAACCACTCTTCTGGGGTACTCCTCTTTACAACTTTGATCAAGTGTAGAGAGTCATGATAAACTGATTACAACAGACAAACAGTATGTAGCCTAAATCTCGATTGCCCTATTTTTATTTAATTTATTTTTATTTTTAATCCCAGCCCCCATCCCTGCAGGAGGCCTTTTGCCTTTTGGTAGGCTGTCATTGTAAGTACATTTGTTCTTAACTGACTTGCCTAGTTAAATAAAGGTTACATAAAATAAATGAAAAAGCTGTAGCTGGCTCCCTTCTGCTAGAGAGAATACGAGCAGCAAGAGATATGAATCAGTCATGCGGTCAAAATGATTGGCATGTACAGCATGCAGCTACCTGTCATAGGAAATAAGGTATATCTCTTGGTTTAATATGCTTAATCATCAGCTGGAGGGAATACTTGGAGAATACCATTCACAGTCCCTTCACACACACACCTCCAGTCTCTAGACTGCTTCGGGGTTTCTCTGCCCCACTTATGGAGTGAGGGTTATTACCCCAGCCAACCATTGCAAGTGTTTTGGCCATAGAAATAGAATCTAGATTCCAAGTACTGTAAGTAGGCCCTTTTTAAAGTATCTCGTTTTACACATTGATAAGATTTGTAAGAAGGATAGAGGAGCTCCTCCTATTACCCCTGATCAAAATACATACTTCTGAAACATCATTCCCAAAATAGGAACACCTGTTAACTAGGTGTCATCTTTTATCGCTTTCACATTATCATTGACTTATCAAGTTTCCAACCGTGAAGATGCCTTAAGATTGCACAGTATAGGTTACAGGCTATACATTTCAATGAATCTAGAATGTGACAGCAAAACCTCTTCCTCACACACTTCACTAGTAAGTGCACAGTATAATTGATGCAGGTGCCATTACACTGTTAAAAACAGGGTGCTTTGTGGGTCTATATAGAACCTTTTTCAGGACCATATTTCAAGTGAGTCATTGGACCCTTTTTGGTTCCATATAGCTAGTACAATTTATTCTGTGTAGCCTACAACTCAACTATGCACCCGATTGCTTCGACAATACTTTGTGACGAGTGGGATGAAAAGTTGTGTGGTGAAGAGGTTTGACTGTTGACAGAGAGAAGGACAGGTGAACCACTTAACAGTAATTGTCCCAGAGCAGAGCTCATGTATATGTGGAGTGATTAATGCATGTAGTCCTCTGCTGAACACTACAGAGGACCTGCCTTCATCAGTGACACCATCAATCTTAAAACACAAACGTAAATAACTCAGGGAAAGTTGACATATAAAGTACCTGGCCCCATTTCTATCACCAAGTTACATACCATCTCTAATTATGACATCGCATACATGTACATGTCAGACGAGCCTATACATCATGATGATGTGGCAAGTGACACTTTGTTTCTTGAATTTTCAATATCTTGAAAACTTGACTGCTGACATGCAAAACATTTTGGGACTGTATTAACAGTGGACTAATAAAAAACACCAAAATATAGTTTTTTTAGTGGATTTTTCCTTTAAAGTATCACAGCCTGTTTGATATAAAGTCTAATATTGGGATGCAAACTAAACATTTAAAACATTTCAACTCTATATCTGACATGGCACAGGTGTCTTATTTTTGTAAACCCATAACCATGTGTGGGAGATGTATACTTTTGTTTCAAAGTAGATTTGTTTGACTACCAAGAAACACTCTGTGTGTCCCTGATTTAGGCCACTGCAGTAAAAGGTTTAAATATTGACATACATAACAGTATCCCGGAAGTATGTTATATCCTGAAAGAGCCAAACACTCAATGATCTGTACTTTGTGCAACTACTACAGACATATTATTCTGGCAAAAAGGAAGGTGATCTGTTCATGACTGTACAATGACCTGTGTGTGGATAGTTTTGTAGGTGACATCATGCCGATTACCTTTCAAACTCAATGAACTGTATCAGTGATATGGAACAATTAGCCTCTATCAGAAACAACAGGTTTGCCTTGAACTCTATCAAAAAATAACTACCATTCAAGCAATGAGGCATGAGGTGTTGTGTGTAGTGCACTCTGCATTTAAATAACATGTGCTTGCGACATATTGTGATGTCATCCTACCAAAACCAAACAGTCCTGGTAATATCCCAGTAAAACCACCTCAAAATGAGAGGAAGAAAAAAAGAAATCAGATTACCTGTATTGCTGAACAGAAATAACCCAATGGTCTTGTCTAGTTATGTGCTTATAATTTGATGATAGTAGTGTCACTGCCCCTTGTGTCCTAAACTTTTTAATTTTTTGTTATCCTTCTGGCAGCAACCACCAGAGCTGTGGCATTGCAGAAGAATGCTCTACTAAAAACTACCACTGGGAGGCAGTATATTTCAGTTGTATTAAAACAAAACAGGCCTTATAATCCAATGTAGAATAAAAACTCTTGATCAAAATCTTAATGATTTATTTACATTGAAAGATTTATAGACATTATCACTATTTTATGTTGGCATGCTGTTATGCACCAACAGCTTAGAAATGTAAAAGAGTGATATTGTTATCATATATTTCACTTTATAGTATAATTGCTCTGTTATCAGGACATTGCTTGCCTCAGTGTCTCCCCTGTCTGTTGACTATGTGACTGTTGGAATTAAACAGCCGGCCGGATGTCTGACGGTAATCAGGTTGCTTTACTTTCCATAGAAATGTTACCTGACAGGCAGGTTTGTGTAAACTTCATGTCACAGTAAGTTCACTTAGAATAACACAACGATTGGCACTGCCTCTGATGGTTGTTGCCTTGTGTCTTCCTTCTCTGAGAAAAGTACGAGCCAGCCAGGTACACGCTTAGGAAAAAAGTGCTATATAGAAGCGGCTGTCCTCATAGGAAAACCTCACAGGAAAACCCTTTGATAAACCCATTTTGGTTCCAGGTAGAACATTTTAGGTTCCAGGTAGAACCCTTTTGGGTTCCATGTAGAACCCCTTTACACCAAAAAGGGTTCTACCTGGAACCGAAAAGGGTTCTCCTATGGGAACAGCCGCAGAACCCTTTTAGAACCCTTTTTTCTAAGCGTGTATATGTGAACTTTGTGTATTATTGTGTATAATGTATTCTACCGTACCCATAAGATAAATACACAATGCTTGGTGCTGAGAAAAGGTATGTGCTAGCCAGGTATATGACAACTTTCCCTGAGTTATTTTATTTTCCAGAGATAGGGGTTACTGTCCAGAATATTGATCCTGTATCTCAGATGTTGGCTGTTGATTACACAACTGACTGATGAAGAAACATTTTCTGGAAACAAAAACAGCATTTCCTCTTCAGTCCTCATACTGTATACCCTTAATCATCAACTATGTTCTCTATCCACTCCTCATATCCCTGGAAGTCCTTATCACCGGATCTGTTGCCTGACGTTGGCAGTTATTTATCATCCACAAATTGAACGACAGTGACAGCAAGATGCAAAAGGACCTTAGCCAGTTTGTTTGAAATCAAGTGTTATTTATTATGAGCTGCTGTGCCATTTCTTCCTGTGTGTGTGCTAGCACTCCCTGGGGACGCGTCGTCACGTCTGCAGGTCCTTATCACACCATCGTGTTGTTTAAGGCCTATTGAATCATTCAGGGGCAATAATGGTATTATGGTTTCCGCTGCAACCGCCAACGAGACTCCGTCTGACGGAATCCAACACTCCAAGATCCTTGCAGAGAAAGTAAGAGACTGAGAGAGAAGGGTGATGGAGAGAGAGAGAGGTAACAGCAGGACAGAAAAAAATTATAAAATAAGTTGAGATGGATATTAAAGCTGAGGGCAAACAAACTGACCACTTATCAGAATCTCAGATGTTTGTATCATTTTCATTTTTATGTGTGTACTGTAGAGTCATTTTGTCAGGCACGTGTGTATTGTACACCATTCTTTGCCTGGCTGAGTGTAAACTTTGAAGGGTCAGTCACGAGAGAAAGAATAAATGTTCTAATTTTTCTTTATGAGAGAGAGAGAGAGAGAGATGGGGAGGGTCGGACTCTTAGATATTAGATACAAAGGTGCCTCTGCCACTGGTGAAATGGGATCTAAACAGAAAATCACCAATGTAAATTGCGGTCTCAACTCAGTGCTTTGGAGTTGCGCAGTAGCGAAAACCTGAATTCCCTCTTTTCATTTTGTAAGCAGCTCGTTGTGTTGTAGAGTCCCGCGGGGACCTCCGATACATGCCGTGGCCCATGCCCCAGCAACTCTGGAGAGATGCCACATACCTCCATGCCTTCTGGGTTCAGAGGCTCTCTCTTTGTCTATTCTCCCTCCTTTCTCTCTGCTTATCAAACGTACAGTGTATTCACACACTAGAAAGCATTTAAACACAAGTGCACACACCCATACACATATACATAACTAGGCAAACACATATACACACACATCTGATGTGAAAAATATCACATGAAAATCACTGTACTTCCTGTCGCATGTTCTCGTGCACCAAATGTAGATTGACTTGTTTGTCAAACTCCATAAATCCTCTTAAGTATAGGGGGCAGTATTTTCGTTTTTGGCTAAAAAACGTACCCATTTGAAACTGCCTATTTCTCAGCCCCCAAAACTAGAATATGCATATAATTTTCAGATTAGGATAGAAAACACTCTAAAGTTTCCAAAACTGTCAAAATATTGTCTGTGAGTTTAAGAGAACTGATATTGCAGGTGAAAACCTGAGGAAAATCCAATCAGGAAGTGCCTCTTTTTTTGAAACCTCTCTGTTCTTATGCATGCCTATCATCCATTTAAAGGGATATCAACCAGATTCCTTTTTCTATGGCTTCCCTAAGGTGTCAACAGTCTTTAGATATAGGTTCAGGCTTTTATTTTGAAAAATGAGCGAGAACGATCACATTGCGTAAGTGGATAGGTGGGGGCTCTCAGAGTGAGTTTTGCGCAACAGAGAAAGGCGGCCATTGTTTCTCCCGGTCATATTGAAAAACCAACACTCCCGGTTGATATATTATCGAATATATATTTGAAAAACAACCTGAGGATTGATTATAAAAAACGTTTGACATGTTTCCGTGGACATTATGGATATTATTTGGAATTTTCGTCTTCGTTGTCGTGACCGCTCTTTCCTGTGGATTTCTGAGCATAACGCGCCAAACGAACGGAGGTATTTGGATATAAAAATAATCTTTATGGAACAAAAGGAACATTTGTTGTCTAACTGGGAGTCTCGTGAGTGAAAACATCCGAAGATCATCAAAGGTAAACGATTAATTTGATTGCTTTTCTGATTTTCGTGACCAAGTTACCTGATGCTAAGTGTACTTAATGTTTTGTCGAGCGATCGATAAACTTACACAAACGCTTGTATTGCTTTCGCTGTAAAGCATAATTTCAAAATCTGAGACGACAGGTGGATTAACAAAAGGCTAAGCTGTGTTTTGCAATATTGCACTTGTGATTTCATGAATATGAATATTTTTTTGTAATATTATTTGACTGTGGCGCTATGCTATTCAGCGTTGCTGATGACAATTATCCCGATACCGGGATGGGTAGACCAAATGTATATTGACTTGTTTGTCAAACTCCATAAGGGAGTCAACTAAATGAGTAACATGGTGATACAAATATTCCTGTCAATTGAGAGTGAATCGAATTCATAAAGCACATTGGGTAAATCTTTACATGACAGTGTACTTATTACTATGTAATTATTTCTGTAAAGTTTGAGCTGGGGTGTGGACATGAAGCCAGGTTACACTGTAGGCCTAAGGGTGGCAGTCTGTAATCCCAACATGTTTCAAGCGGACCACCATTGTCCCTATTCCCAAGAACTCCAAGGTAACCTGCCTAAATGACTATCACCCTGTAGCACTCACATCTGTAATTATGAAGTGCTTTGAGAGGCTGGTCAACACTATCATCCCATGACACAATCTCAATTGCACTTCACACTGCCCTCTCCCAGGGAAGTTAGAAACCAATATACACAGGCAGTTAGGAAAGCAAAGGCTAGCTTTTTCAAACAGAAATTTGCATCCTGTAGCACAAACTCCAAAAAGTTCTGGGACATTGTAAAGTCCATGGAGAGTAAGAGCACCTCCTTTCAGCTGCCCACTGCACTGAGGCTAGGAAACCCTGTCACCACCGATAAATATATGATAATCGAGAATTTCAAAAAGTATTTTTCTACGGCTGGCCATGCTTTCCACCTGGCTACCCGCTCTGCTCTGCACCCCCCACAGCAACTTGCCCAAGCCTCCCCCATTTCTCCTTCACCCAAATCCAGATAGCTGATGTTCTGAAAGAGTTGCAAAGTCTGGACCCCTACAAATCAGCTGGGCTAGACAATCTGGACCCTTTCCTTCTAAAATTATCCGCCGCAATTGTTGCAACCCCTATTACTAGCCTGTTCAACCTCTCTTTCATATCGTCTGAGATCACCAAAGATTGGAAAGCTGCCGCAGTCATCCCCCTCTTCAAAGGGGGAGACACTCTTGACCCAAACTGTTACAGACTTATATCTATCCTACCCTGCCTTCCCAAGGTCTTCGAAAGCCAAGTTAACAAACAGATCACCGACCATTTCGAATCCCACCATACCTTCTCCGCTATGCAATCTGGTTTCCGAGCTGGTCATGGGTGCACCTCAGCCACGCTCAAGGTCCTAAATGATATCATAACCGCCATCGATAAAATACAATACTGTGCAGCCGTATTCATCGACCTGGCCAAGGCTTTCGACTCTGTCAATCACTGCATTCTTATCGGCAGACTCAACAGCCTTGGTTTCTCAAATGACTCGCTCGCCTGATTCACCAACTACTTCTCAGACAGAGTTCAGTGTGTCAAATCTGAGGGCCTGTTGTCCGGACCTCTGGCAGTCTCTATGGGGTTGCCACAGGGTTCAATTCTCAGGCCGACTCTTTTCTCTGTATACATCAATGATGTCGCTCTTGCTGCTGGTGATTCTCTGATCCACTTCTACGCAGACGACACCATTCTGTATACTTCTGCCCCTTCTTTGGACACTGTGTTAACTAACCTCCAGACGAGCTTTAATGCCATACAACTATCCTTCCGTGGCCTCTAACTGCTCTTAAATGCAAGTAAAACTAAATGCATGCTCTTCAACCGATCGTTGCCAGCACCTGCCTGCCCGTCTAGCATCACTACTCTGGATGGTTCTGACTTAGAATATGTGGACAACTACAAATACCTAGGTGTCTGGTTAGACTGTAAACTCTCCTTCCAGACTCACATTAAGCATCTCCAATCCAAAATGAAATCTAGAATCGGCTTCCTATTTCGCAACAAAGCATCCTTCACTCATGCTGCCAAACATACCCTCGTAAAACTGACTATCCTACCGATCCTTGACTTCGGCGATGTCATTTACAAAATAGCCTCCAACACTCTACTCAGAAAATTGCATGGAGTCTATCACAGTGCCATCCGTTTTGTCACCAAAGCCCCATAAACTGCCCACTACTGCAACCTGTATGCTCTCGTTGGCTGGCCCTCGCTTCATATTCGTAGCACGTGCTCCAGCAGGTATATTTCACTGGTCACCCCCAAAGGCAACTCCTACTTTGGCCGCCTTTCCTTCCAGTTCTCTGATGCCAATGACTGAAACAATTTGCAAATATCACTGAAGCTGGAGACTCATATCTCCCTCACTAAATCAGCTGTCGGAGCAGCTTACAGATCATTGTACCTGTACATAGCCCATCTGTAATTAGCCCACCCAACTACCTCATCCCCATATTGTTATTTTTGTCTCCTTTGCACCCCAATATCTCTACTTGCACGTTCATCTTCTGCACATCTCACTACAGTGTTTAATTGCTAAATTGTTATTATCTCGCCACTATGGCCTATTTATTGCCTTACCTCCCTAATCTTACTTAATTTGCACACACTGTATATAGACTTTTCTATTGTGGACTAATAAATATTCTATTGACTGTATGTTTGTTTATTCCATGTGTAAGTCTGTGTTGTTTGTGTCGCACTGCTTTGCTTTATCTTGGCCAGGTCGCAGTTGTAAATGAGGCCTACCTGGTTAAATAAAGGTGAAATAAAAACTAAAAACATTTCAAACTTGGAGAGGGGAAATGACTATGTGAGAATACTGTACATAGACTACAGCTCAGTGTTCAACACCATAGTCCACTCCAAGCTCATCACCAAGCTCGGGACCCTGGGATGGAAAACACCTCCCTCTGCAACTGGATCCTGGACTTGCTGACGGCCCATCCCCAGGTGGTGAGGGTAGGAAACAACACCTCCGCCATGTTGACCCTCAACACTGAGGCCCTTCAGGGGTGTGTGTTTAGGCCTTGTCCACGCATGACTGCGTGGCCATGCATAACTCCAACACCATCCTCAAGTTTGCTGACGACACGACGATGGTAGACCTGATCACTGATGGTGATGAGACAGCCTACAGGGAGGAGGTCAGTAACTTGGCAAGGACAACAACCTCTCCCTCAACGTCAGTAAGAACAAGGAGCTGATCGTAGACTACAGGGGAAAAAGGGGAGAGCACGCCCCAATCCACATCGACGTTGCTGTAGTGTAGCGGGTCTAGAGTTTCAAGTTTCTTGGTGTATGCATTACTGAGGACTTAACATGGTCCAAACACCCGCACAGTCGTGAAGAGGACACAACAGCGCCTCCCTCCCTCAGGAGGATGAAAAGATTTAGCATGGGCTCTCGGATCCTCAAAACGTTCTACTGCTGCACCTTCGAGAGCATCTTGACTGGTATGGCAAATGCACCGCCCTCAACCAAGTGCTACAGAGGGTGGTGTGGATGGCCCAGTACATCTATATCAGGTGGTGTCAGAGGAAGGTGTCACGCCCTGACCTTAGAGAGCCTTTTATGTCTCTATTTGGTTTGGCCAGGGTGTGATTTGGGATGGGCATTCTATGTTTTGTTTTCTATGATTTTGTGTTTCTATGTTTTGGCCGGGTATGGTTCTCAATCAGGGACAGCTGTCTATCGTTGTCTCTGATTGGGAACCATACTTAGGTATCCCTTCTTCCCTCCTTTCGTTGTGTATAGTTGTCTTTGTTTGTGGCACTATAGCCCTTAAGCTTCACGGTTGTTTTTCGTTTATTGTTTTCTTGGCGTCATTCCAAAATAAAAAGTTATGTACGCTCACCACGCTGCGCTTTGGTCCACTTCTTCCTCCACCGACGACTGCCGTGACAGAAGGCCCAAAAAATTGCCAAAGACTTCAGCCACCCAAGCCATAGACCATTCACCGTCCAGCAAACAGACTGTTCAGGAGAAGAGAAAAATTCCATTGCAAAATAATGATTTTTAGCTTATACAGTCGATGTAAATACATTTGACCAGTCATGCTTATCAGTCTATGGCTTCATTTACATAATTTAGTGGAATTTAATTGGCGCTTGTGTATTTTCATTGGTCGTTATGATTCTTATTTATCACATGTGCACAGCATACAGATACAGAGCCTAGTTTAAGTGGAAAATATTTTGAAAACATACACTCATACACATATTATGAGGCATGTTTACCTTGCAACAAAGTAGCCTAGAGAAACTACGACCAAATGTGGAGACAATTATTTTATAAAGACTTTGAAACCAATAGCCTATTTCTCTCATGTTCTCATGTTGGGGCTTCCGAGTGGCGCAGTGGTCTAAGGCACTGCATCTCAGTGCTAGAGGTGTCATTACAGACCCTGGTTTGATCCTGGCTGTGATCGGGAGTCCCATAGGGTGGCGCACAATTGGCCCAGTGTCATCCGGGTTAGGGGAGGGTTTGGCCGGGATAGACCGACATTGTAAATAAGGATTTGTTCTTAACTGACTTGACTAGTTGAATAAATAAAATTGTAAAAAATATTTGTTTTTAAATTAACTTTCTTTCATTGTCCAGTAGCCAAAAGACACAATCCTAGTCATATTAGTAACCCATGCTAGTTGTTGCATCTTTAGATCTCCCCTCTTTAAAAATGTCTAACGGATATTTTAATCTCTGTCTCATGAAACTGCTCACATGTTCGGTGTGCTCTCGACAACTGTGTTTCCCGTTAATTGCATTATGTAAGGAACATGCCTACTGCCTTGTGCGCATTACTGCGCTTATAATGTGAAAAATGTATAGTTTATCAACATTTTAAGCTGAACGTTCTGATCTGCTGCATCATCCTCATTGCTTTTTTTGTAGCTAGGCCAACTAACTGTATGAATTTGGGATCTGTCGTCCCAAAACTATCCCAGAGTTTGTTTGGAAGAATAGGCTATTTCTTTCCAGCACAGATTGACACACTGACCAATAGACTACTTTCTTTGAAAAAAAGGTGCTATCTTGAACCAAAAAGGTTTCTTCGGCTGTCCCAATGGGAGAACCCTTTGAAGAACCTTTAATATGGGGGATAGTAGATTGACAGAGATGAGTGATTTTGCTGTTCATTACTGGTCTTGTAGGCTGAGGAAAAGTAAATGTGGACAAAAGTGCGCATCAGAATTCCTTAAGGAAACCCTGTTACCCGCTACATACACACTCACTCACTCACACACACTACACTGACACTATCATATAAAACCCACACACATTCACATTCACTACTTACGCACAAACACATACACACGTGCATACTGACACAACACACACTCACATGAACACACACACACACATACAAACACACGTTCACACTCATCATATGCTGCTTCTACTCTGTTATTGTTATCTATTCTGATGCCTTGTCACTTTAACCTGCCTTTATGTACATACAGTATCTTCAGCAAATACCTCGTAACTCTGCACATTGATCTGGTACTGGTACTCCCTGTATATAGCCTCATTGTTGTGTACTGTATGTTATTCCTCTTACTAAGTTACTAGATCTTTTTTAAAATTTGAATTAACACTAACTCTGCATCGTTGGGAAGCATTTCACGGTAAAGTCTACACCCGTTGTATTCGGCGCATGTGACAAAAAATGTGTTATTTGATTTCAGTGGTGTATATTCATGGATGCCAAGTGAAGCCAGGCTTCCCCAAATATTTTACCAATAAATAAATTACAATTATAAAATAATTCCTCTTTCTTCTCTCTATGTGTTTTAATAATTTTCTGTGAATTCGCAAGTGGCTGAATCTCACCAGAGAAATCATCAGAGCGAGGGAAACAGCGCCCCTCTGTCTCGGTATTTGTAGCCCATGTATCTGATGCTGTCTGGACCAAAAGAGTATAACATGTTGCCGCCATAGCCTTTGATTGATTGATGCCAGCAAGCATTTGGCCTCCTTTGGTAATTAAAAAAAATACAATTATTAACCATCAGCATTGAGCTGGGCTCAACTGTGGGTTGTCCCAGTGCAGAAAAACACCCCCAAAGGGAGGCCAGTTTGGATCTGGCTTCAGACCAATCAAATCACTTCCTTTGTAAAACCACATTTTCTGAAAACGTGTCTGTTTCTGGTCTGCTTGTGTTGATGTCCTGCAGTAGCTAGCTTGCTAAATTGGGCATTTCCTAAGCCATGGATAGGGATTTGGACTTGTGATTTTGACTTCGTTCTCTGTACAGGCCTATGATTATGACACCAATTCTGATCTAACCATGAGTGAATATGTTGTGCCATTGGCCTGAGACAATTGAAATGCAATATGTAACCTAGATGTAGCCTCGTAGGCTCACATTAACTAACGTTAGCTAGCTAGCTAACTTAGCTGAATCATTGTTGCACATGTGAGAAAGTCAGGCTAGCAAGAATTTTAGCTAGGTAGCCTATGACAGCAAAAACTGAACGTATATTGAATGACAGCGCCATGAAAGAGAGGAGGGTGGCATTGGCATTCAACTAGTCTACAAGTAGGGTGAGTCAACAAAATATACACTGCTCAAAAAAATAAAGGGAACACTTAAACAACACAATGTAACTCCAAGTCAATCACACTTCTGTGAAATCAAACTGTCCAATTAGGAAGCAACACTGATTGACAATAATTTTCACATGCTGTTGTGCAAATGGAATAGACAAAAGGTGGAAATTATAGGCAATTAGCAAGACACCCCCAAAAAAGGAGTGATTCTGCAGGTGGTGACCACAGACCACTTCTCAGTTCCTATGCTTCCTGGCTGATGTTTTGGTCACTTTTGAATGCTGGCGGTGCTCTCACTCTAGTGGTAGCATGAGACGGAGTCTACAACCCACACAAGTGGCTCAGGTAGTGCAGTTCATCCAGGATGGCACATCAATGCGAGCTGTGGCAAGAAGGTTTGCTGTGTCTGTCAGCGTAGTGTCCAGAGCATGGAGGCGCTACCAGGAGACAGGCCAGTACATCAGGAGACGTGGAGGAGGCCGTAGGAGGGCAACAACCCAGCAGCAGGACCGCTACCTCCGCCTTTGTGCCAGGAGGTGCACTGCCAGAGCCCTGCAAAATGACCTCCAGCAGGCCACAAATGTGCATGTGTCTGCTCAAACGGTCAGAAACAGACTCCATGAGGGTGGTATGAGGGCCCGACGTCCACAGGTGGGGGTTGTGCTTACAGCCCAGCACCGTGCAGGACGTTTGGCATTTGCCAGAGAACACCAAGATTGGCAAATTCGCCACTGGCGCCCTGTGCTCTTCACAGATGAAAGCAGGTTCACACTGAGCACATGTGACAGACGTGACAGAGTCTGGAGACGCTGTGGAGAACGTTCTGCTGCCTGCAACATCCTCCAGCATGACCGGTTTGGCGGTGGGTCAGTCATGGTGTGGGGTGGCATTTCTTTGTGGGGCCGCACAGCCCTCCATGTGCTCGCCAGAGGTAGCCTGACTGCCATTAGGTACCGAGATGAGATCCTCAGACCCCTTGTGAGACCATATGCTGACACATGCACATTTGTGGCCTGCTGGAGGTCATTTTGCAGGGCTCTGGCAGTGCACCTCCTTGCACAAAGGCGGAGGTAGCGGTCCTGCTGCTGGGTTGTTGCCCTCCTACGGCCTCCTCCACGTCTCCTGATGTACTGGCCTGTCTCCTGGTAGCGCCTCCATGCTCTGGACACTACGCTGACAGACACAGCAAACCTTTTTGCCACAGCTCGCATTGATGTGCCATCCTGGATGAACTGCACTACCTGAGCCACTTGTGTGGGTTGTAGACTCCGTCATGCTACCACTAGAGTGAGAGCACCGCCAGCATTCAAAAGTGACCAAAACATCAGCCAGGAAGCATAGGAACTGAGAAGTGGTCTGTGGTCACCACCTGCAGAATCACTCCTTTTTTGGGGGTGTCTTGCTAATTGCCTATAATTTCCACCTTTTGTCTATTCCATTTGCACAACAGCATGTGAAAATTATTGTCAATCAGTGTTGCTTCCTAAGTGGACAGTTTGATTTCATAGAAGTGTGATTGACTTGGAGTTACATTGTGTTGTTTAAGTGTTCCCTTTATTTTTTTGAGCAGTGTATATACAAAAGTATGTGGACACACCTTCAAATTAGTGGAATCGGCTATTTCAGCCACACCTGTTGCTGACAGGTGTATAAAATTGAGCTCACAACCATGCAATCTCCATAGACTTACATTGACAGTAGAATGGCCTTACTGAAGAGCTCAGTGGCTTTCAACGTGGCACCGTCATAAGATGCCACCTTTCCAACAACTCAATTCGTCAAATTTCTGCCATGGTAGAGCTGCCCTGGTCAACTGTAAGTGCTGTTATTGTGAAGTGGAAACGTCAAGGAGCAACAACTGCTCACCCGTGAAGTGGTAGGCCACACAAGCTCAAAGAGCGGGACCGCCAAGTGCTGAAGCACGTAGCGCTTAAAAATCATTTGTTCACATTTCCACAAACTTCAAAGTGTTTCCTTTCAAACGATACCAAGAATATGCATATCCTTTCTTTAGGGCCTGAGCTACAGGCATTTAGATTTGGGTATGTCATTTTAGGCAAAAATTGGGGGAAAAAGGGCGGATCCTTAAGAGGTTTTAAGGGTTATGGCTAGGATTTGGGTTGAGCCGGGGTGTGGACATGAAGCTAGGTTAAGGGTTATGGCTAGGGTTTGGGTTGAGCCGGGGTGTGGACATGAAGCTAGGTTAAAGGGTTATGCCTCGGGTTTGGGTTGAGCGTGTGGACATGAAGCTAGAGTAAGAGTTATGACTATCACTTCCCTAGTCAGTATTTTTCATACTGCAAGTCACTTATCTAATGCCAGACCATATTTGTCCTATCTACAGGCAAGCCACTCTCAGTGTCTTAGCAAATGAGATGGCGCAAACCTTTGTCAGGGTTACTGTTATAGCTAGCTTAGCTATATGAAGAACGCACGTCTGCACGTTTTTACATTGTACATCACTCTGACATTTAATGACCTGTCCCACTCATTCTGACCACCCATTCGTACATACAGCAACACACTATCATAAACCATAAGAAACGCACAGCACACCGTACAGTACATAACAGTTACAATATATCTGTCCTCTATGTATTTTGTATATTAGTTATGGTTGCTAATGATCAGCGTTCACCTTTCTGTCTTGAGGGCAAAGGTGTACAGTACAGTGTGATCCAAAACAATCAGCCTAAAAAGAGAAACCCCCAGTTCTATCAATCAATTCTGATGTTCTTTACTGCAGATTAGATTGCAAATTGCATGATAACTACATCCTGGACCTATTTAATATTATATCATTGGTTCTTCCCCTGGTCTCAGTGCATTATGCAGGAGCAGGTGATTTGTTGTAACTCTACACTCTGTATGGTGTGATAATGTGATGTACAGTGCCTTTGGCGTATAGATAGCGAGGATCTGCTGTGTCTTCAGCCTTGTCACTTTCTCTTTTCAGTCAAATTGGAAATACCTCTCTACGTGCCCTGTCTTGCTTTGCGCATTAGATTCAGTTTGATCAATATCTCATCTAAATTGTATTTCTTCACCCAATGTTTTCGGTATAATGGAGAGTTTTAAAAAATGCTTTTGAGCAATAGCTTTTTACCAACTGAGGAACATTGCCAAGGTGCGGCCGTTTCTCTCACAGGCTGATACAGAGAGACTCATCCATGCTTTTATTACAAGCAGGCTTGACTACTGTAATGCTCTCCTGTCTGGTCTACGCAAGAAAGCCATTGGTCAATTGCAAAACATACAGAATGCTGCAGCACGGGTACTGACCAAGACCAGACGGAGAGCACACATTACACCCGTTTTAAGGTCTCTGCACTGGCTCCCTGTGAGTTTAAGAATGAATTTTAACATTCTTCTATTGGTTTTTAAATCAATCCACGATTGTGCACCTCAATAGATGTCAGACATGCTTTTAAGTCATGTACCCAGTAATTCCCTCAGGTCCTCTGGCACTGGCCTTTTAACTATCCCAAAGCCTAGAACCTAGCGGTATGGAGAGGCAGCCTTTAGTTATTATGCCCCCAGCCTCTGGAATAGCCTGTCAGAAAACCTGAGGGGGCCGAAACTGTGGACATATTTAAAAGAGATCTTAAAACACATCTTTTTAGCTTTGCTTTTCCTTAGGGTGCTTTTAGTTGTTCAGTTTGTGTCATTCTCTTGTTTTTTATCTTATGTTTGTTGTGTAGTAATTATTTCAGCTTTCATTTTCATTGTTTTTTATTCGTTTTTTTCTGTGAAGCGCATTGCGTTGCAGTCAATGTCTGAAATGTGCTGTTCTCACCGAACTCTCCTTTTTTGTCATTTTACCAGACTGATTTTGTCAACTTGAATTTATTTTTTGTAGGCGTCCATCAATATTATAAATCCATGTTCGGGAGTGAACAGGAATCCATGTATGTTCATGTGTACTCTCTTACAGTTAACCATACATTCAGGTAGTAGAAGGAAACTCCTTTTTAAGTTCATGGAAGAAATTAACAGGAAGCCCACTCAAGGTGCATTGGCAAACATTTAACACAAGCTTTTTGATCTCACCTCAGTAAGAGCTTCTTCTTTTTTTACAGTATAATTTGTGAATACATGTTGTGTTTCTTATTCCTATATTTACGGTCAAAGTTCAGTTTGCTGAGGGGGAATGAAGTGTTGATTCAGAGGCTGATTGTAGCAGGTTTGCACAGCTGTGAACTTGTGCATGTTGTAGTAATCAGAGGCTTTCTCCACCCTGCTGGTTGGTGCAGGTTGGTCGCACAATATGCACTGATGTGGAATAGACTGTTTAATTACTTTACTCTAAAACAATAGTGCGATCATTAACAAGAACAGTATCAAAACTTAGCATGCAATTTTGAGAAAGGGCTTTTGAGAACCAAGGTACTGTCTTTGCAGAACAAGACAAGCAAGGCATGTGACCAGTACAGTATGACTAATTTCTGCTTGATTTTGTTAGCAGATAATAAACTGTCAATCTATCGTCATAGAAACAACTGACCTGAAGATAGCGAGGGAGCGTTCGGTTTGTAGAGAGTGGCATAGCGGTTCATGACTCACGACGAGCTCCACCCTCTTCTCCAACCTCAGCCCTGCTGTTTTCTGCCACTGCACGGACCAATGAGAAGACGAGACGGCAATGTAGAGGTGTGTATGGGTGCAGAACAGTGAGGGTGGGGACCCTAAAAGGCAGCTTAAGTTTCCTTCGCGTGAGTCATCATCCTGTCAATAAGATCGGGTTTGGACTGAGAAACATACTACCGGTATAGGACTGTAAAACAACGAAGCAAGGTGACATAGAACTATGAAATTCAACAATGGCTTTCTGTGTAAGTGTGGCAATAGTCTTCCATGCATTATTACATTCTCTTCAACAGCTGCAGCAGTTAATGAGCTGCTAATCAATGAAGACATAAGATGAGCATCACCATGGGACTACAATACCTGTGGTACCAGACTGATCACAATCAAACGTGAGATAATGGTTCAATTTCTCATGCAATGAGGACTGCCAGACCCATTCCCACATTCACTCAATCCCTTGCACATGTCTTAATAACTAACTATTACTTGACTAATTTAGTGGCCATTTAGTGGCCATCCTCTATAAACAAGACTTATCCACCAGCCAAGAGAACCACACCTCGGAATGGGCCCAAATATAGAGAGCAAGGAACTCCCATAAAGCTGGCTTTACTCCAAGCTAGCAAGTATACATTGCTAACTCCTGTTTATTCTACATCAGGGGTTCTAAAATACTATTTGAGAAGGTTCGTTTACACAAATTTCCTAGGTGGCAAAGGTCCAGATGGATATTGTCATTTATCGGCGTCGTAACAAACCCCCACCTCGGAACCCATGCCACCCCAAACTGTTCAAACTTTTCACACCCCTCTTGTTGGCAGAGAGAAACATGTTCAATTTTAAAGCACATTTCCTGCAATTCTACACATTACGCCATGGAGCAAAAGGAAAAATGTAGCAGTTTTAAAGCTAATTTCCTGCAATTCTACACATTTTCCATGTGCTGGACTAAGGGCATATTCAAGATTTCTGAACCCTTTGCACTATACAGCTACAGGTAGATCTCCAATGATATCTCAGAAAAGTCATGAACAACCCAACATCTCTCTCTCCCTCTCTCTCACTTTCTCTCTCTCTCTCTCTCTCTCTCTCTCTCTCTCTCTCTCTCTCTCTCTCTCTCTCTCTCACTTTCTCTCTCTCCCTCTCTCCCTCTCCCTCTCTCCCTCTCTCCCTCTTTCTCTCTCTCTCTCTCTCTCTCTCTCTCTCTCTCCCTCTCTCCCTCTTTCTCTCTCTCTCTCTCTCTCTCTCTCTCTCTCTCTCTCTCTCTCTCTCTCTCTCTCTCTCTCTCTCTCTCTCTCTCTCTCTCTCTCTCTCTCTCTCTCTCTCACTTTCTCTCTCTCCCTCTCTCTCTCTTTCTACTTATGGCACAACAAAAGACAAGTTGATGTCACTGGGGTTCAAATCAGGTGCTCCATCTAACTTTCATGTGTATTGTTAGTATACTTTGTGGTAGGCCATGGTTAGTCGTTATTTGAACGGCTGCTATGTGCTATGGCAAATCTGGAAACCTGATATCTATACCAACCCAAAGTGCCTCTAACAAGAGCCGTTTGGATCTGTTTGAACAGACTGCTAAGTGTTTGATTTTGCTGAGTGTTTGTTTTCCAAATATTGTAATCAGATCTCAGCCCAAAAATTACCTTAAGGCTGTGTTCACACAGGCAGCCCAATTCTGATATTTTTTTCCACTAATTGGTCTTTTGATCAATCACATCAGATATTTTCACATCATGTTAAAGGTCCCCAAAGGTCCTCAAAGCACACACATCCCTGCGTCGTTCCTCTTTTCAGTTCGCTGCAGCTAGCAACTGGAACGAGCTGCAAACAACACTCAGACTGGACAGTTTTATCTCCATTTCTTCATTGGGGTCCCGAGTGGCGCAGCGGTCTAAGGCACTGCATCTCAGTGCTAGAAGCATCACTGCAGTCACCCTGGTTCAAATCCAGGCTGTATCATAACTGGTTGTGATTGGGAGTCCTGTAGGGCGTTGACGGTGTAGCCCGTCATTGTAAATAAGAATTTGTTCTTAACTGACTTGCCTAGTTAAATAAAGGCTAAATGAAAGACTCAATCATGGACACTCTTACTGACAGATGTGGCTGCTTTGCGTGATGTATTGTTGTCTCTACCTTCTTGCCCCTTGTGCTCAATAATGTTTGTACCATGTTTTGTGCTGCTACCATGTTGTGCTGCTGCCATGCTGTATTGCTACCATGTTGTTGTCATGTTGTGTTGCTACCATGCTGTGTTGTCATGTGTGGCTGCCATGCTATGTTGTTGTCTTAGGTCTCTCTTTATGTAGTGTTGTGGTGTCTCTCTTGTCATGAATTGTATTTTGTCCTATATATATATATTTTTTTTTATCACAGCACTGTCCCCGCAGGAGGTATTTTGCCTTTTGGTAGGCAGTCATTGTAAATAAGAATTTGTTCTTAACTGACTTAGCTAGTTAAATAAAGATAAAGAAAAATATATTTTTCAGAGCTGATCTGATTAGTTAAAAGACTAATTAGTAAAAAAAAATATCTGAATTGGGCTGCCTGTATAAACGTAGCCTATGTGTGTATATTTTGGGGGAACTGAATGAGTGTACAAAGATGTACTGGTGGTATAGATTGTAATTCAGGTAAGGTGTCTCAACAGTACCGAGCATAATCAACCAAGTCCCATGTACAGGCCAATACCTTTTCACGTACTAAGCATGACTGTAAAAAGGAGGCTGAAGAAATTTGGCTTGTCACCTAAAACCCTGAAAAACAGATGCACAATCGAGAGTATCCTGTTGGGCTGTATCACCGCCTGGTATGGGAACTGCACCGCCCTCAACCGCAAGGCTCTCCAGAGGGTGGTGCGGTCTGCACAACGCAACACCAGGGGCAAACTACCTGCGCTCCAAGACACCTACAGCACCCGATGTCACAGGAAGGCCAAAAAGATAATTAAGGACAACAACCACCCAAGCCACTGCCTGTTCACCCCGCTACCATCCAGAAGGCGCAGTCAGTACAGGTGCATCAAAGCTGGGACCGAGAGACTGAAAAACAGCTTCTATCTCAAGACCATCAGACTGCTAAACAGCAATCACTAACTCAGAGAGGCTGCTGCCAACATAGAGACCCAATCACTGGGCACTTTAATAAATAGATCACTAGTCACTTTAAACAGTGCCGCGTTAATAATGTTAACCTATCTTACATTACTCATCTCATATGTATATACTGTACCTTATACCATCTATTGCATCTTGCCTATGCCGCTCGACCATCGCTCATCCATATATTAATATCAACATATTCTTATTCCATCCCTTTAGATTTCAAATCAAATCAAATGTATTTATAAAGCTCTTACATCAGCTGATATCTCAAAGTGCTGTACAGACACCCAGCCTAAAACCCCAAACAGCAAGCAATGCAGGTGTAGAAGCACGGTGGCTAGGAAAAGCTCCCTAGAAAGGCCAGAACCTAAGAAGAAACCTTGAGAGGAACCAGGCTATGAGGGGTGGTCAGTCCTCTTCTGGCTGTGCCTGGTGGAGATTATAACAGAACATGGCCAAGATGTTCAAATGTTCATAGATGACCAGCAGGGTCAAATAGTAATAATCAGTGGTTGTCGAGGGTGCAACAGGTCAGCACCTCAGGAGTAAATGTCAGCTGGCTTTTCATAGCCGATCAGATTTGTGTGTATTAGGTAGTTGGTGGGGAATTGTTAGATTACTTGTTAGATATTACTGCACTGTCGGAACTAGAAGCACAAGCATTTCGCTACACTCGCATTAATATCTGCTAACCATGTGTATGTGACCAATACAATTTGATTTGAAGCATTTGTGTCACTACCTGCATATTGTTGTTACAGCTTATTGTGGTGAACTCTTAGCCTCCTGACCTGTCTGTGTGAGGACTGAGGACTGCGGAGGTGGTGGATGATCATGTTCTTGTAGTAGTTCATGCGCCCCTAATGTGCCACTAGCTAATGGTCTCCAGAACAGAGGCATTTCCTCCTCTGATGCTTGCCTGCCCGCTAGGGGACCAGGTCCCCTTCCGTTAGCCTGCATGTCTCCATCAGTTAACCTCAGATCTTTAACTACGTAACGCACGGCAACAGGGGGCTACTTTGTGGTCGTGTCTACTCTACCTCTGCATCCAGAGTCTATAGGCCACACAAAGCGAACAGAAAACAAGGGGTTTCCCCACTTTTCGACCCTGGTTACAGCAAGAAAAATGGGAGGTGAAAACCCACAGCAAGCAATAGCCATATTTCTCCCATAACAGATTTATAATTGAATTCCGTTGCAAAGGGATATCTAATGTGTTCAGAATTGACAGTACAGTTCCAGTAGTTGTGCAGCGCTACAACTTCAGATCCCAATACAATGAAATGGGCGAGGCTCTTTCTTGCAAAGTACAGAACGACTCACTATGATGACTGTGGAAACACAAGGGCCGCCCATTTCCGTCTCTGCCGAGACCTTTGGACTCCGTTAACGCTTTAACAATCCCCTGGTCCTCGTGCATATGCCCCTGCAGACACATACTTCCTCACGCACCCTGTCAGCAGTGAGCAATCTAAGCCGAGTGTCAGTGTCAGCCTGTTAATGACATCAAAAGGGGAATGTTTGTCTTGGTACTTCGTGGTTTAGCTCCAGGCTAATGGGAAAATAAATGGTGCGGGTTGCTTGGAAATGTACCGTATCAACATGCTCCCCCAACACGTATACACTGTATTACTTTATTTGTCTATAAAGTATAATTTCTTGGATGCAATTATGGTGTAATCTGTGTTTCTTTTACGGAGAGCACATAGACAATGTGCATGTCTATACCTTCCTTTCTCTGCTGCAACTTCTCGAAACTTATGTGTGTGGGAGGGGTTGGGTAAAGCGGAACTGTCTTTTATGGATTATTAATCAAGTAATTTTCTTCCTTATTACCTAAACTGACTACAAAGTGATACAGTTAATATTATCAGGGAATTGGGCCTAAGTGGTACCAAATATGTACACGGAGTCAGTTTTAGTCAGAGATTGTGAATGTTTCCCCTTTATGTGGCACCTTTCTGAGATTGCTTTTCTTTATGTAACCAAGTCATTTCTCTCTGGCCCCTGGCCATGTTAATAGGGTCTCTTAATGATATACTTGGTATGTGATGTTAGGTAAGGCTGGGGACTTACAGGCTGAGGAGTGTAAGCTAAGGGTCAGGCAGATTGACAGACATGGCTCGGAGGTAAAACTCAGAGACCAAAGCTGGCTTCCTCAACTCACTGCCTGCTGCAGAATTGTAATTACTACTGTCAGTAGTGTGAGGGCATGCAGGAAGCTGGGTGGTTTGGGAAGCTGATAGAGTAGATAAGGATCATGATTCCCATAGCAGGGGGTCAACTCTTATTGTAGCCTAGGCGCTATTATGAGATATGAATCCATTTATAGCTGACACTTCCATTGTTTGTTCTATAGAATAAATCCATGTTGATTATTGTTACTATGTCTTCTGTAAGGAATTGGCCACATAAGGCTATGTTACACATACAGTACCAGTCAGAAGTTTGGACACACCTACTCATTCAAGGGTTTTTCTTTATTTATACTATTTTCTACATTGTAGAATAATAGTGAAGACATCAAAACTATGAAATAACACATATGGAATCATGTAGTAACCAAAAAAGTGTTAAACAAATCAAAATATATTTTTTATTTGAGATTCTTCAAAGTAGCCACCCTTTGCCTTGATGACAGCTTTGCACACTCTTAGCATTCTCTTTATAAAAAAATTAAGAAAAACCCTTGAATGAGTAGGTGTGTCCAAACTTTTGACTGGAACTGTACATATTTTTTTTTTAAATGAGGGGGTAATGCTAACTATTGCTCTAAGATGGGCTTTTTTCAAAAGGAGACATCCTTCATATTCTGATTTTTACACTACAATGGAGGTTATGTTACCAGGGCAGTGGTTAGAGGACCAGGGAAGTGGCTTCCCTCAACACTATAGCTCCGGTTCACTCTGAACATACATTAAATTGTCACTTTAGCTTAGTTACTGTATATAAGGCCTTTACTGCAGGGGGGTAAAAATGCAGTTTGACCAGACTCACAACCAGTTGATTTGATGGTGGAGGTATTTCTCCTTCACTATGGCAGCCCCAGGCCCTGACTGTGTACCCACTACCCTGCAGCCGATGAGTCCAGACATGGCCAGATCCTGATCTTTACCTGACTCTCGTGGGCCTCACTGCTGCTGCTGACGCCTTCAGGGATCCCCTGATTTCGCTTGTCCTCTGCCTCCATACAACACCTTTAAGTGGCCCCATAGGCTGCCTTGGGACACCTAAACCTTACCTTTACCTCTGTCTGTTTGGAAAGTTCAATCAAATCAAAGTGTTGACGGCCTCCCGAGTGGCGCAGCTGTCTAAGGCACTGCATCGCAGTGCTAGCTGCATCACTACAGATCCTGGTTGGATTCCAGGCTGTGTCGCAGCCGGCCGTGATCGGGAGACCCATGAGGCGACGCACAATTGACCCAGGGTCGACCGGGATGTCCTTGTCCCATCGCGCTCTAGCGACTCCTGTGGCGGGCCGGGCGCATGCACACTGACACAGTCGCCAGGTGTACGGTGTTTCCTCTGACACATTGGTGCGGCAGGCTTCTGGGTTAAGCGAGCATTGTGTCAAAAAGCAGTGCGGTTTGGCAGGGTCGTGTTTCGGATTGTGTACGACTCTCGACCTTTGCCTCTCCCGAGTCTGTACGGGAGTTGCAGCAATTGGACAAGACTGTAACTACCAATTGGAAATCATGAAATTGGGGAGAAAAAGGGCTAAAAAAAAGTATAAATAAAAATATATATAATTAAAGTGTTGACATTTGTTTGTGTATCACGTCAGGCTATGCTTGAATGGTGAGGACAGACCTGCTCATAAATTGTAATCTACATCAACTGTACATACAGGCTGGATAAAGAGATGTAATTAACATTTTAAAGGCCCAGTGCAGTCAAAAACTAGATTTGCCTGTGTCTTATATATACTTCCACACTATGAGGTTGGAATAATACTGTGAAATTGTGAAAATAATGATAATGCCCTTTTAGTGTAAAAGCTGATTGATAAGACTGCATTTCAGGCTGTTTTGGTGGGGTGGAGTTTTGGCCTGCCTGGTGACATTGCCAGGCGGTAAATTGGTTAATAGACCAATAAGAAAGAGAGTTCCAAACCTCACTGCCAAAAACAGCTAGTTTTGCCCTCCCCAATCAGACCACGCCAAAGCTAAATTCTTGCTTGAGAAATTACTCTTTACTAAGAAGCTATTCTTGTTTCTTTCTGACAATTTTCATTGAAAACAATCACAGTAAGGTACATAATTGTTACCGAGAAATTATTTGAAATTGAATTAAAAACGGCTGCATTGGACCTTTAATGTTAAATCATACATATTACTTGAAAATAGCTTTATCACACAGCTGACTATTAGCATTTATACTCCATGCCTCTCCTACAATGTATCCCAGGAGGTGATAGTGGCTCTGGCCTGGCCTAGGCTGGAATGTATCAGGCAGTAGTGCTGAGTTATTATAGTGTTGATGGGGGGGAAGTGCTCTCTGGTGCAAAGTTCTTCACTGCTAATCAGCTTATTTGCCAGAACCAGAGCCAGGTACTGTAAGCCTGGCTGGGACTGCCCTGCCCCTCTCTCTACAGACCTGACCCAGGCAGCTGGTGACGTGGAGACAGGGCAGGAAGGCAGGGCATCCCATCTTCCCCTGTCTGCCATCCAGGATGATGATGCTACACCTCAGCCTGAAACAACCACCGACAACCAGCTGTGAAAACACAGAGAAGAGCCAAAAGAGGAGCATGAGTTTAGCCTTTGTATCAACTTTGATCAGTCATTCTACTGACATGCTAAAATCAGTGTGACGTTCTCTATTTCCTAGGGCTTTCTAGAAAACTCTTGTTCATCTTAATACAAAGCGTGTGACCATACATAACACCCATGCATTCAGAATCCCTCTTATCTCAAGCCTATGCTATGTGAGACACCTCATGATAGACATTTGAGATGTTCATTGTCTGACTCCTAAGCTCTTACCATCGGGGACCCAGCCCTTTTATGTACACAGTGCAGAACTCTTTGAACCTCTCTGTTTCGTTTTAGCACATCCTTCATTCACAGTGGGATTATTGAGAGTATTTGCTGTTGCTTTTTGGCTGTTTCTGTTACTATTGAAGAGTTGAAACTATAACTACTTGTTGTCATTTGCATGTGATTGGTGTGGTGGGGACTTGCTTTCTTGTCCTTCTTGAGGGACATCTCTACCGCCTCTGATCTGGCGGACGCACTAAACATAAATGCTTTGTTTGTGAATTATGTCTGAGCGATGAAGTGTGCCCCTGTCTATCCGTCAATAAAGAAAACAAGAAAATTGTGCCATCTGGTTTACTTAATATAAGGAATTTGAAATGATTTATACTTTTACTTTTACTTTTGATACTTAAGTAAATTTGATCAATTATAGGTTCCAAATCTCCCAACCTCATAACTAGCTACCAAGAAGCCTTTTCAGGCTATCAATCAAGTTAATAGTTTGTCTAACTATCTTAGCTGGCATGCCTGCAGGCAAGTTTAATAGACCTTAGAAAAGCAAGCAAGTACTACATGTACTGAATAAGACTCACATTCCTTAAAATATCTACCCAGATTTTAGCTGAATTGCAGAGAAGAATATTTTGTTTCTTTAAAAAAAGAACCACCAGACAGGAGGATACAGACAGCTCAAGAGGTATGCTTAGATATACAGAAAGATTTACATATTATTTACATAGAATTAAGCATGGCTCTAGATTGCAGGAAAAAGCTAAAAATTCTCCACCATCCTCACCTACTCTGTGCCCCCTCAGATTTTGGGGGTGCATGATGCCCCTGCTACTTTTTCTTCCATAGAAACTCCACCTGTGTAAAGGGAGCTCCATTGCCAAATCCTGACTAATGAATAAAATATTAGCTTTTTCTGTGTAGCTCAGTTGCCAAGTCCTGACTAATGAATAAAATATTACCTTTTTCTGTGTAGCTCAGTTGCCAAGTCCTGACTAATGAATAAAATATTAACTTTCTCTGTGTAAAATATGAGTAATATTAAATGAATCATATTCGCATTCTTTATGTCTGATATGGCCCAGAGAGTACAGTCAAATTAAACCCACGTTTTAATATACAGATGTAGTTTATTTAGTAAAAATGTCTTATTTAGTAACATTGTCTTTGTCCCCACACATCACAAATCCTTATTCAGGTGCAATATACAAGACCAAACAGGCATAGAAGTAGTTGGAATCCAGTTGTGTGTGTTTGGAACTGGAGCAAGGCACCAGCGGTGTTTGATAGGTTCCCCCGCTGTGCCCTCTTTAGCTCCTGGCAGAGCAGGCCAAAGGCTAGGGCTGGCCTGTGATTGTAGCCCCCCACGGAGCCTGAATGAGGGCCTGCCTTACTTCAATTACCTGCCCAGCCCCATGAAACACAAGGGTTTACAGCTCCAATCCAATTGAATCCCCGGGCAATAGAGGCCAGGGAGAAAGACAGCTAGCAGGTAGTAATGGCCGCTTAAATGGCAACAACATTCCTCAGTGTGCAGCCCCTCCTGACTCCTGTTCCAGGGGGAGATCCCAGGGAAGCCTGCTGGCACACTGCTGGGAAGCCCACAGAGCAGACAAGTGGCATCAATAGTCCCCAACCCAGTGGCCATCAATCATTAGGCTTCAATCAACCTCCTGGTCAGAAGTAGCTTGATAGCTCTCATATAGGCCTACTTCCTCTATTAGTCCTATCATGCTCCATTATGGTTTTGTAGGCCTAGTTCTACTGTATGTACAGTATGTCGGTAATCCATGTGCCACGTTACATATCATGAAATTAGTTCAATGGTAGTCATGATAAATGTGCATTATAGCCACTTTATATCAAGACGCATAAAGGTGAAGCTTTCTTATTTATTTTATTTAACCATTATTTAACAAGTCAGGCAAGTCAGTTAAGAACAAATGCTTATTTACAATGATGGCTTAGGTGACAAGTAATTGATGACACATCCAACAATTTGTTAATAGCATATAAAACGCAGATCTTTTATATTGCTTTACTGGGCTTAACCCCTATGACTCAGCCACCAACTAGCTCACCTGTAGTCAGTATCCAGCTGGCCTCACCCAGGTCTCAAGGCCTGAGACAGGGCACAGTCTATTCAGGATTAAAGAAAGGAAACCTACAGGAAACCTTACAAACTCAGCCTGAACTTGCATAAGACTGATCTGCTTGACAGCTTGCCATTTAGGAACTTGTTCAAACCAATGACCCTACTTTTCTTAAATTCTATCCCCACTGTCCAACAGGATCTAATGTGATCTAGATTGTCCATTTGGCAGCAGCATTTGCATTGTTAATCTATGGCGTCGATAATGCATAGTTATTTTGGATCCTATTTCAGAACATGTAATTGGTCAGAATGGGTCTGAGTAAAGTAAAGGGTATTCTGCACTAGCTGATCCATATTTGGCACTTGCGTGTATTTACGTCACTAGCTGTTCCACAGAACAGTGTGCTGGTAGTGGCATCAAAGGGAAATTACTGCTGCTCCTTTGGCTGTAAAACTCAGTGTTGTTTTTGGCTTCAATCTTTCCATCTGATCCACTGGAACATTGCCTGTTCCGTTATATTGGTACTTCTACACGTCGCATTTGAAGCTCAGTCATGGAAACATGTCGTCCCTACCAGGATAGATGCAGGACTCCATGACTTCTTTAACTGATTTGTTTTGAACTCTTATCACAAGCGTGAACATTTACCAATGTGTGCGCCACTTCTGTTGACAGCATGTTATTTATTTAAAAGAAAAATAAGTTATTGTAGCGTCTCAAGAGGAATATCTGAGATCTGTATGTGGTTATGGAGTAATTATAACAATAAACTGAACCGCTCGACAGTTAACGTTGAATGGTTAGACAACATCAGTTTGCTTTTGTAACACATTCCATGATGTAATCACTAAACCGGTTGTGATTTTGACACGTAATAGACAGCAACACATTTCTAAACACATTTTAATCAACTTAACTGATTTAGGAATGTCTAAATTAACCAAAATTAAACATTACAATAGTTATCAAAATGTATATATTTCTGAAATAGAAAACAGAAAAAAATGCAAGTCATAAGTCCTAACAAGCACAATTTATTCACTAACCAATAATTTTCTTTAGAACTTTCTGAAAACATTACACAATGTTAGTTTTGATATAAGAAATAGTACATTAAATTACACTAAGCATCAATGTGCATTTCTTAGTTTCCCTTTTAGACAGGTATAAAAGAGTGTTTGGCAGTGGTGCTGAGCACCTAGATAGAGACTCACCTGAGAGACTCACCTCTGTGTGTGTGCTGAAGCATCCAGGCAGGTTTGAAGGTCTGCAGGGGGTCGGTGCTGTAGTAAGGGACCCTGCAGAGAAGGGAGGAGGGCTCCTTATGACCCCCAGCAGGCAACTCCACTCCCTGCCCCAACCCTGCTCTGCCCCAGGCCTGGGCCTACACCACCACCAACACACTGCACGGCAGGGGACACGTCCACTAGCCAGACCCAAACACCTGTGGGCAGGTAGCTGGGCTCTGGCCCCCTGCCCTCGGCCACACCATACACTCTGGCCTGTAATTTACTTAGCCCCTAAATTACCGATGCTGTCTGCCCTGGCGGCCGCAGGCAATGGTGATCACTCATGTTAGACTGACTGTTTTACATTCAATTTATATTTGATTCGACAACAACATTTTCAAACTGTAGAGTAGTGCACTTTATATAGTAATAGTCATATTTGGTGATACATTTACTGTAGCTACAGTAGCGTGACATTCAGTACAGCAATACTGTAAGTGGACCTCATTTCAATATGAATAGCCATCTAAATCAATTGGGGTTGTAACAACTCAGACATTTTACTGATGCTATGATGTAGTGTTTAAACAGCTGTAAACTGGTTTTAAACTGTAAACCAGATTCCAATGGGGGCACATTAGAATACAGCCCCTTAAACTGTCCACTCGACCCACAGAGAGGGAGAGAGAGACGGACCTGGGCAGGTCTCTGTGAGCTCCACAGGAGGTCCTGGGATAGGAGCAGCTTGGACAGACCAGACTCAGCAAGGGGTAGCCTCACCTTTGAAGAAAGGGCAGGTAGATGAGGGCCACGCCAAGGAAGAAAGCTGTTATTTTCCTGCAGCTCTGATGAGATTCCTATCGGTACTCTAGTCTCCCCGGGAACAACTGAGGATGCTTTAGGGTATATTTGGGCGTTTGCTTTCAGTTGATTGATTCATCGTAAAGAATTGTGCACAGACACCCACTTAGGAACATGGCAATGATAGATGTACACGCACATACATGCTTACAAACAGAGTCATAACTGTTGGTATGGCCTGAGTCAGCTTTTTGTAGATCTTTCGATATAGGCCATGACAGAATAAGGCGTTTTCTGAAACACAGTGAGAATTGTTAATTGTTCTGACACACCTAACATCCCTAAAGACCCACAATGCAGGTAAATGCTGATAAGCAACACAATAAGCGCATCCCAGAATTATATTTTTGACTTATTTGCGGACACTTACCCCACCAGACATGCCACCAGGGGTCTTTTCATAGTTCCCAGATCCATCACAAATACAAGGAAATATACTGTTTTATACAGAGCCATGAGTGCATAGAACTCCTTTCCATTTCATATAGCGCAAGTGAACCGCAAACCTAGTTTCAAAAAACAAATAAAGCAACGCTTCTCCCCCATATGACCTACTTGTTGTGTGTACGTACTGAAATGTAACTGATAGATGCACACACACGCACACTACATGTTAAGGTTTTTAAATTAACTGTATGTAAACTGTAAAGTATTTTGTGTGTATTTTTTGTTATGCTAACGGAGATCCTAATGAATCAAATCAAATGTAAACCTTTGCTTTAATTTTAGCTTCACTCCATTTGATTGCATTTCGGGAAACAAAGTTTATGCACCATGTCACTTTGTTTTCTATTCTGACAAGTGGATAAATGCCTCTGTAAATATTTACAGTTTATTGCTTGTTTCTGAGTATAGGTCTTTATCACCAAAGAGCAGTATATGTGTCTATTCTGGGGCTCAGTGTGTGTGTGCAGGCTGACCTATGGCAGGTGTAATAACCACAGTTCAGTGGTAGGCCCTTAACCAGATAGAAAGGTGGGTTGACCTCTTCCATGGCCGCGCGAGTGGAGGGGCTTCCGATTTCCAAAGGGGCTGGAGAGAGTTACTGCTATGTGGTATGAAGCTAACAGTCTTCACTTTCCATAGCTCCCCCAGACCAATGGAAATATTATATTCATCCTACAGTAAATACTCTGTCAACAAGCCAGATAACTCCCACTCCCTAACAGATTTATAGTGAACCATTTGTAAACAGAAGAAGTGTATTTGAAAATAATATTTTGAATGCATGTTCATCTACATAATACTGATAGTGAAGAGTGATAATTATGACAGCGTGTGAAGGAGGGTCGTCTTTTTTCTATAGGTTTTGTCATGGTCTGATGGGGGTTTATTATATCTGTGATTGGGGTATAATCTCACATTATAATTTCTGTGAAGGCCATTGATGAGTGCTTGTGTGTGTATCTGATTCAAACCAAAATACATCCAGGCTTTTACTTGGCTTCACAATTATTTAGAAATAATAACCCTTGAGTTTTGTCTCCCTAAAAAACCTGTGTCCCCTATATTTTGTAATTATATGATTGCTCCATCAAGTGGGTTTTTGCTGTGAGGGGCTGTATTCATTCCACTAAACAATTATTGAACACCCATGAAAAAAGATAGCTTCAGTTTTTTATGAACAGTATTGTTATCTGCAGGGGTGTTATGCACCCCAAAAATCTGAGGGGGCACAAAGTACATCAAGATGGCTCGGGGGTGGAAGTTGGAGAATTTGGCCTGAAACAGTTATTTCCTGCAATCTAAAGCCATAATCATTATGCTTAATTTTATGAACAAAAAAATATATGTTTATTTTTCTGCCTATGCCAGGTAAGACAGTTAGACAAGCTAGCTACTCTAACTTGATTGATAGCCTGAAATGGCTTATTGGTAGCTAGTTATGAGGGTGGGAGATTTGGGAATCTATCTGAGCTAGCTAAAGCCAACTTTTAAAAAATTGCTAGGTCTGTTAGTAGTTTTACAGAGAAACAACCACAACAAAAATTACTATTATTAAAACTAGACACACTGTACTTAGCTGTGTCAATACTACAATGTAAGGCCTGTCAGTATTACAATACCAGATATAGGGCATTGTTTCAAATGATTTGGCTATGCAAGAATCTTATAATTGGGGTGATTTTTTATGAAAATAAATTGTTTGTCATGAAGCCTTTGGTTTTTAATCAGATAAAATGTGACTTGTATGTATCAGCAGCAGTGACTCACGATGGCCACAGACTCATAGAATGTTCCCCTGATCCTTCAAAGCTAAATCCTCGCTGCCCAGAGCTTCAGAATTCCACCACCTCCAAACAGAATGTTGTTTGATCTCTGCTGCTCCCCTAAGTATAGTGCTGCTTTAAATATGATGACCCCGACTGAGGAGGAGAGAGACAGAGAGTTTCTGAAGCAGCTACAATTACACAGAACACAATGTGTCACCTATCATTGGAGCGGTGTCACTCTGGGAAAGTGACTGGTGAAAGGAGTTCAAGTTAAAAGGGATGTATGTTAGGGGAAGGCAACACCTCTGAGCAGCACTGTAACAAATTGCTCCATGTCTTCAGGGTACTCTTGTTGTTCTGCGGTCGAAGATGAAGTCTATTTGCAAAGGGTTTGTGGAAGCAATTGCATCAGGTGTTCATACTTTGTGTTACTTGACTATGATTCCCAAGTGTATTTTATACTTTCAAACAAACTATCTATGAGCCATATAGTCATGGCATAAGGCTAATTGAAATGTTTGAATTCAAATGGTGTATTATACCTCTGGGTCAAGTATAGGAAAAGAGTTTATGTTAAAGTCAATGTTTCTACGGTAGTATCGCTGGAGGAAATATATTTTAACGTCTTTAAAACGGACACAAAGTCCATAAAGGAAGTTATAAACTGGGTGGATCCAGCCCTGAATTCTGATTGGCTGACAGCCATGCTATATCAGACCGTATACCACGGGTATGACAAAACATTTATTTTTACTGCTCTAATTATGTTGGTAACCAGTTTATAATAGCAATAAGGCACCTTTGGGGTTTGTGGTACATGGACAATATAACATGGTTAAGGGCTGTATCCAGGCATTCCGCATTGCGTTGTACATAAGAACAGCCCTTAGCTGTGGTATATTGCCATATACCACACCCCCTCAGGCCTCATTGCTTAATTATACCATGGCATTGTTGAATACTCATTTCTGATTGGCTTGAAGGGCATTCTAGAGTGTGCATCATTTCCCTATAGTGCACGGCAATAGAGCTCGCCAGCTTGTAGTCCTAAAACCCAGGAATAAGTTACCTCTGGTTCGTTCAGCTATCCCTATGGGGAAAATGAATGGGGAAAGAATAGGGTTTTGTAATAAACACATAAAACAAGGTCTGAGGTTAACACAGGCTTAGGAGACCTTAAACGTCTTGTTCTATGAGATAATAGCAGCCAGTTAACATTACCTTTATGAATTATGAAGGCTTTATGTGCTTTATGTGCGTTTTTTTATTATACTGAACAAAAATATAAACGCAACATGTAAAGTGTTGGTCCCATGTTTCATGAGCTGAAATAAAAGATGCCAGAAATGTTCCATATGCACAAGAAGCTTATTTCTCTAAAATGTTGTGCACAAATTTGTTTACACCCCTGTTAGTGAGCATTTCTCCTTTGCCAAGATAATCCATCCACCTGACAGGTGTGGCATATCAAGAAACTGATTAAACAGCATGATCATTACACAGGTGCACCTTGTGCTCGGGACAATAAAAGGCCACTCTAAAATGTGCAGTTTTGCCTCACAACACAATGCCACAGATGTCTCAAGTTTTGAGGGAGTGTGCAATTGGCATGCTAACTGCAGAAATGTCCACCAGAGCTGTTGCCAGAGAATTGAATGTTAATTCCTCTACCATAAGCCACCTCCAATAGCGTTTTAGATCCTTTGGCAGTACGTTCAACCGGCCTCACAACCACAGTCCACGTGTGACCACGCCAGCCCAGGACCTCCACATCTTCACCTGCGGGATCGTCTGAGACCAGCCCCCGGACAGCTGATGAAACTGAGGAGTATTTCTATCTGTAATAAAGCCCTTTTGTGGGAAAAAACTCATTCTGATTGGCTGGGCCTGGCTTCCCAGTGGGTGGGCCTATGACCTCCAAAGCCCACCCATGGCTGGGCCCCTGCCCAGTCATGTGAAATCCATAGATTAGAGCCTAGTGAATTTATTTCAATTGAATCTCCTTATATGAACTGTAAGTCAGTAAAATCGTTGAAATTGTTGCATGTTCAAATCAAATCAAATCACATTTGCATTATATATTTGTGCAGTATACATAAATGCTTCACAATTCACAAAAAGTTAAGTTAGCTGATGAAGATTATCTCATAGAACAAAACGTATAAGACCTTCTAAGCCTGTGTTTACCACAGACCTTATTTTCGGTGCGTATCCAACAAAAATGCCATTCATTTCTCCATAGGCTTTATCCAACGAATCATGGCAGAGTTAGTGCCTACAAAAAGACGCCATATCTATTTCTCTCTATAAAAAACGGCTATGCGTTTGTTGGTTATTTATTTAACAATTTATTAACAATTTTCATAAATAGTTAGCTAGATGATATTTAAGAGGGCTGATGGTTTGGTTAGCTAGTAAGTCTGTTTGTTTGGTTACCGGGCAACTACTGTAGCTATCTAGAACACTTGCTAGCAACTTCAGTGCACGTTGAACACATTTCTACTGGCAAATGAACACACTACTATCGGCAAATGTGTGTTTTATAGCCGTGGTATAAGCGGGAAAATCAACTCGGGGCTCTATGCGTTTTATAAAAAATAATGCAACTCCGCGGAAGGTGTGCATTATTTTCCATGGAACGCATAGCCCCACTTGGATTATCCCTTACATATCTGACTACCCATTCAGAAAGAAAGAACACATTGTCAACAAACAAGGATATGGTAAATATATCCTAGTCTTGCTAGCACTGTCCCATTCATTCAAGAGGAGATTCATAGCCTGTGAAAAATGGGCCATGGGCCATGAAACTAAGGAAACTATCCTCAGAGGGAACAAGACCCTCTCAGGGGCCACAGTGTAATGTGAGGGAAACTTTCTTTCTCACAGCCTCAGAAACCAGCCTTACCTGGTTATCCTGCCCCAAAGTGCCTGGAGCAGTCTCTAAACCCACATCTCCACTCCTCACAGCATGGTCAAATCACCTCAGTGTCCTGTTACCATTTGATGTTTGAAGTTACAAAACAACAATGGTGGAAGAAAGGAGAGGACTAGCATTACAGTTTTCGTGTCCATGTGTTCGCTCTTAATTACCGTTTGTTTTAAAGGGGCTATGGTTTCAGGCACCAGGGAGTTCAAGCTGCTCAGCTCATAGAAAACTCATGTGTCACATTGCCTTGGGGTGGTGGCGATAGACGTCACATTGAAGCAGGGCTCCAGCCTCCAGCAGTAGGCCTACTGTGATTGGCTGGGCATCCAGGGACAATACACCAGGTCAGACTAAAGTAGCCATAAGTAGGTACCTCTGCTTCCTGTTTTTGGATATGCTGTTCTGAAAAGATACAGGGTGATTGAGAGAGGGTGATTACAATCATATCACACGTGTGCAGGGCACATTTGGAGCGAAGTCGCTTCATAAATTGGGGAGAACTTTCGATGGGTCATGCCAGGAAGCTAATGCTGAAGATAGATGCTATACCATCAGTGATAGTGGATCTTGCAAGCGCTGACCATAATGTACGTATCAGAGTTTGATGAGTCTGACACTGTATCCAACATTTTGAGGGGATCGGGGGGCTAACGTTAGATAATACAACTGTGTCTGTGGCTGCTTTGACTTGTGAACGGTATAAAGTACATTCGGAAAGTATTCAGACCCCTTCACTTTTTACACATTTTGTTACTTTTATTTATTTATTTTATTTAACCTTTATTTAACTAGGCAAGTCAGTTAAGAACAAATTCCTATTTACAATGACGGCCTACCAAAAGGCAAAGACCTGCGGGGACGGGGGCTGGGTTTAAAAATTACTAATTAAAAAATAAATAACATACATATAGGACAAAACACACATCACGACAAGAGAGACAACACAACACTACATGAAGAGAGACCTAAGGAAACACCATAGCAAGGCAGCAACACATGACAATACAGCATGGTAGCAACACAACATGGTAGCAGCACAAAACATGGTACAAACATTATTGGGCACAGACAACAGCACAAAGGGCAAGAAGGTAGAGACAACAATACATCACGCAAAGCAGCCACAACTGTCAGTAAGAGTGTCCATGATTGAGTCTTTGAATGAAGAGATTGAGATAAAACTGTCCAGTTTGAGTGTTTGTTGCAGCTCGTTCCAGTTGTAGCTGCAGGGAACTGAAAAGACGACCGACCCAGGGATGTGTGTAATTTGGGGACCTTTAACAGAATGTGACTGGCAGAACGAGTGTTGTATGTGGAGGATGAGGGCTGCAGTAGATATCTCAGATAGAGGGGAGGGAGGCCTAAGAGGGTTTTATAAATAAGCATCAACCAGTGGGTCTTGCGACGGGTATAAAGAGATGACCAGTTTACAGAGGAGTATAGAGTGCAGTGATGTGTCCTATAAGGAGCATTGGTGGCAAATCTGATGGCCGAATGGTAAAGAACATCTAGCCGCTCGAGAGCACCCTTACCTGCTGATCTATAAATTATGTCTCCATAATCTAGCGTGGGTAGGATGGTCACCTGAATCAGGGTTAGTTTGGCAGCTGGGGTGAAAGAGGAGTGATTACGATAGAGGAAACCAAGTCTAGATTTAACTTAACCTGCAGCTTTGATATGTGCTGAGATAAGAACAGTGTACTGTCTAGCCATAGTCACCTCATACAAGTACTTGGGGGGTATCTCAAGCTCTAAACCCTCACATATGTGAGGAGCTGGGCGTTCTTCTTACCAAACCACATGACCTTTGTTTTGGAGGTGTTCAGAACAAGGTTAAGGGTAGAGAAAGCTTGTTGGACACTAAGAAAGCTTTGTTGTAGAGCATTTAACACAAAAACCTGGGGAGGGGCCAGCTGAGTATAAGACTGTATCATCTGCATATACAGTAAATGGCTGACAGAGCTTCCTACTGCCTGAGCTATGTTGGTGATGTAAATTGAGAAGAGCGTGGGGCCTAGGATTGAGCCTTGGGGTACTCCCTTGGTAACAGGCAGTGGCTGAGACAGCAGATTTTCTGACTTTATACACTGCACTCTTTGAGAGAGGTAGTTAGCAAACCAGTCCCAAGACCCCTCAGAGACACCAATATTCCTTAGCCGGACCACAAGAATGGAATGGTCTACCGTATCAAAAGCATTGACCAATTCAATAAAATAGGAGCACAACATTGCTTAGATTCAAAGGCAATGGTGACATCATTGAGGACCTTCAAGGTTGCAGTGACACACCCATAACCTGAGCGGAAATCAGATTGCATACCAGAGAGAATACTATAGACATCAAGAAAGCCAGTCAATTGATTATTGACAAGTTTTTCCAACACTTTTGATAAACAGGGCAAAATAGAAATAGGCCTATAACAGTTAGGATCAGTTTGATCTCCCCCTTTAAATAAAGGATGAACCGTGGCTGCCTTCCAAGCAATGGGAACCTCCCCAGAAAGGAGAGACAGGTAAAAAGATCAGAGATAGGCTTGGCGATGATAGGGGCAGCAACCTTAAAGAAGAAAGGGTCTAAACCATGACCCATATGGTTTTTTGGGGTTAAGTTTCAGGAGCTCCTCTAGCACCTCGGACTCAGTGACTGCCTGCAGGGAGAAACTTTGTAGCGCGTGTTACGCACGCCTCTAAAAAGAGGGAACGCAACTCCCTGCTGCAACTCAACTCTCCGTGAAGCGAAAGAGGTATGGACTGTAGGTGCGAATAAGGATGACAAAAGTCAGAATTTACCGTTTACTAGGATTTATTTCCTTAAACGGTAATATGGGGAAAAGGGGCTGGACGGAACCAAAGCAAAGAAAGTAAATATCAAAGCTCCCCCTCTCCTATCTAACCTGCCTACCCACTACTTACCTAACTTAGCACCACCTGGTGCCCTAACCAAAATACAGGGGGTGGTCCGCCCAGGTCTTACCTAGTGTGCCTAGACATTGAATATACTACGGGTATATGTATGCCCTCGGGCCTCTTGCCTAAGCACTCCCTAAGTGCCTTCCCCTTCCCCCCTGGGAACAAATGAAACAGAATAATTATTAACAATTTCACAAACACTTTACAACAAAACTGAGTAAACTAACTCAGGCCACTAAAGAAGCTTTGACAAAGACAACAAACACAGAACTCTTTCTAATGATTTCTCCAAAACATTCAATCTCCCTCTAATCTTTTCTCCAAAATATTCAATCTCCCTCTAATCTTTTCTCCAAAATATTCAATCTCCCTCTAACCTCCAATCATTTCTCATGATCTCCCTTCTGAACAGAACACTGGCTTTTATATCTTCTGGTGGCAATGGTGATTAGAGTCAGCTGCTTCTTGACGAGGGGGCGGGGTCAGCTCCAATCATCAATTAGCCTGGGGTCGACCAATCAGCTGCTTGGGGAGTTTTCAGGAATCTATCTCCTGAAACACACACACTTAAAAACAACACAGAAACTGGGGAACGTAACAGCGCGGCAGGGGAAAAAGAGGGAGAAGCATCGGGATAGTCGCATTAAAAGGGGTGGGAGATGAGGAAATGTTGGACGGGCAAGGAGAGACGTTACCTCCTTATTCTAAAATTGATTAAATATTTTCTTCCCCTCATCAATCTACACACGATACCCCATAATGACAAAGCAAAAACAGATTTTTTTTTATATGTTTGCAAATTTATTCAAAATAGGAAACTGAAATATCACATTTACATAAGTATTCAGACCTTTTACTCAGTACTTTGTTGAAGCACCTTTGGCAACGATTACAGCATTGAGCCTTCTTGGGTACGGCGCTACAAGCTTGGCACATCTGTGTATTTGGGGAGTATCTCCCATTCTTCTCTGCAGATCCTATCAAGCTCTGTCAGGTTGGATGGGGAGTGTCACTGCACAGCTATTTTCAGGTCTCTCTAGAGATGTTTGATCGGGTTCAAGTCCAGGCTCTGGCTGGGCCACTCAAGGACATTTAGAGACTTGTCCCGAAGCCACTCCTGCATTATCTTGGCTGTGTGCTTAGGGTCGTTGTCCTGTTGGAAGGTGAACATTTGCCCCAGACTGAGGTCCTGAGCGCTCTGGAGCAGGTTTTCATCAAGGATCTCTCTGTAATTTGCTCCGGTCATCTTTCCCTCGATCCTGACTAGTCTCCCCGTCCCTGGCGCTGAAATACATCCCCACAGCATGATGCTGCCACCACCATGCTTCACCGTAGGGATGTTGCCAGGTTTCCTCCAGACGTGATGCTTGGCATTCAGAACTAAGATTCAATCTTGGTTTCATCAGACTAGAGAATCTTGTTTCCATGGCCCGAGAGTCCTTTAGGTGCCTTTTGGCAAACTCCAAGTGGGCTGTCATGTGCCTTTTACTGAGGAGTGGCTTCCGTCTGGCCACTCTACCATAAAGGTCTGATTGGTGGAGTGCTGCAGAGATGGTTGTCCTTCTGGAAAGTTTTCCCATCTCCACAGAGGAACTCTGGAGCTCTCTCAGAGTGACCATCAGGTTCTTGGTCACCTCCCTGACCAAGGCCCTTCTCCCCCAATTGCTCAGATTGGCCGGGCGGACAGCGTTTGGTGGTTCCAAACTTCTTCCATTTAAGAATGATGGAGGCCACTGTGTTCTTGGGGACCATCAATGTTGAAAAAAAATAATTGGTACCCTTCCCCAGATCTATGCTTCGACACAATTCTGCTCTACAGACAATTCCTTTGACCTCATGGCTTGGTTTTTGCTCTGCACTGTCAACTGTGGGACCTTATATAGACAGGTGTGTGCCTTTCCAAATCATGTCAAATCAATTGAATTTACCACAGGTGGACTCCAATCCAGTTGTAGAAACATCTCAAGGATGATCAGTAGAAACAGGATGCACCTGAACTGAATTTCGATTCTCATAGTAAAGGGTCTGAATAATTATGTAAACAAGGTAATTCTGTTTGTTTTATTTTTTTATAAACTAGCCAAAAAAAAAATGTAAAAAAAATGTAAGGCTGTAAAGTAACAAAATGTGAAAAAAGTCAAGGGGTCTGAATACTTTTTCTGTAACACACCTGATAGTCACTATGGTTTTTGTTCTTCAATCCCCCTACATTGAGTCTGAGAACTGCCAGCATACAGCTGCCACAAAGGAATGTTTTCCACAACAGGAGATGCGTTGTGTATAGTATTTTTAATTTACCCCTGAAAATCATATTTTGCCATTCCATTGTGTGGGTTGTTGTCTTACAGTTGATGTAGCTTGTGTCATTGAGGCTAATCATGATTTAATAGTTATTCATTTAAAATCTGCATTTGAGCATTTCAGGCACACAAACATTTCAAATACCAGTATTGAAAAGTTTCACGACCAAAAAAGTAAATAAAATATTACATATTTCAAATTGAGTACCCAGAAAACACATTGTAGAATGAGTAGATCACTACATCAACACATTTTAGCATCATAACTCAGAACAGAAAATAAAATTAATTTGACTACTCATTTAACAAACATTTCCCTTTTCAAAAACATTACGGGCTACGTAGACAGGCTCCTGGATCTCCTCTTTAATGACGTCAACCTTGATCCAGCGGCATATGTACAGAAGCTGTGCGAGCTCTCCAGCCCAGGACTCCTGTCTGCCCAGTGTGAGAGGCCTGACATGGAGGAGGCAATAGCTGGATTTGTCTCCAGCTTCAATCTTGGGGATGACAGAAGCCAAGTGGGTGACTGCAGCCTGCTTGATTGAAGCGGGGTACATGGGTCCCTCGCCTCTCCCGCTTCCCTCCCCATAGTTGGTAGTTGGTTGCATTTCCTAAAGTTTTTTCAAGCATTCAGAAGGGAGATGAGTTTTACAAATTGCACAAATATATGTGTCCTACACACTGTTGGGTGGCCGGGTGACTATATTAGACTTATGGCTCTATTTTTTTTATGTCAAATGATGTCTCATCATTATTTCTCATGTGTGTTCATGTTCATGTTAAACTGTAAACTTTATCAATATTTCTGCTATGCTGGCCTATTGTAAATGATCAAATAAATGTCTGATCAATACATGCAATTCTGAACATATTGTCATTTATAATGCTAATACAGAGGCACCAATAAATTGTCCAGTACACTTATTTTCTACTGTCTTCATGTACATTCCTTTATGTCTAAGCTTCTAAGGTGACTCAGGCTTTACTAACTCTTGTGAAGAAGTGTATCAGTGAACTGTATTCTGTAATAAGTTACAAAACAATATAAATGCAATTGTGTATTGCTGCTGTTTGTCTGATATCCAACAGTCCATGATCAGCTCTGTTGACCATGAGAGCATTTTGCAGAGAAAATGGGTTAAGGCATACTATTTAGGCTCTCAATGACATGTGATCCATTGTTTACCTTGACATCAATGACATGTGGCCCATTGTTTACCTTGTTACCTGGCAACAACCACAAGGTTCAAAGAGCTCATGCGTATACTGTAAGCTCCCCGCCCACTCAGCCTGCTCTTTCAGGCTTCCTGATAGTTAGAGATGAGAGAAGAGGTACAATTTCTTCAATTCTCCTTTTTCATCAATTAGGGCTCCCGAGTGGCGCAGCGGTCTAAGGCACTGCATCTCAGTGCAAGAGGTGTCACTACAGTCCCTGGTTTGAATCCAGTCTGAATCACATCCGGCCATGATTGGGAGTCCCATAGGGCAGTGCACAATTGGCACAGCATCGTCCGGGTTTGGCCGGGGTAGGCCATCATTGTAAATAAGAATTTGTTCTTAACTGACTTGCCTAGTTAAATAAATCTGAGCATTTTAATAGTGTAACAATATTATGGGGGATGTTTTGGTCCTTCAAAAAGGCTATTTTTACTTGGGAAATAGGATGACTATTTGAGAACTTTTAAGAAAGTTGAAGCTCATTTACTGCATTTCTATACAATCTGAAAACTCTCAAATGCTATTTGGAGAATAGCAAAAACAAGCCAAAATGACCCCAGCCATTATCACATTGGTTGCTGTAGTTTCATTCACCTCAGTCAGTCTACAAACACATAGCCTATTAGCTATACAATTAGCTGCTACACATTAACTCACATGAACTCAGCACCAGACTAAAAACTAAAATTTAATACTTACAGAGGGAGCAGAAAAAGTATTTTATGACCATAAGCTAAACAAATAAGTTTGTTTTACATAACTTATTTTTTTGCAGTTTTACAGTCAATTCTATACATTTTGCCAGGACTTATTATGTAGGGTGTTCACCCATAAAATGATTAATTCATTCAAGGTTTAAATAAATATGTCTATGGAATGGAGAATTCAGTCAGAAGTCCAAACCCCATGTATCTACCAATCTACCATATATGTTTCAAAAGTTAGAGACAATTTTTTGAATGGAATGTCATCACAGGCATAATCAAAAAGTGGTCACTTAAGCAATAAGGCCCGAAGGGGTGTGGCATATGGCCAATATACCACGGCTAAGGCATGTTCTTATGCACAACTCAACATGGAATGTTAGCCATTAGCCGTGGTATATTGGCCATATATCACAAACCCCCGAGGTGCCTTACTGCTATTATACACTGGTAACCAACATAATTAGAGCAGTAAAAATAAATGTTTTGTCATACCCATGGTATACGGTCTGATATACCACTGCTTTCAGCCAATCAGCATTCAGGGTTTGAACCACCCAGTTTATAATGCTCAATAGAACTCTGTGGTGCTGCTCCATGGCAGAACGGCGCCAACTTCGAATGTCAACTGACAAGCTAACTAGTGGCTGCAGTTTCGTGAGTGAAAAGATCGTATTTTTCGAAATAAAATCTGCAGAAAACAAAACTAAATGTATATTTATTTACAAAGCTAACAGGCTGAATTTCAATATCCACCCTCTGTGAAGACAATCTGTTTTCCTGTTTTCATTGTGTATTTCTGAGTCTTTCCCTTTAAATCGTGATAGAAACGGCCCTCTCAAAGTAACGGCCCTCTCTTTTGGTAATGTAGTACATATATATACAGTGCATTCGGAAAGTATTCAGACCCCTTGACCTTTTCCAAATTGTGTTACAGCATTATTCTAAAATTGATTAAATAAATGTTTTTCCTCATCAATCTACACACAATACCCCATTGAATTGACAAAGTGAAAACAGTTTTTTAGAAATGCCTTGATGACAACTTTGCACACTCTTGGCATTCTCTCAACCAGCTTCATGAGGAATGCTTTTCCAACAGTCTTGAAGGTGTTCCTCCATATGCTGAGCACTTGTTGGATGCTTTTCCTTCACTCTGCGGTTCAACTCATCCCAAACCATCTCAATTGGGTTGAGTTCGAATGATTGTGGAGGCCAGGTCGTCTGATACAGCACTCCATCACTCTCCTTGGTCAAATAGCCCTTACACAGTCTGGAGGTGTGTCTTGGATTATTGTCCTGTTGAAAAACAAATGATAGTCCCACTAAGCGCAAACCAGATGGGATGGCGTATCGCTGCAGAATGCTGTGGTAGCCATGCTGGTTAAGTGTGCCTTGAATTCTAAATAAATCATAGACAGTGTTACCAGCAAAGCACCCCCACACCATCACAACTCTTCCTCCAAGCTTCACGGTGGGAACCACACATGCAGAGATCATCCGCTCACCTACTCTGTGTCTCACAAAGACACGGCGGTTGGAACCAAAAATCTCAAATTTGGGTTCATCAGACCAAAGGACAGATTTCCACCGGTCTAATGTCCATTGCTCGTGTTTCTTGGCCCAAGCAAGTCTCTTCTTCTTATTCGTGTCCTTAAGTAGTGGTTTCTTTGCAGCAATTCAGCCATGAAGGCCTGATTCACGTAGTCTCCTCTGAACAGTCGATGTAGAGATGTTTGTGTTACTTAAACTCGGTGAAGCATTTATTTGGGCTGCAATCTGAGGTGCAGTTAATTGCTGATTTCTGAGGCTGGTAAATCTAATGAACTTATCCTCTGCAGCAGAGGTAACTCTGGGTCTTTCTTTCCTGTGGCGGTCCTCATGAGAGCCAGTTTCATCATAGCACTTGATGGTTTTTGCGACTGCACTTGAAGAAACTTTCAAAGTTCTTGAAACGTTCCATATTGACTGATCTTCATGTCTTAAAGTAATGATGGACTGTCATTTCTCTTTGCTTATTTGAGCTGTTCTTGCCATAATATGGACTTGGTCTTTTACCAAATAGGGCTATATTCTGTAAACCAACACTACCTTGTCACAACACAACTGATTAACTTTTAACAAGGCGCACCTGTTAATTGAAAATTGAAATGCATTCCAGGTGACTACCTCATGAAGCTGGTTGAGAGAATGCCAAGAGTATGCAAAGCTGTCATCAAGGCAAGGGGTAGCTACTTTTAAGAATCTCACATATAAAATATATTTTGATTTGTTTAACACTTTTTTTGGTTACTACATGATTCCATATGTGTTATGTCATAGTTTTGACGTCTTGACTATTATTTTACAATGTAGAAAATAGTAAAAAAATTAAGAAAAACCCTTGAATGAGTAGGTGTATCCAAACTTTTGACTGGTGTTGTATATAGTTAAAGTCAGATGTTTACATACACCTTAGCCAAATACATTTAAACTCAGTTTTTCACAATTCCTGACATTTAATCCTAGTAAAAATTCCCTGTCTTAGGTCAGTTAGGATCACCACTTTATTTTAAGAATGTGAAATGTCAAAATAATAGTGGAGAGAATGATTTATATCAGCTTTCATTTCAGAAGTTTACATGCACTCAATTAGTATTTGGTATCATTGCCTTTAAATTGTTTAACTTGGGTCAAACGTTTCGGGTAGCCTCCCATAAGCTTCCCACAATAAGTTGGGTGAATCTTGGCCCATTCCTTCTGACAGAGCTGGTGTAACTGAGTCAGGTTTGTAGGCCTACTTGCTCGCACGCACTTTCTTAGTTCTGCCCACAAATTTTCTATAAGATCGAGGTCAGGGCTTTGTGATGGCCACTCCAATACCTTGACTTTGTTGTCCTTAAGCCATTTTGCCACAACTTTGGAAGTATGCTTGGGGTCCTTCTCCATTTGAAAGACCTAATTTGCAATCAAGCTTTAACTTCCTGACTGATGTCTTGAGATGTTGCTTCAATATATCCACATAATTTTCCATCCTCATGATGCCATCTATTTTGTGAAGTGCATCCCCACAACATGCAAAGCACCCCCACAACATGATGCTGCCACCCCCGTGCTTCACGGTTGGGATGATATTCTTCGGCTTGCAAGCCTCCCCCTTTTTCCTCCAAAGATAACGATGGTCATTATGGCCAACAGTTCTATTTTTGTTTCATCAGAACAAAGGACATTTCTCCAAAAAGTACGATCTTTGTCCCCATGTGCAGTTGAAAACCGTAGTCTGGCATTTTTTATGGCGGTTTTGGAGCAGTGGCATCTTCCTTGCTGAGCAGCCTTTCAGGTTATGTCAATATAGGACTCGTTTTACTGTGGATATAGATACTTCTGTACCTGTTTCCTCCCATATCTTTACAAGGTCCTTTGCTGTTGTTCTGGGATTGATTTGCACTTTTCACACCAAAAAACGTTAATCTCTAGGAGACAGAACACGTCTCCTTCCTGAGCGGTATGACGGCTGTGTGGTCCCATGGTGTTTATACTTGTGTACTATTGTTTGTACAGATGAAAGTGGTACCTTCGGGCATTTGGAAATTGCTCCCAAGGATGAACCAGACTTGTGGAGGTCTACAATTTTCTCTCTTAGTTCTTGGCTGATTTCTTTTGATTTTCCCATGATGTCTAGCAAAGAAGCACTGAGTTTGAAGGTAGGCCTTGAAATACATCTACAGGTACACCTCCAATTGACTCAAATGATGTCAATTAGCCTATCAGAAGCTTCTAAAGCCATGACATCATTTTCTGGAATTTTCCAAGCTGTTTAAAGGCACAGTCAATTTAGTGTATGTAAACTTCTGACCCACTGGAATTGTGATACAGTGAATGATAAGTGAAATAATCTGTCTGTAAACAATTGTTGGAAAAATTACTTGTGTCATGCACAAAGTAGATGTCCTAACCGACTTGCCAAAACTATAGTTTGTTAACAAGAAATTTGTGGAGTGGTTGAAAAACTACTTTTAATGACTCCAAACTAAGTGTATGTAAACTTCCGACTTCAACTGTATACATTATATATAATTGTATTTTTACAGAACTCCGAACCTCGATGTCCTCACATGTAGCTTCGGCCCTGATGATGACTGATATTCTGATAATGCCTTGCTCAGGAACGTAGCTTTGATAAGATCTAATACTGTACTTTTGAAATGGTGAATGAATCATTGTCACTGAAGGAAAGAGAAGGGAAAGATAGTTTGCAGAAAGACCAGAGTTCTATATCTATTTTGTAAAAAAATTCATCTGGCAGTAACAAGCACACTATAGAAATTGATGAGAACCAAACAATAATTATATTTTGAGCAGAACACAACATGCTAGGATGACTCATTTTTGTCTGACATTTTCTTGGACCACCCAAAGTTCACTGTGGATTTCTGACTTGAGTGTTCTCTGCTTATCCATATGCAGGTTTCACTGCTTTACTGAGAGAATTCTGCCCAGTCTGTAATAATAGACACATGTCTTGAACACCTAATTCAAAGCCTTTGTCAGCTGCCTCAATGACTCACAACATTTCTATAACTCAAACTGTCATCCACCGCCCTCCAAAGAGAATCTCCAAGAAAGAGCCTCACAGGATCCACATCCTTTTAAGGCAGAACCTTACTCTCGGCTTCTGCCAAAGAAAATACACTATGTTTTTGCCAGTGGCTGTGAACATTGACAATGGGCTCGTTTAAAAAAATTATATATATAAAAAAATGTAACCTCTACCTCTAACCTCTTAACTAGGCAAGTCAGTTAAGAACAAATTCTTATTTACATTGACGGCCTACACCGGCCAAACCCGGATGACGCTGGGCCAATTGTGCGCCGCCCTATGGGACTCCCAATCACAGCCGGTTGTGATACAGCCTGAATGCAGGTTTCATTATCTCGCCCTCATCCCCATCTGCCTAAATTGGATAATTAGATGTTGGTTTTTCTATTCATGTGGTCATGGTACGATCTTATCATGGGCGCCATTTCTGGAGAAGGACCTGTGGAATATGGCAATCTGCTTTCTGCTTTTCCATTGATTACACTGGCGAATTGTGTGGTCTGTGGTCCGGTATGGGAACTGGCATGGTGTCGCTCGTGTGTGTTTGTGTAGGGGCTTAGTTCAGGTCCCAGTTGTGACATAAGGCTGTCACTTCTCATTTCTACATCCCTGGGGACAGCAAGGAGCCTCAGATCTGGTTTACAATGAGGCAGGAACAGGGTACAGGGCTGGCTACAGGGCTGGCTGGCTACCGTTTTCCCCAAACAATTATATGGTTTAGCAAGAAATGTGGACCTCTAGTTTTGTACAGTGCCTTTGGAAAGTATTCAAACCCCTTGACCTTTTCCACATTTTGTTACGTTACAGCCTTATTCTAAAATAGATTAAATATTAGTTTTTTTCAGCAATCTACACACAATACCCCACAATAACTGAAATACCTTATAACTATTCAGACTCTTTGCTATGAGACTCGAAATGAAGTTCAGGTGCATCCTGTTTCCATTGATCATCCTTGAGATGTTTCTACAACTTGATTGGCATCAACCTGTGGTAAATTCAATTGATTTGACATGATTTGGAAAGGCACACAACTGTCTATATAAGGTCCCACAGTTGACAGAGCATGTCAGAGTAAAAACCAAGCCATGAGGTCGAAGGAATTTCCCGTAAAGCTCCGAGACAGGATTGTGTCGAGGCACAGATCTAGGGAAGGGTACCAAAGCATTGAAGGTCTCAAAGAACACAAACGGAGGAAGTTTGGAACCACCAAGACTCTTTCTAGAGCTGGCCGCCCGGCCAAACTGAGCAATCGGGGGAGAAGTGCCTTGGTCAGGGAGGTGACCAAGAACCTGATGGTCACTCTGACAGAGCTCTAGAGTTCCTCTGTGGAGATGGGAGAACCTTCCAGAAGGACAACCATCTCTGCAGCACTCCACCAATCAGGCCTTTATGGTAGAGTGGCCAGACGGAAGCCACTCCTCAGTAGAAGTCACATGACAGCCCACTTGGAGTTTGCCAAAAGGCAAGATTCTCTGGTCTGATGAAACCAAGATTGAACTCTTTGGCCTGAATGCCAAGCATCATGTCTGGAGAAAACCTGGCAACATCCCTACGGTGAAGCATGGTGGTGGCAGCATCATGCTGTGGGAATGATTTTCAGTGGCAGGGCCTGGGAGACTAGTCAGGATCGAGGCAAAGATGAATGGATTAAAGTACAGAGAGATCCTTGATGAAAACCTGCTCCAGAGCACTCAGGACCTCAGACTGGGGCGAAGGTTCACCTTCCAACAGGACAACGACCCTAAGCACACAGCCAAGACAAGGCAGGAATGGCTTCGGAACAAGTCTCTGAATGTCCTTGAGCGGCCCAGCCAGGGCCCGGACTTGAGCCCGATCAAACATCTCTGGAGAGACCTGAAAATAGCTGTACAGCAATGCTCCTCATCCACCCTGACAGAGCTTGAGAGGATCTGCAGAGAAGAATGGGAAGAACATAATCAAACAAAATGTACAATAGGTGTAATGCATTCATTTGAATATCTACTGAATTACCAGAATTTATGCAATTTGGACATGATTTTGATCCTCAGGCATGAAGAGTCTCCATATCTGACATAATTTTTTCTCACCATCAAAAAGTATACGCCATAAACTTTTGCTCCCAAAAATGTTGATTCATGATCTAGCATGGCTTTTGGTCTTCAATAAATGTGGTTCTGAGAGCGCATCTTTTCAATGCTACATCAAATGAATGTGCACAACTCATCATTCTATAAGTCATCTCTGCTCAACCCTTGAATAACATTGAAGTCGTGCAAATAGGCATCAACTATATTGCTATAGCATAGCAATAAGAAGTCAGTTTTGTACAGTGGCGCAACTTTGGTTTAGAAGTGGGGGGGACATAATTATTATTTATTTTTTTTATTTTTTATCCAGTCAGATAAACACTCCAAACAGCCTACCCGACCGCTCAGAGGCGTCCGCGTGGTCCTAAAGCACGCTCTTGCCTAATTGTGGATCACATTCCAATGATAAAACTGGGGGGGGGACAAAAATGCAATTTCAGAATGTGGGGTGGGACATGTCCCGTCCCCAGTGAAAGTTGTGCCCCTGATTTTGTACATTGACAGTGGTGCTCCATTCTGGCCTGATCTCTACCTCCATATCTGTAAAGAGGAAATGATATGCCCAGTACACAGCTTTAGAGTTGAAGAAGTTGCGCCAGGATGAGTATTTTTGTACAGACAACTATCTGATTTCTTCTGCTGCCTGATTGTTGTTTTGCATTCTCTTGTCATATGTCCAAATGTTTTCTGACTACAGAGATGTCTGGCATGCTGATGGGCCTACTGTTCCCTTTGAACGGCATCTAGTAATCCATACAGATATGTCTGAGGTGAAGGACTGTGACCTGATCCTTACCTCAGTCAGTATTGTCTTTTCAGGAACTGTTTTGGTGAGATAAACTATATGGTATGAAGCCACATGGCTCTTGAGGTGTATCAGCATGTTATGATAAACAGGACGTCCTTGTTAGTGAATGATGTTGCTACTGATATTTTTTTCTACGATGATTCAGATGGTCAGAGTAGAGGACCGATTTAGAATCCAAACTGTCACAACTGACATTCTACCAAGAAACAAGATAAACCACCAACAAGATTATTATGTTGTGGTAGATTGGTTAGGACCCATTTTAGATTCATCCGTAAGAAGGCTATGTAACAAACCGTTGGAACCACAGAGCCGGATCTACCGCATTTGTCTTTTCCTACTAGCACTGATAACTAGATGATAACTTCTTTATTGAGGAAAAATGTATGACTGTGAAATGTGGCTGTCTCACCTCGCTCCGAATAAGAGCATCTGCAAAATGACTAAAATATAAAATTACCTATTGTCCCCCTAGTCTCAGTACTGTCTTGCTAAGAAATACAGCAGGTCCTGCTGATGACAGCTTGGCATTAGAAGAACATCTTGTAGTTAGCTGGAGTGTGTGGCTGCTCCTGGTAATCGACGGTACAGCTATCGCTCGTACACAGGCTGGTCAGGCCAAAGGCAGGTGGAGATAGCGCTTCAGCACCAACGGAAACACAAGAGGGACTGCCAGATAAGGGGCTACGACCACTCTCCCCAGGCTCCAGGTCTATGTGATAGGCAGAGTGAATTCTCAGAAAGAATGACACTGCTCAGGGAAAAGCTTTGCGCTCCAACCTCTTTTCACTTGTTCTTTACGGACGAATGTGAAACACACTATGGTAGAGAGATCTACCATAAGAGGGGCTTTATAATCAGCAGCTGCTCTACAGAATTTGTTGAAGACAAACAATTATTCCCGTCCCCATTTTACTAATCTCTTTCCCCCAGGGGACTGTGTCCAAACTTCTTAGGTCTGGGGGAGTGGAGACTGAAACTCCAGTCACCAGAAACTCACACCCCCAGATGACATCTATACTTGTATGTCTGGTATTAACATCTTGGATTCAATAATGCCTATGCATAATGATGGACAACCACTACAGTGTCTTTAAAAAATCCACTCATGTCCAGCATGTTCTAACTTCTGCACTTAGTCACGCTTTTCTGAGGAGTGTTTATGACCCAAAACTGTTTACAGACTGTTAGAGGAGGTTGGAGACAGAGAGACCAGGACAAACATTCTTATCTGTAGTGGACCCATTTACCTTTACATCTGTGTTACTCATGTCTGAGTCTTTAGCATGTCTATAGATAATGATACATTAGATGTATGGAAGAAAACATTCCTCCTATGGAGAAAACTGGAAGATTTCAGTGTACAAGACATAACTGTGAATGCCTTTAATGTTTTGTTTGAGAGAAGTTTCTCAGAACAAATTATTATTGAGTCTGTCATTTGAATCAACAGGTTATTAACATGTTCACATCACATTGTTAATGGCTGTGTTACATCAATCTTCCATAAGGTGACATGGCTTGGCCCTGATATGGGAGATGCCAGTCATATTTTATGGATGAGGAGATGATAGCTGTGAGCAGCACTATTATTCTGTTAATCTAGCTCTGGGCCAGACTTATCCTGTTCACCATTCCACCATTCACCAAGACTTTCATTAACTGGTCCAAATGATAGACTGGTGATCTCTGTGTTCCCGTGGAACAGGCTTGGCCTCTTTTAAGAAGTTTTCCTGCTTTTGTTAGATTGCAGTTGCATCACCAAAAACATTCTAATGTGAATTAGTTGTAGCCTAATAATTAGCTATATTTTAACGTGTGTTCTCTATTCTGTTGTGGGTCATGTTTTACATGAATTTTTATAGATGCTACGTAGTAACAAATCATTTGAATTCCTTGGTGCAATTGCATGCAAGCAGCAAATAGTAAATATACAAACGGAATATTCATGCATTGTCTCATGCACCTTATCAGAGCAGTTACCATGTACAGCTGAGTAACTTCATTCTGTACCAAAGTAGTTTTCAAGTAGTTGCATGGTATAAGGGCTAGTGAATGCTGTCACGTCCTGTGTAGTTTTGTATGAGATATTCTGTAAAGTAACAGTAGCAAAAAATGAATAAAGACATCAAAGGAAATCGTTTTACAAGGTTTTATCAAAATTGTATCCAAAATGCTGACATAAATCATGTCTAACCAATGCCAGCTCTAATTACTAGTTTGAACATGAGGGGAGGAGCTTGTGTGTGACAAGTAACACTGAGCACTTGCACTTTCAAACACCTGAAGGGAATTCAGTTCTAAATCTCATAATCGGTTAAATAACAGGCTCATCTTCCTGTCAGCATTTCAAAGGCCAACAGATTGAATTTACAGTAGACTTGGTGAAAAGGGGAGGCATTAGATAATAACATTATGAAACAGCTTACTTCAGCAGAGCCATGCACAAGATTCAAACAGTACCCTACATCACAAAAGTATGTTACAAATTACCATATTCATAGATTATATAATGCCAACCCTACAATTTACACGTTTGCTATACAGCTCAACAAGTATTTGCATACAGACACGTTTCAGCTTTATAAACCAGATATAAATCAATCAAAAAAAGTAATGTATTTCCCTCCTGTTTGGCCATCACCATGTAGCCACTCAAGGGTGTGTATGTTTTCTACTGATAAGTCTATATTGCGCTCAACATACAAATTCACTTGAGAGTGTTGACAACTGTCATTCTCCTTGAAACTAGGTTGAATGAGTCATGTTCATTCCCGGGGCCTGGAGAACAGAGCACAGAGCAGAGCACATATCACCTGAGTAGGCTCTTTCTGTACCTGACAGCCTGCTCAGCCATGTCACATGCCCAAGACATGCCAGGGCATGGGCATTCACATGCTCTCACTCTATATCTTTAACATCACAAATAGTTTGGGCCAATGGGCAATAGGACCGGGTGTCAGGTTTTAAAATCAAAAGCCACATGAGTGTGAACATTGCCAGGTTTCGACTATGGGAGTTTTACACCCAGTGGTTTAACCTAAAAACCAACAGCTTGGCCCCGGGCAAAGACTGCAATTAATTTATTATAAGTATGGAGCGGCAGGTAGCCTAGGGTGGCAGGTAGCCTAGGTAGCCTTTTGGGGCGGCAGGTAGCCTAGTGGTTAGAGCATTGGGCCAGTAACCAAAAGGTTGCGAGAATATATCCCAGAGCTGACAAGGTCAAAATCTGTCATTCTGTCCCTGAACAAGGCAGTTAACCCACTGTTCCTAGGCTGTCGTTGTAAATACAAATTTGTTCTTAACTGACTTGCCTAGTTAAATAAAGGTTAAATAAAAAATTTAAAAATGTAAGTGTTTGTTGTAAAGACAATATTTGGCTTCTCAGATGATACCATGGCTTTGCTTCCAGTTTGTTCCTTCACCCAACGGCATTAGCTACCATACTGTAGAGTACCAAGACCACACACAGGATGCTCATTTGAGTGTCTTAACAAAAAGATAAATACTGTATAAAAAAATTGCTATTAACAATTGTAATGTTAAAAAGCTCTTTTCAGTGAATGATCAGTCTCTTGAGATTCTTGTGAATAATAGAAAGGCAATGACACACACATCTGATAAAATAGACATCCCAGAGTCTCTGTTGTGGATAAGGGCCTTGCTTTGTCCCACGACACTCAACATGACAATGGCAACCCCATTGACAACTGAGTATATGCATTGGTTTCACGGGGAACCGTATTAAACTAGTGAGGTGTTTGTCGACAAGGGTATGTAGAGTACTTATACTTACACCTGGTAGTCATTAGAATGGTCATGAGTATCACTGCAATAAACCCCACTGACTGTGATATATTGAATTTCTGTCACAACATCCCTTCAACACTGACAATTGAATGGAAATTACAATGGAAATGCAGATGAAGAACATAGGCTAAATATTTGAACATCTATTTTAAATGCCTCATCCAGTCATTGCGCTAACACTAGTTAGCAATTGCGCTAATTCACGTTAGCAACTTCCTTCAAACTGCAAGCACATACATAAAAATTGTATCCACAAGTTAATCTGAATCTGGGGATGTAGATAAAGGGCCTCATTGCCAAAATCCCAAACTATCCCTTTACTATCCATGTTGCTCTCAGCTCAGTGGGCTAAGGAAATAATTGTGGGTGACAATGCCAGAAAGTCTATGTCCAATGATCATAATATTAGCATGTGGTACACTATCCACAAAGGTTTCAGCTTAGTCAGGTCAAGTGTGAATGGGTAACAGTTAGGGTAAAGCAGACAGAGAACAACCGAACCTGCAGCTATCACGGAGTCTCTCTGGGCGTCTGCCTATTAGCAGCCCAAAGGCTTCCATGGCAACCTGCAGGATAATAGGATGGACCGGTTCCACCTGTTTGGTTGAGGAGCAGTGCCACAAGTCTGCTCTGATGAACTACCCAGGATTATTTTGTCAACTGTCAATATGAGTTTGTTTTACCCAGCAAGAGAGAGCCATTAATAGTGTACTTACAGTGCCTTCAGAACGTTTAATAGTGTACTTACAGTGCCTTCAGAACGTTTAATAGTGTACTTACAGTGCCTTCAGAACGTTTAATAGTGTACTTACAGTGCCTTCAGAACGTTTAATAGTGTACTTACAGTGCCTTCAGAACGTTTAATAGTGTACTTACAGTGCCTTCAGAACGTTTAATAGTGTACTTACAGTGCCTTCAGAACGTTTAATAGTGTACTTACAGTGCCTTCAGAACGTTTAATAGTGTACTTACAGTGCCTTCAGAACGTTTAATAGTGTACTTACAGTGCCTTCAGAACGTTTTCATACCCCTTGACTTATTTCACATGTTGTTGTGTTACAGCCTGAATTCGAAATGGATAACATTTATTTAATTTTCTCACCCATCTATACACAATACCCCATAATGACAAAGTGAAAACATGTTTTAAGAAAGATTTGCAAATGTATTGAAAATTAAATACAGAAATATTTGATTTACATAAGTATTCAGGCCCATGACTCAATACCTGTTAGAATCCTCTTTGGCAGCAATTACATCTGTGAGTCTTAAGAGTTTTGCACACCTGGATTGTACAATATTTGTACTTGCCATAGATTTTCAAGCTTATTTAAGTCAAAACTGTAACTAGGCCAATCAGGAACATTCAATGTCGTCTTGGCAAGAAACTCCAGTGTATATTTGGCCTTTTGTTTTAGGTTCTCCTGCTGAAAGGTGAATTTGTCTGTTGGAAAGCAGACTGAACCAGGTTTTCATTTAGGATTTTGCCTGTGCTTAGCTCTATTTTTTTTTTTTTTTTAAACCTCCCTTGCGGAAGACAAGCATACCCATAACAAGATGCAGCCATCACCATGCTTGAAAATATGAAGAGTGGTACAAGGTGATGTGTTGTGTTGATTTCCCCCAAACATGACGCTTTGTATTCTGGACATAAGGTTAATTTCTTTGCCACATTTGTTGCAGTATTACATGCTGACCAGACCAGACACGTCGCGTTCGCGAGCGTTGCAAAATAAATTTACACATAGATGTTATTCAACCATTGCGCGAGAGTCTGTGTGGCAAGGCGCTAAAATAGAACAAGTCCTGCCTCTCAAATCTCCTCATTGGTTTTTAGGAGCATATACCCACGTGGGTGTTTGAAAGATTAACTGACGTCCACACTCCAGTCGGTTGTAGTAATGCACCATAAAGTTGGTTGCCAACCGCCATATGAAGTCCAAAGAAGAAAAAGAAGCCTGAAGGAAGGAGTAGAGATGATGAGAAACGAATTCGGTTTACAGTTTTATCTGTGGATTAATTGTTGGAGTAGAGGACCTTGTGCATTTCAGGTAAAATAACAACCCATGTTCATATCCCAGGACAAATTATATCCCAGGACAAATTAGCTAGCAACAACAAGCTAGCTAGCTAAATTGCCATAAATGTTTAATGGTTTTCGAACGGTCTGTGGTTCAGAGTTTGTTTTGATATTTCAACCTGCGTGTCCTGGTCATGTCTGGGGTGGGGGTATAAAATCAACATGCGCACGCGCGCGAGTGGTTTGGTCAGCATGTTACTTTAGTGCCTTATTGCAAACAGGATGCATGTTTTGGAATATTTTTTATTCTGTATAGGCTTCCTTCTTTTCACACTGTCATTTAGGTTAGTATTGTGGAGTAACTACAATTTTGTTGATCCATCCTCAAATTTCTCCTATCCCAGCCATTAAACTCTGTAACTGTAAAGTCACCATTGGCCTTATGGTGAAATCCCTGACAAGTTTCCTTCCTCTCCGGCAACTGAGTTAGGAAGGACACTTGTATCTTTGTAGTGACTGGGTGTATTGATACACCATCCAAAGTGAACTTAATAACAGCACCATGCTCAAAGGAATATTCGCTGTCTACTTATTTTCATGTTTTACCCATCTACCAACAGGTACCCTTCTTTGTGAGGCATTGAAAAACCTCCCTGGTCTTTGTGGTTGAATCTGTATTTGAAATTCACTGCTCGACTGAGGGACCTTACAGATAATTGTATGTGTGGGCTACAGAGATGAGATAGTCATAAAAAAACAAGTTAAACACTATTATTGAACACATAGTGAGTCCATGCAACTTATTATGTGAGTTGTTAAGCACATTTTTACTCCTGAACTTATTTAGGCTTGCCATAACAAAAGGGCTGAATACTTTTTGACTCAAGACATTTCAGCTTTTCATTTTTTATTAATTTGTAAAAATGTCTAAAAATATAATTCCACTTTGACATTATGGGGTATTGTGTGTAGACCAGTGTCACAACATCTCAATATAATACATTTTGAATTCAGGCTGTAACACAACAAAATGTAGAAAAAGTCAACGGGTGAGAATACTTTCTGGAGGCTCTGTATGGAATGTACAAAATAAAGAGCAAGGATATTACATAATGTCTATAGCCAAAGTTAATTGATTGTATCCAGACAACTGCAACACATTAGCTAATATCGAACTAAATTAACCTTCTGACTACCATTTCTAAACAATCATTCAGTAACACTAGTTTTTTTTAAATGGACATAGAGAGGATATCTCGTCAGTAGGCCTGGTGTGTGTTTTATAGCTCTTCGGTTTCCATTATTAGAAAGCCCTATCATTACAAATTGGTTTCTCTTTTGAGAAAAACAACTGAAAATGTACACCTTTTTCAGTACTGTAATATAATGCACAGTGCAGTGCAGCTGTAGAAACACACTCTCCTCAACCTCCAGGGCAATAACTGATAACCATCACACCAACCATCTCAGTTGCTACAGATGGGTCCGTTTTCAACTAGTAGCTGGCTTGTTCCATGAATAGATTACATTTTGCATCCCTTTTCAGTAGAAAACATGTTTTCTATGAAGTTGAACATGTGCTCTTTGTGACAGAATGTTAAAATTAGGAGAACATTTATATTTTTTACCAAGTTACACTACCCAAAATCAGTGGTGGCCGCTGATTGGCTGAATACCCGGGGCTTGAGGTGGTTGGAGTTGTCAATAAAGCACCATGACAGAAATATGATCGCAAGTTTTCAAACTACTGGTAGTTTCTTTGAGAAAATATATAAAGCGATCGGTACATTTCAACAACAGCATAAATACGCCTATTTCACTTTTCATGTCAAAAACCGATGGCCACTGCTGCACATGCAGCCACTGTTTTGAGCAGATTAGATTAAACTATTTAGAATGAGCAGCCAGCTCACGAATGAACGAGTGCACCAGGGAGAACGCAACAAGCATGCATACGCAATAAGTGAAAACATATGATCTAACTGGGGATAGCTAGTTAACATAATGTCACAAAGCATGATGCACTAGCCAATTAACTTTCATTCTGAAATAACGTAATATTTCCGAGTTAGTCAGATATTAGTTTAGAAAGACTTGAAATTGGCATGGGAGCTAACTGGCTAGCAAGCTGCTTGTCAAAGATAACTAGATAATTTGACCCCCCCAAAAATCGACCAAACTATTTCTCAATGTTCCCAACAATTACTGTAGCAGGCTAATTCATTTGATGATGCTTTGTGATACACACAGTTTTATACTGTTTTAGTCCACATAACATGTCGCCCTGTCACCTACAGTAGAACATGATGAACACCATGGAAAATAATACAACTGGCCATGCTTTTTTTGTCCTACTAGATCTGCAATGAAAAGGTTCTAGCTAGTGTATCTCTCTGTCCTTAGACTCTTGTTGGATGTAGTTGTCCTAAGCTCCCATGACTGTTATGATTATTTATTTACAATTTACTTTTTGTTTTAGCACCATCTGTACATGATAGAGTAGATCTAGTCTCACATGTGGAAGTAAGCCGTTTGGCATGAGAGACTCATTGGAGGGAGGAGATTAGAGCAGACCCCGAAGTTCTGACTGAACGGACGCACATTTGAGCATCTCAGAATTGCCCATTTACTTTGTGCTGTTATAATTTATACTTTGAAATCCTGTGATTTATTGGCAGTTTCCCCTCATAGCAAATAGCTGGCAACACAATCCAAGCAATCTATGCACGGCTATGTGCCCACAGAGGCGGATCTGCTGCTGCTGGCTGTCACTGAGGGGCAGAGTAGTAAGTAACAGAACAGCTTGTTTTGAACAATAGCTTTTAACAACAGGAAACTGTACACATTTACCGCAACTTTATGAGTATTTTAAAGATAATCCATGAATTATGGAATATATACAGTTAAAGTCGGAAGTTTACATACACTTAGGTTGGAGTCATTAAAACTCGTTTTTCAACCGCTCCACAAATCTCTTGTTAACAAACTATAGTTTTGGCAAGTCAGTTAGGACATCTACTTTGTGCATGACACAAGTAATTTTTCCAACAATTGTTTACAGACAGATTATTTCACTTATCATTCACTGTATCACAATTCCAGTGGGTCAGAAGTTTACATACACTAAATTGACTGTGCCTTTAAACAGCTTGGAAAATTCAAGAAAATGATGTCATGGCTTTAGAAGCTTCTGATAGGCTAATTGACATCATTTGAGTCAATTGGAGGTGTACCTGTGGATGTATTTCAAGGCCAACCTTCAAACTCAGTGACTCTTTGCTTGACATCATGGGAAAATCAAAAGAAATCAGCCAAGACCTCAGAAAAAAAATTGTAGACCTCCACAAGTCTTGTTCATCCTTGGGAGCAATTTCCAAATGCCCGAAGGTACCACGTTCATCTGTACAAACAATAGTACGCAAGTATAAACAACATGGGACCACGCAGCCGTCATACCGCTCAGGAAGGAGATGCGTTCTGTCTCCTAGAGATGAATGTACTTTGGTGCGAAAAGTGCAAATCAATCCCAGAACAACAGCAAAGGACCTTGTAAAGATATGGGAGGAAACAGGTACAATATATATCCAGAGTTAAACGAGTCCTATATCGACATAACCTGAAAGGCCGCTCAGCAAGGAAGAAGCCACTGCTCCAAAACCACCATAAAAAAGCCAGACTATTGTTTGCAACTGCACGTGGGAACAAAGATCAAACTTTTTGGAGCAATGTCCTCTGGTCTGATGAAACAAAAATAGAACTGTTTGACCATAATGACCATCGTTATGTTTGGAGGAAAAAGGGGGCGGCTTGCAAGCCGAAGAACCACATCCCAACCGTGAAGCACGTGGGTGGTAGCATCATGTTGTGGGGGTGCTTTGCTGCAGGAGGGACTGGTGCACTTCACAAAATAGATGGCATCATGAGGATGGAAAATTATGAGATGTTGCTTCAATATATCCACAAGACATCAGTCAGGAAGTTGAAGCTTGGTCGCAAATGGGTCTTTCAAATGGAGAATGACCCCAAGCATACTTCCAAAGTTGTGGCAAAAATGGATGAAGGACAACAAAGTCAAGGTATTGGAGTGGCCATTACAAAGCCCTGACCTCAATCCTATAGAACATTTGTGGACAGAACTGAAAAGGCGTGAGCAAGCAAGGAGGCCTACAAACCTGACTCAGTTACACCAGCTCTGTCAGGAGGAATGGGCCAAAATTCACCCAACTTATTGTGGGAAGCTTGTGGAAGGCTACCCGAAACATTTGACCCAAGTTAAACAATTTAGGTAATGCTACCAAATACTAATTGAGTGTGTGTGAACTTCTGAACCACTGGGAATGTGATGAAATAAATAAAAGCTGAAATAAATCATTCTCTACTTTTATTCTGACATTTCACATTCTTAAAATAAAGTGGTGATCCTAACTGACCTAAGACAGGGAATTTTTACTAGGATTACATTTCAGGAATTGTGGAAAAACTGAGTTTAAATGTATTTGGCTAAGGTGTATGTAAACTTCTGACTTCAACTGTATACAGTACCAGTCAAAAGTTTGGACACACCTACTCATTCCAGGGTTTTTCTTTGTTTTTACCATTTTCTACATTGTAGAATAATAGTGAAGATATCAAAACTATGAAATAGCACATATGGAATCATGCAGTAACCAAAAAAGTGTTAAACAAATATTTTTGAATTTAGATTCTTAAAAGTAGCCACCCTTTGCCTTGATGACAGCGTTTCACACTCTTGGCATTCTCTCAACCAGCTTCATTAGGAATGCTTTTCCAACAGTCTTGAAGGTGTTCCCACATATGCTGAGCACTTGTTGGCTGCTTTTCCTTCACTCTGCGGTCAAACTTATCCCAAACCATCTCAATTGGGTTGAGGTCGGGTGATTGTGGAGGCCAGGCCATCTGATGCAGCACTCCATCACTCTCCTTGGTCAAATAGCCCTTACACAGCCTGGAGGTGTGTTTTGTGTCCTGTTGAAAATCAAATGATAGTCCCACTAAGCGCTAACCAGATGGGATGGAGTATCGCTGCAGAATGCTGTGGTAGCCATGCTGGTTAAGTGTGCCTTGAATTCTAAATAAATCCCTGACAGTGTCACCAGTAAAGCACCTCCACACCATCACACCTCCTCCATGCTTCATGGTCGGAACCACACATGCGGAGATCATCCGCTCACCTACTCTTTATCTCAGAAAGACACGGCGGTTGGAACCAAAAATCTCAAATTTGGACTCATCAGACCAAAGGACAGATTTCCACCGGTCTGTTTCTTGGACAAAGCAAGTCTCTTCTCATTATTGGTCCTTTAGTAGTGGTTTCTTTGCAGCAATTCGACCATGGAGGCCTGATTCACGCAGTCTCCTCTGAACAGTCTATGTTGAGATGTGTCTGTTACTTGTACTCTGGTGAAGCATTTATTTGGGCTACAATCTGAGGCTGGTAACTCTAATGAACTTATCCTCTGCAGCAGAGGTATCTCTGGGTCTTCGTTTGCTGTGGCGGTCCTCATGAGAGCCTATTTCATCATAGAGCTTGATGAAACTTTCAAAGTTATTGACATTTTATGGATTGACAGCTCTTCATGTCTTAAAGTAATGACAGACTGTCATTTCTCTTTGCTTATTTGAGCTGTTCTTGTTATAATATGGACATGAACTTTTACCAAATAGGGCTATCTTCTGTATACCACCGCTACCTTGTCACAACACAACTGATTGGCTCAAATGCATTAAGAAGGAAAGAAATTCCACAAATTTACACACCTGTTAATTGAAATGCATTCCAGGTGACTACCTCATGAAGCTGGTTGAGAGAATGCCAAGAGTGTGCAAAGCTGTCATCAAGGCAAAGGGTAGCTACTTTGAAGAATCTCAAATATAAAATCTATTTAGATTTGTTTAACACTTTTTTGGTTACCACATGATTCCCTATGTGTTATTTCATAGTTCTGAAGTATTCACTATTATTCTACAATGTAGAAAATAGTAAAAATAAAGAAAATCTCTTGAATGAGTAGGTGTGTCCAAACTTTTGACTGGTACTGTATTTAGTTTTTTATAAAAACAATTTCCCTTTTTTTACCTTTTTTTTCAGTCACAAGTGGGGCACCACCCTTAACACCCTAATGGTGGGCCACTGCTGTCCAAAATGTACTCTAGTCATGGAATGATCCAGCTACTGTATTTCAAGGATACTTATATTTTAGAACTATCCATGACAATAACACAAAATGGAACATTGTTGTTGTGCTGTGTGAGTTTTCTAAGGAAAGTGCCAAGTCTGCAGACAGACAAAAAGCTACTTGTTTAGATCCAGGTGTTATCTTTAGCGTCATAAGTGTTTTTTCCTGATGTATTTCAGTGTTTCCAACTGAAATCAGTGCAGTATTTTCATGGAGTCAAGAGGCCTAAGCAGAAAAAGAAAGTGGCGGAAGTGTCAAAAGCCAGATAGAGCATTGCATTTTAGCAGAGACTTCAGTTAGTGACACAATCTTTCTTTTGCGTGACTAAATTCTTACTGCAGCAGTAGAATATGAAAAGCTGTAGAACAGATAGGAGAACAAATAATGTTTTTTCCAGGTATTTCCCCCATTGTTAGTAAGTAGGAGAGCAAGGAGACCTGAAACAGGTCCTCTTGGGCTGTCTTTTTGACCCCAGACAGATGCAGACACACAGAGAGACGGTTTTGTGTCCCCAGACAACGGTTCATACAGAGCCGGCAAGGGCAATTACATCCCAGGACAAAGGACCCAAGAGGGGGATGAGTGACTGAGAACAGGACCCTGGCTGGGTCAGGGGCCACCAGGAGCCAGTGAAAGCAGCAGAATGTAAAACTCTGTGGAAAGAGATGGACATCCCTGCAAAATAACTGTGCAAAGAGACAGTGAAGGCCAAGTCAGCTTCAGTATCATTATAGTGCCATACACCTCCACTCAACCTTCTCCACTCAAAATCCCAGAAATGTTCAATACGCACAAAAAGCTTATTTCTCTCAAATTGTGTGCACACATTTGTTTACATTCCTGTTAGTGAGCATTTCTCATATGCCAAGATAATCCATCTACATGACAGGTGTGGCATATCAAGAAACGGATTGAACAGCATGATCGGTACACAGGTGCACCTTGTCCTGGGGACAATAAAAGGCCATTCTAAAATGTGCAGTTTTGTCACACAACACAATGCCGCAGATGTCTCAAGTTTTGAGGGAGCGTGCAATTGGCATGCTGACTCCAGGAATGTCCGCCAAAGCTGTTGGCAGAGAATTGAATGTTAATTTCTCTACCATAAACTGCCTCCAATGTTGTTTTAGAGAATTTGGCAGTACGTCTAACCAGATTCACAACCGCAGACCACGTGTAACCACGACAGCCCAGGACCTCCACATCTGGCTTCTTCACCTGCGGGATCATCTGACGGGGGTGCTGAGGAGTATTTCTGTCTGTAATAAAGCCATTTTGATTGGCTGGGCTTGGCTCCCCAGTGGGTGGGCCTGGCTGCCAAGTGGGTGGGCCCAAGCCTTCCAAGGCCCATCCATGGCTGCACCCCTGCCCAGTCATGTGAAATCCATAGATTAGGGCCTAATGAATTTCCTTATATGAACTGTAACTCAGTAAAATCTTTTAAATTATTGCATGTTGCGTTTATATTTTTGTTCAGTATAGATAGTTAGGGGTTTGATAAACAAAAATATGAAATGTACTAGATGTTCACAGAAAGCCAGCAGGTTCCAGCACAGTCCACACAACAGACTATTTAACAAAGCAGGCATGTGCGCTCAGGAAGAGCTGAATTACTGATTACCAAGTCAGCCAACCGGCCACTTCCCAGCCAGTGTTATTGCTTTTCTTTTCCCATGATTATTCCAAGATTCTGTATTTGTTCCTACTTCCTCTCTCCTTGACCAATGGCCTCACCTCCTTTGATATATCAGAAAAGGTAGCGCTTCTGTGTGGCTTTTTCATGTCATGCAAAGCAGCGTATTTATATTAGATAGCGTGGGTTTTCCCTCTGCTTCTGTGATGGAGGATAATTACTAGTGACTGGAGTCACCAGATTAGATTGTAATTGATTTGTCAAAGTGCCTGAGTGAAACTACAGGAAGACAAACAGAACAGTGGGAAAAGAGGGGGAAGAAGAAGAAATACAGACTACAGCATGTCCCAACCACTTCTAGGTTATTATTATCATGCATCAAAGAGAGAAAAGAAGGATGTAGGATGACCAACACAACACACCATGATGAAAGGACCAACAACATTTGAAATATGTTCAAATTAAAATATATTTTAAAAGGTTTCCGAAGCAAAACAGGACAACAATCAGTAAAAATCTCTAATTGTGTGCTCTGTCCTGAGATTGTTGTGATATGGGTTATCTAGGCAGGCTGCTCTGCTTTGTCCACACACACAAACACACACACAATAACACACGAACACACACCAGTAACCTGTGTCTGTTTCTCTCATTCTAGCAGACAGGTCTGTTGGCTCCTGGTTGGGACATTTAACCAGTCATGTGGTGATTGAGATCTCGTCTCAAGTCTTTTCTCCTCTGGCCTTTGTTATTGTCAAGTCTCCTTCAGGAGACAGAGAAGAGAAGCCTTCTAGGCTTGTTCAGACAGATAACATGGTCAGCAGGCTAAGAGAAGATTGAACAGGAAAGCGGGCAGTGATGGTGGGCACAAATATTTACTTGGTCACACGAACACACTTTTGTCCAAAGAGAGAGGTGTCTCTCCATGGTCCATGGATGGGGTAGAAAGAGTGATATGGCTGCCATGGACTGTACAGTAACCTTAACTACTGCTGTACGGGAATCAACCTCCATATTGCTGAGACAGTGTGATATTTGATTTGATTTTGAACAGACATGGTCCATCTGTCTTAGTTTGTGATGACTGACAGTCATGTGGCAGAGAGGGTGAACTAATTACAGGGCAGAATGTTGAGTGATTCAAAAAGAAAAGGTAGTCATCATCAATCAGAGAAGACGTGGAGTAGATTCTGCAGAATATATGTGACTAAACCACAAAATATTTGATAAAGCCACAATGTGTAATCTTGACAGTTGTCTTTGAGTGTGAAACAGCTCTACAGTGCATTCAGAAAGTATTCAGACCCCTTGACTTTTTCCACATTTTGTTATGTTACAGCCTTATTCTAAAATGGATTTTTTTAAATCTACACAAAATACCCCATAATGACAAACCAAAAACAGGTTTTTAGAAATGCTTGCAAATTTATAAAAAATATAAATTGAAATATTACATTTACATAAGCATTCAGACCTTACTCAATACTTTCTTGAAGGAACTTTGGTACTGATTACAGCCTCGATTCTTCTTGGGTAGGACGCTACAAGCTTGGCACACCCGTATTTGGGGAGTTTATCCCATTCTTCTCTGCAGATCCTATCAAGCTCTGTCAGGTTTGATGGGGAGCGTCATTGCACAGCTATTTTCAAGTCTCTCCAGAGATGTTCGATAGGGTTCAAGTCTGGGCTCTGGCTGGGCCACTCAAGGACATTCAGAGACTTGTCCCGAAGCCACTCCTGCGTTGTCTTGGTTGTGTGCTTAGGATCGTTGTCCTGTTGGAAGGTGAACCTTCGCCCCAGTCTGAGGTCCTGAGCGCTCTGGAGCAGGTTTTCATCAAGGATCTCTCAGTACATTGCTCCGTTCATCTTTGCCTCGATCCTGACTAAAAATGAAAAACAATCCCCACAGCATGATTCTGCCACCACCATGCTTCACTGTCGGGATGGTGCCAGGTTTCCTCCAGTTCGTGACGCTTGGCATTCAGGACAAACAGTTCAATCTTGGTTTCATCAGACCAGAGAATCGTATTTCTCATGGTCTGAGAATCCTTTAGGTGCCTTTTGGCAAACTCCAAGAGGGCTGTCATGTGCCTTCTACGGACGAGTGGCTTCCGTCTGGCCACTCTACCATAAAGGCTTGATTGGTGGAGTGCTGCAGAGATGGTTGTCCTTCTGGAAAGTTCTCCCATCTACACAGAGGAACTCTGGAGCTCTGTCAGAGTGACCATCGGGTTCTTGGTCACCTCCCTGACCAAGGCCCTTATCCTCCAATTGCTCAGTTGAGTCTCCAGCAAGAGTCTTGGTTGTTCCAAACTTCTTCCATTTAAGAATGATGGGGGCCATTGTATACTTCTTCAATGCTGGAAACATTTTTTGTGCCTCGACACAATCCTGTTTCGGAGCTCTACGGACAATTCCTTCGACCTCATGGCTTGGTTTTTGCTCCACGTGCACTGTCAACTGTGGGACCTTATATACTGTAGACAGGTGTGTGCCTTTCCAAATCATGTCCAATCAATTGAATTTACCACAGGTGGACTCCAATCAAGTTGTGGAAAGATCTCAAGAATGATCAATGGAAACAGGATGCACCTGAGCTCAATTTCGAGTCTCATAGCATTGGGTCTGAATACTTATGTAAATAACATATTTCAGATTTTTATTTTTAATACATTTACAACAAAAAAAATGTTTTAACTGTTTTTGCTTTGTCATAATGGGGTATTGTGTGTAGATTGATGAGGAAAAACATTTATTTGATAAATTTTAGAATAAGGCTGTAACGTAACAAAATGTGGCAAAAGACAAGCGGTCTGAACACTTTCCGAATGCACTGTTCTTGCCATTTGAATTTAATTAATGCTATGATGCCTTTCTTTAAATCCTATTTGTAAAACACATTGATCAGCAACAGATCCTGCATGATTAAAGAACCTTTTCACATATATTCATTAGTAGAAACATTACATCCATTCAATTTTCCAAATCTGGTCAAAATAAATGCATCATATACAAAGCCCATTGAAACTGTGCTTTGTGGTGTGAATGCAAAAACGCCAGTGTGTGGTGTGAATGCAGGCTAGTCTGCAAAAAAATATTTATCTTTGGACATTAACCCATTTGTGTAAACAGCATGTATACTGTACATGTATGACCATATCATGGGTGTGGACCACTCACTGGCGTTTTTGTAAACTCAATAAAACGTCAACTACTTCCGAGTGCTGAAAGATCTGATTGAATCGTTGTTTGTCCATATTTTACAAATGTTTGCATTTAACTTTTTGTTTTTAGAAGCAAAAATATTTGTCTAGAGTATCTGTTTGTCAACTCCGTTAGTGGCTTGTCAATTCTATTACTGATGGCTAACCTCCATAAGATGTTTTTGGTCAAAATTCTGAAAAAAGATTGTAATTACTGTTCTGCAACATATGCTTAAACGTTGAAGTATTTGCTATGCTAGACCTAATGGATAATGTTCGCTTTCTACATATTGTTTGTGTGTTCTAAATCTGGCAGGCCCCCGCGAAACTGCGCTATGCCACTGGGACCACAGCTGTGTGGAAACAAATCAGACTTTTCCACAACCTCTGTTATGTTATTTTGCAAGCTAAAATGTATAATCACAATAATAGGTCATTGTGAGATATGGTTTAGGTTATTGAATAATTACAGTCCATAGAGAACAAGACGAGTTCTGTGTTGAGCTGCTTGCAAAATAACAAATGAAGTCCCATCATAGATTTCCTTGTGAGTAAAATTAAATGTATCCAAGAAGGTAGGCCATGGCACTGTCTGCCAAACTGAAATCTTCTTAATTGTTTAGAAAACAGGAGGAGACTTACTCTCTTAGAACACGGAGAAATACAGAAGGAGAAACGTGACCAGCCATTCTTCTCTTCATTTCTATTTGTTCTAGATGTCTTGGGCTGATATTGTATTTGATCATACAAGTTAGGAATTAGCTTTCTATTTTTGTTCCTTTACATCTAGAAATAAACCCTTTAGAATAGGCTGATAGAAGTTATATCATGAACATCATCAACATTTGGTTTCGTTTTGGTTGATATTGAGCCGAAACACAAAAACGGTTATCTGCTGGACATGACATGGTTGAGTCTGTATGACACGGTAAAAAAAGAAAGCACGTGCGAGCGCATGTGTAGTAGGCGCGCAGAAGAGTGAAAGTGAAGGAAAAAAGTCCCGTTTTTCCTCAGGAAACTAACTCCATTTCCACTTGGCTCCAGACACAACCGTTACTCCGGAATCTGATTTGCGTAGGACATTTAAAAATAACGGGGTATAAAGGCATGGTCACACATAGGAGGAATTGGGCAGTCCACTCCGCACATGAGCTCTAGATAGGTTATGAGTCTCTGGTTTAAAGATGATTCACACATATCTCTTACTCATAATGTTTTATTTAAATTAGAAACTCCTTATTGTATGTTTAATGTAGTCTATTTAAAAAAAAAATATATATATATATATAGCGTGATGGTGCATGGCACTTGAAGCACAATTTTAGCTGTTCAACAAAAGTTTCATATATTTTTTATGCAGCTGGTCACATGTTGAACATAAGACACTATTTGTTTAATTTCTCTTTAAACTGTTTATTTCCAGGTAAAAAAAAAATTATGCGATTCTTTATTATATTTATACAAATACCTAACATATTTGTACAATTCAACCATGTCATCAGGGTGGCATGCCTCGCAGCAGATGTTTTAACCACCTGTAATGCTCTATGCGCCAAGCACCTTGATGTGCATAATAATCAAGCCAACGAATGGGCTTGTTTATGTAAAGGTCATTAACACACGTGTACACTAACAGCTTTGTCTACCGTTAAGATTAACACATTGTTTCGATGGCCCTGTTAATGGCACAAGTTCACACATTTCTAATTGTTTAAATGTTAAACAACTAGTGGATCACGTTGAGACAAATGAATGGTATTAGGCCTAGCCATAGATTGTCAAATCGTTGCAAGAAAATAAGGTCTGTCACAGAGGGGTGAAACGAAACTCTAGAAGTAGCTGGATATTTAACTTTCAAAATAATGCATTCATCAGTTGTTCCACTTAACTCAGTTAGGCCTAGGATTGCTTCTTTTAAAACACTTGAAATATGTATTTTTGAGTGGTCTAATTTAGAAGACCATACTGTCATATTGAAGTTTAGAAACGTTAGAAACATGATTTCAGATCAATTATATCAGATAAATCCTCAGATTATTGATCTAATTACATAGCAGGTTCGCACAGGGTGAGTGTCGCCCCCTTCGGTTATACATGATGGAATCTTATGAGGAGCGGTTGGGTTTGTTTTGGCAAGGTCTCAAAAATACTTGGTTTTGAGTGGGAAAGCAAAGGGAACAATGATTCAAACGAATATCAATAAATATACATGTAGGACACATCTCCTTATAATATATAATATGGTTAGAATAATATTCTACTAGAATCATATTAATACATGGTTATTACCTGATTATTATTATTGATTAATCATTTATTTGAAATATGAGTGAAGATTTGCAATTGTACAAGTTGTACTTCACAAATCATAATGACAAAATAAACTTGGCTTTGTAAAAATGTAATATCATGACAGCTTTATCTGCAGTAAAACTTACTGAAAAGAATGAGTGTTATATGCCCCATACAACCTTTCTTCTATTTAATTAAGCCCAACATGCTATGGCTTTTACTAAATAATATTTTTATATTTTGTAAGACTTTAAAAATGCATTTCGCTAATTCAGACACTGGCATTTGGTGACAATACAGGACATGTAAAATAGTAGTTAGCCTACCTCAACACTTCACCCTATTGGTCGACAGGTGAGACACCCCCGCAAAGTCCTCCCTGTACTGGGCTATAACAAGCTGGCCCTAGTCATCAGGACTTACATCGTTTGACTTGGATCGCAACCCATCGTATCGTTAGGTGTTTTGGGGGTAAATCTGACAGTTTCGTTTGGCTTACTGAATTTGGACAGGAGTAAAAGGTTGAATATAATAACATTTTGCAATGGCTCTCGCTGATGCGATGCTGCAGTCGATTACTACGTTTTCCAGCAGTCCGACTATGGAGGAGAAGCAGTCTGCAATTTTCCATGTAAGTGTAATTTTGTCTATGTCATTTCTTCAGCTGAAATTTGCTGAACATTTTTATGTAATTTGGACGATATGTATAGCCTAGTACACAAATAAAAATATACAACTGTTTCGGAAAGAGGTTCTTGACTGAAACTATGTTTGAATGCCAATTTCGTTTTATTTGCATTATAGGACTGGAAAGTTGATGGTGTCCATACCAGCGCAACAGGTGACGATTTGAAATCCCAGATCGAAGTGGAGTTCAGTATTGTTGAATCACCTGCGGTGACCAGAGATGAAGACGATCTGGGGAAATTCTTGGATTTGGAGTTCATTTTATCCAACACCATTGGATCTGAAAGTGGAACCAATAACAACTTATCTTCTCAGCAGGCGTACTCCTACTCACTGCCTGAGTCCCCGGAAAGCTGCAGCACAGGGCATGACAGTGACGGCTCTCAATTTACACCCAACGCATACGGCAGCAGCAATTTCAACACAAGTCCCGGACACAGTCTGGTAGCCGAGCTGCTGACCCCCGAGATGAACTATCATAGCGACTCACTGCTAGACTACAGCCTGAAACAGCCTGCCACGGACAGGCCGGAGTATACTGAACTGCGTGCCTTGAACACAGCCACTGCCACTGCAGTGCACTTTCAACTGACTAACTCTCATCCCATGGGATATAAAATAAAGACAGAAAACACTGAGCAGTCGTGCATGATGGCAGGTGACTTCGTGGGGCACACGTATGAACAGAAACACATGCGTTCCATGCACACAGGGTTCGCGCACCATCAACATACTGCTCACGGGTTTGCATCTCACGACATGCAACAGAGTGTGTCCCGAGACGGGATGGGACGCAAAGACTGTCACTTGGCAGAGATTAGCTCTCATCACCAGCATTCTCACATGGCACACCCGCAACAGTATGCCCCATATCCACCACAGTACGCCCATCACCAAGGTGAGCAACAGTACGGGATGTTTAGAGAGCCCATGCGGGTGCACCATCCGTCCATGCCGGGGGTGATATTGACACCACCATCATCGCCACTTTTGGAGTTCTACGCACCAGAAGATAGCAAACCCAAACGGGGCCGCAGGTCTTGGGCGAGAAAACGCACCGCGACGCACAGCTGTGAATTCCCTGGATGTGGGAAGACTTACACCAAGAGTTCCCACCTAAAGGCTCACATGCGAACACACACAGGTAATTATATTTTTCATTTTATATTTTTTTGTTGATATCTGCTATGATGTAAAAAAAAAAAAAAAATGTTAGCCCCGTTTTTCTAATGATTTCACCCACAAAATGTAGCCTAACTGTATTTTCTTTGTTATCCATAGGCGAGAAACCATACCATTGCAATTGGGAAGGCTGCGGGTGGAAATTCGCGAGGTCTGACGAGCTGACGCGTCATTATAGAAAGCACACGGGTCACAGGCCTTTCCAGTGCCACTTGTGCGAGAGGGCATTCTCGCGCTCCGATCACCTTGCGCTGCACATGAAGAGGCACATGTAAACAGAGAAAGTTGGATCTGACATCCAACGTTCTAATTTTGTATCATGGCGCATGACATGACATGTAAATGCTTGTACATATTATCATTGTATTCTAAATTATGGTAGTACAGTATTTAATTATGGAAAAGGAGAGCCTTTCGTGCTTGCTCTTCTATTTATGAGTGTTGGTGACTGCTGATGGTTGCTATTTTGGCTTTTGAATTAAAACACTGAACAAGGGCAGGACCCAATATGTCTTTACATACTGTACATGTTAATGCCCATCTATCACTTATGCCTACTGCATCATTTTGATACTTTCACATCAGGTCAGGGTTTTTCCTTTTTTGTTGTTTATTATAAGAAACACCATTATTTTTTCTATGGTTTTCTATTGTTTTTACAATAAATTATGTACATTTAAAAACGGATAGTTTTTTTCTATTTAATAGTTTGAATGCTTATTATGCTTCTCAAAGTGCTCTTAACTAAATCAGGCACTAAACATTGCTTTTCAATGTTTTATACATTTTGTTTAAATAATTATGCTAAAGTTGTATGGAAATATTGTCCGAAAACTGTACTAGATATACTTGAAGTTCTGGGCAAAATATTTTAAAAAGTATACTTGTAAATGCAATGCATTTTTATTCTTGGACAGCATCAAATTGTTTTTTACTCTGTAAGAGCAATACCTCTTAATTCGGATACTTTAAACTGCATCAAAGCAAATATAGTTTTGTAAAATCACCAAGACAAAGTGTTAAAAGAGCTCTGTGTTTTATGAAAATAAAATGATATGGAAATATATAATTGTTTTTCCTTTTTCATTTAACATGAATAGTGTTCACATTACAGTATCCAACAAAGGTCTGGCCCAGAAATGGATCTAGTATGAGTTCTAACATCCTTTTTGTAATAGTAACATGTAACACTTTTATTGACGCTTCCTAAGACGTGGTGGCCTAAGGAAATACTACAGAATGTGGCCTATACCGTAGATCTAAATATGTATCATTTACACCACAGACAGATTTGCATAGGCATAAAAGTTGTCCCAATGTAGTTGTCCCAGTTAGATTTGGGTATGTCATTTTAGGCGAAAATTGAAAAAAACGGTCCGATCCTTAACACATGGGTATTGTTTTCTATTTTTCTCACATATTTGAATTCAAAATGAGGAAACCAAAATATATGTGGCTCTTTAGACTGATATCTTACAATCTTAGAAAAATAAGTGCCATCTAGAACCTAAAACGGTTCTTCTGCTGTCCCCATAGGAAAACCCTTTGAAGAACCCTTGTTCGTTCCAAGTAGAACCCTTTTGGGTTCCACGTAGAACCCTCTGTGGAAAGGGTTCTACATGCGACCCAAAAGAGTTGTACCTGAAAGCAAAAAGAGTTTTACTTGGAACCAAAAAGGGTTCACCTATGGGGACAGCCAAAGAACCCTTTTGGAACCCTTTTTTCTAAGAGTGTATTGTCAGCTGAGGGCAGGTTCACATTTTCTCTGAGTAATACTAATAATACTCTATTATACAGCATTTCACGCCAAAATGTTTGTACTTGTTGCCTCAAGACATAAGTCATAAGACACTTAATTTATTTTTTGAATGTCAGCCCCATAAAGTACACTGCAATTGACGTTAATTTCAGTCTATAATCCCTGTGCTCAAATTCTGAGCACAGGGATTATAAGAACGGCAGGTTGGAACCTACTTCCCTGCTTCAGAACCACCTATGTAATTTAAAATTATTGCAAAGCCAAATGAAGAGATGCCATAGCAACAGTTACGACTATATTTATAGTAATACACTGTAAATGCGTGGATTTTTGGGTGCCACTATCATGATTGGCTGAACAGAAGGCAAATGTCGCCCTCTCGTGTTCATTTTACCAACCTCCATTTATTAGGCTACATTTAAAGTGAAAAATGCTTTAAATTCTATCACCTACCTCACGAGGGCAGTCTTGCACCATTACACTGATATAACCAAGCAGTAATACCTCCAGAATTCAATTGAGCCAAGTCAAAGCAAGGATATCCCTTTTTCCTTGGTCTTAGTATTCATGAAATGGAGTATACTTGTTTACTTTAATTTGCAAAATTACATTAGCTCACACTTATCTAAATAGAAATACAAACACATGTCCTGACAAAAACTGATGATCTACACTGTAATAATATTGCAATTATAATATGGTCTCTTTATTCACGATTCATTCAGGATTATCCGTAATCATGGTTGCATCCACATTAATGTAGAAAGGTTTAGAAACATATCCTATTCTTTTTTTACAATAAAAGTGACTCCAAAATGACACAATGCATTATTTACCATTAATTTCTATTGGGCTCAAAATAATCTGAAACACAACCAAAACAAACTGCAAAGTCACAAGTTTGTAAGCATTGTGTGCTAGGAATATGGGACCAAATTTTAAACTTTTCACTACTTTAATACACATACAAGTGAATTTGTCCCAATACATTTGGTCCCCTTAATGGAGGGACTATGTACAAAAAGTGCTGCAATTTCTAAACTGTTCACCCAGTCTGCACTTTAACCCTTATAGTCATTGTATCATTTCAAATCCAAAGTTCTGGAGTCAGAGCCAAAACAACAGAACATGTGTCACTGCCCCAATACTTTTGGAGCTCACTATATATGGCCTATATTGAGCTGAATTATACCATCTGATATATGGGTGGTTCAACCTGGGTTTCACATGATTCCATATGTGTTATTTCATAGTTTTGAAGTCTTCACTATTATCCTACAATGTAGAAAAGAGTACACATTTAGAAAATCCCTTGAATGAATAGGTGTTCTAAAACTTTTTACCAGTAGTGTATCTTGTCTGTATATACGAGAACACACGGGATTGCCCAGGTGGAGCTCCTGATCGACATGTTTACTTGGTGCATTGACTTGGTTGGAGCCTCTCCAGCGTGCTGATAATAAACAATGATTAATTTAAGAATGACTTTGAGTGTCCCTGTGTAGAATTTCCACAACAATTTGATGATTGATTCTGCCTGCTGAGCTTTCCAGTGCGGGTCTGCGAGGAAAACCGGGGGTGCGTTTTATGAAGTGTGAGGGAAATTCCCGTCTGACCAAAAGTTGACAGACCCGACCAGACCCTTACTATGAGCTGACCAGGAGGAGACACATCATCCACGACAATTGAGGGGCATATCTTCTGATTTCAGTAACTCAATTTAAATGAATGTGTATAAAACCAATAAAACTAAAGATATAAATGGAGATGGGTACCACTAGTCCTAAGTCAAGTAATTGCACAAAGTGAATGTGGAAATGAGAGTATGAAAGAGGTGCGTGTCTGAATGGATACCCCAACCAGTTCTGTTAGCTGAGTTTTTCAATCTATAATGTTATCTACAGTTATTTGTATATGTATAGGAAGTAGCAGCAAGCTAGTCTTAGGAGAAGGCTAGAGTGAATGCAGGAGGCCCCACTGACAATTGTCTGTAGGCATTTATAAGAGAAGTGTCTACGTGGTCTGAGAATCACTGGCTAGTCTTAGAGAAGGCTAGAGTGAGGGCAGAGAGGCCCCACTGACAATTGTCTGTAGGCATTTATAAGAGAAGTGTCAACGTGGTCTGAGAATCACTGGCTAGTCTTAGAGAGGGCTAGAGTGAGGGCAGAGAGGCCCCACTGACAATTGTCTGTAGGCATTTATAAGAGAAGTGTCTACGTGGTCGAGAACCACTGGAACCGTTGAAAATACATACATGAAGATTTATAATGTTATATAGGGATTCTGTATGGAGATTTTAAATAAGAAAGTATTATTTCTGAATATGAGCTATTCTATATAGAAATATACATATGGTGCATAGGAAGTAACGACAGGAAAATGGTTGAAGATGCACATGGAGTAATAAGGGAGATTACTGAGTGTTTGAGAAAAGTGAATGTGGATGTGAAACTTGTGTGAGTGTGGAAAGGACATGTTAAGTTGATTGAAATTTGGATATTAACTTTTTAAGGCTAGGGGGCAGTATCCTGAATTCCGGATGACTGACGTGCCCAAAGTAAACTGCCTGTTACTCAGGCCCAGAAGCTAGAATATGCATATAATTGGTAGCATTGGATAGAAAACATTCTAAAGTTTCTAAAACTGTTAACATAATGTCATGTCTGTGAGTATAACAGAACTGATATGGCAGGCAAAAACCCGAGGAGAATCCACCCGGAATTTCTTTTTTTGAGGTCACAGGCCATTTCAATGCAATCCTATGGGATATTCAAAATATTTCCTCCCAGATTGCAGTTCCTATGGCTTCCACTAGATGTCAACAGTCTTTAGAAAGGGTTTCGGCTTGTTTTTTCAAAAACAAACGAGTAGTTGTAGTTTTTCCAAGGTGTCTCTCATTAGCAAAGTAGTCTTGTTGCGCGCATGAATGAGGTGCGCGCTCTTCATTATTTATCTTCCCCATTGAACATACTATTCTTCGTCCTAAATTCTATTGTTTATTTAGATATTAGAGTACCTGAGGATTAATTAGAAACATCGTTTGACTTGTTTGGACGAACTTTACTGGTAACTTTTAGGATTCGTTTGTATGCATGTTGAACGAGTGGTTACTGAATCAAGTGCGCCAACTAAATGGACATTTTTAGGATATAAAGAAGGACTTTATCGAACAAAACGACCATTTGTTGTGTAGCTGGGACCCTTGGAATTGCAAACAGAGGAAGATCTTCAATGGTAAGTGATTTGTTTTATCGCTATTTGGGATTTTGTGACGCCTGTGCTGGTTTGGAAAAGTATTTTGTTGTGGGGTGCTTTCCTCAGATAATCGCATGGTATTCTTTCGCCGTAAAGCCTTTTTGAAATCTGACAATGCGGTTGGATTAACAAGAAGTTAAGCTTTAAAACAATGTAAGACACTTGTATTTTCATGAATGTTTAATATTACGATTTTTGTATTTTGAATTTCACGCTCTGCAATTTCACCAGCCCAATTAAACAACAGGTTTCATATTTTGACTAGCTAATGTCCCAGGGACAGTTTGTACAGAACTTTATATCAATGCAACAGGCCAAAATGACAATGATTACAAATGCATTAAACTTGATTAAGTTTATTATTTTTTTTCCAGGACTAATGGAATGTCCACTACCATGTTTATCAATGATTCTGTATCTCTCCCTTCGAAAGTCTTCCTGAGGCAGGTGCCTTAGGAGAGCAGTTATTGAAACTCTGTACTATACAGTATATTCATACCCGAATACAGCTGTTAATGGAGCTCCCAAATTAAGTAAAGCCTGGCCAATTTGTTTGTTTTTACACTACAACTTTTATCACACACACGCCAGCACCCACACACAACTCACCTTGATAAGAAATGTAGTGAAAAACCCAATGTAAACCTGATGCACAAAATATTTGAAATGTTTGAAATATCTTTAAATAATGTCAGAGGTACAGGGAAACAAACACTCATTTAATGGGGTTGAATGACCTCTGACCTCTGTCCAGACTTCCTAGTGAGACCTGATCACCCTCACTAGAAAGACTAGAGACATTGGGTGAGATTTAAATGGGCTATGTAAAGACTAGATAATTAGGAAGAAGTTTATAATTTCTCAACAGTCCTATGTGTGATTCGGAACAAGAGAAGGAGAGAGGGAAAGCGCTGCCCCTGAATGAAGGACACCTGTCTCTAGTCTATTTTACTATTCCTTGAATAACCTTATGGGATACAATTAAGTTAAGATTGAGTCATCGAGGGTTGTAATATTTTTAAAATTTTATTTAACAGGCAGTGTTGTTGTTCTTTGGACGCATGAATCACGATGTGAGTCGTGTCCAAAGGAGGAATTACCAGTCCCTTGCAGCCCTTTGGTAAATTGATTTTCTTCACATGCCTGCCTGTAAAATAAAAAAATATATGTTGGTAGTGGTTGAAAGTTACTCAAAATGGATTGAAGTTTTCCCCACCTCTAGTTTTATATGAAGAAGTGTATTGCTGTTGTGTTATTTGTTTTTGTCTTGCTTCTATACAAATCTCACCAGATTGGGTCTGCTGGATGGTTGGGATTTCGCCCTAAGGATTAGCTCTCTGACTCCCTGATCCTGTAACGTTGTAGTGAGATCGCCAAGATAATAGGGTATAAGTATAAGCTAATTTGGGGGGAAAATGGTTTCAACCGTGGGACGTTATTCTCTTTGACATTTGTCTTAGAAATTTGTATTAAGAATATTGGTAGCAGTAATAATTTGTCATACAGTGAATAATTTGTCATTTGTCATACAGTAAATAATAAGTCTGGATTTCCTGAATCAGAAATGCCCTAAACTAAACTGTTGTTCTGGTCTGTCCTCTCTCTCGGTTATGGCGAATGTGACCACAGATGGTATCTAGATGCATGGAAGGGATACTTTAGCTGAGAACAGTGTGAACCTCACCCCCTCTAACTGGTTGAAGTAATGCCGAAAATGGCGTTCAGTATGGTCCTTCACCACTTCTACCGTGAGACCTGAGTCCGAGCCAGCAACCTGTACACAGCATCCAGTTGAAACTATCAACTGCATTTTCTCTCATTAATTTTCTCTCAGGAGTGCGGCATGCCCCAAAAATGCATTTTTTGGGGCAGCAATGCCTTCTCGAACTTGTGAACTTTCATGTGCCTTAATAACAAACTTGTATGCCATCTGTAAATACAAATAAATTTTTTAAATTATGAGCCTAGTTGGTTTAGCAACAGAAAAAGTCAGCAACCTTCCCGTTAGCCATGATTGGCTGAGATAATGAGTGGGCTGGATATGCTTAGAGATGAGTTTGGATTGGTCTGCCATTTAGCACGCTTCTGTCTATTTGAGCTGGTCAGTATGTCTAGGTAATCCTGTCTCATACGGCGTATTTTTTTTATTTATTGTGATGTAAAAATGCATAGGCCTAATGCCAAGTTAAAGTGTACTGTTAGCTAGCTAATGATACGTGTATGCTCTCCACTTTCTGGAGGACCGAGTTTTGAAAATCAGTGGAATTCGAGTATGGTAGCTGAGGAGATGGAGAAAACACCTGTCTCCGGATTACATCTTCAAACTAAGGGCAACCATCTGACAGGAGACGTGTCCATCCATGATGTATACGGGTAAGATAGTCTAGCTAGCTACATTTTCAGATATTACACATTTCTAATTTTGACAGAAAGTGGTTTCATTTCAAGTTAAAGGGTACTGTTAGCTAGCTAACGTTAGCTGGCTTGTTCGCTAGCTAACGTTACGTGTATGGTCTGATTATTCGTATCTCAGAGCCATTTGCTTGACTAGTTAGCCATTTGCTTGACTAGCTAGCTAACATTGAACCTGGTTGGTTAGCTACCTGCAGATTCATGCAGGATAGTAACGTCATGAGTTGGGATTATGGTTCATTGTTTAGCTAGCTAGCTAGCTACATGTCTTAACAAAACCTCTCTGGGATAGGGGGCGGTATTTTCACGTCCGGATGAAAAGCGTGCCCAAAGTAAACTGCCTGCTACTCAGGCCCAGAAGCTAGGATAAGCATATTATTAGTAGATATGGATAGAAAACACTCTGAAGTTTCAAAAACTGTTTGAATAATGTCTGTGAGTATAACAGAACTGATTTGGCAGGCAAAACCCCGAGCACAATCTATCCAGGTTTTTTTTTTTTAGGTCAATCTGTTTTCCATTGGTTTTCTATGGCAAGTCAGTTTTAATATAAATATGCTTGCAGTTCCTATAGCTTCCACTACATGTCAACAGTCTTTAGAAATTGGTTGATGTTTTTCTTTAGAGAAAAAAAAAATCCTTTCTGGGTGTACAGCCAAGTGGACTGTGACCTGAAGCTCGCTCCACTTTCATTTTATCCGCTATTGAACGCAGTTTATCCCGTCTTAAATTTTATCGATTATTTACATTTTAAAATACCTAAAGTTGGATTAGGAAAGTTGTGTGAAATGTTTGGACAAAGTTTACAGGGAACTTATTAGATATTTTGTAGTCATGTTGGGCGAATTGGAACCGGTGTTTTTCTGAATCAAACGCGCCAAATAAATGGACATTTTGGAGATATAACGACGGAATTAATCGAACAAAAGGACCATTTGTGATGTTTATGGGACATATTGGAGTGCCAACAGAAGAAGCTCTTCAAAGGTAAGGCATGAATTATATCATTATTTCTGAGTTTTGTGTTGCGCCTGGCGGGTTGAAATATGATTGTCATGTGTTTGTTTGATGGGGTGCTGTCCTCAGATAATCGCATGGTTTGCTTTCGCCGTAAAGCCTTTTTGAAATCTGACACGGTGGCTGGATTAACAAGAAGTTAAGCTTTAATTTAGTGTATTGCACTTGTGATTGTATGAAAGTTAAATATTTCTAATAATTTTTTGGGAATTTCGGGCTCTGCAATTTCACCGATGTTGTCAAATCGATCCCGCTAACGGGATTTGATCCATAAGAAGGTTTTAACAGACAGAACATGGGTAAAATAATCTAGCTAACTACATTTTCAGATATTACACATTTCTAATTTTGACATAAAGTCTAGCTAGCTAGATAATGTTAGCTGGCTGGCTCGCTAGCTAACATTACGTGTATGATCTTATTATTCGTATCTCAGAGACATTTGCTTGACTAGCTATAGCCTAATGTTAGCTAACTAACATGGAACCTGGTTGGTTAGCTACCTGAAGATTAATGCAGGGTAGTAACATCATGAGTTGGGATTATGGTTCATTGTTTACCTAGCTAACATGTCTTAACAAAAGACTTTCGTCTGAGTGTGCCAGAGCGCAGAATAACTGATGAATTTACGAACGCTCAACACCCATTGAATATGGCCAATGTCAGTAAACGTTGGCAAAAAAAGGTAATTAAATTGTTGCCAGCAGCACAGTTACAATCATCAACGCTCTGGATAACACAAAAACAGCCTAACCAGCTCTGCTAGGGTAAGTAAAATGGTCAGAGTGGGGTGTTCTTATGGATTTTATTTTATGGATAAAGAATCTGCCATGAAAAATAAGCTAATTAACAATGAAAGTTAAATCAGGGTCCATATATTTTGGATCAAAATAAAACATAATATCAGAGTCTTTCGTATTAACATTAATAGTAGTTTCTTTTGAAATAAAATCTTCTGACTCACTCCAAAATCTTCTGACATAAGAACAGTCCCAAAATAAAGAGTCTCTGGGTCATAACCACAAAATACAAAGTTGTTATCAATAGCTATTTGAATCTGTGTATAATAAAGGTCTTTACAGGGGTGCTTGACTGCTGTTGTTAGTACAGAACGCTCGGATCAACCCTTAAATAGACAGGGTGGGGCTAAAGCTGAAGAGGGTGTGAATGACGCTGAATGGGTGTAGACAAACATTTACATTTGACATTTTAGTCATTTAGCAGACGCTCTTATCCAGAGCGACTTACAGTAGAGTGCATACATTTTATATACTGAGACAAGGATATCCCTACCGGCCAAACCCTCCCTAACCCAGACGACACTATGCCAATTGTGCGTCGCCCCACGGACCTCCCGGTTGCGACAGAGCCTGGGCGCGAACCCAGAGACTCTGGTGGCGCAGCTAGCACTGCATGCAGTGCCCTAAACCACTGCGCCACCCGGGAGGCTTAGAAGGGCACTCCAGTGGTAGTACCAAAACTTTCAAGGCCATTTTCTCAAAAGTGAGTTTACAAGTTTATCAACTTTCAAAGCAAAATGACTTTCCCATTGTTCCTCAACTGTAGTGTATGATATACCACTTGTTGCTCTGAGTCTCTACTTTTATCCAATGTAAAAAACATAATTTCAAATTTTGCTACATAAGACCGATTTGAGCCGGTCGGTCACATTTGGGGTATCTAGTTGATTGTGGTCTGCACACTGCAAAATGTATAGTACTTTAGACTAGAAATGCATTGAGATACTGATCTGTCATTTTTTTACAGTTTTTAATTTTAACTTTATTTAACTAGACAAGTCAGTTAAGAACAAATTATTTTTTTTCAATGACGGCCTAGGAACAGTGGGTTAACTACCTTGTTCATGGGCAGAACGACACATTTTTACCTTGTCAGCTCGGGATTTGATCTTGCAACATCTCAGTTACTAGTCCAATGCTCTAACCATTATGCTACCTGCCACCCCATTAACATGTCACTCGCAACAAAAGCTCCAGCTGACATGTCATTTAAATTTCCATAAATTAAATTGTGTATTGAAGCATATGTGTAACTGTATGAAGCGAAGGTCTTAAGCCATGGTTTTACAAGAAGGATTGTACAACCCAAAATGAAGGGTTTGAAATTATGAAGTGTCTAGTTTTATTTAACTCCTGATCGACACGTGTACTTGGCGCATTGAGTTGGTTGGAACCTCTCTAGTGCGCTGATAATAAGCAATGATTAATTTAAGATTGAATTTGAGTGTTCCTGTGTAGATTTTCCACGACACACCCCTCCCCTAATTGGAGTAAACTAATGACCAACAACAGTTAGGCTTCTACTTCCAGCTTTTAAATACTATATATATTTTACGGGCACAATCTATTTTACAATAGTTATCTTTTGTTTGTTTTTACTCCAATCCTTCCGCTACCCTCAACCCCTCACATCTATTTCTGAAGACAATACATTTTGATTTATATTTGCCATACATTTTTAACTGTGCTGTGATCGATTGACTATGACTTTTCAAATCACCCAGTAGTGCTATCTGCAGAGTTAGCACAGTAAATGTTACAATTCTTCAGCCATTTCTGGACCTGCAACCAAAAACAAACTACAAGTGGACAGTGCCAAAACAAATTATTGAATGATTCTGTCTCTTTGCAGCAAAATCTGTAAAGCTGGGATGGTTGTATCCCCCATATACTGTATATAAAATTGTATTGGTTGCAAGAATTTTGTTTAATAATTTAAATTGAAAAATGGTAAGTTTTGAATCCGGCGTTGCTTTCCATATCAGTTTATAAACCATGTGCCATGGAATCTGTATATCGAAAATCTCTTCCCAACTAGTTTGCAATCTATATAGCACAGCTGTCAATTTTTTGGGTGCTTAAATGAAACTGATATACTTTTTTACTTATCACAATTTTCTTCAACCAATTTTGGTCTTCAATGCAGGGCCGAAAGACAAGTTCCTTACTTTTCCCCCTTCCACATGCCTCTTACATTTTTGCGGTAATGCTGCAATTAGTTTGTTGTAATTTTGGTTAGAGAAGACATTCCCATACATTTTTGGTAGCTGCATGTGTGACATAAGCCAACCACTTAGCTAGATATGTAACTAGCTACTAAATTAGCAAACCAAATTAACAACTGCAGAGCATTTAGCACATATTAGACAGTTAACTTAATAGTTCTAAGATAGCTAGCTGGCAAATATTGTTGTGAATTCCATACTAGATCACCTGGCGTGTACTGCACAAGAGTGAGTGACTCACATGGCTCAGGTCTCTCAACATTGTGTGCTTGTAAACAAACACCATGTGACTGGGGACTACTGGTAAACTTCATAATGAAAAATTATGTGACAGGTGAAATAAAGAACGCGTTCTTCTTTATCTCCTAATGTATTGCACAAGTTGACTGCAGGTATTTACTTAAAAAGTAGCTACAAATATTAAAATGTATAAAAAAATGTAAAATAAATCATTTTGCCGGTATTGAAAAACCATACCGTGGCTATTTCCAAATACCCTGGTATATGTAATACAGTGCATTCGGAAAGTATTCAGACCCCTTGACTTTTTCCACATTTTGTTACGTTACAGCCGTAATAGAAAATGGAGTCAATAAAAAATCTACACAAAATACCCCATAATGACAAAGCTAAAAAAGTGTTGAAATTTTTGCAAATGTATTAAAAATACAAAAGAGAAATATCTTATTTACATAAGTATTCATACCTTTGCTATGAGACTCGAAATTCAGCTCAGGTGCATCCTGTTTACATTAATCATCCTTGAGATGTTTCTACAACTTGATTGGAGTCCACCTGTGGTATATTCAATTGATTGGACACCAAAGATGGCGCCGGAAGAAATGGCAGCCATTTTACGGGCACCTAGCCAATTGTGCTATTATGTGTTTTTTTTCTCGCATTATTTGTAATTTATTTCGTACATAATGTTTCTGCCACCATATCTTACGGCAAAAATAGCTTCTTGATATCAGGACAGCGATCACTCACCTCGGATTAGACAAAGATTTTTTCTTCAACAAGCAGGACGCACAGGATGTACTTCAGACACCCGACAAGGCCAAAATCCCCGTCATTGGCAAGAGAAAGAGACACAGGTATAGAGGACACAGACGAGGGGGGGGGGGGGGTCTGTGTATATTTGTAAACAACAGCTGGTGCACGAGATCTAAGGAAGTCTCTAGATTTTGCTTGCCTAAAGTAGAGTATCTCATGATAAGCTGTAGACAACACTATTTGCCAAGAGAGTTTTCATCTATTTTTTTCGTGGCCATTTATTTACCACCACAGCCGGATGCAGGCACTAAGACCGCACTCAGTCAGCTGTATAAGGAAATAAGCAAACAGGAAACCGCTCACCCAGAGGCGGCGCTCCTAGTGGTCGGGGACTTTAATGCAGGGAAACATAAATCAGTTTTACCTAATTTCTATCAGCATGTTAAATGCGCAACCAGAGGGAAAAAAATTCTAAATTATATCACCTTTACTCCACACACAGAGATGCATACAAAGCTCTCCCTCGCCCTCCATTTGGCAAATCTGACCATAATTCTATCCTCCTGATTCCGTCTTACAAACAAAAATTAAAGCAGGAAGCACCAGTGACTCTGTCTATAAAAAAGTGGACAGATGAAGCAGATGCTAAACTACAGGACTGTTTTGCTAGCACAGATTGGAATATGTTCCGGGATTCTTCCGATGGCATTGAGGAGTCCCCCACATCAGTCTCTGGCTTTATCAATAAGTGCACTGAGGACGTCGTTCCTACAGTGACTGTACGTACATACCCCAACCAGAAGCCATGGATTACAGGCAACATTCGCACTGAGCTAAAGGGTAGAGCTGCCGCTTCACGATGCGGGACACTAACCCGGAAGCTTATAAGAAATCCTGCTATGCCCTCCGATGAAGCATCAAACAGGCAAAGTGCCAATACAGGACTAAGATTTAATCGTACTACACCTGCTCCGACGCTCGTCGGATGTGGCAGCGCCTGCAAACTATTACAGACTACAAAGTGAAGCACAGCTGCGAGCTGCCCAGTGACACGAGCCCACCAGATGAGCTAAATCACTTCTATGCTCGCTTAGAGGCTTGCATTAGAGATCATCAGCTGTTCCGGACGATTGTGTGATCACGCTCTCTGTAGCCGACGTGAGTAAGACCTTTAAACAGGTCAACATTCACAAGGCCGCTGGGCCAGACGGATTACCAGGACGTGTGCTCCGGGCATGTGCTGACCAACTGGCAGGTGTCTTCACTGACATTTTCAACATGTCCCTGATTGAGTCTGTAATACCAACATGTTTCAAGCAGACCACCATAGTCCCTGTGCCCAAGAACACTAAGGTAAGCTGCCTAAATGACTACAGACCCGTAGCACTCACGTCCATAGCCATGAAGTGATTTGAAAGGCTGGTAATGGCTCAAATTAACACCATCATCCCAGAAACCCTAGACCCACTCCAATTTGCATACCGCTCAAACAGATCCACAGATGATGCAATCTCTATTGCACTCCACACTGCCCTTTCCCACCTGGACAAAAGGAACACCTATGTGAGAATGCTGTTCATTGACTACAGCTCAGCGTTCAACACCATTGTGCCCTCAAAGCTCATCACTAAGCTAAGTATCCTGGGACTAAACACCTCCCTCTGCAACTGGATCCTGTACTTCCTAACGGGCCGCCCCCAGGTGGTGAGGGTAGGTAGCAACACATCTGCCACGCTGATCCTCAACACTGGAGCCCCTCAGGGGTGCGTGCTCAGTCCCCTCCTCTACTCCTTGTTCACCAATGACTGCATGGTCAGGCACGAATCCAACACCATCATTAAGTTTGCAGACGACGCAACAGTGGTAGGCCTGATCACCGACAACGATGAGACAGCCTATAGGGAGGAGGTCAGAGACTTGGCCGGGTGGTGCAAGAATAACAACCTATCCCTCAACATAATGTGGCGGATGAATCAGAATTAGTTGGGTAACATAGATAATTAAGATGTTTTATTTGCATAATATGCTTATGGGAGATACTTGTCATTAGAATGTATCCTTTTGGACTATAGTGTTGGCAGATGCACTTTTCCCTAAGCTGGGGCTCAGTCACTTGGGGCCCAGAGAGGGGAGAGGTCAGGCTTGCCTGGTGCTATGCGGAATATCAGAAAGGGAAGAGAACAGAATGGAACATTGTCTTAATATGTGAATGTGTCTTTACCTATTCTTAAACCATGTGAAGGGATGGCGTGATTAATGGGGAACCAATTACTTGTCTCCACAATGTCTGTGCGCCAGTCACTCCCTCCTTTTCCCATTGGGGGGAGGTGTATGGCAGTGTCTGGAAACATTGTATGTCCTCTATGATCTTACACTTATCCTGGGACAGTGTATGACCTAGAGGCTCACTCCCCTCAGTGAGCTTGTCCAGGAGTGGGGTTAAGAGGGGGTTTACTTGAGATGGGAGTATCTAGAGATGATAATTGATATATGCCATTGGATGAGTTGGTGTTTTTGTACTATGAAATACCAGGAACGAGATTAGAACCTTGTCTGAGGGACCAAACTGAACGATAATTTATAGCAAATGTTATCTGGCTAAGGGATTCTCCTTTCTCAAGAAAAAGTATTTATTTGTGAACAGTTCCTAAGATCTGTGGTTCGTCATGTAAGTTGAGAGGGGTGTATCTTGGCTATAAAAGATCTTTGTATTTTTCTGTAGTCACTTTTCAATGGTTCATTACAGATAGCGCATCATTGAAAGTCAAAAAGGCTATTCCAAAGCTTATTATTATTAAAGATGGAGTTTAAGTATAACTCTGACGGGTGTGTAGTTTGTAACTCTCCTCATTTGGTAAAGCATAAATATGCCACCATAGTAATCAAGACAAAGGAGATGATTGTGGACTACAGGAGGAGGACCGGGCACACTCCCATTCTCATTGATGGGGCTGTAGCGGAGCAGGTTGAGAGCTACAAGTTCCTTGGTGTCCACATCACCAACAAACTAGAATGGTCCAAACACACCAAGACAGTCATGAAGAGGGCACGACAAAACTTATTCCCCCTCAGGAGACTGAAAAGATTTGGCATGATCCTCAAAAGGTTCTACAGCTGCACCATCGAAAGCATCCTGACTGGTTGCATCACTGCCTGGTGCGGCAACTGCTCAGCCTCCAACCGCAAGGTACTACAGAGGGTAGTTCGTACGGCCCAGTACATCATTGGGGCTAAGCTGCCCGCCATCCAGGACCTCTACACCAGGCGGTGGCCCTAAAAATTGTAAAAGACCCAGCCACCCCAGTCATAGACTGTTTTCTCTGCTACCACACGCCAAGTCTAGGAACCAAAAGCTTCTCAACAGCTTTTACCCCAAAGCCATAAGCCTCCTGAACAGGTAATAAAATGGCTACCTGGACTATTTGCATTGTGTCCCACCCATTGACTCTGTGCCGGTACCACCTGTATATAGCCTCGCTACTGTTATTTTCACTGTCATTTTACAGTTTTTTTTATTTCTTTACCTATATATTGTTTACCTAATACCCATTTTTACTTAAAAATTGCACTGTTGGTTAGGGCTTGTAAGTAAGCATTTCACTGTAAGGACTACACCTGTTGTATTTGGCGCACGTGACAAATAAACTTTGATTTAATTTGAATTGGAAAGGCACACACCTGTCTATATAAGGTCCCACAGATGATGACAGTGCATGTCAGATCAAAAACCAAGGCATGAGGTCGAAGGAATTGTCCTTCGAGCTCCGAGACGGGATTGTGTCGAGGCACAGATCTGGGGAAGGGTACCAAAACATTTCGGCAGCATTGAAGGTGCCCAAGAACACAGTGGCCTCCACTCTTAAATGGAAGAAGTTTGGAACCACCAAGACTCTTTCTAGAGCTGGCTGCCAGGCAAAACTGATCAATCGGGGGAGAAGGGCCTTGGTCAGGGAGGTGACCAAGAACCCGATGGTCACTCTGACAGAGCTCCTGAGTTCCTCTGTGGGAGAACCTTCAAGAAGAACAACCATCTCTGTAGCACTCCACCAATCAGGCCTTTATGGTAGAGTGCCCAGACGGAAGCTACTCCTCAGTAAAAAGCACATGACAGCCCACTTGGAATTTGCCAAAATGCACCTAAAGACTCTCAGACCATGAGCAACAAGATTCTCTGGTCTGATGAAACCAAGATTGAACTCTTTGTTCTGAATGCCAAGCGTCACATTTGGAGGAAACCTGGCACCATCCCGACAGTGAAGCATGGTGGTGGCAGAATCATGCTGTGGGGATTGTTTTTCATTTTTAGTCAGGATCGAGGCAAAGATGAATGGAGCAATGTACTGAGAGATCCTTGATGAAAACCTGCTCCAGAGCACTCAGGACCTCAGACTTGGGCGAAGGTTCACCTTCCAACAGAACAATGACCTAAAACACACAGCCAAGACAATGCAGGAGTGGCTTCGGGACAAGTCTCTGAATGTCCTTGAGTAGCTCAGCCGGATCCCGGACTTGAGCCTGATCAAACATCTCTGGAGAGACCTGAAAATAGCTGTGTAGCGACGCTCCCCATCCAACCTGACAGAGCTTGAGAGGATCTGCAGAGAAGAATGTGAGAAGCTCCCCAAATACAGGTGTGCCAAGCTTGTAGTGTCATACCCAAGAAGATTCGAGGCTTTAATCGCTGCCAAAGGTGCTTCAACAAAGTACTGAGTAAAGGGTCTGAATACTTATGTAAATGTGATATTTCAGTTTGTTATTTGTAATAAATTAGCAAAAAAATCTAAACTTGTTTTTGCTTTCATTATAGGGTATCGTGTTTCATCTATAATTTCATCCATTTTAGAATAAAGCTGCAATGTAACTAAATGTGGAAAAAGTCAAGGCGTCTGAATACTTTCTGAATGCACTGTATACGATATAACGCCCAAGCCTAGCTGGGACCTGCGCTTTTATATTGCTTTGCCTGGGGAGCAAAATCACGTTGTAATGTCATTGACATGGCACAATAGTAACCATGCCATTCCAATCACGTAAACTGGTAAAATAAACAAAAATACCAACACTGCGGAATATAAAGTTGACAGAACGATGTGCTTATTTTATGAGTAAAATTAAGAAATTGTGCCCAAAATTGTAGGAGGAGATCCTCCCGAATCTTAGAGTCCTTTGTGTATTATAATATAGTAATATTAATATTATTTAGCTTTAAAACAGCAAAATGGCTCTCCACCAGTGGTGAACCGTGACTATTGGAGCTAGGTCCTCAGCTGTGGAAAAAGATCTGACGTCATATATATAGATAGAGAACTCAGATGCCTGTGTATACAGAGCATGACTGAGACCTTTCTTTTGCAAACCTATGTAGGAGAAGCAATTATTTGATGACAGAGTCAAACGGTCCTAAGCCACGCCTCGGCTGTGGCTCACAAAGAAACATTTGCCAAAACAAACAGTCACTTGAAATAGTGGCGGAATAAATTCAACCACACAACTACTCACATTGTTTCAAGACCACGGACAGTCTATGCTGTCAGAGAGAAACAAATTGCGCTGTATTTGATGTTCTATCTCCAGCATGCAACAATTAAAAAATGCACCACAACACGAAATGTCATGTCCCCAGTACTTCCAATTGCAACATCATTACTGTTGTTTTTACCACACAACCAGTGATCTAAAGTTTAAATAATATTTTACACATTGTATTCAAATTTATATGAACAAGATAGCAACAAAAAGCAAGCTGTAGATGAAAACAAAAGGTCCACTCACCATTATGATAATCATTTAAAAGCGAAGTCCATTCTCATGTCTTTCTTTATGAAAAGGGCAATGGCAGGTTCATATAACTTGACTTTTGATTTTAAATCCAAAATAAGTTATTTTTCGATTGAGATCATAGCCAGGGCTGACAGTCGGGCCTGTCTAGTGGTATTCCTGGAATATGTCTTGATCCTTTTTAGTGCAGAAAATGTTATTTCTACTGATGCAGTGGACACTGGAATTGACAAAACTAGACTGGAAAGCAGATACAATTGTTGCATACTATCAATTAGTCTCTTCTGCTGGAGAAAGTGGAGCAGATCAGCCGGGCTCTTGTGTCTTGCATCCCCTTGGAACTCCGGTCTCACTCACAGTATCCTCGTAGATGGAATCAAATTTTCCTTTTTCCCTCTCTGTGGTGTTGCAGAACACCACAGAGACACCACAAGCAGAACTGCATGTCAAACTCCCTGTTCTGCAAATATTCCAAATAGCACGTCGGAGTACGCAAATATGGAGTAGAACGCGGATAGCAGGAAGCAGAACTGGAAGCTTGTCAGGTGCATCATGTATCCATCTGCGCTGTGAACGGTGTCTTCATCAGAGTCATCGTGATGGTCTGCTATGTATTCAAAGAGTTCAATGAGTTCCGTATTTTTTTCCTACACAGTGTAAATTAAGCGTGAGGAGAAGTTCCATCGTGTTGGCGCCACTCTGGGTAGTCTTCGCTGGCATATTTCATCCAGTAATTTTGTTCGTTTGACAGATCTTGAAAAAAATGTTGCTAGGTCACCAAAATGAGAAAAAAAATCTTGCATTCTTTTAGTTTACCAGCACCTTGTGACATCACCAGATTAAGAGTGTGCGCATAGCAATGAATGAACAGAGTTTGCGAGATCGTTCACCTTGGTTTGTACTCCGTTTATACCAGAGGCCATGACTGCGGCCCCATCATAACACTGTGCCACAACTTTGGCCGTGCATTCACACTCCTTTAAAAAGCTGATCATTTGGGCAGCAACCGCTTCTGCTTGTTTATCCTCAGTTACAACCTGTCACGACTTCCGCTGAAGTCGGTCCCTCGCCTTGTTCAGGCGGTGTCCGGCGGTCGACGTCACCGGCCTTCCAGCCACCGCCGATCCACTTTTCATTTTCCATTTGTTTTGTCTTTGTCTTACACACCTGGTTTCACTCACCCAATTACTTGTTTATTATTTAACCCTCTGTTCCCCATGTTTGTTTGTGAGTGAATGTTCGTTGTACATCGGTCCGTTATTGTGGGCTCGCTATATTGCTTTGTATTTTGTATATTTTGAGTAAAGTACGTTGATTACTCATATCTGCTGTCCTGCGCCTGACTCTCTACACCAGCTACACACAGGACCATTACAGAATCACTCACCTGGAAGGCAGTCAGCAGGAGCAGACTGTGGCAGTAGAGGAACGCGTCCAGCAGCACGCGACCATGTTGCAACGTCTGGGCACCGCCATGGATCGCGTGCTGCAGACGATGGATCGTTGGAAGAGAGGAGGAGGTTTTCCAGCGCCTCCACCAGCCCCACTACACCAGGCCCCACTGTCCACCCCTCCTTCACCCGGTCCCAGTGTGATTCGACTCGCGCTCCCGAGGGAGTATGATGGGACGGCTGCCGGATGCCAGGGGTTCCTACTCCAGCTGGAGCTCTACCTGGCGACCGTCCGCCCGGCTCCTTCGGGGCGTGAGAGTGTGTCCGCCCTCGTCTCCTGCCTCTCAGGCAAAGCCCTGGAGTGGGCCAGGGCTTGGATCATTTTGCAGAGTGAACGTCTGTTCCACCTGAGGCAGGGGAAGAGGAGCACGCAGGATTTCGCTTTGGACTTCCGAATCCTGGCCGCCAGCACGGGATGGAACGACAGGGCCCTGATCGATCACTACCGGTGCAGTCTGCGCGAGGACGTCCGTCGGGAGTTGGCCTGCCGAGACACCACCCTCACGTTGGACCAGCTGGTGGGCCTCTCCATCCGGCTGGACAACCTACTGGCTACCCGCGGACGTCCGGATCGGGGCCTGTCAGTTCCATCCCCCAGCACCTCCGCTCCGACGCCCATGGAGCTTGGAGGTGCTGCGCTTAGGGCGACTGGAGGAGGGGCCATTCTCTGCACCATCTGTGGTCGCAGAGGGCACACTGCTGGTTGGTGCTGGGGGGGTTCCTCAGGTTGTCGAGGCAGCAGGCAGGGCACTATCGTGTCACCCCAGGTGAGTCGGCACCAGGCTCACCCAGAGCCCCCTGTTGCTCACATGTATGTGTTTATTAATTTTCCTGAGTTTTCCCCGCATTCCCAGCATAAGGCGCTCGTAGATTCAGGCGCAGCTGGGAATTTTATTGATCGTTCATTTGCCCATAGTTTAGGGATCCCCATTGTTTCTGTGGATATGCCCTTCCCTGTGCACGCCCTAGATAGTCGACCATTAGGGTCAGGGCTGATTAGGGAGGCCACCGCTCCACTAGACATGGTTACGCAGGAGGGTCACAAGGAGAGAATCAGTCTCTTCCTTATTGATTCTCCTGCGTTTCCCGTGGTGCTGGGCCTACCCTGGTTGGCCTGTCATGACCCCACTATTTTGTGGCAACAGAGGGCTCTCAAGGGGTGGTCACGAGAGTGCTCAGGGAGGTGTGTAGGGGTTTCCATCGGTGCGACTACGGTGGAAAGTCCAGACCAGGTCTCCACCGTGCGCATCCCCTCAGAATATGCCGATTTGACTCTCGCCTTCTGTAAGAAGAAGGCGACTCAATTACCACCCCATCGACGGGGGGATTGTGCGATAAATCTCCTGGTAGACACAGCACTTCCCAGGAGTCACGTGTATCCTCTGTCACAGGAGGAGACGGCGGCTATGGAAACATATGTCTCCGAATCCCTGGGGCAGGGATACATTCGGCCCTCCACTTCACCTGCCTCCTCGAGTTTATTTTTTGTGAAGAAGAAGGATGGAGGTCTGCTCCCGTGTATTGACTATCGGGGTATCAATCAGATCACTGTGAGGTACAGCTACCCGCTGCCTCTCATCGCCAGTGCGATCGAGTCAATGCACGTGGGGCGCTTCTTCACAAAATTGGATCTCAGGAGCGCTTACATCCTAGTGCGTATCCGGGAGGGGGACGAGTGGAAGACGGCATTTAGTACCACCTCAGGGCACTATGAGTACCTCGTCATGCCGTACGGGTTGACGAATGCTCCATCAGTCTTCCAGGCCTTTGTTGTCAAGATTTTCCGGGACCTGCACGGGCAGTGTGTAGTGGTGTATATTGACGACATTCTGATATACTCCGCTACACGCGCCGAGCATGTGTCCCTGGTGCGCAGGGTGCTTGGTCGACTGTTGGAGCATGACCTGTACGTCAAGGCTGAGAAATGTTTGTTCTTCCAACAGTCCGTCTCCTTCCTAGGGTACCATATTTCCACTTCAGGGGTGGAGAGGGAGAGTGACCGCATTTCAGCCATGCGTAATTGGCAGACTCCCACCACGGTAAAGGAAGTGCAGCGGTTTCTAGGGTTTGCCAACTACTACCGGAGGTTTATCCGGGGTTTTGGTCAGGTAGCAGCTCCCATTACCTCACTGCTGAAGGGGGGACCGGTGCGGCTGCAGTGGTCGGCTGAGGCGGACAGGGCTTTTGGTCACCTGAAGGCTCTGTTTACCTCGGCTGGCTCATCCGGATCCCTCTTTGGCGTTCATAGTGGAGGTGGACGCGTCCGAGGCTGGGATAGGAGCCGTGCTCTCTCAGTGCTCGGGCACGCCACCAAAGCTCCGCCCCTGTGCTTTCTTTTCGAAGAAGCTCAGCCCGGCGGAGCGAAACTATGATGTGGGGGACCGGGAGCTTTTGGCTGCTGTCAAGGCTCTGAAGGCGTGGAGACATTGGCTTGAGTGTGCTAAACACCCTTTCGGATCTGGACTGACCACCGCAATCTGGAGTACATCCGGGCGGCGAGGAGACTGAACCCTCGCCAGGTAAGGTGGGCCATATTCTTTAACCGTTTTGTTTTCACTCTGTCCTACAGACCAGGTTCCCAGAACGCTAAGGCAGACGCACTGTCCCAGATGTATGACACAGAGGAGCGGTCCATGGATCACACTCCCATACTTCCGGCCTCTTGCCTGGTGGCACCGGTGGTGTGGGAGCTGGATGCGGACATCAAGCGGGCGTTACGCACAGAGCCCACTACTCCCAGCTGGGCGCCTGTACGTTCCGTCTGCTGTCTGCGACCATTTGATCTATTGGGCCCACACGTCACCCTCCTCTGGTCATCCTGGCATCGGTTGGAGGGTGTGTTGCCTTAGTGGGAAGTACTGGTGATCCACCTTGGCCAAGGACATGAGGGTTTATGTTTCCTCCTGCTCAGTGTGCGCCCGGTGCAAGCCTCCCAGGCACCTGCCCAGAGGGAAGTTACCCGTTCCACAACGGCCGTAGTCGCACCTGTCGGTGGACTCCCTGACGGATCTTCCTCCCTCACAGGGCAACATCACGATCCTGGTTGTTGTGGATCGGTGTTCTAAGTCCTGCCGTCTCCTCCCTTTGCCCGGTCTCCCTACGACCCTACAGACTGCGGAGGCCCTGTTCACACACGTCTTCCGGCACTACGGGGTGCCTGAGGACACGGGGTCCCCAGTTCACGTCCAGGGTCTGGAGAGCATTCATGGAACGTTTGGGGGTCTCGGTCAACCTCACCTCAGGTTTTCACCCCGAGAGTAACGGTCAGGTGGAGAGAGTAAACCAGGATGTGGGTAGGTTTCTGCAGTCATATTGCCAGGACCAGCCGGGGGAGTGGGCGGCGTTCATCCCCTGGGCAGAGATGGCCCAAAACTCACTCCGCCACTCCTCCAGTAACCTCTCTCCTTTCCAGTGCGTACTGGGGTATCAGCCGGTTCTGGCACCTTGGCATCAGAGCCAGATCGAAGCTCCTGCGGTGGACGAATGGTTTAAGCGCTCGGAGGAGACCTGCGACGCCGCCCATGTTCACCTACAACGGGCCTGAGGCGGCAAAAGGCGAGCGCCGACCGCCACCGCAGCGAGGCCCCGGTGTTCGCACCGGGGGACCGGGTCTTGCTCTCGACCCGAAACCTGCCCCTCCGCCTGCCCTGCCGGAAGCTGGGCCCGCGGTAATTGGGGCCATTCATAGTCCTGAGGAGACTGAACGAGGTATGCTACAGGTTACAGCTTCCCCCAGATTACCGTATTAATCCCTCGTTCCACGTGTCTCTCCTCAGGCCGGTGGTGGCTGGTCCACTCCAGGAGTCTGAGGTGCGGGAGGTTCCTCCGCCCCCTCTGGACATCGGGGGGGCCCTGGCATATGCTGTTCGAGCCATCCTGGACTCGAGGCGTCGGACGAGGGGCCTTCAGTACTTCGTGGAGTGGGAGGGGTACGATCCAGAGGAGAGATGCTGGGTGCCGGTGGAGGAAGTCTTGGACCCTTTGTTGCTGCGGTCAAAGTCAATGTCATTGGCTGTTGTCTTCTATTCAAAGCCTGAGGGCCTAGCTAATGAGCGTTGAGCACAGCTAGATTATTTCTACCAAGAGATGGCCAAAGAAAAATTCTGATTGGATATTTTTTTCTCTTGGATATTAACCCTTCTTTTTCCAACCCAAACTGAATAAATTCAATAGGAAGATCATTACAATTAAGACACAATTACAAATTATAATATATAAAAATATATACAGATTTATGAGGTGGCAGGTTGTCTAGCGGTTAGAGCATTGCATTAGTAACAGAAAGGTTGCAAGATCGAATCCCTGAGCTGACAAGCCAAAAATCTGTCATTCTGCCCCTGAACAAGGCACTGTTTGTTCCTAGGCCATCATTGAAAATAAGAATTTGTTCCTAACTGACTTGCCTAGTTAAATAAAGATAAATGTTTTTTATTTATCCTTAGGCCCTCTCTGAGGGTGTAGAGGGCCCAGACTGCTCTCCACCCAATGTCAAAATGGGTAATTGCAGGAAATTTGCTGTAAAACAGAGATTGCTTTTGTTAATCCCTGCCCCTTTGCGAATTAGTAGGTAGAATTGCAGAAATCTTGCTTTAAAACGGTAACATTTTCTTTATGCCCCATGGCAAAATGTGTTGAATTGCAGGAAATGAAATGGTCCCCACCTTCAATAGGGGGACTTAAAATGTTTTGCAGCGAGGTGGAGGGCACCCCAACCAAATACCATTAACGGCCGCCAAAACGGCTAGAGCAAGCCCTGGAACGAAGCAAAGCTGCATTTTATAATTATTACAACAGGGAACAGGGCCCAGGTAATACAATGGGAAGCCTCTCTCTCTCCCCAGACTGTATTGTCGAAACCTGCCACTACGCAGCGCACTGCCTTCTCTGAAATCCCCCACGACTCAGCCTCCCGCCTGTTTTAACAACGAGGTAAAGCATTATCCATCGCTGAATTAGATTTCATCCTTTAGCCTACTCATTTTCTTAACCTCTTTTTCTGAATGAAATAGCTGTCTCTCTTCAATGACATGTGGATGCCATCATCATCATTTGAACACCACACCTGTCTCTCCACTGACATTGGCAAAGACATCCTGTGAATGATACATACATACATTGTAGACAGCTAACGTTATTAGATTTGATATTATCCTGAGATTGTCATTAGCGTTGCTCATTCCATGATATAGGATGGCTAAATTACAATGTATAGTAGGCTATTGAATAAGGTTTTCTGTTTCTTGCAGCCCGATTTAACACACAAAGGACCTATTTCGTTCTCAGCATGTGCACGCACGCAGGTTACAAAAGCATGTCAGAAAACCTACATGACCTAAAGTGTGATCCTCGTGAATGATAGTAGGCTATCGCTTATCATCATCATTTGTTGGGGGGGGGCTAAAATCATTGATTTATTCCACCGTTTCAGTTCAGCCGGACAATCTTAGCCTAGGCTACTTTGTTGTGATCATTTACACCACAGGACAAGACATGTCCATTCTAACAGGTCGGTGAAGAACAAAGTAGCTTACTAGAAATGGGGTCTTGCATGGGACTTTGATTAAACAGGTTGTGGCGGCCATATAGATCATATTAAATGAATCATTTTAATTATCCTATTAGTATTATATGTAGGTGGCTGGATCAATGCACGTGCAGCAGCTCATAATTCAAGACCCCTTGTGGGCGTAGAAAATGATTGGGGAGAAAAAGGAGGAGGGACAGAAACTCCGCGAAGAGGAAGACTCCAGACAAGGTGATGCAACTCTGAAAATACCGAATTGACACAACCTGCCACCAGATCTATACGACACCACGCTATGGTAAGCAATCAATGACACAAAACATTGCAATAAGATGATCATACATTATTATAGCTAGCTTTCTTGGTACGTTCAGTAGTTTGAATAGGAGCATCAATCAACTTTAATGTTAACCCACAGTCAAGACATGGGCACGTAACTTAGGCTAGCCATGTGTGGATGCTGAAATATATGATTTTTGCCTTGACTTTACTAAAGTTAATTAAAATTAGCTTGCTAGTTAGCTAGTTGTTTACTCTGAGAATGATACACATTTGGTAAGAAAGACGAGATAAATAGCAATTTCAACGCTAGCCCATACAGTGTTAGCTTATTCACTCCAGTTATAACAGGTTATCTGCAACTGGCTGTACTTGCTATTTGTAATATCACCGTTACTTCTTTTTGAATAAACTCATGCTACAGTTGTGCCTTGGTTACAGATATTTAAAACCAATTTCAACATTGCTACTCAACACGTGGCAGTGTCAGATAACGTTAACCGTAGGCTACTTCCCTAGTTGTTGTTATGACATCATGGAATGGATATGTTGACGATTCTCACAGCGTATTTTAACAGACATTAGATGCTGTGAGAATCATCAACATATCCATTCAATGATGTCAGGGCTTCATCAGTATAGAAGAAGTCTCTGTGGTTTCATAAAGCAACGTTGGACATTTCTCAACAAGTTAACTTAGCTTAAGAAGTCAACAAATATTAAAGGCACATTTTGCCGTTTCAACATCCTGACACTGTTTGGTAAACTGCGGGATTGGGTTTGGTCAGCCTGGGGAAATAGCGTAGCTCATCATCCTATAATTCATAGATCAAGCTGGTGTTATTAGACATATTTCGGGGCCTGTTTGTTTACACTCAAATTATAGGAAAACATAAACAATGGACTAATAGAGCCTGAGATCTTCCATTATGATAATATGATACAGTTATACTAAGCATGAGACATGTGTAAGTTATATTTAACTAATTTCACCCATTATAATCAATGTGTATCATTCCATGCGACTGCTGTAAATATTGGACTGTAGCTTTAACTTAACACCTGTAATCCCTATGAACATTTGTGGATTTCCCCTATTTAATGTGTTTGTTAGTAACAGTAACCTTTGGTTGTTGTCAGTTGTTGTCTATAACCATACTCACTCTGATTCTTGTGTAAAAGCTGGGAAATAGACTATGTCTTTAAAAGTCTTGTTAGAATTTTAAAATGGCTTAACAATTATTTGGTTTATTAGTTCCTGAGTGACTGTTATTGTTATTAGTGGCAGTGTGATTTTTTCAAAAGGCCTATTTCTTCTGTGCTGCTGCTGTGAAATGGTGCTACCCCCAGAGGTCAATGTTGCCATTGCAAATGTGATGGTTGTAATGGTGCAATATCACTTGTCTCAGTATTTCAACAGGTTGGACCGAAACCAGTTTAAAATAATATTATGCATTCATGTCAGTTTTATGTATAGTATGAGTTTTTTCTTTTTTCATATTCTAAAAATAGGGTACTTTGTCAGGTACAGGTATGTAAACTACTACTATGGCTTATGAAGTCATCTAGGTTTCTTTCATTTAAATATCCACCCTAAACGCCACCTTGTTTAAGAGGATTATTTTCCAAACGTCAAAAATACTCTACATGAAACATTTGTAGTAGCCTAGTATAACTGCTACTATGTTTTGGGGATTTTTTTTTAACATTCATCACTTACACTGAGTGTACAAAACATTAGGAACACCTTCCTAATATTGAGTTGCACCCCCTTTTGCCCTCAGAACAGCCTCCATTCGCTGGGGTATGGAAAGAGTTCCACAGGGATGCTGGCACATGTTGACTCCAATGCTTCACACAGTTGTGTCAAGTTGGCTCAATGTCCTTTGGGTGGTGGACCATTCTTGATACACACGGGAAATTGTTGAGTGTGAAAACCCCAGCAGTGTTACAGTTCTTGACTCACTCAAACCAGTACGCCTGGAACCTACTAGCATACCCCGCTCAAAGGCACTTAAATATTTTGTCTTGCCCATTCACCCTCTGAATGGCACACATACACAATCCAAGTCACAATTGTCAGGTGTTCCTAATGTTTTGGTCCAATCAACATTTTTGTTTTAACTGTTTGGACTAATGATTAGCCTACACCCATAGGGTGTATTCATTACGGAAACTGTTCGAGAACCAAACTGACGCAAATGGAACGAAACGGGACCTACATGAATTTGTCTAATAGAAACTCTTGCTTGCGTTTTCCGTTTGGAGTAAACAGTTTGTTACAAAATGTTTTGCAACAGACTAAATGTTTTGCCACAGAATCGGCATGAAGAAGGATTTTTCATTTTTGTGACATGGATGACAATTGAGACATGGATGTGTGCCATTGAGGGTTAATGGGCAAGACAAAATATTTAAGAGCCTTTGAACGGGTTATGGTAGTAGGTGCCAGGCGCACTGGTTTGTGTCAAGAACTACAACACTGCTGGGTTTTTCACACTCAACAGTTTCCCGTGTGTATCAAGAAGGGTCCACCACCCAAAGGACATCAAGCCAACTTGACAACTGTGGGAAGCATTGGAGTCAACATGGGCCAGCTTTCGAAACCTTGTGGAGTCCATGCCCCAACAAATTGAGGATATTCTGAGGGCAAAAGGAGGGGTGCAACTCAATATTAGGAAAGTGTTCTTAATATAGGCCTAAATCAAAGGCATGTGTGGTAGGCCTAGTAAGCTTGTAATACATACAGTTGAAGTCAGAAGTTTACATACACTTAGGTTGGAGACATTAAAACTCGTTTTTCAACCACTCCACAAATTTCTTGTTAACAAACTATAGTTTTGGCAAGTCGGTTAGGACATCTACTTTGTGCATGACACAAGTAATTTGTCCAACAATTGTTTACAGACAGATTATTTCACTTATTGTGATAAGGTGCGTCTCGGTGAGAGGTGTAGGAGTCAGGCGCAGGAGAGCAGGGATACTGAGAAGCTTGTTTAATATATATATATAGTCCACCAATACAAAAATGGCACAGATCCCTCTATATAAGGTCTCACAGTTCATAGAGCAGATCAGTGAAAACAAAACCGAAACTCGTGCCAAACGCACGGAGGAACAAACTCAGTTCCGAAAAATAAACTACACGTGCGTAAATACGAGAACAAGAAATATCAACGATCAATGAGCGCAAAACCCCCACAAGCTTAATCCCGCACGAAATAAGGCAGGAAACAAGTACCCTATATACACACAGAAATAAACGCAATTGAAACCAGGTGTGAAAATGAACACAGACAAAAAAAACAGAAAAGGAAAAAGGGATCGGTGGCGGCTAGTAAACCGGCGACGCCGAGCGCCGCCCGAATCGGGAGAGGGGCTATCTTCGGTAGAAGTCGTGACACTTATAATTCACTGTATCACAATTCAGCCTTTCAGGTTATGTAGATATAGGACTTGTTTTACTGTGGATACAGATACTTTTGTACCTGTTTCCTCCAGCATCTTCACCGGGTCCTTTGCTGTTGTTCTGGGATTGATTTGCACTTTTCTCACCAAAGTACGTTCATCTCTAGGAGACAGAACGCGTCTCCTTCCTGAGCGGTATGACGGCTGCTTGGTCTCATGGTGTTTATACTTGTGTACTATTGTTTGTGTAGATGAACGTGGTACCTTCAGGCATTTGGAAATTGCTCCCAAGGATGAACCAGACTTGTGGAGGTCTACAATATTTTTTCTGAGGTCTTGGCTGATTTATTTTGATTTATCCATGATGTTGTTGGAATTGGCCAAACTTTGATAATTGAGATAGTAAATGAATGATAGGAAATGAAAGAGACTGGGTTATGTCAGAAGTTAATGGTTCTATGAAGAAAAACAATGGACATCTGTGGATTAGATGAAGGAACGTGTTGAGGTCAGAAGGTGAAGACAGATTCTCTTAAGGCAGTAATAAAGGTTTATCATCCTGTTACCCTCTTTATTAGCTTCTTGTGGAGCCATAAACTGTAAGGATTGGAGGAGGAGTGTCTTAAGTAGGATGTATATAAACTGTGATGGAGAGAAATGTTTGGCTGTCTGATTACAGCTGTACAGAACATTTGGGAATAATTAAACTTGGTTAAAGCTTCTCTAGTGTCCGTGAGTTATTTACTCTGAAAACCTGAACCTAACAGTGTCAAGCAAAGAGGCACTGAGTTTGATGGTAGGCCTTGAAATACACTGCTCAAAAAAATAAAGGGAACACTTAAACAACACAATGTAACTCCAAGTCAATCACACTTCTGTGAAATCAAACTGTCCACTTAGGAAGATACATTGATTGACAATAAATTTCACATGCTGTTGTGCAAATGGAATAGACAAAAGGTGGAAATTATAGGCAATTAGCAAGACACCCCCAATAAAGGAGTGATTCTGCAGGTGGTGACCACAGACCACTTCTCATTTCCTATGCTTCCTGGCTGATGTTTTGGTCACTTTTGAATGCTGGCGGTGCTCTCACTCTAGTGGTAGCATGAGACGGAGTCTACAACCCACACAAGTGGCTCAGGTAGTGCAGCTCATCCAGGATGGCACATCAATGCGAGCTGTGGCAAGAAGGTTTGCTGTGTCTGTCAGCGTAGTGTCCAGAGCATGGAGGCGCTACCAGGAGACAGGCCAGTACATCAGGAGACGTGGAGGAGGCCGTAGGAGGGCAACAATCCAGCAGCAGGACCGCTACCTCCGCCTTTGAGCAGGAGGAGCACTGCCAGAGCCCTGCAAAATGACCTCCAGCAGGCCACAAATGTGCATTTGTCCAAAAGAATCGTTGCTAGGTTGGAGAACGTCGTCTTCAGAGTTGCAATTAGCAGTAAACATTAGCACGAAAGAGAGAGATACCCAAATTCCTACAGCGCCAAGGAAATAAATACCCGAAAATCGCAATATACTGACATAAACTGATATAATTCGGTTCAAAATAACAAGATTATGATGTCTTTAAAGCCTATATCGAATAAAAACACAGCCGGAAATGTCAAAGATCTATAACCGATGTTTCCAAAAGAACGTCCCAAGGTCCTCAATGCGCCAGAGCGAAGGTGAAAGGAATGAGCCACCTCGTTCCCAATCAATTTATAAACTTTGGGAACTACGTAGAGAGTCCATTTCAAGTCTCCCTATTCGCTAACAACCAGGGGAAGGCGTATGCAGTGCATCTCAACCAATAGAAGACAGTCAGAGTTATCCACAGGTCTGGGAACAGCGAGCAGATTTCAGCATTTTCAAATCCTCATAGGAGAATTGCTCTAAGTCCAGTTCTGTTTCACTTACAGACATAATTCAAACGGTTTTAGAAACTAGAGAGTGTTTTCTATCCAATAGTAATAATAATATGCATATTGTACGAGCAAGAATTGAGTACGAGGCAGTTTAATTTGGAAACGAATTTGTACTATGTCGAAATGGCACCCCCCTAGTGGCAAGAAGTTAACAAGAAATTTGTGGAGTGGTTGAAAAACGAGCTTTAATCACTCCAACCTAAGTGTATGTAAACTTCCGACTTCAACTCTGTATATATACACTGCTCAAAAAAATAAAGGGAACACTTAAACAACACAATGTAACTCCAAGTCAATCACACTTCTGTGAAATCAAACTGTCCACTTAGGAAGCAACACTGATTGACAATAAATTTCACATGCTGTTGTGCAAATGGAATAGACAAAAGGTGGAAATTATAGGCAATTAGCAAGACACCCCCATTAAAGGAATGGTTCTGCAGGTGGTGACCACAGACCACTTCTCAGTTCCTATGCTTCCTGGCTGATGTTTTGGTCACTTTTGAATGCTGGCGGTGCTTTCACTCTAGTGGTAGCATGAGACGGAGTCTACAACCCACACAAATGGCTCAGGTAGTGCAGTTCATCCAGGATGGCACATCAATGCGAGCTGTGGCAAGAAGGTTTCCTGTGTCTGTCAGCGTAGTGTCCAGAGCATGGAGGCGCTACCAGGAGACAGGCCAGTACATCAGGAGACGTGGAGGAGGCCGTAGGAGGGCAACAACCCAGCAGCAGGACCGCTACCTCCGCCTTTGTGCAAGGAGTAGCACTGCCAGAGCCCTGCAAAATGACCTCCAGCAGGCCACAAATGTGCATGTGTTTTTGAGTTAATAAAGAAAATGTACGCTCACCACGCTGCACCTTGGTCCTCATTCTTCAACATCCACAGAACTTCCCAGCAACAAAGGACCAAGCAGCGTGGTAAGAAGGAGGACTGGACATGGGAGGACATCCTAAATGGCAAAGGATCCTGGACATGGGAGGAGATCCTGGCGGGAAAGGATCGCCTGCCCTGGGAGCAGGTAGAAGCAGAGAGGAAGGCGAAGGCAGCAGCTAAAGCAGAGAGGCATCGTAATGAGGGAACACGGCTGGCAAGGAGAGGCACACGGGGAGTGTGGCAGAGTCAGGTTGGAGACCTGAGCCAACTCCCCGTGCTTACCGTGGCGTGCGTCGTACTGGTCAGGCACCGTGTTATGCGGTGAAGCGCACGGTGTCTCCAGTACGCGTTCGTTTTACCCGGTGCGCTATATCCCAGCTCCCCGCATCTGCCGGGCTAGGGTGAGCATCCTGCCAGGAAGGATTGTGCCAGCCCTTCTCTCCAGACCTCCAGTACGTCTCTACGGCCCAGGATATCCTGCGCCGGCTCTGCGCACTGTGTCTCCAGTGCGTCTGCACAGCCCAGTGCGTCCCGTGCCTGCTCCCCGCACGTGCAGGGCCAAAGTCACCATCCAGTCTGGACGGGTTGTGCAGGCTCTTAGCTCGAGACCTCCAGTGCGCCTCCACGGCCCAGTGTATCCGGTGCCTCGGCCAAGGACAAGGCCTCCTGCATGTCTACCCAGCCTGGTGAGTCCTGTGCCTGCGCTAAGAACTAATCCTCCTGTATGTCTCCCTAGCCTGGTGAGTCCTATGCCTGCTCCCACAGCCAGGCCTCCTGTGTGTCTCACCACTCCAGTGATGATCCATGGCAAGAAGCCTCCAGTGATGATCCATGGCACGAAGCCTCCAGTGATGATCGATGGCACGAAGCCTCCAGTGATGATCCATGGCACGAAGCCTCCAGTGATGATCCATGGCAAGAAGCCTCCAGTGATGATCCATGGCAAGAAGCCTCCAGTGATGATCCATGGCACGAAGCCTCCAGTGAGGAGTCATGGCACGAAACCTCCAACGAAGGCCTCCAGTCCGGAGCCTCCAGCAACGTTCCCCAGACCGGAGCCTCCAGCGGCGTTCCCCAGACCAGAGCCTCCAGCGACATTCTCCAGTCCGGAGCCTCCAGCGACGTTCCCCAGACGGGAGCCTCCAGCGACGTTCTCCAGTCCGGAGCCTCCGGCGACGGCCTCCAGTCCGGAGCCCCCGGCGACGGCCTCCAGTCCGGAGCCTCCGGCGACGATCTCCAGTCCGGAGCCTCCGGCGACGTTCTCCAGTCCGGAGCCTCCGGCGACGTTCTCCAGTCCGTAGCCTCCGGCGACGGCCTCCAGTCCGGAGCCTCCGGCGACGGCCTCCAATCCGGAGCCTCCAGCGATGGCCTCCAGTCCGGAGCCTCCAGCGACGGCCTCCAGTCTGGAGCCCCCAGCGAGGGTGCCCAGTCCGGAGCCCGCAACGAGGGTGCTCAGTCCGGGGCCCGCAACGAGGGTGCCCAGTCCGGGGCCCGCTACGAGGGTCCCAGCACCAGAGGTGCCACCAAAGTGGGGTGAGCCAGCGGTGGAGCGGGGTCTGCGTCCCGCACCTGAGCCGCCGCTGCGGATAGATGCCCACCCAGACCCTCCCCTATAGGTTTAGGTTTTGCGGCCGGAGTCAAATATCAAATCATAGACTTAATTATAATTTATTAAACACAGAAATACGAGCCTTTGGTCATTAATATGGTAAAATCCGGAAGCTATCTTTTCGAAAACAAAACGTTTATTCTTTCAGTGAAATACGGAACCTTACCGTATTTTATAGAACGGGTGGCAACCCTAAGTCTAAATATTGCTGTTACATTTCACAACCTTCAATGTTATGTCATTATGTACAATTCTGGCAAATTAGTTCGCAACGAGCCAGGCGGCCCAAACTGTTTCATATACCCTGACTCTGCGTGCAATGAACGCAAGAGAAGTGGCACAATTTCCCTAGTTAAAATTGCCTGCTAACATGAATTTCTTTTAACTAAATATGCAGGTTTAAAAAAATAGACTTCTTTTTAGATTTTAAGAAAAGCATTGATGTTTATGGTTAGGTACTTTCGTACAACGATTGTGCTTTTTTCGCGAATGTGCTTTTGTTAAACCATCACCCGTTTGGGGAAGTAGGCTGTGATTCGATGATAAATTAACAGGCACCGCATTGATTATATGCAACGCAGGACAAGCTAGTTAGCCTAGTAATATCATCAACCATGTGTAGTTAACTAGTGATTATGTTAATATTGATTGTTTTTATAAGATACGTTTAATGCTAGCTAGCAACTTACCTTGGCTCCTTGCTGCACTCGCATAACAGGTGGTCAGCCTGCCATGCAGTTTCCTCGTGGAATGCAATATAATCGGCCATAATCGGCTTCCAAAAATGCAGATTATCGATTGTTATGAAACTTAAAATCGGCCCTAACTAATCGGCCAATTAATCGGTTGACCTCTAGTATAAATGTGAGTTTCTGTGCCTCTGCTTCCACACACATTGTTTTCACCATATCGATTGTGGCGGTAATATATAAGTAGGAATGGTTCAAATGGGAATGATTTTCCCATGATCTAAGGGCGCTCTCTGGTTTATATTTATCTTTTAGATTAGAATAATTTTCATTTGGATTTTTAAGGTTAACCACTTTACAATGATTTTCGCGATCCCGTTTTTCATATCAGGTGAGTCATGACCCCTAGTTTGGTAACTGCTGACATACAGTAGGGTCTCATGGTCCCCTTCTGTGTCTTCATCTGTTTCTTTCTTGTTAACCATTTCCCATCCTGGAGTCTGAGACCTTATAGGAATCTGTGGGAGAGAAGAGGCATAGCGTAGACACTACACATAACTCTACTATCATCATCATCATGATTTATACCATGTTATCCACTCTTACACTCTTAGAAAAAAAGGTGCTATCTAGAACCTAAAAGGGTTCTTCGACTGTACCCATAGGATAACCCTTTGAAGAACCCTTTTTGGTTCCAGGTAGAAACCTTTTGAGCAACCGTTAATAATGTAATTACAAACCCTTTATAAACTCTATACAAATAGAACCTTATTGAAAAGTGTTACCCGATTTTCTTGTCATTTGCTACTGATACATTTAACTATCACTTAATAAAACCGCTCAAAACTGATAACTATTGAACCAAAATTGTGTAGTGCCTAGTTTACGTATACATTTTGAGAACTGCTGAACACTACAAAAAATTGAGTCGAGCATGTCAATTACTCATTCAGTTGTAATGGTGTGCATGCAAATTTGCTACATTCTCCTCTATGCCAATCTACACCTATGATTTTAAAATCCTGTCTTGCAATGGATAAGAGTATCTGTGACTAACGGGTAAATGTAATGTATATGTAAAATTATAAATGTATCAATTGACAACAATTTAGGTTGGTATAGGGTTAGTTTAGATTTAAGCAATAAGGCCCAAGTGGGTGTGGTATATGGCTAATATACCTCAGCTAAGTGCTGTTTTATATGGCCAATATGCCCTTAGCCGTGGTATATTGGCCATGTACCACAAAACCCAGAGGGGCCTTATTGCTATTATAAACTGGTTACCATCTTAATTAGAGTATTCAAAATAAATGTCTTGTCATATGCGTGGTATATGGTCTGATATTCCGTGGCTGTCAGCCAATCAGCATTCAGGGCTCGAACCACCCAGGTTATAATACAACTACTAAGCTGTTTCAGTAACCGCATCAACTATATTTTCTATCAACTTCTGGAAACATCTGTCTGGAAACACTTCTGGAAACATTTTGACCACTTTCCAAACAACTTAGACAAAAAAGAGCATATGAAATCTTAGTCTATAAATAACTTAAACCAATCAAGAGAGACAGCTGCTTTAGTAACCACATCAACTACTTAAATTAGGTTAACTTTCCGCTGTTGAATTTACTGCCTTGGAACTTTCAGAATTGTCAGAGGTGGAGCACAAGGAGGAGCACATTCTAAGACTGATTATGCCACACAGCTCACTCCAACCCACTAAAATAGCCCACTATAACAAACCTACACTCACTAAACACTACAATAGCTATCCCACATAGTATAGCTAACCCTACCTATCTACAGCAATCACTATTACTACTGCTATTAGGCATACTTCTACCACAGTCGCTGCTACTACTACTGCTGGGCTACAGTCACTATTTCCACTACTACGGCAGTCATTACGTCTATTGTTACTATCCAATTAAAGGCTACTATCCCACTGCTTATTATATAGTCAGTACTACACTAGCCTACATTTTTCAACACTAGCCTCTAAAAACTAACATAAATACTTTGACAGCTAAAGCTAGTCACACAATTTTACTTCATGTAAAATTACCCTTTCTAGTTTGTATCAGATCATTTGCATAATGCGGTTAGTTAGGCTATGACACGACACAAGTAGTCTGCTCTTACATAAGGCCAGGCCAATGTTCACGGTCACCGACAACCGTTGTAGGGGAGGGCTTTTCCCTGTGGCTTTTCTCTGCAACTTCACTATTACTATTACACTTCGTTATTATCAGTAACATTTAATTATTATTCAAGTTATTACTTCTAAATATGAGTCTAGTATACAAATTAAGAAATGTCTGATTGGAGAGGAATTCCCCAAAAATACAGATTCCGATTTTGACCCACGAAACCATTCACACCAAGTCCGATAAGTTTCTCTCTCCACTTTTCCGAACAATTCGCATAACGGCACCAACGCTGTGGTCATTCTCTGTAAAAATATTAGGTTAGAGGCTATACATCCTATAGGACGAATCATGAAAGGAGCTTGGCTACGTTTAATTCACTTGCACCCCATTGAATAAGAAGAAATGTAAAACTGGCATTTTAGGAAACTTTTTGAATGGACATAGAGAATTAGTGAACTCATACACACCCACCTAAAAAAACATGAAAGCCGCCTGCAGCGCTTCTCACTCAGAAACATAAGCAAATCACATTTGTCCTTTCCCAAAAATGTATTAAAAACCTTGCCTTAGCATCAACTCCTTTCTGTCGGATATAAAAAAATTGTCTACATAATAGGATGATACAAAATCAATGTAGCCTATCATATAAATTGAAAGGCAAAGTTTTAAGGGGGATGTATAGAAACAGCTGTGATAGGCATGAAGATGAAATTGACAACCATTAGAACATTGAAACACATGCACAACAACCTGTCCATAGCCTATTGATCAACCTGTCCATAGCCTATTGATCAACCTGTCCATAGCCTATTGATCAACCTGTCCATAGCCTAATGATCAACCTGTCCATAGCTTATTGATCAACCTGTCCATAGCCTATTGATCAACCTGTCCATAGCTTATTGATCAACCTGTCCATAGCCTATTGATCAACCTGTCCATAGCCTAATGATCAACCTGTCCATAGCTTATTGATCAACCTGTCCATAGCCTATTGATCAACCTGTCCATAGCTTATTGATCAACCTGTCCATAGCCTATTGATCAACCTGTCCATAGCCTATTGATCAACCTGTCCATAGCCTAATGATCAACCTGTCCATAGCTTATTGATCAACCTGTCCATAGCCTATTGATCAACCTGTCCATAGCCTATTGATCAACCTGTCCATAGCCTAATGATCAACCTGTCCATAGCTTATTGATCAACCTGTCCATAGCCTATTGATCAACCTGTCCATAGCTTATTTATCAACCTGTCCATAGCCTATTGATCAACCTGTCTATAGCCTATTGATCAACCTGTCCATAGCCTATTGATCAACCTGTCCATAGCCTATTGATCAACCTGTCCATAGCCTAATGATCAACCTGTCCATAGCTTATTGATCAACCTGTCCATAGCCTATTGATCAACCTGTCCATAGCTTATTGATCAACCTGTCCATAGCCTATTGATCAACCTGTCTATAGCCTATTGATCAACCTGTCCATAGCTTATTGATCAACCTGTCCATAGCCTATTGATCAACCTGTCTATAGCCTATTGATCAACCTGTCCATAGCCTATTGATCAACCTGTCCATAGCTTATTAATCAACCTGTCCATAGCCTATTGATCAACCTGTCCATAGCTTATTGATCAACCTGTCCATAGCTTATTGATCAACCTGTCCATAGCCTATTGATCAACCTGTCTATAGCCTATTGATCAACCTGTCCATAGCCTATTGATCAACCTGTCCATAGCTTATTGATCAACCTGTCCATAGCCTATTGATCAACCTGTCCATAGCCTATTGATCAACCTGTCCATAGCCTAATGATCAACCTGTCCATAGCTTATTGATCAACCTGTCCATAGCCTATTGATCAACCTGTCCATAGCCTATTGATCAACCTGTCCATAGCCTAATGATCAACCTGTCCATAGCCTATTGATCAACCTGTCCATAGCCTAATGATCAGCCTGTCCATAGCCTATTGATCAACCTGTCCATAGCCTAATGATCAGCCTGTCCATAGCCTATTGATCAACCTGTCCATAGTCTAATGATCAACCTGTCCATAGCCTATTGATCAACCTGTCTATAGTCTAATGATCAGCCTGTCCATAGTCTAATGATCAACCTGTCCATAGCCTATTGATCAACCTGTCTATAGCCTAATGATCAACCTGTCCATAGCTTATTGATCAACCTGTCCATAGCCTATTGATCAACCTGTCCATAGCCTATTGATCAACCTGTCCATAGCCTATTGATCAACCTGTCCATAGCTTATTAATCAACCTGTCCATAGCCTATTGATCAACCTGTCCATAGCTTATTGATCAACCTGTCCATAGCTTATTGATCAACCTGTCCATAGCCTATTGATCAACCTGTCTATAGCCTATTGATCAACCTGTCCATAGCCTATTGATCAACCTGTCCATAGCTTATTGATCAACCTGTCCATAGCCTATTGATCAACCTGTCCATAGCCTATTGATCAACCTGTCCATAGCCTAATGATCAACCTGTCCATAGCTTATTGATCAACCTGTCCATAGCCTATTGATCAACCTGTCCATAGCCTATTGATCAACCTGTCCATAGCCTAATGATCAACCTGTCCATAGCCTATTGATCAACCTGTCCATAGCCTAATGATCAGCCTGTCCATAGCCTATTGATCAACCTGTCCATAGCCTAATGATCAGCCTGTCCATAGCCTATTGATCAACCTGTCCATAGTCTAATGATCAACCTGTCCATAGCCTATTGATCAACCTGTCTATAGTCTAATGATCAGCCTGTCCATAGTCTAATGATCAACCTGTCCATAGCCTATTGATCAACCTGTCTATAGCCTAATGATCAACCTGTCCATAGCCTAATGATCAACATGTCTATAGTCTAATGATCAGCCTGTCTATAGCCTATTGATCAGCCTGTCCATAGCCTAATGATCAACCTGTCCATAGCCTAATGATCAACATGTCTATAGTCTAATGATCAGCCTGTCTATAGCCTATTGATCAACCTGTCCATAGCCTATTGTTCAACCTGTCCATAGCCTATTGATCAACCTGTCCATAGCCTACTGATCAACCTGTCCATAGCCTAATGATCAACCTGTCCATAGCCTATTGATCAACCTGTCCATAGCCTAATGATCAGCCTGTCCATAGCCTATTGATCAACCTGTCCATAGCCTAATGATCAACCTGTCCATAGCCTATTGTTCAACCTGTCCATAGCCTATTGATCAACCTGTCCATAGCCTACTGATCAACCTGTCCATAGCCTAATGATCAGCTGTTGATTTTAGTGAAGCAATGGGTGGTAATTCTGACACTACATTTTCTTTTGAGCGCTTTATCTAAATCTGGGCAACCACTTACTGATAGGGGTAAACGCCGGCAGATATTTTTTTATTTTAGGGTTGCCTATAGCACAGGTAGTCGCCTAGATTCACTTTAGCAGGTCTATAATATGTAGCACAATATATAGACTATATGAATGATGCATTCATATATTAATTCACTTCTAACTTAAATATCTCTCTGTCTTCACTGTTCCCTTCTTGCACAATTCACGCCACTCCACTGACCTATCTCTTTCTTCTCTTTCTAGCTCTTGAACAAGTGGCCTATTTATAGACAATGAACAGCAATATAGTTTGAAACATATTTTGAGCTATTTTTAAAAACAAATATAGGCCTATTTTAGGAGACAAGCATCGATCGATCCTCTTGCTTGCTGAAAGGCTATAAAATAGTGTTACGTCCGTCGTCGGAATGAGACCAAAGCGCAGCGTGGAAAGTGTTCATCGTACTTTATTTGAATGAACACCAAAAAACAACAGGGGACAAGGTCTTGTCCCCTGCCATAATCTCCTCCCATGTCCATGATGTCCTCCACTCACTTTTCTCCCGAGCCCAGGATCCCTGCTCCTCCTGTCCACGCTGCTTGGTCCTTTGGTGGTGGGATGTTCTGTTACGTCCGTCGTCGGAATGAGACCAAAGCGCAGCGTGGAAAGTGTTCATCGTACTTTATTAGAATGAACACCAATAAACAACAAAGGATAAACGAATGTAAAGTTCTGCAGGGCTCAACAGCTACTCTGCAAAAACAGCATCCCACAAACTAGGGTGGAAAACAGGCTGCCTAAGTATGATCCCCAATCAGAGATAACGATAGACAGCTGCCTCTGATTGGGAACCATACCCGGCCAACAAAGAAATAGAAAACTAGAATGCCCACCCAAATCACACCCTGACCTAACCAAATAGAGAAATAAAAAGGCTCTCTAAGGTCAGGGCGTGACAAATAGGCTACAGCATTGGCAATAAACTGGCAGGGAAGTTTGAATGGCGAGAGCGACGTGTAGCCTAGCTCTGGTGTGATGTGATAACATTGGTTACATTGATACCTTGCTGCACTGATGCATTGCAAGCGTAAAAAACAGGCAGAGAGAAATTAATTAATTTATTCACATCACGAATCCACAAACCTGTCAGTAGCAGTGCATGGCCTGTTAGTGGCGGTGTCCCAGATAACAATTTCTATTGGTCAATATCGTATTGCAAAAATCGAACCTGTTACGAATAAATAATTGATTGATTGTTGGAAAACGATATTCATTTATCGTATACATTTTTTTCTTCCAAATGTGTCGGACGAAAATAACGGACTTGGTGAGAAAGGGCCTTTCCTGAAAATAGGCCTTTTACAAGATTAAATCATGACAGGAGCGTTTGATTCTTATTAAAGAGAGAGAGTGCAGACAGGCTACTTTAGAAAACTTTCTGAATGGACATATAGGCCTATAGAGAGAATCAGTGAACTGACACGCACACCCGCGTAAAAGGACCCGTCAATCAAAGCCCCCAGTATGTCAGACTCAAGCAAATATTTCTCCTTTCCTTAAAACATATTAAAAAACCTAGGCCTACCATAGGCTTTCTGAAAGTAAGGTATAAGATAATGAATTGACAAGGAATGTATGAAGGGGAGAGACAGCTATGCGATAGTATGAAGATGAAATTGACAATCATTAAAATAGAAACAAATACATGGAACATGTCCATAGCCTTTTTATCAGCGTTGATTAGTCTATAAATTAAGAAAAGATTCCGTATCAAATTACATCTTGCCAGGTTGGATAGGATTGGTAGCATTGTCCATTTGGCACAACATTAGTGCATTATAGACCTCCGAGCCAGAACAACTTTGTCGGCTGCTGTTTAATAATTAATGAATAGTCAGACACATCCAACCTTTTTTAAAGGTGCACTTTTTGAAATTGCTACACCCTTTCCTGGTTGCAAAAATTATAATAGTTCGCCTAATTTCAGTTTCTGACAAAACAAGCAAGTATAGTGTAAAGAATCATTGTACCATCTTAACCACTGTGAAATATATTTTCCATTACCAAAAATATTGTATTTTCAGCAGTTTGAACCTGGTGTACAAAACCAAAAGTAAACCACACAAAAACAAAACTTAAGAACGGGAAACATAGAAATAGTGCACATAGAACAGATCTACCGCTTCATAGACTTGCTTTCAATGAGAATGACAGATCTATAACTCACATTTTATATGTGGATTTGGTCGGGTCGCCCTCAAAAGTTACATATTGCAGCTTTAAAAGAGACAAGCAAGCAATGAAAACATGCATTGTATAAAAGAAAGTCCACACATCAAATTTTTTTTTTACTGAAGTGCCATAGCCTATGGGCTAGCGCTTCTACATCCCCACACATCTAGCAGATTAGCTGCTTGAGCATCAAACGACAGTTGGAATGAGGAGGAGATGTAGACAGACTACGTTAGCAAAACGATTTCTTATGATCACTAGTAAACAGTACCGCTATTAGGTCAAGTTTATCTACATGAAAATAAAGTTAATAAAAATGAATGAAAAATGAATGTAGGCCTATTTACAAGCATTTCGCTACACTCGCAATAACATCTGCCAATCATGTGTATGTGACCAATACAATTTGATTTAAACAAGTTTTAACTTATTTATGTTTCTCATGGTGGTCTTCATCCATAACCATCAGTTAGAAAGTTATTCAATTACCGTCACAGACATAGCTGCATTGAAATTCAACAATGCACTACATCAAAGCAGTGTGTAGCCTAGACCTACTGAGTAGACTACATTCCAGTTATCACAGTGTGTGAATGAGGAAAGTGTCTCTGTGAGACTCACTTGTGCATTGTGGTAAGACGCTCAAGAGGAGGTATGGGTGAGAGACAGACAAACAGAAACAGCACATAGGCCCTAATGGAAATTTTCAAAGCTCTATAATGAATCTGAAAGTAGATTGCCGTGTCCACTGTGTACTTTTGCTTTCATTGTTGTTTTCGGGAGGGTGTTAGCGGTGCATATCTCACAACTAACCAGGCGTATACAAGAGGACATTTCAGAATGCCAGCCATGCAGTATTTTGAGTAGCAGGGATTAGTGTTGCCACGTAGGGCTGTGGCGGTCACGACAATTCGTCAGCCCGGTGATTGTCAAAGAAATAACTGTCGGTCTTATGGTAATTGCCGTTAATTAACATAAACACATTTTGCATTTCCTGGCTTCCACACATAGCCTACAAGCCACTGATGCAGACCTTTGTAACATCTACATTTTAAAAAGTCTAATACATCCATGTAATATAGCCTACACCTTCACAATGAATCCATTATTTATTTTAGACAGGTCTAAAGAAGCATGATATGAAGAAAATGTAGTCTATATCAGAAGAACAGAGTTGCATAGTTGTCCTGATCTGGCTATGCCAAATGGCTGTGGGCTACACTAGTTAATTTAGCAGACAAGATTTTCTTAGAATTCCATGGCATTATTTTATATTATTTTATAGTATGAAAAATACAATTGAACAAAGCTGAATAAAATAGAAAGGATATTTTCTCCAAATGATTTGAGAGAGTGCGCACATGAGGCTATTCTGTGTTCAGTGGTTAACAAAGAAATAGGTACTCCTATATGCTTAATTTATTAGTTATTAATGTAACTTTAGTTGTTCTACAAATGATGGGCTATATGTTTAGATTTGTAATACGTTGTAAAGCTGCATGATGCAACTCTAGTGATGCTCTCTTCGTTTTTTTGCGCAGGCTGTACACACTTATCAGTCTCTCATTCACAATTTGACAAGCACTTGATATTGCCTCGAATTTCACGGCTGCATCCCTTTTGTGTGGCCGTAATGCACCCTAAAAAGATGCCATGCCTTTTGTGGCCATTGTGCCCTTGGCCCGGTGTGCTGTGTTGTACCCTTCTCCCTGAGTGCTGCGCGCTCTGAAACACCTCTCACATGGGTCTGCATCACGTGATTGGGTTGTTCTCACAGGCTACAAGTGAAGACAGATATGGGACGCAACTGCGCGTGTCCTTATACAATTCCGAGGTGCATATTGAACTGTCCACATTTACTTTTCGTCAGCCAACAAGATGAGTAGGTCTGACGAACAGCAAAATGTGTCAATGTCAGTCTACTATCCCCCATAGTACAAAAGTTGACCTATTCTGTGCGTGAAATAAATATTCCAAACATAGTCTGGGACTATTGTGGAATGTAATAGATCCCAAATGAATACAACCACTAGCATCAACAACAAAAAAATGCATTGTGGCTGACGCAACAGATTAGAACGTTTAGCTTTAAATGTTGATAAACTATTAGGTTATTTCTTCACATTATAAGCTCAGCAATGCGCACATGGTAGTAGGCTATAAGCGCAAATGTTCCATTAGCGGAAAACACCAATATCAAAAGTGACCGCAAATGCAATTTTGCATGTAATGCTTTTATTATAAAGGTGCATTTTTATGGTGAAAATTATCTCCCCCAAACTTGAAACTCACACACTGTTTATGTATGACAGTTAGGCTCTACACCCCTTGTAAAGCAGATTAATGTGCTTAATTTTAGTTTGGTCACTTTAGTTGTGACACAAACCTTATCAAACATATAGGCCTATGGGATAGGCTACATGAGGTGTGGGACTATGATTTGAAAAAGTCGTCAAAAAAAGTATTTATTTGTTGCCTTATGCTGGGCATAATTCACAAGTGATAGGCTAATATTGTCACCCATCACACTATTCTTGATGTAATCTTGTCTTTACATATATTATTTAGTATATGTGTGTATGTTGGCTACTAATGACTGTTTCATATGATACTACAACATTTTTCAGCCATACTGATCTAAAGAACCCGCTGCCGGCTGTTATATAATGTTTATAAAGTTTTTTAAATAAATTCTGTTATGTTTTTTAGGCAACAGCAACTCTTCTCTTGTATGTGCCTGTTCAATAATGTCCACTTCACTTTCATGCACATATCACGTGTGGCAGCTGTAATCTGCCAGCTACATCCCCTTCCAGCCATCACTCACCCGTGCTTCTCTCCGTCTGCTCTTCATGCACATCTATTCCATCAGCTTTTAAAATGTGAAGTTGGAGACCCTGATCAGTCTCCCATTGTTAAATTTGTACATTTGATACATTGGAGAAGCGCGCAGAGCGAGAAAAGTTGATACATGGTATATCGTTTAATCCCTGTATAACCATATAGGCCTAATGTAAGCCTAAACTATCAAAAATCTATCTCTTTCTGGTGCTCCTTACATTCTGTTTGGTGCCCAGTGGTCTAAATCAAGGTCACACAGTGATTTTTGGTAGTCTTAAACAAATCTACTTTGAAAACAAAAGTATACATGTTACACACATGGTTATGGGCTTAAAAAAGGAGACACCTGTACCATGTCAGATATAGAGTTGATTCAATTTTACACTTTATATACAGTACCAGTCAAAAGTTTGGACACACCTACTCATTCCAGGTGACTACCTCATGAAGCTGTTAGAGAGAATGCAAAGAGTGTGTTATTTCATAGTTTTGATGTCTTCACTATTATTTTAAAATGTAGAAAATAGTAAAAAATTAAGAAAAACCCTTGAATGAGTAGGTGTGTCCAAACCTTTGACTGGTACTGTATATCAGAGAGAGAGAGAGAGATTTCCTCTTACTGACACAATGACATGTATATTACTTTCTGCCATTCCTCCAGCCAAATCACAGGTAGGCCTTTGCAAATAGGTAGGCCTTTGCAAATAGGTAGGCCTTTGCAAATAGGTAGGCCTTTGCAAATAGGTAGGCCTTTGCAAATAGGTAGGCCTTTGCAAATAGGTAGGCCTTTGCCATTATATGCAGTATTCTATTATACAGTGAACAGTGGGAAGTTAAATGCAATATGTGTTGAGTAGAAGTGTGAATATCAGTGACAGTTTTTTTTTGTGTAGCACATGCGCATCGCGTTTAAAAAACTGGAACAAGTATGGAACAAGACGCTATGCCACTCTGAAGTTTCCTCCCCATGCTATCACTATACTATGTTGTTCAACATCCATGTTTTGCTGGCCCATAATTGCATGTTTTTTGGGCATTTTTATCATCGTCATTCATGCTGGTATGAAATGATCGGCCTACCCTCATCTGATCTAGTCAAACATTTGAATTATCTGTCCTGCCTCTTCTGTTTGTATTGATTTGAGATTTTATGGCAATAATATGTTAATGTTCTCATTGGTTGAGTGAACTAGTGGAATGCAGGGGGATTTGCCCAAAACCACATCGACTCAATTTCAGAGTAATAACTCACGCATGGCTGTCAATTAGAGATATGCACCAAAATTCAGGTGACTCTCTGATCTTAGGTTATTAGCAGTTACTAAGGTTAGATTCAAACTACAACTTACATAACTGTGTGGTAGCTAAAAACCTAAATGGACAGTGGGGAATTTACTTTACTTTTCCGCTGGACTGGTGGATAATCATGAACAGGTTATCTGATCGAAATTGGAACCTCTATTTTTTTATTTTTTTTATTTTTTTATTTCACCTTTATTTAACCAGGTAGGCCAGTTGAGAACAAGTTCTCATTTAAAACTGCGACCTTGCCAAGATAAAGCAAAGCAGTGCGACACAGACAACAACACAGAGTTACACATGGAATAACATGGAATAAACAATAAACAAGCCAATAACACAATAAACAAGTCAATGACACAGTAGAAAAAAAGAAAGTCTATATACAGTGTGTGCAAAAGGCATGAGGAGGTAGGCAATAAATAGGCCATAGTAGCGAAGAATTACAATTTAGCAGATTAACACTGGAGTGATAAATGAGCAGATGATGATGTGCAAGTAGAGATACTGGGGTGCAAAAGAGCAGAAAAGTAAATAAAAACAGTATGGGGATGCGGTAGGTAGATTGGGTGGGCTATTCACAGATGGACTATGTACAGCTGCAGCGAACGGTTAGCTGCTCAGATAGCTGATGTTTAAAGTTGGTGAGGGAAATATAAGTCTCCAGCTTCAGCGATTTTTGCAATTCGGTTGAAAAGCATGCATTTGGTTTTACTAGTGTTTAAGAGCACTTGGAGGCCACGGAAGGAGTGTTGTATGGCATTGAAGATCGTTTGGAGGTTAGTTAGCACAGTGTCCAAGGAAGGGCCAGAAGTATACAGAATGGTGTTGTCTGCGTAGAGGTGGATCAGGGAATCACCCGCAGCAAGAGCGACATCATTGATATATACAAAGAAAAGAGTCGGCCCAAGAATTGAACCCTGTGGTACCCCCATAGAGAATGCCAGAGGTCCGGACAACAGGCCCTCCGATTTGACACACTGAACTCTGTCTGTAAAGTAGTTGGTGAACCAGGCGAGGCAGTCATTAGAGAAACCAAGGCTATTGAGTCTGCCGATAAGAATGTGGTGAAAGCCTTGGCCAGGTCGATGAAGACGGCTGCACAGTACTGTCTTTTATCGATGGCGGTTATGATATCGTTTAGTACCTTGAGCGTGGCTGAAGTGCACCCGTGACCGGCTCGGAAACCAGATTGCATAGCGGAGAAGGTACGGTTGGATTCGAAATGTCAGTGATCTGTTTATTAACTTGGCTTTCGAAGACTTTAGAGAGGCAGGGCAGGATAGATATAGGTCAGGCTGGTAATAGGGGTTGCAACAATGGCGGCGGATAGTTTTAGAAAGAGGGGGTCCAGATTGTCTAGCCCAGCTGATTTGTACGGGTCCAGGTTTTGCAGCTCTTTCAGAACATCTGCTATCTGGATTTGGGTGAAGGAGAAGCTCAAAATGTATTTGTCACATGCGCCGAATACAACAGGTGTAGGTAGACCTTACAGTGAAATGCTTACTTACAAGCCCTTAACAAACAATGCAATTCTAAGAAAAATAAGTGTGAAGTAAAAAATAGATAAGTAAAAAAATGAATAAAATAAATATAACAAAAATAAAAGTTACAAATAATTAAAGGGCAGCAGTAAAATAACAATAGCGAGGCTATATACAGGGGGTACCGATACAGAGTCAATGTGCGGGGGCACCAGTTAGTCGAGGTAATTGTTTTCAATCAGAGCACGACAGTAAATGCCGTTGAGGCTGGCGGTGAATACTGTCAGCCACCACGGTAGACGGGACATGCCACCAGAATTAAAATATTTCAACGTCTGAGCGTAGCGTTGTTTTCTACCGGATGTTGATTTGCACTGTTTGTTTACTGAAATCACCATAGCAACGCATACTGTCGTGCTTGCTTGCTTTTCCTGTCACCCTCTTTCTTGCTTTCTTGTCCTTTTATACCGACTGGTATGACGTTTTTTGCACCCCTCGTCTAAACGCAGCATAAGTGGTTTGTCAGTATTGAGGTCAATATTTGCCAGATTCCAGTCTGACAACAAGCCCCTACATTACCCTAGCCCTTAAGAACAACCCCCCAGCAGTAACCACAGGAGGCAGTTCTGACTTAAGTTTGATCCTCCTGAGGTGGGTTGTAAAAATCTGCACCTACCACTTGCAGACACAGTTCCCAGTGATATCAACAATACAGTCAGTGCCCGTTACTGAGCCAAGGCCTTATTCCACTAATCCAGTGAAAAGATTAACCACGACTGGCCTAGCGCACGTGCTTCTGTGTGTGTGTGTGCTTGTGTGTGCTTCTGTGCACGTGTGGGGTGTTCAGTGCATGGAGGGCCCGTAGATGGTAGCAGAGATTATGGCCTTGAAAAGAGATTCCACATTCACAGCATTCACAGCATTCACAGCATTCTCAGCAGCATTTGGCTAGAATGTCTGGCGTAGAAGGAGTTCACAAAGTGATCTTCGTATGTCATCACTGTTCATTCAACAATAGCTAATTAAACCACCCCTACCCGCATGTAACCCATTATTCTTTGTTGAGTAACATCTAAATGTTTGTTGTACCTCTTATACCACAAAAACATACATTAGATATATATACAGATACCGTTATATATATATATATATATATAAAGGCTACATTAATTTCTCAGCTGAACAGATACCGTTACATTGTTCCATGAGTTTGGATGCTTCTTGATCATGCTGTAAGTAAATGCCAATGTACAGTTCGAGCATGTACCAACCTGTGTCTATGTCAGTCTCAGTTGTGGTTATTCATAGGTTACCTCAAGCTTCTGTTTACTTGAATAAACTCTGTCATACAGTAGATTCAGATTGATTCTTTACATTTCCACTCGTCCTCATCAAAGTTATGGCTCTTGCTCCTGTTTTACCCTCTTAGCCAATATTTAGTGTGTCTATTTTGAGATTGCCTTATTGTTAGTTGGACTGAAATGAGCTTGTATTTTGTTTTCACCCATTGCAAAGGAAACATTCCAAAGAGAATATGCTTGGCTGTATTACAGCCAAACATCCTTAGCAGAAACCGTAAACCCCAGAATAGTGAAATTCAGTGCTTTGTGCAGCTCCACTAAACCACGAGGCTGACACTAGGCCTAGCTCGTATCTGTCTGTGCCTGGTGTAGTAGTGGGGTGTGTGGTGCTCCATAAACATAGTATTTACTGGCTTAATGCCAGTAAATACTATGATAATAACTTTAAGAAATTGTTTCTAGAATGTGTCTTTCCCAATTTCACACTTAGCTGGTTCAATTTGGTTTTAGTAAACTCCCTCAGGAGGGGTAAAAACACAATCCTAGGCAACACAGTGACTACGGTCTGGTTTCAATGATGGACTCTTTTGGCATAGAGAACCTACGTCACTACTTTATCCGCTGGAATAAAATGCAGAATAGTAGCTAGCAAGATGGAGATCACAGAAGTTATTTTTAATGAGTGCTGTTCGCAAGTGGCTAGTTGGCATCTACTACCTTAACTAAAACCACTGCAAAGGTTTTGCCTGCAAACTTTGTTTTTGAATTGTGACCGGCTGGATGGCTGCCTTGGTATTTGTTGGGAGAGCCCTGATCCCCCCCCCCCCCCCCTTATTGATGTAGGCAGTGATGTAGTTCCTCTATGCCAAAAGAGTCCATCATTGAAACCAGACCCTAATCACTGTGTTGCCTAGGATCGGGTTTTCGAGACTAAGCAGAAAGTGCCATGGGCCTAGCCCAACAAGCAGCAGTGAGGAACTGTAGTGTGAGCTCCCAGTGCTATCTATAGGGTGGTGGGTGGGTGGAGGGCATGTGAGGAGGTGTAGTATCATGTAGCTACAGAGACAGTAGGAGGAGGCCAATCTTACCATAGCAGATTGTCATTACTGCTTGTCCTGTAGTGATGAGGGAAAAATCTATACAGTTACATATTGCAATATTAAGTATTGATTTATTTTTATTTTTAATTATGGGTAGCGTTAGTCGGCTGTACCTGCTTATAAACAAATGTTCTCATGCTCTCTGTCGTCTCTCTCAGACATATAATGAGTAATATGTGTGGAACATCCAATCGCAATAAAATCACATTGTCGAATCGCAATACATATAGAATTGTGATAATCGCAATACATATCGCATCGACACCTAAGTGTTGTGATATTATCATATCGTGAGGTCCCTGGCAATTCCTAGGCCCATTATCCTGCTATTGCTTAGGATAGGAGTAGTGGAGTTGGAGTTCAGCTAACACCATTTAGCCTAAAATTGACCACAAAGAGGCTAAAGGACAAGGGCCAAGTGAGTTTTAGGACCTGTCGACTGGAGAAAGCCATTGTATGAATGAATCTGTTTGATGTTATGGCAGACATCCGCATGCATGTTTTACCCATTTCTTCTATAATCCCTGCCAAAGCCAATAATGATATCATTGTCGTTAGTATATATTATTGTAGCCTACTTCAAATGATTGGGTCTCAATTCGAAGACCATATCTGGATAATATGTATAAGCCACTTCTAGATCCATTTGTTTGGCAACAATAACTGGGTAGCATATCTATCTTGACTGAGAACACATGAGGGCATCCAAACTGTCCACAGGACTTTGAATGCTTTAACATGATTGAATAGAGTTAACAGCACCACCCCGGAATGGCTATTCCTCAACAATTGGGTGGCTAAGCATAATAAACATTCAGTTTGTGATAAAAGCACCAAATTTGGCACACGTTAATTCATTCCACATTCTCTCCCTTGTTTTGAGCCGGCATATCAGGAAATTGACCAAGAAGTTGTTCCTGTAAGTTGTGTGCTGTTTACTCCTTCATCAATGTTAATGCACAATATTTGCCGCATGTGATTCAAGCTGACTCAAATACAGCTGATTCAGGGCCTCCCGGGTGGCGCAGTGGTCTAGGGCACTGCATCGCAGTGCTAACTGCACCACCAGAGTCTCTGGGTTCGCGCCCAGGCTCTGTCGCAGCCGGCCGCGACCGGGAGGTCCGTGGGGCGACGCACAATTGGCATAGCGTCGTCCGGGTTAGGGAGGGTTTGGCCGGTAGGGATATCCTTGTCTCATCGCGCTCCAGCGACTCCTGTGGCGGGCCGGGCGCAGTGCGCGCTAACCAAGGGGGCCAGGTACACAGTGTTTCCTCCGACACATTGGTGCGGATGGCTTCCGGGTTGGAGGCGCGCTGTGTTAAGAAGCAGTGCGGCTTGGTTGGGTTGTGCTTCGGAGGACGCATGGCTTTCGACCTTCGTCTCTCCCGAGCCCGTACGGGAGTTGTAGCGATGAGACAAGATAGTAATTACTAGCGATTGGATACCACGAAAATTGGGGAGAAAATGGGATAAAGTTAAAAAATAAAAAAAAAATACAGCTGATTCAAATAACTAACTCATCATCAAGCTTTTTGAATTTTTGAATGTTATTATTTTTTTTTTTAAGGAGCAGATCAGCTATAATATTGCAGATTGTGGCTTCTATCAATGTAATTGTCTGCCTCATTTCCAATCCCCCATATATTTTTTTCTATCTTTATTATTTGCCCCTAACCCTACCGCCCCTCCGCTAATTGGAGTTAACTAATTAACAACAATACTTAAGCTTCTACTTCCAGTTTATACATACTATATACATTTTTCGGATACAGTATATTTTGCATTCGTTATCTTTTGTTTGTTTTTAGTCCCAGCCTTCAGCTACCCTCAACCCCTCCCATCTATCTCTGAAGACCATCCAGTTTTGATTTCTAGCTGCCATATATTTTTCCACTGTTCTGAGATGTTTTACAAAAGTTCTTAACCTTTCTATTATAATAATTTCTACAGATTGTATGTTAAAGAGAAACATTCATCAAGCATTGATTATTTGAATCAGCTGTGTAGTGCTATGGCAAAAAACAAAATGTGACCCGTTTCAGGGAGCTAGGCGTATGTCACTACTTCACAGGAGAGGCATTTGAAGCGTTATCAAAATGCTTTTTTGGGCAGAAATTATTTCTGGAACTTAAACTTTCATGTGTCTTAATAACAAACTTGTATGCCATCTGTATATACGAATACAATTGTTAAATTACTAGCCAAGTTGGAACCTTCCCGCTAGCCATGATTGAATGAGATAATAATGGGCTGTGCATGCCGAGAGATGAGTTTGGAATGGTCTGCCATGTAGCATGCTTCTGTCTATAACATGAGATGCTCAGTATGTGTAGATAATCCTTGCTACCGCAGCTTTTTTGAAAGATATAACGTTAGCCATGGAGAACTACAAAAGTGTTTCTACCGCTCTCAACAACATTGCTGCCCTGAATTTAGCAGGCACTATCGACAAAGATCAATAGGAAAACGTTGTGATGGACTACTTTCTGCACACGGTCAGTATGAATCGGGGTGACTTGGGACCATGTAAACAAGCTGCACAAACAAAACGGAAATGACACAGGATGTCTTACTTATACATTTTCAGATATTATACGTTTCACATGTTTCAGAAGTCAAAAGTGTTGAAGTGTACTGTTAGCCAGGTAGTAAATGTTAGCTTGCTGGCTCGCTAGCTAACGTTACGTGTATGATCTGTGTTTTGTATGATGATGAGCTAGGGCTAGGCAATATGGCCAAAATATTATATCACGGTATTTAAAATTAAAAAATGGACGGGATTGATGGTATTTTTTGTTTTTGAATAATAAAAGTTCTACATTTGCTTTATGAGTAGTGAGTGATCCTAGGGTGGCAACACATACATTCTAAGTGATTTCAATGAGACTTTCTCCATTGTGATTGTTTTATACTGTTCAATTCAACTTCAACTAAAACAAATTTCAGCACTTTTATAATTACTGCATTTCTTGCACTCAATTGCAGTGGTGGAAAAAGTACCCAATTGTCATACTTGAGTAAAAGTAAAGATACGTTAATAGAAAATTACTCAAGTAAAAGTGAAAGTCACCCAGTAAAATACTACTTTAGTAAAAGTCTAAAAGTACTTGGTTTTAAATATACTTAAGTATCAAAAGTAAATGTAATCGATAAAATGTACTTAGTATCAAAAGTAAAAGTATAAATAATTTCAAATTCCTTATATTAAGCAAATCAGATGGCACAATTTTCTTGTTTTTTAAATTTACGGATAGCCAGGGGCACACTCCAACACTCAGACATAATTTACAAACAAAGCATTTGTGTTTAGTGAGTCCTCCAGATCAGAGGCAGTAGATGACCAGGGATGTTCTCTTGACAAGTGCGTGAATTGGACCATTTTCCTGTCCTGCTAAGCATTCAAAATGTAACGAGTACTTTTAGGTGTCAGGGAAAATGTATGGAGTAAAAAGTACAGTATTTTCTTTAGGAAAGTAGTGAAGTAAAAGTTGTCAAAAATTAAAATAAAATTAAAATACAGATACCAAAAAACGTTACACACTGCTCAATTGAGATAATTTCCACACTGCCACGTTGGGCTGCACGATATGGGCTAATAATCTAGGATTTATTTTTAACCAAATGTTAGAATTGCGATTTGACTTAAGAATTAGAGCAAAACTGTTGGAATCATGGAAATAGAATGACTATTCTAATTCTATAGTTAGAATATAATAGTGGGCACTTTGAATACAGTGTTTGAGATGACAACAAATTAAAATGCCAGAGAGGAATTATTGTGACAGGACGGGAACTAAAGTGTTGATAAGTGTTTCCTAGGGGACCCTATAAGCTTTGGCTACATTGCATGTTTTCTCTTAGCTACTTCATGTAGCTAAAATATTTTTGCTTTGCATATTCCTCTTTGATTTAGAAGATACTGTTGCACAAACAACATGCTGATTTAGGTCTACACCATCACTGATATTATCAGGCTGTATTAGCTAGCTACGTTTGCTCTTACTCAGTACATTTATTAGCTAGCTAGTTAGCTAGCTAATAAAGATAGTCCTGAGTCCTGAGGATAGTCCCGAGGCATGGTCCTAGCTAGTTAGCTAGCTAGCTATTAGCGCTAGCGGCTAACAATTAGCATCTCACAAGATTTAGGGCAACTTGCTAAGAAAAGACAAACTAGCTGTTGTAAGAAACACAAACGAATAGTGTCATTATAGAACGCTAGTGGATTTATATTAAGAAGCAAAGTGAAAACAGCATTGTTATCAACATTGTTGCATGTGCTGCATTGACCATGCAGACTGAACGCAAGTGTCTCGTGGTAGAGGAACATCAAATGCTCTCCATGAGTGACAGGGGGCATGGCTAGGTCTGTGTGGAAAGTGGCATGGAGAGAAAATGCGGAGACGATGACTCAAGTAGCGAAGTAAACTATAGAAATTGACATTACACATGGTGTATCACATTTAACAAACCAAACATTCAAATACCGGTATAGAAGGTAAAGTAAAAACCCAAAGCGGTCCCCTGCTTCAATATCAAATCAAATGTATTTATAAAGCCCTTCTTACATCAGCTGATATCTCAAAGTGCTGTACAGAAACCCAGCCTAAAACCCCAAACAGCAAGCAATGCCGGTGTAGAAGCACGGTGGCTAGGAAAAACTCCCTAGAAAGGCCAGAACCTAGGAAGAAACATAGAGGGGAACCAGGCTATGAGGGGTGGCTAGTCCTCTTCTGGCTGTGCCGGGTGGAGATTATAACAGAACATGGCCAAGATGTTCAAATGTTCATAAGGGTCAAATAGTAATAATCACAGTGGATGTCGAGGGTGCAACAGGTCAGCACCTCAGGAGTAAATGTCAGTTGGCTTTTCATAGCCGATCATTCAGAGTATCTCTACCGCTCCTGCTGTCTCTAGAGAGTTGAAAACAGCAGGTCTGGGACAGGTAGCACGTCCGGTGAACAGGTCAGGATTCCATAGCCACAGGCAGAACAGTTGAAACTGGAGCAGCAGCACGACCAGGTGGACTGGGGACAGCAAGGAGCCATCAGGCATGGTCCTAGAGCTCAGGTCCTCCGAGAGAGAGAAAGAAAGAAGGAAAGAAAGAGAGAAAGAAAGAGAGCGAGAGAGCATACTTAAATTCACACAGGACACCGGATAAGACAGGAGAAATACTCCAGATATAACACACTGGCCCTAGCCCCCCGACACAAACTACTGCAGCATAAATACTGGTGGCTGAGATAGGAGTGGTCGGGAGACACTGTGGCCCCATCCGACGATACCCCCGGACAGGGCCAAACAGGCAGGATATAACCCCACCCACTTTGTCAAAGCACAGCCCCCACACCACTAGAGGAATATCTTCAACCACCAACTTACAATCCTGAGACAAGGCCAAGTATAGCCCACGAAGATCTCCCCCACGGCACAACCCAAGGGGGGGCGCCAACCCAGACAGGAAGATCACGTCAATGACTCAACCCACTCAAGTGACGCACACCTCCCAGGGTCGGCATGGAAGAGCGCCAGTAAGCGAGTGACTAAGCCCCTGTTACAGGGTTAGAGGCAGAGAATCCCAGTGGAGAGCAGTCAGAGACAGCAAGGGCGGTTCGTTGCTCCAGTGCCTTTCCGTTCACCTTTACACTCCTGGGCCGGACTACACTCATAGGACCTAGATGAGTCTTCAATAAAGACTTAAAGGTTGAGACCGAGTCTGCGTCTCTCACATGGGTAGGCAGACCATTCCATAAAAATGGAGCTCTATAGGAGAAAGCCCTGCCTCCAGGTGTTTGTTTAGAAATTCTAGGGAGAGTAAGGAGGCCTGCGTCTTGTGACCGTAGCGTACGTGTTGGTATGTACGGCAGGAAAAAATCTGGAAGATAGGTAGGAGCAAGCCCATGTAATGCTTTGTAGGTTAGCAGTAAAACCTTGAAATCAGCCCTTGCCTTAACAGGAAGCCAGTGTAGAGAAGCTAGCACTGGAGTAATATGATAAAATTATTTGGTTCTTGTCAAGATTCTAGCAGCCGTGTTTAGCACTAACTGAAGTTTATTTAGTGCTTTATCCGGGTAGGCGGAAAGTAGAGCATTGCAGTAGTCTTACCTAGAAGTGACAAAAGCATAGATACGTTTTTCAGCATAATTTTTGGACAGAAAGTTTCTGATTTTTGCAATGTTACATAGATGGAAAAAAGCTGTCCTTGAAACAGTGTTGATATGTTCGTCAAAAGAGAGATCAGGGTCCAGAGTAATGCCGAGGTCCTTCACAGTTTTATTTGAGACGACTGTATAACCATCAAGATTAATTGTCAGATTCAACAGAAGATCTCTTTGTTTCTTGGGACCTAGAACAAGCATCTCTGTTTTGTCCAAGTTTAAAAGTAGATAATTTGCAGCCATCCACTTCCTTATGTTGAAACACAGGCTTCCAGCGTGGGCAATTTTGGGGCTTCACCATGTTTCATCGAAATGTACAGCTGTGTCATCCGCATAGCAGTGAAAGTTAACATTATGTTTGTCAGAGGACAAATCATCCACAGAGACAAACTGATATCTTTCCGACAGATAAGATCTAAACCAGGCCAGAACTTGTCCGTGTAGACCCATTTGGGTTTCCAATCTCTCCAAAAGAATGTGGTGATCGATGGTATCAAAGGCAGCACTAAGGTCTAGGAGCACGAGGATAGATGCAGAGCCTCGGTCGAACGCCATTAAAAGGTCATTTACCACCTTCACAAGTGCAGTCTCAGTGCTATGATGAAGTCTAAAACCAGACTGAAGCGTTTCGTATACATTGTTTGTCTTCAGGAAGGCAGTGAGTTTGCTGCGCAACGGCTTTTTCAAAAAAAATTGAGAGGAATGGGAGATTCAATATAGGCCGATAGTTCTTTATATTTTCTTGGTCAAGGTTTGGCTTTTTCAAGAGAGGCTTTATTACTGCCACTTTTAGTGAGTTTGGTACACATCCAGGGGATAGAGAGCCGTTTACTATGTTCAACATAGGAGGGTCAAGCACAGGAAGCAGCTCTTTCAGTAGTTTAGTTGGAATAGGGTCCAGTATGCAGCTTGAAGGTTTAGAGGCCATGATTATTTTGTGTCAAGAGATATAGTACTAAAACACTTGAGTGTCTCCCTTGATCCTAGGTCCTGGCAGAGTTGTGCAGACTCGGGACAACTGAGCTTTGGAGGAATACGCAGATTTAAAGAGGAGTCCGTAATTTGCTTTCTAATGATCATGATCTTTTCCTCAAAGAAGTTAATGAATTTATCACTGCTGAAGTGAAAGCCATCCTCTCTTGGGGAATGCTGCTTTTTAGTTAGCTTTGCGACAGTATCAAAAATACATTTTGGATTGTTCTTATTTTCCTCAATTAAGTTGGAAAAATAGGATGATCGAGCAGCACTGAGGGCTCTTCGATACTGCACGGTATTGTCTTTCCAAGCTAGTCGGAAGACTTCCAGTTTGATGTGGCGCTATTTACGTTCCAATTTTCTGGAAGCTTGCTTCAGAGCTCGGGTATTTCTCATGACAAATGTTTTTAGTTTTTAGGGGTGCGACTGAATCTAGGGTATTGCACAAGGTTAAATTGAGTTCCTCAGTTAGGTGGTTAACTGATTTTTGTACTTTGATGTCCTTGGGTAGGCGGAGGGAGTCTGGAAGGGCATCAAGGAATCTTTGTGTTGTCCGAGAATTTATAGCATGACTTTTGATGATCCTTGGTTACGGTCTGAGCAGATTATTTGTTGCAATTGCAAACATAACAAAATGGTGATCCGATAGTCCAGGATTATGAGGAAAAACATTAAGATCCACAACATTTATTCCACGGGACAAAACTAGGTCCAGAGTATGACTGTGGCAGTGAGTAGGTCCGGACACATGTTGGACAAAACCCACTGAGTCGATGATGGCTCCGAAAGCCTTTTGGAGTGGGTCTGTGGACTTTTCCATGTGAATATTAAAGTCACTAAAAATTTGAATATTATCTGCCATGACTACAAGGTCCGATAGGAATTCAGGGAACTCCGTGAGGAACGCTGTATATGGCCCAGGAGGCCTGTAAACAGTAGCTATAAAAAGTGATTGAGTAGGCTGCATAGATTTCATGAATAGAAGCTCAAAAGACGAAAATGCAGTTTTCTTTAGGTAAATTGAAATTTGCTTTCATAAATGTTAGCAACACCTCCGCCTTTGCGGGATGCGCGGGGGATATGGTCACAAGTGTAACCAGGAGGTGAGGCCTCATTTAACACAGTAAATTCATCAGGCTTAAGCCATGTTTCAGTCAGGCCAGTCAAATCAAGATTATGTTCAGTGATTAGTTCATTGACCATAACTGCCTTGGAGGTGAGGAATCTAACATTAAGTAGCCCTATTTTGAGATGTGAGGTATCACAATCTCTTTCAATAATGGCAGGAATGGAGGAGGTCTTTATTCCAGTGAGATTGCTAAGGCGAGCACCGCCATGTTTAGTTTTGCCCAACCTAAGTCGAGGCACAGACACAGTCTCAATGTGGATAGCTGAGCTGACTACACTGACTGTGCTAATGGTAGAATCCACTAAGCTGGCAGGCTGGCTAACAGCCTGCTGCCTGGCCTGCACCCTATTTCATTGTGGATCTAGGGGAGTTAAAGCCCTGTCTATGTTGGTAGATAAGATGAGAGCACCCCTCCAGCTAGGATGGAATCCATCACTCCTCAACAGGCCAGGCTTGGTCCTGTTTGTGGGTGAGTCCCAGAAAGAGGGACAATTATCTACAAATTCTATATTTTGGGAGGGGCAGAAAACAGTTTTCAACCAGCGATTGAGTTGTGAGACTCTGCTGTAGAGCTCATCACTCCCCCTAACTGGGAGGGGGCCAGAGACAATTACTCGATGCCGACACATCTTTCTAGCTGATTTACACACTGAAGCTATGTTGCGCTTGGTGACCTCTGACTGTTTCATCCTAACATCGTTGGTGCCGACGTGGATAACAATATCCCTATACTCTCTACACTTGCCAGTTTTAGCTTTAGCCAGCACCATCTTCAGATTAGCCTTAACGTCGGTAGCCCTGCCCTATTGTAAACAGTGTATGATCGCTGGATGATTCGTTTTAAGTCTAATACTACGGGTAATGGAGTCGCCAATGACTAGGGTATTCAATTTGTCAGAGCTAATGGCGGGAGGCTTCGGCGTCTCAGACCCCGTAACGAGAGGAGTAGAGACCAGAGAAGGCTCCGGCCTCTGACTCCGACTCGCTGCTTAATGGGGAGAACCGGTTGAAAGTTTCTGTCGGCTGAATGAGCGACACCGGTTGAGCATTCCTATACCATTTCCCTCCAGAAGCCATGAGAAAGTTGTCCGGCTGCGGGGAGTGTGCGGGGATTTATACTACTATCTGTACTTACTGGTGGCACAGACGCTGTTTCATCCTTTCCTACACTGAAATTACCCTTGCCTAACGATTGCGTCAGAAGATGGGCTTGCAGCACAGCTATCCTCGCCGTAAGGCGATTGTTCTCCTGTATATTATGAGTACAGTTATTGCAATTAGAAGGCATCATGTTAATGTTACTACTTAGATTCGGCTGGTGGAGGTCCTGACGAACCACGTCCAGATAAAGCATCCGGAGTGAAAAAATTGAATGAAAAAAGTAGAGCGAGGGAAAAACTAAAACTATAAAAGTAATTAAAAAGTAAAAAAACATCAAGTTGTCAGGTAGCAAAGTAAGGTTAGCAACAAAACGCACAGCAGCACCTAAACAAGTCTGCAAGTTGTGACCGGAAGTTGTGACACATCGACCGGAAGTTGTGACACAGGCCGCTCAGCAAGGAATACCGGTATATCATAAAATACGGTATACCGCCCAGCCCTTTGATGAGCCAGGTGTGTCTCGGGTCGATTACAGCCATCTATTGTATTTCATGAACATGTCTAGACAATAGTGACCCATCCACTACATGTGGCTGGGTTGTGGTTATAGCATTTATTTCACATGACCCATCAATTTAGACGTGTGCCTGAGTAAGCATCATCTAATAATTATAAAATATCTTTATCTGTACACTTTCTATTTTTAGTATTGCTACTATGCAAATATGCAAGTAACTATTTGACTGTATCGTTTACACCTTCTGTATCCTGTGCATGTGACACACACAATTTTATTTTATATAGTGTCTCTTTACCAGAGATGGTAATGTAAAGAACAACATTACCTTCACCAAAGTCAGATTAGGATATAGGCGAAGGACTAGATAGTGTTTGTTTCCCTACAGTTTTTCCTTACTGCAGGCTACTACTTTCACCACTTTTAGTCTTGAAATCTTTGGTTGTTTACTACACTACATCACTCACTCTGTAATATTTAGTATTAAAACTAACTATGCATGAGATTTTGTTGCAAGCAGAACGCATCAGAGTAGGATTAGGTCTACACAGTGCCTTCGGAAAGTATTCAGACCCTTTGACTTTTTAAACATTTTGTTACGTTACATCCTTATTCAAAAATTGATGAAATAGTTTTTTCCCCTCATCAATCTACACACGATACCCCATAATGACAAAGCAAAAACAGCATTTTAGAAATGTTTGCTAATTTGTAAAGTAAAAAAAACATGAAATATTACATTTACATAAGTATTCAGACCCTTTACTCAGTACTTTGTTGAAGCACATTTGGCACTATTACAGCATCGAGTCTTCTTGGGTATGACGCTACAAGCTTGGCACACCTGTATTTGGGGAATTTCTCCCATTCATCTCTGCAGATCCTCTCAAGCTCTGTCAGGTTAGATGGGGTGCATTGCTACACAGCTATTTTCAGGTCTCTCCAGAGATGTTCGATCGGGTTCATGTCTGGGCTCCACAGAAGAACTCTGGATCTCTATCAGAGTGACCATCAGGTTCTTGGTCACCTCCCACCACCTCTTCTCCCCAGTTTGGCTGTTTGGCTGGGTGGCCAGCTCTAGGAAGAGTCTTGGTGGTTCCAAACTTCTTCCACTTAAGAATGATGTGTTCTTGGGGACCTTCAATGCTGCAGAAATACTTTGGTACCCTTCCCCAGATCTGTGCCTTGACACAATCCTGTTTTGGAACACTATGGACAATTCCTTCAACCTCATGACTTGTTTTTTTTTCAAATCCTTTGCAAATCATGTCCAATCAATTGAATTTACCACAGATGGACTCCAATGAAGTTTTAGAAATATCTCAAGGATGATCAATGGAAACAGGATGCACCTGAGCAAAATTTCGAGTCTCATAGCAAAGGGTCTGAATACTTATGTAAAAATATTTTTTTGTTTATTATTTGTAAATAATGTGCAGAAATTCTTAACCTGTTTTGTCTTTGTCATTTGGGGTATTGTGTGTAGATTGCTAAGGTATGAATTTTTTAAAATCCATTTTAGAAGTGTCTGAATACTTTCTGAAGGCACTGTATATCACGGTCACAAGGCATATGAACTAACAGGTTATAGAGCAAACACTGCAATTAACACAACACATAGGTTGTAATATGGCTTCCCCAGTGATTTTTATCCATGCACCGCTACTGTATCAAAGCCAGAGTTACATTTGTTCATATCCTTTGCTAGTTAGTGAGTTATTAGCCTAGTTATAGATAATTTGAAGTCAGCAATGGGGGAGTGATTGCTTCTTACGAGAACACAAAATGTGTACATTTCTAGACATCTGTGAAAAGTGAGTCAGGTAAAGAGCTTTTTTTTGGTCTTAAAGGGGCGATGTTGTATTTTGAGACAGGCTTGAATAAGCTAAGTAGCCAATAGGCAGAAGTTAGCATAATTTGTCTGATTTTCTGTAATAATGGTATGGAATAATAATACATTTTATTTTGTAAAGTGGTTTCTTGCATCAAACAACACAACATTTTCAATCACCTCCTTGTCTGAAAGACAAGTGGAAACAGGTTTTTTCAAAAGTCTCATGGAATGTAGGCTTAAATTGAACACCACACATTGGCTGCTACTGTAGGCTGAATGATACAACAGCTATTTCCATGTAAAAAATGTATGGGATGCATTTTCTCTGTTGTTTTTGATAGTAAGCCACTCTAGTAGGCCTACATTATGATCAAATAGCCTACTTAACCACTGTCTGATAGTGTAACTCAAAGTGGGTACAGCCTCAGAGTTCACAGTAAACACACACTGGAAGTTGCACAGAATTTTCACAACGTTCAAGTTTGCGCTCAGCAGACCTGAAATTTGGTCAGGGCCAAATTTCTTCTGAGGGAACATTGGTGTGAACGATGCTGAATAGGTGTAGACAAAGAAGAGCTCTCCAGTAGGTGTACCAAAACATTCAAGGGCCAACCTTTCTCCAACGTCGTATAGACTACTCGAAGAAATTCATCAATTATTTGTACATACTCATTCTAGGAAATGGGTATTGAAATTGAGAACACAAAAAAGGGAAGGAGAAGAGACCTGTAATTTCCCACCAATAACTCACTTTCACTCCTCCCAGGGGTGGAGCAACACTCGTATGTGCTATACATACTACTAGAGCAGACCTGAGGGAAATGAACAGAACTGACTGAGTGGAGTGCATGGGATAGTTATAGGTTGGTCCACTCTGCAGACCAGTTAGTTCTTCATTGCTGAGGCCATCTTCTAGTAGCTCCTTTGAAAGCCAACACTGTCTGGTAAAACCCAAAGCCTGTTCTATCTTTGAGGGGAATTGCTCCTTCTGTGACGGTAAGACTTGGCTTTTAACCTAGTTTTATTTTTCTTGTTGCATTAACTTAACTATTTAACCCTGGGGCATGTTTGATTATTTTGTGTGTTACATTGGAATGGGAGCTACACATTGAGTGTACACAACATTAAGAACACCTGCCCTTTAGTGACCAGGTGAATCCAGATGAAAGCTATGATCCCTTATTGATGTCACTTGTTAGATCCACTTCAATCAGTGTAGATGAAGGGGAGAAGATGGGTTAAACAAGGATTTTTAACTCTTGAGACAATTGAGACTTGGACTGTGTATGAGTGCCATTCAGGGGGTGAATGGGCCAGACAGGATTTAAGTGCCTTTGAACGGGGTATGATAGTAGGTGCCAGGCTCACCGGTTTGTGTCAAGAACTGTAACGCTACTGTTTTTTTCACGCTCAACAGTTTCCCGTGTGTATCAAGAATGGTCCACCACCCAAAGGACATCCAGCCAACTTGACACAACTGTGTGAAGCATTGGAGTCAACATGGACCAGCATCCCTGGGAAACGCTTTCATCACCTTGTAGAGTCCATGCCCTGACGAATTGAAGCTGTTCTGAGGGCAAAAGGGGGTGCAACTCAATATTACGAAGGTGTTTGTTCCTAATGTTTTGTACACTCAGTGTACATCATTAATCCTAACACACTGTCAGGTCAACCGACTCCCAACACATTGATGCTGAAGATGATAAAGAGAGATTTTACCCAAGTTACAGAATGACACATTGGTTTTGTTACCGTCTAAGCAGTCCCTGGCACAGGTCCCACATGCTAACTTTTAAGCAAAAGTTTATCAAAAGCTAACTGTTGGGGCTCCCGAGTGGCGCAGCGGTCTAAGGCACTGCATCTCCGTGCTAGAGGCGTCACTACAGACACCCACTAAAGACACCCTAATCCAGGCTGTATCACAACCGGCTGTGATTGGGAGTCCCATAGGGCGGCGCACAATTGGCCCAGCGTTGTCCGGGTTTGGCCGGTGTAGGCCGTCATTGTAAATAAGAGTGTGTTCTTAACTGACATGCCTAGTTAAATAAAGGTTAAATAAAAGTATAAAAAAGAAAATACATGCATTTGTTATACAAATCCCATTCAAGTCATGGGACCGATATTATCATTTTTTGCGCATCATGTCCAAATCTTCCGAAAGTATCAAAAATGTATTGAGAAGCTCAACAATCTCCTATAGATGTTTTGAGCATGATGAGCATGGATTGCTGTTATACCTTGTCCATAGACTGCTTCTAGGTTAAGGAAACCAATATGTCAAAAGATATAGATCATCCTAAATATGTTAAAAGGGCATTGTGTCATAGTACTTTTTTCCCCTTAGAATAAATAGGCATAATAGTTTTGTAATGCCCATATTTGACTCCTGGAAGGAAGCCTTTTTAAATGGTGTAATCATACCTAGTTACATTGTATTATCATGTACATTGCCTTCAGAAAGTATTCACTATGGCTGTGGCGGTCATGAAATTTTGTCAGCTGGTTATTGTCATGCAAAAGCCTGCCGGCCTCATGGTAATTGACCGTTAATTAACATAAACATGTTTAGCATTTCCAGGGCTCCATGCTTACAAGCCACTGATGCACACCTTTGGAACATCTATATTTAAAAAAAAAAGTCGAATAAATACATTTTATATACTGTACACCATCACAATAAATCCATGATTTATTTTAGGCAGGTCTAAAGAAACATTATGATATGAAGAAAAGTTATTTCAGAAGGACAGAATATGAGTTGTCCTACTGTATGTTATCTGGCTATGCGCCATGCCACAAGCTGTAGGCTTGTTAATTTAGGAGATAAGATATGCGTAAGTCCCATGCCTTTATTTTTAGATTATATGATTTTATAGTAAGAAGAATAGAATTGAACTTAACTGAATAAAATAGAAAGGATATTTTTCCCATTCTGGAGCGAGTGCGCATATGAAGTGCATGAAAGTTGAGCGTAAAAGTGATAATTTGAAACGTCCTATACGCTAGATTTAGAGTTATGTGTCAATTTTAGTTGTGAATGATACAAACCTTAGAATGACTTAGAAGTGAAATCATATATCGACTGCATGATGCGACGATAGGCTATTGATTTGAAAAATTATTTGTAAAAAGCTTGTGCTCTGTTCCTTGCCTCAGGCTGCACACGCTGTTTGCTCAAGTGATCATATTTTCACCTATAAGACTATTCTCAATGTAATCTTATCTTTACTAATATGTCAAATTAGTCTAAATTAGATTTAGAATGGCCCATTTAGTATGTTATCCATATGCACTGGAATAGTGAATGGAGGCCGCTTTCCCTCTAGTTCGTTTTTCAGGCTACTCCGGTTATTTCACTCCAAGCATCAACCACTGTTTAGGGAGCATGCAGCCTCTTGCTGCACGACAGGTGATATTCTGCCCAAACTCTGAATGCGATGGGTTCTCCAACCCTGTTCCTGCATTTGACCAGTGCTTAATTTGGAAAACCTAGTGAAATCGTATAATAACATGTATTCATAACTAAACATATTTCATTAAACTGTTGACAGCCCCTCTCTCTGCGCACTGGAGAAAGGAGAGCGAGGAGGAGATGGAAACGCATGGTGGTGAGATACAAATACAAATTCACTATAATTGTAGGCTTAGCTGCCCTGCACAATCAATCAACCAACAGCCCCTTACAAAAATGAACCATGCTAGTACAATGAAAACAATACCAAGGTTTTGTAGTGAAACATGAAAACATGAAAGCATGGTAGTTGTTTACATTGTATTATGATGGTCTGTATCCAACCGTTTTTCAGGTAAGGTGACCAAAAACGTAGTAATTTATGGTACTCACATAATGCAACATTGACTACTCGCGCTGCAATGGTAAGTGTATGCCTAGTAGACTCGTAAACCCATTTTAGCTCATAGTGAAAACCCACATGGTAGTGTAGTGTACCCTCTTAAACCTTGGGACCTGAATAGGGTATGGTGAGAAGAATGAAGGGAGTCTGAAACCTTAAAGATTTAAAATAGTTTGTTTATCTGGTGCTTCTCTCTTCAATACAGTTTTCAGTTGGCTCTCTCTCATTCAACTGACTTGGCTATTCTTATACAATTGTAAATAGCCAACATACTAAAACATTATTTGTTAAAAGGTGTAAATTATCATCTTATCTCATAGATACATTTTCATCATGTAATTCACAACATACAGTGCATTCGGAAAGTATTCAGACCCCAGCACTTTTTCCACATTTTGTTACGTTACAGCCTTATTCTAAAATGGGTTAAAAATAAAATTATCATCAGTCTACACACAATACCCCATAATGACAAAGCAAAAACAGTTTTTTAGACATTTTTGCATATTAATTAAATAAACTGAAATATCAAATTTACGTAAGTATTCAGACCCTTTACTCAGTACCTTGTTGAAGCACCGTTAGCAGCGATTACAGCTTCGAGTCTTCTTGGGTATGACGCTACGAACATGGCACGCCTGTATTTGGGGAGTTTCTCCCATTCTTCTCTGCAGATCCTCTCAAACTCTGTCAGGTTGGATGGGGAGCATTGCTGCACACTTATTTTCAGGTATCTCCAGAGATGTTAGATTGAGTTCAAGTCCAGGCTCTGGCTGGGCTGCTCCTGTATTGTCTTGGCTGTGTACTTAGGGTTGTTGTCCTGTTGGAAGGTGCATCTTCGCCCGAGTCTGAGGTCCTGAGCGCTCTGGAGCCGGTTTTCATCAAGGATCTCTCTGTACTTTTCTCTGTTCATCTTTTCCTTGATCCTGACTAGTCTCCCAGTCCCTGCCTCTGAAAAATATCCCCACAGCATGATGCTGCCACCACCATGCTTCACCGTACGGATGGTATTGGCCAGGTGATGAGCAGTGCCTGGTTTCCTCCAGATGTGACACTTGGCATTCAGACCAAAGTTTGATCTTGGTTTCATCAGACCAGATAATCTTGTTTCTGATGGTCTGAGACTCCTTTAGGTGCCTTTTGGCAAACTCCAAGCGGGCTGTCATGTGCCTTTTACTGATGAGTGTATACCACCCCTACCTTGTCACAACACAACTGATTGGCTCAAACGCATTAAGAGGGAAAGAAATTCCACAAATTAACTTTTAACAAGGCACACCTGTTAATTGAAATGCATTCCAGGTGACTACCTCATGAAGCTGGTTGAGAGAAGGCCAAGAGTGTGCAAAGCTGTCATCAAGGCAAAGGTTGACTATTTTGTAGAATCTCAAATATAAAATATAGTTTGATTTGGTTACTACGTAATTCCATATTTGTTATTTTATAGTTCTGAAGTCTTCGCTATTATTCTACAATGTATAATATATTAAAAATAAAGAAAAACCCTTGAATGAGTCCGTGTGTCCATACTTCTGACTGGTACTGTATGTAAGTGTGATATTTCCGTTTTTATGTTTAATTTCATTTGCAAAACTGTTTTTGCTTTGTCATTATGGGGTATTATGGGGTATTGTGTGTAGATTGATGAGAAAAAAATAACAATTTAATACATTTTAGAATAAGGTTGTAACGTAACAAAATGTGGAAAAAGTCAAGGGGTCTGAATACTTTCCGAATGCACTGTATCTCACATTCTTCCAACATTCTCCCACATTTCATGTTGGCAACACAGGGAACCCAAACATGAGCAAAATACGGTACTATTAATACAGAAAGTATTGCCTCTTTTTCACAGCAACTACTTAACTTTTTCTCTGACGTTGCAGTCAAACTAGGACCAAGAATAGTAGCCTGCCTCTGACTTGTAGCCCGCCCCTGAAACTTGCCCATACTGGTATATAAATTCATCAATATAATGCCAACCAACTTCTTTTGTACCATGTATCTTAATTGTTCATTACCATGTTATTTCCATGATCCACATCTATACCATGGTATAATGGCAGTACAATGGCAGGACCATGCTAGTACCATCATACTTCAAGGCCAAACCATTTCCATCGTTCTCACAGGCTACAAGTCAGACACATCCGGGACGCAACTGCACGTGTCCGTATCCAATTCCCGAGGTGCATATTGAAGATATTGGAAGAACTGTTGAAATGTACTTTTCGTCAGCCAACAAGATGAGTAGGCCTAACAAACAACAAAAGCACTAGCCTATGTCAATCTACTATCCCCCATAGTACAAAAGTCAACCTATTCTGTGCGAGAAATAAATATTCCAAACATAGTCTGGGACTGTTGCGGGATACGATAGATCAATTAATACAACCACACGCAACAGATCAGAACGTTTAGCTTTAAATGTTGATAAACTATTAGGTTATTTCTTCACATTATAAGCGCAGCAATGCGCACATGGTAGTAGGCTATAAGTGCCAATGTTCCATTAGCGGAAAACACCAATATCAAAAGTGACCGCAAATGCAATTATGCATGTACCGGTAATGCTTTTATTATAAAGGTGCATTTTTTGGCTCAAAATTATCTTCCCCAAACTTGAAACTCACGCGCTGCTTATGTATGACAGTTAGGCTCTACACCCCTTGTAATTAATGTGCTTAATTTTAAGAAGTTATTTGGCGACTTTAGTTGTGACACAAACCTTATCAAACATATAGGCCTATGGGATAGGCTACATGGACTACAGGAAAAGGAGGACCGAGCACGCCCCCATTCTCATCGACTGGGCTGTAGTGGAGCAGGTTGAGAGCTTCAAGTTCCTTGGCTTCCACATCACCAACAAACGAACATGGTCCAAGCACACCAAGACAGTCGTGAAGAGGGCATAACAAAACCTATTCCCCCTCAGTAGACTGAAAAGATTTGGCATCGGTCCTCAGATCCTCAAAAGGTCCAAGACGCTTCTATCCCCAAGCCATAAGACTCCTGAACAGCTAATCAAATGGCTACCCCCCTTCTACACTGCTGCTACTCTCTGTTATTATCTATGCATAGTCACTATAATAACTACCTACATGTACATATAACCTCAATTACCTTGACACCGGTGCCCCCGCACACTGACTCTGTACCGGTACCCCCTGTATATAGCCCCGCTATTGTTATTTACTTCTGCTTTTTAATTATTAGTTATTCTTATCTCCTACTTTTTATCTCCTACTATTTTTTGTATATTTACATTTTTTTTGTATTTTCTTAACTGCATTGTTGGTTAAGGGCTTGTAAGTAAACATTTCACTGTAAGGTCTACATGTAACGATGTACACTGAGAGTCAGTGAACAGTGCACCAACATGACAAACAGAAACAACGATAACTGGGGAAGAAACCAAAGGGAGTGACATATAAAGGTCAGGTAATCAAGGAGGTGATGGAGTCCATGTGAGTGTCATTATGCGCGTAACGCTGGTGACAGGTGTGCGCCGTAACGAGCAGCCTGGTGATCTAGAGGCCGGAGAGGGAGCACACGTGACAGTATCCCCTCCCAGATGCGCGGATGACGACCCCGGGGATCAGGAGCGGACCGGTCTCCTCTGCTAGGGCGCGGGAACCTGTCGATCCGGCTGAGGCGCGGGACCATGACAACCTAGAGCGCCGGAGAGAGAGCATACGTGACAGCACCCCCTCCCCGGCGTGTTCGGCTCCAGCCGCAGGACGCCAACCAAAAGGACGATCCCGGGGATCCGGAGCTGACCAGTCGCCTCCGCTGAGGCGCAGAAACCTGACGAACCCGGCTGAAGCGTGAGAGCCTGATGAGCCGGCAGAGACCTCCCCGGTTGCCTCGGTCGAGGCATGGGAACCTGTTCACCCGCTGATGCATGGGAGCCTGTCGAACCCGCTAATGCATGGGAGCTTGTCGAACCCACTGAGGCATGGGAGCCTGTCGAACCCGCTGAGGTATTGAAACCCATCGGGCCCGCTGAGGCAGGGGAACCTGTCGATCTCGCTGAGGTATTGAAACCCGTCGGGCCCGCTGAGGCAGGGGAACCCGACAAACCGCCTGAGGCCTCCCAGGAAGCTCCGGTTCGGACACCCGGACCCGACATCACCTCCAACACCAAAACAAAACAGAAAAAAACAGTCTCTGATGCTTCCCTTTGTTGAGTCGTCATTCTGTAACGATGTACGCTGATAGTCGGGAAGCAAGTTCAGGGAGTGAATACGTTTAATAAATAAACGAATAGCGCACCAACATGACACAGAAACAGAAACAACGACGACTGGGGAAGAAACCAAAGGGAGTGACATATAAAGGGCAGGTAATCAAGGAGGCGATGGAGTCCAGGTGTGCGCCATAACGAGCAGCCTGGTGACCTAGAGGCCGGAGAGGGACACACGTGACACTACACCTGTTGTATTTGTCGCATGTGACAAATAAAATTTGATTTGACATGGGGTGTGACTGATTTGAAAAAGTTGCTAAAAAAAGGCTTTGTTTCTTATGCTGAGCATCATTCACAAGTGATAATTTATCATTCACAAGTGATAGGCTGATATTGTCACCCATCAGACTATTCTTGATTTAGTCTTGTCTTTACATATACTAAATAATATATGTGTGACATTTGTTTTGATTTAGAATGGACCATTATCATGCACCTGTATCGAAACAGGGGCAGCGGAAAAAATACATGTCATCTATGCACTTAAATAGCAAGTGGCGGATGCTTTTCCCCGTGGTTCATTTTCATGCCAGCCAGGTAGGCTATACTCCTGTTGTAAATATAAGCAATGTGCATAATATTAGGAATGTTGAGTAATACATATCGTAGGCCTAGCCTGTAGAAAGCTGATGGGATCCTCCTCTTTTTATTAGCGGTTTTCTCCCACGATTGCATAGCCTATAGAAATGTTGTGCAACATGAGCTCATGGGCTCTCAGGAAGTGTTTGATTAGATTTTCGAAACACATTTGCATTGATGTCAGAGTGATTAGAGGGACAATAGAGTTTTGAGTACCAGGCAGTTAGCAAGTTTGGTAATTTAAATAGAGCAGCATCAGAGCTTAGAGAAGTCTAATTACTGTGACTAAACGGTCATGTGGAATTTGACTGCCTTCATGACTCGTGACCGCCGGTGTGGCGGTAATACGGTCACCGCAACAGCCCTATGCTTAAACTCTAATATGCATATGGGTGTTTTGACTTCATCATCATCTTAGAAAGCGTTGTCCATTTCATTGTGTTAGGCTTTGAAACAACAACCACAATGAACATGTTTTCCACTCAGTTTCAACCTGTTTTAGAACTTCTTTCTTCAAATTGACCAATCACAGTGAGGTGAGTTTTTAAAGTATGATAGGCCTACTGTTTTGATGGTAACAAAACAGTAGTATTGATGTCAGAGTGGTTAGAGTGACAATAGAGCCCTGAGTACCAGGCCATTAGCACCTGATGGTTGTTAGCAAGTTAGCAAGTACTACCAACGCATGTCCAGTGTATTAAGAGGAGATTACTGTGACTCAACGTTCAAGTTAAATTTTACTGCGGTCATGACTCATGACTGCCGGTGCGGCGGTAACACGTTGGCAACACTGCAACAGCCCTAATATTCATACCCCATTTTTTTTAATCCATATTTAGTTTTGTTACAGCCTGAATTTAAAATGTATTAACATTTTATTTTGTCACTGATCTACACAGTACCGCATAATCTCATAGTGAAATTTTGTTTGTCTAATTTTTCAAAAATGAATACAAAATTGAAAGCGAAAATGTTTTGAGTCAATAGGTATTCAACCACTTTGTTACGGCAAGCCTAAATAAGTTCAGGAGAAAAATGTGCTTCACAAATCGCATAATAAGTTATAAATTAGGCCGTGGATGGTGTATCAATACACCCAGTCACTAAAAAGATACAGGCATCCTTCCTGACTCAGTTGCCAGAGAGGAGGGAACTTCTCATGAATTTCACCTTGAGGCCAGTGGGGATTTTAAAACAATTACAGAGTTTAATGGTTGTGATATGAGAACTGAGGATGGATCAACAACATTGTAGTTCTTCCACAATACTAACCTTAATGACAGAATGAAAAGAAGGAAGCCTGTACAGAATAAAACGTATTACAAAACATGCATCCTGTTTGCAACAAGGCACTTAAGTATACAAAGAGTTATGTTTGGGGCAAATCCAACACATCACTGAGTACCACTTTTCATATTTTCAAGCATGGTGGTTGCTGCATCATGTTATGGGTATGCTTGTCATTGGCAAGGACTAGCGAGTTGTTTAGGATAAAAATCAATGGAATATAGCTATAAGCACAGGCAAAATCCTGCTTTCCAACAGACACAAATTCACCTTTGAGCAGGACAATAACCTAAAATAAAAGGCCAAATCTACACTGGAGCTTACCAAGACAAGATTGAATCATGAGTGGCCTAGTTACAATTTTGACTTAAATCGACTTGAAAATCTATTGGCAGACTTGAAAATGGCTGTGTAGCAATGATAAACAATGAACTTGACAGAGCTTGAAGAATTTAAAAAAGATTATAAAAAAATAAATAAAAAATATTTATTTTTTATTTTAAATAGGATTTTATGAAGAATAATATTGTACAATCCAGGTGCGCAAAGCTCATAGAGACTTACCCCCAAAAGACTCAGGTGTAATCGCCACCAAAGGTGCTTCTACAAAGTATTGACTTATCAATTAAATGATCTAATATGTTTTCACCATGTCATTATGGGGTATTGTGTGTAGAGAAAATATATTTAATCCATTTTGAATTCAGGTTGTAACACAACAAAATGTGCAATAAATCAAAGTGTATGAATACTTTCTGAAGGCACTGTATGTATGATATTAATTATTGTTGTGTAATTCAATTTAAATATGGTGAATTTTAGCTTTAGTGAATGTTAATGAATTTCCCCATGGAATTAATTAGCTTATAGGATAAACAGCATCTTCCCCTGATACGGAGAGTAATTGATTTCCATGTGCTCCAAATGTAAAAAAGTGTTTCTGACTTGAACAATTTTACCATTGTCACATAATTGAATAAAAGAGAACAATGCAGACATCAAATTTCAATTCAATTTATACTGGGAAGTCATTAAACACTGTTAGTTTCCCATGTTCTTGGGTTCATTTCGATTACTGCTCTCTGCACTTGTTGTGCAATGTGCAGTCATTGACAAGTCTGAGCTTTTTCTCTAACAGTCGACTAATCTGTTTGTACACTAGCACATTGTTTCAGCGATTAGTTTTCAGAAAAATGTCAATCTAGTTTTCTCCCCAATCTGTGGCATATATCAGCATCCTCACCACTGGTGCCTTTGGTCAGCTAAAGACAAGTGTCTTCAACCATTAGAAAGGGAGGGAGTTTTTTTCCCAGTGATGAAATTTATGTTTGAAATTGGGAAAGGAACTAAAAGTGTTGCCTCCACCCCCCTCCTTGTCACATGTCCCTTTCACAGCATAGAAAAGTTCCTGGATTAGTGGAGAATTAATACAAAGGAGAGACGCCACTTCAGCTTCGGTCGGAAACAAGGGAATCGAGAGAGCAACGGGACGACGTCGCACGCGAGCCGCTGTTACTGCAACATACCAGTGTCCAGAAGAAGACGAGTCCCCAAAAAGAGACGCGCAGCAGCACGGACTTAGACTACATCCTCACGGAAGAGAAAGAGGTCCCTCTGCTTGAAAGCGCTCCTGACTGAAGCATGGAGGAAAAGCAGTTTTCGGGGATTCTGGTGAGTTGAAGTTTTTGTTTATTGTATTTCTATTTAGTCTTTCCCCCTCCCTCCCATACTCATCTCCTCACACACCCCGTCATAGACTGAGGGGAGTAGGACGCCACACAAGTGTCTGGTGGGAAGACTAGAGGAGTCTTGTTTAGGACTGGTAAAATAACTTGTGGAGGCTTCTCTTCTTTAAGGGTGGCAAATCACACTTGAGCTACAGTATTGTTTTGTCAATGATGAGGAATAGCAGTGTGCAGCTGTTGCCCAGCAATTGAACATTAGTTGACCTTATGCTGCTGATCATGTATCCCTTTGTTACTTGGTCACTGGTCTAGCCCTATAGACCAAGGATCAGCTAACTGGATGACAACTGGAAAGACCTATAGTCTACCTAACAAAATGTAGGCTAATGAAATATAAACATGTCTACTGTTTTTGTTGCTTTGTTCAATATACTGTCAAGGCCAGTAGTGAAGTAAAGTTTGTGTTATTTCCCAAGTTTTCTGTTAATTCCTCTCTGTAGCCCTATTGCCACTTTGTAGTCCACACTGAAATGTCAGTAAACACTACAATTTCTGGGGGGGTACTTAATTTTCCCTGAAATATAGTTTTTCTAATGTAATGATTTTGGGTTATAGTGCCACATTTATAATGTTTGTGGGAGATAATCCAATGTTTACTTTAAAGACTATAAATTACATCCAGTTAAAATATAGAATTATTTTGGTAAAGGAAAAATAAATCATGTTTCATACCAAAAATAAAATGTTATTGCATATCAACCAAATATCTGGTTAGTGACTTGAAAGGTCCTTTAGATAATATACAGTATGTACTTGGGTTAAAGTAATTAAATAGCACTTTCATTTGAATGAAATGTTTTTTTGTGTGTGAAGAATTATCCTTTTGGTTTAGCCTATCATTTGAAGACATAGAATAGGCCTATTTATCAAGTCGACAAGGTGTTACCTGTACTTGATCAATGAGATTTTCCAAGATTCTTGCTTGAATTCAGCCAAACATTCCTAAGTGTCCTGTCTATTGTTTTATGTATTTTGTATGTGTTTAATGTTTGTATAACTTGTATGAAATTGGTTTTTGACTATCCCTAATATTTCATTCCATGCCTTTATCCCTTTTGATTTTGACTACTGAGAACACTGGGGAACACTGGGGATAGTGGCTAGCAGCCACCCCTGGCCACAGTATTAGTACTGAAGTTACTGGACCTTGGGTGGCTTTACCCAACCGGACCCCTTGGGTGGCTTTACCCAACCGGACCCCTTGGGTGGCTTTACCCAACCGGACCCATGTGTCTGTCAAGCAGGTATACTGCAGGCTGATTGTTTGACTTGGCCGAGGTGGCTTTCGCAGCAGCCACTTCTGTAATTGTCTGGACAGTGTGTCCCTGGCTGAGGGCCACAGAGAAACTCTCCACTGAACTCAAATACAGCTTACTCACCACTTTAAAACTGCCTTAACTGTAATACATTACACATCTTGCTAGGTTAAATGAAATGATTAATTCATTTAATTGTAGAGGTTATGATGTAATTTTCCAGGAAACTAGCGTAACTTGATAAATCATACACAAAATACATATTTTGAAAAAATGTACAGGCTCTTGCAGGTTGTTCCAAGGTTATACAGTTGAAAGACAATTTGATATAGAGTTAGCTTATAGAATAAGCAAATAAAGATCGCAAGTAGTCACATAAATTATTTGTATTGTATTTCATAAGTGAGTCCTACTAGTCCTAGTCATCAAACCACTCTGTAAATATTTTTCGGCCAAGACGTCAATAACAACATCACATGTTCTTCACAACAACATTTTCAAATTTCACACTGCTGTTAGTAAAACAGAGAAATGGACAGAGAGAGATAGTAAAACCTCTCTTATCTGGACAGGAAAAAAACATACGAGTAAGGTCAAACCTTGAGGTTTAAACGTGAAGTCAAAAGTAGAAAGAGACAAAATCCCTCAACAAAAAAAATCCCTCCAAAAATCCCTCCCCTCTTGTGATTGGTTCCCCCCTGCTCCGGTCCCCATTGCTGAGTCTGTTGTCTTCCACTGAGAGACAGTGATGCTAATCATTTCACAGGACCGAGCCCTTCTCCCGCCATCAATAACTGCCACGGCTCCCCTACATACAGTGTATTATATTACATACAGTAGAATTGCCTCCATCTTTAGATTTTATGACATGATGTATTACTGATTTATAATGTTTTGTTCTTATACATAACCTACAGTAATTGACGTTTTAGTACTTGTATACTTATTTTCACTTACTGCTAAAATTGCTCTTTCTAGTTTTCTATCTATTTGAGAGCTTACTTGCCATGGACATGCTGCTTATTCTGCTTGGGATTGTGCATTAGAAACCCAAGTCTGACTCTTTCCAACCTTTCTAAGAGAGGCATTATCTTCTGAATTGCTCTCCTGCATCTTTTATAGCGTATGGACTCACTTTCCCTGAATTGGCAGCCGGATGAGGTTTTGGTGCACCGTTTTACGAGACAGCTAGCTGTCTTATGCATTGAGAGAGGATATGTTGGGGAAGGGACACGCATCACGTGTCGTTGTGCCTCTTCTGTAATCGTCTAAGACAGTGTTTGCCCTCTCCAGTCCTCCAGTACCCCCAACAGTATACATTTTTGTTGTAGCACCAGACGAGCACACCTGATTCAACTTGTCAACTAATCATCAAGCCTTCAATTAGTTGAATCAGGTGAGTTTATCAGGGGCTACAACAGAAATGTGTGCTGTTGGGGGTCCTGGAGGACTGGAGTTAGGAAACACTTCTCTAAGAAAGCGAAGAGAAAGAATGCATGTGAAACAGACATTGAAAACATATTTGTGCCCGGTAATGACGGGGGTATTTCTGCTTGGCCTGTCAGAGACGAAAGACTAAAGATCAGTAGCAGAGCGACTGTTAACGGTGGTGACTTCTTGCACCCCCCTCCCCTGGGTACTAGGGTAGTGCTGCAGTGAGTTGCATTTCCCATGGGCTGCCTGCTAATGTGGGCTTCTTTGAAGGGTCCCGCAGGACAGGAGCCATTTCTGCCATGTTAAGAACCATTCTGCCATGAAATGGTTTACAGTAGGTTAGCTGCAGACTAAGAGATACAAAAACGTCTGTTCCTTAGCAATGAAAAAGGGGAAAAAATAAGTATATTGCGAATATTGATGTAGTTTGTCTTTTATGTTTCTTACTTGTTAACATTCTCACCTTGGAAAACTGGCAAGACATTTAGTGTAGTATTGAGGTGTTGAGGATCTAAACGACTTGTATGTTGTACATAATTGCCTTGCCATGTGAAGTTTGTGTAAAGACAACGGGTGGCAAGCATAAGTTCGTCTGTCCGTCAAGTCTTCAGTCTGCTTAAAGCTTTTCCTTCCCTTCTTATGTAAGGAGGACCATATTGAGCCGTCAGTCATTCACTTGAATTAGCTTGAGTGTTCACATCTTTGTAACTGTGCAACTGTGCTGCCTTCAGGGGCATAGGAACAGATGTGACGGAGCAAAGGGGAAGTCAAAACATGATTTCTGTTTGTTTGAGCCTCTGACTGTACAGTGCAGTGCACCAAGAAGCAGAGCCAGGGAAAATGCAGCCACTGTGGCGAAGGTACAATGGGGGGACAAGGGCCACCAAATGCCAAACACGTCCACTGCTGCGCTTCCTTTAAAAAGTTTCCCCAACCAAAGGGCCCATTGAGTTTCGGCCTTTAGATTTCATTTGAAGAAACCACTCAGGCTGAAAATGTAGTTTTTTCCTACTTTTCTTCCTCTCTCTTCTGTTTAATGGCAGCCCCCTCCAAATAAAGGATAAACAAAGTTAAAAGAAAAAGGGAGAGACCCACTTTCGCTGGCTACTGTGTGAAATTATGGACAGCAGTTGAGCATTGTGTTCCCTCGAGGCCTCTTAAATCTTCTCATCTCTTTTATTATTATTATTTTCAACGGTCCAATTGAGGTCCTTCAAAAGGCTTTTCACCCCATATTTAGGTAATTTGTTGCGCTTGAACTCCACCTGCTCTGCCCCTTGTCTCGTGAATGGGAGATATAGGCATGGGACGAAGGCGGGTCTGCTGTTCTCAGGGCTCCCTCACAGGAACACCGCCTTCATATTATGTATCACTTTGATTCCGTCCATGTCCAAGGCCCCCCGAAAGCATCTCCAAACGTTTTCTCTTTCTTGCTCACATTCCATTGCACTAGATTTGCAGCGGCAATATGTGCATACACATGTAGCCTAATATATTAATTATTTCTCCAAAAAGGTATTGTTTTGAAGTAATTTACTAATACAACTAATTATTCTGTTGAGTTGTTATCATGACTTGACAAAGAAAAGTCTTCCTTTTTAGAACATAGCTGTAACGATCGTCGTAATATTCTTCCTCCTCCTCGGACGAGGAGAGGCGAGACGGGTCGGACCAATAAGCAGAGTGATTCGTGTCCATGATATTTTAATGAATCGAACTGAACACTTAACATACAAAAAAACAACAAAACGTGACAAAACCGAAAACAGTCCCGTGTGGCACGAACACTGACACGAAATACAACCACCCACAAAACACACGTGAAACCCCGGCTGCCTTAGTATGATTCTCAATCAGGGACAAACGATCTACAGCTGCCTCTGATTGAGAATCATACCAGGCCGAACACAAAACCCCAACATAGAAAAACACACATAGACCAACCCACCCAACTCACGCCCTGACCAACTAAATAAATACAAGAAAAAAGGAAAACAGGTCAGGAACGTGACATAACCCCCCCCTTAAGGTGCGAACTCCGGGCGCACCCGCATAAACTCTAGGGGAGGGTCTGGGTGGGCGTCTGTCCACGGTGGCGGCTCTGGCGCTGGTCGTGGTCCCCAACCCACCATAGTCAAACCCCGCTTCCGTGGTCTCCTCCCAATGGCCACCCTCCATGTCAAACCCACTCTACCAAAAGGCAGCACCGGACTGAGGGGCAGCACCGGACTGAGGGACAGCACCGGACTGAGGGGCAGCACCGGACTGAGGGGCGGATCCTGGCTGGCTGGCTCTGACGGATCCTGGCTGGCTGGCTCTGGCGGATCCTGGCTGGCTGGCTCTGGCGGATCCTGGCTGGCTGGCTCTGACGGATCCTGGCTGGACGGCTCTGGCGGATCCTGGCTGGACGGCTCTGGCGGATCCTGGCTGGACGGCTCTGGCGGATCCTGGCTGGACGGCTCTGGCGGATCCTGGCTGGACGGCTCTGGCGGGTCCTGGCTGACTGGCTCTGGCAGGTCCTGGCTGACTGGCTCTGGCAGGTCCTGGCTGACTGGCTCTGGCAGGTCCTGGCTGACTGGCTCTGGCAGGTCCTGGCTGACTGGCTCTGGCAGGTCCTGGCTGGACGGCTCTGGCAGGTCCTGGCTGGACGGCTCTGGCAGGTCCTGGCTGGACGGCTCTGGCAGGTCCTGGCTGGACGGCTCTGGCTGGTCCTGGCTGGACGGCTCTGGCTGGTCCTGGCTGGACGGCTCTGAAAGCTCAGTACCGACGGACAGCGCTGGGCAGGCAGACAGTTCAGGCGCCGCTGGGCAGACGGCAGACTCTGGCCGGCTGAGACGCACTGTAGACCTGGTGCGTGGTATAGGCACTGGCTGCGCTGGAGAGGAGGAAGGCTCTGACAGCGCTGGACAGGTGGGAGCAGCTGGAGAGAGAACCCGGAGAGACAGCCTGGTGCGGGGGGCTGCCACCGGAGGACTGGTACATGGAGGTGGCACCGGGTATACCGGACCGTGAAGGAGGACACGTGCTCTTGAGCACCGAGCCTGCCCAACCTTACCAGGTTGAATGGTGCCCGTAGCCCTGCCAGTGCGGCGAGGTGGAATAGCCCGCACTGGGCTATGCTGGCGAACCGGGGACACCATTCGTAAGGCTGGTGCCATGTATGCCGGCCCGAGGAGACGCACTGGAGGCCAGATGCGTTGGGCCGGCTTCATGACATCCGGCTCGATGCCCAACTTAGCCCTACCAGTGCGGCGAGGTGGAATAGCCCGCACTGGGCTAAGCACGCGTACTGGGAACACCGTGCGCTTTACCGCATAACACGGTGTCTGACCAGTACGACGCCCTCTCACTCCACGGTAAGCACGGGGAGTTGGCTCAGGTATCCTACCCGGCTTTGCCACACTCCTCGTGTGCCCTCCCCCAAGAAATTTTTGGGTCTGACTCTCGGGCTCCCAACCGCGTCGCCGCGCTGCCTCCTCATACCAGCGCCTCTCTGCCTTCGCTGCCTCCAGCTCCGCCTTGGGACGGCGATATTCCCCTGGCTGAGCCCAGGGTCCTTTGCCGTCCAGGATCTCCTCCCAAGTCCAGTAGTCCTGTGTATTCCACTGCTCGAACATACGCTGCTTGGTTCTGATTCGGTGGGTGGTTCTGTAACGATCGTCGTAATATTCTTCCTCCTCCTCGGACGAGGAGAGGCGAGACGGGTCGGACCAATAAGCAGAGTGATTCGTGTCCATGATATTTTAATGAATCGAACTGAACACTTAACATACAAAAAAACAACAAAACGTGACAAAACCGAAAACAGTCCCGTGTGGCACGAACACTGACACGAAATACAACCACCCACAAAACACACGTGAAACCCCGGCTGCCTTAGTATGATTCTCAATCAGGGACAAACGATCTACAGCTGCCTCTGATTGAGAATCATACCAGGCCGAACACAAAAACCCCAACATAGAAAAACACACATAGACCAACCCACCCAACTCACGCCCTGACCAACTAAATAAATACAAGAAAAAAGGAAAACAGGTCAGGAACGTGACAATAGCAAAACATTTAATTTTGAAATGATTAGAATTAAGCATTTTTGTCTCCTTTTAAATTTTTCACATGTTCACTAACCTACATTATCTCCCTTACACATGTCCGTTACTAGAAATCTGGCATCATTTCAAATACTAGATAAAATCCTACAACCACCCTGGACCAGTTCTGTTTACCTAGCTAGATAAAGGGCCTTCATTCACCATAGCATGTATGCAAACAAATGTCAATTCTACTTTTGAGCCCGTGTGAATATATATATATTTTTTAATGTAGCCTAACTCTTGAAAAAGCACCTGTACTAACCTTGTGGTAGCTATTTCGGACAAAAATTATATTTGGAGTTAGTTTTTTCCCTATAAAGCCCTCTTAATTTTGATCACTTCTCAAAAAAGTCAGGTCGACAACAATTTCTGCTGCTGCTCTTCTAATTTGCTCATTGGTTAATCCACGTGAGGTGAACTAAAGTCACATGTACCTCACTTTCATCCCCAGCAATGGTCCCATATGTTTGTCAAAATGTGTATGTTGTGTGCTTTATCTGGCCCGATTTGTTCCCCAGCTACTCCACTGAGCCCCATTCTCCCTGGAGGCAATCTGAGCTACACGCTATTTATAAAGAATTAACAGCTGGGGCCCTTCCAGCGTAATTACGGAGGGGAGATATTATCATGAAAACTTCATGTTAACCCAAGCGTTAGAGATTGCTCTCCTGTGTCCCTGAAAGCTGCCAGGCTAAGCAGAACTCGCTCTTCTAACTGGAAGAAATGCTTAGGACGTTGTTTTCCGACCATAGCTTAATGAATTTGTCCTTTTGTTGTCCTGACAAAGACTGTCAGATGCGCCAAAAAAAGGGAAGTTTCTGACCTCTCTGCTTTCTGTCCTCCACGTTACCTAGTCTGTCCGGTGAGAGAGATTCCCCAGAGCTATTTTCAGTCACTTTTCTGTTTTTCAGTCTGAACTGTTGAGAAAATGTAGGGTTATCCTAATTTTCCTTGTACCAAGCTTTCACGCACCCCATCACTTAGGTGAAACTAATCAGAGGTGATGAGCTATTAAGTAAATTGCAATAATGGACAGAAATCTAAATGCAGGTGGATTTAATAGGACCAAACATCATTACCATGTCCACGGGAGAGCTGAATATCTCTGAGCACTGCACTGGGTACTAGATGTATCACTGAAGAAGACTAGACCGAGAGATCCATCATACCAATCTACTGAGAGGTCTCTATGATAATATTGGGAATGATTACTAAAAGCTTCCCTGTGACCCTGTCTACACCTGTATTAAAATGTGTAGTGTATCAGATTCTGTACAGTGAGATCAGATAACACTCAATAGTTATTTTGATCCCAATAGTTAGACTATTGTTACCTTTGTGCAAAAAACAAATCACTATTGCTAAAACAGTTAAAATGAGGAGAATGGTAAGAATGATTCCTACATTTTGAGCAAGGGCAGCTCAGTGTTTTCCCCTATATTCATTGCCGGCATGCCAAAAAATATGATTATGGGGAGGGGAAATAATTATTGGGATGGTAAAACGTTTTCAGTGTAAACTTAAACGACTAAAGCCAGATATAAAATATGTAGAAAAGATAATGGTTCTATATATTTTTAAATAAGATAATCTTTGAGAACTAACAATTACTATCTAAATCACTACCCAAATGTCATGGCATGGGGCCCCTATTGATTTTCTTATCATGTTTGAGTCATAAGCCATGGCAAAATGTGTAGAGTTGCAGGAAATTAGCTTTAAAATTGCAATTTCTTCTCATCCCCATGACAACATGTGTACAATTGCATCAAACTATCTTTAAAACTGTAACATTTTCTCTCCGCCCCATGCCAAAATATGTAGAATTGCAGGAAATGTTGTCTCTGCGCCAAGAGGAGGGCCTTTAAAATGTAGGATCGGAGACCGCACCATTGGCCATGGCCACTACGACGCACCCCAGTTGTGTATGTTTCACTCAAAACTGAATGAGATTGCTCACAAATGGATTTTCTATGTGTGTGCTTTCCTATTATTTCAAATCAATCAGCAACAAGCTTTGTGTGTCAAGCGGTGGGGTAACAGTCATGTTGGTTTGCGCTTGCTTTTGCAATATTTGTGTGTGCGTGTCTGCGTCAGTATCTCTAGTCTGCAAACCAACTGAGTGAGAATACGATCCGGAAACCGCACATCAATAGGGCAGTAAGTTGCGAAAGTGACATGTTTGGTCAGCAGTAGTAATTTAGCCCACACTGAAGTCCCTTGTTTGGCTTGTCAATAGAGGCAGCGTGCTTTGAATAGGAATGAGTCCCAAAGGCGGCTCATTTCAAACCGTCCTGGAACCATTCTGTGTCACTTCAGTGATTTGTTTTGTTTGAATAAGATTGAGATGTTGTTGTGTAATAATAGAGGGATTTTCTATCTTATACCTGATATAACGCTAGCCATACCCTTCCAATAAGTATTTAAAAAATGCTTGCAGATGTGATGGGCTAGACTAGAACTCAGATGTTCTCAGCAAATGAAATTGGCATGTGGTGAGATCTACTCTCTGATAGGAGCGTAGTAGGAAATAAAGACTGCAAGTTAAGAATTGAAATGGAACACCCAGTGTTAATCCACACACTGCCCGCCCCCCCTCTGTCACTCTCTCTCTCTCCCGCACGCTCTGCCTCTATTAGGACTGTGGCCTACCCCTGCTCTCTATAGCAACTGGGCTTTTCTCAGGCTGCCGGGCTGCCTCATTGATGGGCTGTGCACAGCCAGACGATCCTTCCTAAATTCTTGCATGCCTTAGTCGGAAATTGTCCCGTCCCAATGGCCCCCCTCACCCTGCCCCCTCGCCACTACCATATTCAGTATCATTAGTATGAGGAGTGTAGTGATGATGATGATGGTGAGTTCTCATGGAGGTCCCGGTCTCCCTGTCTCATTTGGGGGTTAGGGTTAGCCTATGTATTCTTAGCAGCAGGGTTGTGTGTGATGGGCAGCGTATGACCCGGGTATGACTGACGCCCAGTAGGGAGGTGCCATGAAAGGTTTAGTTTTACCTGTTAACCCCAATCCTCTGTGGAGTCAGAAGGTTGAACTATGCTGGAACAGTCCACATTTACTTTTCCTCTGCAAACAAAATTAGTAATGAATACAAAAATCCAACACCCTATAGTTGACTAGTTTATCTATTGATCTAGTCGGCTTGTTGTTGTGTGTTCTATACTAAATAAATATTCCTCTCGAGGCGCGTTCAAGTTATGAGTGCCATTGGGAGCGAAACATGTATTCTAACAAGCAGTCAGTCAATGCACAACAAGTCTTGCAATCGCCGGGAAAACAGCAGTTTTGATGGACTTTGTTAAAAAGAAGAGTATCCCAGGGGAATTGTAACAGGAAGTGGTTTCTGTGAGAAGTACAGGCAGTGTTACCCTGGATGGCAGTTTACCCCAAACTACCCTTACAGGTCGGCCTACATTATATTAACTGTGTTTAAGCAAGTTTTTGGGACATACAATTCATCAATAGGATGCTAACTAATTAAAAGATCACCCTAGCCCACTAGGGTAAGTGCAGATAGGCTACCCCTTGTTTGAGACTTTATTTATTTATAGCCACTATGCTGCATCAGTTGGGCTACAGGTGATAATGCTTATTGCTGATAGCATACCTGATAATATGGACCATGCATAGGTTGTAAAGTGCATTCGGAAAGTATTCAGACCCCTTGACTTTTTTCACATTTTGTTACGTTACAGCCTTATTCTAAAATGGATTAAATAAAACATTTTCCTCATCAATCTACACACAATACTCCATAATGACAAAGCGAAAACAGAAATATCTTATTTACGTAAGTATTCAGACTCTTTGCTATGAGACTCGAAATTGTTTCCATTGATCATCCTTGAGATGTCTCTACAACTTGATTGGAGTCCACCTGTGGTAAATTCAATTGATTGGACATGATTTGGAAAGGCATACACCTGTCAATATAAGGTCCCACAGTTGACAATATATGTCAGAGCAAAAACCAAGCCATGAGTTTGAAGGAATTGTGTCGAGGCACAGATCTGGGATGCTGCAGAAAATGTCTGCAGCATTGAAGGTCCCCAAGAACGCAGTGGACTCTTAAATGGAAGAAGTTTGGAACCACCAAGACTCTTCCTAGAGCTTGAACCATTGCGGGAGAAGGGTCTTGGTCAGTGAAGTGACCAAGAACCTGATGGTCACTCTGACAGAGCTCCAGAGATCCTCTGTGGAGATATGAGAACCTTCCAGAAGGACAGTCATCTCTGCAGCACTCCACCAATCAGGCCTTTATGGTAGAGTTGCAAGACGGAAGCAACTTCTTAGTAAAAGGCACATGATAGCCCGCTTGGAATTTGCCAAAAGGCACCTAAAGGACTCTCAGACCATGAGAAACAAGATTCTCCAGTCTGATGAAACCAAGTTTGAACTCTTTGGCCAGATTGCCAAGCGTCACGTCTGGAGGAAACCTGGCTCCATCCCTACGGTGAAGCATGGTGGTGGCAGCATCATGCTGTGGAGACGTTTTTCAGCGGCAGGGACTGAGAGTTTAGTCAGGATCGAGGGATAGATGGAACAAAGTACAGATGAAAACCTGTTCCAGGCGCTTAGGACCTCAGACTGGGACAAAGGTTCACCTTCCAACAGGACAACGACCCTAAGCACACAGCCAATACAATGCAGGAGTGGCTTCGGGACAAGTCTTTGAATGTCCGTGAGTGGCCTAGCCAGAGCCCGGACTTGAACCCGATCAAACATCTCTGGAGAGACCTGAAAATAACTACAGCTACGCTCCCCATCCAACCTGACAGAGCTTGAGAGGATCCGCAGAGAACAATGGGGGAAACTCCTCAAATAGAGTTGTGTCAAGCTTGTAACGTCATACCCAAGAAGACTTGAGGCTGTAATCGCTGCCAAAGGTGCATCAACAAAGCACTGAGTAAAGGGTCTGAATAATTACTTCCACTCCACCATAAAGGCCTGATTGGTGGAGTGCTGCAGAGATGGTTGTCCTTCTGGAAGGTTCTCATATATCCACAGAAGAACTCTGGAGCTCTGCCAGAGTGACCATTGGGTTCTTGGTCACCTCCCTGACCAAGGCCCTTATCTCCTGATTGCTCAGTTTGGCCAGAAATAATATTTCTGTTATTTATTTTTAATACGTTTGCAAAAATGTCTAAAAACCTGTTTTTGGTTTGTCATTATGGGCTATTGTGTGTAGATTGATGAGGAAAAAAACAATTAAATAAATTTTAGAGTAAGGTTGTAATGTAACATAATGTGGAAAAAGGGAAGGAGTCTGAATACTTTGCGAATGCACTGTAAGCATGGTCCAATATGTTAAAATAATTTCAACAAATAACTTTACCAATATGGTGTCAGCATTGTTTTATTTCAATTCATTTTTTCCACCCACTGCTACACATTTTTCTAGAGGAAACACTGGCCCATGCCATTACAATGAGAAATCATTATGTGTGAATGTTAGTTTCAAATTTTCAATTTACATTCCTGCAGTAAAAGATTTGAACAGATCCGGGCAATTACAGAGCATGGCATGTGTGGTGTCTAATTGGAGCTAAATAGCAGACATAAAAGGACAATTAGGAAAACAAGTTCCCCAACATGTCAACTGGCTTTTATAGTAAGTAATCTTGTCTCTTTTCCTGGTCATAGTCACCCCTCTACACAGCTCTCTCCATTCAACTATTGATAAGCGGCAGGAAAAATAGTGCATCGCAAAATCCTCATTAATTCTGACCTATTCTGGGTCTGACTAATAGGAGTTGGCTGTGTCCCCTGTAGAGTTTTTAATGACCTACAGTGTCAAACTCCCCCACCGCCACGCTCGTGGCTGCCTGGGCCTCATATGGAAGCCCAGAGGAGCTCTACATGTGTGTAATTTATTCCACTATCCCACACACACACACCACACACTCGCTTGTCTGCAGACCTTTACTACTAAAGAGCATGCAGAAAGTGTGCTGTCGCCTAGCTCAGGGTTTCCCAAACTCTGTCCTGGGGCCCCCACTGGGTGCACATTTTGTTTTTTTCTGTAGCACTACACAGTTGGTTCAAATACTTATTACTTATTTATGCTTTATTACTAGCCTAACTTGCCCCTTTATGTTGTTCAATTCAAAAGCAATGTATCTGCTAATCTAATTTTAAATGTTGTAAATTACATTTGGCTAATAGTAGCTTAATTGTTGGAATATTAGTTTTTCTCTTTAAAAAAGCTATATAGCACAACTACTTTATTATATGAGCCAACTTTGTTTACTTCCCTTTTTAAACTGATGTGTGTACATCATCATTTCCTCCAATGAGGGTATGGCAATTTGCCTTTATGCAACCTCGTAATGTAATGCAAAGTCATGTTCCAACGCTGATAGAGAAAGCAGTACCTTCTGTCTTGGCTAGCCAAATGGCCAGCCAAATAACAGCGGTCACCGTAATAACTGTTCAAATAGCAAAAAAATGAGGGGGGCATATTTTCTCTTCAGCTACACTCCTGACTGCATGTCCTGCCATAGAAATAGAATGAATAGATTGGCGTCCCCATTCAAGTCAATGATGACATAATGGGTGGACTGGCATGCATTGCAAGTGTAACTATAGGAGCAAAGCAGGAAGTAAAATATGTGCTAAAATATGTGCAGAGTTGATTCAACTCAACTGACATATAAAAACATATCCAAAGCATGAGCCACATCAGTTATCATCATTTGAATGAACATTCTACATTACCATGGAAATTATTGCATCACAATACCAGGCAGCCATAGATGTGGTAAAGGACTCAATAGAACGTAGACATTCTATTACCAGATTGGCGCACATTCAACAAATCTGATTTACCAAAGTGGATATTTGTCAAATCCATCAAGATTTATGTATTATAACAGGCACACAATCTGGTCACTTACGTCCGATTTGAATATATTTGTGACTGCTAAATGTTAACTCCTGTTCGTATAAGCTGGTTGGCATAGCTGACCAATAGTTGATTGGTAACGATGACATGAACATGTGTTGGGGTTGACATCCATAAAAGCATTATACTCCGATTTTTACCTCAACATAGTGTAAAATACATATAAACAATAGCCTAAATGTAGGCTAATTTTCCTGGGGGGCAAAAAGGAGACTCAATATATTTTCCCCATGGCCCTTTCCCCCACGTATTTCCATGGCAATTACTTTGTTTTGGTTGAGTTCGATTTACCTATTTATCTATTGCAAGTGTACCCATGAGTTTACCAGTCAAATTGGCAGGGTTAGTTATTTTATTTTCATGACGTCTTCATCCATAACCGTCGGGTACACGGTTATACGATAATTGTGCCAGCCCTACTCATGGAGTCTATCCACTGAAGCAGTTGCCACCATTGTCCCCCACTATCAAACATCCATTAGGATCCATGCCAGGTGTCTGTCAACTTTTGACACCACTAACAGGATACTCTTTGGAGGACTTGGCCAAAAGCAGAGTTTTGAAAGGCCTCCTTTGTAACACATTTTGGCATTTTGTTGAACCCTTCCTTACATTGTGATGCAATTCTAGTTCTCTCACTTAATGCTGTCTTTGTCACGTATCGGTTGGCCATACATTGTCAAGAGCACAAATAATATGGTATCTTTGGACCTCTGAATAAAGAGGAAGAGCATGAATTAAAAATGGGTGGGGGGGACCCTGCAAGCATGTTGTAGGCAGTGAGAGAGGTATGTGCCCCTGTGCTTTTTGCACTACATACAGGAAGGAATTGGCAATGTCAAGGGACAAGGATTTGAGAGTCAAGTGTTCATGAATGAGAGTGTTGGTGGTCTGGGTGCAGCTGCCTTGAAAACAAGTGGAAGAAATGGAGAGACAGCAAGGGTAGTGAGTCCAGTGGAAGCACACGGCTCCTCACTTTTTCTTTAATCTCTTGAGGAAGGTTTGGCAGGAGCCCTGACTCCAGGCAGCTAAACCAGCAGCTCCCCTCGCTCTGTATGCAGCCAAGGTGCTGGAATGACAACAACCCATTCATTGTGGAGGTAGAGGCAAAAGCTGTGGATCTCTCCTGTCTTTTTGGGAATGGGAGGGGGGCATTTTCCTGAAATCCTGAAGTAGAACAGAAAGGGGACACAGAGAGGGAGGGCAATAAAAGCGAGAGAGGGGGAGGAAGGGAGGGTGAGTGAGAGTGTGGAGGGAGAGAGAGCGCTACCATGCCGAATGATTGAGAGAGGCGGAGAGGAAACAGAACTCCATCAGATGAAATGAGGTGAAAATAATTCAGGCATTAATCAACCCAGGGCAAAAAGAGGCTGTTCTTCCCCCTCCCCTCTTTCTGCGGAACCGAAAGGAAAGGTGTGAATGAAGAACTCAGGAGTGGAAACGAGATAACCACTGGGCACTATCAAACCATGTCAGACTCCAACAGCAATGCAGCCTGTACAGCTGACCAGGTCAGTTTCTTTTTACTAATTATTTTCATCTTGTGACCTATTTGATACACAGATGTATGTGATACCAATGATCTCGAGCAAAATGTTGTAATTTTGTCGACTCGTGGAGAAAACCTTAGACAGTTAACTGTTTTTAAAAAAATGGATTGGATTTTTTAGATTAGACGGAGAGAGTGAGTTTATCCAAACTATCAAAGCAGCAATTGTGTGGAGCTGCCCGGACGACGGTACAAGGTCCTGAAAGAATTGAATGAATCAAGAAGACCTATTGTCTGGACCGCCTTATTTTTCGGCGATCATTCAGGGGGTCTGTGACGACTCAATAGCCCCCATACCACGTGAGAAGGGGGATACAGCTCTTTAAAAACCAGACCACGTGTGGCTGGACTGAAAAGTTTTTATAACTAATTGCAGTGGGAAGTTCTGGTGGTGCTGGCTGAGGGGTGTGTGATAAAGTTTCTAAGGAAGTGGGCAGGCTAACTGTGTGAAAGAGTGACAGAGTGGGAAAGGGAAAAGTGTTCTAAAAGGGGGGGTTGGCTCATATTTATGTTTTTTCTCTCTTCCTTTGCCACTCTCTTTAGTGGCCAAGGGACTTGTCAGTTAAACAATTCCACCAAAAGATTTGTTTAAAATAAAATATATACATATCCGTTATGGCACTTTGTTCTTTGCCGATTTATGTGGAGCGCCAAGTCTTGTCACATCTTTTGGTTGGCCGCTGTGAAGACTGAGCAAGCCTCCTAGTTCAGTAGCAAACACAAAGAAACGGGCCGCTGAGATCATTGCACATACTTTTAAAGAAACATTTCTATGAAGATAAAAAAATGGCATTGCTCGCGGTAGGTAAAGCTTTAATTTAGCCCTATTTTTTCAGAGATATATATTTTGTTTGTACGTGTGTATCACCCTGTTTTGGTGTGTGTGTGTGTGTGAAGATAATGTAATGCAAATTTGTCAAAGCCATGCATCTAAATGAATGTACCGTGCTCCTAGAAGTGTAGGGGCACTTAAAGGGTTGACAAGGAGTCATCTAGATTTCTCATCTGTAGAACAATTCTTCATTTACAATGGAAAGAAAAATGTTGCTTGTTGCACCACAAAGTTGTCAAGCCAATATTCATTGATATAACTCTCTTAAAAGGCTCATGGCCTGTTAGGTATAACGCTTATCTATTTGGTCTAATTTTAGGCTTGGCTGTTCTCAATGTATCTTTTTTTGTTCTGCTTGCTGAGACTGAACATCCTATCCATTTTTCTAGTGTGTCCACAAACAGTCTATTTAGAACGTTGAGTTCCCTATGCCCTGTTTGCAGACTGTTCTTATCGTTCACTTTCATTGAGTGCCTCGCCTCCCGTCGCCCCCTTATTAGGATGGATACAGATTTGAGTGAAAGCTTTCTTATCTATGTAGGGCGAAACAGCCTCTATTTACACAGATGAAGGGATGGCCCTTGGTGCATGTGACAAAGGATGCAATCAATGTTTGTGCAGTTATTTCCTTGAATGATGCAATGTCCCTCTGATTCAGTCCTGGTATGTGACATGCTCTAGAATCTATTTGATATTGTGTTCTTCAGAAGGTTCAGGTTTCAGATAGCATTAACATCAGAGTCTACCTGGTGATGTATTTCTGCTGGAAAATGTATGTGTCACATTGCTATAGACATATTCCTGAAAGTGTATATAGACCACATACTGTTTGATTGGTGAATTGCCTACAAAGCCGTTGGCGATTGTTGACATTTTATGTTGAAGTTATACTGAGAAGTCTCATTGAATAAGTTACAGTAGTTGTTAGAGGTGAACTACTGCTGGCCTGTGTCGACTGGTTTATCTGACAGGATGATGGGTCACAGAGAGAGCTCTAGGATCAGGTGCACCTGACACGGCAGACCCTTCAGACCGACAGACAGAGCCTTGTCGCTTTGTATAGGACAGCTACCTACCTACCTACCGCACAGCCACGCTCCCCTGACTGACTATCATGTGTCATAAGTGACTCTCTCTGTACCAAAGGGGATGTGACTTTTTCTATTGCTATACTTTTATGGTATAGGCTACTGCTGTCCTCTGTATCTCAGTTGGTAGATAATGGCTCTTGCAACGCTTGGATAGTGGGTTCGATTCCTGGGACTACCCATAGGTAAAAGGTTTATGCACGCATGACTGTAAATCACTTTGGATTAAACCATCTGCTAAATAGCATATATTATTATAAAACCATTTTTTCAGCGGATATCCCATTTCCTTATTCATAAAGGAGCCGGTCTAGCCTACATGAATTCTCTGCAGTAGTTTGACCCCGCTGTTAGGAATACAATTGTCTAAGGTCATCTGTGATTATAAAGCATGCTTGAGTGATAATTGAAGTAATAAGAACTTCAGAAGGATGTGGTAATTGTGTGTCAGACTAATTGACTTAGTCTGACAGCCTTTCACAATGAGGAAAAATGTAATGGCACTCTAACTTCATCCCTTGGTTTCATAAAGACAGTTTGGTGTCATTTGATGGTGATATTGCTTGAAATCTGCTTGAAATTGTTGCCGGGTCCGGAGTCATGACAGATTGTAGTTTGGGCATAGGCTCAACTTGCAAGATTTATACATTGATTTTGATGTAAACATTTGCCCTCAAATTTAATCCTTATGTATTTGTCTTTCTTTTTTCTTTACTGAATTGTAGTGGGCTGATTTTGTGCCTTGAAGTAAGTGCCTAGATATAGCCTAGATATCACGACACAGAAGTCTCTTTAAATTGTCCGAACTGTTTTCGATTGGACAAGAACATATTGCAGTTGAAAACATAGCTTGGAATGATTGCCCCAAATGATTTCACTATACATAAACAGATTTGCTAGATCATGAAAGGCAGTGCCAGAAAGCTAATGAGAGCTGCAGAGTTAAAAAGCAGATATTTTTTTCCCTTGGAGGCTTTAGAGCAGATTACTGTTGTTCCTAAATCTGGGTATGGCTCTGTTATGTTATTGTACTGCATATTTAACTTCAATACCCTGCAGAGCAGTTTGGCTGCAATGTTAGACTAATTCTGTAACACTGTAATAAGATGATTAACTCCTGTAAAAAATATCCCTCCTCATTCAAATATGTTCTTTCACCAATTGCTTCTTATTCTAGAGGATAAATGAATGAATTAAGAGGATTCTCTGAAACGATGGGATTGATTTAAAATACCAACAGTACTATTTAAGCAATGGGTGTTAAATTATCTAAATTAGTGGCTTTCGCTTTTGAAACACATCCGACTCCAATTGAACATTCATTTCCCCATTTTTCCCGGCCTATTTTCAGCCCTTCCAACTGGGTGCAGGTGGTGTTGAGAGGGCCAGTATATGGAGCGGAAGTCAGTGGTTGGAGTGTTTACACGCAGGGAGAGATCGAGGGCAGACAGCAGAGGGGCGAGTGCACAGACATATGTGTGCTCGGGGCCTCTGGCTCTCCCAGTGCTGTGGGCTCTGTCTCCAGCCATGTTGTGCTCCTGGACCCACAGCTGGCAGCGAGGAGAGGAGAGGAGAGGCAGCTAGCCCCACACTGCAGTACAACACAGCCTGGCTGGCTGGGTGCAGCCTGGCCGTGCTGCAGACCATTGTTGGGTGTTCTATACTCTTCACTGATGTATAGAAACGATCTAATAATTCACTGCTATTGAGTTTCCTTCTATGTAAGAAATAGTAGGTTGGTTTTGGGCATTTTCAAACATAACATAACTTTTCTCAGTGTGGTCATCTACCTAGCATGACAACGATAAACAATATACAACAATAGCAGTGATTGATATGTCTGGTAATCGGTGTTAAATCATTTAGCTGAGTACAGACATCTAGGCCTAGTTCTTAAGATGGTCATAACATTCCTGAACTACGAACTACACTGACCTGTCACATTCCACCAAGAATATAGATTATTGTAAACATAAAGTGCAATATGCAGAAATCACTCTGCCATTTCCTGGTTGATAGAATTCTAATAGTTTGCCTAATGTCTGTTTATGTGACAAAACATGCAATGTGGAGAATCATTGTACCATCTAAATTGCTGTGAAATATATTTTTAATAACCAAAAATCGTGTATATTCAGCTGTTTGAAGCTGGTGTACAAAACCTGAAATAAAAGACGCAAAAACTAAACTTAAGAGTGAGAAGCATAGAAATAGCACACAGAACAGATATACCGCTTTTTAGACTTACTTTCAATGAGAAGATCTATAACAAACATTTCTATGTGAATTTGGTCGGGTCATCCAGAAAGTTACATATTGCAGCTTTAACCACCCGTGAATCATCTTATTGGGTGTCAAACCCCATACACTACATGGCCAAAAGTACGTGGACACCCCTTCAAATGAATGAGTTCAGTGATTTCAGCCACATCCACTGCTCACAGGTGTATAAAATCGACCACACAGCCATGCAATCTCCATAGACAAACATTGGCAGTATAATGGCCCGTACTGAAGAGCTCAGTGACTTTCAACGTGGTACCGTCATAGGATGCTACCTTTCCAACAAGTCAGTTCGTCAAATTTCTGCCCTGCTAGAGCTGCCCTGGTCAAGTGTAAGTGCTGATATTGTGAAGTGGAAACGTCTATAAGCAACAACGGCTCAGCCACGAACCGGTAGGCCACACACGCTCACAGAACAGGACCACCGAGTGCTGAAGTGCGTAAAAACCATCTGTCCTTGGTTGCAACACTCACTACCGAGTTGCAAACTGCCTCTGGAAACAATGTCAGCACAATATACTGTTTGTCGGGAGATTCATGAAATGGTCGAGCAACTTTCCATGGCCGAGCAGCTGCACACAAGCCTAAGATCACCATGCGCAATGCCAAGCATCGGCTGGAGTGGTGTAAAGCTTGCCGTCATTGGACTCTGGAGCAGTGGAAACGCATTCTCTGGAGTGATGATTCACCCTTCACCATCTGGCAGTCCGATGGACAAATCTGGGTTTGGCAGATGCCAGGAAAACGCTACCTGCTCCAGTGCATAGTGCCAACTGTAAAGTTTGGTGGAGGAGGAATAATGGTCTGGGGCTGTTTTTCATGGTTCGGGTTAGGCCTCTTAGCTCCAGTAAAGGGAAATCTTAACACATACAATGACATTCTAGACGATTCTGTACTTTACTCAACTTTGTTCCAACAGTTTGGTGAAGGCCCTTTCTTATTTCAGCATGACAATGCCCCTGTGCACAGTGAGGTCCATACAGAAATGGTTTGTCAAGATTGGTGTGGAAGAACTTGACTGGTCTGCACAGAGCCCTGACCTCAACCCCATCTAACACCTTTGGCATGAATTGGAACGCCGACTGCGAGCCAGGCCTAATCGCCCAACATCAGTGCCCGACCTCACTAATGCTCTTGTGGCTGAATGGATGCAAGTCCCTGCAGCAATGTTCCAACACCTAGTGGAAAGCCTTCCCAGAAGAGTGGAGGCTGTTATAGCAGCAAAGGGGGGACCAACTCCATATTAATGCCCATGCTTATAGAATGAGATGTTCGACGAGCATACTCTAACAGTGAGGGACTCTTCCTATTTTTTGTGGAATATAACAGACTTCGTTTGAAAAGGCCATATGGGACTCCTTTTGTCTCCACTGGATGTTGTGAAGTGGATTCAGTTACTAGTTGGGTGTCATTCCATTCTAAGCATTGATGTTTTGAGTGGTTGATTAGCCTGGATGTCAGTGAGTGCATTTCCTCTGGATGACTTGCTGGCAAGGGGTCTGTGCTAAAAGTGCTATGGCTGCCGACGACAGCTGCATGATGAAAGGGGATTTATCACTCTTTACTCTGTTTACCACAGAGGACCATCATCAAAACATAGGTCTTTCCGATTAGATGGTCCAGTGCTTATTCAAATCCCGTATTTGGTGCAGACATTAAAGAATAAGGTTTACTAGGTTCAAGAGAAGTGTGTCAGTGTGTTAAGTGTGTGAGAGCTAGGTGACTAGAAGGTTGGTTGTACGGCTCTATTTCCTCAGGCACCAGACCTTTGAAGGAATTATGTGCGTCCAAAATGGCACCCTATTCCCTATATAGTGCACTTCTTTTGACCAGTGCCCATAGGGAACAGGGTGCCATTTGGGACACATTAATTGGCAGGTCAGGTTCAGTGTGAATGGCCTAGGAACTTGAAATAGAGTACCCTAGCATACAGTAGAGTCTCATGACTTCTCTACCACAGCTCAGTGTCTTGATCTACGGTGCAGTGTTGTTAATGACATGATAGACCATGCCCTGGAGACAGGGAGCACGGCTTGGAAGAAGCGAATTAGTCCTCAGATTTAGGACTGTCACGAATGGAAGGAAAAAGCATGGAAAGAGAAGTCTCCATCTCCTCAAAACCTGCTTTTTGGGTTGAATGCTCATCTCTCTCAACCAAACATCTTAAAAACAGATTGTGCAACACATCTAGGATGTAGTTGGTTGAAGATATTTTTGAAAAGTCATTGGTGCAGATGTTGATAGGCCCAGCACACTCTCAAAGTTATGTTAGACTTCCAGTCATCTCATTGAGAAGTTCTCTATTGTAACGGTCGTCCTCCTCCTCTTCGGAAGAAGAGGAGGAGTAGGGATTGGACCAAAGCGCAGCGTGTAATGTGGACATAATGAAGTTTATTAAAGCAAAGACGAAAACCGAAAACACTTCAACAAACTACAAAATAACAAACGAACGTAGACAGACCTGAACTATGAGAACTTACATATAACACGAAGAACGCACGAACAGGTACAGACTACAACAAAACGAACGAACAAACCGAAACAGTCCCGTGTGGTGCAACATACACAGACACGGAAGACAACCACCCACAAACAAACAGTGTGAACAGCCTACCTTTATATGGTTCTCAATCAGAGGAAACGTCAAACACCTGTCCCTGATTGAGAACCATATAAGGCTAATTACAAATGACCTAAACATAGAAACACAAAACATAGAATGCCCACCCCAACTCACGCCCTGACCAACTAAACACATACAAAAACAAGAGAAAACAGGTCAGGAACGTGACATAACCCCCCCCTCAAGGTGCGACCTCCGGACACACCACCAAAAGTCTAGGGGAGGGTCTGGGTGGGCATCTCTCCACGGTGGCGGCTCAGGCTCTGGGCGTGGTCCCCACACCACCATAGTCACTCCCTGCTTCCGTATCCCCCTCTCAATGACCACCCTCCAAATAACCCCACCTAAATTAAGGGGCATCACCGGGATAAGGAGCAGCACCGGGATAAGGGGCAGCTCCGGACTGAGGGACGGCAGCTCCGGACTGAGGGACGGCAGCTCCGGACTGAGGGACGGCAGCTCCGGACTGAGGGACGGCAGCACCTGACTGGATGGCGGATCCTGACTGGCTAGCTCTGGCGGATCCTGGCTGGCTGGCTCTGGCGGATCCTGGCTGGCTGGCTCTGGCGGATCCTGGCTGGCTAGCTCTGGCGGATCCTGGCTGGCTGGCTCTGGCGGATCCTGGCTGGCTGGCGGATCCTGGCTGGCTGGCTCTGGCGGATCCTGGCTGGATGACGGCTCTGGCTGGTCATGGCTGGATGACGGCTCTGGCTGGTCATGGCTGGATGACGGCTCTGGCTGGTCATGGCTGGATGACGGCTCTGGCTGGTCATGGCTGGATGACGGCTCTGGCTGGTCATGGCTGGATGACGGCTCTGGCTGGTCATGGCTGGATGACGGCGCTGGCTGGTCATGGCTCGCTGACGGCTCTGGCTGGTCATGGCTCGCTGACGGCTCTGGCTGGTCATGGCTCGCTGACGGCTCTGGCTGATCCTGTCTGGCGGAAGGCTCTGGCTGATCCTGTCTGGCGGAAGGCTCTGGCTGATCCTGTCTGGCGGAAGGCTCTGGCTGATCCTGTCTGGCGGAAGGCTCTGGCTGATCCTGTCTGGCGGAAGGCTCTAGCAGCTCCTGTCTGGCGGAAGGCTCTAGCGGCTCCTGTCTGGCGGACGGCTCTGAAGGCTCATGGCAGACGGGCGGCTTTGTAGGCTCATGGCAGACGGGCGGCTTTGAAGGCTCAGTAACGACGGGCAGTTCATGCGGCGCTTGGCAGACGGACAGTTCAGACGGCGTTGGGCAGACGGGCAGTTCAGGCGCCGTTGGGCAGACGGGCAGTTCAGGCGCCGCTGGGCAGACGGGCAGTTCAGGCGCCGCTGGGCAGACGGGCAGTTCAGGCGCCGCTGGGCAGACGGCAGACTCTGGCCGGCTGAGACGCACTGTAGGCCTGGTGCGTGGTACCGGAACTGGAGGTACCGGGCTAAGGACACGCACCATCAGGCTAGTGCGGGGAACAACAACAGGGCACACTGGACTCTCAAGGCGTACTATAGGCCTGGTGCGTGGTACCGGAACTGGTGGTACCGGGCTGAGAGCACGCACATCAGGGCGAGTACGGGGAGAAGGAACAGTGCGTACAGGGCTCTGGAGACGCACAGGAGGCTTGATGCGTGGTGCCGGAACTGGAGGCACTGGGCTGGAGACACGCACCACAGGGAGAGTGCGTGGAGGAGGAACAGGGCTCTGGAGACGCACTGGAAACCTGGTGCGTGGTGTAGGCACTGGTGGTACTGGCCTGGAGCGGGGAGGTGGCGCCGGAAATACCGGACCGTGCAGGCGTACTGGCTCCCTTGAGCACCGAGCCTGCCCAACCTTACCTGGTTGTATGCTCCCCGTCGCCCGACCAGTGCGGGGAGGTGGAATAACCCGCACCGGGCTATGTAGGCGAACCGGGGACACCATGCGTAAGGCTGGTGCCATGTAAGCCGGCCCGAGGAGACGCACTGGTGGCCAGATATGTAGAGCCGGCTTCATGGCACTTGGCTCAATGCTCAATCTGGCCCGGCCGATACGAGGAGCTGGTATGTACCGCACCGGGCTATGCACACGTACAGGAGACACCATGCGCTCTACTGCGTAACACGGTGTCTGCCCGTACTCTCGCTCTCCACGGTAAGTACAGGGAGTGGGCGCAGGTCTCCTACCTGACTTCGCCACTCTCCCTTTTAGCCCCCCCCCCCCCAAGAAATTTTTGGGGTTTACTCACAGGCTTCCTACCGCGTCGTCGTGCTGCCTCCATTCGCCGGTATCCCTCCTCGCACTGCGCCAGAGAATCCCAGGCGGGCTCCGGCACTCACCCTGGGTCGATCGCCCACCTGTCGATCTCCTCCCACGTAGTGTAGCCCAGATCCTTCTCCTGCTTCCGAGCTAGCTCCTCGAAACGCCGCCTCTCTGCTTTCGCTGCCTCCAGCTCAGCTTTGGGGCGGCGATATTCTCCTGGTTGAGCCCAGGGTCCCTTTCCGTCCAATATTTCCTCCCAAGTCCACGAGTCCTGGTTCTTTGGCCGCTGCTGCTGGTTCCTCTCACGCTGCTTGATCCATGGCAGGTGGGTGGTTTTGTAACGGTCGTCCTCCTCCTCTTCGGAAGAAGAGGAGGAGTAGGGATTGGACCAAAGCGCAGCGTGTAATGTGGACATAATGAAGTTTATTAAAGCAAAGACGAAAACCGAAAACACTTCAACAAACTACAAAATAACAAACGAACGTAGACAGACCTGAACTATGAGAACTTACATATAACACGAAGAACGCACGAACAGGTACAGACTACAACAAAACGAACGAACAAACCGAAACAGTCCCGTGTGGTGCAACATACACAGACACGGAAGACAACCACCCACAAACAAACAGTGTGAACAGCCTACCTTTATATGGTTCTCAATCAGAGGAAACGTCAAACACCTGTCCCTGATTGAGAACCATATAAGGCTAATTACAAATGACCTAAACATAGAAACACAAAACATAGAATGCCCACCCCAACTCACGCCCTGACCAACTAAACACATACAAAAACAAGAGAAAACAGGTCAGGAACGTGACATCTATAAGTCAGCATAATTAGTCTAGTTGATGTGCTTACCTGCATGTTATTGTCTATTGGGTACTGGCTGAACTAAATATCTGTGGTTTTCTTTAAAATTATAAACTGACCTCCCCTGCTCCCAGCGTACTAAACCAAACCTTGTGTACGTGATGAAGGGAGGCTGTAAGGACCTGATGCTAACAGACTTTGAGGATGTTTATGTCCTTCTTATCATACCGTCTTACAGTATTGCATGACATTTTCTTCTCTTGTTTAAGGAGAGACAAAACTGGGTCAATTTATGTAATCCTGAAATTCTTGAGAGTACTGTTATAGTGATGAAGACTCTTTAAATTGCCTCACCCTGCCTTGAATTGAATTGGTCAGCCTTTAAGTTTTTGTCAAATACTACTGTAAATGTAGTCTGCCTTGTCTACATTGTCAGTTTTCTGGAATAACATGAGATGTCTGTTTTAAAGTATACTGTAGCTCAAAGCTATACAGTCAAATGATGACCAAAGAACAATGCTCATTCATGGTTGAGCAGTGTGGCCAGTTACATGTAGCTACCTGCTTTGTCAACCGCCATGGAGTTCAACGTATTGCTGGGTGAATTGTCATAAAAAGGAGTTTATGATATATTTGATGTCAACTGAATATTTTTGTTAGGGAGAGAGAGGGATGGATTTGGGGATGAGGTGGGATAAGGTGTGTGTTTGTCTATACAGTATGTGTGTGATTAATGGATTCTCTAAGTGTATGTGCGGTTGGTTCTCTCTGTGTGACTGTGGGAGCGAGGTAGAGGTGAACAGCTTGCTTTGGCCAATAGCTCCGTAGGCTGTCTCCCGCATCACTTAACGGCCATGCCCAGTGCACAGTAATTTAATTATCTAGTTAAGCGATCCGCGTGGCTGAAGCGAGACCTGGTTGTCTGCACAAATTAACGCTAACAGTTTTTTCTATAGGAGCGTCTATAGCTCTCAGCCATGCAATCCTTTGTTTCATCTGCAAAAATCCATCCAGTTATTGGATTTGAACATGAGTCTGACAACCCGAGACTAGTGGCAACTTAACTACTAACATTGTCAACTGTCAAGGCAATTACTCATAGCTATTAATTAGCCTAATGCTGTCTTGCATTTTTAAATCAACCCCTCCCTCCCCCAAAAATCTAAATGCAACAAACAGGATGTAGTTGCTAGTGACTGGCTGTTTTGCCCAGAACTTGGTTCCTGACTTGGAAACCACTCCTACTGCGCCCCAGACTCCTAGGCAAGGGTAGCTAGATGCAGCATGGAGCCCTAGGGTGTATTCACTAGGAACCAAACAGAACCAAACGGAACGAAATGGGAAGGGACGTTTTCCATTTGGAGTAAACGGTTTCTGTTGCAAAATATTTTTGACTAATGGTTACACCACTGGTAGACCCTCCCTAAGTATAAGTCAGATACTCAAGTTGCTCAGCCACTGACTGACTGACCCAAGTGGCTTTTGCATCAGTGCTGGGAAGTCCATTGGTGTGTAAGGGGTATGTGACGAAACAGTTGCTATGGAACTTTTTAAGGTAAGGCTATTGCAGTGTTTTTGGAATGTAGGCCTATTTTTGGGGGATGTACTTGGATGCCATAACAATTCACAGTGTATTGTGGGATTTGTATTTATCCATTCAGTTTGTATTTTTAATTTTTTTGCTGTTTCTATCTCATTGGGATTTTTGTGATTGGATATTTAATTGAATTATATAGTTGTTTATTAAAGTTAAGTAGATTTGGGTTGGTACAGATTATTTGCCTAATAATTTGCATATTGCTTGTTTTTATTTTCAAATTTGATGTGTTGCTTTTGTGGAGAAAACTGTTAAACTGTCAATCAAAATATTTGATTTAATGTTTTTATATCAACATATTAAAAATGTATATCTACAATTTGAAATTCAATCAAAATTTGGTATGACCAAGATATGACTTTCAAGAACTTTTAAAGCACACTTTCTCAGATATTCTAAACAAAGTCCTAGTTTAATGATTGAAAGGGATGTTTTGCTGTCCATGATGCAGTAGCCTATAGGATCAGGTCTTCCAGCCAGCTACCCAGGAGATCTTGATGTGATTGTGACTGTAAGCAGTGCTTGAGTGATGTAACCCAGAGATGACCCCTGCTTCTGGGAGGCCATCAAAGCACCCCATTTGCTGTGACTGGGCCCAATTTTCTCCTGTCTTTCCTGACAACTCACCATTACACCTAATTAATCAACCATGGAAAGTAGGTATTCACACCATGCCCAATGGGATCTGGAGGAATGTGGCCCTCCGCTAGCCGGGTGAGAAGCCACAGTCTCGCTGTCTTTAGTTGAATTACTTTCACCTCACATACATTTTATAATGCTGCCTTTGAGGACATTGAGGATCCAGGTCTATTTAATCACAGTTGAGTACAACTGAACCCACCCGTGTTTACTCCCAAGGTGAAGTTAGTTAGTTAGCTAGGGTATCTACGTGTGCCACTTTAAAAGATTGGTATTGGAATGACTGTATTAGTCACTCTTGGTTGACTTTGATTTGAAGTTCGATAACAACCTGGTCTTTTATCAGCTTTAGTTATTTTCAAATGACATTCAAACTCCGATAGAATGGATGGTAGAAGGGGTGTTAGGCTACTGAGTTTCCAATGTTAGAGTTGTTGGGAGGGTGTTCTATTGATGGAAGTCTTCCCTTCTGAGCAATAATGGGATTTAAAAAGAAACTTTTTATTGAAAAAGTTTCAAACCAACATGTTTCGTTGTTGTTTTTAAACTTATTTTTTAAATATAACTTTTTCTAAATGCATTTTAGATTTGGCCTAGCTACATGAAGGCCAAATCACACAGGGAGGCGTCCTTCAACTGCGTGATATTTTTGTGCGAGAGTAGCAAGCTTCAATTCACATACACTGTGTAGCTTATGCCAACGTACAGCGCATTCGGAAAGTATTCAGACCCCTTGACTTTTTCCACATTTTGTTACATTAAAGCTTTATTATAAAATGGATTAAATTGTTTTTTCCCTTTCGTCAATCTGCACACAATACCTCATGATGACAAAGCAAAAACAGGTTTTTAGACATTTCTGCACAAAAAAAGAAGAAATATCACATTTCCGTAAGTATTCAGACCCTTTTACTCAGTACTTTGTTGAAGCGCCTTTAGCAGCGATTACAGCCTCGAGTCTTCTTGGGTATGAAGCTACAATCTTGGCACACCTGTATTTGGGGAGTTTCTCCCGTTCTTCTCTGCAGGTCCTCTCAAGCTCTGTCAGGTTGGATAGTGAACGTTCCAGCACAGGTATTTTCAGCTCTCCAGAGATCTTCGATCTGGTTCAAGTCCAGGCTCTGGCTGGGCCTCTCAAGGACATTCAGAGACTTGTCCCGAAGCCACTCCTGCATTGTCTTGGATGTGTGCTTATGGTCATTGTCCTGTTGGAAGGTGAACCTTCGCCCCAGTCTGAGGTCCTGAGCACTCTGGGGCAGGTTTTCATCAAGGATCTCTCAGTACTTTGCTCTGTTCATCTTTCCCTTGAATCCTGACTAGTTTCTCAGTCCCTGCCACTGAAAAACATCCCCACAGCATGATGCTGCTACCACCATGCTTCACTGTAGGGATGGAGCCAGTTTTCCTCCAGACGTGACGCTTGGCATTCAAGCCAAATAGTTCAATCTTGGTTTCATCAGACCAGAAAATCTGTTTCTGATGGTCTGAGAGTCTTTAGGTGCCTTTTGACAAACTCCAAGTGGGATGTCATGTGCTTTTACTGAGGAGAGGCTTCCGTCTGGCCACTCTACCATGAAGGCCTGATTGGTGTAGTGCTGCAGAGATGGTTGTGCTTCTGGAAGGTTTTCCCATCTCCACCGAGGAACTCTGGAGCTCTGTCGGAGTGGCCATTGGGTTCTTGGTCACCTCCCTGACCAAGGCCCTTCTTCCTCGATTGCTCAGTTTGTCCGGGAGGCCAGCTCTAGGAAGAGTCTTGGTGGTTCCAAATTTCTCCCATTAAAGAATGATGGAGGCCACTGTGTTCTTGGGGACCTTCAATGCTGCAGAAATGTTTTGGTACCCGTCCCCAGATCTGTGCCTCGACACAATCCTGTTTTGGAACTCTACGGAGAATTCCTTCGACCTCATGGCTTGTTTCTTTTTCAAATCCTTTCCAAATCATGTCCAATCAATGGAATTTACCACAGATGGACTCCAATGAAGTTTTAGAAATATCTCAAGGATGATCAATAGAAACAGGATTCCTTCTACCTCATGGCTTGGGTTTTGCTCTGACATGCACTGTCAGTTGTGGGACCTTTATATAGACAGGGGTGTGCCTTTCAAGTCTCATAGCAAAGGGTCTGAATACTTATGTAAATAAGTAAAAAAAAAAATAATAAAAAAAAAAAAAATCAATCTGTTTTTGCTTCATCATTAGAGGGTATTGTGTCTAGATTGATGAGGAAAATGTTTTATCAAATATATTTTAGAATTTGGCTGTAGAGTAAATATAGGCTACATGTACACGGTAGCCTAGTGGTTAGAGCATTGGACTAGTAACCGAAAGGTTGCAAGTTCAAATCCCCTAGCTGACAATGTACAAATCTGTTGTTCGGCCCCTGAACAGGCAGCTAACCCACTGTTCCTTGGCCGTCATTGAAAATAAGAATATTTTCTTAACTGACTTGCCTAGTTAAATAAAGGTAAAAAAAAATGTACAGTAGATCTTGTTTTATGCATTCTTATTCAGCTCTTTGGCATAGGTCTTGTAAATATGTAAATATGACTCCTCAGTAAAAGACACATGACATCCCAATTGGAGTTTGCCGAAAGGAACCTAAAGGACTAGTGGTGCAACGGATCACAAAACTCACGGTTTGGATTGGATCACTGTTTTGAGTCACGGATCGGATCATTTTTCGGATCAGCAAAAAAAAAAGGGAGACAAATATAACTTTGCTTTCCATTTATTACATAAAGAACACTTAAAGCAAGGAACTTTTCAATGTTTAAATAAAATCTTAAAATAAAATATTCAATACTCAATTGTTAATTAAAGTGCAATATGAGGCATGATACCTTCTTCCTTTGAACAATAGTGAATGTAAAAATAGCCTGTGTCCACATCATCAAAAACAAGTAAAAAAAGAAAGAAAGCAAACCAGACCTGAGCTTATTGTCGAAGTTGAAGTCGGAAGTTTACATACACTTAGGTTGGAGTCATTAAAACTCGTTTTACAACCACTCCACAAATTTCTTGTTAATTCTTACGGCTGAAATCCCTTTAACGGGATCGATATGACAACAGCCAGTGAAAGTGCAGGGCGCCAAATTCAAACAACAGAAATCTCATAATTAAAGTACCTCAAACATACATTCATTATACACCATTTTAAAGATAAACTTGTTGTTAATCCCACCATAGTGTCCGATTTCAAAAAGGCTTTACGACGAAAGCATACCATGCGATTATGTTAGGTCAGCACCTAGTCACAGAAAAACACAGCCATTTTTCCAGCCAAAGAGAAGAGTCACAAAAAGCAGAAATAGAGATAAAATGAATCACTAACCTTTGATGATCTTCATCAGATGACACTCATAGGACTTTATGTTACACAATGCATGTATGTTTTGTATGATAAAGTTCAAATTTAGATCCCAAAATCTCAGTTTACATTGGCGCGTTATGTTCAATAATGTTTTGCTTCCAAAACATCCGGTGATTTTGCAGAGAGCCACATCAATTTACAGAAATACTCATAATAAACATTGATAAAGGATACAAGTGTTATGCATGGAATTATAGATAAACTTCTCCTGAATGCAACCGCTGTGTCAGATTTCAAAAAAGCTTAATGGAAAAAGCACACCATGCAATAATCTGAGTACAGCGCTCATAGACCAAAACAAGCCATACAGATACCTGCCATGTTGTGGAGTCAATAGAAGTCAGAAATAGCATTATAAATATTCACTTACCTTTGATGATCTTCATCAGAATGCACTCCCAGGAATCCCAGTTCCACAATAAATGTTTGTTTTGTTCGATAAAGTCCATCATTTATGTCCAAATACCTCCTTTTTGTTCGCACGTTTAGTTCACAAATCCAAATTCATGAGGCGTGAGCACTAGGTCCAGACGAAAAGTCAAAAAGTTCCATTACAGTTCGTAGAAACATGTCAAACGATGTATAGAATCAATCTTTAGGATGTTTAACATAAATCTTCAATAATATTCCAACCGGAGAATTCCTTTGTCTTTAGAAATGCAATGGAACGCAGCTAACTCTCACGGCTTCGCGCGAGACTGAGCTCATGGCACTCTGCCAGACCTCTTACTCAATCAGCTCTTATTCTCTCCTCCTTCACAGTAGAAGTCTGAAACAAGGTTCTAAAGACTGTTGACATCTAGTGGAAGCCTTAGGAAGTGCAATCGGACCAAATGTTACACTGTACATTGGATAGGCAAAGACTTGAAAACATACAAACCTCAGATTTCCCACTTCCTGGTTGGATTTTTTCTCAGGTTTTTGCTTGCCATATGAGTAATGTTATACTCACAGACATCATTCAAACACTTTTAGAAACTTCAGAGTGTTTTCTATCCAAATATACTAATAATTTGCATATCTTAGCTTCTGGGCCTGAGTAGCAGGCAGTTTACTCTGGGCACCTTATTCATCCAAGCTACGCAATACTGCCCCCCAGCCATAAGAAGTTAACAAACTATAGTTTTGGCAAGTCGGTTAGGACATCTACTTTGTGCATGACACAAGTAATTTTTCCAACAATTGTTTAGACAGATTATTTCACTAATCATTCACTGTATCACAATTCCAGTGGGTCAGAAGTTTACATACACTAAGTTGACTGTGCATTTAAACAGCTTGGACAATTCCAGAAAATTATGTCATGACTTTAGAAGCTTCTGATAGGCTAATTGACATAATTTGAGTCAATTGGAGGTGTACCTGTGGATGTATTTCAAGGCTTACCTTCAAACCCAGTGCCTCTTTGCTTGACATCATGGGAAAATCAAAAGAAATCAGCCAAGACCTCAGAAAAAAATGGTAGACCTCCACAAGTCTGGTTCATTCTTGGGAGCAATTTCCAAACTCCTGAAGGTACCACGTTCATCTGTACAAACAATAGTACGCAAGTATAAACACCATGGGACCACGCAGCCGTCATACCGCTCAGGAAGGAGATGCGTTCTGTCTCCTAGAGATGAACATACTTTGTTGCGAAAAGTGCAAATCAATCCCAGAACAACAGCAAAGGACCTTGTGAAGATGCTGGAGGAAACCGGTACAAAAGTATCTATATCCACAGTAAAATGAGTCGTATATCGACATAACCTGAAAGGCCGTCAGCAAGGAAACAAAAATAGAACTGTTTGGCCATAATGACCATTGTTAAGTTTGGAGGAAAAAGAAGGTATTGGAGTGGCCATCACAAAGCCCTGACCTCAATCATATAGACAATTTGTGGGCAGAACTGAAAAAGCGTGTGCGAGCAAGGAGGCCTACAAACCTGACTCAGTTACACCAGCTCTGTCAGGAGCAATGGGCCAAAATTCACCCAACTTATTGTGAGAAGCTTGTGGAAGGCTACCCGAAACGTTTGACCCAAGTTAAACAATTTGAAGGCAATGCTACGAAATACTAATTGAGTGTATGTAATCTTCTGACCTACTAGAAATGTGATGAAAGAAATAAAAGCTGAAATAAATCATTCTATCTACTATTATTCTGACATTTCACATTCTTAAAATTAAGTGGTGATCCTAAGACAGGGAATGTTTACTAGGATTAAATGTCAAGAATTGTGAAAAACTGAGTTTAAATGTATTTGGCTAAGGTGTATGTAAACTTCCGACTTCAACTGTAACTTCAAATTCTTTAAAATAAATATGAGGATGTCTACATTGTCTGGGGAGAGGGTAGACCTCTTTGCAGTCACTATGTCCCCTGCCGTGGAGAACACCCTCTCGCTGGGATCTGAAGTGCCAGGCACAGCCAGGTAGCATCTTGCCGTCATGGCATTGTGAGGGTATTTCCACCCATTGCTTTTCCACCATGCCAGTGGATCACCGTCCACTGGAATGCCGCTTGCTGCCTTGTAGGATACCACCTCCTCTTTGATGGTGTTGGCAAACGTCTTGCCTGTGTCCTTGCTCGCAAAGTTCTCCCCGAAAAGCTCCTTCATGGCCAAATTATTTTGTGGAGGAGATGCCTCTGATCTGTGACTTGACCCTGCAGAAAAAATGACTTGATCTATTAAACAAACTAATATTTAATAGAACTATAATTGTGGCAATAACATTTTAATAAAAGCCATTATTATTCAAAATCAAAAATGGATGATTCTAATAGCAATATTATAGACTAAGATTAGACTGCACTATATTTATTATTTAAGTAATTCACTCTTATTTTTTGTTTACCTCTTCAGTGGCCACGGTCTCAGTGGTGAGATCACTGTATGTCCTCCGGTGTAGGGCAGGTTCTAGGTGAGACAGGGACTTGAACCTTGGATCCAGTGCAGTAGATCTATGAAGGTAGTTCTGTACATTAGGGGGGTATCTGGGGTTCAGGTCCTCTCTAATGGCAGCCTTGACATCTCTAGTGATGGTGCTGTCTTCCTCACTTGGTGCCATGGATTGTAGAATCTTTGTTTTCAGAGGTTAGGATCATGGACACAGACGGTGCAGTTTCAGTGCTCAATAGGGTTGGAACCGTTTTGAGGGGTTTGAGCACCTGGAGGACCTCCTCTGCCACGTTCACGTCATCATCAGACAAGGTGACGATGTCTTTTTTTTTTCCCAGGGTCTTGTCTGTCAGTGCAGAGTATATAGCTGCCTGCTGCTCAAGATAGCTCTCCAACATGTCATAAGTGGAGTTCCATCTTGTTGTGACATGGTGTATGAGCTTGTGGGTCTGTAGCTGTAACATTTCTTGCTTGGTCTTAAGCACATGAGTGGCTGTTGTGCTTTAGTGGAAAAAGGAAACCACCTTCCTGATCCTCCCAAGGAGGCGGTCCATCTGCTTCACTGAGATTCCCCTTTGGGATGCTAATTTGATCACATGTGCAAAGCAAGCTATCTGCTAGCACCGGACTTCGCATCTCCCATTCCTCTGTGGTGAAGTGAGCAGTCATAGTCACGTAGCTTTCCGTTGCCCTGGAGGTCCACCCGTATGTGGTGAGGGCAACAGAGGATGCCTTGGATAATTTGTCGACAATTTTGAAATTTTCCTGTTCATAAAGATTTGGCACGATCTTCATGCTGAAGTGGGTGTGCCAGGGGATTTCGTAGCGTGGCTCAAGCACTTGCACCATATGTTTAAACACTTTGTTTTTCACAACAGAGTATGGCCTCATGTCTGCAGCGATAAACATCCCAATAGATTTGGTGATGGCTTCAGCCCGGTTTAATTCTGCAGCAAAGGGCTGCTTAAATGCAGCGGTGAGAAGTTGTCTCTTGGCTGAGTTGGCTCCCGTCACTGACACACCAGGGTGATGACGCTTTAAATGTGTGGCCATGCACGATGTATTTCCATGATCATACGGCTTTCTTGTGGCACAATGCCTACACACAGTAATGGTGTTGTCCACCACCCTTCTTCCGTCATCATATTTGACAGGGAAGCCAAAATGCTCCCATACATGAGACTTAAATGAAGTGGGAGGCTTTTCCAGTTCTTCAGCTCCTCCGCTAGCCATGGCTGTCACCGCTCTTTTTTCTTCTTTGCTTTTTGCAACGCGAGCATCCAGGATTGATTCGTTGGGATTCAACATGCCCGTTCACGTGAACAGTACACACAACTGCTTAAAAAAATTATCAAATCAACCTTCAGGCTTCAGAGTAAAACACAGCATCTGTCTTGTCTTTATCTTTTCATTACAACTCTGCATCGAGATTTAGGGAATTATTACTTTAAAAAGTTACAGCGGCAGTAAAACTGTATTTCACACTATGATGGTTAAACTCTGCAATTGATCCGTGGTTCACATGCGTGCCGAACCGTGGGGGGGATCCGTACGGATCGTAGTATGGATCAACTACGATCCGTTACACCACTATAAAGGACTCTCAAACCATGAGAAACAAGATTCTCTGTTCTGATGAAACCAAGATTGAACTCTTTGGCCTCAATGCCAAGTGTCACGTCTGGAGGAAACCTGGCGCTATCCCTATGGTGAAGCATGGTGGTGGCAGCATCATGGTGTGGGGGTGTTTTTCAGTGGCAGGGACTGGGAGACTAGTCAGGATCGAAGGAAAGATGAACGGAGCAAAGTACAGAGAGATCCTTGATGAAAACCTGCTCCAGAGCGCTCAGGACCTCAGACTGGGGCGAAGATTCACCTTCCAACAGGACAACGACCCTAAGCACACAGCCAAGACAGCGCAGGAGTGGCTTCGGGACAAGTCTCTGAATCTCTTTGAGTGGCCCAGCCCGTGCCCGGACTTGAACCCGATCGAACATCTCTGGAGAGACCTGAAAATAGCTGTGTAGCAACGCTCCCTATCCAACCTGACAGAGCTTGAAATGATCTGTAGAGAAGAATGTAAGAAACTCCCTAAATACAGGTGTACCAAGCTTGTAGCGTCTTACCAAAGAAGACTCAAGGCTGTAATCGATACCAAAGGTGTTTCAACAAAGCACTGAGTAAAGAGTCTGAATACTTATGTAAATGTGGTACTTCCGTTTTATTTATTTTTAAAGAAATTAGCAAAAAAATCAGATTCTTTTTGTTATACCCATTTTAGAATAAGGCTGTAACGTAAGAAAATTTGGAAAAAGTCAAGGGGTCTGAATATCTTCAGAATGCACTGTACATACAGGCAGATTTGTTGGTTTGTCAGTATTGTTCATTCAGTTATGGTCAGGAGTCTACAGTCCCCAATAATAGTGGTGGTACAGGAGGTAACTAGCTGTGTGAATCAGGTGCTGGGGTACATGTGCAGAAGTGTGCTAAGGTCTTCTGGTGTGTGTGTGTGTGTGTGTGTGTGTGTGTGTGTGTGTGTGTGTGTGTGTGCGCGGCATGTGTGTACTCAGCTATGATAAGTGAACATGCACAATCTCCCCCCATCTACAGTGCAACATGGAATTGTGCAGTGCTATAAAATCTCTCATACATAGTGATGTAAAACGCTATGTTTTGTTTTAGTTCTCAGTCTCCTCTTCCCCTTTTCCGCCCCTTGCTGATCTTGTATTAAATGAAAATGAGTTGAATCCTTAAACTGTAGTTCACAGCCTATCACTCAGTCATTCGGGCCAGTCCTTCAAATAGTTCTTGGCACAACAAACAAAGTTTAGGTAAAATGTGTTATGTCTCACTCCCAGGCAAGTAAACAGTCCAATTTTGGGGAATAGTGGTGCTCATCGAGGCGCAGTGGGCTACATAATGACTTGTGATGGTTGCATGCCTAGTGAGGATGCAGGCAGGGGTTGTCAGTAAATGCCAGGGAGCTCTGGGCCGCCAGCCGGCCTTGTAGGCTGGAGCTTTACAATAACAGACACAATTCTGGCTTTTCCTGTTGGCAGTATGGCATGCAAATCAGGTCTCATCTACTATACTGTGTGTACTGTAGTAGCAAGCTGCTTCTCTGGGACTCTGGTCAGGCCCTAGGTTGGGCTTACACTCAAGTGAAGATGGAGCATGTCTATCACCATGACAGGTTCACAGCTGTCATTGGCCATGCTTTGTAAAGTGTGTGCCACTGTCCATCAAATTAGCTGGAATGGTAGAGTGCATTGGTCGGTGCGTGTTTTAGTCATGTTTAAGTTATTAGCGTGTATTAGCATGACAAGCCAAAAAGCCATGTTAGCACCAACTGACCCATAATCAGACCGACTCATTTGAGAGCTAGCCCAGTAGTCATTTCAGAACTATCACCTGAGTGTATACACTGCATTTGGAAAGTATTCAGACCCCTTCCCTTTTTCCACATTTTGTTACGTTACAGCCATATTCAAAAATGTATTAAATACATGTTTTTCCTCATCAATCTACACACAATACCCCATAATGACAAAGCGAAGAAAGGTTTTTAGAATTTTTTGCAAATGTATTAAAAATAAATAACAGAAATATTATTTCTGGCCACACTGAGCAATCAGGAGATAAGGGCCTTGGTCAGGGAGGTGACCAAGAACCCGATGGTCACTCTGGCAGAGCTCCAGAGTTCTTCTGTGGAGATATGAGAACCTTCCAGAAGGACAACCATCTCAGCAAGACTCCACCAATCAGGCCTTTATGGTGGAGTGGCAAGATGGAAGCCACTCCTTAGTAAAAGGCACACAACAGCCTGCTTGGAGTTTGCCAAAAGGCACCTGAAGGAGTCTCAGGCCATGAGAAACAAGATTCTCTAGTCTGATGAAACCAAGATTGAACTCTTTGGCCTGAATGCCAAGCGTCACGTCTGGTGGAAACCTGGCACCATCCCTTCAGTGAAGCATGGTGGTGGCAGCATCATGCTGTAGGGATGTTTTTCAGCGGTAAGGACTGGGAGACTAGTCAGGATCAAGGGAAAGGTGAATGGAGCAAAGTACAGAGAGATCCTTGATGAAAACCTGCTCCAGAGTGCTCAGGACCTCAGACAAGGCGAAGGTTCCCCTTTTAACAGGACAATGACCCTAAGCATAACAGCCAAGACAATGTAGGAGTGGGTTTCGGGACAAGTCTCTGAATGTCCTTGAGTGGCCCAGCCAGAGCCCGGACTGAACCCGATCGAACATCTTTGGAGAGACCTGAAAATAGCTGTGGAGTGACTCTCTCCATCCAACCTGACAGAGCTTGAGAGGATCTGCAGAGAAGAATGGGAGAAACTCCCCAAATACTGGTGTGCCAAGCTTGTAGCGTCATACCCAAGAAGACTCGAGGCTGTTATAACCTAAATACTTATGTAAATGTGATATTTTTATTTTTTATAAATGAGCAAAAAATTCTAAACTTTGTCATTATGGGGTAGTGTGCGTAGATTGATGGGGGGGACAATTTAATCAATTTTAGAATAAGGCTATAACATAAGAAAATGTGGAAAAAGTCAAGGGGTCTGAATACTTTCCAAATGCACTGTATTTGCCCAAGTCTTAGCACTGAATGTGAATCGTCTTTACATAGACTTTGAGCACACTCACCCTTTCTCCATTCCTTGCACGATTCAAGTCTGTGTCTTTCTCTGTCCCTCTCCCCCTCCCGATATATATCTCTCTCTCTCTCTCTCTCTCTCTCTCTCTCTCTCTCTCTCTCTCTCTCTCTCTCTCTCTCTCTCTCTCTCTCTCTGTCCCCCCCCCCCCCCCCCCCCTCCCTATTCTTTCCCTCTCTCTCTCATGGGGTGCACCTGTGTGCAGTGCGCTGGAAGGAGGCAGGCCAGGCAGGACATTGGGAGTTAGGCTGGGGCCGGGGCCACTGATTTGGAAGGGCCCCTCAGAGAGAAGAAGAGAGAGAGCGAGAGAGAGAAGAGAATGTGTGCAGCTTACGTAAAGGGCAGATGGGCCCAGCTGGGCGTGCGGTGTGGATGGGATGGGATGGGAAGAGATGGGGCTCAGTGTGTGGATCTGAATCGGGCGGTCTGTCACCCCATTGCCTATTTAGTGCTCTGCTTTTGACCAGGCCCCATAGGGTGTATAGAATAAGGTGACATTTGGGGCACAGCCTAATAGCCAGGTCAGAGAGACAGCCTGGAGAGAGAATCGGAACAGATAGTGAAGTGGACAGGTGTTGGAATGGTGCAAATCCTAGAAATAACGTTATCTCTATAGTTTACAAATAATGCCTCATGTATGGAATCAAGTCAATGCATCAATGCTTGGATAAGCCTATGTAGAGCATTTTAAGTCAAAAGTTTTTATGTTTTATGTGCTGAGTATGTTACTATGAGTGAACTAATCTCAGCAAAAAAAGAAACGTCCCTTTTTCAGGACCCTGTCTTTCAAAGATAATTCGTAAAAATCCAAATAACTTCACAGATCTTCATTGTAAAGGGTTTAAATACTGTTTCCCATGCATGTTCTATGAACCATAAACAATTAATGAACATGCACCTGTGGAACGGTTGTTAAGACACTAACAGCTTACAGACGGTAGGCAATTAAGGTCACAGTTATGAAAAATTAGGACACTAAAGAGGCCTTTCTACTGACTCTGAAAAACACCAAAAGAAAGATGCCCAGGGTCCCTGCTCATCTGCGTGAACGTGCCTTAGGCATGCTGCAAGGAGGCATGAGGACTGCAGATGTGGCCAGGGCAATAAATTGCAATGTCTGTAATGTGAGACACCTAAGACAGCGCTACAGGGAGACAGGATGAACAGCTGATTGTCCTCGCAGTGGCAGACCACGTGTAACAACACCTGCACAGGATCGGTACATCTGAAGATCACACCTGCGGGACAGGTACAGGATGGCAACAACAACTGCCCGAGTTACACCAGGAATGCACAATCCCTCCATCAGTGCTCAGACTGTCCGCAATAGGCTGAGAGAGGCTGGACTGAGGGCTTGTAGGCCTGTTGTAAGGTAGGTCCTCACCAGACATCACCGGCAACAACGTCACCTATGGGCACAAACCCACCGTCGCTGGACCAGACAGGACTGGCAAAAAGTGGTCTTCACTGACGAGTCGCAGTTTTATCTCACCAGGGGTGATGGTCGGATTTGCGTTTATCGTCGAAGGAATGAGCGTTACACCGAGGCCTGTACTCTGGAGCGGGATCGATTTGGAGGTGGAGGGTCCGTCATGGTCTGGAGTGTTACAGGGAAGACATCCTCCTCCCTCATGTGGTATCCTTCTTGCAGGCTCATCCTGACATGACCCTCCAGCATGACAATGACACCAGCCATACTGCTCGTTCTGTGCGTGATTTCCTGCAAGACAGGAATGTCAGTGTTCTGCATGGCCAGCGAAGAGCCCGGATCTCAATCCCATTGAGCACGTCTGGGACCTGTTGGATCTGAGGGTGAGGGCTAGGGCCATTCCCCCCAGAAATGTCTTGGAACTTGCAGATGCCTTGGTGGAAGAGTGGGGTAACATCTCACAGCAAGAACTGGCAAATCTGGTGCAGTCCATGAGGAGGAGATGCACTGCAGTACTTAATGCAGCTGGTGGCCACACCAGATACTGACTGTTACTTTTGATTTTGGCCCCCCTTTGTTCAGGGACACATTATTCCATTTCTATTAGTCACATGTCTGTGGAACTTGTTCAGTTTATGTCTCAGTTGTTGAATCTTGTTATGTTCATACAAATATTTACACATGTTAAGTTTGCTGAAAATAAACGCAGTTGACAGTGAGAGGATGTTTCTTTTTTTGCTGAGTTCATGAGTTGCATCATGTGTTGACAGACTTGGCTTCTCACAGGTGGGAGAGCTGGAGGTGGGAGGCCAGCCGGTCAGCAGGCAACATGTAGCAACCCAGTCTGTCTGCCATGTTGTGTTGTGTGGGTTGGCTAGACTCTCATTCCACCCTGGGCCCTCTCAGCTGTACAGCTGCCCTGCCCTCGCCTCGCACTGAGCAGGTGTGCTCCTCTTCCAGACGCTCAGCAGTTAAAACACACTTACACGCACACACACACACACCACACGCACACAGGCATCACACAGAGGAGAGCAGCCTCCACACACACTTTCCCACGCACCCGCACAGGTGCACACGTCTCACACACTCAATGGCCAGCCAGAGGAAAATTAAGGAAATTTTGGCTGTAATAATGTTATTGATATGCAAGAGTTTTGTTTGGTGATATTGTATTATTTATCCCCCCTTTCGTTTACAGTTCAACACAGAGGAGTTGGGGATTCTTGTGAAAAAGGTTAACTTTGTTTTAAATGTAACATTTGGGTGCAACCAGACTCCAAACATCACTAGGGGGCAATCACGAAAATATGGGATTTTTCTGTTGTTTTGTTTGTCTTTTGATGATGAATAAGTTGTCTGCCTGCGTGAGGCTGACTCTGTTGGGAGCAATGGCCCGGGGAGCTCAGCAAGTAGGCTCAGATGGTGCCGTTAGACCGTGTGTGTGTGTTTTTGTTCCTCGTGCGTGTGTGTGTACTTAGCTTTTCATATCCCTCTGACTGCACATAATATCCAACAGTGCACTCCAGGAGACACCAAAACCAAAAACCCACAGCAATCCAAACCTTTGTCATATTTATGATTAAATTAGTATAACATTTACCTGAATGAGTTGTATTGAAACTATGACATGTTGAATAGTTATTAATGGTTCTGTGGTGGGAGGGAACATGTGTTGCTCTGGCTGTGTGAGTTCGTTAGTCAGATGAACATAGCAGTCTCAGTAGTGAACTTTTGGGGTTAGTGAGGAGGTCAGGTCAGAACGAGGACCATCTGACACCAACAGATGGAGGGAAGAAACTGCAAATCAGGACGACAAGACCAAATGTTGATTTTGGACACACAACAAACGGTTATTTCAGTTTAAATCAAGTTTGCACCAATGCACCCACCTCGACTACAGAGTTCTAACATGCAATGTAGAACTAGGCCTGTAACTGGACAAAAGGGAAGAAGTACTCTAGAATTAAATCATTTGTGCATTTTGCCATCCGCAGTGTTAGCCTCACTACTGGACATGCCACCAAGACTTTTTGTTGGTGTTGGGCATCTACACTGCAGCATAGTGACTAGTCACTAGTATAGTAGCCTATTTCACACTGGTTTGTGTTCAATATTGGTGCAAAGTGCACCTCGGAACTGTCCATTCAGCTAAATGTAGGTAGTTGACCGAGTAGGCTTATTCCTTGAGTTGTGTCTCATTAAGTGAATCGCCTACCCACTCCAGCCTGGAGGTAGACTAAATACAGGTCTCCCTTAACGTTCAAACATCTCTAACGTTCTTCTCTCTTTGTGTTCTAGAATGGAGCTGTTCCAGGGGAACCCGTGAAGACAGATAAGAACTCCAGGAGAGGGAACTGGGGGAACCAGATAGAGTTTATCCTCACCAGCGTGGGCTATGCCGTAGGCCTGGGAAACGTATGGAGGTTCCCCTACCTCTGCTACAGAAATGGAGGAGGTACGTCTTCACACTCACAACACACTGATTATATAGTAGTAATGACAGCAATACATTCTAGTTTATCCACAATACACTTTGCCGTGTTTTGAAAAGCAGTCAAAGTAGCAGGTTGTCAAGTTTAAGTTTACGTTCCTCACATTGTGTCAAATGGATCCAAGTCATTCTTGGCTTCATTCCCCCTCAATTCAAATGTTTTCACTCCTACAGTTGTCTTTAGTCTTCTATACATTTTGTGTTCAGGGATCGCCATAGAAGGGCACACAGATGCAGTAGCCTGTGCATTAGGTCACACAATCACATAGCTGAGTATAGAGCCAAGGGGACTGGTGTAGCTCAAGGCTCTGCAGTAATAACACCACAGTAGACTATCAGCTTGCTAAGCCCTGGGCTACGTCCCAAAAGACACCCCATTCCCAATATTGTGCACTACTTTTGACCAAGGCTCATAATTAAAAAGAATGCTCTGGTCAAAAGTTGTGCACTATAGGGAATAGGTAGCTATTTGTGTCGCAGACATCCTGCTCCTCAATCTCCAGTCTTTCTTTTAACATATGATTTCAGACTACAGTCCCAGAGGACAGGTTATTCCCCAGACCCATTGGCCCCAGTGGCCCCCCCGTTAAACCAGTCAAGCAGACAGAGGATTGCTGCCTGGCTTAGCATCACCCTCTGTTTGATGCTCCCTCACCTCATTCACCTCTTCTGGCTGGCATAGACATAAACATCTCTCCTTCCAATCTGACCCCTCACTGCATTACATTGCAGAAATAGGATATTGTCATGGGATGCCAACTTTTCTATATGAGCTAGGTACTTTTTCTATTCTAGACACAAACATGACCTTAACATTTGACTGCTCATTCACTGAGCATTGCATAGCAAAAATATGATATTGTCAATGTCTGGGGATGACAACTTTTATATTTATGAAAAATAATTATATTCTAGACACAAACATGACCTTCAAATCCATCCACTCACTCACAGAGCATTAAGTAGCAGAAATAGGATATAGTCACAGCATGGAATACCAATTTTTCTGTATATTGATTTATTTTTCATTTGAATGACCATTAGGTAAGCCATTGGTTGTGAGCAATAATAAACATATGCATACTTACAATAAGTAAAAATGTAAAGATTCAAATAACACAAAGCTGAATTCTAGTCAATTTCATACAAATGTTTTGGCTTGACTAACTGTTGACCTGACCCACATGTTATTGTTGTTTTACAGGAGCCTTCATGTTCCCCTACTTCATAATGCTTGTGTTCTGTGGGATCCCTCTGTTCTTCCTGGAGCTCTCCTTCGGACAGTTCGCCAGCCAGGGATGCCTGGGGGTCTGGAGGATCAGCCCCATGTTCAAAGGTGAGCCAGTTAACAACCACTGCTGCCGTTGGTCAGTCATGTTCAAAGGCGAGCCAACAACCACTGCTGCCGTTGGTCAGTCATGTTCAAAGGCGAGCCAACAACCACTGCTGCCGTTGGTCAGTCATGTTCAAAGGCGAGCCAACAACCACTGCTGCCGTTGGTCAGTCATGTTCAAAGGCGAGCCAACAACCACTGCTGCCGTTGGTCAGTCATGTTCAAAGGCGAGCCAACAACCACTGCTGCCGTTGGTGATTGGCATTACGTCATTGCTATTGGTCAGTGGCATCCAACTAATCACTGACTGTATCTCATGCTTAGGAAACTGAAAGGTGAAAAATAAATGGCAACATCTATTGTCTGCTTGGAATGCTTAATGTCATTTTTTTTTTTAACATGACTTCAGTCAGAGAAATCCATTCACCTCTTCAGCTCCTGGTATCATTCTAATGTTGTTTCAATCCCTCTCCCGCATCAGGTGTGGGCTACGGGATGATGGTGGTGTCCACCTACATCGGTATCTACTACAACGTGGTGATCTGCATCGCCTTCTACTATTTCTTCTCCTCCATGACCAACCTGCTGCCGTGGACCTACTGCAACAACCCCTGGAACACGCCCACCTGCAACGGTGTGGTGACGCCCACGGGCATCAACAACACCCTGGCCAATGTCACCCACAGCCTGGTCACCAAGGCCGCTGAGGTCGCCGTGGAGGTGGTCAATAAGACCAAGAGGACCAGCCCCAGCGAGGAGTACTGGAAGTAAGAATCCGGACCGGAGTCAGTTATTCATCTTTATTTGAATCCCAAAAGATCTTGTTCTAGATTAGGGCTGTGACGATACTTGTATCGCAATATTTTTTCCCATGGCAAAAATGAAAACACAAAGCAGACCAAACTATTTGGTCCTTTAAAAACCTGCTGTATGTAAAATACTGTGTGCTGTAGCTTGGAAAGTAAATACATGTGACTCTGGATGACAACATAATGATGTTTGTTTCCAACATCAGGGCTGTTTTCCTTGAAAGGTTAATTCGTGTTTTGTTTTCTTGCCACGATACTAATGAGTATCGCGATACTGGTATCGTCCCGGCCCTATTCTAGATCTGTTGAGTGCTGGAAGTAAGGCCTGAGTGTGGAGTTGAAAAATTCCCATGTTTTCCAGAAGTCCTGGATGGAGAATTCCAGATTTCCTGCTTATTCCTTTCTTATTCCAGGAATTTCCAACTGGGATTTCTATAAAACCTGGGAATTTTAGCAGTTACTGTCATTTTTCAACCCTACAGTACCTGAGTGGGAAGGTGTGGGCATTGCTGACTCTGACTCAGGTGTACTAGATTAATTAAAGAGACGGGAGTGGATGCTGCAAGGGTTAATACACACTATTACTCCTAGATACATGTATGTTCAGTAAAGCAGCACCCAACGTGTTTTGACACAAAGTAGGTTTGACTATGGGTTAACAAAAGAGGGTTTGTGTATCTCTGTAAAGGAATGTTTGAGATGCTAGATACTTCAGTTGATTTAAACGAGACCAGTCAGAAAAAAAACAACCAGGCAGGCATGTTTGCCTTGCTAATCCGGGCCTACGATTAATCATCCAGCCTTCAACAAACATTACTCATAGTTCACTGTGTCTGAAGTACACACCATTAGATGTTTAGTATATTGTCCTAGAAAATATTATTATCTGGATTCTTACTACATGGGGAGTAGTGTAGCTATTTTATGCCCCTAGCAGTGAGAATAGGGCCCATTCAAAGGAAACAGTGTGGTTGGTTAATGACTTTGTAAATGTTTTGTGCTTAACTTTCCGCCCCGGGTGGTGCTGTCTGTCAGTATATCATGAAACGAGTTGTTGTTCCTGTCAGCTGTCAGTAAAGATAATCCATTGTCTTGGCACCAAGTGGTTTTAGGTCGAGCTGCTGCTGCATTGAAATATGGGCTTCGCTCATTGTGATGCCAGGTTACATCCGAACAATGCTTCTTCTCTATCGTTCTGGAATTAACGTATAGACATTATTTGTCCCTGCGGCACTAACTATTTATGCCACGTTTCTCTATCCAGACGTTGTTGTTGTGAATAGACACTGTGATACATTTTTTTCTCTTCCCCACAGACACTATGTGCTGAAGATCTCAGACGACATCGGGAATTTCGGGGAAGTCCGTCTCCCTATTCTGGGATGTCTGGCCGTGTCCTGGGTGGTGGTCTTCCTCTGTCTCATCAGAGGAGTCAAGTCTTCAGGCAAGGTGAGGTGTCTCTCTCTCTTGCTCGCTCTCTCTCGCTCTCTCTCTCACCTCCAAATGTCATTGTTTGGGCCAGTAGTTTTTCCTGGTCAAATAACTTAGTCTATAGTCAGGAAGAACTCCTGGTCATAGTGTATAATTGACACACATTAGGGGATCTTCTCACTCATTCTTCTCCTCTCGATGGTCCCCAGGTGGTGTATTTCACAGCGACGTTCCCCTACGTGGTGCTGACCATCCTGTTCATCAGAGGCATCACCCTGGAGGGAGCTGTCACCGGCATCAAGTACTACCTAACCCCACAGTGGCATAAGATCCTTGACGCTAAGGTGTGGTTAATCATATAGAAATAACATAGTTATAAGTCCTGGAATTCTTTGCCATTACTGTAGTTAAGTACTACTTTATATGAGTTGTAAACAGTTACTGTTTATTACTGGTATAATAGCTCTGTAGCTCTTCATAGCGTAGGGTTATTGGCTTTCTCATAACACAGCTGTTGAAAGAGACTGCTTGATCAGATGTAATATGCCTCAGATATTAAATAAGGATGTTCTTCAGTGGTTGTACTGACACGTGTTTGTCCGTCTGTCCAGGTGTGGGGAGACGCTGCCTCTCAGATCTTCTACTCTCTGGGCTGTGCATGGGGAGGGCTCATCACTATGGCCTCCTACAACAAGTTCCACAACAACTGCTACAGGTACTCAACTCTTCCTTTCCCCTCCCTGTTCCCCCCTAAACTCTCCACTTTACTACCAAATAAACCCTGGGCGCATCCCAAATGGCATCCTATTGGGTCCTGGTCAGAAGTAGTGCACTATAAAGGGACTAAGGTACCATTTGGGACGCATCTCCTGTCAGAGTTCAGGTCTTTTTCTGTGTCAAAAAGGGGCTTAGGTGGTGTGCTTGGCAGGGGGCGTGGCAGAAGGCGTGGCAATTACATTTTTTTTTAACATTTTAGAGGCCCCCGTCTTGGTGCTGTAGAGAAATTTGAGCATTTTTAAGCCAAATTCCTGCAATTCTACACATTTCTCCATGGAGCTGAGTTTTAAAGCTAATTTCCTGGAATTTTATCCATTTTGCCATGGCTAATGCTGTGTTCTTTTGCTCACACATGATAGCAGAATGAATACTGCTAAATTCATTGTTTTTGGAATGTTCTATTCTCTCTGACTGTCTAGCTTTTATTTTGGTTATTGTTAGTTCTCAAAGATTATATTATTTATAAATATATAGGTCCATTATATTTTATACAAACTTTATATCTGTTTTAGTCATTTAAGTTTACATTTCAAGCGTTTTTCATCCTGAAAATGTATTTTAAAAAACTGTTTGGATTTAGGCAACCGAAAAAATGCTTCGGCGGCCTGCCCAAGGATTACAATGGCAGACAAATCCCTGGAGTTGTGTAAGCGGTTACACTATTGCAGTTCTTCGTGCTCAGTTGGAGTGAATCAGGAAGGGTCTTTGTTGCCTCTCTGGGTGCGATCACGCTACACTGTCAGCAGAGATTAACAGAAATGGTGCAGAATAGAGGAGGGCAGCTACAAATTGCAAGAATTGATGGAGTATGGTGTGATGGTGTGTACTGCATGCCACTGTACTGTAGGTGGAGGACAGAGGCATCACACTGAGAGAGTGAAGGAGACAAAATTATGTCATTTTTTGACTGCTGTTAAGCCTGCGGTTGCATTGTTAACTTTGTAGTTTACGGTAGTCTAACTCAAAACTCTCTTGGAAACTGGAAGAGGTTTTCTCTGCTCTATAACACCACCATGTGGTTGAAGGGCAGAAGTGATGGACAGTATACTATAAATCAGGGGTTCTTAATTAAACTCTTTCAGCCTGGGACCCAAATTAGAAATACTGTGTTTTCCTGGGACCCAAGCTTAGGAAAATATGCAACTATACATAAATATCAGTACATTTCATTGCCCTTATGCCTAAAACAAATGTAATACAGACAGAACCAAATAACAATTGAATGAATTACCCATATAAATAGCTATTCATGTTTATTTTTGCCATTAAAAACACTTACATATCTGTCTAGGTTGGAACTGTTGCTGTTAAAATACAATAAATCATTTTCATTCTGAACTGGAATAAACTGATTGATCACATCACACAGATGAATAACAGAACACACACACAGTCCTAATGAGAGGTGTGTGGCTGGTGGAAGTTTTCAACAAGCATGTCTATTCTGGGCTCAGTTTTTGACAGTGCAACACTAAGGTCATGCTCAGCATTGAGACTGTTTCTCTACTTGTTTTTAAGTAATCCAGAGTTGAGAACCCTGACTGACATAGGTATGTGGTGCCAAACTGGACCAGAACATCTACTGCTTTCTCAGTCAGGCAGGAGACAGCTTCCTGCTGTAGATAAGGAATCCAGAACTGTGTGTTTGTCTCAAAAAGCATATTGCTTCAATCAGTTTATTCCAGTTCAGAATAAAACATATTACTTGTATTTTAACAGCAACAGTTCCAACCTGGACTTGTTTTCAACAATAATTTCTACAGTAAGATGTACAGTAGGCCTGATCATTTTTCATCATCTGTACTGTTATTTAGGATTGCACTATCAGTAGCTAGCTTGCTTGCTTTGGCTAACGTTAGCTATTAGCTGTGTACAAGGCCAGGGGATTATTTGAAAGAGAAACTCACATCTACTACTATGAGAGATAGTAACGTTACTTTCTTATTTCTGCTTATCATCACCTGTTATAAAATTACAACAATGCCTTGCTAGCTTACTTACTTTTCCACTGTCAAAGCAGTTTCCTGAAGCATTCTGCCCTGTTCTGAAATAACTCCCTGGGTTTACCGTCATGCTGTGGATGTTTGTTCAGGACGTGTCGTTTTATTAATTTCTTTGTTTTGAGAGACTTATTACTAAACACTTCCCTGTACAAAACACATTGTGGGCGCTCCAAGTTATTTCTCAAAGTTTGTATGAAAGAGAGAGAAACTCATCGCTGTTTTTGCGTTCCATGACTATTGAGCTCGGTCAGTCCATTTGATGACAGCGGTGAGGGATGGCGAGTGGGATTGACAAGTCAGTGGCTAACATATGGGATCAATATCATGCCAAATGTATTCACAAATGTAAATCACCAATCCACAAATGTAAATCACTTTCCACAAATGTAAATAACCAATCCACAAATGTAAATCACTTTGATTTACATTTGTGGATTGGTGATTTACATTTGTGAATACATTTGGCATGATATTGATCCCATACTAACAGCGCATCTGCTGCTGAACGACAACGCTGCAGTGTGTGGGTCGCGGAGTGATCTTCAAGAAAATTGCAGAAAAAATATCTGGTACATCACGAAGCACACCGGCATCTCCCTCTCCCAATCGCGCAGCTGCCAAACTGAGCAGAGACCGCTGCTAAGCAGAGAGCCCACTGAACAGAGAGCTCAGGTGCACTTGACCAAATCAATTCCAGTAATTCATGAAATAATTATACATTTACTCTGACACGTCGCGACCCACCATTAACAGGAAGTGGGTCGCGACCCATACTTTAAAATTGTCTGCAAATCAATGATAGAGTAGTAAGTACTGTAACGAACAAACCCACCACCTGTAAGCAGGAAACATATTTCACACATCTCTTTCTCTCTCTTCAGTATTTATCACTATTTGTTATTATGCAATTAAGATGTAGACAGTTTAGTATGAATTTGAACTGGAAATATGTATGAGGGTGAAATGCACCGATTGCATCTTAGTGGACCGATACAACTTAATGCTGGTTAATGTAATATACTAATAACCTTCTCTTCCTGTTCTTTGATTGGTTACCCATACAGGGACAGCATCATCATCAGCATCACCAACTGTGCGACCAGCGTGTATGCAGGCTTCGTCATCTTCTCCATCCTGGGCTTCATGGCCCACCACCTGAACGTGGATGTATCTGAGGTGGCCGACCACGGCCCCGGCCTGGCCTTCGTGGCCTACCCAGAAGCCCTCACTCTACTGCCCATCTCCCCCCTCTGGTCCCTGCTCTTCTTCTTCATGCTCATCCTGCTGGGCCTTGGGACGCAGGTGAGTCTGTCAACCACCATGACATCCTGGCTTTGTCCCAAATGGCACCCTATTACCGTTGGGCTCTGGTCAAAAGTAGTGCACTATGTAGGGAATAGGGTAACACTGTTTATTCTCTCTGACATCATTGCATGCATGTCTAGGATCAAAAGGCTCCTCAACAGCTTCTACCCCCAAGCCATAAGACTGCTGAACAATTCATAAAATCGCCACCGGATAATTTACATTGACCCCCCTCCCTTTTGTACACTGCTGCTACTCGCTGTTTATTATCTATGCATAGTCACTTCACCCCTACCTACATGTACATATTACCTCAACTAGCCTGTACTGTACAACTAGCCTGTACACCGTACCGGTGCCCCCTGTATATAGCCTCGTTATTGTTATTCTTATTGTGTTACTTTTTATTTTAGTCTACTTGGTAAATATTTTCTTAACTCTTCTTGAACTGCACTGTTGGTTAAGGGCTTTTAAGTAAGCATTTCACGGTAAAGTCTACACTTGTATAGCAGAATATGTTTTGTTTTTTTACATTGATGTGCAACTCTCCTCACCTCCGCTTCATCAACAAAACAATAACAATGGCTGTGGGGCAGACAGTCATTGGGGCTCAACTAGATTTTTTTTTATGTTGGAGAAAGTGGCTTTTTGAGAGCAGTAGATATAAAAGTCACTGCTGAGTGTTGACCTGTCAGTGTGTATCCCGGTGTGCAGTTCTGCCTGCTGGAGACCCTGGTGACGGCCATCGTGGATGAGATCGGTACTGACTGGATCATTAGGAACAAGACGGTGGTCACAGGAGGAGTGGCTATAGTGGGCTTCCTGCTGGGGGTGCCGCTCACCACACAGGTAATGGACTGGAGATGTTTACACACACACACACACACAAACATACACATGCATGTGTACACACACATAAACACACACTTAATTATCCAGGCACAAATATTCAGGATGTATACTGATGTTGTGTTCTCTATCTGTGTGTAACTGATGTGAAATGGCTAGCTAGTTAGCGGTGGTGCGCGCTAATAGCGTTTCAATCGGTGACGTCACTCGCTTTGAGACCTTGAAGTAGTGGTTCCCCTTGCTCTGCAAGGGCCGCGGCTTTTGTGGAGCGATGGGTAACGATGCTTCGTGGGTGACTGTTGTTGATGTGTGCAGAGGGTCCCTGGTTCGCGCCCGGGTCGGGGCGAGGGGACTGACTAAAGTTAAACTGTTACATGTGCTCTCATGTATTTAGGCTGGGATCTACTGGCTACTGCTCATGGATAACTACGCTGCTAGTTTCTCTCTGGTTATCATCTCCTGCATCATGTGCATCTGCATCATGTACGTCTATGGTGAGTCCAACTGTCTTTCCTCGATTATAAATGCCTATCGTCCACAATGATCTGCCAACGCTATTGGTGAAAGCTAATCAAACTGACTGGAATGGAATGACTGACAACATGCTGTACTGTTTGTGTTCAGGACACAAGAAATACTTCAAGGATGTTGAGATGATGCTGGGTTTCCCCCCTCCCATCTTCTTCCGGGTCTGCTGGAGATTCGTGTCGCCCATCATCATATCTGTAAGATAGTAGCTACCACCCAGTGCCTCCTTGTTGACATGTTTTAGAGGCTTGACCTGCTCTGCATTCCATTCCACTTGTCTAATCCTCGCTAATCTGTATTGCTCAACAAAACCTGTCATGCAAAACACCTGCCAGAATACCAGAATGACCTAAGACACACACAAGTGATCGATGAAGATATGTACTGTATGAGGGTTGAAATAGGGTATATTCTGCTCAAATTAATGACTTGACCCTGGTGACCCCTCTCCTCTCTTTGCGTTTGCAGTTCATCCTGATCTTCACAGTGATCCAGTACAAGCCCATCACCTACAATGACTACGTGTACCCCGGCTGGTCCCTAGCCATCGGCTTCCTTATGGCCATGTCCTCCGTCACATGTATACCCGTCTATGCTCTCTACAAGATCTCTAAGTCTGAGGGAACAACATTTTTGGAGGTAAAATCCACAGGATCTCTGTTTAGAGCTTTGTCTGTCTTTAGTATTGGAAGCAGATGTTGTTCGCACTAGTAGTGGAAGTGTTTTAGTTTTTTCTGTTGAATTAAAAAATAAATATATTTGGCACATGTTGCCGAAAGTCTTTGAACTGAAAGAAATGAAGGATAGTAAAAAAGAACCCGATTTGGTGTTATGTTATTCCAGAACTTTCTCACCTACTTTACCTGCCTTTAATTAGCAATAAATAATAAACCTGTGTCCCTCCCATCACATTGACCTCTGAACCTTTGCCCCTTACAGCGGTTGAAGAATTCATGCAAGGCGGACATAAAGTGGGGCCCGGCCCTGAGTGAGCACCGGATAGGCCACTACGCCGCCCCAGGCTCAGAGGGAGAAGTGGAGGTGCGTCCCCTGAAAGAAGAGCTGAAGGAGAAGGAGGATGAGAAGAGGGATGAGATCAGCCTCACCATCCAGGGCAGCAACGGCTCCACAGCACACAACACTACCCCCAGCGCATAGAGGCCCCCCCTGGGCCAACTCCAGCCCCCTCCCAACCACCCCTCACCCTTTCCCACCGCACTGTGGAGAAAACCCGCTCGCTGGAGACCTTTACATATTGTAAGGGCTTATTATTTCTAACCTCTAGAGAAATTGGTCATCATCCAAAAGAATTTTATTTCTTGTTTCAACATAATTTCACAATGCAGTTTCTTGTAAACACGTTATTTGTTCCCTTCTTCATATTATGCAGGAGTTGAAGTAGAAATACACACTGTAAAGAAATCCACTCGGAATTGGCAACTTTTCTAGCGACAGTTCTGGCGGTTTTAAAGCTGGAGACCAAATGTTCTCTGGGTAGGTGTAGACACATGGCACCACTCTAGGGACTGATCCTTCCCTTCTGTTGTTTTATCTACGGTATAGCTTTTGGCTCTCAGTACCCTCTAATACATGATAGTCTCCACTACTCAGACTGTTACGTATGCTGCTTTAGGGTTACCCAGAACAACTCATATTGGAGTAAGCCAATGGGTATTTAGCTACTCCTAAATATTTTATTTGAACAACACAGTAAAGCCATTCTACTTCCAATGTTGTAAACAACTAACATACATTACAGCACCAACTCCCCAAACACACACAGTGTTGGTCTCCAGCTTTCTGAACACCTACCCTGACTGACGCCCATGATTTCCCGATGCCCATTCTCAGGGTCCCAAAATGATTTACTACTTACTGAACAAGTTCAATACCTGAGTACATTTTATTTGATTATGGTAGGCTTTACATAAAAGAGGGAGCTAAGAAAAAGACAACCATAACATGTTCACACACAAAAACAAATGGGTGGATGGATGCAACTGAGTACAATGAAGTGCCATCTCTCTTTTAGTCTTCCAGGTATTTCCGTGGGAAATGCATCTCAAGATGTGGCATCTCACTTGTGAAGGGAACGTTTCATTGACGACAGAAGCAGCTACAGATGTAGGATCTTAATTTGACCCATTTTTAACACCAGGAAAATAATCATGCCACAACAGAGTGATCAAATGAAGGTCCTACATCTGTAGCATAACAAGGAGGGAGGACACAGTGGTGTTGCGTCCTAGCCTCTGTTACTCACAAGTAGGATTTGTTCCAACAAGGCATGTTACCAAAAACATGTTAAACATGCATGAACTTTAATATCTCGGTGGCATAGCTGGAGTATGTGTCTTTGTTAACTTTTTCAAAACTGAGAGACTTGCATCAGCAGGTGTCTTTGCAGAGGAAAATATGTGTATTTACAGGCGTTTTAAAGCTCTGAGCCAAGTAGTGGTGTGATTGGATGTGGAAACAGGAAGGAGAGAAGCCATTGGTTGGCCTGGAGATGGAGTTTGTCTCCACAAGATAAAAAAAAAAACATCAGTTACTGAATTATGTAGTTTATATGTAGTTGTATCGTTCTGTCAATAGAATTATCTTATTTTATCTTTCATTATTGTAAAGTAACATAGTAAATAATTATAAGGAAGACATGTTTATTTTGTAAAGAAGCTACAGTATCTTAAGAAATAACAGTAATGTTTACCATTCCTCATCCATGACTTGATTTTTATTGGTAATTGATTTATTTTAGGGGTTGGCGTGGGAGGGAGATGTATTTCAGTCACTTTGTGGCAGGATGCTGTGGGGTTGTGCTCGCACAGATTGCTGGAATTGGCAATTGTCAAGAAGTCCCATCTCTCTATCCAATTCAATGCATTCGTCTCCGCTCTGTTACGTTGCATCTGTGTTGTAGTGAGGCAAAGACCTGTTTGTGGTAACATTGTGAATCCACTGGGTCCTTGCCTGGCCTGCACTGATGGAGAGAGGTAGTCTGGCAATGCAGCTGCTTAAGTGCTAGAGCATCGAATCTTAGTGAAACTTCAGATTTTTTATTTCTTCTTTAACCAGTACGTCACTGTATATAATATTCAACATCTTTGTCTGACTGCATAAATCCAGTTTCTGCTGTCGAATATATGACTGAGTTGTTCTCCTTCCATTTTACTTCAGTTTCTCTGTGTTAAAAGTGTCATGACAGTTAGCTATCCAGACACTCAGGGGAGTAGGTAGTTACTTAGTGGTGAAAGTCTTTGGTTATTTGGTTCCAATTGGCCTCTTATTGCCTATGTAGGGCACTAGGGCTCTGGTCAAAAGTAGTGCACTATAAAGGGAATAGGGTGCCATTTGGGACGTACCCAAACTCGTTGGTTATTTGAACTAACACAAAAAGCACACCAGTAGGTTAGATGCTGCCCAACAGACTCAAGCTTTACTTCAGATGACAACAGACTAGTGTGTTCTCCTATGATGCTGACAGAAGCACAGTACGGCCACACGAATCAACCTGTTCTAAAGCAGAGTAGGAGTGGTCCTGGAATAGCACAGGATATTAATAATGATGATGGTTTTAACTGATGTGTTCTATACACTATGGATACATATCATTTTGGTAATAAGGAGTTTACAGCAGGTGTAAATGGTTGAGCTAAAGTGGGTTAGTATATAATGGCCCTGATGACAGGATTTGATAACAGAATGAAATGGTGTATGATTATTCTAGACATGCCGGCTCAGGTCAGGTTGCCTCTGGATACTTCCAGGGAGTCCTCTAGGACTTTTATTTCTTCTTCCTCCTGTTACTGTTAAACTGTTGACTTGTAGTCCTCTTATTTATTAGCTACAGTAGCTAGTAAGTTAAGGATAACCACCATGCTATTGCAACTGTTTGGTCTCTGCTGTCCACCGAACTCTTTTCCTCTATCAGATACTTGTACAGTCATGTAAAAACTGGTGTTTGTGTGTTTATTTGTTTTTATTTGGGGGTAGACAGGATTTTTTCTTGTAGTAAAAGTAGCCGATGTTAAGTGTAATATGTATTTGTGTGTAGTCGATACCTTACTACTGAGTACTGTTCTTAGATCAGGATAGTGTCAGTATTGATGTCATGTAATTCTAATCAATCAGTAACTATCAATTTTGTCATGTAACAAAACACAATCTACCTTTTAAGAGATCTTTTGTTTTTTTACTAAAAAATATATATATTTTATTGTCACAATTGAATCATCCATGTTCAGTGACACTACCTTTATCGTGTTCTAAAAGCCAGCTGATATCAAAAGTATTGCCAAACAAAAGCTTGGGTTGAAACTTGAAATTTGCATTTTACAGTATGTTCTGTTGGAGGTACATGACGGTTGGGGAAAGTATATAATAACAGTATTAATCCATTTTACATAGTAATAATGCCAATAGTATTAAGCCAACACCGTGGTACTATACTGCAGCGACATCCGGTTACAATATAGCGACTGTGCTGTAAATTCCTTTGTGTAAAGAGACTGGCCTTTTCAATTTGATGGAGTATTTTACATGTGCATATGCGGCAAAAAAAGATTACAGAAATCAAACACCAAAATCGGTAACATTGTAACAGCAATAAATATGACATTAGATCAAAATATCAATGTATTGGGGAAGTGTTTTAGAATATAAACTAATTGAACAATAAGGAATGGGTTCAACCAAATGTCTCATATCCAGAGTAAGAATCTTATCTTATTCTTCCCTTTTTGCACTGGGATTATTATTTCATTAACTTGGCATTTGGTGAGATCTTTCCTTCTAAATTAATATAAGCAGGTAGTGAAAAATGTATACTCAAGGACACATAAGATGAATATTCATATTTTTTGGACATTGTTTTTCATCTCATTTATAAATCGCTGTAGTAAGTCATCTATATATGGGATGTAAGAAATTAATACGTTAGCCAATTCTGAAAACTGATAGTCGGCCTCTACTGTACTAAAACTGTGATTTATCATCTCTGTGGTTTTCTACGATCACCGAGGAGATCTCTTGAATTTCTAACTCATAAACATGTTTTTACACGTTTTTTTCAGCACTTTAAATCAAGTAATTTGTGTTTATAACATATTTAACCATACAAACTTCCATTTTGAAATAAGGCCTTTACAGTGGTCTGCACAAGCTGCTGTGTCAACATGTCAGCAGAGAAGACACAATGTTATGCCAATTCTATCATAGTGGAGAATAAAGCACAAATGAAATGAACACAGTACTGGTACTTTATCATATATATCTAACCATGTCTCTTGAACCTTAGGGCCAAAATCCATTGAATTGTCTTAGTCATGTCAGCTGTATATCGTAAAATGTTCCATTACAAATGGTAAATAAAATCTATTTTAAAGATCACTCAAGTGTGGTTCATGTCCCATTTGTGTTTTGTCTTTCTGAACAGGCTATGGCTTTTGTTAGATGGGAGAAAGTAGATTGTTAATATACCATGTATTACAGGCATATGAACATTTATTTATCCAAATACAGTCGCATTTATTTACTTCAAAATACATTCAATAAATGGTTAAATTAGGTAGATCAAATTTGACACATTTCGAAAGCATCCAACCATATTGTGTCATGTGTTCACTTTCAGGTCTTCTATCAGTCTCTAGAAAAGGACAATATAACATCCCTGTGTCTTGGCTCATTGTGGAAGACTAGGGTTACTGTATTACTTTATATTAAAGAGATTACGACATCCCTTTTACAAGTATGAGTATTATTGAGCTCTGATGAGAGACTTGTCTCCTTTTAGGACCAGACTGCAGGTAGAAAATACATGACAGTATCAGAGACTCACTATCCTCTTATTCTGTAGTAAAGAGTTCAGTTTGCGAGGAGCTAACCAGCCTGTCCCCCTGCTGCGGCAGACACAGGTGCCTGGCCCCACTCGGTCCTCTGCTGGCTGGCCTCTGCACTGCGGGGGGAGCAGGGTGGAACATGCTTACGGGGCTCATCTGATCACAGCTCCCTTTGCTCCCCGGAAGCTGTGTGGAGGAGCCTAGAGGACTGTGTCCACCAGGGAACAACAAGGGCCAGCTGTTCACTGAGTCTGACCATGAGTCATCATGTCTTTGAGCTCTCACAGTCACAGGCTGACCACTAGGCCTGCAAGTTCTGCCCTTTATTCTCTGTTCTGAGGCAGGGTTGAGGTAGGATCCATGGGTGGTTACTGTACTAGCAGAGGGGACCAGGGGCGGTAGGTAGCTGTCCCTGTCTTGAGCGGTGGTGGTGGGTTCTCTGTTGCAGGGGTGGGAAGCCTCAGAGCTCTGGCTGTGAGTCCTTGGATGGTTATGTTCAGAGGGTTATACTTTCACCAGATACTGTAAGTCAGGGGTGTCAAACTCATTCCACGGAGGGCCTAGTGTCTGCAGGTTTTTGGTTTTTCCTTTCAATAAAGCCCTAGACAACCAGGTGTGGGGAGTTCCTAACTAATTAGTGATGTTAATTCATCAATCAAGTACAAGGGAGGAGCGAAAACCCGCAGACACTCGGCCCTCCGTGGAATGAGTTTGACACCTGTGCTGTAAGTGATGACCTTGGGCTAGATTCTATAAGATCCGCGCTAGCCGACACCCAGAGGTGTCGGCTAGTGGCACTGTGTTAGAGCGCTCAAATCCACAAGCGGCTCCCGGCATTATACCTAAAGCAGAAATTGCCATTGGCTGCACATAGTCGCATTATTAGAAATCCCATGCAGCCTTGTTAACAAATTCAAACATTGGAATGTGAGACGTAATCTACACCTCGATTAGGCTGATAGAAATCCTCGTTATTTTGTTGAATGATTTTCAATTTGAGCGTCATTATCTTTATATACAGTTGAAGTCGGAAGTATATATACACTTATGTTGGAGTCATTAAAACTCGTTTTTCAACCACTCCACAAATTTCTTGTAAACAAACTATAGTTTTGGCAAGTCGGTTAGGACATCTACTTGTACATGAAACAAGTAATTTTTCCAACAATTGTTTGCAGACAGATCATTTCACTTATAAATCCCTGTATCACAATTCCAGTGGGCCAGAAGTTTACATTCACTAAGTTGACTGTGCCTTTAAACAGCTTGGAAAATTCCAGAAAATGATGTCATGGCCTTAGAAGCTTCTGATGGGCTAATTGACATAATTTCAGTCAATTGGACGTGTACCTGTGGATGTATTTCAAAGCCTACCTTCAAACTCAGTGCCTCTTTGCTTGACATCATGGGAAAATCAAAAGAAATCAGCCAAATTTGTAGACCTCCACAAGTCAGGTTCATCCTTGGGAGCAATTTTCAAATGCCTGAAGGTACCACGTTCATCTGTACAAACAATAGTACGCAAGTATAAACACCATGGGACCACGCAGCTGTCATACCGCTCAGGAAGGAGACGCGTTCTGTCTCCTAGAGATGAGCGTACTTTGGTGCGAAAAGTGCAAATCAATCCCAAAGGACCTTGTGAAGATGCTTGAGGAAACAGGTACAAAAGTATCTTTATCCACAGTAAAACAAGTCCTATATCGACATAACCTGAAAGGCCGCTCAGCAAGGAAGAAGCCACTGCTCCAAAATAGCCATAAAAAAGCCAGACTACGGTTTGCAACTGCACAGGGGGACAAAGATTTACAGGGGGACAAAGATTTACTCGTACTTTTTGGAGAAATGTCCTCTGATCTGATGAAACAAAAATATAACTGTTTGGCCATAATGACCATCGTTATGTTTGGAGGAAAAAGGAGGAGGCTTGCAAGCCGAAAAACAGCATCCCAACCGTGAAGCACAGGGGTGGCAGCATCATGTTGTGGGGGTGCTTTGCTGCTGGTGCACTTCACAAAATAAATGGCATCATGAGGATGGAAAATTATGTGGATATACTGAAGCAACATCTCAAGATATCAGTCAGGAAGTTAAAGCTTGGTCGCAAATGGGTCTTCCAAATGGACAATGACCCCAAGCATACTTCCAAAGTTGTGGCAAAATGGCTTAAGGACAACAATGTCAAGGTATTGGAGTGGCCATCACAAAGCCCTGACCTCAATCCTATAGAAAATTTGTGGGCACAACTGAAAAAGCATATGCGAGCAAGGAGGCCTACAAACCTGACTCAGTTGCACCAGCTCTGTCAGGAGGAATGGGCCAAAATTCACCCAACTTATTGTGGGAAGCTTGTGGAAGTCTACCCGAAACGTTTGATCCAAGTTAAACAATTTAAAGGCAATACTACCAAATACTAATTGAGTATATGTAAACTTCTGGCCCACTGGGAATGTGATGAAAGAAATAAAAGCTGAAATAAATCATTCTCTCTACTATTATTCTGACATTTCACATTCTTAAAATAAAGTGGTGATCCCAACTGGCCTAAGATAGGGAATTTTTACTAGGATTAAACGTCAGGAATTGTGAAAAACTGAGTTTAAATGTATTTGGCTAAGGTGTATGTAAACTTCCGACTTCAACTGTATATAGCCTACACTTTCTCATTCTAAACTTTTAACGCCAGTGGGATGGGTGTGGCTTCAAGACAATGACTGCAAGAGGAGCTGCTCACCAATTTGACGACTCCCAACGCAGTTTCCTACCTCCGACACCACCAAAACATCAGCTTTGCAGGTGTCGGCTATCGCTGGTTAGTGCTTGATCTGACTGAATTTCGGCCCTTGTCTGGGAAGTATGCATGTTACCCTTATCAGACAAATAATCAAAGTGACATGCCTTGGGCTTGATAGCAGAAAGCCCCTGAAAGCCTGTAAATCCACAGAAGTGGTAAAACAGGTATTTTGGATCTGTTAGAAAGGAGAGCATAGAGCAGACTATAGGCCTGTTTGAAATAAGCACCAGGATCCAAAGCCCAAGATAACGGAACATTGAGAGGTTACACCTGTTGATGGAGTGATGTAGTTCAATTACCACTCTAAAGTGACATCTATTAACCATAATCTTTTTCACCCAATTATTTGTGTGCAATGTTTTTCAATATTTGTAGCGGATGAGAACTTGACAACACTGGAAAAAAGGAGAAGTAAAAAGTATTTTTGCAACAATAAACCACTAGATGGTAGTGAGGATCAATTGATCTGATTTTGTTCCAGATATAGGAGAACATGTCAGTCAGTCATTTATGTCAGATCAATACAAGAAGAAAGAAAAGCAACCAACTGTGTTTTTTAGGAGTTTTCTTTATAGGAAGTGTTTTTTAGGAAGTTTTTTTGGTAAGTGTTTTTTTAGGAAGTGTTCATTGAATAAATGTATGTCGTTCTGTCCCTGTTATTTGTCTATTAATGTTCTGTATTATGTAACGTTTTGTGTTTTGTGTGGAGCCCATGAAGAGTAACTGCTGCTTTAGCAGTAGCTAATGGGGTTCCTAATAAAATACTAACGTCAAAAGACTTAGGACACGTTACCAATTTATTTGCCTGGCTACACAGACTCCTTGCTCTGGCCAAACGCTACGCCACGCCCACGGACATTAGTTTCTTCTCTGCAATGAGTCTGGATCTGAGTAACTCCTGACCCTTCACCGAATGCGAACCCATTCGGGGCCGTCTGATTGGTCCAGAAGCTGATGGGTTGGGCCAGAGCCAGAACACACGTGGGTAAAGTGGTGGTTTGAAAATTGATCATTGGCTTTGATACTCTGATTGGTTAGAGAAGATCCAATCACTAATGACTTTGTTTTGTACAACACCCCTCGTGCCCCTCGCCACCACAAACGGCTTCAATGATGGCAGTCTCAGACTAAAGTATGTAGCGAACAACAGATCAGCGGAATAATTTAGTGTGAGTCGTCAGGCTACCAATTTATACCTCCAAAGGGAGCGATAGTCATTGTCAGTGCAGTGTAGTTCACAGGAAACCATTATGGATCGGTGTACAGTCACCTCTATAAACTCTGGGCTCTGATGTTCAGCTGGCTCAATACAGATCAGTTATGTGGACCAGGAAAGTATATTACTGTTGCAAAATGCTTTCCCAAAATGTCCACGTTTTTCAGAAATCCCAGTTGGAGGATTCCTGAATTTTCCTGCTTTTTACATCTTGATTCCAGGAATGTTCCAACCAGGATTTCGGGAAAATCTGGGAATGTTGGTAAAGGTATCGTATTTTTCCCACCCTAATACTGTATGACTGTACTGTAACTGTATCACCCACCTGTTACAGTGGGCTCTGGAGCCTCAGTGACATCACGCTGTGTCTGGTGTTCCTGTTCTACTGTACATTGGAGTCATGTACCCCAACGACACAGCTGACAAATGAGAAATAAGGAAGATGGTGGGAGATGGGGGGGTGTTAAGACGTGAGTGACAAAACGATTCAGCAGCAGCAGTGTTTGGACTCTCTTTTTACATCTATATCCAGACTCAGGACGTAAACCACAGCTCCAACCAACAGGCTCTTTTCTCTGCTGGCAGCCGGGTCATATCTGTCCTGGTTTTACAATACCACTGGTAATGGATGATCATTAGCTAGAAGTCCCACCCACCCACCCACAAGCCCTGCTATTTGCTTTGAGGTATTTACGTAAAGTCTCACTGTCTGCCACTGGCATACCACGGAGCTATGCCTCGTCTCGACTCCCCACTGTGTAGCTAACGGAGGGGTTCCGAGTGCCTAGCGCCGCCAGCTGATTGTCTTGGTTTTTTGAAATGCAAACAAACAGAAGTGAAGAGTGATCTAGTTACAGAGGAGGGTATTAATTTTAGATGTGAGGTCTGACTGATGGAAGGGTGGTTAGACTATCCTGGCGCAGGCTGCTACCAAGGGAGATGGAATACCAGACTGGTTCTGCATCCCTAATGGCACTCTATTCCCTATGTAGTGCACTACTTTTGACCAGGGCCTATTGGGGGAATAGGGTGATATTTGGGATGGGGACTGGGAGCTACACAGCCCACTGCTTCTCAATGGAGTGTTGACTCAAAACCCAAACTCTGCTTCGCAGAAACGGCTGCCCTTTTACTCTGAAAATAAAACAGCCTATTTTTTCACTGTGGTGCAGTGGTAAAATGATAACTCTCCACACCTCCTTCTCAGTCTATTCTTTCTCCTACTTAAAGCAGTGTTATATGGGCTCTATTTGGGACCATGCCTACTAGTCTACAAACTTCCAAAGCTTGACAATAATGAGATATTGCGGTAATTTAGTCATTACCGTGGACAGCCTGACTGCTAAAATTGCAGATTCCTTTCCTGGTCCACGGCCAAGTCTATGAATTAATTCCAACAACCCCCATTCGAGGAAATGGGACATTATACCTATGTTTGTAAAAATGGATGATTGATTGCTGCATGCTAAATGTGAATGAGATCATACAGTACCCTGGCTTGGTTCTGGCTGACTAGACTATGTTTCTGGCTGTAATGGGAAATTATTTGAATAATTGTCCTCCACAAGGAAATCTGAGAGGGAATTGTGGATCTCTCTCCGCCAGTTAGTACGTTCATACATTAGTCACACTGTTATATCTCAGCCAAAATGTATTTTGACTAAACTTGCCATAGATATCTGGCATTTACAAAATTACACTGATTGGCCAAATGGCAAACTTTGAAAGGTCACACCTCTCACCCCGTTTCACCTAAAGTCATGAAATTCAGTGCATACTGTAGGTCCCTCTCCTCACAAGGAACACATTTGCGTCAGGGACCCATAAGGTCTGCCATGATGGATTTTCCGCCATTTTGAATTTTGTGAAGAACACTTAAAAAGCTACTTTTCTGGCACCAGATGACCGATCTGCACAAAACTTGAATTGTGGTATCTATGGACAAAGGTCCATAGAGGTCCAGCACAATATTTTCCAGACTAGTACCAAAAACAATATGGCTGCTATTGACCATGAACATTCACGTGGGCATGGTCTGGCACATAAATGCATATAAATCAGTCCAGGATATTCGTATTGTAACAAAATTCAGTAAACATGTTGCAAACACTGTCAAGACTCAACATGTGCAAGAACATTTATATTGGGGGTGCTATAGTAATCAATATGTTAGTCACATGTGATATCTCAGACACCACTGGCCCGATTTTGACAAAACTTGGATGAATGATGTTGTCACGCCTGCTCCCGCTCTCCCTCTCTGGCGCTCGAGGGCGCCAGGCTGCCCTTCATTACGCACACCTGTCACCATCATTACGCACAGTTGCGCAATATTGGACTCACCTGGACTCCATTACTTTTTTGATTACCCCCTCTATTTCAGTCAGCTCCTCAGTTTGTTCCTGTGTCAGCATTGATGCCATTATTTTTCCCCTGTCCAGACGCTATTCCTGTTCTGTTTCATGTCTGTTGTTTATTAAATGTTTTTTAAACTCCCTGTACCAGCTTCTCGTCTCCAGCGCCAATCCTCACATATGTGTCTTGCCATAGATGCATAATTTACAAAATTACACTGATTGGCCCAATGGTGGGTGCTGCATCATTCGTGGGGGATGACATGTTTACTTTTGCCTTGTTATTTTCCTGTATTTCAGTCTATAATGATCTGTTGTAACAAAGTACTGATGTTTCTACCTTTGACCTGTTTAACTGACAGTATCAAACGTCTGCCAGTGTTGAATGTGATGGTTAAAGTTTGATGCCAGACTGAGCTGAGGTCACACTGATAATCTATCTGTGACACTGTGATTCTGTAGCAGCTGAGGTTGTGACTTCCTACAAGTTGGGATGGTGTTTACAGAACATTCAGTGCTATGTGATTAATATAGAAGGGCCTTCTCAGAGGAGGACATTTTCTTTGCTGAATTCTTGTAATAAACCAGATGGATTTTTGATTGATATTATCTACGACCGCTATCCTTTTTATTCACCTGAAAATCTCCTTTACACTGGCTAAGAATTTTGCTTCTGTTCATTATGCCTTTGAATTGCACTTTACGTACTACAAAAATGCTGGTAGCAGAAACAGAAACATCCCTAACAGACACTGTGCAATCCCATCCTAGTCCCTACATCTCAGGAGACGTGTCCTGCGTGTCATAGTGGGTTGGAGATGTGTGACATGGCACATAAAAAGATGGCTTCCCCATCTGTTGGGCAGGGAACACCTACATCTGGTGTTCCGTTCTCTCTCCTTCAGTGCCAGAGGAGCACGACAGAGGGGCAGCCAGCCCAGCCCCAGAGTATAGAGACTAGACTACTCAGTACAGTAGGAACTTGGACTGATTGAAAGAGGATCAATCTTGTGCAGCAGTGTGTTTGGCCAGATCCCTGGAAAGACTTAGTGCCTCTGGCCTCAGCAGTAACCTTAGATTGAGGCTTTGCAGACTGGGCGTATACAAGGAATAATATGCAGATTGCCAACAGCGGTTGAAGGCTGAAGGTAATCAGGTCCATCTGAGGGGGGCTTGGTGATGACTGTCCTAGGTCAACTACAGGTCACATTGGTTCTCGCTGTGTTAACCAGGCGGCTGTACGTGTCGGTGGCAGTCAGCTCTTGGCTTTTAGAGGAGCGAAAGGCTTGTTCTCTCTGTGGGGTCTTTCACATATTATATTCTATTTTTCATGGCCTTGTCTATAGCTCAGACCCGAGGTGTAAGCTGTTGAAGGCTTATTTAAGGACATCCCAAAGAAAAAGCTGACAGAGAAGAACTGACCTTTTTACTTCCAAGTCTTCAGTGTATTCTGCATCTCAGTCCAAGCACATAGGGTACTGCAAGTGCAGTATATTTTCTGAGAGCACAGACAACATTTCAACTGGAACAATAGTGTGAATTTCCAAAATAGCAACCTCTCTGGTATTTTGATTGGAATCAAACCCAATTCTTACCTGCAGAAACTGCACTTGGCTTTTCAGCACCTCGCATTCTTCAGTCAGAACTAATCTGGTAGTGAGGAGAGAACACCATTTTTAGGTTAAACTCTAAAACCCTTGCATTTCTTGACCTTTTACAAATGATAATAGATTTTAACACCTTTTAGTAAAACTATTAAACTAAAGACAATTGCATAGTGTTAAACACAAACCAATTCAAATGTATACATAGCATGATATCAAGGTGCAATTTTTCAGGAACTTGGCTGCCGGTTTTCATCGAATACTGCCTTGAATCCTGAACAGGCAGCCAAATGCACAACAGCATGTACTACATCCATATCTATTACACAACTTTTCTTATGGTATTGAGGGAGCCGTGGCCTATTTTTCGGTTATGTAACTATTGTAGACTTAATTCCCTTCTTTCTTTTTTAGAAGCAAAGGAATCTTCTGCATGCTGAGGTCTGGTATTCATTTTCTTACAATGGGGGCTTTTGTTCTGTGCAGGGATGGAGAGGAGAGGGCTGGCTGGCCTCCACCCTCCGCCCTCCATCCCCTCCTACTCTCCCCCAGCTCCCCACCAAGGCAGGCCCAGTGTTTGCAATCCCCTCCAGGCCTGGTTGGGTAGGGAGCTCCAGATGCCTGGCTCTTTCTGCCACAAGGCCAGGGGGAAAGGGAACCAGGTTGGAGGACACAGGCGGGAGAGAGGAGAGCAAGACAGAGAACAGTAGAGAGGAGAGAGGAATGTCATCTACAGTGAATAGATCCCTGCCCTCTCCTATGACCAGGAGAAGGCAGGGATCTATTCACTGTAGATGACAGGACAGGAATACACTATAATGGAGAGAAGGAGAAAATAGGAAGGTAGAAAGAGACAAAGCAGGGTGGTATCCTAGTATCGTAAAGCTACCGCCTTTCTCTTTACTGTAATGCCATGTTTGTACAATGATGAGGACATGTCTGGTCTGTCCAAACAGGCAGATTTAGAGAGGGCCAGAGTGGCAGAAGTCTGAAGAGAAATCTGACTCTGCACAGAGGAATGTGTGAAGAGGAAAAGGGGTCCCATTCCCACAGTCCCACAGCTGTATTCATTTCATTACAGCACTTCGCTGACTGTGGCTCACATTTACCCCATGGCTCATGGTCTTTCCTGTCTGAGACTCTTCATGGATGCAGACTAAGGTCTTGCAGTCACATATTCTGCAGAATTTCAACTGGCTGCATTTTATAGGGTGCATTACCTAAACATTAGTCTGTAATTGACATTTTTGGAAATGTTGCTCAGTCACTTACTTGAGGTGGGCCACAACATCATCTATGTGGGTGACATTCAGCTTGTGTCTCACGCCATCAATGTCATCTTGGCTGGTAGTAGAGCTGTCTGAGCTCTGGGAACAGGACCTGTCGGACCAGAAATACATGTCTAAGGTGCATCCACATGACTAGAAATACACAATGACAATGTATGTTTGCAACTGTCATTTTCCCTCTTGTGTTGTAGCAGTTGTATTACAGTATGTGAATGTATGTATGTGAATGTACCTCTTAACAGTCAGACTAACCTTTCTGCATGTTGGCTCTGGCTGAATTGTATTCCACTAGAGGGAGGCCTACTATTCACAGTGTCACAACGGTTGTTATGGACACCCAAGGCGTAATTCACCACACTAGGACTGTACCGGAATATGTCTGCATCTCCATCCCTAAAAATCAATAGATACACACAAATAACCCCCAACGTAGTGTGAAGGAGTCAGAGTGGAGGGAATAAGATGACAAAGGAAGGACAGAAATAGTGAGCCAATAATCTGGCCCCCCAGTTTTGACTCGTTGGTGCAACACAAAGTGAGTGTTGTATGTCTGTCAACCCTGACGGGCCGGTCGGCCAGCAGGCCTGTCCTGCTTTCTGAAATCCCCTGTCTTAATCTTAAGACTACCATGCTGAAAATATTAAAGCAGTGGAGCAGAGAGAGAGATGGGGAGAAAGAGAGAGAGATGGGGAGAGAGAGGGAGAGATGGAGAGAGAGATGGGTAGAGAGAGAGAGATGGGTTGAGAGAGAGAGAGAGAGAGAGAGAGAGAGAGAGAGAGAGAGAGAGAGAGAGAGAGAGAGAGAGAGAGAGAGAGAGAGAATAAATGATAATGGTACAACAGCAGCGGTCCTACAGCCTCCAAGAGTCACCAGCCATGGAACAATGCCTGTTGAATGAGGGGTGAGGGGGGTGAGGAGAACACCCCAGCAGTGTCAAAGTAGGGATATTATGTTACTAGGCTGAGGGATTTAAATCAGGAGGCTGGCGCAGAGTGGACACTCCCATTTAGCTGCACCTGCCGAAACTCTTTTGATCTCCAGGAAAAAGGCTGTTGCAGATGCTGGCCAAGGATGCCCAACCCTTTTTTAAATCACAAAGGGTTGCGTAATTACGGAGAAATACTGCTCAATCCAAGTGGAAAATAGGAAGATAGGCTACTCCCCCATGAAATTAAGGACCGGAAAAGCTTACAGAATGCATCCTCCCTTTTTGGTCAAAGCCAACATCTAGGCTATGGCCTGTTGTGGATAGCTAACTGACCCATATATCAGCAAACTTGATTATCGATGGAATACAAAATACTGACTGTATTGAAGCTTGCAGCTCTTGAGTCCTATGCCTGAGTCTTACACCACAGTGCACAACTTCTGGTGAACAAGACCGTGTGGAGGGTGAGTAGAGGTAAGAATCCCATTTCAGTGGCAGGCTGCTAGTGGAGCTACCGGGTCTAGCTGTAATGACAGGAACAGAGGCTACATTGTGAGGCAGTGTAGTACATATCACTAAGTAGCTTACTCCCAGAGAGAGGAGGAGCCCTGATCTCAGCTAACAAAGATGGCATAGACGCCCGCCTCAACATCAACAACCACACCAGACCATTCAAAAACTCCTCCTGTCCTGGAAGATTGATAAACTACAGATGTAAAATAAGTTACACCACAACCACAGCCATTTTTAACATTTCTCACTTCCCAGCTCCTCCCGCTCCAATTGTTATGCTAGTTCCGTTCAGAGATTTAGGACCTCCTTGGGCCTGTTTTCAGAAAGCCTATTTATTCAGAGTACCTTTACTCAATGGGCATTCAGCGTACCCCCTATTTCTCTCCATAATGGGACAGGTGCAGCTGCACTGAGGACGCCGACCACAAATAACTAAGACAATGGCATGGAGAGAGGACCACACAATGGGACAGGTGATCTGAAAAGTTGCCAACCAGCTCCATTAAATCAGTTCACTTTCAAAGCAAGATTAATCTTAGCTGCTAAAGTCAGACACCCTTGTTCATCAAACCCCTCAGATGTAGGGTATTTAGTCAACTCAACAGTTTCCTGCTTTGGGTAGGATCGATTGATCAAGGATAAAGAGAAAGCTCCAAACCTGGAGCGATATTAAAGGGAAATGATCCAGCAGCTTTGTCCTGAAAGCAGATCAGCTGATTTACAGTGAGGCCCTTAATTTGCTAATCAAAGAGAGGGGGATCATGGAGGATATACACACAGACTATATTCCAAAGGGTACCCTATTCCCTACATAGTGCACTACTGAGCCCTATGGGCCCTGGTCAAATGTAGTGCACTATATAGGGAATAGGGTGCCATTTGGGCCACAAACACAAACACGGGGCAGAGGCAGAGACCAACAGGACCAACCAGCAGGCAGCAGCGTGGTTGGCACTTGGCAGGGGTTCAAAGCAGAACGTAGTATCAGGGATAACATGGTACTGATACCCAAAGTCTTAGCATTACCTTGTTGATTTGTCCACAGGACGTCTGGATGTGCCGACAGAGTTTGTTTGAAGTGGGTTTAAGATGAAATAATTCCTGAATGATACACATTCCTAGACTATTCATAGTATACCCTTTAATAGTCCCATAGTCTTAGCTAAATCTGATCTGATTTAAAGTAACAATAAAGCTATGAATGACAGTTTTTGTGAGATAGCCACTGCCAATACATTTCTAACTGGTGCATCACATTTATTGGATACAATCTTCAGTGATTTGTGTTTTTCCTGAATGGCAACAAAAACTCCAATTATAGGGGCAGAGTTGAGGCGGAGCTACATTCTTCAGAGCCTCCAACCAGTTGCTGAGGGACGGACACGCCTCCCCTTCAAATAGGTACCTGTAAATTACTGCCTTTTGTCGGACAAACGGGCTCATCCGGATGCAGGCCTAGTGTTGGGTGGGCAGTATAAAAATAGGGCCCCCATTTGGGGGGGATCTGGGTGATTTGTTGCTTAGGAGATTATGAAACCTCAAATTCTGCCTTGTGCTTTTACCATTAGGACCATAACATTTACAGCCATTTTGGAACCTTACTATCTTCTTAGATCTAATTATTACCAAACCATTTGTAACTGACTGAAAACACAGTAAGCATTTAAAGATATCATTGTTGAAGAAAACTAAAGGTACAAAGTGTGAAACAAGGGTCCTGACCCCTAGGCCCAACCCTTTCCCAGTGGAAATAAAAGTCTGAATGGTTTTACTGGGGTCAGAACATTTATCACCTGGAACTAATAAAAAAACAGGCAGGGAGGGAGAGACAGGGAGAAGAAGCCTGGTCTGGGAAACGAGATCCACAGACATCCCAACAATGTTGGTCCTCTGTCTGATGAATGAAAATGTAAACATATATTTTTTTCTCTCAAAATTCAACCATTAGGCAATCATGGCGTAAGAAGAAGTGTTGGTGTTTGACAATTTGATAAATGCTTTATCAATTCCAAACTGAATAGAAAACTAGAAGAGGAAGGGAAAGGAAAGCCAAAAGGTTTATGGTAGTAGTTTCTTCCAAAACGTTTTATTGTTGCTGATATTCAAACAAGTTGTCACCAACTTTTGACCGGAGCGCTATGGGCCCTGGTCATAAGTAATGGACTCTATAGGGAAAAGAGTTCCATTTGGGACACAGGCATGGAGTTCAGTCATCATACAAGAGTCTTCTCCTCACCTGCCCTCCAAGGCTGCTCTCTCTCTCACGGTCCCCAGCAGCAGTTGGATCTCAGCTTTCAGCAGCTCCTTGATGGCAGGGGGGTCAGCCAGGGGGGAGTGAGGTGTCTTCAGCCTGTTACCCAGTTTATGGCGCACCGTCTGCCAAATCTGCTGCCACATAGTGACCTGGAAGTAGGAAAAATGGGGATACATGGGGTAGGACATCAGGAGACAATGCTGTGTAACTTTAGGCTTATAATGAGTGATGAGTCATTATGAATGATGAGATATCAGAAAGACCTGTGAAATGTACATGACATTCAATTGAGACCCTGGCCCATCTTATAATATAAGTGTTCTATTTAATAACGTGCCCTGGCCACTGTTGTGCATAGAACTACTGCATGTGTTTTTCACTTGGCTGGTTTCCCCCAACAAGTTTGCACACTACTCTTTAAAAACACTAACTTCAGGGGAAAACTATTAAAGGGGCTACTGCTGAAGAAAAAAAAGTGAAAGTATTATGAAACTGTAGCCAGACAGGAGAAAAAGTAGAAGTGTTATGAAACTGTAGCCAGACAAAAACAAAAGTGAAAATGCTATGAAACTGTAGCCAGCCAGAAGGAAAAAAAGTGAAAGTGTTATGAAACTGTAGCCAGACAGGAAAAAAAGTGAAAGTGTTATGAAACTGTAGCCAGACAGAAGAAAAAAAAGTGAAAGTGCTATGAAACTGTAGCCAGACAGGAAAAAAAGTGAAAGTGTTATGAAACTGTAGCCAGACAGAAGAAAAATAAGTGAAAGTGTTATGAAACTGTAGCCAGACAGAAGAAAAAAAAGTGAAAGTGTTATGAAACTGTAGCCAGACAGAAGAAAAAAAAGTGAAAGTGTTATGAAACTGTAGCCAGACAGAAGAAAAAAAAGTGAAAGTGTTATGAAACTGTAGCCAGACAGAAGAAAAAAAAGTGAAAGTGTTATGAAACTGTAGTCAGACATCAACAAATAAAGAGGAAAGAGAAAAAGTCAAGCAAATATTCTGGCTGATGGCAGAGGCACAGTGTTGGTGAAGAAGTTTAAAGTCTGGAGTCTATTACATTTTTTCTGCACCTGGTCCCTGACATTCAGTGTCTATGCTCCATGGAAAGGCCAGCTTCAAAGCCCACTGCTGTCCAGAGGAGAATGTTTAAACATGGTCGTTCCCTGTGTCTTTCAATCTGCCTGTGCCCTCACATACGCACACACACATACACACACACACACACATGCTACCACACACACACGCACACACACACACGCACACACACACACTACCACTATGTCTAGCTGAACTCCGGCCAGGCAGCCACACACTGCTTCCCATAAAGCCCCAGCAAGCCATTCTCTATGCAGGTGTTTATGGAGTCAGCCCCCAGGATGCTAACAACAGTAACAAGCTGTTCATTGCTTAATTCATCTCCAAGTGAAACCCATCAGATGACATGGGGAAGGAATTACAGTGTGGTTAACCTGAGTTGTTGACTCATTGTTGTTGTTGTTGTAACTTCACAATGGAGATTGAAGATGTTAAATGTGGAACGTGATAAACATTTGAAATAGGCTAATCTAATAATATATTTTTCATGCTAGCCATCCACAAACCAAACATTGACTTAATTCTATGCAATATCCAGTTGCACAGGCATTACTAATGTCCGGAGAATATATGGTAGCTCAAAGCCACATGGTTTGGCAGAGATCCAAGGAAACGTGCCCTGGCCTCCTCATATCCTGTGTTAAACTTAAAAGGAACTGCTGCAGACAATGGTGACCTAGATGGAGAGAAGGCCAGTCTGGGTAGTATTATTATGATTCTCATCTAGAGATTTAACGCTGAGGGAAAGAATTAATTTACTACAGGGTAGAAAGCAACAACAACAACAAAATACTGAGGGAAATGTAAGGCTGGTTGAGTGAATAGGGCTCACATGCTTTTTTTACTAGAAGTCCTTCCTTCTCTACCTACATGTACAAATGACCACGACTAACCTGTACCCCCGCACATTGACTCGGTACCGGTAGCCTCGTTATTGTTATTTTATTGTTACTTTTTACTTTAGTTTACTTAGTAAATCTTTTCTTAACTCTATTTCTTGAACTACAGTGTTGGTTAAGGGCTTGTAAGCATGTGACAAATACAACCAGTCGGCGCATAGAAATTATGTCATGTATATGCTCATAATAATCTTATCAACAAGGCAGGGTTGGCTCTTAACCCCTAAATTGGCCCATGGGGCGCTAAGCTAATTTGAGGGCCTGTGTCATTTTTATTCTATTACGCAACTATTCCTGGGGTCTCCTTCATTAGATGTTTGTCCTGTAGAGTGTGACTGTATTTATACTACTGAACTGATCTAATATGGACATTTAAAACATTGCCCCTAGCAGAACATAACTGTAGGATGACATCATTGGGGAGAGTTAAGGCTGGAGACCCAGACAGGAAATGGGTGGTTTCATACATATTTATTTTTCCTTTTTGAATATGAACCCTATATTACCTACTTCAATTGAAGTTACTCCTGCATTGCTAATGGGGTTGTAATTCCCGAGCCAGCCTGGTATAATATTATGCAAATTACTCATAGCCTGTTGACCTGTTGTATGTGACTTGATAACATTTTCAGACGGAGTAGTTGGCTTCAGAATAAACCGTTTAAAGCAGTAGGTGGCCAAATACGTCCCGTGGGTGATTTTATTTGCCTCTACCCCCCCCCCCCAGTTTTCTGCGAAAAATAAAAAATAAAAGTTGGTACTGGGCTGTACGCACTACCGGTGATCAGGCCTACAGTACCACCGTTGTGTCATCAGCAAACTTAATGATGATGTTGGAATCGTGCTTGGCCACGCAGTCATGGGTGAACAGGGAGTACAGGAGGGGACTAAGCACACACCACTGAGGACCCCGATGTTGAAGATCAGCGTGGCCGATGTGTTGTTACCTACCCTTACCACCTGGGGGGCGGTCCGTCAGTAAGTCCAGGATCCAGTTGCAGCGGGAGGTGTTTAGTCCTAGGGTCCTTAGCTTAGTGATGAGCTTTGTGGGCACTATGGTGTTGAACACTGAGCTATAGTCAATGAACAGTATTCTCACATAGGTGTTCCTTTTGTCCAGGCTGGAAAGGGCAGTGTGGAGTGCGATTGAGACCGCATCATCTGTGGATCTGTTGGGGCAGTATGCAAATTGGAGTGGGACTAAGGTTTCCGGGATGATGGTGATGATGTGAGCCATGACCAGCCTTTCAAAGCACTTCATGGCTACCGACGTGAGTGCTACGGGGGCGGTAGTCATTTAGGCAGGTTACCTTCGCTTTCTTTGTCAAATACTATATCTGTTTGGGATTGTTGCTGTTAATTTGCAGTGTACAAATTATTTATATCTATGTTCCGACCCCCCAACCATCAGCTCAAGAAAAAAATTGTCCCACGGCTAAATGTAATTGGGGACCCCTGGTGTGAAGAAAGTCTCGAGCCACGGTGTGAGTGAGTTGTTTTGGAACAATCTGAGGACCTAGTCTTGAATAGCTGCATGCATAGCCTCACTTAACTAGAGCTCCTTGTGTTTTACACAACATCTCATTCTACATTGTAGAATCTATCTAAAGCTTGCATGTCTTGTTGCGATTACTTGCTGTAATTGTGGCATGTTCACAGTTTAATGTAATCTATTTAAAGTACTAATGCATAGCATTTGCCAACTATATAATATTATCTAGTAGTTACTTCTATCTTGAGTTGTTAGGAGAGTTTATTGAGTCAAGGGAACTTACTCAAGTGATTTCCAGTCCACCTTTATTGTTTTGGCCAAATGTAATGTGTCAGCTATTGCTGATTGCTACCTAAAGACAGATATTTGAACAATGCAGGACCATGGTCAGTTATTCCTCCAACATGAACAGCACCCTTAAAGTGACAACCAGAAGTTGAAACAATAACAATGCTCTCACCCACCACTGTTTCGGTAAAAAGCTGAGGGATGGGGATGGATATATGTAACCACTCTCAAATTCAAATTCATAGACAGAGCTATGGATGCAAGGAGTGACCATCCATGATATCAAAAGTATAGATTTAACCATCTTTTAAAGCTATACAGTTTTTACTTACATTTACTTTGTTTGCAAACATTTGATTAAAACAAGTTCATATTCTGGGTTCTAGTGGGGTATGACAGTTGAACTAGCTAAAGTCATATGAGGCATTTAATAATCAATGGATATAGCTAGCTATATCATTCATGTATAAGTTTAAAAATGTATGTAGCAACTGCAGATTGTCCCTTTAAAATGGCTTGGTCCTCACCTCAGTATGAATCTCTGTGTACATGTCAATCAAAGCATCTCCAAACATGCCCCGGATGTCTGGGGGCTCTGGCGCCGGGACTTGCTCCACGATAAGATTCCACACCGAGAGTGGGCATTCGGATTCTTCCATGAAGACACCTAGGAGTTTAAACGGTCTAACAGAGGGGAGAATTGAAACTAGTCATTGACATATGTCTGGTCTAGAAGTAATTTCCTTCATAATAATAATTTGCCGGTTTTGCCAGCAGTAGCAGAAGAGTGCTCGTCGTGGGTTGTCTGTCTCATTTGGCTACTGTAGATAGCTAAGGCAGTTAACGTTAGCTATCTAGTTAGTTGTTAGATAGCATCTCAGTAACATTAATTGAATAATTTCATGCACATTATATTTGTGCTTAAATTTTACATTTTAAAACTTGAGAGAAATGTGAGCTAACCTGCTAGTTAGTAAATCAAAGACTAAACTTACCTTGTTGTTGCTTCCTGTATCCAGTGTAAACATTCTTGTATCCAAGGCAGACATATCGCGAAATCAGTATCCCTCCACCACTGCTTAGAATAAACTATTTCTGGTGTAAATAAAATGTTCAATAGTTTAATTTTGTCCCCTGGAAAATCCATGGGAACATTATTTCAGCTTCATATTATAGTCTACAGTTTTATTGTTGTACTTTGTTATTGCATTAACCTGGTTGAATACAAAGTCAAACCAGATGTATTTTCTATAATAACCACACATTAATATCTTATTTCATACAAAGGAACGATAACAAAAAGAGAGCAATGTTAGTTAATCTTATCTCAAAGGCAGTTTAAATATTGTGTCTAGCTAACGAATATCAGTAGCCATAGTTATTTATGTAGGGGAAAACCCGTTCTCATAATTTTGACCATAGTGAGTAGGTTATAGCTCACAGGCAATTTACTGGGGGACGGACCAGAGTCTAAGCACTAAACTGGGTAGTCACGTGTAAATTGAAACATAACCCCCGTAGAGGCGTAATAACTTTCCCTCTCTTTGCACGTTTCAGCTTCGGATCTGTGCGAGACCGGCTGGGCAATCGAGAATAAAGCCTCAATTGTAGGCTAGATGCACATCTGAAAATGTTATGAGGATTTTATATTCTTCAACAATGTGGCAGAAACTGCTAAATGACCATAAACACTAAAGCACATTTTGTATTTTTTTTTAAATCCTGGACACTGGAACAAACACAGTCTCTTTCGTCTTGTTTTGGATATTTTTTTGGTCATGAAAATGGTTTCAAATCAGCACTATTCGATGGGGGTTATGCATTCCGTGTTGTCTCTACTGTTCTGTGTTCAGTTCGGTCTGTCTTTCTCTGTGGCTGGACATGAGAACACCTGTGATGCGAACGGCAGCGTCTACTATGTGGGAGAATGGTACTTTCTAGAATCGGACCACTGCACGCAGTGTGAATGCACCACAGAGGGGTCGTCTTGTGCACGGACGGAGTGTACCTCTTTGCCGGCCGCTTGCATCCATGTCAGCCACTATCCTACTGACTGCTGTCCAAGATGTGAGAAAATAGGCTGCGAGTACCGGGGAGTGGTGTACGAACTGGGACAAAACTTCCAGGTAGGCTACAGCAAGCACAATCCCCTACTTGGCACGATATGATCAAGTTAAACTTTACCTGGAATGAATAAACATAATATGTATGTGATGTCATTTACTTCTCAAATGTCTATTGAGTTGACTAATATTGATTCTTCTCTTACTATAATAAGCGTTGTGCTTCCTCCTGAAATCGTCTCTCCAAAGTCTCTCTGTGCGCAATTACGCGTCAGCAATTTTGGATATATTTTTTTCAAAAGTAACGTATTTGATTCACTGTTAACATGTCTCTTAATATATCACTGCATACGCGTCTTATGACAAGCAGCACATTTCATTTTCTTTCTTTTCGGAAACATCTCTGGGCGTCGGACTGTTTCTGGCACTGTATGCAGATAAATTTTCGAATATGGCTAAATTGCGCTACCCTGTGGTTTGTTGTTGAACTACTAACTGCTATGAAATCTTGTTCTTTCAAGTTTCAAATCAAATGTTATTTGTCACATGCGACGAATACAATAGGTGAATACCTTACCGTGAAATGCTTACTTACAAGCCCTTAACCAACAATGCAGTTCAAGAAATAGAGTTAAGAAAATATTTACTAATAAACTAAAGTTAAAAAAAATAAAAAAAATAACACAATATAATAACAATAACGAGGCTATATACAGCGGGTACGGGTACCCCCTGTATATAGCCTCGTTTGATACAGTAGCAGCTGAAACTTTTACTGACAGGGATTGTAACTGTTGAAGATACTGCCACATGGAGGCAGTATGATACTTTTGAATGCTACACTTACAGCAAGTCTATTCAAATGTGACAGTGCATATGTAAATTGAGAGAACAGATATAGATACAAATCCCCCTTTTGATATTGAGGTTCTTCTGGAGGCTCATTGTAAACATTTTGATAATCTCCTTCGTAGTCCTCAACCATACTATAGAATGAGTTGTTCAGTTATGTTTGCTGTTTGTTTTCTTCTTCTAATTAAATCTGTGTTTCTTGTTTCTGATTATGTTGCTGTGCTAGTGATTACGTACAGCTTTGTTTTCTGTTCATGTAGTCAGTAGAGTCATTAGCCACAGTTCAACCCCCTTGAAGAATAAACTCAGCCCTCTGATTTGTTTCATTTAATTCAATGGATAGTGGAGACCAAATCCAACCAAGCTAAGCAGTATTTTAAGACCCCCTAAGTCAGTGAATTAGAATATGAAACAACTCTGGCAACAGAAAGCCACGCAGAGAGATTTACTTGTGGCTCATTGTCCTCTTGATGAAGTTATTATATAGGCCTCTGACACAGTACTGGAGGAGCTCAGAGACATTTGAGTTTTCTTCTTCCACTTCATTTAACCCACCCTCTGTATCTGAACCTCAGATATGCAGATAAACATCCAATACCATGACAGGGGAAAACATCTGGCAACACTTTAAATGAATTGTATACCATAAAGCATATACTACACATATATAAGCACATCTTAAACATGGCATTATGGTTATATGTCAGACTTCTCTTTTTCAGATATATCTTGAAATGGGCTATAGGCTAGCATCTACACTAATGCTTATAGCTCAGGAAAACCAACATGCTGTCACAGTTAAATTTGTCACAGTTAAACTGAAAGCACCTGCATAAGTCAATCTTATCGTTGTAGAATTAATCGATTGCCCTGTCTCTTTGAATGAGCACTTTCTTCTGTCCAACTGCTCATGTCTAACAGTGATATCTGCCAGTGGCAGTCTAAAGAACACTAGGAGGCCTATGTACTGTATGTGGTTGCATCTCAAATGTCACAACATTCCCCTTTGGGCTCTGGTCAAAGGTAGTGCACTATAAAGGGAATAGGGTGCCATTTGGGATGAAGCCTCTGTCTCTGACAGCCTGTGTTTTGTTCTGTGTGATTGGCAGCCCAACGAGTGCGAGCAGTGTACCTGTGACAGTGACGGCATCGCCCGCTGCCTGGTGGCAGACTGCGCCCCCCCACCCTGCGTCAACCCTATTTACACCAAAGGGAAGTGCTGCCCAGAGTGCCCAGAGGGTAAGTAAACTGACCTGTATACATCTCACGGATATTTATGACATAGAACCCCCCGCCATACTCAGCAGAACCACCTTGTTAAAAAATCCTGGGGAGAACCCTGAGAAGTATTTCGTTCCATTCTATTTGAGCCAAAGGGAGATGAGAGAGGGCTAGAGACAGGGAAGATGATGTTCTGACTCAGTAATCTGCTTCACGCACCATTACCAATGACTGATTCTCTCTCTCCTGTTCTGCTGAGACACTCATTCGTTCTTAAAAGGAAGTTTATCGAGTTGGAAAATAGCCAAATGAAGATGCATTCATTGTTTGAGTTTAGGTGGTCTATGACTGCGTAATTAATAGTATAGCGTTTTTTCAAAAACAGTACTTCGGAGGTAATCAATATTTATTGTCTGAAATTCAACTGATCATAAAAATACCCTCTCCTCTTTATGGTAGAGGTGACCGTTTATCCTCATAGAAAGAGAAGCGCATTGGAAAATATCACAACCATATAGCAAGTTAACAGAAATTATTGTGTGTGTGTGATTCCCCAGGGCCCAACTGCTATGTGGATTCAACCCGGAGCCAGGTGATTCCAGGAGGTGAACCACTGTGGGTGGACTCCTGCACCAAGTGCCGCTGCCACGACTCAGGTGATGCTGGCTACTGGGAGGGCAACCGCTTGGCCACCTGTTCCCGCGTACGCAACTGCACCTCTGGAGAGACTAGCCAGAAGAACTGATTAAGTAGGACCAGTCATTTGCCCCGGTATAGGGTGAAGTTGCCCCTAGACACTGATCTTGGGTCAGTTTTGAATTTTCCCCCACTAATGGTTAATGTTAGGATTGGAGGAGAGGGAGCTGATCCTAGAACTGTACCTAGAGGAAACTTCTCCCCAGAGAGATTTGCCCCTGAATGTTTGGTGGTTATCAGCAGGACGGTGTTGGGCTAGTAACTGAAAGATCGCTGGTTCGAAATACCCCAAATAACCGGTCGATGTACCCTTGAGCAAGGCACTTATCCCTAATTTTCTCCATAGGCACTATATTATGGCTGACCCTGTAAAACAACACATTTAACTGCACTTATCCGGTGTATGTGACAATAAAATATATTTGTAAATTTTTACTGACATGTAATGTAGCATGCATCACAAACACTTTTACAGCAGAAAAATCCAACTGTAACTACTATGTGAATGTATTTTTCGCTCTCTTGTCTAAACCTATTCCAAAGAGACTGGAGTTGTTTTGCTGGCATTATATTGCAATATTCATGTTCATGTATTATCAATAAATGAACATGTCAAGAGGCAGTTCACTCTCAAATCGAAGTTTGTCTGAGGTTTTCAGACTTAAAAAGTGGTCTAATGTTAAGATGAGTACACGTCCCACACCATCTGCTGTCAAGATCCAACAATAAGCCTCAAACTCAAATATTTCCCATTCATTTAAGATGGAAGCCTTTATCTGTTAGGGACCATCTCATGATTCTCTTCTTGATATTAGACCACTTTTGAGATCTGAAAACACATCTGAATAACTTTGAATTTGGAGTGAACTATCTTTTTAACATTCCTTGCCCAAAACATTTCCTAATATAGTTGAAGGAGGGGGCAGTTTGACCCAACTGAGTCTGAAGAACTCTGCTTTCGTGTGTGTACTCTAAACAAGGATTAAGCAGGTGAAGTAGCCACATATTTCTACACTAGTACAAATGTTTCAATGTGGTGTAGATGATAGGGACTATCCTACATTTTGGGATGTTATACTTCTCTAGTAGTGTTATTGGAAGATTTTGACCAACTTCGATGGATATTAATTGAGGTATACCATCTCCATCTTATTTGAATTGATCATGAAGGAAACATTAAATATATGAAAATAATTGAGAGGTTCTGAAAGCTAAAGGCTGGTGTAAGCAACATTACATTTTCTGAATGAATGCTATAGGTTTGTAAACAATAAGCTACTCACTATCAGAATGTCAGAGATTCTGTTCACTTTCTTCCTTTATGTCCGTTCTTAAGGGACCATTGCATGAAAACCATTAAAGACAAGAAACCGTTCTTCTTGTGTATGTTGTTTTGTAGCATATTGGTCTGTGCAGGCATGGATAGGATGCCAACATCCAAGCTTTGTCATTTCAGGCAAGGCTCTCATTACACTTCTCTAGTCGACTCTCCTAATACCGTGTCTCTTGATTATGTTATTGAAAATGTTGTATGTTGTTTATCTTTTATCCATATCTTTAGGAACTCCCTCCATCTTTCATAAAAAAAGCTATGTAAACTTACAATAAGTGAAAACAAAGTGTCCTTGTATGTCCATTAACTATACTGTCCACTACAGTGTGCTGCCATTGTTGTGTAGAAGGATGTTTATTTATTACACACTGGATGTCTTGTCACTAAGGGGATGCCAGCGGTTCATTGTTTGGGGACAGCGGTCCCCCTCAACAATAACTGTTAGGTTTTCTGTTCAAATTAGTTATGGGGTAGATTTATCTCTGAGACAGTATGAACATAATTTAACACTACCTAGAAATGATCCTTTCTTTGTAATGCATCAACTGATGGGAGCGGGGTTTGGTCAACACTGCCATTAGTAGATCATTCCAAAAACGTGCGCTACATTACTAGAATTCGGCTAATGCAAACAATTTCCACCCAAGGCGTAGGATCCCCTTAGCCAGTTTCTGTCTAATATCTAACAAAGTAGTTTAGCGTTTTAATTTGAGCTGCATTGCAATGTGATGGTATTTCTGAACCTCCCTCTGAAGGAACATTAGTGGCTCAACTATTATAATCAGTTATTTGTGTTTTGTTTTGTATGGATTTTTCATGACTGCTACCAGTTCCACTCTGCCTTTGGAACCAGGAGAAGGTTCTATCACTCTATTCTCTTCAGTGTCAGTACATTTTCGATTACTCATCAAATCAAATCAAATCAAAATGTATTTGTCACATACACATGGTTAGCAGATGTTAATGCGAGTGTAGCGAAATGCTTGTGCTTCTAGTTCCGACCGTGCAGTAATATCTAACAAGTAATCTGACAATTTCACAACAACTACCTTATGCACACAAGTGTAAAGGAATAAATAAGAATATGTACATATAATTATATGGATGAGCGATGACCGAACGGCATAGGCAAGATGCAGTAGATGGTATAGAGTATATACATATGAGATGAGTAATGTAGGGTATGTAAACATTATATAAAGTGGCATTGTTTAAAGTGACTAATGATACATTTATTACATACATTTTTTTTTATTATTAAAGTTGCTAGAGATTTGAGACAGTATGTTGGCAGCAGCCACTCAATGTTAGTGATGGCTGTTTAACAGTCTGATGGCCTTGAGATAGAAGCTGTTTTTCAGTCTCTCGGTCCCAGCTTTGATTCACCTATACTGACCTCGCCTTCTGGATGATAGCGGGGTGAACAGGCAGTGGCTCGGGTTGTTGTTGTCCTTGATGATCTTTTTGGCCTTCCTGTGACATCGGGTGGTGTATTTGTCCTGGAGGGCAGGTAGTTTGCCCCCGGTGATGCGTTGTGCAGACCTCACTACCCTCTGGAGAGCCTTACGGTTGTGAGCGGAGCAGTTGCCGTACCAGGCGATGATATAGCCCGACAGGATTCTCTCGATTGTGCATCTGTAAAAGTTTGTGAGTATTTTTGGTGACAAGCCAAATTTCTTCAGCCTCCTGAGGTTGAAGAGGCGCTGTTGTGCGGGTGGACCATTTCAGTTTCAGTTCATTTCAGTTTCAGTTTGTCCGTGAGGAACTTAAAACTTTCCACCTTCTCCACTATTGTCCCGTCAATGTGGATAGGGGGGTGCTCCGTCTGCTGTTTCCTGAAGTTCACAATCATCTCCTTTGTTTTGTTGACGTTGAGTGTGAAACACACCAGCCAGCTGGTCTGCACATGCTCTGAGGATGCGGCCGGGGATGCTGTCTGGGCCGGCAGCCTTGCGAGGGTTAACACGTTTAAATGTTTTACTTACTTTGGCTGCGGTGAAGGAGATCGGATCCCAGTAGGTGACTCAAAACAACGGCGCCGCAAAAGGGGCAGATGGAGCGGTCTTCTGGTCAGGCTCCGTAGACGGGCACATCGCTCACCGCTCCCGAGTATACTACTCGCCAATGTCCAGTCTCTTGACAACAAGGTAGACGAAATTCGAGCAAGGGTTACCTTCCAGAGAGACATCAGAGATTGTAACATTCTCTGTTTCACGGAAACATGGCTCACTCGGGATACGCTATCAGAGTCGGTACAGCCACCCGGTTTCTTCACGCATCGCGCCGACAGAAACAAACATCTCTCTGGTAAGAAGAAGGGCGGGGGTGTATGCCTTATAATTAACGAGTCGTGGTGTGATCATAACAACATACAGGAACTCAAGTCCTTTTGTTCACCTGACCTAGAATTCCTTACAATCAAATGCCGACCGCATTATCTACCAAGAGAATTATCTTTGATTATAATCACAGCCGTGTATATCCCCCCCCCCCCAAGCAGACACCTCAACGGCCCTGAAAGAACTTCATTGAACTCTATGTAAACTGGGAACCACATATCCTGAGGCTGCATTTATTGTAGCTGGGGATTTTGACAAGGCTAATCTGAAAACATGGCTCCCTAAATTTTATCAGCATATCGAATGCGCGACCCGGGCTGGCAAAATTCTGGATCATTGCTACTCTAACTTCCGCGACGCATACAAAGCCCTCCCTCGCCCTCCTTTCGGCAAATCTGACCACGACTCCATTTTGTTGCTCCCAGCATATAGACAGAAACTAAAACAGGAAACGCCCGTGCTCAGGTTTTTTCAACGCTGGTCCGACCAATCTGATTCAACGCTTCAAGATTGCTTCGATCACGTGGACTAGGATATATTCTGAATAGCCTCAGACAATAACATTGATGAATACGCTGATTCGGTGAGTGAGTTTATTAGCAAGTGCATCAGTGATGTTGTACGCACGGTGACTATTAAAACCTTCCCCAACCAGAAACCGTGGATTGATGGCAGCATTCGCGCAAAACTGAAAGCGTGAACCACTGCTTTTTATCATGGCAAGGCGACCGGAAACATGACTGAATACAAACAGTGTAGCTATTCCCTCCACAAGGCAATCAAACAAGCTAAGCGTCAGTATAGAGACAAAGTAGAGTCGCAATTCAACGGCTCAGACACGAGACGTATGTGGCAGGGTCTACTGTCAATTAAGGATTACAAAAAGAAAACCAGCCCCATCGTGGACACCGACGCCTTGCTCCCAGACAAACTAAACAACTTCTTTGCTCGCTTTGAGGACAATACAGTGCCACTGACACAGCCTCATAGACAGAGATATCTATTACAGGTTTCTTTGAATGCCATGGCAACTGGACACAATGGAGGGAAGAAAAAAAAAGTATCAGCCCCTCATCAGGATGGGTACATCCCAACGGTACCCTATTCCCTACATAGTGCACTACTCTTAACCAGAGCCCTATGGGCCCTGTTGAAAAGTAGTGCACTATAAAGGGAATAGGGTGCCATTTAGGACACAATTGACGACTCAGGTGAAACATATTTTCTCATCTGGCAAGGAAAAACAAACCAATCACGTGAGTGTATCTCATTTACCATCAGATTTATTGATTGTATAGAAAAAGTTGGTTTGATATAACATTATGCATTCTATATAAGATATAACATTTTCAACATTCAATATACAAAACCTAGATACAGTACATCTTTAAAAATGCACTCCAGCTTGAAGGCCCGAGGCAGTCAGTAGGTGATGTTCTCCAATGCCCTCATCCTATCCTGTTTCTCTTTCAGTTACCCACCACTTCCTTGAAATGACTGCTCTGACAGTGAGGGAAAATATTGCTCAATGGGCATTAGGTTGAAACGTATAAGTAGAAGGGGGAAGCCATGCAGTGTCTGCCAACAGATGGATAAAGAGAACTTCAGACACACTCCAAAGGGTGGACAGTACCTTAGTATGCCACATGTCTGCTTTTCTTATTCAAGGATGCATCAAACACATGGTCAATGAAGAAAGCTGATGCCCCGCAATTATCAATTTCCAGGACAAAATTGAATACAATAATAGTTGACTGCGGGGAGGGAGGGTGCAGAGGGATGCATCCCATATGGCACCCACTTTCCTATATGGGCCCTGGTCAAAAGTAGTGCACTAGATAGGGAATAGGGTGCCATTTGGGACGCAAACGAGGAGCGGTGCTTTATCACTGGTTTATAGCTGGCGAGTTGTGTGGGAGAGACACAGTCCTGGGCAGGATGTCTCTAAGCTTGTGCTGAAAGGTCCCCCTGTCAACACCATCATATCAAATCTGTATTATACAGTACCTACAATGTGAGACCACAGTCACTATAAATGGGGTAGTGGGGCAGAATACAGCCAATAGGCCAAACAAGATAATATGATGGATATACCAATATGATTTATGACTAAATGGATATAATAGTACCAATAGGATGGATTATTCCTGTACTAGCCTACTTGGGCATAATATCCATATAGATATCAAGTTAACAGAACAGACTGAGTTCTATTGGACGTTTTCTCTGTTCACAACACAAATGATATGGTAATGCCTGTTCATGCACCTGTAATACATGATAACTAGCTCTTGATGTCTGATACAAGTCTTATATGTACAGAAATCACATCCTGTAGTCTACTGTACAGTAAACCAAATATCCACCAATTGTACAGTAAGATCTTTGACTGAAGTTCTGATAAAAAGCCCAGTCTGTAGACCTAACCAGACGATTTGACAATCACTGGCAAAAACATTGTTTTTATCAAAGCATTTCATTTAATGAAACCATTGACTAAAACTTCATTACCAAATATGTTCAGGGTTGTGTGCTACTGTAAGCTCATTCTTCTAAGCAGATTTTAGGTAATGATGCTAGCTATATATAAAAGCTTCTTCCCACAGTTCCAAGTAGTATATTTAGCCTTTAGGAAAATGATTCCCTCAACATGGAACATAAAAGCAGGAGCTTGGCAGGATGATGAATCATACTATACTGGGACCATAGGCAGTAATATGTCAAACTCCTATGGTCCACAGCCATCAGAAAGCAGTACATACACAGCATTCACCCATTTGACAGAAGTAATGACATCCAGAATACAGTAGCGTAAATGTACATTGGTCTCCAGTGTAGAATGAGGAGTAGAGTATTCTCTTTCCAAGGTGCTCTCACACCAGTAGTAGTGCACTCAAAAATGAAAAGGCAGCAGAATGAGAGATAGAGAGAGAGAGAGAGAGAGAGAGAAGAGATGATTGTTGAAGTCCTCCTGATATTTCTATAGAGGAGCAGTGTGCTTCAGACACAGCTGTCTGTGTATTCATCAGATGGTCAAGTACAGAAAAACACTGTGGTGTTCACACAGACACACACGGAGAGAGGGATGGTAGAGCCAGGGAGTGAAATAAAAGGAAATGGAGGGTGTTGTAAAAAAAGAAGGGAAATGCACTGAATGCACTTGAAAAGGCTCTTTAAAATAAACAGAGGGGAAACGGGTTGGTTGGGGCATCTCTAAATACTCACTGTCTCAAGCCAGGCCAAGAAAACCATTGATAGTACAAAAGAGAGATTTCCACATCACTTCACACAACAGAATGCAGCATTCCTTATCATTGCCCCTCATAACAATTTTGAAGGCATCAGTTTGGTGTTTAGGCAGTACACAAAGGAAAAGGGGAAGAAAATGAGAGAAGAAAAAGCTTACTGACGTTAAAAGGCTTTTATATACTGGTGGTGTTAATAGCGAAATTATATCTTATATTTTCTTACTATATGTGGGCTGGTTTTCCATTTATTCGAGGGGACTCAATAAATAACCAACTTCAGTTCTGTTCTTATCACCTCAGTGCTTCAGTGTCTCTGACTTTGAATGGATGAAATTAATGCTACAATGCAAATATTCACCATACTAGACAGTCCTTACAGTATTCACAATTTAAACCACTAGGTTATCGATGCCTTATCATTTTTTTCCCCAAAAACGTGGATGGCATTTTGAAATAGAAATTAAAGAAAAAAGTGGAGCAAAGGGTCTTGTATTTGAGCAATAGATGATCCTCTTCTAAAACTGTCTGGGACACATTGTCATACAGCAAACGTTTACACTTTCATCAGTATCTAATGTAACCTTCTCTTTGCGTGAGAACACGTCAACAAAATAATCTCTAATAATCACCTGTCAGAACCATGCCAGAAGTCCATCTTCTCTTCTATTTGCTGGACCTTTCTCCTCCACAAACAGGTCAAAACTAGTTCCTTGAATAGCCATATCCATCCACTACCGGGAGGTCTTTATTCATTTTATTCACTCACCCTTGATTCTCTCCACAGAAGGTCACACCTCTGTCTTAATAAAAAGTGTTGGTGCACATTGTCGCTCTCCTCCAACACCGTTTGTCAACGTCAGAGACATGGGAAATGGGGAAAGCCTGCATTGGATGCAGGCACAGACAGTACACATTCATTTTGCGCCGATATAGTGTTCTGATTGACAGATTCTCACAGAGAGATCAGGGCAGTTCTTCTTGGTTCTGCTCATGTAACTCTGAATCCCAAACCCAATCCCCAGCATATCAACAACCCAATATACTATGACTCCTCTTGAACCCCCGTTGCTTTGTGTTATCAGGACCGAGACACCAGTAGCACTGGACTTATTGCTGTGTGTTTCATGTACAGTGTGTGCATTTCCAGAACAGCACTGTCGCCAGGGGAAAGAATCTGAATCTAATCTGATATATCCTCTGTCCTCATCTATTCCTGAGAGCTAGTCAGTCAGTCAGGGTCCCAGCCATGTTGTAGGCCTGCCGTAACCGTCGAGCCGTTGGCAGGGTGGGAGGGCAACAAGTGTGTACCAGTATCCCCACACAGACTGGGCTGTGAGAGGCCAGGGCAGACTCCTAGCGCAGGTCAGTGGGGGGTATCTGAGTCAGGCTGAGGGAGGTAGAGGAGGAGATGAAGGCTCTCTGCTGTGTATTATAGTTCTCTCCCCCATCTCCCTTCCTCCTCCTCCATGTCAAGGCCGGGGCTCTCTATCTGTCTAGCCCCTGAAAGGCCGGGGCTCTCTATCTGTCTAGCCCCTGAAAGGCCGGGGCTCTCTATCTGTCTAGCCCCTGAAAGGCCGGGGCGGGGGCTTGCCGATCTCCACAGAGATGTTGGTGTAGAGAGGGTACTTCTTAAACTGGAGAACGCGGTACGTTAAAGTGCTGATCCCGTCTCTCTTCATAGTGTTCTTGGTGTTCTGGATCTTGTTGAATCTGGAGAAGATTTAAAAAATCATTATTATTACTGGGAAATGTTTTAATTGTAGCAAACAGTGAAATATTATTGCATGTTTTACTTTTTTTATCACAATCATCATGGCTAACATTTTGATTTTGCATGTTTCTTGTTAATCCCATATTGGCCAACAGGTGGTGCTATGAGCATGTACTGGAACTCAGAGGACAAATACAGGAATCATCCATCTGTAACAGTCATCCATTGTCCAATGCCAAGGCTACAATACCCCATGGTTTTCTCAGATTTCCTGTTACTGTTTGAGAAGAGGCAGGGATTCAGAGTACATAAACTGCTTCAGTAGCCAACAGTGCATATCCAATCTTCAAAGAGCAGTGAATGGATCAAACAAGATGTATTTTTATGTGCTTGGACATAAACCCACTACGACACAATCCAAGTCAACCTAAGAAGAACCCTGCAGCAGCACCTTGTCACTTACAGCTAAACAGAGATTTCTCTACACGCAGATCTTGTCAGGAATCTAAATTAAAGCTAAATTACTTTTAGACTAAGAGAGAAAGGAAGGGGTAGCGAGAGACAGAGAGAGTGAGAGGAAGGGAGAAAGAGAGGGGGAGGGAGAGAGAGATTTATCTATAAATCTATCAAGAGGAGAGAGGATTAAAGGCAATAGCCTGAATGTGCTCTACTACTATACTTTATCATAGTCTCTCAATGATCTCACAATGAAATCGGAGATATTCTCACATATTACATAAATATGGACTGTAAAAGCCTGCAACTTTCATGTTTTGGTATCAACTTATATCGGCAAGACATCAGCCATAAAAAGCCATAAAACCACTATTTTAGCATGAGATGATGATTCATAATGCATGTTTGATGACGATGCTACTCTGTGGAAGGAGGAAGCCTTGTATTCATTGAGTTAATATGCATGAGTCCACGGTGTAAGGCAGTGCCAACTAATCTTTTGGAATAATGATGAATGGTAGTCTTTCTTCTTTTGGCAAGCCTTATGTCTCATTATTATGCCTAAACCACATCTCCTACTTCCTACTGACCAAACAGAGCAGAATGGGTGGCAGTAACAGAGCTGTAGAGGTGGTCAACATTAATCATCAAAAACATGTGCTTTGGTAAACAGTAAACACTGGTCGTGGTAGGAGATTAGAACCACTCTCTCCTGGATACGCTGAAGAATGCCCTGGAATGTCTGGTGGGTAAGACTGGGTTTGCAACGGAAGCTGCATAATTATGGTAAACTAGGCTAATTTGTTGACCTAAGAAACATTTTTGGAGGCATAATGCGTTTTCCTACGAGGACAGATACAACATAATAATTAGAGTGCAAGGATAGAATAATTAGTTTTTTCAGGAAATAGGCTAATCCAGGTTTTTAGGACAGCGATTTGACACTTAATGCTCTTCTTGTGCAGCCTTTCTCTAAGTACTACACACATCATGAGTATATGGGCATATTAGGAGCTTTTAATTAAAGGGGCAGTGTAGTCAAAAACGTTATTTTCTTCGTGGAAGAATGGTGTCGCATCCCTCCAATAGAGTTCAAGACACTAGTAGAATCTATGCCAAGGTGCATTGAAGCTTTTCTGGCTCGTGGTGGCCAAACGCCATATTAAGACACTTTATGTTGGAGTTTCCTTTATTTAGGAAGTTACCTGTATATTGCCACACTATGAGGTTGGAATGACACTATGAAATTGTGAAAATTATGATCATGAACTTTTAGTGTAAGATCTGTTTGAAAAGACAGCCTGAAATGTCAGCTTGTTTGGCTGGGTGGGGTTTAAGTTAATAGACCAATAACGAAGAGAGTTTGCCCTCCTCTATGCCAATAACAGCTAGTTTTCAGGTTACACATCCCTCCCACTCCAATTAGGCCCCTCGCTCTGACCACTCCTAGACTGTCCAAGACTTCTTTGAAAAATTGCATTTTGCTAAAGATGCTATTTTTGTTTCTTTTTGACCATTTTAATTGAAAACAATCACAGTAAGGTATTTAATTGTTACCCAGAAATTCTTTGATATTGAGATAACAAAGTCTGCTTTGGACCTTTAAAACATCAGCGACCTTAATAACTTAACTCCAGTGAACCGGGCTAAAGGCCCTAACCATAAAATCTGCCGCTCTGCCCTTGAGCAAGGCAGTTAACCAACCAACAACACCTGCTCCCCGGGCGCCGAGGACATGGACTTCAATTAAGGCAGCCCCCTGCACCTCTCTGATTCAGATGCGGAAGACACATTTTCCTTTCCCAATACGCTGTTAGAATTTTGAGAAGCGCTCTCTCTCTAAAAGGTTTGGCTATAAAAGCCCAGACCCTTCAAGGCCTTTCTACTTCCCTCTATTTTAAAACCCAAATGTATTATTTTACAAATCAAAACACTTCAAATAATCCCCAAAGTATTTTAATGAGGAACAAACATTTTTGGGGGGGAGGTTTCCCTAATAGGGGTTTCTCTGTCTATCTTTCCTCTTCAAGGCATTTATTAATTATTTATTGGCCCAAAATAAATTGTGTCCATGACAACTTTCGCAAAAGCCGAGGCTCATGGATCAGAATCAAGTCAGGCTGGAGAATAAAGTGCTGGAAATGTCAGTCAAAGGATGATGGTCAGTCTCTCTCTCTCCCTCTCTCTCTCTACTGTATCTACGTTTATCTATCTATCTATTGCATCTGTCTGTCTCTCTCTCTATCCATCACACAGCGAGTCAGCGACAGATTCCTTAAAATTAGTCTCTGATGTATTGGTTGTCATAAAGCCAATGGGACTGGATGTCAACCCTGCTCTTGTTGTCTATAGAACTCAACTGGTGTCAATTCAGCAAGTAATAACTCTGACCCATATTAGAGTAGCCTAGGTGACATGACACACTTTCATTTCTACAAAAACAAGCCTTGTAATTCATTTCTGATAGCATGTCCTATACTAAATGACCCAAGACTGTACATACATCACAGTGTGTTCATGCAGGACAGCTACATATCTTAGAAATATGTTATAAGCGATGGTACATATTAGGCACATGTTAGGTTCAAGGCACCCTGTTCCCTATAGTGAACTACTTTAGACCAGGCCATGTGATAGTGCACTATAAAGGGTATAGGGTGCCATTCGGATTCATGTTGATTGGGATTGCATGGTAAGTACGTAGATCAGTATCTATCAACCCATCCACCTGCCACAAGCCAAACAGACAACAGCAAGCTTCCCTGGCTATGTCAGCACAGCAAACCCCTCTTACATCAACATGTTTCAATTCATTAGGCGCAGCAACAACAACTAATTCATTTTCCCATGGAAATTTGTTTATTAGGCTCTCGTGCTAGCTATTGCAGGATCTCTTCATTGGTTCATTATTAGTATTGTCTGAGGCACTCATCAAAATGAGCGTTGTCTTCTGTGGCTGTTATCTTCACACACTGGAAATCATAGGGAGTGGGAGTTCATGGAAAACTAATAGAACCAAGATCAGGCTGAGGATTAAATGGCCTCCCCATGGTTATTTAACCTTCAGAGCATGGTAAGAGCCAGCAACGGGGCTGGATGTGATCAATAACAGTCTGTAACTTCTACAGTGCGTGAACTCATGCTATGCAATAATAATGTTTTGCAAATTGCAGCTCAGCTCTGTAGGGATCTGGGGTTTGGCAGCTATCACAACTAACAGCGCTGCATATAGCCATGCAGTTATCGATCTGCTCTTTTTAGAGTCATTGATGGGTTGTCTATTCATGTATGAAAGAGCCCTCTTAGCAGTGAATAAACAATGATAATCCATTTCTATGATAAGTGTTATGAGTTGTTATTTTCCAGCCAAATCTATGGGATATGACATGGGGGATTCATCTTAGAGCAGCCTTATAACCGCGAGCTGGTATTATAATGTGTTGAGTGTGAGACAACCTTTATCAAAAAGACAACTTTGGTAACCGAGCAATAGCTACAGTACCTGTACTTTCTGTACCTTCAGGGAAAAGATCCATAGGAAAAGTCTGATCCCAGATCTGTTTTATGCTGTCTTAACAACTCCTATGTCATTGTCGGCAAGACAGCACAAACAGATCTGGAACCAGGCTTGTGTCTAGAGAGGAAAATACAGAAATCAAATACAAACCTTTGTGGGTTGGGTTCATTGTGCTTGTCTCTTTCATGTTTGATCATTCTGTAGCGGCCAATCCGGACGTCCGGTCGAACCACCTTCATCCCGTTGAGGGTGATCCTACAACAGAGTCATGGTTCAGAAAGGATCAGTTTTCATCCCAAACGGCACCCTATTCCCTACATAGTGCACTACTTTTGACCAGAGCCCTATTGACACTGGTCAAAAGCAGTGCACTACATAGGAAATAGGTTTCCAATTGGGAAGCAACCATAATCACACTTACAGCCATAGAAATATAAGTCATAACCGCTCCAAAACCGCTGTAGCAATGCCAGCCATGACCAGACACTGTCATAGCAATCTCAAGTTAAGCTTTAGCTGTAATGCGACAAAAATGGGTTCAAGCAAGGCACTGACTGTAGACAACCAGTAAAACTAAAGCCTATTCTAGAATTAGAGGGAGGAAAATAAGAAATTACTGTATATTCCTTTACGCAGTGATATGGAACCTTGTGTGTGTTTGGATGTTTACAATGTTTAGTTCCCAAGATGGGATGAAATGGTTTTATTTCTCTCTGTAATGCTCTGATTCATGCTGGATCTCCTGTGTTATTGGTGCAGCCAACCTTGATATTACAGTTTGTATCTGTGGGCCTCGCTCTTACTGACTGACAAACAACCAGCAAAACACATTGCTTCTGCATCCTGCCATCAAAGCCTCATTAGAACATATGAGAAGAAAATGCCAAGCGAGTCAAAAAAACATTTATGAATACAAATTCAGTAGAACATATTGAAGAAAACCCAGACTCTTCCCATTAAGTGTCTCTTAGCGTTCCTGAAGGGACCAGCCAAAGCAGCCTTGCTAACCGTCTTGGAAAACAAAGGCATTTGTTTGAGTAAAATGCTGCTTCCAGCTGCTTGACTGCTTGAACAATCGGGTCATTATAATCTCCCCATTTGGCTCTTTATCTGTGTGGAGCCCCTGGAGACAACCATCGGTCATGTGAGCATCCCGTTGCTCCAGCTTAAGCAATAGGCTAGCTGCTGCTTCTCTCTCTGGACCTTCCTCTTCCTTCCTAGTACATGATGGAGATCAATAACATAAACAGTGTCTGTCTGTCTGTCTGTTTCCGTGTGCTTGTGGTTTTTTTCTTCCATTAACACCAGCGAGGATGCCTGGTAATGCATAATGCAGAGAGTTGATTTGATCATCTCCTTGTGTATTCCTGACCCAGAAACAACATCACTAAGGATTAATTGAGGGAAATATAGAAAAAAAACAGTCCGCATCCCAAATGGCACCCTATTCCAAATATAGTGCACACATTTTGACCAGGACTCACATTGCTCTGTTCAAAAGTAGTGCACTCTGTAGGGAATAGAGTGACACTTCGGATGCAACCTACTATTTGTAACCAGAATAGGTATGTACACTTTACCTCGCTCATTTAGAGCTTGGTAAAAGCTACTAGAACTAAATGCCCAACTGGGTCTGTGTCAAGTACTGTACACCTACATGATTATCATCCACTTCAGGCCAGTTACATACTAGCTGGAAACTGAACTATTCAGTGACTTCTTTGGCTTTAAGACATTCTGTAGTGTTAACCGTGGTTTCAAGGTATCAGGTGGAAAAAGCTCCAACCAACTGCAGTGATTTCAAGGATATAAGAGGGCAGGTAGAGGGATGGGCACAGAGCTCAGTCTCAGCTCTATCTCCCAATCAATGGTTAGCCTCGCCTGGGTAATCCATGTGTGAGTTAATCAATACCATGGTACTTAGTTTGTACTGTAAGCTGAAGATATTGGGCCTGAAGGACTACCCTAGAGTTCAATTAAGACAAGTGTCTGGATGTACTTTCAAAATCATTTATTTCACTCGATTATTTCTAACAAAACAAATGTACAGACATCAGCAGGAGGTTAGGCATACATCCTTTTTGACCATTTCTTTACTTTAGGACAAGTTGAGGAGAAAGAATTCTAACACGTTCCGGGAACATCCTTCACCAGAAACCTTGATCGATTGTAAGATGTGAATGTATTGTAGGATGTAGTGTCCGTGACCTGAGATGTACTGTATGAGACAACATGGCTGTCTGACAGGTTTCTTTGTCATCATTTACTGTTCTGTTTGGTCATACGCCACGGGACTCCACGTGGTGCTGCTGCGCCCTTCCATCCATTAGCCTGACTTCTTTCCTCCATGTTTTAACATCCTGCTGTCTCAGCCCAGCGAGCACACAAAATTGGCTCAATCGTATTGAACAGCGTTGTGTGCCAAGGATCTGTGGGCTCTTTCATTCCGAACCAGATTCCTTGAACTCCATCAAACCTTTTGAAACCAATCAGAGGGGGAATGATGAAGAGAGAGCATTGAGCGATATAATATAATAATATAATCAAAAGCATATCTGGAAGAAAATAGAGAGGAAAAAAATCCAGTCTTTGACCTTGCACAACAAAACTCTGAAAACGCTGAAGATTATTTTCAGATGTGTTGTTCATTCCTCTTAGGCACAATGAGATAAGATTATCGTTGTTGAAGAGTAAGATATCTGTTGTCCTAGATTTACATTGCCCTTGGTAACAAAGTAGTATTCAGACTCAGAGAGGAGGAGAAACAGTATGATTACATTGTCAGTTTTGTGTACGGTTGACAGTGGAGGCTGCTGAGGGGAGGACAGCTCATAATAATGGCTGGAATGGAGTGTAACGGATGGAATAGAGAGAATAGAATGGTATTGAAAACATGAAAACCATGTGTTTGATACTATTCCCTTCACTCCCTTCCGCCGATTATTATAAGCAGTCCTCCCCTCAGCAGCAAAATGGTTGCTCTCTCGCAATGCATACAGTACATACATTGCAATGCTTGTCCCTTCGTTGACTTCCTTACTATTCTCACATTGCCACTGATATCATTCACTCTCTATGTAGCTGTTAAATATTACAACAAAGAATTAACAAGAAATCATTGTTTTCCTGAGGCCCAGTGGTAGTATTGATATAACTGTCTGGACAGCTAATTTGGACTCGCGTGCCCTTCTGATTGGATTAAGAATGTCTCCATCTTTTTTTCATCTCTCAACAGTCTTTCTTAATTGCATTAGACTCTTGGAGTCGAGGGGAATTGGAATATGCGGCATCCCCTCATTTCACTCTGTCAGAGACGAAATGAGAGGGGTGCTGAGAAAGAAGCCAGTGGGGAGAGACGAGGAGATGAGAGGAGCGAAGCTGAAATCGCTCATATTGGATTGAGAGTGTGTTTGCACTGTCTGTGATGGTCTTGCTGACTGTGGTGGTTCTATCTCTCTGCTGCCTGCCAACTCTCTGTCCACTCCCTCCTGTCTCCCTCTAATTAGAAATAGCCACACGAGGGCAATAGAGAAATGAGAGTCCTGCCAGGCCTGGCATTTTTGTCCTCTATCTCCCTCCCTCTTTTACAGACAGACCAAATGTAGACTTGATAGTCTGCCCATGTTTAAAATAGAAAATATCACAATTTGAAATAGGCTATGACTTGGGATTGTATATTTCTTGAGTAATCTTCCTTGAAATTGTCTCTCCTCTATCTGTCTGTTGGCATCAGTATCATCTAGGTGTATATTTAGGTCAGGGAGAGCCTGTCTGTCTGTCTGTCTGTCTGTCTGTCTGTCTGTCTGTCTGTCTGTCTGTCTGTCTGTCTGTCTGTCTGTCTGTCTGTCTGTCTGTCTGTCTGTCTGTCTGTCTGTCACCAGAGACAGTCAGTCACCTAGCTTAGTAGTAGAAGTAAATATGAGGGAACTAACTGTCCCTCCAGGGCCTTGTGTTTCACTGCACAGATGCTGACAGTCAAGGATTTGCCCATCCAAGACACTGGATGGATCTGCTACTCTTCAGTTGTACGTACATGCCCAGGAGGGGTGACAAAGACAGAGCTTTTTAAGTTTCCTTCCATTCCGGTTGCTGGTCTCAGGGTGAATGGGCTCTAAGGGAAGCAGGGAAAACAGTGTCATCTATCTGTTTCTCCACTACTGCCAACATCACCTCCAGCTATTTCTGTCTACCCTTCCGTCCTTCACTCAATGAAACTGTATAGCGAGGACCTTCAACAAAGTTCAAGGTAGCCTATCAAAAAAGGCTTGAAAATCACAATTTTTTCCCCAGACATATTTATGAAGAGGTACGATTGTTAAAAAGGGGTCATCGTTGTTGGAGAAGTTAGCACTGTCTGTAACGTATTCCCTCCAAGCAAATCATAAGGGATTTTCCCCAGCAGGTTCTGACAGCATGGCACAGAACCAAAAACACTACAATAAATGAGGAACTCCCCACAATATTTTGTTGTCCTGCTTGCAACCTTAAATCAATTATGCAGTTCACACAAGGTTGTGTGTGCACTACCGCACCTCACCACTAATAGTGCTATATTACCACTGCAGTTACAGTATAGCCTATGGAACTAACCAAGATATGATGTAAAAAAAACATCAAATGCAAATATCACAAAATACACTTTGAACTCTTAACATATTGTAGAGCAGAGTGCACAATGATTCATGAAAAAAACCCAAATCCAGTTTAGTCTCCAGTCCTTACTGCTCTAAGGAGAGATTCTTGGTGACTGTCCTCTTCTGAACTACAGTGTGTCAACACACTACTCCCCTTAATCACTCTAATCCCAGTAAGCCTCCCTCTCATTGCTGGAAGATCTGTTGTGTTACATCACAATGTGTGTGAGGCATCAGCTATTATTACCATCTGGGATTGTGTGGCCAGTCTGCCAGTGCTAGGCCTGCTGAACCCACTGAATCGTACAGTCATTAAAGGAAGCACTCTCTCGCTCTTTCTCTCTCTACAAGTCATAAGTTAGCCTACATAGAGGATGTGATTTTAACACTAGAAAATCCTGGCCTCGAGCCATCCCGTTCTGAGCCAATGACCAGTCATTTTGACTGTAACATTCTAACAGTCTAATAAATACATGTATGTTATCAGGAAAATAATTTATGAAGGTCCTGGTGAATATTAGAATATGAAGAAAAAAACATATGTAAAAGAACACAAGAGCATTTTCATTAGTTTATGTTACTGTAGGCCATGGAACATTAACTAGATTCAGCGGCGGGACGATTTTTTCTTGAGCGGATGGTCGGGGGGCCTGAGCATAATCACAAATAATTTCTACACTGCAAATTGACCGCAAGAATCCCAAACAGATATAGTATTTGACTAAAACATAACCACAATTCAAGTGTTAAATTTATCACAAAGAAACTATTATAATTTTGTCAGGTCTTAAGAAACATTATGGAATTAAGAAAATGTATTTCAAAAGAACAGAATAGCATATTTTAAGTTGTATTATGTTATTAGTCTTTGATTAGTAGCCTGGGCTATATGCTGCTGCATGCTCACGTGTGGAGTGCATCGAACAGCTGTTATTCTTGGAAAAAGTTATATTTTTAAATAGAACTCATCTCTTCAATTTTATATTTTGCAAAGGTAAGTGTTTTGGAAACGTCGGAATCGGACCTTTCTCTCCAAGGTCATTATAGTTTCGTTTTTTTATACTCATTTTTATTTATTTTCGATTTTATTTAGAATTTTGTTTAGTTTCAATTCGTTTTCAGACTTGATTTGCTAGTTGTTATTTAGATTTAGTTGTATAAAAAATATTTATAATTCGTTTTAACATGATATCGTTTCAGTTTTAGTTTTAGTTTTAGCGACAGAAATCATGAGTGGGCCAAGCTAGAAGCAGTTTGTCTTGCATAGTTGTCGGTGTGTTTGTTATGTCAATTCTTGCAACAGTAATAATAAGGTGATGGGTCAGGTCATAGGTTAAGTTAGGTTTAAAGTGGCAATCAGCAGTTGCTACATCCATTTTTGGACGTATAAATTAATGATATGTACCCATTGATTCTTGAAGAATATAACTTATAAATGCTTCATGAGCGTAGTTCATGTGTCGTTCCCCATCAGAACCCAAAACATAAGCTTGTTTTACTCCAATGTTTGTAAAAAAAAAAGTAAACAGACACTGTAAAGCCTCAAAACATGGGGCTCTACTCCATCTGTATCGCTGAAGCATTACAGATGGTACGATAGAAATGTAAAGGTAATTTCCGATTGAGTCGACATCTGCAGCGTTTACCGTGAATTCAGTCTACGAACATTGCCTTTAAATTTCAATCATGCTGCGACGCTGAACTTCCGCGATATAGATTGAATACAGCCCATGGTTAAATCTTTTTTTTATATCATAGCGGGTTAGTCCTTGCAACAATACTTCTGTCTATGATTTATTAGAGTGGTTACATATTTTTTAATTTTATTTAACCTTTATTTAACTAGGAAAGTCAGTTAAGAACAAATTCTTATTTACAATGATGGCCTACCAAAAGGCCTCCTGCAGGGAAGGTGGCTGGGATGTAAAAAAAAATACAAATATATGAAAAAACACACATCACGACATGAGACACATTTTTCCAGCCCCATCCCTCAGCTTTTACAGAAACAGTGGCGGGGATTACACTTTGTTATTGTTTCAATTGCTGATTGGCCCTTTCAATTATAAACTCATTCTCAATGTGGCTTGGATTTAAAAGGAATAGCGCTGACTCTGGTGCAATAAATATCTCGCCCATGTTTACACCAATCCAATGCTTTTTCACCTCAGTAGGACATGTAAGAAGACTCAAATTAGCTACCTAGCCAATACTTTACCTGTTAGCTAGTGATAGTAATGTAGACTCGTATATTCCATACCTTGGAGCATCGTAAGCTAGGCAAGCAAACCGTCTGTCTCGAGAAACTAATAGTGATGCATAAACTAGCCCTATTTGTAACATCGCCATCTCCTGGCAGTATTTACCCACCAGAATCAGTAGCTTGAAAACCCCCCAAAAGCATTAAAACCCCATTACATTTTTGCCCAAAGTTAAAAATCTAAAAACTAAAACTGAACATAATTCATGATGGTTTTATTGAATTTTAGTTTGGTTTGGAGTCAAAGATAAGTTTCAGTATAGTTTTAGTTTTTCAAACGTTTTTTAAATTATTTTATTTTATTTGACTAAATACATTTTTTATAATTAGTTTCTGTTTTTGCTTCAGTTTACTATAATAACCTTGTTTCTCACTTTCTCTATATATAAATAAAATGTCTTACCTGCTTGTGACTGTAGGAGGATTTTAAATTGTCACTTTTTGGCGCTCCGTTTCCCTGCCTCTGTGCAATTCCAAGCTGCACTAGACCATCTCTTCAATTTGACAATTGATAATATTGTCACCCATCAGACTACTGTCAATTCCATCTTGTCTTTAGGCTAATTCTATTGTTATACTGTATGTGCGAAATTCGTTTCAATATGGTTAAGATGTAGTTTTGATGGGCCATCAGCTAACTGCCGATGAATGAGGGGCAGGGGGGGACACGTCCTCTTAAAACTGCTTTTAATACAAATTATGTAATTCTCTAACACAACATACGTGTGTTAAATAGACTCATTCAGGAAAAGTCAAGGGTGGAGGGGGCATGATTTTTCTATTTTAAATTCATATACAATCAAAATGACTGCCTCGGTGCTTCTAGTGTTAGAGAGAAGAGTGCTGTCACTGACATCCCTTCACTCCGGCACCCATGGACCTCCGATCAACAGACTGTGGGCACGGCCGCATAGCACTGAACAGGGACATGGACTCCCACGAGCTGTGATTGTGTTGGCAGGCCACAATTTGGGCGAAGATGCCGTGTATTGTTGCAGCGAACCCAGGGGAAGGAGCCAGTGGAACAAGAGAAAGAGAGACACTAGCAACAGACCCCATCACTCACACATCACCATCTCCCTGGGTGCCTGGGGAAGAGACCTTCACCACTACCCCAGTCACAGACCAGTTTGAGGCTGCATCCCAAATGGCACCCTATTCCCTATATAGTGCACTACTTTTGACCAGAGCCCTAGGTTGCCATTTGGGACGCAGACGGAGTCTACTCACTGCTGCACGCTAGCCTAACACCAGGCATCACCATCAGTCCCTGCCTGGCCATGAGACCCAGTGTATATTCAGGGGCATTTCAAATTGCTTTATATAAAACAGCTTTAAAACAAGTGAGCCTTGAAAAGGTTCTGGATTTCAATGAAAGACAACCATCATGCTCTTTTTATATGCTTATTTTGGTGTCTACAACGTTGACTTTAGCCTTTCACACTCATGTATTGGGTGCAGCATGGGGTAGGATAATATCCCAGCGCATTTCACATCATCTACTGGAAGAAATTGGTCTGTTGAAGGAAGCATCTCTGGGGAAATCTTAATGGATCAACTCTACTGCAGCTACTATCAAGCGATGAAAGTTTTTACTCCCCCAACATCCTCCCTCCAATCATGTCTTTTCTTCAGATGCGAGGGCTTGGGGCAGACACACACAAAGAAAGATTCCTTTTATCGCATAATGCACATCCTGCCAGCCTCTATCTGTGATGCAGTAATCACCCGTATACCGTCCCACGGAAAGGGGCCAATTCCAAACACTCTATTTACCTATTTTGTGTTTTGTGTTATCACTTTGGGAACAGAGTTGGGTTCGTAGATGGAATGGTGGAAGTCACATATCTCGCGAGCTAGAGGGAAGATGATAGATGACATGAAAGAGTGATCTATTCTCCTCTAAAACAAGTGTCAGTAAAATGAGAAACTGCTGCTCTATCATTTGACAAAAACGTATACTATGAAATCAGGACCGTCTGCAAGCAGCACTGAGAGATAACGTGGTCGGGATGAACAATGATTTTCTGTCTTGACATCCAAGAAAAAAATCTACTTCAATGATAAAGTCAAATGACAGGCCAAGCATACATTCTGCGTTTAACAAGACATGTAGCTGTGCCCACTTCACTCTTGTAATATATCATCTGTGCCTTTAAAATGTTATCAGCATTAAATAATTCAAAGCTTCTAAAGTACAGGCACTTTGTAGCAATGTCTAATACTGGCGCAATGACCTTGGTAGTAAAGTTTTTCTGCCTAATATACAAACTACTGAATCAGCTACATGTATAATCGAACTGTCAAATAAAATGGCTGCATTCATTTTCTGGTATGGTGCTAGGATTGATGGGAGTTTTTATAAATGTATTTTTCTGCCCTGCAGTCTTACCTGTTATAGATGTCGTCATCTTCTCCTCCCCAGCCCCAGTACTCGTTGGGGAAGCCATTGATCTTGAGAAACTGTTTTTTGCTCAGCCCGGAAACCCCGCCAAAGTACCCCGCATAAGGAAGCCTGCAAGAGAAAAGAACTGTCAAAGAATTGAGGCAGTTGTCAGTTTTGAATTTCACGACAGATCCTGGCATTTCAAAACAACAAGCCTGTCAAATATGGATACTCTGCTGTATTGCATTCAAGACAAGTGAAAATTAGAACAAGACATGTATTCATGCATTTCATGTGCATAGTGTAACAATGGAACAGTATAAACAAAATACAAGTACATTAACAATATATTGCTTCTACAGCTAGCTCAGATAGCTTTTTTTAAGAAGTTGGGAACAATCGCATGATGTGAAGCACTATTATTTACGCACATGACTTAGAGCTAACAATATATTGGGAAAGGGAGAAAGAGACTCAATTCCCTATGGGCCCTGGTCAAAAGTAGTGCACTCTATAAGGAATAGGGTTCCATTTGGGACACACAGAGCATTTCTACAGAGCCCCACTGTAATGTTCCAGTACAGTGCTGAAGGTTAGCAGTGGCATGTCGGGTCCCTGAAGTCTGCCTCAGGCCAGTGGTGATTGGTGTGCGACAGGCAGTTTCATGTTTAAAGACGACAAGCACAACACTAATGAGGCCATCTGCTTTAGCAGCAGCCTTCACACAAACAGTGTGGAGAGAGAATCCTTCTGTTTGTGTGTGTGTGTGTGTGTGTGTGTGTGTGTGTGTGTGTGTGTGTGTGTGTGTGTGTGTGTGTGTGTGTGTGTGTGTGTGTGCATGTACACTACCATTCAAAAGTTTGGGGTCACTTAGAAATGCCCTTGTTTTTGAAAGAAAAGCACATTTTTGTCTATTAAAAAAGCATAAAATTGATCATAAATACAGTGTAGATATTGTTAATATTGTAAATGACTATTGTAGCTGGAAACAGCAGATTTTTTATGGAATATCTACATAGGCGTACATAGGCTGATTATCAGCAACCATCACTCCTGTGTTCCAATGGCATGTTGTGTTAGCTAATCCAAGTTTATCATTTTAAAAGGCTAATTGATCATTAGAAAACCCTTTTGCAATTATTTTAGCACAGTTGAAAACTGTTGTATTGATTAAAGAAGCAATAAAACTGGCCTTCTTTAGAATAGTTGAGTATCTGGAGCATCAGCTTTTGTGGGTTTGATTACAGACTCAAAATGGCCAGAAACAAAGACTTTCTTCTGAAACTTGTCAGTCTATTCTTGTTCTGAGAAATGAAGGCTATTCCATGTGAGAAATTTCCAAGAAACTGAAGATCTGGTACAACGCTATGTACTACTCCCTTCACAGAACAGCGCAAACTGGCTCTAACCAGAATAGAAAGAGGAGTGGGAGGCCCCATTGCAACAACTGAGCATCTACAAGTACATTAGAGTGTCTAGTTTGAGAAACAGACGCCTCACAAGAGGCTATATAGAGGAGGTACTGGTACCGAGTTAATGTGCGGGGAGTACAGGTTAGTCGTGGTAATCTGTACATGTAGGTAGGGGTAAAGTGACTATGCATAGATAATAAACAGTGAGTAGCAGCAGTATAAAAACAAAAGGGGTGGGGGGATCAATGCAAATAGTCTGGGTGGCCATTTGATTAATTGTTCAGTAGTCTTATGGCTTGGGGGTAGAAGCTGTTGAGGAGCCTTTTGGACCTAGACTTGACGCTTCGGTACCGCTTGCTGTGCAGTAGCAAAGAAAACAGTCTATGACTTGGGTGACTGGAGTCTTTGACAATTTTTTGGGCCTTCCTCGGACACCACCTAGTATATAGGTCCTGGTTGGCAGGAAGCTTGGCCCCAGTGATGTACTGGGCTGTACGCACTACCCTCTGTAGCGCCTCTGTAGATGCCGACCAGTTGACATACCAGGCGGTGATGCAACTGGTCAGAATGCTCTCAATGGTGCCGCTGTATAACTTTTTGAGGATCTGGGCAGGTTTTGGCTGGGTTTCCCTTTGTAGTCTGTAATAATTTGCAAGCCCTGCCACATCCGACGAGCATCAGAGCCAGTGTAGTAGGATTCATTCTTAGTCTTGTATTGATGCTTTGCCTCTTTGATGGTTTGTCTGAGGGCATAGCAGGATTTCTTATAAGCGTCCGGATTAGTGTTCCACTACTTGAAAGCGGCAGCTCTAGCCTTTAGCTCGGTGCAGATGTTGCCTGTAATCCATGGCTTCCGGTTGGGATATGTATGCACGGTCACTGTGGGGGTGACATCGTCAATGTACTTATTGATGAAGCCGGTGACTGAGGTGGTATACTCCTCAAAGCCATTGAATGAATCCCAGAACATATTCCAATCTGTGCTAGCAAAACAGTCCTGTAGCGTAGCATCTGCGTCATCTGACCACTTACGTATTGAGCGAGTCACAGGTACTTCCTGCTCTAGTTTTTGCTTGTAAGCAGGAATCAGGGGGATAGAATTATGGTCAGATTTTCCAAATAGAGTACGAGGGAGAGCTTTGTATGCGTCTCTGTGTGTGGAGTAAAGGTGGTCTAGAGTTTTTTTCTCCTCTGGTTGCACATGTGACTTGCTGGTAGAAATTAGGTATCTGTAAATGTGCATGTACACTGTTGCCCATCTACTGTTGCTAGCCCCAAATCTGCTTCACTGATTTCTGCTCTCGTAAAAGCCTGGGATTTCTGAACATTAACACTAGAAGCTTATTACCTAAAAATGGATTAATTGAAAGTGTGGGTTCACAGCTCAAATTCAGATGTGTTGGTCATTACTGAGACGTGGTTAAGGAAGAGTGTTTTGAAAACTGATGTTAACCTTTCTGGTTATAAACTTTTCGGCAAGACAGATCTTCCAAAGGTGGGGGAGTGGCAATCTTTACCAAGGATCACCTTCAGTGCTTGATTGTCTCCACCAAGTCTGTCCCCAAACACTTTTATTGGCAAGTTTTAAGCATTAAACTTTCAAATAGCTCTTTGTTGACTGTTGCTGGGTGCTATTGTCCTTCATCAGTACCGGCCTGTACCCTACCTGCCCTAAGCTCTCTCCTGGCCCCTTACACTAAGTCTGAATTTGTCCTACTAGGTGACCTAACCTAGGACATGCTTTAACCACTGGGACATGCTTAAAGTCCTAAAGCAATGGGACTCCCTAAATCTTTCTCAGATTATTACCAATCCCACATGGTATGACTCCAAAAACCCAGAAAAGGCTACTCTCCACGATGTTATCGTCACAAATAATCCTGATAGGTATCAGTCTGGTATTTTCTGTAATGACCTTAGTGATCACTATTTTACAGCCTGTGTTCGTAATGGCAGCTCAGTGAAACGGCCTGTCCTGATTTGTCATAGATGCTTGGTAAAAAAACTTTAATGAGCAAGCCTTCCTTCATAAAATGGCCTCTGTAAAATAGTATAGAATCAGTTTGATCCCCTCTGTCGAAGACGCTTGGACCTTTTTTGATATTTTCAGTGGTATTGTTATAACCCCAAGAAGTTCTGGTTAAAATGGTTAAAGACCTGGAGAATAAACCCTCCCCAGCTGCCCATGTCCCTTAAAACTTCTTGTCAATAGGGGGGCGCTGTTTTCACTTTGTAAAAAATCGTGCCCAAATTAAACTGCCTCGTACTCTATTCTAGATCGTACAATATGCATATTATTATTACTATTGGATAGAAAACACTCTCAAGTTTCTAAAACTGTTTGAATTATATCTGTGAGTAAAACAGAACTCATTTTGCAGCAAACTTCCAGACAGGAAGTGAAAAATCTGAAAACGAGGCTCTGTTTCAGGGCCTGCCTATTCAATTGCCTAATATTTATCGATATGCATGCACTTCATACGCCTTCCACTAGATGTCAACAGGCAGTGGAAGGTGGAATGGGGTGTCTAGCTTGATCTGAGGTCGAACAAGAGCTCTTGGAATGACGTGTCCAGAATTTCCTTTGTCTACCAAGGCGCGGAAAGTACCTCCATATTGTCTTATGATAAGCGTTCGGTATACACGGCTAATATCTCCGGCTCTGTTTTTATTTGATACATATTAGAAAAACATCATAAAGTAGGTTTTTTCAACCGAGTTTCAGTTTATTCAACGTTTATTGGGACTTTTGGAGTTTTCCGTTCTTTGCGTCGAGAGAAACTGGGAACGTCATCAACATTGGCTATCATTGTGGCACGAATTCGACAGGAGAGAAGGACATTCTAAAACCAAACAACGATTTATCCTCGACCTAGGACTCCTTGTACAAGATTCTGATGGAAGCTCAACAAAAGTAAGAACAATTTATGAGGTTATTTCGTATTTCTGTGGAAAATGTTATTCCTATTCTCTGCCGTTTTGGCGGGCGCTGTCTCGCAATAACGATAGCTGTTTGTTATGGTAAAGTTATTTTTAAAAATCTAACACGGCGGTTGCATTAAGAACCAGTGTATCTTTCATTTGCCATACAACAAGTATTTTTATGTAAAGTTTATGATGAGTTCTTTGGTCAGATTAGGTGAGTGTCCAAAATAGCTCCGAACATTCTGGTGAATCGATGCTACATATTCACAATGTATAACCACGGTTTGCAGCTCTAAATATGCACATTTTCGAACAAAACATAAGTGTATTGTATAACCTGATGTTATAAGACTGTCATCTGATGAAGTTGGTCAAGGTTAGTGATTCATTTTATATATTTTGCTGGTTTTTGCGAATGCTATCTATGCGGTGAATAAATGCGGTTGTGTGTTTGGCTATTGTGGTAAGCTAATATAATGCTATATTGTGTTTTCGCTGTAAAACACTTAAAAAATCGGAAATATTGGCTGGATTCACAAGATGTTTATCTTTCATTTGCTGTACACCATGTATTTTTCATAAATGTTTTATGATGAGTATTTAGGTATTTCACGTTGCTCTCTCTAATTATTCTGGCTGCTTTGGTGATATTTTTGATGGTAGCTGCAATGTAAAACTATGATTTATACCTCAAATATGCACATTTTCGAACAAAACATAAATGTATTGTATAACATGTTATAAGACTGTCATCTGATGAAGTTGTTTCTTGGTTAGTGACTAATTATATCTATATTTGGTCGGTTTTGTGATAGCTACCTATGCGGTAGAAACATGGTGAAAATATACGGTTGAGTCTTTGGCTATTGTGGTTAGCTAATAGAAATACATATTGTGTTTTCGCTGTAAAACATTTAAAAAATCGGAAATGATGGCTGGATTCACAAGATGTTTATCTTTCATTTGCGGTATTGGACTTGTGATTTCATGATATTTATATGCTATTATTTACTTGTGGCGCTATGCTAGGCTATGCTAGTCAGCTTTTACTGATGAGGATGCTCCCGGATCCGGGATGGGTGTTAAGTAAAGGTTAATGTTAATGATGTGGTTGTTACTAAAAATAACCACATGGCTGAGCTCTTTAATCACCACTTCATTAAGTCAGGATTCCTATTTGACACAGCCATGCCTCCTTGCCTGTCCAACACTTCCTCATCTCCCACCCCTTCTAGTGCGACTAGCCCTGATGCTCCTCCCTCTTTCCCCCTGCTACAAAGTTTCTCTCTGCAGGTGGTCACTGAGTCCGAGGTGCTAAAGGAACTCCTTAAACTTGACCCCAAAAAATCATCTGGGTCAGATGGTTTAGACCCTTTCTTCTTAAAGGTTGCTGCCCCTATCATCGCCAAGCCTATTTCTGACGTTTTTAACCTGTCTCTCCTCTCTGGGTTCCCATTGCTTGGAAAGCAACCACGGTTCGTCCTTTATTTAAAGGGGGAGATCAAGCTGATCTTAACTGTTATAAGCCTACTTCTATTTTGCCCTGTTTATCAAAAGTGTTGGGGAAAATAACTTGCCAATAATCAACTGACTGGCTTTCTTGATGTCCATAGTATTCTCTCGGCTATGCAATCTGGTTTCCGCTCAGATTATGGATGTGTCACTGCAACTTTGAAGGTCCTCAATGATATCACCATTGCCCTTCATTCTAAGCAATGTTGTGCTGCTATTTTTATTTACTTGGCAAAGCTTTTGATACAGTAGACCATTCCATTATTGTGGGCCGGCTAATGAGTATTGGTGTCTCTGAGGGGTCTTTGGCCTGGTTTGCTAACTACCTCTTTCAAAGAGTGCAGTGTATAAAGTCAGAACATCTGCTGTCTCAGCCACTGCCTGTCACCAAGGCGTTACCCCAAGGCTTGATCCTAGGCCCCACGCTCTTCTCAATTTACATCAACAACATAGCTCAGGCAGTAGGAAGCTCTCTCATCCATTGATATGTCTTATACTCAGCTGGCCCCTCCCCAGATTTCCTGTTAAACGCTCTACAACAAAGCTGTCTTAGTGTCCAACAAGCTTTCTCTGCCCTTAACCTTGTTCTGAACACCTTCAAAACAAAGGTAATTTGGTTTGTTAAGAAGAATGCCCCTCTCCCCACAGGTGTGATTACTACCTCTGAGGGTTTAGAGCTTGAGGTAGTCACCTAATACAAGTACTTGGGAGTATGGCAAGATGGTACACTTTCCTTCTCTCAGCACATATCAAAGCTGCAGGCTAAAGTTAAATCTAGACTTGATTTGCTCTATTGTAATTGCTCCTCTTTCATCCCAGCTGCCAAACTAACCCTGATTCAGATGACCATCCTACCCATGCTAAATTACGGAGACGTAATTTATAGATCGGCAGGAAAGGGTGCTCTCGAGCGGCTAGATGTTCTTTACCATTCGGCCATCAGATTTGCCACCAATGCTCCTTATAGGACACATCACTGCCCTCTATACTCCTCTGTAAACTGGTCATCTCTGTATACCAGTTGCAAGACCCACTGGTTGATGCTTTTTTATAAAACCCTCTTAGGCCTCACTCCCTCCCCATCTGAGATATCTACTGCAGCCCTCATCCTCCACATACAACACCCATTCTACCAGTTACATTCTGTTAAATGTCAAATACTTATGTCATGCAATAAAATGCAAATTAATTACTTAAAAATCATACAATGTGATTTTCTGGATTTTTGTTTTAGATTCCGTCTCTCACAGTTGAAGTGTACCTATGATAAAAATTACAGACCTCTACATGCTTTGTAAGTAGGAAAACCTGCAAAATCGGCAGTGTGTCAAATACTTGTTCTCCCCACTGTATATATATATATTTTTTAAAGATATATATTTTTAATCCCAGCCCCCGTCCCCGTCCCCGCAGGAGGCCTTTTGCCTTTTGGTAAGCCGTCATTGTAAATAATAATAATAGTTTGTTCTTAACTGACTTGCCTAGTTAAACAAAGGTTAAATAAAGGATCAAATGGATTTAAGTTTGTCTGCATTAAAGTCCCCGGCCACTAGGAGTGCCGCTTCTGGATGAGCATTTTCTTGTTTGCTTATGGCCTTATACAGCTCGTTGAGTGCTGTCTTAGTGCCAGCGTTTGTGGTGGTAAACAGACGGCTAAGAAAAATAAGGATGAAAATTCTCTTGGTAGATAGTGTGGTCTACAGCTTATCATGAGGTACTCTACCTCAGGCGAGCAATACCTCGAGACTACCTTAATATTAGACATTGCGTACCAGCTGTTATTGACAAAAAGACACACAACCCCAACCCTCGTATTACCGGACGTGGCTGTACTGGAAAACCCAGACAACTATATATTATCCGTGTTGCTCAGCCACGACTCGGTGAAAGATAAGATTTTACAGTTTTTAATGTCCCGTTGGTAGGATAGTCTCGAACGGAGCTCAGCCAGTTTATTCTCCAGTGATTGCACGTTGGCTAATAGAACAGATGGTAGAGGCGGGTTACCCACTCGCAGGCGAATTCTCACAAGGCACCCTGATCTCCACCCTCTGTATTTCCTTCTTTTTTTCATGTGAATGACCGGGATTTGGTCCTTGTCTGGGAGCAACATTATATCCTTTGCTTCAGACTCATTAAAGCAATAGCTTTGTCCAGTTCGAGGTGAGTAATCTCTGTTCTGATATCCAGAAACTCTTTTCGGTCATAAGAGATGGTAGCATCAACAGTATGCACAAAATAAGTTACAAACAATGTGAAAAAACTCACAAAATAGCACAAGTTGTTAGGAGCCCGTAAAACAGCAGCAATACCCTCCAGCGCCATTCTTTAAAAAAAATATATATATTATCCTATAGTTGCCTCATGCAGCCCATACTGTATACGTTTTGATTTCTAAGTCTTTCTAGTGTTTGTATCATGCACTCTAACATTGCCAAATAACTCTAAAACTACTGTATAGGACCTGTTTCAAATGATCACTTTTACGCTCAACATAGCCACTTCATATGTGCATTTGCTCCGTAATGTGAAAAATATCCTTTCTATTTTACTCAGCTAAGTTCAATTATATTCTTCTTAGTATAAAAATAATATAATACAAAAGAATCGCACCGGACTGATAACATATCTTGTCAGCTAAAAGAACAAGCCTACAACCTATGGCATGGCACATAGCCAGATAGCATACAGTATGCCAACTCATATTCTGTTCTTCTGAAATTTTCTTCATATCATAATGTTTCTTTAAACCTCCCAAAAATAAATAATGGATGTATTGTGATGGTGTATATTAAATATATATTTTTAAACTTTTTTAAATGTAGATGCTCCAAAGGCGCATCAATGGCTTGTATGCTTGGAGGGCTGGAGATGCTCAACATGTTTATGTTAATTAATGGTCAGTTACCATGAGACCAGCAGTCTTTTTTTGCATAACAATGGCTGACAAAATGTGTACAGGTACCCCATGTATATAGTCTCCACATTGACTCTGTACAGGTACCGCCTGTATATAGTCTCCACATTGACTCTGTACAGGTACCCCCTGTATATAGCCTCCACATTGACTCTGTACAGGTACCCCCTGTATATAGTCTCCACATTGACTCTGTACAGGTACCCCCTGTATATAGCCTCCACATTGACTCTGTACAGGTACCCCCTGTATATAGCCTCCACATTGACTCTGTACAGGTACCCCCTGTATATAGCTCTGCTATTGTTATTTACTGCTGCTCTTTAATTATTTGTTATTGTTATCTCTTACTTTTGTTTTGTATTTTTTTTTAAACTGCATTGTTGGTTAAGGGCTTTTAAGTCAGCATTTCACTGTAAGGTCTACCTACACCTGTTGTATTCGGCGCATGTGACAAATAAAATTTGATTTGATTTGATTAGAAAGTGACATGATTGGGTTGCCCTTTGGCCCATACAAAAAGACAAACATTTTTACATCACAGTGCAATAAGCAAGTTGACTGGAATCCAATGAAAGGCAAAGTGAAAGTTCATTTCAAACTCAGTCAAAAGAACCGGAGACAGTACTTTTGCTTTTACTTTTGGTGAATTTCGCCATTATATTCAGCAAAACAGGTTGCATCATCCTGTAAAAATCATGTGTGCAGTCCCAAAACAATATCTTCAAACTTTTATATAAGAACTATCCATTTAAAAGCATCTACATTACCAAATCAATAAACATAAGATCCTAGGAGTTTGGAGAATATAGGCTTGAAAAACGAATAACAGATTTCACTCAGAGTAAATATACGTGTGAGTGACAGTACATAATACAGTTGACCTACCTGAAGCCAAACTTGTCCATAGCGATGGCAAAGTGTCTTGGCTGGTCGTAACAGTGGTAGAGGTTACGGTCGTCCATAGGGATGAGGTCCACATCGCTGAAGATGAAGCAGTCGTACTCTGCATCCTTCAGGGCCTCGGTGTAGCCCACATTCAGGAGCTTGGCTCTGTTGAAGGTGTCCTCACCAAGCTGCAAGATAACATAGAAAAAACCCTGGTCAGAAACTGATGGACATATTGAGATCTACTGTAGGGGGATTAAGTTACATTTGCCATAGTTCAAGCAAAAATGTCATATTTGATAGACTTAACATATCGGGTTCTGAAGGTGGTATTTGCAAGCCTAAATAGCAAGCTTGTGCTGATGTAACTCTCAGATCATTGTGTGCATAAACACAGCATATTGACAAAGAAACATGTTGTAAAGAACCCCACAGGAAGAATGGCCCACATCAGATATCCGACAACTAAGATTAAACTATGCTACGTAAAAAATACTGCATCACAACTTGCTTCCCTTATTTTGATAACAGAACCAATCACAGTGCCTCAGGTAAAGTAACGTATCAGTTTTAACATTTGAACTCATAATGTAGTTCAACACGTAATCCCTTGTAATCCTGTAATACCTGAGATTCAACCAAATAATCCACAGGTAAAATGTTAAGGTTACTTGCGTAACCCCTGTTCTCTGATAATAGAGTGAGGTGTCTCACAATGGGAATTAGCTGGATAAGCAAACAGCGTCTGTCGTAGACAGACAAATCGTGTGGCAAAAGAGGGGGGACCCTGCTCAATATAAACAGAGAGGAAGAGGCTAAGCGAGAGGTTTTACTCTGCCAAAAACTGTCCATGAAAATGTTTTTTGTATGAAGGTCAATGTGTGTCGAATTTGGTCAACAACATTTTTTATTGGAAATTTGCTACATGAGGTTTATTTGATTGAATAAAAGTTTCATAATGCTTAGGTTGTTAACGAATACACTGATATAAGTGGACGCACATGGCATTTCGGCAACTTTTATTTAAAAAAAATGATATCAGAGATGTGCCTGTTTTCATTAAGATAAGAGGACTCATCATGGATATAACACGTTTTAGCATGGGCATTGCCATTGAGGGCTTCCACCATTTTAAAGTGGTCAACTGGGTGGGGATTCCTATGAGTTGGGAGCAATCAGCCAATGAAGAAGAATACAATTGTCTACTTTAAAATCGAGATAGCCTCAATGGCACTATAATGGCACAGATACAAAGATGAGTCCTCTATCTATCTCTATGGCCTGTTGTTCACACGTGTCTGCCCTCTCATTGGCTAGAATGGTCCCACCTGATCTCGCCTCCCGTCTGCCTTCATCTTTGAGGACATGTATTTCCATTGTTAGAGCGAGTGGTCACTTGACTATCTTGTCAATATAAAATACAATCTTTGATATAAGGCTCCAGGGGCCCGCACTCTGGTCATTCATGTCCCTCTTCCTTGAGGTCTTGCGAGCACTCTATTGTATGGGACCAAATTCTAAACTTTCGACTACTTTAGTACAATATAAGTGAATTTATCCAAATACTTATGACTATTTGACACTTTAAATGGGGGAACTAGATACAAAGAGCTTTTATTTCTAAACGGTAAATCAGATACGTATGAAAATACCCCCCCAAAAAGTGACATTATGTACGGCCGCCTCATATAAAACATTTGCCAAAATGCAAATGAGTATAGACACATTTAAAAAATGTAGCTTGACTGTCCAAATAAATACGGAGGGGAGTGTATATTGGCTTTATGCAAATCTTTATAATTTTAATTGTTTATTAACTGTAGCCTTTATTCTTTATCCGAAAAACATACTGCACATCATTAAAAAGTAGGAGACTAAAACAATCTGTTTCAAAAAGTTTCTCATTACACTTCCTGCCGGGGAGATGATGCATTGACTATCTTCTGCAGCCTCTGGTTCCAATCAATACTTATGTTAATTTTAATATTTTCAAAGGCACAAAGAAGAGAACATTAGAGACTTCAATATGTGGCTTTATCAGACCGACGAAGACAGATAAGGTAATATATCTATAAAAAAAAAACAAATTGTCTTTTTTCTCTCCAGTTGGTGAGCTCATTAAACATTATTGGAGTCATTTTTATTGCTTTAATAAGATGTGTTCCCCCTGAACCATCAGGCATCGCTAGCAAATGGAGCTGTACATCTTGTGTAATCACACGGCTGTGAAGAAAGTTCACATCCATAATAGGGACGATATGTTGACAACTACACACCCACCATTACGCCACCACAGAATAAGAGAGCTGGTGTTAGGATGATAGGATCAGGAGACATAGGTTTCAAACAGATGGTTTGAGAAGTTGAATGGGACCTGCTAATTAAGAGGTCTCATCCATCAGCACAACAGAAATTGGAAGACATTATTCTGGGTTATTCTTGAAATATTCATCCTCCATGCCTCTCCAGCTTCAGGATGGAAAAGATGTTGACGTTAGGCTAATTATTGTGTTTCAACTTCACCAACAGATATGTCTGCTCTATGTTGTGTTGCCAATCTACAACAAGACAGTATCCTTCCAAGGATGATGTGAAAGGATTCCATAACCACTTCCGTCATCATGAAGTGCTTTGAGAGACTAGTCAAGGACCATATCACCTCCACCCTACCTGACACCCTAGACCCACTCCAATTTGCTTACCGCCCCAATAGGTCCACAGTCACACTGCCCTAACCCATCTGGACAAGAGGAATACCTATGTAAGAATGCTGTTCATCGACTACAGCTCAGCATTTAACACCATGGTACCCTCCAAACTCGTCATTAGGCTCTAGACCCTGGGTTTCGACCCCGCCCTGTGCAACAACGACGAGACGGCTTACAGGGAGGAGGTGAGGGCCCTCGAAGTGTGGTGTCAGGAAAATAACCTCACACTCAGTGTCAACAAAACAAAGGAGATGATCGTGGACTTCAGGAAACAGCAGAGGGAGCAGCCCCCTATCCACATCGATGGGACAGTAGTGGAGAAGGTGGAAAGTTTTAAGTTCCTCGGCGTACACATCACGGACAAACTGAAATGGTCCACCCACACAGACAGCGTGGTGAAGAAGGCTCAGCAGCGCCTCTTCAACCTCAGGAGGCTGAAGAAATTCGGCTTGTCACCAAAAACACTCACAAACTTTTACAGATGCACAAACGAGAGCATTCTGTCGGGCTGTATCACCGCCTGGTACGGCAACTGCTCCGCCACAACCGTAAGGCTCTCCAGAGGGTAGTGAGATCTGCACAACGCATCACCGGGGGCAAACTACCTGCCCTCCAGGACACCTACAACACTCGATGTCACAGGAAGGCCAAAAAGATCATCAAGGACAACAACCACCCGAGCCGCGGGGACCAAGAGACTGAAAAACAGCTTCTATCTCAAGGCCATCAGACTGTTAAACAGCCATCCCTAACATTGAGTGGCTGCTGCCAACATACTGACTCATCTCTAGCCACTTTAATAATGACAAAATTGATGTAATAAATGTATCACTAGCCACTTTAAACAATGCCACTTTATTTAATGTTTACATACCCTACATTACTCATCTCATATGTATATACTGTACTCTATACCATCTACTGCATCTTGCCTATGCCGTTCGGCCATCGCTCATTCATATATTTTTATGTACATATTTGTATTCATTCCTTTACACTTGTGTGTATAAGGTAGTTGTTGTGAAATTGTTAGGTTAGATTACTTGTTAGATATTACTGCATGGTCGGAACTAGAAGCACAAGCATTTCGCTACACTCGCATTAATATCTGCTAACCAAGAGTATGTGACAAATAGAATTTGATCTTTCCCTAATATCTTATAGTATTGCCCTGCCTGCTCCTCATAGCCCTGGTGTCTCGTCTCTCTGGCAGCTATCACAGTTCTGCCAATCTCCCTGTAAATGGCCTGTGAGAGGCAATTAACCCCATTATCTTTATCTGATAATCAACAGGATAACACATCAGGGCTCTCCCTCTATAGCGCCACTGTGTTGCCACGCTGACGCCATCCAGTCTCCCCCAGCTGGCTGACCGACCGCAGTCACACTCAGACGTACCTGGGCAGTTGCTATGGAGACAGATTAGGAGCAACGCTTAGACCCAGCGCTGCCTGGCTCATCCTGAGTGATTGTATTCAGCGTTGTCGGACAGACTGCCGTGTGTCGAGTTTATCAGTTCCCAGCAGACTGACCCTATCACCCACTGCTGCTATCAATGCAGGGTGAGGGAGGCCACCAGTGAGAACTAAACTAGATTGAGGGCTGTCACCTGCTGAGTGTGCCTGTGTAGGGGGGTGGGTCCGTGTGTGTGTGTGCAGCACAGGCCGGTGGCACCTTAATTGGGGAGATGGGCTCATAGTAATGGCTGGAAAGGAATAATTGGAATGGTATGGAACGCATGTGTTTGACTCCCTTCCGTTAACTCCATTCCAGCCATTATTATGAGTCGTCATCCCCTCAGCAGCCTCTTGTGGTGTCTGTTCGTGTGTGAATGGGGGGGGGGGGGGGGGGGGGTGCATGTGTGTGTAAGGAAACAAGTGGCATAATAAGGTGAAGCATCAGATAAAACTCTGTTTTCAGATGATACGGGAGCGCCAAGTGTAAGCCATAAGACTGCTAAACAGATCATCAATTGGCTACCTGTACTATTTGCATTGCCCCCCTATTTTGTACATATTACCTCAATTACCTCAACTAACATGTACCTCCGCACATTGACGCGGTACCGGTACCCACTGTATATAGCTTTGTTATTGTAATTCTTTTGTGTTGAACAGGCTAGTGTTGAACAGGCTAGTAACAGGGGTTGCAACAATTTCGGCGGATCATTTTAGAAAGAGAGGGTCCAGATTGTCAAGCCCAGCTGATTTGTAGGGATCCAGATTTTGCAGCTCTTTCAGAACATCTGCTGTCTGGATTTGGGTGAAGGAGAAGCGGGGGGGCTTGGGTAAGTTGCTTCACGGGGTGCAGAGCTGTTGGCCGGGGTAGGGGTAGGGGTAGCCACGTGGAAAGCATGGCCAGCCGTAGAAAAATGCATATTGAAATGATCGATTATCATAGATTTATCGGTGGTGACAGTGTTTCCTAGCCTCAGTGCAGTGGGCAGCTGGGAGGAAGTGCTCTTATTCTCCATGGACCTTACAGTGTCCCAAAACTTTTTGGAATTAGTGCTACAGGATGCAAATTTCTGTTTGAAAAAGCTAGCCTTAGCTTTCCTAACTGACTGTGTATATTGGTTCCTGACTTCCCTGAAAAGTTACATATCGCGGGGGCTATTCGATGCTAATGCAGAACTAGATGTCTAGTTGGCTAGATGTCCTTTGGGTGGTGGACCATTCTTGATTCGCACGGGAAACTGTTAATCCAGCAGCATTGCAGTTCATGTCTGGCACCTACTACCATACCCTGTTCAAAGGCACTTAAATATTTTGTCTTGCCCATTCACCCTCTAAATGGCACACATACAAAATCCATATCTCAATTGTCTCAATTGCTTAAAAGTCCTCCATGCTTAAACATTCTATAACCGGTCTCCTCCCCTTCATCTACACTGATTGAAGTGGATTTAACAAGTGACATCAATAAGAGATCATAGCTTTCACCTGGATCCATCTGGTCATGGAAAGAGCAGGTGTTTCAGATTTTTTGTATACTTGGTGTATGCTGTCATATCACACAATTCTACAGTATGCTTGTTTGGCTTGACATACTGTAGCATTCAAACCTCGCAGTTCATCGTACAAAACATAAAACATGCATTAAAGAGACTGTGGCTGTGTACTGTGCAGTCTCTTTAATGCATGTTTTATGTTTTGTACGATGAACTGCGAGGTTTGAATGCTACAGTATGTCAAGCCATTTGATATTGACTTTCATGTTGGAATGTCCCAGATACTACTTGCAGTACTAGTTTCTCTACTGTACACTGAGTGTACAAAACATTATGCACGCACCACTTTCCGTTTTTTATTTATTTGAATTTTTTGACAACAAGTTATTTTTAAAATTTCACTTCACCAATTTGGACTATTTTGTGTATGTCCATTACATGAAATCCAAATAAAAATCAATTTAAATTGCAGGTTGTAACACAACAAAATAGTTAAAACGCCAAGGGGGATGAATACTTTTGCAAGGCACTGTAAGTAGAAAGTGACTATGCATAGACAATAAACAGAGAGTAGCAGCAGCATAAAAGAGGGTTCTGGTTAGCTGTTCAGGAGTCTTATGGCTTGGGGGTAGAAGCTGTTAAGAGGCCTTTTGGACCTCGACTTGGCGCTCCGGTACCGCTTGCCGTGCGGTGACTTGGGTGGCTGGAGTCTTTGATAATCTTTAGGGCCTTCCTCTGACACCGCCTGATATAGAGGTCCTGGATGGCAGGAAGCTTGGCCCCAGTGATGTACTGGGCCGTACGCAATACCCTCTGTAGTGCCTTGCGGTCGGAGGCCGAGCAGTTGCCGTAACAGGCAGTGATGCAACCAGTCAGGATGCTCTCGATGGTGCAGCTGTAGAACCTTTTGAGGATCTGAGGACCCATGCCAAATCTTTTCAGTCTCCTGAGGGGGAATAGGCGTTGTCGTTCCCTCTTCACGACTGTCTTACTGTGTTTGGACCATAATAGTTTGTTGGTGATGTGGACACCAAGGAACTTGAAGCTCTCAACCTGTTCCACTACAGCCCCGTCGATGAGAATGGGGGCGTGCTCGGTCCTACTTTTTCTGTAGTCCACAATAATCTCCTTTGTATTGATCACGTTGAGGGAGAGGTTGTTGTCCTGGCACCACACGACCAGGTCTCTGACCTCCTCTCTATAGGCTGTCTCATCGTTGTCGGTGATCAAGCCTACCACTGTTGTGTCATCGGCAAACTTGATGATGGTGTTGGAGTCGTGCCTGGCCGTACAGTCATGAGTGAACAGGGAGTACAGGAGGGGACTGAGCACGCACCCCTGAGGGGCCCCCGTGTCGAGGATCAGCGTGGCCAATGTGTTGTTCCCTACCCTTACCATCTGGGGGCGGCCCATCAGGAAGTTCAGGATCCAGTTTCAGAGGGAGGTGTTAAGTCCCAGGGTCCTTAAGATAGGTTTGATGGCATGTGTCACTCAGATCAGCTCACATCTCTAGTCATCCAGGGAGTGACAGGACTGTCCTTCAATCCCTGTGTGGTTCTCAAATGGCTTCTGCCTACATGTCCCAAAATTAGACTGAGACCAGCACCACTCAGGCCATGGGGAACAGGTGGAAACTGCCACATCGCAAAGCCAGGAGTCACAGGAGTCAGATGAGCCAAATGATCACGGCGGTGGAAAGAGATAATGTACTGGACCACTCCCAACAGGTTGACAGGCTGAGCCAAGACGTTCTAACTTGTTGCATTATTAGGAGGATGTTCCATGTTAACCGAGCCAGAACAAGATGCCTGTGGTTGAGTCTGGTAGTAGGTGATGCTTGGCTGAGTCACACTTAGTGTTGATGGCTTCAAAATGTATTTGTATTAGGAGCAATGGGGCACCAGCTGCCTCCTAATAATACTGACTGAGGCTCCTCCAATCCCCGTCACTGTGAGTTATACCCCTGTTCTTTTGAGTTGCTGCTAAGAGAATAAGGTTGTGCCCCAAATGGCACTCTATGACCCTATTCCCTATATAATGCACTACCTTTGACCAGGGCCTACAAAGGTATTAAAGGGCATATTATTAAACCTAAGTTGGGATGCAACCTAAGTTCATAAATAGGCTTAGACTGTTTAAGCATGCGCAACAAGCCTTGCTAATTTGATTTCTGATGCATCTGTCCGGATGCATCAAGCATGAATAGCATGCAAAGACCGCTTATTCTCCCATTTACTTTTAGGGCGACTCTCCACATGCGAGCATGCCACAAAACATTTGGAAATATCATACCAACATTCCACAAAGGACCCACATTTTTTCCCTGCTGTATTATTGGTATAGGCTACAAGAGAGATATTAAATGAAATAAAGCACTTGCCTACATCAGCAAATAATTCATTTTTTGGTTTTAGGTATGTGTGACAACCTTACAAGGGTCTAGCCTAGCTTTATTGACCTCTGATAGTCAATTGAACATGAAAAGGCTTCACCCTCATCAGAGAAACCAGCTAACATCCCCTTTGAGAACAAATTAAAGTATACTGTAGATGTAACATTATTGTCATCACATATACCATTTCATTACCAACAGCAACATGATACATTGACTAAAGTATCATGAAAGAGCATATTGGTCCCGTGTGGCTCAGTTGGTAGAGCATGGCGCTTGCAACGCCAGGGTTGTGGGTTCAATTCCCACGGGGGGACCAGGGTTCAATTCCCACGGGGGGACCAGGATGAATATGTATGAACTTTCCAATTTGTAAGTCGCTCTGGATAAGAGCGTCTGCTAAATGACTTAAATGTAAATGTAAATTATACTCCTCGGGAAGCGAGAGAGTGAAAAGTACCTTATCACATAGATTGATGCTTTTTTGCATGGCATTGTTGATTAATTAATTAATTCATTCTGTATACTTCTGGCCCTTCTTTGGACACTGTGTTAACTAACTTTCAGACGGGCTTCAACGCCATACAACTCTCCTTCCGTGGCCTCCAACTGCTCTTAAATGCAAGTAAAACTAAATGCAACCGATCACTACAGCACCTGCCCGCCCGTCCAGCATCACTACTCTGGACGGTTCTGACTTAGAATATGTAGACATCTACAAATACCTAGGTGTCTGGTTGGACTGTAAACTCTCCTTCCAGACTCACATTAAGCATCTCCAATCCAAAATTAAATCTAGAATCGTCTTCCTATTTTGCAACAAAGCATTCTTCACTCATGCTGCCAAACATACCATTGTAAAACTGACTATTCTACCGACTTCGGCGATGTCATTTACAAAATAGCCTCCAACACTCTACTCAGCAAATTGGATGCAGTCTATCACAGTGCCATCCGTTTTGTCACCAAAGCCCCATATACTGCCCACCACTGCGACCTGTATGCTCTCGTTGGCTGGCCCTCGCTTCATATTCGTCGCCAAACCCACTGGCTCCAGGTCATTTATAAGTCTTTGCTAGATAAAGCCCTGCCTTATCTCAGCTCACTGGTCACCATAGCAGCACCCACCCGTAGCACGCGCTCCAGCAGGTATATCTCACTGGTCACCCCCAAAGCCAATTCCTTCCTTTGGCCGCCTTTCCTTCCAGTTCTCTGCTGCCAATGACTGGAACGAAATGCAAAAATCACTGAAGCTGGAGACTCATATTTCCCTCACTAACTTTAAGTACCAGCTGTCAGAGCAGCTCAGAGATCACTGCACCTGTACATAGCCATCTGTAAATAGCCCATCCAACTACCTCATCCCCATACTGTTATTTTAAATTTTTTGCTCCTTTGCACCCCAGTATTTCTACTTGCACATTCATCTTCTGCACATCTATCACTCCAGTGTTTAATTGCTAAATTGTAATTATTTCGCCACTATGGCCTATTTATTGCCTTAACTCCCTTACCTTACCTCATTTGCACACACTGAATATAGACTTTTTTCTATTGTGTTATTGACTGTATTTTTTAAAATCCATGTGTAACTCTGTGTTGTTGTTTGTGTCACACTGCTTTGCTTTATCTTGGCCAGGTCGCAGTTGTAAATGAGAACTTGTTCTCAACTAGCCTACCTGGTTAAATAAAGGTGAAACAAATAAAAATAAAAAGACACATTTTACAATTTAAAAAAAATACGGGCACAGGACAAGATACTCTTGAGAAGTACACAGCGAGGTTGTCAAGCGTCTACCATTCCCACTGGACATGTGATCTGAATATCAATCCAAACTAATTCAACCTATAAGTTATAACTGGCCTGGTTTGATATCTTAACAGCCATCAGCAGCTTTGAGCAGGACTTATGGCTCAACTCATCGACTGTAGTGTGATTAATACGCCACAGCCTCCACTGGGGAGCACCCTATTCCCTACATGGTGCACTACTTTTGACCAGAAAAGTAGTGCACTATACAGGGAATAGGGTGCCATTTGGGACATAACCTTGGTTATCAACTGGTGCAGTGGGGTATCGATAAGGCTTTTACTGGGCAGAGTGAACATAAATCACCTATTTTGAAATAAATGCGGTTGAGATGTAACAAAGAGATAGTGCTAGTATGATGAATTAGGGATTTTAAAGTTGTAGATTATTCATGGCCATACATACAATGCATGTTATTGAGACAGCAGCAGGTTCAGGGTGTGGGGTGAGCGGAGAGGAACATGCTGTATCATCAGGAGATAAACCCCACTCGCCATAACTTCAGAGTGAAGTATGGAAATGTTTGTGCATATGACTCAGAGCGTATCGTCTAATAACAATGCCCTTGCCATGGTTTACCCTACATAGAAGTCACACAGCATTTGACATTTTAGTCATTTAGTAGACACTCTTATTCAGAGTGACTTACAGGAGCAATTTGGGTTAAGTACATTGCTAAAGGGCACAGACAGATGTTTCACCTAATCGGCTGGGGGATTCGAACCAGCAACCTTTCAGTTACTGGCCCAGCACTTTTAACAGCTAAGCTACCTGCTGCTACTGAGACCTTATGTAGTCTGAGCCCTGGTCAAACGCAGTGCACTATAAATTAATTAGGGTGTCATTTAGGATGCATCCTATCTCTCAGGATGCAATGGACACAAGTATAGATTAGGCTTAATCTCTACCAATACAGCAGCAATGATGTCTTGTCATCTAGAGAGGGGATGAACGACCAGTGATGTTACTCAAATAAGTCCTTCATTTCAGATTCACAGAGCATTGCCAACGCCACAGACTTGTATCACACGCTAAGTCAAAGTGTGGCTTCAAGCAGGGTTAGGCCAACCAAATATGATGTTAGGCCAACCAACCATGATGCTAGGCCAACCAAACATGATGCTAGGCCAACCACACATGATTTCTTCCAGGATGCAAGGTGGAGAGAGGTGATGTGAGAGGTGATTGACTCCTGTCTGTGGTGGATGGATGGCTTGTTGTTAATCCACTGGAGTGTTCACAATCAACCATGATGTCCCCTGAGACATAAACAACTACTCCGTTCTACTGTAGCATGTAGCCTAGATAGATGCTTCTGATGACATGGGAGTATCTCTCTGCTGTCTTTCCGTTCGACAAAGATCCCTTCAAAGGGATTTCCTCCCTCTCTGTTCCATTTTCATTTTAGAACAGAGTGTACCTGTAGCACAGATCCTCATGAGACATGAACATCTCTGGATCAACTACAGTACTATTGGCACTTTGAATAATAGGCTTCAGCACCCTATTCCCTAAATAGAGCACTACTTTTGATCATGCTTTGGCCAAAGGTAGTGCACTATTTTGGGATAGGATGACATTTGGGACACAGCCCTGATGCTAGTACTGTAGTATTCCCTTTGTTAATGAGAAGACCTCCCATAAGACCTTTCATAAGGCCTGCCCATTCATTCCCCTTCACATACAGATTTAGGGGCTTAATTTGATCACCCTTTTGCAGGAGAACTTTCCGGCAATGCAGGAAATGTTAAACGTGTAGTGCATTTGAGGTTTTAAAAGGATTCTGAAGTTTGTAATTTCCACTTGTATGAAAAATGTATAAATTATAATCCACAAAATAATTCAAATTTCCTCTTGCTGCAGGATTATTTCCCTGCTGTAGAAAACTGGCTCAAATGAAGATCTTACATCTTGTAGATAGGAGAAATTAAATAGGACTGCCATTCTCTTAGATTAACCTTTTAATGGTAGGTTTAACTGTAAAAAAGGATGTCGCTATCCCCCACACTGACTCACATTCATTCTGGTAACAATTGTAGCACTCTTTTCACTTCAGTAAACTGGAGATATGACCTTACAAATGAACTGACTGTGGTTGGAAAATGTGTAACCTTCCTCCTTGTGCCTTGTAGGCTATGTACTGTAGCATAATTAGAAAGGCAGCTACATGTGTGAAAATAATCACCTGGCGAGCAGCAGTCTTTGCGGGACCACATACAGTAGTACTATCAGAATGATATGAATGTTAAAGAGTAATGTACTTCAACTTGGTCCTGGTGGTGAGTGTTGGAGCATGATCATGAGCCTTCAGAACTTCCACGTCCATTAGTCCAAGAGCATCTGTCTCATCATGGAATCATAATTCCATTAACGACTCTGGAGAACCTTGTAAGAAATCATGTTCATCAGCATATCCTGATGTGTTCCATGAAAATTAATAGAAAAAGGATAGAAATTAAAGGATAGAAAACCACAAAACATCTAAGTCTAGTCAAATGGTACGCTGGTATATACCTGTAAAAAACTGCATTTGAACTATATCAAAATGTATCTACCTTATGACTCTGAATTCAATATTGTACTGTTTATTGAATGTTTGAGCCGGTGTATTTTTGTTTTTGGATTTACTCTGACTGGCAACATTTGCTTTGGCAAGGATACAGCATGGGTTATATAAAACAGAAACATTCTGTACTGAGTACTCTGGGTTCATACAGCAACCGTCATAAAATATTGGACATGTGAACATGAAGCTATTGATGCATTTCCTCTGGGGTTGTGGGGTTGAGGAAAGCGTAGAAGGATTTTGTTCTGTTTTCTATTTCATTGCTTTGTAAATTGATTTCACCTGTATTGTGTCCATTCTCAGCTTTGAGGACTTCTCTGGTGATCTAGCTCAGGTCAGTGTATTATTAAAGCCCACCAGAAGCTGACCTCAATTTCATATAGCTTTAAAGGTCAAACACTATTTAGAACAAACCATGGCTGTGTCCCAAATGACACCATATTGCTATTCCTTACATCGTGCACTACTTTTGACCAAAGCCCTTTTTAGTGCACTATAAAGGGAATAGGGTGCCCTTTTGGATTCAGCCCATCTCCTGGTGTAGTCTGTCTATAGCAACTCTCAGTATGGACAGTTCAGCTAGGTTAACCCCCTACTTTGCATTCTGTCCACCCACAGTAGACAACCTCACTGTCAGAATGGTAAGGCATGTTTTGCCACGCCATAGAGAGAAGAAATTTGTCAATTAAAGAATAAGTCCTTAATTTCCTAAATTGACTTAATTCTGCTCCTGCCACTAGTAATATGATTGTGTATTTAAACTCTGGTGTTACACTGAATACAAAAACAGACACGCACACACAAACATTCAATTTAATAAATGGATGTCATGACCATATTCTAATTCCCAATTCTATGGGCATGACTCCACTTCTATCAGAGATTCTCAAGCATATCTATACATAAATGACATGGATTCATGTATGGTATATTTCATTAGTATAATTTAAAGGGTGACTGCCTTTAAAAAACAACGAATCCCTTTGAAAACGGCCTGTATGGCATCGATACAAGTCAGAAACAGTTATTCTAGTGTCAAAATTGACTGAAAATTGTAAATAGGATAATTTTGGTCATAAAGTCAGTCTCGTCTAAAACTGAGTTTGGAACATCCGTGCGTCACAACAGTTAAATGAAGGTTGGGTTTTGATTTGACGATGTCCATTTGCCCACTAACATGGGGTGAACAGCTGCGGAGGTTGTGTTCTATCCAATAGCATAGACAGTGAGACAGACCTGCTCAGCAGCTCCGACTTTGTTTACATAAGACAACATGTCGTACATTTTTTTACTTGAGAAATACTGTACCAAAAACCTTAGTTAGATGTAAAATTGCGCAACTAAGACATATATCGGCAAAAACATCCAAATTAATGGCAGATTTCTTGAGTTATCTTAGATTCATTCTGAGGAGTTTGAAGAAGTGAAACAGGCTACAGTGTCTCATGGGGGACAAACATCATTAACCAAACTGAATCGGTCAGAAAACACACCAAGACTGATATCACGTTTTTCTAAAGAGCAACAGAAGAGCACAAGTGCCAATCAGCATGTTCAGTGGCTCTTTACCAACTAAGACCCAAAGTACTACTAAGGAGATAAAGAAAGGAGATCCATCGGTTACAGACACTAGGAGTTCATTAATTGCATTAATATGACAACAACAAAAAACTAGACGATTGTATTATAGAGTTTTGAGCTTGTTATATGTGTTCTGTGTTGTGGAATAGATACAAATCCTGGGTCATTAAGACCAGACTTCTGATTATTGTAAGACTAAGATGAATTGAACCCTTAACATGGCTCCCCTAGAGCGTACTGGGGCTCCAGATAGTATTGCTGTTTTCAAATCTACCATTAACATCGCAGGTAAATACTTCTAAAATACCTCCATAAACTTGAATCATTAATGCAGCTGTCTAGACAGAGATTATGGAGAACAAATACATGGACTAGGCTGTTTCTTTACCTTTAAAATAAGTCTCTGGTGAGTTTTAGTGGCAATACAGTCATTCTTTGTAGCTCCCTGAGTGTACAGACATCTGTCCTTGATAGCTAGGGTGAATGTGTGATGTGAATACAAAAAAGTATGAATAGACCCATGTAGCTTATACTAAAAGCAGACATGTAATTGTTCCATTGAATATTGAAGGTTAAAGTCAGTATTTGAAAAGAGATGCTATTCTATTCTGCGGTAAAGCAAAAATATTTATTGAACTGAACTACCAAACCACACAGTCAAGAGCAAATGTAGCCAATACTGAGATCATAACTGAATTCCAACTGTATTGGGAGTTATCATCACCATCAAGTCCAACAGACTCCCTACAATCACAGTCACTCATTCCTGACAGTCATTTTCCATTACTGCTTGATATTTGTGACTTGTGTTCTCATTCCAGGGCTACCGACCATCAACACAACAGTTTCAGTATAGCAGACCAGATACTGGAAGTGTCCCAAACAGCCCTGGTCAAAAGAAGTGCATGATAAAAGGAAATAGGCTGCCATTTGGGACAAAGATCCTGAGAGCATGATGAGTTAGGAGAATGGAATACAGGGCTCTCCTCTCATATCCTCTCCATCTCTCCTCTGTTGGTGCATGGTGGATTAGGAAGGCTGTGTTGGATCCAGTGGGCGAGGAGCCTTGTCCGTCCCTGACTGGCACTCCGATAAGCTCTGAAGCTGACGTTGTGGAGAGGAGAGGAGAGGAGAGGAGAGGAGAGGAGAGGAGAGGAGAGGAGAGGAGAGGAGAGGAGAGGAGAGGAGATACATCGATAGATACACCATCCTCAGTGTAATTAATAACTTCACCATGATCAAAGGGATATTCAATGTCTGCTTGAATATTCTATAAACCAATAGGTATCCTTCTTTGCGAGGCATTGGTAAACCTCCCTGGTCTTTTGGTTGAATCTGTGGTTGAAATTCATTGCTCGATTGAGGGACCTTACTGATAATTGTGTAGGGTACAGAGATGAGGCAGTCATTCAAAAAGCATGTTAAACACTATTATTGCACACAGAGTGAGTCCATGCAATTTATTATGTGACTTGTTAATCACATATTTACTCCTGAACTTATTTAGACTTAACATAACAAAGGGGTTGAATATTTATTGACTCAAGACATTTCAGCTTTTTATTGAGAAAAACATGATTCCACTTTGACATTATGCGGTATTTTGTGTAGGCCAGTGACAAAAGAATCTCAATTTAATCAATTTTAAATTCAGGCTGTAACACATCAAAATGTGGAAAATGTCAAGGGGTTTGAATACTTTCTGAAGGCACTGTAGATCTGTCACAATCTGTTCAGACTATGTTTTAAAATATAAACCACTCGATAGGTACAGTACTAGGCAGGGGCGCAACTTTCAATGGAGACGGGGACATGCCCCCCCCCCCACATTCTGAAATTGCATTTTTGTCCCGCACAGTTTTATCATTGGAATGTGATACAAAACGAATGCAACTGTGTGCTTTAGGACCATGCAGACGCCTCTTGACGGGTAGGCATTTTGGAGTGATAATCCGACTGGATAAAAAATAATAATAATTATGTCCCCCCACTTCTAAAACTAAAGATGTGCCCCTGGTACTAGGTAGGTTTGTCACAGTCTGTTAAGGCAATGTTTTAAAATGTAATCAATGAGGAGTAGTAGTCGAAAAACAATGAGTTTCTCTACAATGAAGTGATTTATATTGTATAGTTGAGAAACAAACTGTGTAATTTAATATTAAGGGACCAGAGAGGTCACTGAGGTGGGAGAGGAGAATGCTAAAGATCGAACATCTTGACAAGATGGACTTTGTGGTGGTCATTTTAATTGTTCATGAGGCAGACAGAGCTTGAGCCCTGAAAGCAGAAACTGTGAAGGAAGGTCCTAGTATGTGATACTACACCAATCAATATTTTCACTGAGAACTGAAAAGCTCTATTGACAGGAGAGCTTTTTCCTCACAGATTAGATATGGAGATTTGTCTCCCACCTTTACCATGAATTAGAATTTCTGACTCCACCAATATACATTCAGTATACACATACAGGTATTATAGCAAGAAATATTTGGGACCCTGTGCCTCGACTCAATCCTGTCTCAGAGCTCTACGGGCAATTCCTTCCACCTCATGGCTTGGTTTTTGCTCTGACATGCACTGTCAACTGTGGGACCTTAAATAGACAGGTGTGTGTCTTTCTAAATCTTGGACTCCAATCAAGTTGTAGAAACATCCCAAGGATGATCAATGGAAGCAGGATGCACCTGAGCTCAACTTTGAGTCTCAGAGCAAAGGGTCTGGATATTTACGTAAATAAGGTATTTCTGTTTTTCTAAAAACCTGTTTTCACTTTGTCATTATGGGGTATTGTGTGTAGATTGCTGAGGAAAACAATTATTTAATACATTTTAGAACAAGGCCGTAACGTAACAAAATGTGGAAAACGGGAAGGGGTCTGAATACTTTCAGAATGCACTGTATCTCACTGAGGTTCTACTGTCCTCAAGCTTTAGCTGTGGTGCAGAAATACAAATCTGCCCCATGCGAGAGAGAGAGAGAGAGAGAAAGAGAGAGAGAGAGAGAGAGAGAGAGAGAGAGAGAGAGAGAGAGAGAGCGATGAAGACGACCTCCCAGCAAAGCACACTGTGCTAGAGATTAGAGAGAATAGAGAGAGGAAGGAAGAGCACGAGACTCACCTTCCAACAACACAAAACAAAAACCGCAGAAGTACCAGCCAGTATGAAATGTTAAATCTAGCCTATTCTTGGAATTAAACTCCACAACCATCGGCATTACAGGGGCATAGCATAATATGTTTCCTTCCATTATGTTTTATTTATGACAGGCACAATAGATTACCAATTGAGGAGGGATTCAATGCCTCGTCATTGAAAGAGTGAGAGAATTGGTGGGTGTATTACAGAATCCATTAAGTTCACCCCCGGCTTACACAAAGCCACAGCACCATCAGCATGTTATGGTTTTCTGCTGTCACTCCGAGTGGCACATATCCTGCCTCTGATAAGGCAGCTGGGCTGGCGGAGAACAACAGGCAACCCAGATTACATTAACATGATAAATTGGAGGCTAGAACAATGAATCACCTTGGAATAAGACATTTTCACCAGGTTTTACTGCGATTTGTCACTGTCATGGAAATAAGTCAGGATTTCTCTCTGCTCTTTTGAAGTGAGGCTGTTAGACAGAGAGAGAGAGAGAGAGAGAGAGAGAGAGAGAGAGAGAGAGAGAGAGAGAGAGGCGAGATTGAATATAACAAAAGAGGAACTGTATAAATACCATGACATTTCACCACAGCGGGAAAGAGAGAACACAATTTGTGGTGCAAACGGACAGGATTCATGAAGTAATTTCTGTAGTTAGCTAGATGGACTATGCATCTAATTACTTAGGCTACATCATGGCCTAATCCTTTGAATGTAGTTTCTATTTTACTCTGTTTATCGCTTGACTACCGCATCTAATGGTATCCACATGTAGTCATCTCTAAGATTCCTGGTCACACAATAAAATCGTTGTCTTGAGACTACCGCTTTATGATAACCTACCATTTTCATTGAGTTGTTAGTCCATTTATTTTGTGGTTGACTAAACCTTGAGGACAGTGTTTTTTTTCCCCCTCTCTGCGTTCTGCCTTTAATGGGAGGAAGTGGTAAATAACACACTGTGACTGGGTCTTAATGGACACCTAAGTGCTCGGCCAATAAAGTAAAACCTCCATTACCTCTTCAATAATGCACCATATACTCAGCTCTCTTTAGTACCTTTTCGAAGCACATTTTTATTTATTTTATTTAACCTTTATTTTGACAGGCTGTCATGCTGAGACCAAGGTATCTTTTACAGATGAGCCCTGTAATTACACAAAAGATACATATTAATCAATACACTATGACAAGCAAAACAGAGATACAAAATACTATCATAGAAAACAAAGACATTCTTCAATTAATAGGTTCTCATTTAGCCGTCTGATTTGCCCTGAAGCAGGGTTCCCATCTGGAGGCTCATGGGGCATTTTATTTGTCCCTCTAAATTTACTGAGCCCCCCCCAAAAAAATGTTTTTATTTTTATTGTTGGACATAAAACACTGTAAAAACACCAGCAAATCAGCTCCAAGTGATTTTCTCTGTTCCAGAGATATATGTAATCGTATACCATGGTTTGAAATGCTAATTTTTTTGTCAAATTTTATATCTGTTTGGGCTTCTTGCGGTCAATTTGCGCTCTACAAATTATTTGTAATTATGTTCCGGCCCCCTGACCATCCGCTCAAGAAAAAATCGTCCTGCGGCTGTATCTAGTTTTTAATCCCATCCCTAGAGGCACCAAATCATCCAATTTTAGAGAGTTTTGGAGATTATTCGACAAGGTGCAAAAAAACTAAAAATAGATTTAAAAGTGATCTCCAGAGTTAGCCATCCCTGAGACTGGGTCTGGTAGCTCGTACGTCTGTAGGTTAACAATGAAGTAAGGTACGGCGGACATTTGTGCAAGCGTGTTTTATAAACCAAATGAGTGCAATGCATCGATCTAGGAGACTTCAAAGTGGCCAGCCTACATTCTGATACAGAAACCAGTGATGTGTACTGAACCTATCACCCGCTGTGATAAACTGCGTCGAAAGTCTTCAATACAGTGGCAGCTGCATTCATATATACGATATCGGAATAATCTATAACAAGTATGAATGTTGACTGAATTATTTGTTTTCTGCTATTTAACAAAAGGCATAAGCTATTCCTATAAAGCAATCCCATTTTAATTCATAACTTTTTAACTAACTCATCAATATACTTTTTGAAATATAGCTACCAGGATATTTATAACCGGGACACGGTCAATGTGGGCACCAATGTACATATGCATAAATCACCAGATAATTTTTGGGGTACCAACATACATCATCATCGAGTCCTTGGCCTTTTCTCTTCTTTTTAAAATAGAGTCAGTGACAGACATCCGCAGCCTTCAGTGCAGTAATATTGTGCTTGCTCCTCAAAGCCCAACAATCATTCTAAATGTTTGTTCTCTGTCATCTTTGAGAGTTATTCCCCTATTTCCTTCTCCAGGCAAGGTTAAGGGCTGTGCAGAGAAACGAGCAGAAGTTTGCATCTTAAGCCTTCATGAATATTTAATTGCAACACATGCTAGCGCGATCTCAGCACCACTTTGCACCCGGGATCTAATGGCTGTCTGCTCGTTTGGTCGGAGAATATGATGCAAGTACCAGGCACTACACCGTCTACTCTGCAAAACAGTACAAGTGTTTTTTTAGAACACACAGGAACACACAGTCACAGAGGGCAGAAACAGAGTTGTTCATAAAATCGATATCCTATTCTTGGTCAATTGCACAAACCTCCTTTTTTGCTTTTTCTACTCATACCAGTGGAGTGTGCCCGATGAAGAGCGTATTGCAACCCTACGCTGGGTTATTCTACCTAAGGAAGAAAAGGTACCAATAGAGGGAGGTAGCCTTTCTTTAGTCTGAGCGGTTTATGAAGATTTCTTAACTCTGCCTGCAAACCTTCCTTGCAGATCAGAAAATTATGATTACCTCTTAAGGGGGGGCTTGAGTTTCTATAATACTTGGTTGAAGGAACGAGACCTAAATGCTCATCAAAGGTAGATACTAGAGTCAAAATAATTCACACTTTTTGCAATAAGCTTCCATTCTTTTAACATGCTAAAAGAAAGATGTAGGATCTAAATTTGATCACTCTTTTGTTGCTGATCATTTTCCTGCACTTCAGCTTCGTGATCCCCACGGGGGGCCAGTACAAAAAAAAAAAAAATATATGAATGTATGTACTTGTAAGTCGCTCTGGATAAGAGCGTCTGCTAAATGACTTAAATGTAAATGTAAATGTGATTTACATAAATTCACTGAAAGTCCACACTAACACACGGTTATTTTAACAGTATTGCACTTTTCATGTAGCCTACTAATAGCCTAAGCACCGATCAAGCAACATTATGGACTAAACGTTCAAATTATTTTTGCCGCAATGAGTGTACAAAACATTAGGAACTCTCTCCACCAGGTGAATCCAGGTGAAAGGTATGATCCCTTATTGATGTCACCAGTTAAATCCAATTAAATCAGTGTAGATGAAGGGGAGGAAACAGGTTAAAGAAGGATTTTTAAGCCTTAAGACAATTGAAACAGGGATTGTGTATGTGTGCCATTCAGAGGGTGAAGGGGCAACACAAAAGATTTAAGTGCCTTTGAACGGGGTATGGTAGCAGGTGCCAGGCGCACCGGTTTGAGTGAGTCATGAAGTGCAACACTGCTGGGTTTTTCACACTCAGCATTTTCCCGTGTGTATCAAGAATGGTCCACCACCCAAAGGACATCCAGCCCAAATATTAGGAAGGTCTTCTTAATGTTTTGTACAATAAGTGTAGGTCAAATAAAGCTGCATTTAATTATGAAACTGATACTAAGTAATCTGCCTCTGAGGACCCCACTATTTCAGATGTGAGAGATTGATAATCATGAGGTGTATAGGCTATAGCCTCAGCTTAGATAACATAGAGGGCAGCATACATAAAGCCCTCAGCAAATTGCAGAACTTTGTGTGATTATACTATGAACCATTATTTGCAAACCATGCAGTTAGTTAAAGTACAGACTGCGACTGATCCACAATGGGGACCATGCTGTCTATGGAGTTGGGGAATTGAATGATATAATTTAAGTGACTTCTAATACAAGTATTCAAATGTATCTCATAAGACCTCTGGCCAAGGCTCAAAGCCATCTCCATGTCACGACTAGGACAAGCAGCATCATCTGACCCTCACACACACACACACACACACACACACACACACACACTCACACTCACACACACACACACACACACTCACACACGAACACGAACACGAACATGTGTGCTCGCATACGCCCTTAAAAGACCTTCAGGTAAAAATCAGCAATAGAACTGTTTGTCCATTTTGAGATGCCATAGTCAGCATACTTCCTCATAATTGTCAGAATTAATCGAAGATAACTCAATAAATATGCCATTAATGTTGACGTTGTTGCCGAGATCTTAGTCCAGCAATTTTACATCAAACTAAGATGTTTGGTGCAGAATTTCTCATAACATATTTTTGCATGAAAACGAGTCATCTCTCGTTGAATGACAACAGACTTTATTGAAGAATCTCTACTATTGACCAATCACCAATGAAGGGGCATAGACTTCGGGCTATTGTGTGTCTGAACAACCGGAAAAACGCTTACCGAAGTCCAAAACAAACAAAAATGTCACAAATTGTCATCATAATACACAGTACGCACAAACTCTTCCAAACTGTTTCGGCTGGGAAGCATGCGGACGCCTTCACTCTCACATACATCCCAACCAGACAGCACTGCTTTTAGGTTTCCAGGAATCATTTCACTGCTTACAGGTTTCCAGGAATCATTTCACTGCTACTCCAACCATGAAGTGTTTCTAATTAGTTTATCAATTATAATTTTGTTGATAATGGATGTACCTAGCATATGTTAAAAGCATAGCCAGCTATGTGTCTTCTTTTTTTGTTGTCCCCGTAGTCTGGGCCTCCTTCCAAGCATAATGGGGCGACAAGCAAACATCTGCAGCAGATACAGTAGACCCAGACCTCCAGCACCACGGACACCGTGTCCAGCCGCCCACGCAGAACATCACATGCCTTATTGCTGGCTGTCCTTGGTAATGTATGAATACACTACTGAGTCTCTAACTGAGATCAGGTAGAAGTCCACTGGGAGGGACATGTATCCCCGTCTGACTCTGTCAGGCTTTGACCCATTGGTTTTCCCACTGGTCAATTTAGGCTGCATATGATGCCATCAAGTCACCACATCCCTAAGCTCATTGCACAGTAATGGGATTGAAGCACTTTGCTGCACCACTCTAACGCCAATGGTGCTTTTACCTGTGTCTGCATCTCCTGGAAGGGTTCACATGTTCAGAATCAGATTAGGAGAAGAGCAGAGTAGACCTCTCTTCTACTGAGCAACATAGCAGGTTAGTACTGATGCTGCTGGCCTGGGGTATGGCGGGTGGAGAAGCTATATGTCTGTCTCTCTGGCTCATTTCACTCAAAAGATGGTTCATAGAACATCGTAGCTGATTAAACTCAACTCTACGATATACAATGGAGTTCAGCCGCGGGTAATTTTTTTTGTAAATAAAAAAGCGGCATATTTTAGCACCCAAAGAATAGACGTCAGAGCTCCAGTCCGCCCACACTCGTCGCTACTCAACTCCATTGTAAATCGTGGCGTTGAGTTTAAAGGACATGGCAGACATTATCTGCAAGCATGAATAAACTGGGAAATGATCACGTCTTTCTCCCTAACTCCCTCCCCACAGCTCTGAGTAAAATGCTCCAACTTACAATTATTTAACACTCTGGTGAGCATGATAGATTAAGTGTCCTCCTCTGGGAGAGGAGAGGAGGGGAAGATACAGCAGCAGCAAAAAGGTGTGGATGGGACTACTGCATCAAAATCCCATCTCTTCTAGACCTGGTCTCTCTGGTCTCTTGGTGCCTTTTTGATTGTCAAGGCTTCTCTCGCTCCTCTGGTTGTGTTGTTTTGGGAGGGAGTAGATCCCACTGCAGCCACAGTGTGAAGCTCCTATTATAGCAACAATTATAGAGCACCACTCACTATCTGACTGAGCCACATGGAGAGAGTTAACCTGGGAAATAAAACTGCCATGATGTGTAGGTGTACAGTATGGACATAGTATTTCACAGCTCTCTCAGGCTCAATACTAAGCTTAGTCACAATTAGGGCTGTGGTGGTCATTACATTTTGTCAGCCCGTGATTGTCATGCAAATAACTGCCGGTCTCACGGTAATTGACTGTTAATTAACATAAACACGTTTAGCGTCTCCGGCTTCCATGCATAGCCTACAAGCCACTGATGTAGACCTTTTGAACATCATCATTATAAGAAGTCTAATAAATCCATTTAACATAGCCTACACCATCACAATAAATACATTTATTTTAGGTAGGTCTAAAGAAACATGGTATGAAGACAATTTTGCCTATTTCAGAAGAACAGAATAGCATATTCTGAGTCATCCTTATGTTAGGCACTGATCTGGCTATGGCATATGGCTGTGGGCTACACTAGTTCATTTAGCAAGCAAGATTTGCTTATAATTCCTGTGACATATTTTTCCCAAGGGAGTGCGCACATGTGGCTATTCTGTGTTGAGTGGTTAACAAATAAACAGGTCCTCCTATATGCTTAATTTAGAGTTATTTATACAACTTCAGTTGTGATACAAACGTGAGGTTATATGTTTTGATTTCTAATATATTCTAAGGCTGCATGATGCGACTCTAATGATGATTCTAAAAAAGTCACTGGAAAGGCATGCGCTCTGCTCTGTTTATTGCGCAGGCTGCACACACTTCATCATTCTCTCATTCACAATTTGACAAGCACTTGATAATATTCTCACCCTTCTGACTATTCTGGTCTTTACATATAGCCTACTAATATATGGGCTTCCGAGTGGTGCAGCGGTCTAAGGCACTGCATCTCAGTGCAAGAGGCGTCACTACAGTCCCTGGTTTGAATCCAGGCTGTATCACATCCGGCCGTGATTGGGAGTCCCATAGGGCGGCGCACAATTGGCCCAGCGTTGTCCGGGTTTGGCCGTCATTGTAAATAAGAATTTGTTCTTAATTGACTTAATTGAAAATAAAAAAACTAGGTGTAATAATTTTTTATTTAGAATGGCCCACAAACACGTCATCTGTAGCCTGTGCTCGAATAGCAAATGGAGGTTACGTTAAGCAGATTAATGTGCTTAATTTTAGAATTGAGCAATAAATATAGCAGCACGAGAAAGCTGGGAGCCTCTTTTAAATAGTGGCCAGTGAAAACGCGATTGGCTTATTGTTTGCGTAATGGCTTATAAGAACACGTTTCACAGCTCTGTACGCTATGGGCTTACCAACCCTGTTTCAAGGGTCCTAGGCTTACAGGCTATGTTTTGAGTTATTTTGCCACTTTAGTTGTAATACAAACCAAAAACATATACTGTAGGCCTATGGGCTAGGCTACATGATGCATGTGACTATGATTTGAATAAGTAAACAAATATGCATGTGCTGTTTCTTGTCTTAGAATGCACACGCTGGGCATCGTTCACAAGTGATAATATTCTCACCCATCAGACCATTCTCAATTTAATATTGTCTTTAGCACAGGCTACAGATGACATGTTTACATATACTAAATAATACATGTGTGTAATTAGTTTTGATTTAGAATGGGTCATTATCATGCACCTGTCGAAACTGGGGCAGGGCAAAAAAAAGAAAAAGACAATCTGTATGCACTTGAATAGCGAACAGTGTCACGCTCTGATCTGTTTCACCTGTCCTTGTCTCCACCCCCCTCCAGGTGTCGCCCATCTTCCCCATTTATCTCCTGGGTATTTATACCTGTGTTTTCTGTCTGTCTGGGCGAGTTCGTCTTGTTTGTTCAAGTCAACCAGTGTTTTGTCTCAGCTTCTGCTTTTCTCCAGTCTCTCTTTTTCTCATCCTCCTGGTTTTGACCCTTGCCTGTCCTGAGCCTGCCTGCCGTCCTGTGCGCCTACTCTGGATTACCGACCTCTGCCTGACCCTGGGCCCGCCTGCCGATCCTGTACCTTGGTCCCACTACTCTGGATTATCAACCCCTGCCTGCCTTGACCGGCTGTTTGATTGCCCCTGTTATTACAATAAACATTGTTACTTCAACACAGTCTGCACTTGGGTCTTACCTGAAACGTGATAGTACGAACTGGCCATGACTGACCCAGCAGACTTGGACCAGCTCCGCAATGCCATCTCCTCCCAAGGAGCTCTCATTGGTAGACACAAGGAGAGCTGACCTAGCATGACCTAGCATTGGACGCTTTGCAGGAGCAATTCCGTGGCTTGCTTACTAGACAGCCTACCACGACGGTAACCTCCCAGCCCCTCAGTAACCCAGCTGGTAGCAGCGCCGTCACCCCGGCGTCTTTGTCCCCTAGAGGATCCGAGCTTACTCAAGTTCCTCCAAGAGCCTTCGAAGACTGCCGACTTGCCCCTTCCCGAGCCGATGCAGCTCGGCAGGGCTTGGCTGTCTCCAGCCGAATGCATATTCAGACTTAACACTCAGAGTTGTCTGTATTGCTATACTGCTGGTCATTATGTGTCTACCTGTCCCTTCAAGAGACCTAGCTCATTGGTAGGAATGAGTACTCTGGTGGGTCTTAAGCCGGATGCGCAGGCACACCGCTATAGCCCCGCAGCTATACCCCCGGAAGCCGAGACCTTTCCCCCCTGCTCCAAAATGAATAGCCCCTCTGCTGTTCGTCATCTGTTGCCCCGTAACTTCCGAATACTTCCTACTTTTCATGTGTCTAGATCTAAACCCATGTCTCCTGTTTCCAGGCCCACCCCTCCCCCATCTCATTGACGGCCAACTGGCTTACAGGGTGAGATGTCTCCTGAAGGTTTGACTGCGGGGCAGGGGATTCCAGTACCTGGTTGACTGGGAGGGTTATGGCCTGGAGGAAAGATGCTGGGTCTCCGCTAGGGACATCCTGGACCCAGGCCTCATCTCTAAATTCCAACGCCGACACCCCGCTCAACTAGGTATGCGTCCAGGTAGGACGCCAGGTGGCGTCCCTAGAGGGGGTACTGTAACACCCTGATCTGTTTCACCTGTCCTTGTGCTTGTCCCCACCCCCCTCCAGGTGTTGCCCATCTTCTCCACTTATCCCCTGGGTATTTATACCTGTGTTTTCTGTCTGTCTGGGTGAGTTTGTCTTGTTTGTTCAAGTCAACCAGTGTTTTCTCAGCTTCTGATTTTCCCAGTCTCTCTTTTTCCAGTCCTCCTGGTTTTGACCCTTGCCTGTCCTGACTCTGAGCCTGCCTGCCATCCTGTGCCGTTGCCCCTACTCTGGAATACCAACCTCTGCCTGACCTGACCCTGTCGCCTGCATGCCGCGCTGTACCTTGGCCCCACTACTCTGGATTATCGACCCCTTATCAACTTTCCCGGCGGTTCATTTTCATGCCAGCCAGGTAGGCTACTCCGGTTTTAAAGCGAAGCAATGTGCTTAATATTAGGAAAGTAGAGAAATAAATATAGTAGGCCTAGCCTATAGAAAGCTGATGGGATCCTCTTTTTAATAGAGGCCATCAAAACTCTGTTTTCTCACTTAATTGCATAGCCTATTGAAATGTTGCGCAACATGGGTTTATAAATCAAATCAAAGTTTATTTGTCACGTGCGCCAAATACAACAGGTGTAGTAGACCTTACAGTGAAATGTTTACTTACAGGCCCTAACCAATAGTGCAAAAAAGGTATTAGGTGAACAATAGGTAGGTAAAGAAATAAAACAGCAATAAAGACAGGATATATACAGTAGTGAGGCTATAAAAGTAGTGAGGCTACATACAGACACCGGTTAGTCAGGCTGATTGAGGTAGTATGTACATGTAGATATGGTTAAAGTGACTATGCATATATGATGAACAGAGTAGCAGTAGCGTAAAATATGGGGTTGGCGGGTGGTGGGTGGGACACAATGCAGATAGCCCAGTTAGTCAATGTGCGGGAGCACTGATTGGTCGGCCCAATTGAGGTAGTATGTACATGAATGTATAGTTGAAGTGACTATGCATATATGATAATCATACTAGCAGCAGCGTAAAAAGGGGGGTTGGGGGGGGCACAAAATGTAAATAGTCTGGTTAGCCATTTGATTACCTGTTCAGGAGTCTTGTGGCTTGGGGGTAAAAACTGTTGAATCCTTTTTGTCCTAGACTTGGCACTCCGGTACCGATTGCCATGCTGTAGTAAAGAGAACAGTCTATGAATGGGGTGGATGGGGTATTTGACAATTTATAGGGCCTTCCTCTTACAACGCCTGGTGTAGAGGTCCTGGATGGCAGGCAGCTTAGCCCCAGTGATGTACTGGGCCGTACGCACTACCCTCTGTAGTGCCTTGCGGTCAGAGGCCGAGCAATTGCCGTACCAGGCAGTGATGCAACCAGTCAGGATGCTCTCTATGTTGCAGCTGTAGAACCGTTTAAGGATCTCAGGACCCATGCCAAATCTTTTTAGTTTCCTGAGGGGGAATAGGCTTTGTCGTGCCCTCTTCACGACTGTCTTACTGTGTTTGGACCAGTCTAGTTTGTTGTTGATGTGGACACCAAGGAACTTGAAGCTCTCAACCTGCTCCACTACAGCCCCTTCGACGAGAATGGGGGCGTGCTCGGTCCTCCTTTTCCTGTAGTCCACAATCATCTCCTTAGTCTTGGATACGTTGAGGGATAGGTTGTTATTCTGGCACCACCTGGCCAGGCCTCTGACCTCCTCCCTATAGGCTGTCTCGTCGTTGTCGGTGATCAGGCCTACCACTGTTGTGTCGTCTGCAAACTTAATGATGGTATAGGAACACTTTCATTCCATGCATCAACCAGCTAAGAGGAGCTGGCTCTCCCTATGCTACAGGTGATTCTATTCCACTCAAACTCTGAATGCCAGGGCTCTCATGAGGTGTTTGATTTGGTTTTTGATTGCATTTCCATTGACATCAGAGTGATTAGAGGGACAATAAAGCGCTGAGTACCGACCATTAGCGACTGGTCGTTAGCAAGTTTGGTAGGCTACTAGTGACCATCAGTGGCATCAGAGCGCAGTTTTGGAGAAGCCTAGTTACCGTGATTCAACGGTCACATGGAATTTGGCTGCGGTCAATGACTCGTGACCGCCAGTGTGGCGGTAATACGGTCACCGTAACAGCCCTAGTTACAATGCTAATGTAATGGTGTTGCACAAAGACCAAAGTCAGATATATCACCAAACACTCATTTGGAGGGACATGTATTGCAGTTATAGGCTGTATATAACAAGGCACAACCATTAGATGCAACTACCAACAAATTAATGTAATTAACAGAAAAAATGTATACAAATCAAGGCTATTCCCTGCGGGTGCCATTTGGTGTCTTGGTGAGTCAATCCTCTGTCATCGTTTCTAATGGAAATTAACTCTACGTGGAACTGATGTTATATTTCATATAAATATGCTTCTTGGATAATATTATGTGCTTCAAGCATCTGACAGTTCAAATGGTGATATGCAATTCCATTTATAAGGCCAGATAAGATCTGCCTCAAATTTAGTCCAAAGCCCAATAGGCAGGGCAGGACACTCTTATTTACAGGTCTAGAACCCTGTTCTGCTCATCATCCAAACTTTTACTACAGTAGATATTCAGTGAGAATTTACCAGATGGAAATCAAAGGAGGAAACAGAAGCATTGCACACACACGTGCGCACACACAAACACACACATGCACGCACGCACATACACACCACACACAGTTGTCCGCTTCCTAGTTCCCATTGCAGAATAAAAACCAGCGCTGCATTAATGATAGAGAAGGCAAAGTCTCTGACATGGATAATAACGACGGCCAGGGCAGTCCTGGGGAAGATATGATAGAATGGGACATACAAAAAGAGACACATTGGGCTAAGTTGAGCTGAGCAGGCGGAGCAAAACTGCCTGTTCCACGGAGGGAGTGATTAGGACTTCGCGCTGCACCCACAGGACTGACTGACGGAAGACATCAGAGCTCATTACCCAGCATTCTCCCCCTACGTGGTGGAGACTTGTCGTGGACACTTCCATTCTCCCATGGTGAACATGGGTGGGCATGGAAGGGTTGGGCCATTAGAACTAGTTGAATCATCATGCTTAGTCCTAATAAGATGGTCCTTTGCACCCTCGTGTAGCTCTTTGGGAATAAATATGTCACTCAATAAAGTATGGAAAAGCAGAATGCATTGGCTTATAGGCCAAATTCATCTCATATTTGTACATAGTAGTAATTCAAAGACCTGTCTACCTTTGGTTACAGAGTCAGTAGCCAGAGGTCTTCCATTATTAACATCAAGTCCCTTTAACTGTTCCAGGACTCAGTTCCTTGTTTGGCTAATAGCAATTTGTGGTAAAAGGTAGGTCCAGGTTAGAGGCAGCTGATCCTGAGTCAGTCTTTAAGGACATGCTATATGGTATAACAAGTGTATAAGGCCCCATACTACGTAAAAGCAGCCAGACTAATGGCAGTTTTTCCTGAAGACCTGCTTTCCACTGACCTGGGTGATGATATAGATGGCGTAGTCGATCTTCTGCCGTCGTAGGATGGGGTGCAGGTAGTGCAACCAGTACTTGAGGTGGTTTTCTCTGTGTCTGAATGGGATAATGATAGCCACCTTCTGTTTGGCACGGCAGTCCGGTGGGGTGTACTTGCCCCCCTCCGTCACGTTTGGGTTCTCCTTCTGCACCCGTTCCATTGTCATCTGGGAGGCGAACTCGATCAGGAGGCGGCCCACTGCAGAGAGAAAGGGGGAATACATGGTCAACATCAAAGCAGCCAAACAGCCGACCAATCAGCATGTTACTGGTCCTTAGCCATCTTTTAGAAGAAATTGTGTTCGACTAAATACAATGTTATTTTACAGAAAACAAAGTAACAACAAACTTTCAACATGCTTATAGGGAAGGGCACTCAACATGCTGACACAAATGACTGATGATTGTGGAAGCTGTTTTGTGCGGCATTTGATATCATTGATTATAACATATTGCTAAAAACACATACAGTTGAAGTCGGAAGTTTACATACACTTCGGTTGGAGTCATGAAAACTCGTTTTTCAACCACTTCAAAAATGTCTTGTTATTTAACAAACTATAGTTTTAGCAAGTCGGTTAGGACATCTACTTTGTGCATGACACAAGTAATTTTTCCAACAATTGTTTACAGACAGATTATTTCAATTATAATTCACTGTATCACAATTCCAGGTGGTCAGACGTTTACATATATTGACTGTGCCTTTAAACAGCTTGAAAATTCCAGGAAATGTCATGGCTTTAGAAGCTTCTGATAGGCTAATTGACATAATTTGAGTCAATTGGAAGTGTACCTGTGGATGTATTTCAAGGCCTACCTTCAAACTCAGTGCCTCTTTGCTTGACATCATGGGAAAATGAACATAAATCAGCCAAGACCTCAGAAAAAAGATTGTAGACCTCCACAAGTCTGGTTCATCCTTGGGAGCAATTTCCAAACGCCTGAAGGTACCACGTTCATCTGTACAAACAATAGTACGGAAGTATAAACACCATGGGACCACGCAGCCGTCATACCGCTCAGGAAGGAGATGCGTTCTGTCTCCTAGAGATGAACATACTTTGGTGCGAAAAGTGCAAATCAATCCCAGAACAACAGCAAAGGACCTTGTGAAGATGCTGGAGGAAACAGGTACAAAAGTATCTATATCCACAGTAAAACGAGTCCTATATCGACAAAACCTGAAAGGCCGCTCAGCAAGGAAGAAGCCACTGCTCCAAAACCGCCATAAAAAGCCAGACTACAGTTTGCAACTGCACATGGGGACAAAGGTCGTACTTTTTGGAGAAATGTCCTCTGGTCTGATGAAACAAAAATAGAACTGTTTGGCCATAATGACCATAGTTATGTTTGGAGGGAAAAGGGGGAGGCTTGCAAGCCGAAGAACACCATCCCAACTGTGAAGCACGGAGGTGGCAGCATCATGTTGTTGGGGTGCTTTGCTGCAGGAGGAACTGGTGCACTTCACAAAATAGATGGCATTATGAGGATGGAAAATTATGTGGATATATTGAAGCAACATCTCAAGACATCAGTCAGGAAGTTAAAGCTTGGTCGCAAATGGGTCTTCCAAATGGACAATGACCTCAAGCATACTTCCTAAGTTGTGGCAAAATGGCTTAAGGACAACGAAGTCAAGGTATTGGAGTGACCAACAAAAAAGCCCTGACCTCGATCCTAAAAAATTTGTGGGCAGAACTGAAAAAGCATGTGGGAGCACAGAGGCCTACAAACCTGACTCAGTTACACCAGCTTTGTCAGTAGGAATGGGCCAAAATTCACCCAACTTATTGTGGGAAGCTTGTGGAAGGCTACCCGAAATGTTTGACCCAAGTTAAACAATTTAAAGGCAATGCTACCAAATACTAATTAAGTGTATGTAAACTTCTGACCCACTGGGATTGTGATGAAAGAAATAAAAGCTGAAATAAAATCATTCTCTAATATTATTCTGACATTTCACATTCTTAAAATAAAGTGGTGATCCTAACTGACCTAATACAGGGAATTTGTACTAGGATTAAATGTCAGGAATTGTGAAAAACTGAGTTTAAATGTATTTGGCTAAGGTGTATGTAAACTTCCGACTTCAACTGTAGGTTTTATGGATTTATATCCTCTGCCTAATCATAGATTGAGAGTTACCTATCTAATAGAACACAGAGGGTTATCTTTAATGGAAGCCTCTCTAATGCAAATTCGGTTGAGTGTGGTGTACCGCATGGCAGCCGGCTTGGGCCATTATTGTTTGCTGTTTTTATTAATGACCTTCCACTGACCTTCAATAAACCCTGTGTGTCTATCTATGCTGACGACTCAACTGTATACACTTCGACAGTAAAATACATAACTAACACCCTTAACATAGAGCTCCAGTCAGTTTTAGAATGGGTAACTAGCAATAGGCTGATGCTAAATACACTACATGGCCAAAAGTATGGGGACACCTGCTTGTTGAACATCTCATTCCAAAATCATGGACATTAATATGGAGTTGGTTTGCTGCTATAACAGCCTCCACTTTTCTTGGAATGATTTTCACTAGATGTTGGAACATTGCTGCGGGGACTTGATTCCATTCAGCCACAAGAGCATTAGTGAGGTCGGGCACTGATGTTGGGCGATTAGGCCCGCATTCGGCATTCCAATTCATTCCAAAGGTATTCGATGGGGTTGAGGTCAGGGCTCTGTGCAGGCCAGTCAAGTTTTTCCACACCGATCTCAACAAACCATTTCTGTATAGACCTCGCTTTGTGCATGGGGGCATTGTCATGCTGAAACAGGAAAGGGCCTTCCCCAAACTGTTGCCACAAAGTTGGAAGCACAGAATTGTCTAGAATGTCATTTATGCTGTTGCGTTAAGATTTCCCTTCACTGGAACTAAGGGGCCTAGCCGGTAGCGTTCTCCTGTCATCAACCAAACACAAATTCGTCAGTCGGACTGCCAGATGGTGAATCGTGATTTATCACTCCATTGAAAGTGTTTCCACTGCTCTAGAGTCCAATGGCGGCGAGCTTTACACCACTCCAGCCGACATTTGGCATTGCTCATGGTGATCAACTACTCGGCCACAGAAACACTTTTCATGAAGCTCCCGAAGACCAGTTCTTGTGCTGATGTTGCTTACAGAGGCAGTTTGGAACTCGGTAGTGAGTGTTGCAACCGAGGACAGACAATTTTTATGCGCTACGTGCTTCTGCACTCGGCGGTCCCATTCTGTGAGCTTTTGTGGCCTACCACTTTGCGGCTGAGCCGTTGTTGCTCCTAGACGTTTCCACTTCACAATAACAGCACTTACAGTTGACCGGTGCATCTCTAGCAGGGCAACATTTTGACGAACTGACTTGTTGGAAAGGTGGCATCCTATGATGGTGCCACGTTGAAAGTCACTGAGCTCTTCAGTACAGGCCATTCTAACGCCAATGTTTGTCTATGGCCATTGCATGGCTGTGTGCTCGATTTTGTACACCTGTCAGCAACGGGTGTGGCTGAAATACCTGAATCCACTCATTTGAAGGGATGTCCACCTACTTTTGGCCATGTAGTGTATCTAAAAAAAAAATTGGGGGACAAATCACTCAATCAACCCTAAACCTCATATAGATGTTTAATTAAATATTGTGGCGATTGAGAAAGTTGAGCAGACTAAACTGCTGGATGTAACCCTAGATAGCAAGCTGTCATGATCAAAACATAAAGACTCAATGGTTGCTAAAATGGGAAGAGTTCTGTCCATGATGAGGCATTTCTCTGCTTTCTTGCCATCTCAGTCAACCAGACAGGTCCTCCAGTTCCTTGTTTTGTCATACCTGGATTACTGCCCAGTTGTGTGGCCAGATGCGGAAAATAAGGACATAGGCAAATTGTAGTTGGTCCAGAACAGAGCAGCATGTATTGCACTTAGATGTTCACTGAAGGTGAATGTCAATAACATGCATGTCAATCTCTCCTGGCTCAAAGTTGAGGAGAGATGGACCGCATCGCTATTGGTCTTTGTGCAAGGTGTTGATGTGTTGAAGGTACCAAACTGTCAGTTCAAGCAGTTGGAACACAGTTCGGACAATCATCGGTACCACACAAGACATCAAATCGAATCAAATGTTATTTGTCACATGCTTCGTAAACAACAGGTGTAGATTAACAGTGAAATGCTTACTTACTTTTCCAACAATGCAGAGAGAAAAATATAGAAAATATTAACACATGGAATAAATACACAAAGAGTAACGATAACTTGGCTATATACACAGAGTACCTGTACCAAGTCGATGTGCAGGGGTACGAGATAATTGACGTAAATATGTACATATTATAGATAGGGGTAAAGTGACTTGGAAACACGATAGATAACAGTAGCAGCATCATATGTGATGAGTTAAAAGAGTTAATGCAAAGAGAGTCAATGCAGACAGTCCAGGGAGCTATTTGGTTATTATTTAGCAGTCTTATGGCTTGGGGGTAGAAACTGTTCAGGGTCCTGTTGGTTCCAGACTTGGTGCATCGGTACCGCTTGCCGTATGGTAGCAGAGAGAACAGTCTATGGCTGGAGTCAGACAATTTTTAAGGCCTTCCTCTGACACTGTCTGGTATAGAGGTCCTGGATGCCAGGGAGCTCGGTTCCAGTGATGTACTGGGCCGTATGCACTACCCTCTGAAGTGTCTTGTGAGTCTTTGTTGTGTTTTGATTCCTGTTTGGAGCCCAGGAAGAGTAGCCGCTGCCTCGGCAGCAGCTAATTGGGGATCCAAATAATTACTAAATTCTAAAAGCAAACTGCTTGGTATACCAAGCAGTTGCCATACCAAGCGGTGATGCAGCCAGTCAAGATGCTCTCAATGGTGCAGCTGTAGAACTTTTTGAGGGTCTGAGGGCCCATGCCAAATATTTTACGCCTCCTGAGGGGAAAGCATGCAACCAGAGGTCTCTTCACAGTCCCCAGGTCCAGAATGGAGGCTGGGAAACACACAGTATTGACTACATGGAACTCTCTGCTACCCCAGGTAACTCAAGATGGCAATAAAACCAGATTCAAGAAACATATAAAAGAACACCTTACAGAGGCCTCCCCGAGTGGCGCAGCGGTCTAAGGCACTGCATGGCTCCCGAGTGGCGCAGCGGTCTAAGGCACTGCATGGCTCCCGAGTGGTGCAGCGGTCTAAGGCACTGCATGGCTCCCGAGTGGCGCAGCGGTCTAAGGCACTGCATGGCTCCCGAGTGGTGCAGCGGTCTAAGGCACTGCATGGCTCCCGAGTGGTGCAGCGGTCTAAGGCACTGCATGGCTCCCGAGTGGCGCAGCGGTCTAAGGCACTGCATGGCTCCCGAGTGGTGCAGCGGTCTAAGGCACTGCATGGCTCCCGAGTGGCGCAGCGGTCTAAGGCACTGCATGGCTCCCGAGTGGCGCAGCGGTCTAAGGCACTGCATGGCTCCCGAGTGGCGCAGCGGTCTAAGGCACTGCATGGCTCCCGAGTGGTGCAGAGGTCTAAGGCACTGCATCTCAGTGCTAGACGTGTCATTCCAGACCCTGGTTCAACTCCAGGCTGTATCACAACCGGCCGTGATTGGGAGTCCCATAGAGCGGCGCACAATTGGCCCAGCGTCGTCCGGGTTAGGGTTTGGCCAGGGTAGGCAGTCATTGTAAATAAGAATTTGTTCTTAACTGACTTGCCTACTTAAATAAAGGTTAAATAAAAAAAAACTACAGACCCGGGTTTGACCCCAGGCTGTGTCACAACCGGCTGTGACCGGGAGTCCCATAGGGCGGCACACAATTGGCTCAGTGTAGTAAGGGAAGGGTTTGGCCACGGGGGGCTTTACTTGGCTCATCACGCTCTAGTGACTCCTTGTGGTGGGCTGGGCTTCTGCAGGCTGACTTCCGGTCGTCAGTTGGACGGTGTTTCCTCCGACACATTGTTGCGGCTGGCTTCAGGGTTAAGCGGGCCGGTGTTAAGACGCACGGTTTGGCGGGTCATGTTTCGCATGACATGACCTTCACCTCTCCCGAGCCTGTTGGGGATTTGCAGGATTGAGACAAGATCAAGGATATCATGAAAAAGGGGGTAAAATACAAAAAAATATATATATAACTTACGGCATGACGGGGACTATGAAGAGACACAGGTATTTTGCATTGTATTATGTATTGTATTATATGTGATATGTGATTTTATTTGTTGTGTTTTAATTGGGGATCCTAATAACTACTAAACACTAAAAGCAAACTGTGTATGTATAAATAAACATTTGCAGCAAGGTGAAGCATGATGTTGCCTCTAATGAAAACAGTATCCACAGCTTTGAAATGATAACACCTAAGACACTAAAAATAAAAAGACACGGGCTGCATCCCAAATGGCACTCCCTATGGGCTCTGGTCAAAAGTAGTGCACTATATAGGGAATACAGTGCCATTTGGGATACAACCATGAAAAGCAATTATGAACCTCCAATGCCCATCTAGAGCCACAACAACAACAATACACTTGGAGGGGTATAATGCAAAGCAGGATCAATGAGTCAGCTAACTTGCCTAAATATTTTGAAATAACTTGAAATGGGCATCGTCTAATTGATTCAACCAAAAATACATCTATGTTTACCTTTTTTAATGAACCAGAAAATCTTATAGTAGTTATTTTTGGTTGTTTATCAAAGTTAGCTGGCTAACTCATTGATCCTGCTTTGTAGTATACCTCTCGGGTCTTATCATTCTAATGATCTGTCTGCAACAACAAACCATTCCTTTGTCTTCTCTGGACTCCAGAGTGAACGCTACCACAACTCTCTCATATCATGAGATAATCCATTCATAATTAATGTATGTACTATGTGCTGAAAAGACCAATCAATGATGCATTAGAAGAGAGTGTGATTGAAACTAACTGAATTATGTGGCTCATATAGACAGACATTCCATATGACCTCTGAGTCATCGACAAGGCAAGGTAAGTTAGATACCAATCTGTATCATTCTAGCATGTAACCTGTTAAGCCTGAATCCACTGACTAACATACAGGCTGTGTCTACAATGGCACCCTATTACCTTATATAGTTCACTACTCCATAGGGGTCTGGTAAACCAAATTGTGCACTACACAGAGACTAAGGTGCCATTTGGGATACACAGCACAGCAAGCCCTCATCCCAGGTATGCTCCCCCTCCCTCCTCATATTTCTCACTTCGTGCCCTCCCCTAATCCACTCGTTAGTGTTAGGGAATGACTCATTAATATGTGTAAAGTGGACATAGTAGGAGTGGATCTGAACTCCACTAATGGGAAGATAATTGGAACATGCTGCACACACATTCAGTGCTCTGCACACACACACACTTCGCTCTGCACACACACAGTCACACCCACACACACACACTTCACTCTGCGCACACACACAGTCACACACACTTCGCTCTGCACACACACAGTCACACACACACACAGTCACACACACATCCACTTCGAGCAATGTGGCTTTTTTTGGTGGTGTTGAGTTGTTATTGATGATATGCCCCTGGTATTCTACGAGGACATTGTTTTCCTCAACAGCACTATTATTGCTGTAACATCACCAGTATCTTAAGAAATGCTTGGTTAGATACTATTGAGAAAATATGGAGATTGGATTTCATAGGCATACATAAACAGCATGCACTCTCAAAAAAGGGGTACGGTCAAGGTACATTAAGATTTGAGCATGTCCACTGCCAGTTTAGAAGTTTTTTATAAAGGCTTACATAAGAGAATGTGACAATAAAAAGTTATTGTAGCAACCTTAACACAACACCTAGCGAATTTGTCAGGAGGTTTGGACCTGCTGGTGTAGCAGTTAAGGTGTTGGCTTGACAGTCGCTGGACCTGGGTTCGAGTCCCGTTTGGGGCTCCCCCTGAATTAGCTACATGTATGTTAGAAGTGGGATTGCGCCTGTGAGGCCATCAAAGAGGCGTGTACACGTGAGTAGGGTTGCAAAGTTACCAATAATTTACCAAAGTTACTGGAATCTTCAGTCATTTTGGTAATTAACAGAAAATCTATGGCAATCTATCGTAACTTTGGTCATTTATACTTGAATAACTTTTTTTTTTAAAGTATGATATATATATAGTATTATTATATTTGTGTCCATATTGTCCATCAGTTTCTAGTAGACTGACCATATGGTCCAAGAGAAAACAGCCTAATTAATGAAAAAGCATCTAATCAACAATGGCATTACTTTAAATTGACTCCGCAACTCTTCCAAATTATTAACTGTGTTCACAACTGTCACCAGTTTGACGTCAAAACATTGACAACAAATAGATACTGACATAGTAAAATGAAAAAAAGTGTGTAAAAAAAATATAAAGGATATTTCATGCTAAAACCCTCATAGTAAACACCAATGTAGTCACTGGATGGATGTTTTATAATTAGCATAATGTTTTACAGCTTTGTCATTACATTTTTTTAATCATATTATTTATACTGAACAAAAATACAAACGCAACAATTTCAACGATTTTACTGAGTTACAGTTCATTTAAGGAAATCACTCAATTGAAATACATTCATTAGGCCCTAATTTATGAATGTCACATGACTGGGCAGGGATGCAGCCATTGGTGGGCCTGGGAGGGCATAGGCCCACCCACATAGCAGCCAGGCCCACCCACTGGGGAGCCAGGCCCAGCCAATCACAATGAGTTTTTCCCCACAAAAGGGTTTTATTACAGATAGAAATACTCCTCAGTTTCATCAGCTGTCTGGGTGTTTAGTCTCAGACGCTCCCGCAGGTGAAGAAGCCGGATGCGGATGTCCTGGGCTGGCATGGTTACACGTGGTCTGCGGCTGTGAGGCTGGTTGGACGTTCTGCCAAATTATCTAAAACGACATTGGAGGCGGCTTATGGTAGAGAAACTAACATTAAATTCTCTGGCAATAACTCTGGTGAACATTCCTGCAGTCAGCATGCCAATTGCACGCTCTCTCAAAACTTGAGACATCTGTGGTATTGTGTTGTGTGACAAAACTGCACATTTTAGAGTGGCCTTTTATTGTCCCGAGCATAAGGTGCACCCGTGTAATGATCATGCTGTTTAATCAGCTTCTTTATATGCTACACATGTCAGGTGGATGTATTATCTTGGCAAAGGAGAATTGCTCACCAACAGGGATGTAAACAAATTTGTGCAAAACATTTGAGAGAAATAAGCTTTTTGCGCGTATGGAAAATTTCAGGGAATTATTATTTCAGCTCATGAAACATGGGACCAACACTTTATATGTTGCGTTAATATTTTTGCTCCGTATAATTATTTCATACATTTTACATGTGATAAGGCCACACAGAGGGCCAGAGATGATTACAGACACTTGTGATAATCTGAAGTAGCCAAAAGGGCCACTAGATGTATTGTGACAGATTACATAAAATCCTTGAAAGATACAATTGTTGTAGTTTACTGGTAAACTTTGAATGTTTCCAGTAATATACCTTCCCTTTGCAACCCTACACGTTAGGGACTTGAAATAGAGAAGAAGCACATTTTTGCCACTTAAAAATAACAACTGGCTTTGTCACTGTGGTGGTACCTTTTCTTTGTAATATCTTATTTCACTTTTTTGCTTTTTTTTTTTAAATGTATTTTTTACAAAAACAAAAAAACATAGACAAAAAATCTAAAACAACTTAACGTCCACAAACATTAATGACATCACACGTGCTAAAACCCATATTCCCACCGTATCCACACCCAATGTTGTTTCTAATACTTGTAAGACCCCATATGACTTCAAATGGTGTTATGTTGTTTCTGTCTGTAGCTGGATAAAATATATATTTAAATAAGAAATAATTTGATTCTTCCATTCTCTTAACGCTGGAGTCTAATTTGACTTTCAGTATTTGAGTACTAGCTTCTTCAATATAAGTTAATATTATTTTTGTATCTCATCGCACCCCCATATTCCATGTCTTGAAATATGCAGATAGAAGTATTACAATGTAAGTTTGCTTTTTATATGTCTAACAGCCAGCTTTCTAACTCTGCCCATAACTTTTAGACTTTATAGCACTCCCGGAAGGTATGAATTATTGAGTCATTGTTAGTTTTACACTTAAAACATGACTCTGCCGTTGTGCTGTAGAATTTTGTCCCTTGTATAATAAATTCAAAAACCTGAGTGTACAAAACAATAAGAACACCCTCCTAATATTGAGTTCCACAGGGATGCTGGCCCATGTTGACTCTAATGCTTCCCACAGTTGTGTCAAGTTGGCTGGCTGTCCTTTGGGTGGTGGACCATTCTTGATACACACGGGAAACTGCAACTGAAGCATTGCAGTTCTTGACGCAAACTGGTGCGCCTGGAACCTACTACCATACCCCGTTCAAAGGCAATTACATGTTTTTGTCTTACCAATTAACCCTCTGAATGGCACATATACACAACCCACGTCTCAGTTGTCTAAAGGCTTAAAAATCATTATTTAACCTGCCTCATCCCCTTCATCTACACTGATTGAAGTGGATTTAATAAGTGACATCAATGAGGGATTATAGCAGTCTATGTCGTGGAAAGAGTGTTTTGTACACTCAGTGTACATTAGTTTATACTGGATTAAGGGTATATTTTCATGAACTGTAATTTAGCCAATCAATCTGAATTCTGAAAAGCTATGCAAGGATTGTTCCACAGGGTTGTGTTTTTAAGGAGGGATATTGGTTCTTGTAGAATCTGGTTCATTTTCTTCCATGTTGTTATAGTGTTCTTAACTAAGAAATTGTTAATGTTCTGCCATTAGCAACCTAGCCAATCTTCTGTGCCCCAGTAAAACGTTGGTGGTCTCTCGCTCCACTTGTAGCACCAAGGAATGAGAATAGTATTACACATAAAGTCTCTTCCGTTCTCCAGTAGACTCCACTAATTTCAGGCAAGTCGGGCAAGTAACTGTTCTGTGAAGTTATTTTTGTTGTGTCTTTGTTCTGTAGGCTTTTTATTCAGGCACTCTATTCAGCATTTCTTTACATCTCCCCCGTATCACGCAGAACGTGATTGTTAGTCCCGCCTCTTCTCAATAACAAGGAGGTTTATTTGACATTCCTTAGAATGTCTTGGTTCTGTTTACTGATTGACTGGGTCAGTGAATATGCAATGATCTTAACCAATCAACTATCCCTTACACATGCTCATCCCCAGAATATTTTCACGTGTTTGTTTTCAAAGGATGGAGCTAAGAATGGCAAGAGTCTTCAGTTACCGAGAGGTGACTTAGCAGCAGCACGGGATCGGGACCAGCAAAGTCGAGGATCGGGACACTGAATAGTGCAGGAAGTTGTAGCTCGAGGAAAGCGGACATTGAACTACAGCAAAGGGAAGTAAAAACTGTCACTATTGGATTTAGACTTAACTTCATTCATAGAACGAGATAGTAGCAGTGTGAACGGACAGTGCCGGTGTGAGTTGGCAAGAATAACGATTAGCCACAGTAGCAGACCGTGCAGTTAATGCAAATACAGCAATTCTGGAAACTCATGAGTAGGAGCATATCGCAAGCTCTGACTATAGAAGCAGATTACTAACTAATTCTAGCTGAAGATATTTCGTTTGGTTACTGATGAGAGAAGCAGACTTGTGATTTCACAGTGACTGTAAGAGAAAGAACATTATTCTCTCATGGGAGAAAAGAGTTCCATGAAGGGAGCTGAAAGGGCATTGTCTTTGAAGACAGTTTAGCGCTTGAGTCGCTGAGTTGAAACAAAATCAACTACTTTATTTTATTGACAATTTTAATTGTGACTTACTTTCAGGTTATCTAATAATCAATGGTTGATTATCTACAAGGTAATGGGTTGGATGACAGTTTGAATATTTCCCCAACTCGTGTCAAACTATTTGGGTACTGGTTATTGAGGGTTACTGAGTGTGAGAAATACTTTGTTATGCCTTCTTGAATATTGATGAATACTGTATGTGGTTTTGAAACTGTTTCTTTTTGAGTATTTAATGCTGTTGGTTGGAAAAATCAGTCCACTGCTCTTTATTATTTTCATTGAGTGTTATCAGTCTGAAGCTATATCACTGTGATAGATTGTATACATTGACTATTGAGGCACCATACTGTTTCTTGTGTTTGGAGTGTTGACTATCAAGACTCTGGAATCTACCACTACTCCTAGTGGATGAACATTGTTTATGTGAAACATGCTATAATTCTAAAGGAAGAATAGAAAAGACTGATGGGTGGAATTAAACCAAATAACTAAACGTTTATCTGGACTCACCACATGGATTTATTAATAGAGACCATACTATTGCACTCTTGCACATGTGCTTCATCAATATGTACCCATTGTTCCTCTTTAGTGAATTTAACTATGTTGCAAGTAAAAGCCTTGGGTGGCGAGTTGATGAGTTGAATTCCAAATCTGGAATGTTAAAACCACCCTCAGATTTAGGGACATGTAAAACTTTCCTATTTATTCCATGAATTTTATTTGCCCATATGAAGTCTGTTATGGCAGAGTATACTTTTTTAAAGAATGTCTTCGGGGGGGTAATTGGTATTACCAAAAATGTATATTAAAAACTTTGGAAGTAATGCCATTCTGAAGAGTTTTATTCTACCAGTAAAATGTATGGGGAGATTATCAATTTAATTAGCTTTTTTTGTTGTCACTTATTAAGCATCCTATTATTTAATATTTTTTGTGGTCCACTTAAAGGATTTCTGTAGATCATGAGTTATTTTTCTTTTCCCTATTGCCATTATTTCATTTTCTCCCATGTTAATTTTAGAGTATTCCAAAAATGTTTTAAACAAGGTGGGCATTGAGTTTCCAATATTAGTCAAGTACATCAGAAGATTGTCGGGAAATAATATACACTGCTCAAAAAAATAAAGGGAACACTTAAACAACACAATGTAACTCCAAGTCAATCACACTTCTGTGAAATCAAACTGTCCACTTAGGAAGCAACACTGATTGACAATAAATTTCACATGCTGTTGTGCAAATGGAATAGACAAAAGGTGGAAATTATAGGCAATTAGCAAGACACCCCCAATAAAGGAGTGGTTCTGCAGGTGGTGACCACAGACCACTTCTCAGTTCCTATGCTTCCTGGCTGATGTTTTGGTCACTTTTGAATGCTGGCGGTGCTTTCACTCTAGTGGTAGCATGAGACGGAGTCTACAACCCACACAAGTGGCTCAGGTAGTGCAGCTCATCCAGGATGGCACATCAATGCGAGCTGTGGCAAGAAGGTTTGCTGTGTCTGTCAGCGTAGTGTCCAGAGCATGGAGGCGCTACCAGGAGACAGGCCAGTACATCAGGAGATGTGGAGGAGGCCGTAGGAGGGCAACAACCCAGCAGCAGGACCGCTACCTCCGCCTTTGTGCAAGGAGGATTAGGAGGAGCACTGCGAGAGCCCTGCAAAATGACCTCCAGCAGGCCACAAATGTGCATGTGTCTGCTCAAACGGTCAGAAACAGACTCCATGAGGGTGGTATGAGGGCCCGACGTCCACAGGTGGGGGTTGTGCTTACAGCCCAACACCGTGCAGGACGTTTGGCATTTGCCAGAGAAAACCAAGATTTGCAAATTCGCCACTGGCGCCCTGTGCTCTTCACAGATGAAAGCAGGTTCACACGCACATGTGACAGACGTGACAGAGTCTGGAGACGCCGTGGAGAATGTTCTGCTGCCTGCAACATCCTCCAGCATGACCGGTTTGGCGGTGGGTCAGTCATGGTGTGGGGTGGCATTTCTTTGGGGGGCCGCACAGCCCTCCATGTGCTCGCCAGAGGTAGCCTGACTGCCATTAGGTACCGAGATGAGATCCTCAGACCCCTTGTGAGACCATATGCTGGTGCGGTTGGTCCTGGGTTCTTTCTAATGCAAGACAATGCTAGACCTCGTGGCTGGAGTGTGTCAGCAGTTCCTGCAAGAGGAAGGGATTGATGCTATGGACTGGCCCGCCCGTTCCCCAGACCTGAATCCAATTGAGCACATCTGGGACAACATGTCTCGCTCCATCCACCAACGCTACGTTGCACCACAGACTGTCCAGGAGTTGGCGGATGCTTTAGTCCAGGTCTGGGAGGAGATCCCTCAGGAGACCATCCGCCACCTCATCAGGAGCATGCCCAGGCGTTGTAGGGAGGTCATACAGGCACGTGGAGGCCACACACACTACTGAGCCTCATTTTGACTTGTTTTAAGGACATTACATCAAAGTTGGATCAGCCTGTAGTGTGGTTTTCCACTTTAATTTTGAGTGTGACTCCAAATCCAGACCTCCATGGGTTGATAAATTTGATTTCCATTGATAATTTTTGTGTGATTTTGTAGTCAGCACATTCAACTATGTAAAGAAAAAAGTATTTAATAAGAATGTTTCATTCATTCAGATCTAGGATGTGTTATTTTAGTGTTCCCTTTATTTTTTTGAGCAGTGTATATTGATACTTGTTACGTTTGGGTCCAGTCTAATTATTTCTGCAAGCTTTCAATTGCCAGGGCAAACAGGAGGGGGGAGAGGGAACATCCCTGTCTCGTACCCCTTTCTGAAGTAGTTTAATCAGATAATGTATTATTTGTGTATATTTTTGCTTTAGGATGTTTCTATAATATTTTTATGAAATGTATTATTTCAGCTGGAAAGTTGAGTGCCTCCAAAATTTTGATTCATTCATTCAAGACGGTCAAAAGCCTTTTCGGCATCAACAGCCATTATTCAGTCCCTCCAGGATTCTGTGATTGGTTGATTTTGCATTAAATTATGCAATCAGCGCATATTATGCGAGAGCTCGCAATTTTGACCAATTCCCGCACTTTTAGTGCAGAAAAGGGTCCAATCAAAAGCGGGTTCGTAATTTTTTTTTTTAAATAAAATTTTACCCCTTTTTCTCCCCAATTTTCGTGGTATCCAATCGCTAGTAATTACTATCTTGTCTCATCGCTACAACTCCCGTACGGGCTCGGGAGAGACGAAGGTCGAAAGCCATGCGTCCTCCGAAGCACAACCCAACCAAGCCGCACTGCTTCTTAACACAGCGCGCCTCCAACCCAGAAGCCAGCCGCACCAATGTGTCGGAGGAAACACCGTGCACCTGGCCCCCTTGGTTAGCGCGCACTGCGCCCGGCTCGCCACAGGAGTCGCTGGAGCGCGATGAGACAAGGATAACCCTACCGGCCAAACCCTCCCTAACCCGGACGACGCTAGGCCAATTGTGCGTCGCCCCACGGACCTCCCGGTCGCGGCCGGCTGCGACAGAGCCTGGGCGCGAACCCAGAGACTCTGGTGGCGCAGCTAGCGCTGCGATGCAGTGCCCTAGACCACTGCGCCACCCGGGAGGTCTCGGGTTCGTAATTTTGACCAATTACTGCACTGTTACCGTGGAAAATGGTCCAATCCAACCACACGTCAACAACGTTTTTTCCCCCCTGGCTGTCAGCATATACACATGCGAAGAAGATGAGTGATGGCTGATAAATCAAATCAAACTTTATTTGTCACATGCGCCGAATACAACAAGTGTAGACTTTACCGTGAAATGCTTACTTACAAGCCATTATCTCTTTTTGAACTGCATTGTTGGTTAAGAAAATATTTACCAAGTAGACAAAAATAAAAAGTAATAATAAAAAGTAACACAATAAGAATAATGAGGCTATATACAGGGGGCACCAGTACCGAGTCAGTGTGCGGGTACAGGTTAGTTGAGGTAATTTGTACATGTAGGTGGGGGTGAAGTGACTATGCACAGATAATGAACAGCGAGTAGCAGCAGTGCACAAAAGGGAGGGGGGGATTTTATTTATTGTTCAGCAGTCTTATGGCTTGGGGGTAGAAGCTGTTGAGGAGCCTTTTGGTCCTAGACTTGGCGCTCCAGTACTGCTTGCTGTGCGGTAGCAGAGAAAAGTCTAACTTGGGTGACTGGAGTCTCTGACAATTTTATGGTCTTTCCTCTGACGCCGCCGATTGTATAGGTCCTGGATGGCCGGAAGCTTGGCCCCAGTGATGTACTGGGCTGTTCGCACTACCCTCTGTAGAGCCTTACGGTCAGATGCCGAGCAGTTGCCATACCAGGCGGTGATGCAACCAGGCAGGATGCTCTCGATGGTGCAGCTGTAGAACCTTTTGAGGATCTGGGGACCCATGCCAAATCTTTTCAGTCTCCTGAGGGGGGAAAAGGTTTTGTCGTGCCCTCTTCGACTGTCTTTCTATGTTTGGACCTAGATGGTTCATTGGTGATGTGGGCACCAAGGAACTTGAAACTCTCGACCCGCTCCACTACAGCCCCGTCGATGTTAATGGGGGCCTGTTTGGCCCGCCTTTTCCTGTAGTCCACGATCAGATCCTTTTGTCTTGCTCAATCTGAGGGAGAGGTTGTTGTCCTGGCACCACAATGAACGGCAGTACAATGAACGGAAATCAATCTCATTTACCAACAAAAATAACAACTAAAGACCGTACAGAACATTTTCCAAATGTTTTTGGAAACAAGAGAAAGTCGACAATCAACAGTCATTTCGAATCAGCAAAGCATATGAGAATGTCAGAACAGTTCCAGCGGCAATTCACCATGACTGAAATGTTAGCAGGGAAGACTGTGGCAAGCACTGAAAGAATCAAGTTGAGTGGCGTTTTACTCAAACTTTTACTCCGCTAACCTTGGCTTTAGAAGGGTGGTCGGCACTCTGCTCAATGGAGAGCGCTGCTCAAAGCACTGAGTGCAATTTGTCAGCTTTGCCGTTTTAAACTCTCTGTAAAACTTAATACAGATCACGAAAACACGATACATTTTTTTGAAATGGTAATACTGTTTTAAAAGTGCATATCAACCACAATACTCTATTTTTATGTTTTCTGTTCTTTATCTCCCTTAAGACCCTTTCAGAAAAAAATCACAATCTGAAGTATTTTTTAGACAATTTATGCGAAAAAAATATCGATCCTCAAATTGAAAGCAATTGATCAGCTTTGAATCTATTTTGGGTTTTTTTGAGAGTGGGAATGGGAGGTGCATCTCATGTTGATAGCAAGCCCCAAGCCTGATGGAGAGGTGTGTGTGTGTGTGAGTGAATTATGACAGAGCTGTTTGTTCAGGAAAAGAAACAAAATTGAACACTTTAGATGTTTCTAATTGTTTTTGTATTCTGCTTAAAATCTTCCTAAAAATGAGCACACATTACTTTTTATTGCATTATATGAAATTAACGTGAAAAAAACCATTGCGAAATGTATCGCAGAATTTCAGAAATGCTGCCGCAATATCAAGCATTTTTGACTGCAGAAATCAGAAGAAATTTTTTTTGCGAAATCCTGGAGGGGCTGATTATTGATAAATGTACATCTTGTTTTTTTGCGGATTGTATTATACTAAAACATGTTCTTGTATTTGTTTTTAAGTGTCTATTTTTAATAAACCCTGTTTGGTTAATAAAGTCTGGTAATACTTTTGCCAGTCTGTTGCTTATGAGTTTTGTTATTATTTTATTAACACAATTTAATCAACTTATGGGTCTGTAATCGGCAAGGGACTCTCCAGATTTTCCTGGTTTTAATATAACTTAAATAACTGTTTTCAGGGAAGTGTCTGATGCTCCCCCGTCCCGATCCCTTGGATTGAACCCACCTCCACTCTTGCCAATAACCACCATTGGATCTTAACTATAATGGCAAACAAGGAATAATAATGACTTGACCTCCTCTCTTAATTTGGCCAGAGCTCTTATTCATTTTACAGCAGGTTTGCAAGTCACAAAAATAAATAAAATTACATTTTAGTATAGATAAATACTTCTGGCTCTTTTTCCCAATCCAAGCTTGTCCCTCTCCACCTCCCAGTTTACCACCCGACCCTTGCCCAGCCAAGCTTGTCACAACCTCCCATCCTTGCCCACCCTTACCCACCCAAGCCAAGTTTGTCCCAACCTCCTGTCTTTTTCAACCCTCCCTTCATTTCAGACACATTTACACCCATCCATACATCGACTTACTCATCCATTCTCCTTCATTCACATACATAGACCTGTTAATGGTATTTATATGTTTAAATTAATGATTAGAATATTCCACCCTGAAACCATATAATTGTATGAAATTGATTAGAATCATCAAATTATTATTAATGATGTGTGTAGTTTTAGAATTAGGGTAAAACAATATATCTGTACAATATGTCTTTATAGTATTTTAAACACTGACTGTCTGAGCAAAATTCGGTGCCGACCTTGGCTAGGGGCCACTGAGAGATTTGGGAGAGGACAGGGAGTGCTTCCCACGGTCTCCCTAATCTTTGTCGGCTGGGTAGTGACACCGTGTAGGATACCTACTGTCCGTGTGTATGTATGTGCGTATGATATCTACTGTTTGTGTGGAAGTATGTGCGCCGCTATAAAATGGATGTCTTTGTATTGTGGACTTCAGAACGTTCTCGTGAATAAACATTTGACTATTGTAGGCTGGGCCTCTGTCTGTTTTCATTTCAACCAGTATCTTACAAATTCTGGGTTGCAGACTGAGTAGTTAATTGAAGTTCAGTTTATGAACATTGAGAACATAATTCTCTTAACAATTTGGTCCTTAGAGCCAGATCCCAATACCTGTCCCTGCCGTCCGAAGACACCACGCTGAAAAACCGTGCACGGGCGGGTCGTTGACCCGTCAATTAAAGACCTGTCCCCTGACATTGGGGTTCCATAACAGGCCGGTATATATCTAAGGTCGGCAGAGACGGTGACGGGATCCAACCAACATTGCTTTTCCCAGTCTTCAAGACGAAGGTCAGTAATCTTTATTTATGAATTTGGGGAAATGATTTAAGATATCTTTGATTTGATGTTCTAAATACTTAGAATATATCAATAATAGGAGCTTGGTTATTCTAAACAGATTCACTAGGAGGCTTTTACTTTGTGTATTAACCAAAATCGACTGAGGGAACAGGTCCGCAATGACCTGAGGTACATGTGCACTACCATAAATAAAAATAGCTTAATAATTGAGGTCTGTGCGGAATGGCCGAATGGTTATTTGAGGGATGGCCGAGAGGTTATTAGCAAGGGATATAAATAGGTGCTGTGAGATAGGACGGTGATTTTGTGCAAATAGGATAACTTAAATGGTTAATTAACATATGATAAATTAACCATAGATCCAATTCAAAAAACATACCTAAATAAAGTCCTAAATTGAAGAGGCGAGGATATAAAATAGGTTTGGTGAGATAGGACGGTAATTCTATGCGAACAAGATAACTCAAATGGTAAATTAACAAAAGTGAATTAACCATAGATCCGATTCAATAGACAATACTGAAATAAAGTCCCAAAAAATGGAGAAAGAAGGGAAACCTAATATAGCGGGGTGAGATACAAGATATTAACGTCAAAAGAACAAGGAACAACAGAAAAATAGGCTGCTGACTAGGGATTTACGACCCCTGGAAAATAGCTTATAGGTTGTATACGGGTGAGACCTAATGTCCGATCGAAAGACCCCTCTATAGATAAAAGCACACATAGGTTAAGAGATAGCAAAATACACATAGAGTGTGAGCCCACACATAGGGAGTAGTGACATACACATCAATAGTGAGACACATAGGAGTAATTTAATCAGAATTTTAAAAGCACACACATAGAATAAGGAGATATATATATTTATCAGTCAAAAGTCATAAGGAACAACTAAGAATAAGTAGAACTTATAGTCGTATAAAGTGTGAGATCTAAATAATATATCAGGATTCATACAAATAATTATTGTAAAATTCTAGGAAAAAATTAACAGGAGGAATTTATCAACATAGGTTAAGGATAATAACGGTAAAAAGCACATACACATAGATTGTAAGAAGAAGCATAATAACAATAACAATAATAGTAATTGAATAAACATGGGTAGTAAATCCTCTAAGGGAATCCCGGAATTAACAGGAGATGAGAAAGATATGCAGGGAAAAGATAAGAGGAACATCTATTTTGGCCCGAAATTGAGGAAAAAGTATGAATTTGACGGACGTTTAAATATAGAAAAACTGGAATCAATGATTAAACAAATAAATAGGGTTTGTGGGGACAAGGTAGAAGAGCAACAGACAGAAGGGCTCGACACCGCTCGTATTTGGCTGGCTGAAGCTAGAAAAAGAGCGGAGGGGGCCAAGAAAAAGGGAGCTACTAAGGAGGAAGAGGCACAGAAAGGAGGACAGGATTTAGCAACCTTATTGAGAAAGTGGATAGAGGTAGAAAAGGGTGGAGGTGAGAAAAGACAAAGAACTCTGAAGAGAGAAGACAGAGAGGGACCTAAATGTTACAACTGTAGCAAGCCAGAACATTTGGCTAAGGAGTGTGAGGAACCATGCATGCACTGCGATAACGTGGGCCACAATCACAGAGACTGTAGAAAGAACAGAAAGGATAGGAGAGAGGGTCAAAGGCAAGAACAGAGAGAAAAAGGTCAGGCGCCTACAGCCAGACTCAGGAGGAATAGAAAAGAAAGATACAGATCACCTCGAGATAATTGTAGACAAACATAAAGGAGGCCTTAAGGGGAAGGGACCTAAGAGAGAAGGGAAAAAATGGACAGGATCAGACGATAGAAAATGTTTCAATTGCGATGAGATAGGACATTTCGCCCGGGAGTGTAAGGCTCCCCGTAAACATTGTGACCGAGTAGGACACAACCACTATTGGTATGTTTTGCCTGGAAAGATACGGTCGCTAGTGTTTGTATAAGATATAAACTGAACGTTTTAATAGCTTGTTTGGTTCAAATTGAAAGAAGGGATAAATTGACCTTTTTAATAGATTGTTTAGGTTAAATTGAAAGACTAATTCATTACGTTGTCTTGCCCAAATGGTCTGCTGGAATAACCTATTGAGAATGGAGTGGTATTTAAATTACTGAATCATAGAAGAGACAGTTACCTAAATCTAATGAATTCTAAATAATAGCGGAGAGATAATTGCGATAGAGTTGTGCCCATCGAAATGTGTTTTTATTCTTATGGATTGACTGATGTCGGATAAAAGTTTTGTGATAGTTTCTGGTTATTGATTCTTGGTTTGATTGTTTAGGTAACACCAGTGAATTGGAACAGAAAGTTAATGTATTCTAACATTATAATCTGTTTACATTACGTGGAACAATGTCAGGTCAGTAAAGTGGACTGTTTGCAGACAGACTAAATGGGTTTTAATGTTGCCAAGCAAGCTTGGGCAGAACTAGTCAAGTAGTAGGGGAATTTCAGAGATTTGAAGTAAAGTATTGTATCCAAGGGTAACGCATGTTCAATTAAGTACATATAACCATTGAGGAAATTTAAAACTAATGATTGGAGGGAGTACAATGGAATTATCATTATTATTAGGTTTTGTTTGTAGTCAACGTTTGGGTTTCTGAATCGGGGTAGTATAATAAATGCTGACCAAGTGGGTTTTTTCTGGAAAAAAGGAGTGCTTCATTGTCTCTCTTCGGAAATGTTTTCTGGGGGCTGTAATCTTGAAGGGAGCGAGTGAGATAGAGGCATATCTCTACTAAATTGAAAAGGTCTGGAAATGTTTTGTTTGTTTTTAACCTAGGGGGTTGAGGAGATTTCCATTTTTCCTAGAGACAATATCTTAAAGGGGTACACACACATATGGAATTTTAGAAGTTTTATTTTCTGAGTTTTAATTAAACACGTGAATTATTTTGATAAAGGAATGTTCTGGGAACCTGGGATACAACATGTAGAAAATGTTTGATGGTTTTTCTTTAATTTGTCTAATATAGTAAGAAACACTACGGTGAAAGGGTGGTATGACTTTTGACCTCTATCATGGCTTTCCTTTGTGGTCTGATCAGCCTCATGGGAGGGCCATTTGGATAATGAATTTAAGGTCATTTGTAAAACTGATTTTAAGGTGGCTTAAGTAATGTTTAGAAATCTAGCGAAATTTTATTTTCCTTTAGGGAGTCAGCTGTTGTTGTATGCAGTGTAAGAAAATTGACACTTAGAGATTACTACCATAGACATGTGATTTTTCTAAAATCCATGAGTTCAGACAGGGAGACAGTGAGACATTTAGTCAATATTTGGAAACAACCCATATTTGATACTGACTGTTATAAGAAAGAGCGACAGACAGATAGTAGAAAAGGCAGACGGAGAAGGGCTCCCCCGCCCTATGCTGGGACCTAAGGTGACCTTGATAGCTTGGGAGTATTAGGAAGGGGGGGGCAGGAAAAGAGCAAGACAGAGGGAGATTGAGAGAAGACTGGGAGTGAGGTGCAGGAGACCTGGAGAGTTACGAAGGTTAGAATCTCATAATAAGCCAGGATTGAGAGAAGACAGAAGTGACACAGAATAATTAGAAGACGATGAGAAGATACCCCAATTCCCACTCATAACCTTACCCAATCCCAGAGCTGGGGATGGAGCATAACCAGACACGATAGAAGTCTATAGGGCATGGAGACAGAGGGATGTAGCAAGGGCATTAGAAGGAGTCGCACATCCTAAGACAGGAATAGGGGGATTCAGAAGAGTTTTGGTACAAGGATAAGTTGCCCATACTACCTAAGTCATTGTTTAGGTATGCAGCAATATTGATACATGGGCAGAGCCATGTATCAACCGGAGGGATGGTACAGGTAATTAGACAACACTTTGTAGCATAAGGATGGTAGAGCAGGTTAGGAAAGACGTTGTGGCCTACGTGATAACGAACTACTTAAAAACATTTTTTTTATTTTTATAATAGATAAATATAGCAAATGGGTAGAAGAGTTCCCAACTTACTTGGCGGACACGATTATGGTAACTAAAAAATTAGGTCAAGATATTATCCCTAGAGTTGGGATACTAGGATCTATTTCTTTAAATAATGGATGACAGTTTAGCTAATCAGGTAGAACAAATAGAAGGCCAGAGTTAGGGACCAGAACAGGTAGATATAGAAGTTGAAGATATACTAGCAGAACACATGAGAAGACTGTTTGTTAACCAAACCCGTATGTCCAAGATTTTGTGTCCAACAGGTGAATTACAGGAGATGGTGATTCACTCAATCCAACCAGGAGACTGGGTGTGGATCCAGTCCCTGAGGAGAATAGACTGGAAGCAGCCACGTTGGGAAGGCCAATACCAGGTTCTGTTAAACCACTGCCTTTGCCATTAGAATAGCTGAGAGAGTCACTTGGGTCCACGTTACCCACTGCAAGAAGATATGTACACATATGAGCACGGCTGATCACACACAGAGTTAGGAGAAGAACCGAGTACCAACAGGGTCCGGGGGTTACCTCCTTAATGAAGATTTCCTATCCCGACTGTTCATCACTGTGTGTGCTCCTAGAAGTGTGAGTATGGGGTGGTACCTAGCAGACCGACTAAGGGCAGGAGAGGGTTGGCGGCTTGGTAATCTTTCTGATACATCCAGATCCACCACCTACCGGTACTAATTATATGATGCCATTGTCATTGATAAGAAGTAAAAGATAAACTATATAATACACTGATGAGTGACTTACAGAATAAGGAGTCAAAGAAGATCAAGATGTAGGATTTAAGGTAAACATTAAACAATTCCCTAGGAAAGCAATTAACTTTACAGGGATTGGGTTGGCCAGATTGAAGTACTCGGCCAACCCACCTCAGTTCACTTCAACTCCTGGTGAGTACCAGTGTTATAGATACAAGAATGGCACCGAGAACTTAGATGATTTTAATGGCTGAAAGGTAATCGTTAATGTGACTGACTTAGGTTTGGAAGTACAGGAGACAATTCTTAACCTCACAGCACCTATAACTGATGTAGCGTGGGCTCGGACCAGCAAAGGACGCATACGACAGAAACTACCAAAAAGGGTGGTTAGGAACTTGCGCCCCGGGGTTATTGGTCCAACCAGTTCGAGTTAGTCATCAGAAGCCAGTTATAGGAGGCTAAAGAAGGCACAGGAGGAGTTTTGACCAGGATGGGAGTCTAGATGGATGCTATTGGCATCCTCAGGGAAGTCCCAGATGAATCAAATAGGTGAAGGCTTTACCACTACATTATTTTGGTGGTTGACAATAAATAAAAATGTGGATTGGATTAATGACATCTATTATAATCAACAGAGATTTGTGAATGATACTGGGGATGCAGTGAAGTGGTTCTCTGACCAATTATCCGCCACCTCCCTCATGACCTGGTAAAATAGACTGACTCTCGATATGTTAATTGGCAGAAAAGGGCGGGGTATGTAGAATGATTGGGGATCATTACTGTACGTTTATTTTTTAATAACACAGCTCCAGATGGATCAGTGACCAAGGCCCTGGCTGGTTTAACTTCTTATGGCTGCAATCCCGTTAACGTGATCGATATGACAACAGCCAGTGAAAGTGCAGGGCGCCAAATTCAAACAGACATCTCATAATTAAAATTCCTCAAACATACATGTATCTAATACCATTTTAAAGGTAATCTTGTTGTTAATCCCACCAAAGTGTCCAATTTCAAATAGGCTTTACAGCGAAAGCACCACAAACGATTATGTTAGGTCACCGCCAAGTCACAGAAAAATTCTGCCATTTTTCCAGTCACAAAAAGAGGAGTCACAAAAAGCACAAATAGAGATAAAATTAATCACTAACCTTTCATGATCTTCATCAGATGACACTCATAGGACTTCATGTTACACAATACATGTATATTTTGTTTGATAAAGTTCATATTTATATAAAAAAATCTGAGTTTACATTGGCGCGTTACGTTCACTAGTTCCAAAAACATCCAGTGATTTTGCATAGCCACATACATTTTACAGAAATACTCATCATAAATGTTGATGAAGATACAACTGTTACACATGGAATTATAGATATACCTCTCCTTAACCTGTCTAGCCCCGGGGTTCCGCTAGCGGAACCCCCCCCACATTCCACTGAAAAGGCAGCGCGCGAAATTCAAAAAATATTTTTTTGAAATATTTAACTTTCACACATTAACAAGTCCAATACAGCAAATGAAAGATAAACATCTTGTGAATCCAGCCAACATGTCCGATTTTTAAATGTTTTACAGCGAAAACACCACGTATATTTATGTTAGCTCACCACCAAATACAAAAAAGCACAGACATTTCTTTCACAGCACAGGTAGCTTGCACAAAACCCCCAAATAGAGATTGAATTAGTCACTAACCAAGAAACAACTTCATCAGATGACAGTCTTATAACATGTTATACAATAAATCTATGTTTTGTTAGAAAAATGTGCATATTTCAGGTATAAATCATAGTTTTACATTGCAGCTACAATCACAAATAGCACCGAAGCAGCAAGAATAACTACAGAGAGCAACGTGAAATACCTAAATACTCATCATAAAACATTTATGAAAAATACATGGTGTACAGCAAATGAAAGACAAACATCTTGTGAATCCAGCCAATATTTCAGATTTAAGTGTTTTACAGCGAAAACACAATATAGCATTATATTAGCGTACCACAATAGCCAACCACACAACCGCATTCATTCACCGCAAAGGTAGCGATCGCAAAAAAACAGCAAAATATATAAAATTATTCACTAACCTTGACAAACTTCATCAGATGACAGTCCTATAACATCATGTTACACAATACATATATGTTTTGTTCGAAAATGTGCATATTTAGCGGTACAAATCGTGGTTTTACAATGTGAATACGTAGCCAAACTGCACAAAATTATCTGGATATATTTCTGACACTCACCTAATCTAATCAAAGAACTCATCATAAACTTTCATAAAAAAAATACATGTTGTACAGCAAATGAAAGATACACTAGTTCTTAAAGCAATCGCCGTGTTAGAATTCTAAAAATAAATTTAGTACGACATACAGCTTACGTTATAGCGAGACAGCGCCTGCAATGAGGGCGGAAAATAGTACTAAACATTTTCCACAGAAATACGAAATAACATCATAAATGGTTCCTACTTTTGCTGAGCTTCCATCAGAATCTTGTACAAGGAGTCCTTTGTCCAGAATAAATCGTTGTTTGGTTTTAGAATGTCCTCTTCTCCTGTCGAATTAGCAACCAAAGCTAGCCAAGTGGCGCGAAGTTGTCCATCTTCACCAAACGCAGAGAACGGAAAACGCCAAAACTCCCGATAAACGTTCAATAATCTGATAAAACTATATTGAAAAAACATACTTTACGATGATATTATCACATGTATCAAATAAAATCAAAGCCGGAGATATTAGCCGTCTATACCGAAAGCTTTTCAGAAGGCAATCCAGGGTTCCTTCCCGCGCCTTGCTGAACAAAGGAAATTTGGGGTCACGTCATTCCAAGAGCTCTTGTTCGACCTCAGATCAAGCTAGACACCCCATTCCACCTCCCACTGCCTGTTGACATCTAGTGGAAGGCGTATGAAGTGCATGTATATCCATAGATTTCAAGCAAATGAATAGGAAGGCCCTGGAACAGAGCCTCGATTTCAGATTTTTCACTTCCTGTCTGGAAGTGAAATATATAATTCAAACGGTTTTAGAAACTTGAGTGTTTTCTATCCAATAGTAATAATAATATGCATATTGTACGATCTAGAATAGAGTACGAGGCCGTTTAAATTGGGCACGATTTTTTCCCAAAGTGAAAATAGCGCCCCCTATCCCAAAGAAGTTAATGCAACCGCTGTGTCAGATTTCAAAAAAACTTTACGGAAAAAGCAAACCATGCAATAATCTGAGAACGGCGCTCAGGAAAAAAAAATGTATCCGCCATGTTGGAGTCAACAGAAATCAGAAATAACTATTATAAATATTACCTTACCTTTGATGAGTATTACCTTACCTCTTCATCAGTATGCACTCCCAGGAATCCTAGTTCCACAATAAATGTTTGATTTGTTCGATAATGTCCATTATTTATGTTCAAGTAGCTACTTTTGTTAGGGCGTTTAGTACACAAATCCAAAAGCTCGTGCAGGTCCAGCCGAACGTTGGACGAAAAGTTCAAAAAGTTATATTACAGGTCGTAGAAACATTTCAAACTAAGTATAGAATCAATCTTTAGGATGTTTTTATCATAAATCTTCAATAACGTTCCAACCGGAGAATTCCATTGTCTGTAGAAAAGCCATGGAACGCAGGTCGCTATCATGTGAAATGCGCGTGACCAGGACCTGGCTCTCTGCCAGACCACTGACTCAAAGAGCTCTCATCCGGCCCCACATCACAGTAGAAGCCTCATTCAAGTTTCAAAAGACGGTTGACATCTAGTGGAAGACTTAGGAAGTGCAACATAACCAATATCCCACTGTGTATTCAATAGGGGCTGGGTTGATAATCGACCAACCTCAGATTTCCCAGTTCCTGTTTGGATTTCTTCTCAGGTTTTTGCCTGCCATATGAGTTATGTTATACTCACATACATCATTCAAACAGTTTCAGAAACTTCAGAGTGTTTTCTATCCAATACTAATAATAATATGCATATATTAGCAACTGGGACTGAGGAGCAGGCCGTTTACTCTGGGCACCTTTCATCCAAGCTACTCAATACTGCCCCTGCAGCCATAAGAAGTTAACCACATTAGCTCACGAATTAGCAGAGAACTCTGGGCTGGATAATTCTTTAACAAAGTGTGTTTGGGAAATGGAAAAATGTCATAATCACTGTGTTGTTGGCAACTTTCACCTGTATGAGTGTTTTGGTTCTGTGTGGATGTTGTTTGGTTCCATGTGTGAGAGGTTTGATCACCAGGACTCTGGAGAGGTCAATGACGCAACAGATGGTGAGGTACGGACCGATTCCGAGGTCCGGCCAGTGGGATGACGAATACAGGCCTCCAGGCCTAGGAGATGGCTCCGTTTCTTTTAACTACGAGGAGCCAATGTTGGATGAGACTATTTTTAATGTTTAGACTGTTTTTATGAATATTGTAATAAAAATACTAACAGGAAGCGTTATGATTGGATATAGGCCTATAACAGTCATTGATGAATATCGAATGTACATACATGTATTGGTTTGGATTATTCTTGTATACCATTCATGTTTCCATATAGTGTTTGAGGTATCAGGGTGTATTATTTGGTCATTAAGGGTGGATTGTTAATGGAATTTATATGTTTAAATTAATGATTAGAATATTCCACCCTGAAACCATATAATTGTATGAAATTGATTAGAATCATAAAATTATTATTAATGATGTGTGTAGTTTTAGTCAGAATTAGGGTAAAACAATATCTGTACAATATGTCTTTATAGTATCTTAAACACAGACTGTCTGAGCAAAACTCGGTGCCGACCTTGGCTAGGGGCCACTGAGAGATTTGGGAGAGGGCAGGGAGTACTTCTCACGGTCCCTAATCTTGGGTGAGGACAGGGAGTGCTTCTCACGGTCCCTAATCTTGGGTGAGGACAGGGAGTGCTTCTCACGGTCCCTAATCTTGGGTGAGGACAGGGAGTGCTTCTCACGGTCCCTAATCTTGGGTGAGGACAGGGAGTGCTTCTCACGGTCTCCCTAATCTTTGTCGGCTGGGTAGTGATACAGTATGTGTGTAGGATACCTACTGTTCGTGTGTATGTATGTGCGTATGATATCTGCTGTTTGTGTGGAAGTATGTGCGCCGCTATAAAATGGATGTCTTTGTATTGTGGACTTCAGAACGTTCTCGTGAATAAACATTTGACTATTGTAGGCTGGGCCTCTGTCTGTTTTCATTTCAACCAGTATCTTACAAATTCTGGGTTGCAGACTGAGTAGTTAATTGAAGTTCAGTTTATGAACATTGAGAACATAATTCTCTTAACAAGACCCTATGCATCTGCCATTTTCTCCTGCTCTTCTACACATATTCATATTCACTCACCTTCACACTCCCATTCATATGCACAAACACACACACCCACACACACCCATAAAATTGTTATTGACATGTATGCTATATTTCCTCTTTTGTATTGTCTTTTCAGTGTGTATTCCTTGCGTTTTATCTCAGCCTATCAGACAGGTCCTGAAGTAATCAAATTAACTGGCCGTGAATGATTATTTACATTTACTTTTACACCTTTTTCTCCCCAACCTTGTCCCATCGCTGCAACTCCCCTACAGACTTGGGAGAGGCTAAGGTCAAGAGCCATGTGTCCTCTGAAACACAACCCTGCCAAGCTTGAAGATTACCATGCGAGGGTATTTAGCGTTCTTTTGTTTCAATTCATCTTCTAAAGTTTACTTTGTTTCCAGAAGGCCAATTTTCTAAAGGAACGCTTTTGTACCTGTGGACTTTATGTAAGAAAGGTACTATATTGTCACTAAGGCACACATATAGCTCTGTTAAGGTATGAACTGCAAGGGTACAATTAGTTACCTATAACTAATGGTACAATGGATGTGTCTTACAGGGTACCACTACAGTGACAAGCATTTGTACCCCTTTAAGTACAATTCTGTACCTTTTTTTTCTGAGATTGTGCAGTATAAACCAACAACATACTTAACAAAAATAGACCTACATTACACCCCAGTACTGCACATTCTATAAGATCGAGCACATGGAACAGGTCAAATGAATAATACAGTACAAACATAAAGAGATCTCAACATCTTCAGTGAATGGGAGGACTTGGTAATTGGGATCTGCACTGATACTGGCTAATTATGTGATTACAAAGCCTGCTGTAAATTATAATCACAGTACATTATTACGCTATCTGGGACGTGGTCTGTACTTTGGGAGATCTCCTGATCTCAGAATAATAATGTGGAAGTAGTAAAGACACAAACTTAGCTTGCATCAAAACTGATCCAAATATGGTAGCAGGTAGGCTATAGTTTACCACACACTATACAGAAGGCTATATAGCCACACTTGACGAGGCACTATTCTAGGATGCACGGTGTGCACGGTGTGCGACTTTGTAATTGGAAAGAAACGAGGGCAAGATTGCTTACAGGAGTTGAATGTGTGGCATCTATTTGCAGCAGCCGTCCTTTGCTGCTTTTCCTCGGATACAGACTTGTGATATTGAAATTACTTGTGGGAAGCATATTTTGGCTTTAATTTAGTTTTAATATCTGATGAGGCCTCATTTTCTCTGGCCGTGCTTGTTTCTCTCCCTCCCTCATAGTCCTGTAGTCTCCATGACAATATACACGTTCAGATGTTTGAATCTTATTACTTCTCTTTCCTTCTCCTCAACGATCCCACTAACAGTGCCCCCTCAGAGCGCTTCCGTACACACCATCCTGTAATTGCCCATTCTTCAGACAGAGAGCAGAGCAGCAGCAGAGATTGAAAAGGGCACTTTTTATGAGATGCAGAGGTCAGCCACCTAATTAGCAGCCCTCTCGGCCTTTCCATAAATTCACCATACCACCGCTGTTCTCTGTTGCTGTCGCCACCGTGTTCCTATTCATTCTCTATCTCTCCAACCGATGGCCCCTTTGAAGAGATCCCACTACAAAGGAAGATTGGATCCAACAACTTTTAATTAGCTGCTTTATGTGAGAAAAGACATGCAGTCAAGAAATCTGTAGAGTTACGGGAGCAATTAGGGTTAAGTGCCTTGCTCAAGGGCACAGACAGATTTGTTTTCACCTATTCGGCTCGGGGATTCGAACCAGCTACCTTTCGGTTACTGGCCCAAGGCTCTTAACTGCTAGGCTACCTGCCGCCACACAGAGAGGAAAATACAGTACAAACACTGCCATAACCTGGCAGCTCCCAATTCAATACACATAGCCTTGAAAAGGTAATCACAAGCTGAGAAATAGGAGGCAGGAGAGCACTGGTTCCTGGGCACATCTGTTGATGTGCCCTTGAGCAAGGCACTTAACCCTAATTGCTCCCGTAAGTCGCTCTGGATAAGAGTTTCTTCTAAATGACCTGCAGGTTGATAAGGCTCTATCGATACAGACACAGTAGATAGACAGGGTTTGGTTTTGAGACAGAGCCAGTTCCCTGCTTCTCCTGTCGTACAGACCGTATCTCCTGAAAGCCAGCCAGGCAATAAGCACCATTACCACCATGACTGTTCTGTTGTTGGGGCTCTAAATTGAGTGAGCTGATAGATTCGCTGCGTCTCTCTCTCTGGACAGAGGGAGCAGCGGATTATAGTATCTTCCACAGCCACTGGGGAAAAGCCTCAACCCCAGTGAAATAGATATCAACCTAGGCCTTTGTTTAGTTCTTCTAAACAAAGCTTAAAACCCCAAACAGCAAGCAATGCAGATGTAGAAGCACGGTGGCTAGGAAAAACTCCCTAGAAAAGGAGTACTCTACTGTACCTGCCCCCTTCCTGTGCCCATTGTCCCCCTTCTCCCTCCTCTTATTCTCCTGTGCGGTGGCGTGCTGAGGGTTGAGGTGGTCTGAGAGCCTGGAGCCATGCTCTTATATAACACCCACACAAATAATGTAGTGTGAAAGACAACCGCTGCGTGAGCAGAGGGAAACAAATCCTGCCTGAACACTACAGTGCTGCTGTTGAGTGCATGGCTCCTACCATTACTACTTTAAGAGGGACAGGAATAGGGGCTGGGAAAAGGGTCAGGGACGGGGGCACACACTGGTTGAATCAATGTTGTTTCCACATAATTTCAATGAAATTACGTTGAACCAATGTGGAATAGACGTTGAATTGACGTCTGTGCCCAGGGGGTTGGGGCCATTATAAATACAGGGACAGGGGCTGCTGGAAGCTGTTTTTTTTCTATCTTTCAAGGAGATTAGTTGTATCTGGAAATCTCCTTTACCCACATCGAGACACAAGCAGGACAATCCAACCATACCTCTGCAAATCAAATCGTATTGGTTGTATACACAAATTTGCTATGTTATTGCAGGTGCAGTAAAAAAATAGTTTTTCTAGTTCCAACAGTGCAGTAATACCAAGCAATAAAACATTTAAACAGCAAGTAAACATTATTAAAGTGAACAGTGCACTCAGAACAGCATCAATTCGTCGGGGCATGACCTCTACAAGGTGTTGACAGTGTTCCACAGGGATGCTGGCCCATTTTTTTCTCCAATACTTCCCACAGTTGTCAAGTTGTCTGGATGTCCTTTGGGTGGTGGACCATTCTTGATACACACGTGAAATGGTTGAGCGTGTTCTTGTCAGAAAACCAGTGCCCCTAGCACCTACTACCATACCATGTTTAAGACACTTAAATCTTTTGTCTTGCCCATTTACCCTTTGAATGGCACACATACACAATCCATGTCTCAATTCCAAATCAAAATGTATTTGTCATGTGCGCCGAATACAACCGGTGTAGACCTTACAGTGAAATGCTTACTTACAGGCCCTAACCAACAGTGCAGTGTTTAAGTAAAAAAAATAGGTATTAGGTAAACAATAGATAAGTAAAACAAATTATAAACAACCACGTTACAAAGATCATGAAAAATAACAGCAAGGCTATAACAGTAGCGAGGCTACAGTTGAAGTCAGAAGTTTACATACACTTAGGTTGGAGTCATTAAAACTCGTTTTTAAACCACTCCACACATTTCTTGTTAACAAACTATAGTTTTGGCAAGTCGGTTAGGACATCTACTTTGTGCATGACACAAGTAATTTTTCCAACAATTGTTTACAGACAGATTATTTCACTTATAATTCACTGGAATTCACTGTATCACAATTCCAGTGGGTCAGAAGTTTACATACACTAAGTTGACTGTGCCTTTAAACAGCTTGGAAAATTCCAGAAAAGTATGTCATGGCTTTAGAAGCTTCTGATAGGCTAATTGACATCATTTGAGTCAATTGGAGGTGTACCTGTGGATGTATTTTAAGGCCTACCTTCAAACTCAGTGACTCTTTGCTTGACATCACGGGAAAATCAAAAGAAATCAGCCAAGACCTCAGAAAAAGAATTGTAGACCTAAACAAGTCTGGTTCATCCTTGGGAGCAATTTCCAGATGCCTGAAGGTACCACATTTATCTGTACAAACAATAGTACGCAAGTATAAACACCATTGGACCACGCAGCCGTCATACCGCTCAGGAAGGAGACGCGTTCTGTCTCCTAGAGATGAACATACTTTGGTGCGAAAAGTGCAAATCAATCCCAGAATAACAGCAAAGGCCCATGTCAAGATGCTGGAGGAAACAGGTACAAAAGTATCTATGTCCACAGTAAAACGAGTCCTATATCGACAAACCTGAAAGGCTGCTCAGCAAGGAAGAAGCCACTGCTCCGAAACCGCCATAAAAAAGCCAGACTACGGTTTGCAACTGCACATGGGGACAAAGATCGTACCTTTTGGAGAAATGTCCTCTGGTCTGATGAAACAAAAATAGAACTGTTTGGCCATAATGACCATCGCTATGTTTGGAGTAAAAAGGGGGAGGCTTGCAAGCCGAAGAACACCATACCAACCGTGAAGCACGGGGGTGACAGCATCATGTTGTGGGGGTGCTTTGCTGCAGGAGGGACTGGTACACTTCACAAAATAGGTGGCATAATGAGGATGGAAAATTATTGAAGCAATATCTCAAGACATCAGTCAGGAAGTCAAAGCTTGGTCACAAATGTGTCTTTCAAATGGACAATGACCCCAAGCATACTTCCAAAGTTGTGGCAAGATGGCTTAAAGACAACAAAGTCAAGGTATTGGGAGTGGCCATCACAAAGCCCTGACCTCAATCACAGAAAATGTATGGACAGAACTGAAAAGCGTGTGCGAGCAAGGAGGCCTACAAACCTGACTCTGTTACACCAGCTCTGTCAGGAGGAATGGGCCAAAATTCACCCAACTTATTGTGGGAAGCTTGTGGAAGGCTACCCGAAACGTTTGACACAAGTTAAACAATTTAAAAGGCAATGCTACCAAATAGTAATTGAGTGTATGTAAACTTCTGACCCACTGGGAATGTGATGAAATAAATAAAAGCTGAAATAAGTAATTCTATCTATTATTATTCTGACATTTCACATTCTTAAAATAAAGTGGTGATCCTAACTGACCTAAGACAGGGAATTTTTACGAGGATTAAATGTCAGGAATTGTGAATTTCTGTGTTTAAGTGTATTTGGCTAAGGTGTATGTAAACTTCAGACTTCAACTGTATATACAGGCACCGGTTAGTCGGGCTAATTGAGGTAGTATATACATGTACATATTGTTAAAGTGACTATGCATATATGATAAACAGAGAGTAACAGCAGCATAAAATAGGGGTTGGGGGGGTGGGACAATGCAAATAGTCCGGGTAGCCATTTGATTACCTGTTCAGGAGTCTTATGGCTTGGGGGTAAAAGCTGTTGAGAAGCCTTTTGGTCCTAGACTTGGTGCTCCGGTACCGCTTGCCATGCGGTAGTAGAGAGAACAGTCTATGACTGGGCTGGCTGGGGTCCTTGACAATTTTTAGGGCCCTCGCTTCATACTCGTCGCCAAACCCACTGGCTCCAGGTCATCTCCAAGTCTTTGCTAGGTAAAGCCCCACCTTATCTCTGCTCACTGGTCACCAGAGCAGCACCCACCCGTAGCATGCACTCCAGCAGGTATATCTCACTGGTCACCCCCAAAGCCAATTCCTGCTTTGGCCGCCTTTCCTTCCAGTTCTCTGCTGCCAATGACTGGAACGAACTGCAAAAATCACTGAAGCTGGAGACTCATATTTCCCTCACCTAACTTTAAGTACCAGCTGTCAGAGCAGCTCACAGATCACTGCACCTGTACATAGCCCATCTGTTAATAGCCCATCCAACTACCTCATCCCCATACTGTATTTATTTATTTGTTTTGCTCCTTTGCACCCCAGTATCTCTTCTTGCACATGCATCTTCTGCACATCTATCACTCCAGTGTTTAATTGGTATATTGTAATAACTTCGCCACCATGGCCTATTTATTGCCTTACCTCCCTTATCTTACCTCATTTGCACACACTGTATATAGACTTTTTCTACTGTATTATTGATTGTATGTTTGTTTATTCCATGTGTAACGCTGTGTTGTTATATGTGTCGAACTGCTTTGCTTTATCTTGGCCAAGTCGCAGTTGTAAATGAGAACTTGTTCTCAACTAGCCTACCTGGTTAAACTTTTGGTGAAATAAAAATAAATAAATAAATAAAACGCCTGGTGTAGAGGTCCTGGATGGCAGGCAGCTTAGCCCCAGTGATATACTCGGCCGTACGCACTATCCTCTGTAGTGCCTGCGGTCGGAGGCTGAGCAGTTGCCGCACCAGACAGTGATGTAACCAGTCAGGATGCTCACGGTGTTGCAGCTGTAGAACCTTTTGAGGATCTGAGTACCCGTGCCAGATCTTTTTAGTTTCCTGAGGGGGAATAGGCTTTGTCGTGCTCTCTTCACGACTGTCTTGGTGTGTTTGGACCATTCTAGTTTGTTGGTGATGTAGACACCAAGGAACTTGAACCTCTCAACCTGCTCCACTACAGCCCTGTCGATGAGAATGGGGGCATGCTCGGTCCTCCTTTTCCTGTAGTCCACAATCATCTCCTTTGTCTTGATTATGTTGAGGGATAGGTTGTTATTCTGGCACCACCCGGCCAGGTCTCTGACCTCCTCCCTATAGGCTGTCTCGTCGTTGTCGGTGATCAGGCTGTTGTGTCGTCTGCAAACTTAATGGTGTTGGTGTCGTGCCTGGCCACGCAGTTGTGGGTAAACAGGGAGTATAGGAGGGGACTGAGCACGCACCCCTGAGGGGCTCCAGTGTTGAGGATCAATGTGGTGGATGTGTTGCTATCTACCCTCACCACCTGGGGGCGGCCCGTCAGGAAGTCCAGGATCCAGTTGCAGAGGGAGGTGTTTAGTCCCAGGATCCTTTGCTTAGTGATGAGCTTTGAGGGTACTATGGTGTTGAACGCTGAGCTGTCGTCAATGAATAGCATTCTCACGTAGGTGTTCCTTTTGTCCAGGGTGGAAAGGGCAGTGTGGAGTGCAATTGAGATTGCATCATCTGTGGATCTGTTTGGGCGGTATGAAAATTGGAGTGGGTCTAGGATTTCTGGGATAATGGAGTTAATGTGAGCCATTACCAGCCTTTCAAAGCACTTCATGGCTACGGACATGAGTGCTACAGATCTGTAGTCATTTAGGCAGGTTGCCTTGGTGATCTTAGGCACAGGGACTATGGTGGTCTGCTTGAAACATGTTGGTATTACAGACTCAATCAGGGACATGTTGAAAATGTCAGTGAAGACACTTGCCAGTTGGTCAGCACATTCCCGGAGCACACGTCCTGGTTATCCGTCTGGCCCCGCGGCCTTGTGAATGTTGACCTGTTTAGAGGTCTTACTCACGTCGGCTATGGAGAGCGTGATCACACAGTCGTCCGGAACAGCTGATGCTCTCATGCATGCCTCAGTGTTGCTTGCCTCGAAGCGAGCATAGAAGTGATTTAGCTCGTCTGGTAGGCTCGTGTCACTTGGCATCTCGCGGCTGTGCTTCACTTTGTAGTCTGTAATGCCCATCACATAAGATGAGCGTCGGAGCCGGTGTAGTACGATTCAATCTTAGCCCTGTATTGACGCTTTGCCTGTTTGATGGTTCGTCGGAGGGCATAGCAGGATTTCTTATAAGCTTCAGGGTTAGAGTCCCGCACCTTGAAAGCGGTAGCTCTACCCTTTAGCTCAGTGCGAATGTTGCCTGTGATCCATGGCTTCTGGTTGGGGTATGTACGTACAGTCACTGTGGGGACGACGTCATTGATGCACTTATTGATAAAGCCAGTGACTGATGTGCTGTACTCCTCAATGCCATCGGAAGAATCCCAGAACATGTTCCAGTCTGTGCTAGCAAAACAGTCCTGTAGTTTAGCATCTGCTTGATCTGACCGCTTTTTAATAGACTGAGTCACTGGTGCTTCCTGCTTTAATTTTTTGCTTGTAAGCAGGTATCAGGAGGATAGAATTGTGGTCAGATTTACCAAATGGAGGGCGAGGGAGAGCTTTGTATGCGTCTCTGTGTGTCACACCCTGACCTTAGAGATCCTTTTTATGTCTCTATTTTGGTTTGGTCAGGGCATGAGTTGGGGTGGGCATTCTATATTTTGTGTTTCTATGATTTTCTATTTCTATGTTTTGGCATGTGTATGGTTCCCAATCAGGGACAGCTGTCTATCGTTGTCTCTGATTGGGAACCATACTTAGGTAGCTCTTTTTTCCCACCTGTGTTTGTGGGAAGTTGACTTTTGTTTAGGGCACATAGCCTGTAGCTTCACGGTTTGTTTTTGTAGTGTTTGTTGTTTTGTTCGGCGTCATTTTTATCAAATAAAGAGAAAATGTACGCTCACCACGCTGCACCTTGGTCCTCTGCTTTCAACAGCCGTGACACTGTGTGTAGAGTACCTGTCACGTTCCTGACCTGTTTTCTGTTAGTTTTTGTATGTGTTAGTTGGTCAGGACGTGAGTTTGGGTGGGCAGTCTATGTTTTCTGTTTCTATGTTGGTTAATGGGTACCTAATATGGTTCTCAATTAGAGGCAGGTGGTTTTCATCTCCTCTGATTGAGAATCATATTAAGGTAGGTGGTGTCACATTGTTTGTTTGTGGGTGGTTGTCTCCTGTGTCAGTGTCTGTATGTTACGCCACACGGGACTGTTTTCGGTTTTGTTTGTTTGTTCGTTTTATGTAGTCAGTTTTCCTGTTATTGCGTTCTTCGTGTTTCATGTAAGTTCGTCGTCCAGGTCTGTCTACATCGTTTATTTGTTTTGTTAATTATTCAAGTTTAGTTCGTTTTTTCGTCTTGTTTAAATAAATCAGGTCATCACACAACGCTGCATTTTGGTTCAATCCCTGCTCCTCCTCTTCGGATGAAGAGGAGGAGGAAAGCCGTTACAGAACCACCCACCGATCCAGAACCAAGCAGCGTGAGTTCGAGCAGTGGACATGGGAGGACGTGTTAAATGGAAAAGGTTGCTACACATGGGAGGAGATCCGAGCTGGAAGAGATCGCCTTCCATGGGAACAGCTGGAGGCGATTAGGAGAGCGGAGGCAACGGGAGAGAGAGACCGGATTTATGAAGGTACGCGGCTAGCACGGAAGCCCGTGAAGAAACCCCAAAAACTTCTTGGGGGGGGGCTAAGAGGTAGTGGGCCAAGGGCAGGTAGGAGACCTGTGCCCACTTCCCAGGCTAACCGTGGAGAGCGGGAGTACGGGCAGACGCCGTGTTACGCAGTAGAGCGCACAGTGTCTCCTGTACGTGTGCATAGCCCGGTGCGGGTTATTCCACCTCCCCGCACTGGTAGGGCTAGATTGGGCATTGAGCCAGGTGCCATGATGCCGGCTCAACGCGTCTGGTCTCCAGTGCGTCTCCTCGGGCCGGCTTACATGGCACCAGCCTTACGCATGGTGTCCCCGGTTCGCCTACATAGCCCGGTGCGGGTTATTCCACCTCCCCGCACTGGTCGGGCGACGGGGAGCATTCAACCAGGTAAGGTTGGGCAGGCTCAATGCTCAAGGGAGCCAGTACGCTTGCACAGTCCGGTATTTCCGGCGCTACCTCCCCGCCCCAGCCCAGTACCACCAGTGCCTACACCACGCACCAGGCTTCCAGTGCGTTTTCAGAGCCCTGTTCCTCCTCCACGCACTCTTCCTATGGTGCGTGTCTCCAGCCCAGTGCCTCCAGTTCCGGCACCACGCACTAAGCCACCTGTGCGTCTCCAGAGCCCTGTACACACTGTTCCTTCTCCCCGTACTCGTCCTGATGTGCGTGCCCTCAGCCCGGTGCCACCAGTGCCGGTACCACGCACCAGGCAAATAGTACGCTTTGAGAGTCCAGTGTGCCCTGTCCCTGCTCCCCGCACTAGCATGAAGGTGCGTGTCCTTAGCCCGGTGCCTCCAGTTCCGGCACCACGCACCAGGCCTACAGTGCGCCTCATCCGGCCAGAGCCATCCGTCTCCCTAGCGTCATCTGAGCCATCCGTCTCCCCAGCGCCATCTGAGCCATCCGTCTCCCCAGCGCCATCTGAGCCATCCGTCTGCCCAGTGCCGTCTGAGCCATCCGTCTGCCCAGTGCCGTCTGAGCCATCCGTCTGTCCCGAGCCATTAGAGCCGCCCGTCTGTCCCGAGCCGTCAGAGCCGTTAGTCAGTCAGGAGCCGCTAGAGCCATTCGTCAGTCAGGATCTGCCAGAGCCGCCAACCAGACAGGATCTGCCAGAGCCGCCAACCAGACAGGATCTGCCAGAGCCGCCAACCAGACAGGATCTGCCAGAGCCGCCAACCAGACAGGATCTGCCAGAGCCGCCAACCAGACAGGATCTGCCAGAGCCGCCAACCAGACAGGATCTGCCAGAGCCGCCAACCAGACAGGATCTACCAGAGCCGTCAGCCAGCCATGAGCGTCCAGAGCCGTCAGCCAGCCATGAGCGTCCAGAGCCGTCAGCCAGCCATGAGCGTCCAGAGCCGTCAGCTAGTCATGAGCGTCCAGAGCTGCCATGTATCCAGAACTGCCACTCAGTCCAGAGCTGTCTCTCTGTCCGGAGCTGCCCTTCAGTCCGGAGTTGCCCCTCTATCCTGAGCTACCTCTCTATCCTGAGCTACCTCTCTATCTTGAGCTACCTCTCTATCCTGACCTACCTCTCTGTCCTGAGCTACCTTGTCCCGGAGCTGTCCCTTATTTTTGTGTTGCCTCTTATATTAGGTGGGTGGAATAGGAGGGTGGTCATTCTGAGGGGGAGAAGTAAGCTGGGATTGACTATGGTGGGGTGGGGACCTCGCCCAGAGCCTGAGCCACCACCGTGGTCAGATGCCCACCCTGACCCTCCCCTAGACTTTGTGCTGGTGCGCCCGGAGTTCGCACCTTAAGGGGGGGGTTATGTCACGTTCCTGACCTGTTTTCTGTTAGTTTTTGTATGTGTTAGTTGGTCAGGACGTGAGTTTGGGTGGGCAGTCTATGTTTTCTGTTTCTATGTTGGTTAATGGGTACCTAATATGGTTCTCAATTAGAGGCAGGTGGTTTTCATCTCCTCTGATTGAGAATCATATTAAGGTAGGTGGTGTCACATTGTTTGTTTGTGGTTGGTTGTCTCCTGTGTCAGTGTCTGTATGTTACGCCACACGGGACTGTTTTCGGTTTTGTTTGTTTGTTCGTTTTATGTAGTCAGTTTTCCTGTTATTGCGTTCTTCGTGTTTCATGTAAGTTCGTCGTCCAGGTCTGTCTACATCGTTTATTTGTTTTGTTAATTATTCAAGTGTAGTTCGTCTTTTCGTCTTGTTTAAATAAATCATGTCATCACACAACGCTGCATTTTGGTTCAATCCCTGCTCCTCCTCTTCGGATGAAGAGGAGGAGGAAAGCCGTTACAGTACCGATGATCTCAATTTTTTTTCCTCTGGTTGCACATTTAACATGTTGATAGAAATTAGGTAAAACTGATTTAAGTTTTTTTTTTTTTTTTTTTTGGGGGGGTGGATCAGCTTAATATTGCGGAAAGAATGTTGCTTCCAATGTAATTGTCTGCATCATTTCCAATCCCCCATATTTTTTTGGGTAAATATATATATCCATTCACGTATGCATACATATACACATATATACATACACATACCTACATAGACATACATACTTTTTTTTAAAGAGTATACCTTTATTATTATTCCCTGCAAACCCTACCACCGATCCCCCAATTGGAGTAAACTGATAAACATTTCTGTTTTTACCTTCAATTTATACATCTTATACACATTTTACAGACACAGTCTACTTTATAATAGTTCTCTCTTGTTTGTTCTTAGTCCTTCCTCTATTTCTGTTGTCCATCCAGTTTGATTTCCACTTGTAACTGTGCTATTTCACAATAGCTCCGCACCTATACACATTTCACAGATCCCGTATGCCCTACATTGTTTATCTTGTTATTAGTCCCACCCTTCAGCTCCACTCAACCTTTCCCATCTATCTTCCAACATCATCCATTTCGGATTTTTATTTGCCATATATTTTTCAACTGTGCTGTGATGCTTCACAAAAGATTTGAATCTTCCTATTCTCATAGCTTCCACGGATTGTAAATTAAAAATAAACATTTTTGCTAAAATAATTATTATATTATTGATTGATTGACTATGGCTTTTCAAATCCCCCAGTATTGCTATCTGTAGCGTTAGTTCTACGCAAATGTTGCAATTCTTCAACCATTCCTGGACCTGTGACCAAAAACGAGCTACATGCGGACAATACCAAAATAAATGGTCTAATGACTCTGCCTCCTCACAGCAGAATCTACAGAGCTGAGAAGATTGTATCCCCCATATATATAACATTCTATTAGTTGCAAGAATTTTGTACAATAATTTAAATTGAAAAATTCGAAGTTTTGAATCCGGCGTTGTTTTGCGTATCAATTCATAAACCCTGTGCCATGGAATGGGTACATCGAAAATCTCTTCCCAACTATTTTGCAATTTATATGGCACAGCTGTAAGTTTTTTGGTCCTTAAATGAAATTGGTATATGTTTTTATTTATCACACTTTTCTTTAACCATTTATGTTCTTTAATATAAGGCCGACATACAAGTTCCTTACTTTTATCCCCTTCCACCTGCCTCTTCCATTTTTGTGGTAATGCTGCAATTAATTGGTTGTAATTTTGGGTAGAGCAGACATTTCCATATGTCTGTGTTAGCTGCATGTGTGACATTACTCCACCAGTCCTATTTATGATATCATTCACAAAAATTATACCTTTTTTAAACATTTCTTCGATAAATACAGTTTTTTTATCAATTACTATATTTGAATTTAACCACAAGATTTGTTGTACTATTTGTTCCGTCCTTTCAGGTGGATTAAACTGAAATTGCAACCAACTTTCTAAGGCTTGTTTAAAAAATAAAGATATTTTGGAGATTATTTCCTTTTCAAGCAACCGAAAGTGAGCAGGTGTAATCTGAATAAAGGGAAAAAGGCCCTTCTTGAACATAGGATGAGACATTCGTACCAATCTACTAGAGAACCAGTTTGGATTTAAGTATAACTTTTGCATGACTGATGCCTTTAGTGAGAGGTCTAATGCTTTAATATTTAATAATTTCTGCCCTCCGAATTCATATTCGTTATATAAATAGGCCCTTTTAATTTTATCTGGCTTGCCGTTCCAAATAAAATTGAATATTTTTTGTTCATATAATTTAAAAAGCAGGTCACTAGGTGTAGGCAAAACCATAAGCAAATAGGTAAACTGTGATATGATTAAAGAGTTAATCAGGGTGATTTTCCCACAAATAGACAGGTATTTTCCTTTCCATGGTAGCAAGATCTTATCTATTTTTGCTAACTTTCTATAAAAATTTATTGGAGTGAGATCATTTCTTTCTTTTGGGATTTGTATACCGAGTATGTCCACATCACCGTCAGACCATTTAATTGGTAAACTACATGGCAATGTAAAATGTGTATTTTTTAGTGATCCAATACGTAATATGGTACATTTATCATAATTTGGTTTTAATCCAGAGAGGATAGCAAATGTATTTAGATCCTCTAAGAGGCCGTGGAGAGATTCTAGTTGTGGTTTTAAAAGAAAACATGAATCATCAGCGTACAATGACACCTTAGTTTTTAGGCCCTGGATTTCTAATCCCTTAATATTAATGTTTGATCTAATTTTAACAGCTAACATTTCGATGGCAATAATAAATAGATATGCCGATAGTGGACAACCTTGTTTTACTCCTCTAGATAGTTTAAAACTTTCTGAGATGTAGCCATTATTTACTATTTTACACCTAGGGTTACTATACATAATTTTTACCCATTTTATAAGAGATTCCCCAAAATTGAAATATTCTAGGCATTTATATATAAACTCCAGTCGTACTTTATCAAAAGCCTTTTCAAAATCAGCTATGAAAACCAGGCCTGGTGTCCCCGATATTTCATAGTGTTCTATTGTTTCCAGTACTTGCCTTATATTATCTCCAATGTATCGTCCATGTAAAAAACCCGTCTGATTAGGATGAATAATATCTGACAAAACTTTTTTTATTCTATGCGCCAAGCATTTTGCTAGGATTTTTGCATCACAACACTGAAGTGTAAGAGGTCTCCAATTTTTTAAATGGACTGGATCTTTATATATACCACTTGGGTCCTGTTTCAGTAATAATGATATCACACCTTCTTGTTGCGTGTCTGATAATCTATCATTTATATAGGAGTGGTTAAAACAAGCTAATAATGGTCCTTTGAGTATATCACATTTTTTTTTGTATACTTCCACTGGTATGCCATCCAGTCCTGGAGTTTTCCCATCCTTAAAGGCCCCAATTGCATCAAGTAGTTCCTCCTCTGTAATTAGGCCTTCACATGAGTCTTTCTGTACAGATGTTAATTTTACATTATTATTAGGGAAAAAATCCATACAATTAGTTTCAGTTAGTGGAGATGGAGGAGCCTGAAACGAAAATATATTCTTAAAGTACTTTACTTCCTCTTTCAAAATATCATTTGGTGAATCATGCGTGACTCCATCATTTGTAACAAGTTTTAATACGTTTTTTTTGGTAGCATTTCTATATTGAAGATTGAAAAAGAATTTGGTGCATTTTTCCCCATATTCCATCCAGTTCGCTTTATTTTTTGTAATATATTACACTGGATCTTTCTTGAATAAGTTCCTCCATTTCTTTTTGTTTTTCCTCTAACTTATTCTGTGCCTCTATGGTACCGTTTTTATTGTTATCTAACTGTACTGTTAGTCCTTCAATTTCCTTTGTTAATATGGACTCTTTTGATCGAAATTGCTTTTGTTTTATAGATGAGTACTGAATTGCATGGCCTCTAAAGGCACACTTAAAAGTGTCCCATACAATATGGGGATCTGCTGTACCTATGTTATGTCTAAAAAAGTCAGTTATAAATTCTTCTGTCCTAGTTCTAAACAATTTATCATCTAGTAGGCTTTGATTAAATTTCCAATATCCTCGCCCACGTGGAAATTCTGTAAGAGTAATATATATGCCAATTATGTGATGGTCCGACCGCATTCTGTCCCCTATCAAACACTTTTTAACTTTTGGTGCCAGAGAGAATGATATAAGAAAGTAGTCAAGGCGACTAGCTTGATTAAGCCTCCGCCATGTATATCTCACTAGGTCAGGGTATTTAAGTCTCCATATATCCACTAATTCCAATATATCCATGACATTCCTGATTTCCTTAAGTGCCTGAGGGTGATAGTTTGTAGTGTGATTTCCTTTCCGGTCCATAGAGGTATTTAAGACCGTATTAAAATCTCCCACTATAATAATAGAATCTAGTGTTGCTTGTAGAGTTGATACATTCTTATATATATTGTCAAAGAAGCTTGGATCATCATTATTCGGACCGTATAGGTTAATAAGCCATATATGTTTATTGTCCAATAACATATTTAAAATAATCCATCTACCTTGAGGATCTGTTTGGACAAGTTGCACATTTGGATCAAAGTTATTATTAATTAAAACCATCACCCCTTTTGAATTTCTTTGCCCATGGGAGAAATATATTTCGCCCCCCCAGTTCTTTTTCCACAAAACTTCATCTAAAACTGTTGAATGGGTTTCCTGTAAACAGTAGATATTATAATCCTTCTCTTTTAGCCAGGTAAATACTGATCGTCTTTTCTTATTATCTGCTAAGCCATTACAATTGTAACTGGCTATACTTATTTCACCACTTACCATAATGAGACACACCTTTCAATTATTTTTATCAAAATATATGTTTGTAAACGTCCTATTAAAAAGTAACATAATGATTGAGTGTCTATATAGTTGTACCATGACATTTGCATCTCCACTAAGCAAACCTCCAATTGGTCCCCACTATTCCACCCGCCAAAAGCCCCCATCTCGAGTTGGGTTGTCATCCCAATGCCCGGCAGACCACCCCCGACCCCCCGCATCGCACAGCCCCGGACCGACTGGGATCCATCCTTCGAAAAGTGCACACAGCACCATCCACCGAACCGAAGCAGATCCATTGCCAAATGCATTTCCATCGCCCTCACCTCGATTTTTATTACATATTGCTGTGAATCATCCTCTATAGTCCCTAACATCTTTTACTTCTTCCTTCGCAACAGTTGTGGGATACACACATACACCCACACACATTCAGCCCTTACCCCCACACAACCATAAGCTCACCCTCTCAACAATTGCACCATCCCAGAGCCCAACTCAAGATGGGTCATGATTTACAAATGTACTTGCAGTTGCAGCTGCATGAGAAGGCCTGCAAGACCGCGCAAAAAATGGGCATAAATGTAGAGATTTATTTACCATTGTCACATCCTAGATGATGGAGGTCAAATGTACACCTTCTTCCTGAAACACCCACAATACGGTCATCCATTTTGACCATGTTCCCAAGCATCTCCATGCAGTCCGATTGGTTTCGTGCCACCAGGGCCACAATAATATACCCCCTCTCTGAATGTCCGAGTGTGACCCCCTCCCCATGGGTTACTGCAGCTAGTGTTGCCAGCACTGCCACTGCCTGGGTGGGGGCACCCCACCGGAATCCCTACCGGCTAGGTACAAGGTCATCAAGGTTCTCATTAGCAGCTTTGAGAATTTCCTTGTTTATTATGCTCTCCCTTTAGGGGGCTTTGGCTTTGCAGGACCAACCCTGCCAAGCAGGCTCAGAATCTTGAGGGGGCAGTGCTGCTCTTGGTCCCTGACCTCATTTTGGCTGCATACAGACCGCATACAGCATGCACATAAAACAGTTAGGGACTTCTCCTTAGTATCTGGGCCATTCATGTGGGTGTCTAGGGTATAGGGCCATGGACCGTACCATTAAAATAGGATAATAAATAATTAGATATAATTTATTTTAAAAATGTAGTTCCCCATGATAGGACAATAAATAAATAAGACGTGTAATTCATTATAAAAGTATATCCATCATCTGAACAACATTGAAAGCCCTCTCATACCCGGCCCACAGCAATACACTGGCTCTGGGATATGCAACTATTTCATTACTCACTCACTCAACTTTCCAAACATAACAAATAAAAATAAAACACACCACACCATCCACACATACTGTGCCTTCTGTTTACTTAGTTTGTATCTTCACTATATAGAAATAGTGCTTGTGTTCAATTAGTTATATGTGAAAATTTATAGAAAAGCTATATTTTGTATTGTATTGTTACAATCAGTAACCGGGCTTGAATTGTGTTTATTTTCCTCATCTATGAGAACTTTGTAATTTTTAAAATAACCATGGAGTAATCTTTGTGTCTCTGAACAACTGGTTATCAATATATAGTTTATCAACGACGAGAGCTACTCGTTTCGCTTTTAATCTATTTTCTTTGAAAATTGGATACAGAACTTTGCGCCGTTCTGCAATTTCTTTCGGAAACTGATCATTCATGCCAATTTTGGTCCCAGCAAGTCTTTTACCCAGGCTTTTAACCATTATTTTATCTTTAAATTAAGCAAATTTGGCAACGATTGGGCGTTCGTACCTCTGCCCTCTCTGTCCGAGGCGGTGTACACGTTCAAGTTGGATCTTATCGATAACTTCGCGCGGTATCTGAAGCGCTGCAAAAAGGAACTCTCTAACTACAGATTCAGGAACCTCTCCTTCTTTCTCTTGGATACCTGTAAGTACCAAATTCTCTCTCATGGATCTAGTTTGTATGTCCAGTAAGCATTCCTTCAGAACGTTGTTCTCCTTTTTAAATTCATTCATTTCGGTTTCAATCTTATTGACCGTCCCTTTTAGCGCGTGTGTTTCCTTCTCCAAAGCCGCAGCTTTTTCATCACTCATCTCTAGGCTTGCCTTCAACTCTTTTATATCTTTACTAACTAATTCAAGTATACCCAGTTTGTCATTTATTGATTTTAACAGATCGGTTTCGACCTTTACCATTCCCGGTGGTGAGAATATTAAGTCATCCGTGTCGGTTGAGGAGTCACGTTTTCGTTTTTGATTCGGTTCCCCTGTCTTATTCTCCGTCATGTTTGGGTGTTGCTTGTTTTCGTAATATTTGTCGATAAATGTCTCTAGTCTTAGGATTTGTTTTGTGTTATTATCCAGATTGAAGGTTATCACCCACCAGATTATTTAGTGCTAATATTTTAGTCTAATTTAGCAGATATTTCGAATATTATGTTTTATCTTGAGGTGCTCTACATAACTTCGTTCAGTCCGCCATTACCTTTACGTTACCTTTACGTCCGCCGTCTACGTCCTACCTGCGCCTACGTCCTACCTGCCTTCTTACACTTGATAAACTACAAAACAAATAAACAGAGCATCCAGGCTCTGTTGAAGAGGATTTAAGTTTCCCTGCATTAGTCCCCGGCCACTAGGAGCACCGCCTCTGGGTGAGCGGTTTCCTATTTGCTTATTTTCTTATACAGCTGACTGAGTGCTGTCTTAGTGCCAGCATCCGTCTGCTGTGGTAAATAAACAGCCAAGAAAAGTATTGATGAAAACTCTCTTGGCAAATAGTGTGGTATACAGCTTATCATAAGATACTCTACTTCAGGCGAGCAAAATCTCGAGACTTTCTTAGATTACGTGCACCAGCTGTTGTTTACAAATATGCACAGACCGCCCCCCCTCGTCTTACCTGAGTGTACTGTTCTATCTAGCCAGTGCAGCGTATATACAGCTAGCTGAATATCCATAAAGTATAAAGTATGTCATCATTCAGCCACGATTCCGTGAAACATAAGATGTTACAGTTTCGGATGTCCCGTTGGTAGGATATTCGTGACCGTACCTCGTCTAATTGTCCAATGATTGTATGTTGACGAGTAATACTGACGGCAATGGCAGCTTTCCCACTTGCCGTCTGCGGAGCCTTACGAGGCACCCCGCTCTGTGTCCTCTATACCTGCGTCTCTTTCTCTTGCCAATGACGAGGATTTCGGCCTTGTCGGGTGTTCGAAGTACATCCTGGGCATCCTGCTTGTTGAAGAAAAAATCTTTGTCTAATCCGAGGTGAGTGATCGCTGTCCTGATATCCAGAAGCTCTTTTTTGTTGTAAGATACGGTGGCAGAAACATTATGTACGAAATAAATTACAAATAACGTGAGAAAAAAACACATAGCACAATTGGTTAGCCTGTAAAACTGTTGCCATTTCTTCTGCGGCCATTTTATAATTTGTCTAGAGGCTTAAAACATTTTCTTTAACCTGTCTCCTCCCCTTCATCTAAACTGATTGAAGGGATTTTAACAAGTGACATCACTAAGGGATCATAGTTTTCACCTGGATTCACCTGGTCATGGTGTCCTTAATGTTTTGTACACTCAGTGTATGTACATTGGGCAGCAGTCTCTAAGGCTAGTAGCAGTGACTAAGGTTCAGGGCAGGGTACTGGGCGGAGGCCGGCTTGTGGTGACTGTTTAACAGTCTGATGGCTTGGAGATAGAAGCTGTTGCTCAGTCTCTCTGCAAAACTTCATTTCTCCAAATTCAGATTAGATTTTTGTTCAGTACCAGAGGGGGATCATGGGTAGTGAGGCCAGAGTTTAGACAACTAGGCCCAGACTACCAGTTCTATGGGTCAATAGTACACTGGTAAGCAGTGCCCACAAGGGCCCGGTTGGCGTTAGTGCTAGACTATTGTCACGAGGGTAGATCTCTGATTGTAGAGGGACATCCTGTCGGTATGGTGCAGGTTGGGACAGATGAAGCATGGCAGAGGGGGAGGAGTGACGGGATGGAGGGATGGCAGGAGAAGCAGATGGAGGAAGAATGTAACAATGCTGCACCCTTGCAGCCGGGGAACCAGAGGATAGACAGAATGAGAAAAAGAGGGCAGAGGAGGACAGAGGAGTGTGTGATAAATGTGTTGTTTTGGCTACGCCTGATTAGACAGCTGAATTGTGACCTGTGGCGGGCAGATCTGGCCGTGCCAGGCAGTGCCTCTGGGACAGGCTTTTCACATACTAATCTGCCCTGACCCCCAGGCCCTTACAAGGCCAACGACAGGCGGGCAGCAGGGCACAGTGGCCAGTAGATAACCCCCAACAGTAGCTTCCCTCCTAACAACACCCATAATGATACCAGGGCAACACATGTCATGTGGACTGGAGCTGGGGGGTAGACAGGATGGGGTCTACTGGGATGATGGTTGTCTGCACCGACTACAGTACAACCACCATTCAAATGATACTCATGGAAGTGGAGGCTGATACATTGGATTCTAATAATGTAAGTTTAATACTCTTTATCCCGACCAACATTTATATTTACCTCAATCCAAGAGCCAAACTGTTCTCGCACTTTTCTTTAACCTCTATCACTTTCCCAAAATCCCCTCTTCCAACCAACCGCCTATCAGACCGTGGTTTTTAATGCAAGACTGTGCTTAAGGGTATTCAAAGTTAGAATAGTCCCAAAATGACTGACTACTTCAAAGGCTCCGTGTTTAGAAACAAACTCCCGCGGTGGCGGGCCTGGAGTATTGGGTTATGGAGAGCTTGCCAACATAGTATTGGTCTAAGGGGCATTGCCATTCACGTAAAATTGTGTGTCTATGCCTAATGTGGGATGGAGTAAAATATCAGGACAAAGTACTCTACCAGAAAATATGTAATGAGAGAGAGAGACATCCATCCATCCATCCAACAAACAAACAAACACTCGGGGGCAAGTGGCAGACACGTCTGAGACATGAGGTGATATCCACCTGCTCACCAGGATGTAAATTGACAGACTGGCTCTTCCATGGTGGAGTCTGAGGCACCTGGGGTCTATCACCACAATCTCCGTCTGTCTCTATAGAAGTCTGCTCTGCATCTCAAATGTCACCCTTCCCCCTATATAGTGCACTACTTTTGACAAGGGCCCATAGGGCTCTGGTCAAATGTAGTGCACTATATAGGAAAATAGGCTGACATTTGGGACGCATCCCTGCTCCCCCATCTCCCTCACTCCCCAGCCAGTCCAAAGCCAACGATCCCTGAACCACTCAAATACTGCAACAGCAGGTGCAATTTCATCAAAATAGGCCATAACTGTCAGCATCATGGAAAATGATGACGCCCATCTGTTAACTACAGTGTGTGTTATTTTGCAAGAATTGATTGTGGTACGTTTGAGGTAGGCTAAACACTATTATTACGTCTGATCCTTTCTTTCAGCGTTTGTTGGAAAGTGTCATGACACGTCAATGAAGGTGTAACGGCACTTTTCTCTTCCTGACTTGGCCTCATGAGAATAAGCATCAGCTGAGTGTCTGAGTCACAAAGATCCTATTACATTTCTATAGGTAATTCTATAGTCTGAGTAATGTAATTTACTAAAAAGAGAGAGGAAGTCAGACTCAGTGGAGGGTAGGACCATCCTCCTCAGTGAATTTCAAAAAAATTAAAAAGGTAAAACACTGAAAATGTTATCCTTTTTAGATAAAACTATACTAAATATATTCACGTCACCAAATAATTGATTAAAACACACTGTTTTGAAATGAAGGTCTACAGTAGCCTCAACAGCACTCTGTAGCATAGCACCATGGTGTAGCTGGAGTTCTCACCCCCTTCCATAGACTTACACAGTAATTATCACAACTTCCGGAGGACATCCTCCAACCTATCAGAGCTTAATTTCTTCAAAAATGAAGGAGAAGCAAGAGAGAGAAAGAGGGAGTGTCTTTTTTTTTCAGTTTCCCTTACTTAGCTAGCAAATGCAGCTGGCTGTTTAGTTACTCAAACACCCGGCTCAAACAGAGGGATGCTATGTTAGCTAGCTGGCTATGACAGTAGTTCTATTAGCTATGTTGACTCGGACGTTACTTTAGCTAATATGGTGACAACGATGTAGGCTGTGTGTAGCGGTTATGACATGGTTTGGCTTGGAAAGGTTTTTTAGCCTGGTCACATACAGCTGATGTGTTGTTCATTGAAGTCCACAAACAAAGGGAAAAGGTGAGAGGAGTAGAGTGCATTAAGGCGAGAAGGAATACAAAGTGGCTACTATGAAAGTGAACTGTGTTTATGCGTGATCAGGGGTGCATTCGTTCTGCCGATTCTGTTAAAATGTTTCTTAAACGGAAGCAAACGAAACGGGGATAAAAATACCTGAATTGATCAAATGGAAACTCCCGTTTGCAACTGTTGGACTAATGATTACATCATAGATAAGCTAGATGCAGGCAAGAGTGTGCAAGGGGGTATTGAATGTGTCACTGTCTGTCCATGTGTCACTGTCTGTCATATCAAATTTTTCTCTCAACCTACGTTGTAAACTTTCATTCATAGGCTAGGTTGTAGCAACCTTATCATGAGTATAGGGAGAATTTGAGTATCATGTAGTAACCTAAACCTATCAATGTTACATGGAACTGGGTGAATGGGATATAAATGACAGTCATCCAACATGCTGTAATAGAAAAAAGGCCATGCTCATGATTTTTTTTTATCCTCCTCATAAACGGCACTGGTCAGAATGATAGCGGACTGGGCTGTAATAGTCATTAATGGCTGACTAGCTGTTGTTCCACACTGAATATGACTTTCTAGAGTAATAAGAACAGACAAGATGTTGTGATTTGCTTCCAATTTGAGAGAGCACTCATGCACACGCACACACGCACGCACACACGCACGCACGCACGCACGCACGCACGCACGCACGCACGCACGCACACCAAACATTTAAATGACAGAGCAAACAACATTATGAAAACACTGCCTAATGGGAAATATAGCTATTCAAATATAATCTAGGAGGCCTATGTTTCAGGAGAAACATTGATTTCATTAATACAACTCAGCCTGGAAGAAAGCTAATTGAAAAACCCAACAGCTAATGTTTCCATGTTTATGCATACCCAACGTGGTACATATCTCAGGGTAATTCTTATTATTCTATACGTAAATCTGTGACACTCCATTTAGTATATGTTACGTTACGTAAGGCTACATTATGAATGGAATAGCGGTTGTACAATATCATCTGAATTAGAGGACGTATAGCAGGTATCATCAACTAGATTCAGCCATGGGCCAATTTTTTCTTGAGCAGAAGGTCAGGGGGCCCAAATATAATTACTAATCATTTGTTGACTGCAAATTGACCGCAAGAAGCCCAAACAGATATAATATTTTAGTAAAACAATCATTTCAAACCTTACTTACATTTGTATACAATCATATATCTCTCTCTATGATTTCCAAAATAAAAATTCTGACGTATAGTATCATACGTCTAACACGATCTTACAACAGCATACGAATTGGATAATGTAACTAATCATATATCTTGGAGGACATATAGTATTGTACGTTTTTATCTGAGACCAGAGTGCCTTTTGAGTCGTAACAACAAAGGAGAAGCTGGTTGAGAGAATGCCAAGAGTGTGCAAAGCTGTCATAAAGGCAAAGGGTGGCTACTTTGAAGAATCTTAAATATAAAATATATTTTGATTTGTTTAACACTTTTTTGTTTACTACATGATTCCATATGTGTTATTTCATAGTGTTGATATCTTCACTATTATTCTACAATGTAGAAAATAGTAAAAATAAAGAAAAGCCCTGGAATGAGTAGGTGTGTCCAAACTTTTGACTGCCACTGTACATTTAATTTGACACATTCCAGCACATATTGATGTGGATGGTGGTGATGATGACAACAATGATGATGATAATGGTAATGATGATTATGGCCATAACCAACATTAGTTCCCGAAACACGTATTTGATTTGAGAATACTGTACATTGACAAGCAATGTGTCAGTAAGCAGAAATGTAAAAACAGATGTGGATAGAGGTGATGACGATTATGATAATGATGATGAGTGATGACTATTACAATGACAATGATGATGATGGGCATCTGACAAGCAGTGAATCTTGCCATCACAAATAAATATTTGTCCTAGCCATATTGAGAATACTGTATGTTTACAGGGAATTTGTCAGTAACCATAAATGTGGAATAGGCTAAAGACGGCGATTAGGCTAGAGAGGCCGGCGAGGGATGTAAGCCCAGGTGCATTCTGGGATTGAACCCTCGCCATGGGCCCTGATTCAGCTCCATCCTGCATTAATTGAGTTTTTGCATTTCTCTACGATAAAACCCTGGCAACCGGATTCCAGCTTCTCTATGGCCAGTGATACAGATTTGATTTCCAAACAGGCCGGAGCCCGGGCTACAAAAGAGACAGCTGAAAGAGACTAAGGGGATATAGAAGGCTCCTTTTGTTTCAGACCGCCAGCTGCCTTCCCCCCAGTCAACATGCTCTTTCATGTGGAGCCACAGAGAGAGAATGTGTGTGAGACACAGAGACACAGAGAGACACAAAGACAGAGAGCGATAGGGATGGAGAGAGAAAGGGAGAGAGAGAGCCATGGACACATAATGCAGACAGGCCCCAGAGAGAGATAGAGAGAGAGGGAGAGAGGCTAGAGCTATATCCACCTCTATAGGTAACCTAACCGGATCTCAGCATCAACACATCCCTTTGATATGATGCTGTACTGTCCAACTGGACAAGGCCATTCATTCATCCTTGATTAGATGGCTGTGAAAAGTTGAGTTTTTTCCTACATGAAAAGATCCTTTGACCGTTTGCAGTCAAATCCCTCTGAAAAAGGCAACAATTAGTTGTAAGCATCTTAACATAATAGGAAGACTGGTCTCTCAGGTAGCCAACATGAATGTGTTTTAAACAGTGGCGTCATTTCGGGTGAGTTATAACGTTGAAGCTCATTTACTGCATATATACACAATTTAAAAACTCTAAAATGCTATTTGGAGAACAGCAAAAACAAGCTACATTTACTCTAGCCATTATCACCTTGGCTACTTTAGCTTCATTCCCCTAAAGCTTCTTTGTGATAGGGGGCAGCATTTTCACTTTTGGATGAATTGCGTGCCCATAGTGAACTGCCTCCTACTCTGTCCCAGATGCTAATATATGCATATTATTATTACTATTGGATATAAAACACTCTGAAGTTTCTAAAACTGTTTGAATGATGTCTGTGAGTATAACAGAACTCATATGGCAGGCAAAAACCTGAGAAAAAATCCAAACAGGAAGTGAGAATTCTGAGGCTGGTCGATGTTCAAATCATCGCCTATTCAATTCCCTGTAAGATATGGATCTGTTTGCACTTCATACGCCTTCCACTAGATGTCAACAATCTGTAGAACGTGGAATGAAGCCTCTACTGTGATGTTGAGCCGGATGGGAGGTGTTTCAGTCATTGCTCTGGCAGAATGCCAGTTCCTGGTCACGCGCGTTCCAAACGATATCGTCTTGCTTTCCATAACTTCTAGAGACACAAAGGAATTCTCCGGTTGGAACGTTATTGGATAGTTATGATAACAACATCCTGAAGATTGATTCTCTACTTAGTTTGACCAGTTTATTCGACCTGTTATATAACTTTTTGAAGTTTTTGTCCGAGTTCGCCTGCATCTGCGCGAGCATTTGGACATGTGGACTAAACATGCTAGCAAAAGTAGCTACTTAGACATAAGTAATGGACATTATCGAACAAAACAACGATTTATTGTGGAACTAGGATTCCTGGGAGTGCATTCTGATGAAGATCATCAAAGGTAAGGGAATATTTATGATGTCATTTCGTATTTCTGTTGACTCCAACATGGCGGAGAAATGTTGTTATATCTGAGCGCCGTCTCAGATTATTGCATGGTGTGCTTTTTCCGTAAAGTTTTTTTGAAATCTGACACAGCGGTTGCATTAAGAACAAGTGTATCTTTAATTCTATGTAAAACATGTATCTTTCATCAAAGTTTATGATGAGTATTTCTGTTATTTGACGTGGCTCTCTGCAATTTCTCCGGATATTTTGGAGGCATTTCTGAACATGGCGCCAAAGTAAACCGAGATTTGTGGATATAAATATGCACATTATCGAACAAAACATAAATGTATTGTGTAACATGATGTCCTATGAGTGTCATCTGATGAAGATCATCAAAGGCTAGTGATTAATTTTATCTCTATTTCTGCTTTTTGTGACTACTATCTTTTGCTGGGAAAATGGCTGTGTTTTTCTGTGGCTATGTACTGAGCTAACATAATCGTTTGGTGTGCTTTCGCCATAAATCCTTTTTGAAATCAGACATGTTGGCTGGATTCACAACATGTGTAGTTTTAATTTGGTGTCATTCATGTGTGATTTCATGAAAGATTGATCTTTATAGTAATATATTTGAATTTGGAGCGCTACATTTTTTCTGGCTTTTGGCCAAGTGGGACGCTACCGTCCCACATATCCCAGAGATGTCCCCTAAGAAGTCAAACAGCAGTTACTTAGCCATCTACAGTCATCTTCCACCTCCGGACTTATAAAAGAAAGTCGCGCTGTTCACTGCAGCTGCATCAGCTCGATGAGCTCTAAAGCCAGCCAGCCCCGAGGAGGAGTCTGCATGGTCTTAAAACCTGCCAGCTATTACCTCTAAATTGCATTTGCCTTTTATTCAGGATTGGAATGATTTTTGTAGCCTATTTGAAATTGTTGCTGTAGAGCTAGGGTATAGCGACTGCCATACCCAATTGACAACCCTGTTTTCAAAGCGGATTAAAACATTCTGGTTTAGATGCAGTGTTCAGGTGGTAAATAAATCCCAAACTGGCTCTTACTGGCAGGAAATTAAGTTAATAACATAACTGAGATGTTGACTCAGATAACATAAAGCACTATTCAAACGGCATTTATTGCAAATACCACAGGGAATGCTGAAACTCTAAGAGAGGTGGCGGACATTGATAGAAGGAGAAAATGCATTATAAAAGACATCAAACCCATTTCCATATTCAGGTGAGTGACAATCAAACAACTGCCATCCACAATAACACTCGACTTAAAATAACAAAATTGGAGTTATTAGCCGATGGTGAGACTATTATGCTTATATAGACTTTTAACCAAAAGTGTGTTGGGTTAGGGTCCCAGGCAAAGCCCTGCAAATAATAACCTCTGACAATGCTTAGTTTATATCAGCTTAACTGAAACATTTTGGGAACAATATTGGAATGTGCAGTGGTGTGTAGATTGATAAACAGCAGGACAAACATACTCAGATTGACACAAAATGAGAGCAGCAGACTGGAAAGAAAGAGGGTCGTAAAGAAGGAAAAACACAGGAAGTGATGAAGTGGCCGTACACTCATCTCCTCAGCTCTGCCTCTCCTCTGGCCGGGTAGGTACTTCTCTCTCAGGGCTGGCTGTGAAACTATACAGCTTCTTTCTTGTGATCTCCTCTCTTTCCCGACAATCTCTATCCAGCCCAGGAGCAAACCTCTGTGAAATTGTGTTGTTTCCTCTCACTACATCTAGAGCACCACAGAGCAAATGCTGCCTGCAACCCCCTTACTTAACGTAGCAGTAGTAAAAAGACGGCTGAGTGGAGTCCCCACATCCGTTTTTCAGGAGAAACAGACGTTAGGTTGGAAATACTGTATCCCTGAAAACCGGAAACATCCGCTTTCTACCGACCCTGCGGAGAGTGGCAAACCCCTAACTTTAATGTTAAAGACAATAAAATGAAAAGGTTGGCATTACAAATGGAACCCTATTCCCTATTTAGTGCACTACTTTTGACCAGGTCCCATAGGGCTCCACACAATGACTGACTACAGAGTGGACCAAGGACAAACAAAACGAATAAAGAGTGATGATGACTAGGCTGTTTGATTACGATATATTTCACAACTATGACCAGGGGTTAAAGAAAGGCGGTACCGGCAAAAGAAATAGAGTGGGTACCCCGTATCGGCAAAACATTTAATTATCACAAGAATTAAAACAAAATATCAATAAAACTGTAGGCTATTACACCATGATTAATCATTACCGCATGTCAGAGGCATGAACAATGTGCGAATGGACTTGAAAACGGGTGGTATAGCCTACGCTCCAAAATGTGATGTGGTTAGACTAGAACACTGACATTTTGCCAAAGCAGAGATGAGTGACTAACACCGAGACACGCGCGGATAGCAGTGGACACAAATTCTGGCCTAATGACAATCGCCAAAGGTCATTACACTTTTTGATGTTTTGTGTAACAGATATCTCTTTCCATTCACCACTGTTTGGAGGCTGGAGATATGTTATGAGTGGATGAACGTGCACAGGTAGCCTGGTAAAGGAGCACTTTGAAGTGATTGTCTGATGATCAGATGAAAACACCATGAAAAGATAATACATTTTAAAAGTTAAATGGCATATCTTTACGACTAGGCCCACAGAGATCCTACTGAATTAGTTACGCGCAAGCGCGTGCACATATAGCAGGTCCCGTACCGGGAAGAAATGTACTCTACTTTCACCCCTGACTATGACTAACATAGCTATAACCTATAGCCAATACTGTCAAACACTTGTCTAACTGCAGAATACAGTATTACGGTTGTAGTGATAGGTCAGTGTGCTTAGGCATGTTTGTACTGTTCTATCCCTATAAACCCCTTAAATGGTATCTGAGTGAGTTGGATATCATACATTATTTTACAGCATTTCCCTCCTTCACTCTGAAGTTAAGCTCCCTCGGTGGAGGCACGGCACTCAGATGGTAAATTGGCACCAGAGGCTGAGATTAAGACAAGCCATTAGAAACGCATACAACTTTATCAGCTATTTGGGCTTCATCTTACCTCCTCCCAGCCCTATCACAAGTGACAACAAAGTCAGTTGGAGGGGAAACAGCAAGTTTTATTAGGGAAGAGTAGTGTCATTAGTGTAAGATATAAGGCCAGCACCAGTCCTAAAGCAGTGATATGAGGATTTACAGAATGCTGTACTGCATCTTTCCTTACAGAATATTCAGAGCCAGACTGCCATGTCCGGAAGCTAAAACGCGTCTAATTAATACTTAGTGAGGCATCATTTGGCAAAGTTTAAAACATAATCCCAATTCCTCAGAGGAGGAAATGGCTTTCCACACTTCAGCTGTACTATTTTGCATCGCATTATCTTTTTTCCTGCCACCTTTGAGGTGGCAAGAAAAGCTAGGAGTTATAACCAACCAAGAAAAGTCAGAAGGCAGCTCTTTACCGCCTTCTTACAGCAGACTGCTTCTTCAGTGGACAGCAGACTTGTCAAACTCCTGAGTAATCAGGAATAACGCCATTAACATACTGTAACACTTCAATATCCTCAAGCAGAGGTGGGACCAAGTCACTATTATTCGAGTCACAAGCAAGTCTCAAGTCACAAGCAAGTCTCAAGTCACAAGGTTCGAGTCTCAAGTCGAGTCCCAAGTAGAACGGGTCAAGTCCAAGTTGTGCATTATAAGAGCCGAAGTCGAATTCAAGTCGAATCACAAGTTTAAGTCAAGTCTCAAGTCAAGTAAAAACAAAATCTATACATGCAACGACTTGTTCAACTACAAAACTGTGTCTATTTATTGAGTCTACCAGACAGCCCTTTTCATTCTTTTGTTTAATTGTAAAATAGGGACATGTAGCAGTCATAAGGCAATGACACCAGCAGAAGGCAAGGCAGGTTGACAAGCTCAGAGTGTACATTTATTTACAGATCTTGTTGATCCATATCATACAAAATATACAAGTAGCTTTACCAAATTTACATGGGCAATAGCCCAAAATAAATAGCCTGTATCAGGCTGTCCTATCTGAACGGACACTGGTAGAGGGCAAGACTGTACAGCCTCCCCTTGAGAAACCAAATGGAACCTGTCTAACAGGAGCTCACACAGGTACTGTAGGCCTACATAATATAAGCACTTGGTCCCCAGGCCCATACAATTACAACCAATAAACTGCTTATCTTCTTAAGTGTAGGGGGCAGTATTTTCGTTTTTGGCTAAAAAACGTACCCATTTGAAACTGCCTATTTCTCAGCCCCCGAAACTAGAATATGCATATAATTGTCAGATTAGGATAGAAAACACTCTAAAGTTTCCAAAACTGTCAAAATGTTGTCTGTGAGTTTAACAGAACTGATATTGCAGGCTAAAACCTGAGGAAAATCCAATCAGGAAGTGCCTCTGTTTTTGAAACCTCTCTGTTCTTATGCATCCCTATCACCCATTTAAAGGGATATCAACCAGATTCCTTTTTCTATGGCTTCCCTAAGGTGTCAACAGCCTTTAGACATCGTTTCAGGCTTTTATTTTGAAAAATGAGCGAGAACGATCACATTGCGTAAGTGGATAGGTGGGGGCTCTCAGAGTGAGTTGTGCGCAACAGAGAAAAGCGGCCATTGTTACTCCCTGTCCTATTGAAAAACCAACACTCCCGGTTGATATATTATTGAATAGATATTTGAAAAACAACCTGAGGATTGATTATAAAAAACGTTTGACATGTTTCCGTGGACATTATGGATATTATCTGGAATTTTTGTCTGCGTTGTCGTGACCGCTCTTTCCTGTGGATTTCTCAGCATAACGCGCCAAACGAACGGAGGTATTTGGATATAAAAATATCTTTATGGAACAAAAGGAACATATGTTGTCTAACTGGGAGTCTCGTGAGTGAAAACATCCGAAGATCATCAAAGGTAAACGATTAATTTGATTGCTTTTCTGATTTTCGTGACCAAGTTACCTGATGCTAAGTGTACTTAATGTTTTGTCGAGCGATCGATAAACTTACACAAACGCTTGTATTGCTTTCGCTGTAAAGCATAATTTCAAAATCTAAGACGACAGGTGGATTAACAAAAGGCTAAGCTGTGTTTTGCAATATTGCACTTGTGATTTCATGAATATGAATATTTTCTAGTAATATTATTTGACTGTGGCGCTATGCTATTCAGCTTTGCTGATGACAATTATCCCGGATCCGGGATGGGTGGTTCAGAAAGGTTATACAATGTAAAAGGCAATTTCCACATCTATTGTTACATTCGTCTTAATCAGACCTAATGATATATCAACAACACGCAACAATCATTTTCTCTTATTCAAAGTTCTGACTCCAAAGTGTGGAGTGCAGGCCACGTAGCTGTAATGAATACTCAGGGGGGATAAGGTGTTGATTCACGCACAGAGCGCTGCAGATGTTTATTAGGCCTTCGCAGGAATCGTGGTCGCAGGTAGGCAGTCAAAAACAAACAATATCTCACAACCATACAAACATAAAGAACTGAACTGAATAGGGAGCTGATGAGACCAATTGAGAAACGAACACAGGTGAAATCAATTACCAAAAATGAAAGACAGAGCTACGTTCCAGAACACAAAGAAACAGGGCTATGTTCAAGAACACAAAGAAAAAGAACACAAAGTTGACTAAGAAAAGAAAAGCAGAACCAGTAGCCTATTTCTATGCGCACTGAGGTGAGCATGCTCCTATTACGCGCATCCAAATTGACATAGACATAGGACACAGACACATGGAACTCTGACATAACCCAGGAAATATGAACAAAGGAAACCATACATTGAATAAAAAGTATTTTGCGAACATTCATGTGCACAATAAACATTGTGCCCACTCAGAGCAGGGTAAGAAATGGTTGGCTATAAAATGAAAATGTATTTTAGGTCTATCAAACATGAAACACAAATAACTACATGTTGGAATAAACGGTACGGGAACGGAATGATAAAACGCTAGCAATTATCGTAGTTGTTACGCACGCCTCTGAGAAGAGGGAACGCAACTCCCTGCTACAACTCAACTCTCTGAAGTGCAAGAGGTATGGACTGTAGGTGCGAGTAAGGATGACACAAAAGCAGAATTTACCGTTTACTAGAATTTATTTTCTTACACGGTAATATGGGGAAAAGGGGCTGGACGGAACCAAAGCAAAGAAAGTAAATATCAAAGTTCCCCCTCTCCTATCTAACCTGCCTACCCACTTAACTTACCTAACTTAGCACCACCTGGTGCCCTAACCAAAATACAGGGGGTGGTCCGCCCAGGTCTTACCTAGTGTGCCTAGACAGTAAATATACTACGGGTATATGTATGCCCTCGGGCCTCTTGCCTAAGCACTCCCAAAGTGCCTTCTCCTTCCCCCCTGGGAACAAATGAAACAGAGTAATTATTAATGATTTCACAAACACTCACAAACACAGGACATAGAAAAACTGCTACCAACAACAACAGTACATACCACACTTTCTGATACACAACCCACACTATATCACAATCTAATTTTTCTCTCTCTCAATCTCCAAATCTCTACTCCTTATCTCATCTCTCCTCTCCCTCAATCTCTAATTTCTCTTGATCTCTCCAAAATATTCAATTCTATCTTTTATCTCCAAATCTCTACTCTCTATCTCATCTCTCTCCTCTCTCTCCAATCTCCCTCCTTCTAATGATTTCTCTCCCTCCAAAAAAGATCTCCTCTCTACTGAACAGAACACTGGTTTTTATATCTTCAGGTGGCAATGTTAATTAGTCAGCTGCTTCTTGACGAGGGGGCGGGGTCAGCTCCAATCACCAATTAGCCTGGGGTCGACCAATCAGCTGGTTGGGGAGTATTTCAGGAAGCCATCTCCTGAAACACACACACTCAAATACAAAACAGAACACAGAAACTGGGGAACGTAACACGCCCACCACAAAAATTGCAAACATACAGTTTGTAATAACAAAACCCAACGCTTCCCCAGTTAGTAAACCCGTGATAGAGCGTCAGCAACCACATTCGCTGAGCCCTTCACATAGGCTATCTGTACATTATATCTGTAAGAACTGGTTACCTGACCTGGTTTTCGGCAATGGACCTACACAATCAACTATCACTCTTTCAAACGGTTCCCCCACCACAGGAATCGGGCAGAGCGGTGCTCTAGGAACTGTTTGATTCGCTTTCCCAGTGAGTTGACATATGTGACATGTTCTACAAAATTGGACCACATCAGACTTCAAACCTGGCCAAAAAAAATGTTGAAGGACCCGGTTATAAGTCTTTGTGATCCCCAAATGTCCAGACCACGCCTGGTCATGGGCGAGTGACAACACCTGCTGTCGGAACGGTGTAGGAACAACCACTTGACACACTTCACTCCAGTCATTAACGGTGTCATGAGCTGCCCATTTACGCATCAGAACACCTGCTTCCATAAAGTAGGCAGTCTCTCTAGTTTTAGCTTCCTCTATGGAAATTACTGAAGCAAAACACTTGCGAAGACTGGCGTCTCCTTTTTGACATTCAATCACCTTCTCAGGGGTGACAGACAAAAGAATGTCATGTAATTGGGGCGCGATTTCGCAGTCCCCTTCCTTAGTTTTCACAGGAGTAAAAACTGTCGGACTTGCAGAAGGAATACTCGGTGCATTGTCTTCTACTTCAACATTCTCAAAAATGGAACTAGCCAAATCCACCACATCTCCAAGCTTGCGAGATTGTGCCCTCGTTAAGACACAAGCAGGAAAAACATGTGGAAATGCTTGAACCAATTTCTCATCTGCAATTTTGATTTCTGGGTTGTCTACTACCTCTAACACAGGAGTAACGTTACCACCAGCAATATCATTCCCTAATAGCAATGTGACTCCTTTTACTGGCAGTGTAGACACTACACCAACACGGAAACGTCCTGATACCAAGTCTGACACTAAGTGGACCCAGTGTAATGGTACAGGTACTGTTTTTGTCTCTATCCCCTGTAATATAACATGCGAGCCACAATACGTTTCAGGAGACCAGGGTAAAGCATCAGTAATAATTACTGACTGCGCCGCCCCGGTGTCTCGTAAGATTTTAATTGGCTTTTGATCAGCTTGTTCTCCAGTTAAGGAAACACAACCAGTAGAGATAAACGGAGCATAAACAGGATCCGGTTTCTCAAATGCTGAATCAATACCTCGGACCAACGGACGAGCCAAAGACTTGACTAAACCCAAACTTTTCCTTTTTGGGGATGGTGACTGGGACTGTTTCGGTTTATTTTTCAAAACTGGGCAGTCCGCAATCACGTGACCCTTTTGGTGACAGTAAAAACATTCACGGATCTCATGAAAAGGCTTGTCAGAGGAAAAGCGACCTGAATGAGGCACTGATGACGTAATCAGTCTACCTTCAAAACGAGGTGCACCAAAGACAGTCTTGTGTGTCAAAGCGTACTCATCTGCCAACACTGCTGCCTGGGCCAATGTCACCACTTTCTGTTCATTTAAATGAACTACAATTCTATCAGGGAGGTTGCTTTTAAAATCCTCCAACAGCATCAACTCCCGAATATCAGCAAATGTGTTAGCTTTGCTGGCTGAACACCATCGATTAAACAGAGACTCTTTGTCCCTAGCAAACTCAACAAAAGTACGGTGAGAGGGTTTCTTGTGGTTCCTGAAGCGCTGTCTATAAGCTTCAGGCACCAACTCATAAGCCCGCAACACGGTAGTTTTAACTGTTTCGTAGTGTAAACTGTCTTCCAGGGAGAGAGCAGCTACTACTTCCTGGGCTTTCCCAGACAATTTACATTGTAACAGGAGCGGCCAAACCTCAAGTGGCCAATGTAACGCAGCGGCCACACGCTCAAACGCAGAGAAATAGGCATCAACTTCCGACTCTCGGAATGGAGGGACTAAAGCGATATTTTTACTCACATCAAAGTGGGCTTGATGATGAGCAGCTTTTGGAGTCGCACTGGAGCCAGCATCTAGCTCCAGTTGTCGAATCCTCACCTCCTTGTCGATTTCCATTTTCCTAAGTTCAAGTTCAAAATGCATCTGTCTCTCCTTATCTTTTTGCTGCATTTCTAACCGGGCCAGCCTCACCTTCAGCCTTGCGGTACCGTCTGAACGACCTGAAGCAGAAGATAAAGGATCGAATCGAGGCAATGTAAAGGGGGTACGAGCAACCCCTTCCTCCGCCCTGTCCTCCGACTTGGCATCAGAAGGTCTACCCGTCTCCTCTCCTTGCAATGAGAGAATTCTTTCTCTCACTAAACCCTCCCTGACTAGCACCAAAAGCTCAGCCTTTAGGGCTTTCTCAGGGATAACAAATCCATAATGGTCAGCTATAGCTAAAAGATCTACTTTTCGAAACTTCACCAAACAATCAATAGAGGGCGCTTCAATGAACTTGGAGATGGCTGAGGCAGCCATCTTGTACACAACAATCTACTGAATACACAAACTAAACAAGTCATCCAAACTCACAACCTACCATCACACCTCAATCACTAACCACAGAGAGCTCAGTGCAGCAGGGTCCGGTGGGTTTAATGGAATCCCGGATGAGCCCCCATTATGTTACGCACGCCTCTGAGAAGAGGGAACGCAACTCCCTGCTACAACTCAACTCTCTGAAGTGCAAGAGGTATGGACTGTAGGTGCGAGTAAGGATGACACAAAAGCAGAATTTACCGTTTACTAGAATTTATTTTCTTACACGGTAATATGGGGAAAAGGGGCTGGACGGAACCAAAGCAAAGAAAGTAAATATCAAAGTTCCCCCTCTCCTATCTAACCTGCCTACCCACTTAACTTACCTAACTTAGCACCACCTGGTGCCCTAACCAAAATACAGGGGGTGGTCCGCCCAGGTCTTACCTAGTGTGCCTAGACAGTAAATATACTACGGGTATATGTATGCCCTCGGGCCTCTTGCCTAAGCACTCCCAAAGTGCCTTCTCCTTCCCCCCTGGGAACAAATGAAACAGAGTAATTATTAATGATTTCACAAACACTCACAAACACAGGACATAGAAAAACTGCTACCAACAACAACAGTACATACCACACTTTCTGATACACAACCCACACTATATCACAATCTAATTTTTCTCTCTCTCAATCTCCAAATCTCTACTCCTTATCTCATCTCTCTCCTCTCCCCTCCCTCAATCTCTAATTTCTCTTGATCTCTCCAAAATATTCAATTCTATCTTTTATCTCCAAATCTCTACTCTCATCTCTCCTCTCTCTCCAATCTCCCTCCTTCTAATGATTTCTCTCCCTCCAAAAAAGATCTCCTCTCTACTGAACAGAACACTGGTTTTTATATCTTCAGGTGGCAATGTTAATTAGTCAGCTGCTTCTTGACGAGGGGGCGGGGTCAGCTCCAATCACCAATTAGCCTGGGGTCGACCAATCAGCTGGTTGGGGAGTATTTCAGGAAGCCATCTCCTGAAACACACACACTCAAATACAAAACAGAACACAGAAACTGGGGAACGTAACAGTAGTATTAAATGGAATGTAGATTTACCACATAGGACCTATTCATTAAACGTGTAAAAGCAACAGCAAACATTTTTAAACAAGAGAAAAAAGCACTCTCCACTCCTATGGTGCATCTTCGCCAAAGTAATAACTCATTTTAACAAAAACATACAAATGCAAGCTTCATAAGTAAATTAGCAGTTTCAAGCAATTGTTACATACCAAAAGACCAGTAGGCATATGCTAGTAATTGTTGCCCCATTGTTGGTGAGCAGTTCATATTCTTGATCGCCAAACAATTTTTGGAGCTGCATATTTATTTATTATATCAAGTTATTTTAAGTTATTTTATTTTCTATCAAATTGAGTCTCAAGTAATACAATTTATGACTCGAGTCTAAGTCATGTGACTCAAGTCCACAACTCTGTCTGAAAGTGTTTTGAATTGTGGAGTGATAAGAAGCCAAAACATAGACTCATTGTAGGGCACCCACCAGAGTGAAAAATAGAAGCCAAACACTCATGACAAGTTTAAGAAAAGTGAAAAGCACAGCCTTGATTACCTTCGATTGTTTGCCATCACACTGGCACAGTACGCTAAACAGTAGCTGGTAGCTACAATGAAAGACCACTACCTGTTCATTAACTTCTAGAGCTTGAAAATATTAGTCAAACAACATTGCAAAAAGGACAAATATAGCCAAGTATGGCATACGGAGAGAGAGATGATAATGGGTTGACAGTAACATAGGAGACTGTGGTTCTCTCCCAAAGACAGTTGGCTGAATCAACCAACCAGTCTCTGTCTAATTGGGGCAGAGGACATAAGGTTTGTACCCTCAGCGGGCCAATCCCTATAAGCCCATGGCCACGGCAGACAGGCAAGCAGCGATGGAGGTTGAACTGGACCACATACAAGCCCTGTACCTTGCCAGCTGGATGGGTATCTGAACAGAAGGGCCTGTACCAGCAAATAGCTTGACTGCCGGCCCCAAACTGGACCTTTGATACAAGCAGCAATTCTGGAAATGAATCCGATGCAGCATGTTTTATAAAGAAGACTGAGGAGAGAGTGCTGTTTGTCATTGAGTCAGGATAAAAAAATGTACTGTACGACTATCCTTGTGTGTGATTGAAGTAGACGGCCATAGGCTAACGGATCGCGTTTACAGCATGTACTATACATGTCCAATAGCAAGAACAGTGCTATTCTCTGTAATTACATATCACCTTTAATGTCACATTTCTAATCTCTAATATCTAACAGTCAATGTATTCAGATTAATTAGATGGAAGACATCAGGAGCACTCAATAACATTTCATGATTACAAGCAGCAACATTAAGGAACCTCAACTTCATTTTTTTTTTCATTTTGTAAGTGACTTGATGCCATAGCCTTTTTCTTGTCTGGCGCCTGCCACCAGGAATTCTCTAACTAGTGCATCACTGCTACTTATTCAATGTGTGAATTAAGAGGCTGCCAGTGCAGTTTTTATTGTACAGTGTGGCTTTAGTACTGTCTGAACATGAGCAATACCATGGATACTGCTGCTGCAGGGTTACTGCTGCTGGGTTCCTCAACCTGCTACGTTCCAAATGGCACCCTATTCCCTATATAGTGCACTACTTTTGACCAGAGCCCTATGCAATTTCAGATGCATCCGTTGACCTACTTATACCAGGAAATGCACTACATGGCCAAAAGTGCGGCTCGTCGAACATCTCAATACAAAATCAGGGGCATTAATATGGAGTTGGTCCCCCCTTTGTTGCTATAACAGCCTCCACTCTTATGGGAAGGCAATAGGCTGATGCTAAATACACTACATGGTCAAAGTATGGGGACACCTGCTTGTTGAACATCTCATTCCAAAATCATGGACATTAATATGGAGTTGGTCCCCCCTTTGCTGCTATAACAGCCTCCACTTTTCTTGGAATACTTTTCACTAGATGTTGGAACATTGCTGCGGGGACTTGCTTCCATTCCGCCACAAGAGCATTAGTGAGGTCGGCACTGATGTTGGGCGATTAGGCCTGGCTCGCATTCGGCATTCCAATTCATCCCAAAAGTGTTTGATGGGGTTGAGGTCAGGGCTCTGTGCAGGCTAGCCAAGTTATTCCACACCAATCTCGACAAACCCTTGCTTTGTGCACAGGGACATTGTCATGCTGAAACAGGAAAGGGCCTTCCCCAAACGGTTGCCACAAAGTTGGAAGCACAGAGTCGTCTAGAATGTCATTGTATGCTGTAGCACTAAGATTTCCCTTCACTTGAACTAAGGGGCCTAAACCGAACCATGAAAAACAGCCCCAGACCATTATTCCTCCTCCACCAAACCTAGATTTGTCCGTCGGACTACCAGATGGTGAAGAGTGATTCATCACTCCAGAGAAAACGTTTCCACTGCTCCAGAGTGGTGAGCTTTACACCAATCCAGCTGACGCTTGGCATTGCGCATGGTGATCTTAGGCTTGTGTGCAGCTGATCGGCCATGGAAACCCATTTCATGAAGCTCTGATGAACAGTTATTGTTCTGATGATGCTTACAGAGGCAGTTTGGAACTCGGTAGTGAGTGTTGCAACCAGAGGACAGACGATTTTTAAAAGCTACACGCTTCAACACTCAGAAGTCCCATTCTGTGAGCTTGTGTGGCCTACCACTTCGCGGCTGAGCCGTTGTTGCTCCTAGACATTTCCACTTCACAATAACAGCACTTATAGTTGACCGGGGAAGCTCTAGCAGGGCAGAAATTTGACGAACTGACTTGTTGGAAAGAAGGCATCCTATGACAGTGCCACGTTGAAAGCCACTGAGCTCTTCAGTAAGGCCATTTTACTGCCAATGTTTGTCTATGGAGATTAGATGGCTGTGTGCTAGATTTTATACACCTGTCAGCAACGGGTGTGGCTGAAAGAGCCAAATCCACTCATTTGACGGGGTGTCCACATACTTTTGTATATACAGTTGAAGTCGGAAGTTTACATTACACTTAGGTTGGAGTTATTAAAACTCGTTTTTCAACCACTCCACACATTTCTTGTTAACAAACTATAGTTTTGACAAGTCGGTTAGGACATCTACTTTGTGAATGACACAAGTAATTTTTCCAACAATTGTTTACAGACAGATTATTTCACTTATAATTCACTGTATCACAATTCCAGTAGGTCAGAAGTTTACATACACTAAGTTGAACGTGCCTTTAAACAGCTTGGAAAATTCCAGAAAAGGATGTTATGCCATTAGAAGCGTCTGATAGGCTAATTGACATCATTTGAGTCAATTGTAGGTGTACCTGTGGATGTATTTCAAGGCCTACCTTCAAACTCAGTGTCTCTTTGCTTGACATCATAGGAAAATCAAAAGAAATCAGCCAAGACCTCAGAAAAAAAATGTAGACCTCCACAAGACTGGTTCATCCTTGGGAGCAATTTCCAAATGCCTGAATGTACCACGTTCATCTGTACAAACAATAGTACGCAAGTATAAACACCATGGGACTGAGCTAACTCAGGGCAGATCGACAAAAATGTACATAAGTCATACAATTTGGTATGGCCAGTGTTCTTACTCTTGCAATGATGCAAAGTTTCCGGCTTTTTACAGCTCATCTGTTTTCTGGCAATCATTAGAGTCAAACCATTTGATCTATCTAAGTTCTTTGGATACACCCTGAGACATACAGTATATCTCTATCTGTGGTTCTGGATACACCACGAGAGGTCTTGCTTCTACAGTGATTTTCCGCATTTATTTTTTACTTTTTCGTCTTGCAGTTATTCCCCATTCTGTCCACATTCTGCTGTGCTATTCTAATTGCCAACCTTCACAGCCTTCATCCCAGTCTACCAAAAGATCCAGATTATGTACAATATGAGCTGGCCTTTGAACTGGTGGATGTCTTTCACTAGACTCTCTCAATCTACTGTAATTACTGTAAACTGTTCAGCTGGAGCTAAAATTAACAAGCTCTGGCAATATTGCAGCCTGAGCGCTTGGAACAACAGCCACTAAAAACGTTTGCCCATTACTTTGATTGTGACTAAGGCAATATAGGGAGGGAATCTTTTGTCTAAGCTACTTTCTTATGCTTAGCGAAAACAACAAAGCACAACAATCGTCTAAATTGTGCTGGCTTTGTTTGAAAGGCGCAAATGAAATGGGGCAGCTTGAAATGGGAGAAATGTCTCTAGAGCACCTGTATGGGTTTTGTTTGTTTAATTCGTCTCTAGCTCTACGATTCTCGACAGCACCCTCAGACATTCAGCCACTTTAACATAATCAACAAAAGATATTCTTCAGATTCAACCTTCAATAACATTTCAGTCTTGATCAGAAAGAAAAAGTACCCAGTTACAAAATATACCCAAGGTAAAAAAGTATTTAATTCCTCACTTTCAAATGGCCCTAAATGTAATCCAATCTAAGGTTTTAATCCAGCAATGTTGTTGAAACCATGATTATGTTTGTCCTTAAGCAGCTAATCAAGTGTTGTTACATGTTTTAAACTGCATTAATTCCAATTAAATTAATCCTCCACAGCCTGGGTCTGTCACAAATGTTGCTCATGATTACAGAAACAGCATTTAAAATGTAAATACCTTCTGTCAACCATATTAATGACTAATTTTCAGATTAAACAATATTCCAAAAGTCAAAGACAACTGTCAAGCAACCGTCAGGGATTATCCGTTGCAAACATCATTGGTCTATGTTGGATTAGCCAAGACAAGGCACAGAAGGGGCACAGCATAATTTTAGCATGTACTGAACATTTTGGGGCGGTTGGTACAATATGCCTGCCTGCTTCATTTTTCACCTTTGGTCTGTTCACTCAGGGCCAATGGTTCACACGCACACTGCTGTCAAGGCAAGATGGCTCCGCAACGAGGATAAATAATGACAGATTTGATACAGGACGAGATGAGGGATTACAACTAAATTTAGACATGGGTTGAAAAAGACCATTTGCTTCAGTGAAGAGCCTTACATGACTCAAACGGTTACGTCATCATATCTACAGTAAAAAATGTAATGCATAAAAATAAAACTGTTCTTCTCTATTACATGGCCAATTGGGAAAACTTTAACAAACAACCACAATTTATTCAGCATTTAAATAAAGATTTTCTGTAATTTATGGAGCTCATCTCAATGACTGGTAACTGATGAGTAAATACTAACAACTGTGTTGAACATTGATTCCTTAGTTCTCCTGGTATTGCACCACAGAGAGTCCTACATGGACACGTCAGAATGTAATTGGAGGAGCTGAGGAGTTGTAATTGGGACTCTGGACTCCTGAATGAAGGAGTCAAAGGTTCAAGTCTCAAGTGGGTCTCTGCTAGACAGTAGACACTATATAGATTGAAAAGTTCAGCTGTGATTCAGCCACTGATAGTACTGTAAATTAGACTTTCAAGGAGGTTTGTATGAGGCACTGTACAGCAATAGTGTTATTTTAATTAGTTGGAATTCTGACTTATTCCAATGCATATTACTGTACCGCCTTTCAGCCCTACACACACACAAAGTATCAGTGGTGGAAAAAGTACTCAATTGTCATACTTGAGAAAAAGTAAAGATACCCAAATAGAAAATGACTTTGGTTTTAAAGATACTTAAGTATCAAAAGTAAATGGAATTGCTAAAATGTACTTAAGTATCAAAAGCAAACCAGACGGCACAATTTTATTTTACATTTTTATTGGCGGATAGCCAGGGGCACACTCCAACACATATAATTTACAAACAAATAATTAGTGTTTAGTGAGTCCACCAGATCAGAGGCAGTAGGGATGACGAGGGATGATCTCTTGACAAGTGTGTGAATCGGACCACTTTCCTGTCAACATATAATGAGTACTTTTGGGTGTCAGGGAAAATGTATGGAGTAAAAATTACATTATTTTCTTCAGGAATGTAGTGAAGTAAAAGTAGGCAAAAATGTAAAGTAAAGTACAGATACTCCAGAAAAAGACTTAAGTAGCGCTTTAAAGTATTTTTACGTAAGTAATTTACACTACTGCAAAGTATACAACATTATAAATCAATCAAGGCATTTATTTTCTTTCAAAGGAAAATACTGTTTACATTTCTGCTAGAACTCTGAGTAGATCTGTCAGTAAGATATGCCCATGATAGACAACACCCTGTGTAGAGCATAACATGATGAATATTAATTACTGTTTTGACCTAATACATCATGGCTCATCAGCCCTGCAAAGAAAAAATCATTTCACGAAGACAACTGTCTTTGGGGATATCATTGGATACAAACATTGAACACTAACATCCACATCATTGGTCTGTGTAGTCCACTACAGTGCCTTAATTACATAACGCAGATACTAGATGATATAGCTGTAAATCCTCTAATATGCTCCACCCGGCCGGTCCACTCAGGCCCTGTGTCTCTGTTGCTCCATATGACTTTCTAAACGCTTCTATTTCCCCACAGGGCCTGAAACTGATACAGGCATTCTGCCTTTTCTCACATTAGGACTGCCTCCGTTCTCCCTTCCCTCGCCCACTCTCATATCCCCTCTCTGTATGCGTCCCAAATGACACCCTATTCCCTGGCTTTATAGTGCACTACTGTTGACCAGAGCCATATGCACTATGAAAGGAATAGGTCAAAAGAAGTGCACTATAAAAAGGTATAGGGTGCTATTTGGGATACAGTTTCTGTCTTTATTGTTACGTCCTGCTGGCCAGAGGCAGCATGAATCCTCCAATGGAGACCATCCCTGGCGCACATGATGCACATTTAATTTGTCGGAGTAGGATGGAAGAGAAGAGAGGCGAGGTCTGTGGGGTCAGGGCTTAGTGTGTGTGTGTGTGTGTGTGTGTGTGTGTGTGTGTGAGAGAGACACACTGCAGGGCCAAAAGACTCTCCAACCCCTATCCATCAGAGACCACTGTAACACCAGTAATCCTTTTAACTAATCCATATTAAATCTTTCAATATGGTAATCCACTAGACATGATGCCCAATGGCACTTATCAGTAAACATTTCACTTATACACCCTTATGACATGAATAATTGAATCCAATGGAAAATCATTGCAGTATCCAGGGATAATGACTATTAACTATTGATGTGGTAAGGGGCTGTGGTGGCAGTACCTAGCTACAATATGGTACATTATGATTCTACACATCACAGACAAACTGAAATGGTCCACCCACACAGACAGTGTGGTTAAGAAAGTGCAACAGTGCCTCTTCAACCTCAGGAGGCTGAAGAAATTTGTCTTTTCACCCAAAACCCTGACTAACTTTTACAGATCCACAATCGAGAGCATCCTGTCGGACTGCATCACAGCCTCGTATGGCAACTGCTCCGCCCACAACCGTAAGGCTCTCCAGAGGGTGGTGCGGTCTGCACAACGCATCACCGGGGGCAAACTACCTGCCCTCCATGACACCTATAGCACCCGATGTCACAGGAAGGCAAAAAAGATAATCAAGGACATCAACCACCCGAGCCACTGCCTGTTCACACCACTATCATCCAGAAGGCGAGGTCAGTACAGGTGCATCAAAGCTGGGACCGAGAGACTGAATAACAGCTTCTATCGCAAGGCCATCAGACTGCTAACCAGCAATCACTAACTCAGAGAGGCTGCTGCCTACATTGAGACACAATCACTGGAGACTTTAATAAATGGATCACTAGTCACTTTAAACAATGCCACTTTAAATAATGCCACTTTAATAATGTTTACATATCTTATATTACTCATATCATATGTATATACTGTATTTTATACCATCTACTGTACCTTGCCTATGCCGCTCGGCCATCGCTCTTCCACATATTTATATGTACATATTCTTTTTAGATTTGTATTTATTAGGTAGTTGTTGGGGAATTGTTAGATTACTTGTTAGATATTGCTGCACTGTAGGAACCAGAAGCACAAGCATTTCGCTACACTCGCATTAACATCTGCTAACCATGTCTATGTGACAAATAAAATTTGATTTGATTTATAAACTGGATGGTTCGAGCCCTGAATGCTAATTGGCTGACAGCCGTGGTATATGGTCTGGGTATGACAAAACATTTTATTTTTACTGCTCTAATTACATTGGTACCAGTTTATATTAGCAATAAGGCACCTCGGGGGTTTGTGGTATAAGGCCACACCCCCTTGGGCCTTATTGCTTAACTATATAATAAGCCCAACATTAATGTACTGTGTGCTGACACTGATGTGAGATACATTGTTAAAATACAGAACCTTCGTCATGTCATGATCATGTCCTGAACCTATGGCAGAGCAACACTAGTAAGTCCATTAACTATAAAGAGATATGTAGGCCGTCCACACCAAGTACAACTATAACGATAAAAAAAACGAAATCGTTCTAATTGAAGTGAACAGGAGTGTTCACACTACAACAATAACTACAAAAAGTGTGGAGAATGATAAGGAGCTATCGTTTGGATCATTTTCAGATCTATTTTTTTCCCTCCGACAATAAAACATTGACAACCTATCAAAAATGTGTTCTATTAAAGCCTTCTTGGTTCTAGATACGAGAGACTGCTCGGAGAGGAGAGAAGGCAGAGCACATGGTAAACTTGCCTGAATAAATGAGCATGTGTGAGCATATTGGTGGTCACGTTAATTATAGGACCAATCGGGAGAATGAAGATCCACAAACAGCGCAGGACATGTTTTCCGATAGTATATGTTAATGTCGATATATCCTGACAAAATACACACTATGACTGGCCTGCTAATATACCTTTCTGGACCTTGTAAACTGTTGAATAGACCATTAACTCATCCAAATGGTTGCATAATAAGGCTGTATGCAGTTATTTCGGCATGAAGCATTCAATACAGGACGTTTGAGCGGTTATTCAAATGAGCCTACATCACTACAGTTTACAGCCCTAGACAATAATTGTGTACACATTAATAACAATAATACTTTCCTCATTGCACTGTGTTTTTGTAGCCTAGGTAGAATAATGTTATTGTCTAAAAAGGTAGGCCTAATCAATAGTGGAGCTTTGCATGTCCGTGACTGAAGAGCGCAGCCGGGAGGAACGCACTATGACAGATTCCTAATAGAAACCATACTATTTAACTAATGAATGACATAATATTGAGCTAATATTTAGCTTCTTACTTCATCTACACATCTCTAGCCTCTCTTCCAGTTGTTCCTGTGCGCTATTCCTCTTCACGTGAAAGCCCAGGAAAAGCTATAGGCTACAAAATGTATAGGACATGTATTTATTTATTTCAGCCTTTTTTTATACTAATACCCTGACTACACCGTTCGCGTCACGTGCGCGAGCGTTGCAAAATACATTTAGGAATCTATGTTATTCAATTATTGCACCCACACTGCTCGCGCACGTCAACGAGTGTCTGCGATGCCAAGGGCTGAAATAGAAGCCCTTTCTATTTCTGATGCAGATCGCGCTGCAAGTCCTGCCTCTCCCATCTCCTCATTGGTTTATAGAAGCAGGTACCCACGTGCCATCTCCTCATTGGTTATACCCACGTGGGTGATTGAAAGACGAACTGTTGCCTGTTGTCGTGGTAATACTATGAAAGTTTAGATGCCAATCACCATATAAGTTCAACGATGAAAAAGCCTGGAAGGAGGAGAGATGACTAGAAACGATTCGGTTGACCGTTTTATGTGTTGATTAATTGTCGGAGTAGAGGACCTTGTGCATTTCAGGTAAAATAACAACTCAATGTTTATATCCCAGGACAAATTAGCTAGCAACAGCAAGCTAGCTAAATAGGACAAATTAGCTAGCAAGTGCAAGCTAGCTAGCTAAATTGCCATACATGTTTAATGCTTTTCGACCTGTCCCCAAATTAATGTCATTGGTTCAGAGTTTGTTTTGATATTTTAACCTGCGTGTTGTGATCGCGTTTGGTGTAGGGGGACAAAATAGATTTATGCACGATGGCGCTCGCGCACAGCCGGTTTGGGTTCCGTGTAAGCCTAATAGCCTTTTCGTGGAGAGAAGCAGGCTTGCTCTTGCTAATTGCTGAATGTATAATAGGGCTAGGCCAAATGAACTGTTGCACAAGACAGGCAGAGAGATGAGCACAATGAAAAAGAGGATCCAAACGAATTGACAACCATTAGAAAAATGGAAATCACTTGAATTGCTACATTTAAATATGAGTTTTTATGTTATTTTTCATTACATGTACATTGAAGTATTATTTGCAGTTGTCACTATGACAATGAACACCCTGAAGCACTGATGAATGGTCTATGTTATCACCTGATTAACAGGTCTACAGTGTGCAGTAGGATGCATTGATCAGCTGATTGACATGTGTACTGTAAGAAAGATAAACGGTCCATTGGTGATTATAGTTATCGTCATAGTTATCCTTGGTGTGGATGGCCCTTAAACCTTACCTTTTCAGCTGTTATATATCAGTCTGCAGTGTCCCTTCATTCTGAGGCAGATTGTCACTCAAACAATTCTTAATTTTATGTTAATATATAAAAAAATAAAAAAACTTTAATTGAGGTTTCTATTTTTAGCTATATGCCTGACTAACAGTTCCAAGTCCAACAGGATTGTTTAATTGGAAAGGGATGGGAAATGATGGGAAAAGAAACTGCTTATTACATTACTGTATGTCTTTCCTCTTGTCTCCTAAAGCCATCTAGTTTTGACAACATTTGACATTGAGGACATTTTACATTGAGGATACAGTGATATTACATTTTATTTGACTTTCATAACCTTTTTCCAGCTACCTTGACAGTTTGTTGAAACTACACTAATCAGACAGTTGATGAGAATTGATCAAAGCTGCCACTCTGTCAAACTATGTCCTGTGGCATGCTACAGCCAATTTGACTGACTTAGAATTATAGCTCTCAACCAAAGATAAAAACATAGATTTTACAACACTCTGATGAAGCAATACTGCAGATGAATCATGCGAGGTAGTGGAGGGTAGGTAATTGCTATATTTGATTCAGGATATATACAATATGAAACAATATCTATATTCTCAAACCAAAAATATCCACATAGGAATCCTTGGTCATAAATTAACAAAATAAATTGATCATGGTCACAATAATGGCAAGCTAACATAATGTGGACTTCTAAAATGTCAGAGCACAGCAACATCAAACTGCAATCATACCATCTGTACAGTCTATTATTTATAGTTCATGACCATCCAGCTAAGCTTATTGTATTAACAGGTCCAGGGTTAATCCAATAGGGCTGTCTCAAATCCTCTGATCTTTTTCATGTGCAATGTACGTACAGGTTAAAACTGTCATTCTGCATACCTCAACATGCATTAGAGACAATACATCAGAAATTAATAGATCAATTATAAAGCCAAGCAAATGTCTCTACAATTCCTCTTTTTGAGAACAATACACATGCAATATGGCATTCTATATGAAGTTATGCAAGCAGCAAGATGAACATCCACAACTGACCCACCTGCTCACACCCCCATCTCCAGCGTCCCCATCACTCTCTGCCACATGGCCTGAACCTGCACCATTTTGTTTCTCTCAGTCGCCCACGCACTGTCAACATTTAGATAATAAATAATTGTATCTCTCCATTGTGTTACCAATGGAGGATTGGTTGATTTCCAGTTTTTAAGTATACGATTTTTCAAGATGATTGACGAGAAAAGTATCATCCAACCCATCGGGTATCTCACTACACCCTCATATGCCATGTCTTCAAATATGCAGACAGGCAGATTAAAAGTGCATTTACAGTGTAATATTTCTGACAGCCAACTTTCTTATTCCGACCATAACTTATGGACTTTATAGCATTCCCAGAAGACATTGATTAGTGACGCATTGTTAGTTTTACACTTAACACATGACTCTGCCGTTGTGCTGTAGAATTTGTGTAATAAATGATATACATTCGTTTATACTGGATTAAGCGTATTTTTCGTTAAATGTAATTTCGTTAGTTACATTTCAACAATACCTCCATCTTGTGCCAATATATACTGAACAAAAATATAAACGCAACATGCAACAATTTCAAAGATTTTACTGAGTTACAGTTCATATAAGGAAATCAGTCAATTGAAATAAATTCATTAGGCCCGAATCTATGGATTTCACATGACTGGGCAGGGATGCAGCCATGGGTGGGCCTTGGAGGGCATAGGCCCGCCCACTGGGGAGCCAGGCCCAGCCAATCAGAATGAGTTTTTCCCCACAAAAGTGTAAGTTCTTTTTAAGTCTTCGTTCCAACTGTTTAGATTTTTTTCTAAGAGATTGTCAGTTGGATAGGCTATCCGCAAGGTTTTTAATATATTATCTATCATATGAATATCCTTTTCTGACTCAAATTGTCACGATCGTTACAAGGAGTGGACCAAGATGCAGTGTGGTATGTTTCCATCCTTTAATATTGGAAATGAAAACTTCAAAGAACAAAACAACAAAAGAAACGTGAAGCTATAAATAATGCTCACAGGCAACTATACATAGACAAGATCCCACAAAGCACAAAGGGGAAATGGCTGCCTAAATATGATCCCCAATCAGAGACAACGATAAACATCTGCCTCTGATTGGGAATCATACCTGGCCAACATAGATGTATAATTACCTAGATGACCCACCCTAGTCACACCCCGACCTAACCAACATAGAGAATAACAGGCTCTCTATGGTCAGGGAGTGACACAAATATGATTCCCTTAAGATTTCTCTGATGTCCAAGAGATTTAAAATCTCAATTTCTTGATATGAAACTTTTAAGTTGCATTTATATGAAAATATCTACATTGGTCAGTCCAAAATTGCTTTTTAATTCTGCCAAGGAAATACATTTCCTTTTAACAAGTCATTTATGTGGACCAATTTATTGGTGAATTCTGAAAGGTTATCCAAGGATTGTTTCATAAGGATGTGGTTTTAGAGAGTGATATTGGTTCTTGTAGAATACGTTTCATATTGTTGTAGTGTTCTTAACTATGAAGTTGTTAATGTTCTTAGCTTTATCCTTTGAAAATAGACACGTAAAAATATTCTGGGGATGAGCATGCACATCTTCAATATGTACCCATTGTTCCTCTTTAGTGAATTTAACTATATGTCTCAAGTAAAAGCCTTGGGTGGCGGGTTGATACAATTCCAAGTCAGGAAGGTTAAAACCACCCTCAGACTTAGGAAGATGTAAAACGTTCCTTTTATCCCAGGATGGTAAGAGTAGTAAAGATACTCTATGTGGAGACCTTTGTTAAAATTTTGTAACCAATCCAATTGTCTGGCTTTCCCTTCTGTTGCTGTGGCTTGGTGAAAGAGAGACGACGAGAGAGTAAAACAATTCTGTAGCCTTGCAGATGACAATGTCATGCCTTTGTTTTGTCATGGATCATTTAGAGAGCAAGCGGTTCAACTAGTTAGGCCAGGCACATTTTAATGGTTTCCTGGGAGTGGAGGAGGAACGGAGGGGATGGAAGCTATTTTCAATCCCCCCAAGACACACAAAGGTAGAAGGTGGGAGGCTGGGGGGGTTGAGGGGTGGAAGGTAGAAGGTGGGAGGCTGGGGGGGTTGAGGGGTGGAAGGTAGCAGGTGGGAGGCTGGGGGGTTAAGGGGTGGAAGGTAGAAGGTGAGAGGCTGGGGGGTTAAGGGGTGGAAGGTAGAAGGTGAGAGGCTGGGGGGTTAAGGGGTGGAAGGTAGAAGGTGAGAGGCTGGGGAGTTAAGGGGTGGAAGGTAGAAGGTGAGAGGCTGGGGGGTTAAGGGGTGGAAGGTAGAAGGTGAGAGGCTGGGGGGTTAAGGGGTGGAAGGTAGCAGGTGGGAGGCTGGGGGGTTGAGGGGTGGAAGGTAGAAGGTGGGAGGCTGGGGGGTTAAGGGGTGGAAGGTAGAAGGTGGGAGGCTGGGGGGGTTAAGGGGTGGAAGGTAGAAGGTGAGAGGCTGGGGGGTTGAGGGGTGGAAGGTAGCAGGTGGAAGGCTGGGGGGGTTGAGGGGTGGAAGGTAGAAGGTGGGAGGCTGGGGGGTTAAGGGGTGGAAGGTAGAAGGTGAGAGGCTGGGGGGGTTGAGGGGTGGAAGGTAGCAGGTGGGAGGCTGGGGGGTTGAGGGGTGGAAGGTAGCAGGTGGGAGGCTGGGGGGTTGAGGGGTGGAAGGTAGAAGGTGGGAGGCTGGGGGGTTAAGGGGTGGAAGGTAGAAGGTGGGAGGCTGGGGGGGTTAAGGGGTGGAAGGTAGAAGGTGAGAGGCTGGGGGGTTGAGGGGTGGAAGGTAGCAGGTGGAAGGCTGGGGGGGTTGAGGGGTGGAAGGTAGAAGGTGGGAGGCTGGGGGGTTAAGGGGTGGAAGGTAGAAGGTGAGAGGCTGGGGGGGTTGAGGGGTGGAAGGTAGCAGGTGGGAGGCTGGGGGGTTACGGGGTAGAAGGTAGAAGGTGAGAGGCTGGGGGGGTTGAGGGGTGGAAGGTAGCAGGTGGGAGGCTGGGGGGTTACGGGGTAGAAGGTGAGAGGCTGGGGGGGTTGAGGGGTGGAAGGTAGCAGGTGGGAGGCTGGGGGGGTTGAGGGGTGGAAGGTAGAAGGTGGGAGGCTGGGGGGTTAAGGGGTGGAAGGTAGAAGGTAGGAGGCTGGGGGGTTAAGGGGTGGAAGGTAGAAGGTGGGAGGCTGGGGGGGTTACGGGGTGGAAGGTAGAAGGTGAGAGGCTGGGGGGGTTGAGGGGTGGAAGGTAGCAGGTGAGAGGCTGGGGGGGTTACGGGGTGGAAGGTAGAAGGTGGGAGGCTGGGGGGTTAAGGGGTGGAAGGTAGAAGGTAGGAGGCTGGGGGGTTAAGGGGTGGAAGGTAGAAGGTGAGAGGCTGGGGGGGTTAAGGGGTGGAAGGTAGAAGGTGAGAGGCTGGGGGGTTAAGGGGTGGAAGGTAGAAGGTGAGAGGCTGGGGGGTTAAGGGGTGGAAGGTAGCAGGTGGGAGGCTGGGGGGTAAAGGGGTGGAAGGTAGAAGGTGGGAGGCTGGGGGGTTAAGGGGTGGAAGGTAGAAGTTGGGAGGCTGGGGGGTTAAGGGGTGGAAGGTAGCAGGTGGGAGGCTGGGGGGTTGAGGGGTGGAAGGTAGAAGGTGGGAGGCTGGGGGGTTAAGGGGTGGAAGGTAGAAGGTGGGAGGCTGGGGGGGTTAAGGGGTGGAAGGTAGAAGGTGAGAGGCTGGGGGGTTGAGGGGTGGAAGGTAGCAGGTGGAAGGCTGGGGGGGTTGAGGGGTGGAAGGTAGAAGGTGGGAGGCTGGGGGGGTTAAGGGGTGGAAGGTAGAAGGTGAGAGGCTGGGGGGGTTGAGGGGTGGAAGGTAGCAGGTGGGAGGCTGGGGGGTTACGGGGTAGAAGGTAGAAGGTGAGAGGCTGGGGGGGTTGAGGGGTGGAAGGTAGCAGGTGGGAGGCTGGGGGGTTACGGGGTAGAAGGTGAGAGGCTGGGGGGGTTGAGGGGTGGAAGGTAGAAGGTGGGAGGCTGGGGGGTTAAGGGGTGGAAGGTAGAAGGTAGGAGGCTGGGGGGGTTGAGGGGTGGAAGGTAGCAGGTGGGAGGCTGGGGGGTTACGGGGTAGAAGGTAGAAGGTGAGAGGCTGGGGGGGTTGAGGGGTGGAAGGTAGCAGGTGGGAGGCTGGGGGGTTACGGGGTAGAAGGTGAGAGGCTGGGGGGGTTGAGGGGTGGAAGGTAGCAGGTGGGAGGCTGGGGGGGTTGAGGGGTGGAAGGTAGAAGGTGGGAGGCTGGGGGGTTAAGGGGTGGAAGGTAGAAGGTAGGAGGCTGGGGGGTTAAGGGGTGGAAGGTAGAAGGTGGGAGGCTGGGGGGGTTACGGGGTGGAAGGTAGAAGGTGAGAGGCTGGGGGGGTTGAGGGGTGGAAGGTAGCAGGTGAGAGGCTGGGGGGGTTACGGGGTGGAAGGTAGAAGGTGGGAGGCTGGGGGGTTAAGGGGTGGAAGGTAGAAGGTAGGAGGCTGGGGGGTTAAGGGGTGGAAGGTAGAAGGTGAGAGGCTGGGGGGGTTAAGGGGTGGAAGGTAGAAGGTGAGAGGCTGGGGGGTTAAGGGGTGGAAGGTAGAAGGTGAGAGGCTGGGGGGTTAAGGGGTGGAAGGTAGCAGGTGGGAGGCTGGGGGGTAAAGGGGTGGAAGGTAGAAGGTGGGAGGCTGGGGGGTTAAGGGGTGGAAGGTAGAAGTTGGGAGGCTGGGGGGTTAAGGGGTGGAAGGTAGCAGGTGGGAGGCTGGGGGGTTGAGGGGTGGAAGGTAGGAGGCTGGGGGGTTAAGGGGTGGAAGGTAGAAGGTGGGAGGCTGGGGGGGTTAAGGGGTGGAAGGTAGAAGGTGAGAGGCTGGGGGGTTGAGGGGTGGAAGGTAGCAGGTGGAAGGCTGGGGGGGTTGAGGGGTGGAAGGTAGAAGGTGGGAGGCTGGGGGGGTTAAGGGGTGGAAGGTAGAAGGTGAGAGGCTGGGGGGGTTGAGGGGTGGAAGGTAGCAGGTGGGAGGCTGGGGGGTTACGGGGTAGAAGGTAGAAGGTGAGAGGCTGGGGGGGTTGAGGGGTGGAAGGTAGCAGGTGGGAGGCTGGGGGGTTACGGGGTAGAAGGTGAGAGGCTGGGGGGGTTGAGGGGTGGAAGGTAGCAGGTGGGAGGCTGGGGGGGTTGAGGGGTGGAAGGTAGAAGGTGGGAGGCTGGGGGGTTAAGGGGTGGAAGGTAGAAGGTAGGAGGCTGGGGGGTTAAGGGGTGGAAGGTAGAAGGTGGGAGGCTGGGGGGTTACGGGGTGGAAGGTAGAAGGTGAGAGGCTGGGGGGGTTGAGGGGTGGAAGGTAGCAGGTGAGAGGCTGGGGGGGTTACGGGGTGGAAGGTAGAAGGTGGGAGGCTGGGGGGTTAAGGGGTGGAAGGTAGAAGGTAGGAGGCTGGGGGGTTAAGGGGTGGAAGGTAGAAGGTGAGAGGCTGGGGGGGTTAAGGGGTGGAAGGTAGAAGGTGAGAGGCTGGGGGGTTAAGGGGTGGAAGGTAGAAGGTGAGAGGCTGGGGGGTTAAGGGGTGGAAGGTAGCAGGTGGGAGGCTGGGGGGTTAAGGGGTGGAAGATAGAAGGTGGGAGGCTGGGGGGTTAAGGGGTGGAAGGTAGAAGTTGGGAGGCTGGGGGGTTAAGGGGTGGAAGGTAGAAGGTGAGAGGCTGGGGGGTTAAGGGGTGGAAGGTAGAAGGTGGGAGGCTGGGGGGTTAAGGGGTGGAAGGTAGAAGTTGGGAGGCTGGGGGGTTAAGGGGTGGAAGGTAGAAGGTGAGAGGCTGGGGGGGTTAAGGGGTGGAAGGTAGAAGGTGAGAGGCTGGGGGGTTAAGGGGTGGAAGGTAGAAGGTGGGAGGCTGGGGGGTTAAGGGGTGGAAGGTAGAAGTTGGGAGGCTGGGGGGTTAAGGGGTGGAAGGTAGAAGGTGAGAGGCTGGGGGGTTAAGGGGTGGAAGGTAGAAGGTGGGAGGTTAAGGGGTGGAAGGTAGAAGGTAGAAGGTGAGAGGCTGGGGGGGTTGAGGGGTGGAAGGTAGAAGGTGAGAGGCTGGGGGGTTAAGGGGTGGAAGGTAGAAGGTGGGAGGCTGGGGGGTGGAAGGTAGCAGGTGGGAGGCTGGGGGGTTAAGGGGTGGAAGGTAGCAGGTGGGAGGCTGGGGGGTTAAGGGGTGGAAGGTAGCAGGTGGGAGGCTGGGGGGTTAAGGGGTGGAAGGTAGAAGGTGGGAGGCTGGGGGGTTAAGGGGTGGAAGGTAGAAGGTGAGAGGCTGGGGGGGTTGAGGGGTGGAAGGCGAGAGGCTTGGGGCGTTGAGTGGTGGTGAGGGGTAGAGGTAGCAGGTGGGGAGGATGGGGGGATTAAGGGGAGGAAAGGAAGCAGGTGGGAGGCTGGGGGCTTAAGTGATGATGCTCAGCAGCTATTTATACCTTCCTTCCTTATTGAGAGAAGCCCTCTTCCTCAGAGCTACCCTGCCCTACCCCAGCCCCAGACAGGGAAACACATAAATAAATGCAAAACCCCAGTGTCACACCACCATTATTACGGGAAAAGACTCAAATTAAAACAGTGGGGGAAAAGAGGATGAAAGAGGCAGGAGAAGTTTGAGGATGAATAAGTAAAGAGAGTGTTCTCCTTTTCCTGTCTGAAGCGCAAAGGAGCAGTGCATACAGCAGAAAGTCACTTACCGTATACTGTACTTTACTGTGACGGGAGGTACCATCACTAATGGGTTCACTATAACCTATACTGAGAGCTTTAGTGGTGAATCTACTGTATGAGCGTATATATGCTGGATATGGTGCCATGCACTGAACCCCAAAGTAATGCAGTATGCCAACTTTTGGCCTGGAAGCTAAATTCAGATGTAAAGCCTTAAAGATTTGAAAACCACTACTGTGTAAGCACAGAAAAAGTCCATTATTTTATTTGGATTTGATGGAAGCAGGTAGACATTCTGGTACAACGGTGTCCTTTCTCAAAGCAGTGTAATAGCTTCGTTCAACTGACTTCCCAGTAGATATAGGCTATATGTCATCCCCAGACCTGGTAATTACTGTACGTGCTAAGCAAACAGCCATCCATAGCATCAACTTTACCCTCTCTCTCTCTGAGCTGTGCTCCTCCTTCAGAAAGCAACACTTCCACAGCAGTGTGATCCCACCAGGAGAAACCCGAATGAAAAGCCAGGGAAAAGGAGCTGTCTCCTCTGTTGGGGCGAAGTGAAGACCCAGCAGCATGCTACATTGAGGTTGGTCCAGCGCCCAGCGGCACTAAGACTGGTCTTAGTATTAGTACAGCAGGGAAGTATGACCTCTTTCTACACAGATCAGTGGTTCTGAGCTTCTGAAGACAGGAGGAGCAGACCAAGTTATTATGACAATAACCTCAGCACAAAGGCTCATTGAGGATACTGTAGGTGTGTGTTCAAGTTCAGTTTTTAACCTAAAGTAGACAACTCACTCTTTCCCATCTATTCCAAACCATGGCAACATATGAGTTAAGGGGTTTTGACGGCGTTATCGAGAAAAAGAGAAATTAATCAACCTATGGGTTGGACACCAACCCTAACATGGGCTAAACAACACCAGCACTGCACTGAGTGGGTACTATTACAGCATTCATAAAACACTGCTCTCTCTATAACTCTGTGGTCCAAATATTCCAATATACTGCCACCATGACAGATATTTCCTTCCTCATGGAGAAAAGACGTTTGCCATTACAATTTCTTAATTTGGTTGTTAGGGGTTGTGGAGATTACAGACCCGTATTGACAGCTGACTTACTGCCATTAATTCCTCCTCGCCCACAAGAGAGAGAAATAAGAGTGTGAGAGACAGGGAGAGGGAGATGGAGGAAGAGAAAGCTGAGTTGTGGTAGGGGATGGGCGTCCATTCCAATACAAGTAGCACCTGTCAGCTGGGTTGGGAGGCTGGAGTCTCCCATATCTCCCCTGACCAAGGCCTCCTCTCCCTGGGGCCTCCATCCATCCCTCTACACTCAACCACCATCTATCTATATGCACCAGGCTGTGACTAAAACAGAGGTATTCTGCACCCAGGCACCTACTCCACTGAGAGGAGAGGCAGGGAGGCAGCTAGCTACCTGGGCTGGCCATGATGCACAACACCATGCAGCCTCCTCTCACTCCATGCTAGGGAAAGAGCAGGCAGTCACAACATTATATCAAATCTAATTCAATAGAAATAGTCAAATTAGAGGGCTGGTAATACAATGCCTGATGTACCCTATGAATAGTTGATTCAAATGAATCTGGCTAATGAACCCTTATTCTGATTTGGGAAATTGGTTGACGACAACATATTCTTTCTCCATCCAAAAATGTAGGCTATCAACTGGACTTGTAGAGATAAACATATTTATTGATTTGAAATGGTTGGTTCAATTACCATAATTTGCATAAACAGTAATCATTTCTGTATTCAGGCCCAAACTATAGATCCATGATACTTGGTCAACAGAAGCATCCGGTATCAAAGTGTGAGAACACTTTCCGAATATGCTGAGCTCAGCAAGAACACAGTTCAGCCACAACTTGATAAGACAATCATCTTGTTCATTTTTTCCACTTTGAGCCTGTCATAGTGGGGTCATTAAAACAAACCATCCAGAAAACAGTAGATAAGATACTTAAGCCTAACTACTGCAGTTTCTCCAGGCACACATTTCTGTAGGAAAGTGATCATCTGAGAGAAGCTGAGGTAAACCGACAAGAACAACACAGCTCGATGCTTGCATCTATCCAGCTGGACATAACATGAGGTAAGGAAGGAAAGTCAACGTTGGAGCTCTCTTCTTTGCAATGACATACATATGGATTGCGGTTAAGCCCATGCTTTGTAACAGGCTTTAGAGCAAGTCCATCAACCACTCATTGAGGTCGGGTGGGAGGGGGTGTGTGCGTGCTTACGGGGATGTTTGCGGAGTGAATGGCAACCCCTCAGAAGTGCTGATGTGGCTCCCAAAGACATCCCAGTTAACAACCGAAAACTCAGTGGAAACCTCAACCCAAATAAATAATAGGGAAGAGCATGCATAGGAGTGGAAGGTCATGAGATAAAGAGTTGGTTCCCCACAACTCCCTCTCCAGCTCTACTTAAAACTCATTAGCAGGAGCTGCGTGGCAAAGGCCTGGTGCTCACATGCATATATGATTGCATAATGAACAGGAAAGGCCTCACAATGACATTGTCGTGAATATGAAGGAATTATTCCTAAGGTAACTGGTATTGCAATAGCTTTAAATGAAGTATGCTGGAAGCCTGAAAGCATAGGAATAACTCAAACGCCACACAACTATATCTTAGTTGACTGTGTTTTCCTGTATTTTAAAGAATACTGTTGTGTTTGTCAGTTATACTTTGATTTGGACTACAGGTGTTTCTTTAGATTAAATATTACAGGGGAGAGTGCTGATATGAAATCCATTGTATGTTTCACCCGGGCGGGACAGAAAATCCTACAGAAACACTAGCTTTTACAGTAATTGGAGTAAACATTCCATCCACCACGTTTTAGAATGGAAAGTGGTTGCCAGAGAGAGTCTGCTGCTCGAAGACATGCAGGTCTCTATTCCTCTATTTTCAGATTACTACACACTATACTAATTAGAGTAATTAACTGTTACCAAATCCACTTTTTCAGATTGAATAATGATTATGAGCTGTAATTAGTTTGCTGGCCTGGTTAAAGCCACAGTAGGACAATGTAAAAAGTATGACTATCACAGACCCAGGTTCGATCCCAGGCTGTGTCACAGTCGGCCGTGACCGGGAGACCAATAAGGCGGCGCACAATTGGCCCAGAGTCATCCGGGTTAGGGGAGGGTTTGGCCGGCCGGGATTTACTTGTCCCATCGTGTTCTAGCGACTCCTTGTGGCGGGCCGGGAGCCTGCAAGCTGACCTCCGTCGCCAGCTGGATGGTGTTTCCTGACACATTGGTGCGGCTGGCTTCCGGGTTAAGCAAGCAGTGTATCAAGAAGCAGTGCATCTTGGCAGGGTCATGTTTCGGAGGACGTATGGCTCTCGACCTTCGCCTCTTCTGAGTTGCAGGGATGGGACAAGACTGTAACTACCAATTGGAGAGAAAATGGGGTAAAAGTACAAAGAAATTAAACACATAAATACAAAATTAAACATGACTATCGCCCTGTAGCACTCACATCTGTAGCCATGAAATTCTTTGAAAGGCTGGTCATGGCTCACATCAACAACGTCATCCCAGAAACCCTGGATCCACTCCAATTCGCATACCGCCCCAACAGATCCACAGATGACACAATCACTATTGCACTCCACACTGCCCTTTCCCACCTGGACAAAAGGAACACCTACGTGAGAATTAGGGCTGACCCCATTTAGTCGACTGGTCAATTGTTTGGTCGATAGTTTGTTGGTTGACCAAGATTTCTTTAGTCGATCAGTAGCAAAAATAAATAAAAAATTCATGGTGTACAAGAAACCTGTCTGATTCGCGCCTGTCTGAGTGGACTAATCCATTATGGAGGCTGTGGGGATGGCACAGTCCATCAGTCTGTGCTACTGAAATTATATATGGTTATATTATGTAAGAACAATGGTGCAACACTAAAAAAAATAATATGACTTTATAACAAATGCATTATCTCCCGCGTTGGATAGTGGTTGCTGTCCGGGGTTCTGAAACACATCAGTGCGCTGTTGAATTGGCACCTTTTCCTAGACCATGTTGCTATGTGCACATTAGCAAAGTTATCCAGCATATTGGTGTTCTGAACAATGGAGGAGGAGGAGGCAGCAGCCCTTGCCTTAATTGACAAAGAAAAGTGAGGAGAGAAGGAATTCCAACTTAATTAGGTCTATAATCAATAGCCTAAGTGTTAAATGAGCCTGTCTTTATAAATCATCCATGTACAGTACATGTATACTGTATCTACAGAAATACGACAGATCCTGCTTCTGTTGCCTGTTTGAGTGTTTGTTTAATAGCCTACTGGTTCCATGAGCACCAAGCCTCACGCAAACACAACATGTCGAATAAACAATTTCCCAAATTCAACTGTTTTTAATCTTTGCTTTGCTGTAATAAAGGCTTTACACTCTTTTTTTCATTAGAACAGCCTCTCTGGTATTATTTATAATTAATTTAGTGTTGTTTACACTGTTCCAAATTGTCTGAAAAACAATATTTATAATAATAATAATAATAACAACACTGTTCCCCGGGCGCCAAAGTCGTGGATGTAGATTATGGCAGGCCCACGCACCTCTCTGATTCAGAAGGGTTGGGTTAAATGCGGAAGACACATTTCAGTTGAATGCATTCAGTTGTACAACTGACTAGGTATCCCCCCTTTCCCTTCCCTTAGTAACAACAACCCTCCTTTTTCTTGATCTCCTTCTTATTGTTATTATTACTATTATTATTATGATCATCATTATAATAATAAGTTTGATGATCATAATAATAAGTCATGTAATTATCATTAGTAGGCTTAGTACAGCAGCCTTGGGTCCCGTGTGGCTCAATTCGTAGAGCATGGCGCTTGCAAAGCCAGAGTTGTGGGTTTGAGTCCCATTGGGGAGCATTCTGAAAATGTATGAAAAATGTATGCAATCACTACTGTAAATCGCTCTGTACTAATGACTAAAATGTAAATGTTGTATAACCACTATCGAACTGTAGGCCTAAGAGCAGTTCTTCGGACTCCCTCTAGTCATTTGAGTGTCTTAATTATTTAATTAAAGCATCAGACAAGCTCAGTGCATATAGTCGATTTGAGTAATAGGACAGACAACTTTTTTTTTTGTCGGGGACAGCCCTAGTGAGAATGCTGTTCATTGACTACAGCTCAGCGTTTAACACCATAGTGCCCTCCAAGCTCATCACTAAGCTAAGGACCGTGGGACTGAACACCTCCCTATGCAACTGGATCCCTCAACACAGGGGCCCTTCAGGGGTGCGTGCTTAGTCCCATCGTGTACTCCCTGTTCACGCACGACTCCAACACCATCCTTAAGTTTGCCAATGACATGGCGGTAGTAGGCCTGATCACAGACGACAATGAGACAGCCTATAGGGAGGAGGTCAGAGACACAACAACCTCTCCCTCAACGTGAGCAAGACAAAGGAGCTGATCGCGGACTACAGGAAAAAGAGGGCCGAGCACGCCCCCATTCACATCAACAGGGCTGTAGTGGAGCGGGTCGAGAGCTTCACAGTCTTGAAAAGGGCACGATAACGCGTATTCCCCTTCAGGAGGCTGAAAAGATTTGGCGTGGGACCTCAGATCCTCAAAAAGTTATACAGCTGCACCATCGAGAGCATCCTGACTGGTTGCATCACCGCTTGGTTTAATAAGTTCTCGGAATCAGACTGCAAGGCTCAACAGAGGATAGTGCGTACGGCCCAGTACATCACTGGGGCCGAGCTTCCTTCCATCCAGGACCTCTATACCAGGCGTTGTCAGAGATAAGGCCCGAAAATTGTCAGACTCCAGCCACCCAAGTCATAGACTATTCTCTCTGCTACTGCACGGCAAGCGGTACCGGAGTGCCAAGTCTGGGACCAAAAGGCTCCTGAACAGAATCTACCCCCAACCCATAACACTGCTGAACAGTTAATCATTTGGCTACCTGAACTATTTGCATTGGCCCCCTTAATTTATTTTGATTTAATACCATTTTTTCACTGACTCTTGCATAGGCTCGATGTACACTCACTGGACTCTAACTACACACTCACACATACTACACTGACATTTCAACACACACACATGCATTTTGACGCCACACACACACATAAACATACATTCACATTCCTTCCCACTCTTCACATACGCTGCTGCTAACTCTATGTTTATTATCTATGCATAGTCACTTTACCCCTACCTACATGCACGTATTACCTCAATTACCTCGACTAACCCGTACCCCTGCACATTGACTCTGTACCGGTACCTCCTGTATATAGCCTCGTTATTGTTCTTTTGTGTTACTATTTTTCCTTTAGAAAATGTTTCTTACTTTATTTAAACTCTGCATTGTTGGTTAAGGGTTCGCAAGTAAGCATTTCACGGTAAGGTTTTGTTGTATGCGGCACGATACAAATACCATTGTATTATATTTGATACTGGTACCGCGTGTATACATCCAAGTTATCGTTACTCATTGTGTATTTATTATTACTTCTATTATTTCTCCATTTCTTTCTCTCTGCATTGTAAGTTAGTAAGAACTTCACTGTTAGTCTACACCTGTTGTTTATGAAGCATTTAACAAATCAAATTTGAATTGATTTGAGTATGGTTTGGGTCGGCACCCGAATGTGAAAAACGTACTACTTCATTAGTCATTAGTGCAAAGGGGGATCATCACCTACCCAGACCAGGGGGTATCTCCGGGCATGGTGGTATAGGTTTGGCAGTTGGTGGTGTGTGGTTTCCCTCAGGTCGTACGCTGGGCAGCAGCTGGTCTGCGGTGGCCAGGTAGCTGGCGAAGGTGGCGTTGGGCCGGCTGAGGTTGTAGTAGTAGTGGTGTCCGTTGCGGCTGGAGTTGCGGCCGTTGTTGAAGCGGCTGAAGATCTGATCGAAGCGCTGGCTGTAGACGTCGAAGTAGAGGATCATCATGATGACAAAGTGCACCATGCAGAGCAGCAGGACAGCCTTGCAGATGCGCTCTAGGGTCCGGCCTAACATCAGCCGAGTCATGGTTGAGCCTGCCGCCCCTGCCGCACAGTCTAGGGCATCCGCTCGGTTGGTCACTCCCCTGGGCCTGGGCTGGCCTGGACAAATGCTGCACGCTGCCTCACTCTATCACCTGTGGGAGGGCCAGGGAACAACATTACATTATGTTCACACTAAATTGATATTTTGTTGCCATTTAAGTAAATTAGGCCCAACACAGGAAATGAGAAGCAAATCACAGTATCTGTATATGTCATGTACATGTTTCCAAGAAAATAAACATCAAGGAATAAAACAAAAGCAACCTACTCCACCCAACAACATGATTTGAAAAACATTTATAATAAAATGGCTTGACTGGACTCTCCGTTCTCTCCCCTGGTAGGATCACAGGTGGAAACATCATGGGGAAAGCACCAGATATCAAAGATAACCTAGCAGATAGATAGATTACCCAGGTGCAATGTGGTGGGAGGGCGGTGGGATGGAACGCCACTGTCAATGTCAGACTCAACTCTATCTCACCAGGCTGGGTCTCACTCATTGATTTTCTCACAGACAAGCACACAAAAACAATACAGTGTGTTTGATGAGGGTTTTTTAGATGGCGTATAGACGTAGGATCTTAATTTGATCACCCTGTTGTTGCAGGAAATGTCCTGCACAGCAGGAAAGCAAACTTGTTGTGTAATCGAGGTTTAAAAATGCTTCTAAAGTTAATTTCCACTTGCCCTAATTTCCATTTGCCCCAACTAAAAACGTATCAACAAAAATGTTAATTAATTAAAATCCACACAATAATTCACATTTCCTGTTGCTGCAGGATTATTTTCCTGCTGCGAGAAACTGGTCAAATTAAGGTAGCCTACCTGTTAGGTCAGTAACTAAAAGGTCGCTAGTTCGAATTACCCAGCCAACAAGGTGAAAAATCTGCCAATGTGTCCTTCAGGGCAAGGCACTAAACCTAATTGCTCCAGGGTCGCCATTGATAATGGCTGACCCTGGCCGTGACCCCTCTCTCCGAAGGTGTCTCAGGGGAAGTTGGGATATGCAAAAAAATACATTTCCATTTTACACATACGTATAATACACACTTGTGCATGTGTAAAACAGATCAAATCTAAGCACCCACCAAATTATGAATTATTTGACTGACCTGTGTAGTTCTAAGTTCTGTGGTAAACTGACTTGACGAAGAGCCTCTGTATTTCAATTTGAATGGCAAATGCTGTTTCAAAGTACAATTTTCTACATGCAATAGTCCAGTACTAATACTAAAATATTAATTAGAAAGAGACTGACCTCATGGAGGACAAGGCTAGTTGGTGAAAGCTTTAGATGCCTTTTCAGCTCTACATTAATACTCAATTATGACAGATGCTGCACCACACTGTTAACCAGCATGACGTCAAAAACAGATTATAAACTGGGTGGTTCGAGCCGTGAATGCTGATTGGCTGACAGCCGTGGCATATCATACCGTAAACCACGGGTATGACAAAACATGTATTTTTACTGCTCTAATTATGTTGGTAACCAGTCTATAATAGCAATAAGGCACCCCAGGGGGTTGTGGTATATGGCCATTATACCACGGCTAAGGGTTGTATCCAGGCACTCTGCGTTGTGTCTTGCTTAAGAACAGCACTTAGCCGTGGTATATTGGCAATATACCACACCCCCTCAGGCCTTATTGCTTAATTCGCCTTTTGAAAGCCCACACACCAGTTTATCAGTTTGCTCACTAACATTAAAGACAAGCCAACATAATTGAAGTCTAACATGAAAAAATGTACACAGTGGCCTGTATGTGCAGTGCAAACCAGGCCTTAGCATTGGAGAATATCAACATGGGACCAAGATGCTTGTTTAGAAACGGCTGGTGTCTAGTGAATATTTAATTCCATATTGGACACTAAATCCCTTGGACACTAAACTTATCCCTTGGACACTAAATGGATGCTGAGAACTCTTTTAGATTAAACCGACACACCAATAAAGTAAAGTCCTGGAAATATGGTGGCAATAAATGTGTACAGCATGTATGTTCAAGTTTTAATAGTGTGCTGGCTCTTGATGTGGCGCCCAGTTAATCTGTCGGTGCATAATTCATTATGGGCTAGTTAGTCTCAGTGTCAGCTATATTAAGACTAAACTAAGCCATAAAAAACACAATGATAATGGCCAGTATAAGTTGTATACCACTTTATTGGCATCGGCATATTTGGCAGCGTATTTTCAATCCCTCTCATTTTTGTTTGTGGTGTCACCTCCGCTCTGCATACATTACTGTAATCAGTCACAGCTGTCTTAGGCCTATACAGTAATGTTACAATGGATGTGTTTCAACTTTAGAACAGGGGTGGTTGATTTTGCTATTTTTTTGAAATTATTATTTTGACTTAAAAAAACACTACAGGCCACAGTTGAACGTCTAAAACTGTATAGAAAGTATGTAGAAATGATAATGGTCCTATATATTTTTAAATAACTGCCCTTTATCTGGCCCGCAAATTGATTTTGTTGAACAAATCAGTCAAAAGAAAATCTGTGCAGCCCTACGTTGAACCCTTCATGGATGTGGAATTTCCCAATGTGGCCCTCGAGCCCAAAATTTTGCCCAACCCTGCTTTAGAACAAGCCTTAACAAAGAGCAGTAGCCCCAAATCAACTGATTTGCCAATATTAGGTGAGTCATCACTTGCAGAGTTTCTTGCGATCCAACGCAAACCAAGGATTTGTGGCTGACTTCTTAGTAAAGAGACATATAGATTAACAATACTCAGTGGTGACAATGTTTTATGTAACATTACATAATGATTTAAAGCAAAGGCAAATCCTGAGCAGCAGAGAGATGGTTAAGTAGTAGATATTTAGAGTATAGCCTTTAAGCAGTAGCAATTCACTGTTTAATCGTTTTTGTCAACACAGCTGGGGAAATGCTGATGCAGAAAGAAGAACTAATAGATGAGTGACTATGTTCTTTCTGTCTTTATATTATTTTTCAAATGGTAATGACAGGTTGTCAGAGAGAAATGTGTTACAGCATCCCTGCTGTGATGGAGATCTCCAAACGCTGCGTTTTAAAGGGGAAACACCTGGGTAGGACCCTAGCCTAGCACTAGCTTCTCTTTGCTCTACTCTAAGGCCACGGGCCCTAGTGCAACCCACCAACCAGCCCTCATGGCCTCATCAAATATGCATTAGACATGCTACACTTAATAACATTGGGCAAAACAGTAGCCTTCGAGCATTTCTTGCTTGACACCTCAATAACATGCAAACCATGCAGTGCTAGTGTGTTTTACCAAATGTATAAATCTGTCTAACAATCAATCTAAAACTTAGGCTAATCATTCAAAAAAAGCTTTAACGTTGTGTCATATGCCAGTTTCCAACAAACAAGTCCCCATGCATTTATGCATTGTCTTGACTGTATGCTTAGGGTCGTTGTCCTGTTGGAAGGTGAACCTTCGTTTCAGTCTAAGGTCCTGAGCGCTCTGGAGCAGGTTTTCATCAAGGATCTTTGCTCTGTTCATCTTTGCCTCTATCCTGACTAGCTTCCCAGTCCCTGCTGCTGAAAAACATCCCCACAGCATGATGCTACCACCACCACCATGCTTCACCGTAAGGATGGTGCCAGGTGTGACATTTGGCATTCAGGCCAAAGTGTTTAATCTTGGTTTCATCAGACCAGATAATCTTGTTTCTCATGGTCTGAGAGTCTTTAGGTGCATTTTGTCTCCAAGCAGGCTGTCATGTGTGTTTTACTGAGGAGAGGCTTCCGTCTTGGCCACTCTACCATAAAAGCCTGATTGGTGGAGTGCTGCAGAGACGGTTGTCCTTCTGGAAGGTTCTCCCATCTCAACAAAGGCACTCTGGAGCTCTTTCAGTATCACCATCAGGTTCTGGAGGTGACACTGACCAAGGCCCTTCGCCCCTGATTGCTCAGTTTGGCCGGGTGGCCAGTTCTAGGAAGCGTCTTGGTGGTTCCAAAACGTCCTGCATTTAAGAATGTTGGAGGCCACTGTGTTCTTGGGGACCTTCAATGCTGCAAAAATGTTTAGGTACCCTTACCCAGATCTGTGCCTCAACACAATCCTGTCTCGGAGCTCTACGGACAATTCCTTCGACCTCATGGCTTGGTTTTTTCTTTGACATGCACTGTCAACTGTGGGACCTTATATAGTCTGGCGTGTGTCTTTCCAACTCATGTCCAATCAATTGAATTGACCACAGGTGGACTCCAATCAAGTTGTAGAAACATCTCAAAGATGACCAATGGAAACAGGATGCACCTGAGCTCAATTTTGAGTCTCATAGCAAAGGGTCTGAATATTTATGTAAATAAGGTATTTCTGTTTTGTAGTTGAAATACATTTGCAAAAATCTCTCAACCTGTTTTCACTTTGTTATTGTGTGTAGATTGCTGAGGATTTTTTTATTCAATCAATTTTAGAATAAGGCTGTAACGTAACAAAATGTGGAAAAAGTCAAGGGGTCTGAATACCTTCCGAAGGCACTGTATATGTGTCGTGTGACATTGAGGACTGATTAGCATGTTTATAGCATAGTGAAGACAGTAGCAATGCTGTAATGTTTTGTATTAATTACCATACACAATCATACTCGTGGGAAGTAGTTTAGGGGTGGAGGGGCTTTATCTGTTCTCTAATAAAGGCTGATTAAAGGCCCAGTGCATTAGTTTTGTGAAAAAAGTTTTGTTAAAAAAAAATATATAATAATAAATATATACAGTGCATTCGGAAAGTATTCAGACCCCTTGACTTTTTACACATTTTGTTACGTTACAGCATTATTCTAAAATTGATTAAATCATTCCCCCCCCCCTCATCAATCTACACACAATACCCAATAATGACATGGCAAAAACTGGTTTTTAGATGTCTTTTAAAGATTTTTTATTTTATTTATTTTTTTACATTTACCAGAATGTACATTTACATAAGTATTCAGACCCTTTACTCAGTACTTTGTTGAAGCACCTTTTGCAGCGATTACAGCCATGAGTCTTCTTGGGTATGATGCTACAAGCTTGGCACACCTGTATTTGGGGAGTTTCTCCCATTCTTCTCTGCAGATGCTCTCAAGCTCTGTCAGGTTGGATGGGGAGCGTCGCTGCACAGCTATTTTCAGGTCTAGAGATACGGACAATTCCTTTGAACTCGTGGCTTTGTTTTTGCTCTGACATGCACTGTCAACTGTGGGACCTTATGTAAACAGGTATGTGCCTTTCCAAATCATGTCCAATCAATTGAATTTACCATAGGTGGACTCCAATAAAGTTGTAGAAACATCTCAAAGATGAATGGAAACATGACGCACAATTTGTAATATATTTGCAAACATTCCTAAAAACCTGTTTTTGATTTGTTATTATTTGGCATTGTGTAGATTGACGTGGGAAATGTTTTATTTAATCCATTTTAGAATAAGGCTGCAACGTAACAAAATGTGGAAAAAGTCAAGGGGTCTGAATGCACTACGCGTTCCAGCACTTGGCGGCCCCGTTCTGTGAGCTTGTGTGGCCTACCACTTCGCGGCTGAGCCGTTGCTGCTCCTAGACATATACACTTCAAAATAACAACACAGTTGAACGGGGCAGCTCTAGCAGGGCAGAAATTTGACGAAATGACTTGGTGGAAAGGTGGCATCCTTTGACGTTGCCACATTGAAAGTCACTGAGCTCTTCAGGTAAGGCCATTCTACTGCCAATGTTTGTCTATGGAGATTACATGGCTGTGCGCTCAATTTTATACGTCCGTCAGCAACGGGTGTGACTGAAACAGCCGAATCCACAAATTTTAAAGTGTTGTCCACATACTTTTGTAAATATAATGTATGTTTTACAATGGTGGGGGAGTGCCAAGATGGACGCGTGGTGGCTTCAACACAGAGCCCCCTGTCAGTCATCTAGTGTATATATTCACAGTGCCTTCTGAAAGTAATCATACCCCTGGACTTATTCAAAATGTTGTTGTATTAAAGCCTGAATTAAAAATGGATTGCATATTTTTTTTCTCACCCATCTACACACAATATCCCATAATGACAAAGTGAAAACATGTTTTTAGAACATTTGCACATTTATTGAAAATTAAATACAGAAATATCTAATTTACATAAGTATTCACACCCCTGAGTCAATACTTTGTAGGAGCACCTTTGGCATTGATTGGACCAGTGGAGGCTGCTGAGGGGAGGACAGCTCATAATAATGGCTGGAACAGAGTAAATGGAATGGCATGTGGGTGATGTATTTGATACCATTCCACTTATTCCGCTCCAGCCATTACCACTAGCCCATCGTCACCAATTAAGGTGCCACCAACCTCCTGTGGATTACACCTGTGAGTCTTTCTAGGTAAATCTCTAAGAGCTTTCCACACCTGGATTATGCAACATTTGCAGTATTAGTTTTGTGCCTTGCTGCAAACAGGATGCATGTTTAGGAATATTTTTATTCTGTACAGGCTTCCTTCTTTTCCCTCTGTCAATTAGATTACTAGTGTGGAGTAACTACAATGCTGTTGATCCATCCTCAGTTTTCTCCTATCCCAGCCATTAAACTTGAACTGTTTTAACGTTACCACTGGCCTCATGGTGAAATCACTGCACTGTTTCTTTCCTCACCGGCAACTGAGTTAGGAAGGACGCCTGTATCTTTGTAGTGACTGGGTGTATTGATACACCATCGAAAGTGTAATTAATAACTTCACCATTCTCAAAGGGATATTACAAATGTTTACCCATCTACCAATAGGTGCCCTTCTTTGCGAGGCATTGGAAAACCTCCCTGGTCTTTGTAGTTGAATCTGTGTTTGAAATGCACTGCTCGACTGAGGGACCTCACAGATAATTGTATGTGTGGGGGACATAGATGAGGTAGTCTCATTCAAAAATCATGTTAAACACTATTATTGCACACAGAGTGAGTCCATGCATTATTATGTGACTTGTTAAGCACATTTTTACTTCTTGCAATAAGAAAGGGCTTGAATACTTATTGATTGAAGCCATTTCAGCTTTTCATTTTGCATTAATTTGTAAAAATGTTGAAAAACATCATTCCATTTTGACATTATGGGATATTGCGTGTAGGGCAGTGACAAAACATATACATTTAATCCATTTTAAATTCAGGCTGTAGCACAACAAAATATGGAAAAAGTCAATGGGTGTGAATACTTACTGAAGACACTGTAAATCATTGTACACATTGCGGTGTAATTGAAAATGTGTTGGCAGGAGTCATGCCTAAACACAAGGATTGACACTGATTTGGTAACACATCAAAACACACGCACTGCAGAGGAGATCTGAGTCACTCAAAATACCATGAGTAGATTTGATCGAAATGTCCACATACTCCTGATTGCATTAGATCTCTAGATTTATAAAAAAGATTGTTGAAAATTGATTCCACCATTATGCAGTGAATCACCACCTGATATGGGTGTGGATAGAATAGAATAGAACAGAACAGTGCGTGTTGGTTTACAAAACGTGCAAAGTACAAAATGCAAAGGGGAATGGGGCATATTATTCTAATGAATAACACGTTGCATTTGAGCTATTATTTCAGTGTAATAACGTGCTTCAATGATATGCCACCAATGTATATCAGCTCATAGACTTACATCAGCATTCTGCATTCATACAGGCATACAAAAACAAACATTAAGTAAATCAACACCTCACAAGGCGAGACATCACGCTAAAACACATTTTCCAGAACATCTAATAAGACTATTGCTCCAAATTGGCATAGCTTTGGGTAAAATGTAACATTACATTGTTGGCTCAAGGCCCATAGAGTCAGTCCTACAAGAGTCAAAGGTGTTGCTTGTCAAAAGACTAAGAGACTAAAGACTAGATAAACAAAGACAGTACGGGGTGTGAAGGGCAAACTGTGTGTCACTGCCCTCTTGCCTGGAATGGTATTATGCTCATGCTAACCACTCTGAGAAAGGAACACCCCTCACCTTCTGACTGGCACACACACAGATTCCTCTCTGTTGCTCCCCCGGGGGGAGAATTAGGCCTACCTTGCACAGCATAGAAGTTGTAAACTTACAGCCCTGTACAAACAAGAGATATTTAATTATATATATTTTAATTCTGGAAAGGAAAGTTGTGTGGATACTTGGGCTTGAGGTATTACTAGGAGTTTGTAAAGAAAAAGGGTTTCTTTACAAACCAAACAATAACTATCATAGCACATATTTTTTAAGTGCCATGCCGTCATTAATAATTTGGTTTGAAAAAAGTGGCCATGGTGGCCAATACCAATACACTGACTCAGAATAATAAAACAAAATCATTCTCCTTCACCAGCACCCTCATCTCAACACAGATTAACACAGAGGGGTAAAGAGAGTGATGCCATTTAAGGGGAACAACTCTTAATAATCCATGTTGTGTAACATCACAAACAGACATGTTCTCACAGCTGGAGGAGAGGATCCCAGATATCAGACTTCACACTCCTGCCCGATTACCACCAACACTGTGGAGCAGAGCACATGCACAGTTCAGTCTGCTGACCCTTGTCAGAAACACTGCATGTTTCACATTTCAACTAATGGAAAACGGATAGACACTCTTGTCAGGGAAGGTCTGTGATGCTTCTACTATCAAATCCCAATCAAATATTATTCATAGACTACATGCCAAATATTCAAGCCAGAAATGAAATAAATATCTGACTACTAAACAAGGTTATTTATGCATCAACCAAGCTCTACCATTGTACAGTCATGGCCAAAAGTTTTTAGAATGACACAAATATAAATTTCCACAAAGTTTGCTGCTTCAGTGTCTTTAGATATTTTTGTCAGATGTTACTATGGAATACTGAAGTATAATTACAAGCATTTCATAAGTGTCAAAAGCTTTTATTGACATGGACAACATGAAGTTGATGCAAAGAGTCAATATTTCTAGTGTTGACCCTTCTTTTTCAAGACCTCTGCAATCCACCCTGGCATGCTGTCAATTAACTTCTGGGCCACATCCTGACTGATGGCAGCCCATTCTTGCATAATCAATGCTTGGAGTTTGTCAGAATTTGTGGGTTTTTGTTTGTCCACCCGCCTCTTGAGGATTGACCACAAGTTCTCAATGGGATTAAGGACTGGGGAGTTTCCTGGCCATGGACCCAAAATATTGATGTTTTGTTCCCCATGCCACTTAGTTATCACTTTTTGCCTTATGGCAAGGTACTCCATCATGCTGGAAAAGGCATTGTTCGTCACCAAACTGTTCCTGGATGGTTGGGAGAAGTTGCTCTCGGAGGATGTGTTGGTACCATTCTTTATTCATGGCTGTGTTCTTAGGCAAAATTGTGAGTGAGCCCACTCCCTTGGCTGAGAAGCAACCCCACACATGAATGGTCTCGGGATGCTTTACTGTTGGCATGACACAGGACTGATGGTAGTGCTCACCTTGTCTTCTTCGGACAAGCTTTTTTTCCGGATGCCCCAAACAATCGGAAGAGGGATTCATCAGAGAAAATGACTTTACCCCAGTCCTCAGCAGTCCAATCCCTGTACCTTTTGCAGAATATTTGTCTGTCCCTGGTGTTTTTCCTGGAGAGAAGTGGCTTCTTTGCTGCCCTTCTTGACACCAGGCCATCCTCCAAAAGTCTTCGCCTCCCTGTGCTTGCAGATGCACTCACACCTACCTGCTGCCATTCCTGAGCAAGCTATGTACTGGTGGTGCCGCGATCCCGCAGCTGAATCAACTTTAGGAGACGGACCTGGCACTTGCTGGACTTTCTTGGGTGCCCTGAAGCCTTCTTTACAACAATTGAACCGCTCTCCTTGAAGTTCTTGATGATCTGATAAATGGTTGATTTAGGTGCAATCTTACTGGCAGCAATATCCTTGCTTGTGAAGCCCTTTTTGTGCAAAGCAATGACGACGGCACGTGTTTCCTTGCAGGTAACCATGGTTGACAGAGGAAGAACAATGATTCCAAGCACCACCCTCCTTTTGAAGCTTCCAGTCTGTTATTTGAACTCAATCAGCATGACAGAGTGATCTCCAGCCTTGTCCTTGTCAACACTCACACCTGTGTTAACGAGAGAATCACTGACATGATGTCATCTGGTCCTTTTGTGGCAGGGCTGAACTGCAGTGGAAATGTTTTTTGTTAATTTGCATGGCAAAGAGGGACTTTGCAATTAATTGCAATTCATCTGATCACTCTTTATAACATTCTGGAATATATGCAAATTGCCATCATACAAACTGAGGCAGCAGACTTTGTGAAAATGTACATTCTCAAAACTGTTGGCAACGACTGTACTAGAACATTCCCATGATTCCCATTGTAAGCATTTCTACCATAATTCTATTGAGATTGCTATCTTCACAGTGTGTAGCTAGCCTATTTCAATATATAGCCTACACAGAAGGCCTCGTGGCCATGCTCCAGAGTTGCTAAGCTCTAAAGTCTCTCCACCATCAAATATAGGTTTGCCTTGCCTCTCTCTCTGCTTCCTCAGATCGAGCTGCTCATTTGGCTCCAGAGCCCAAAAATAAATGAAGTGCTTGGATGGAGGGAAGGTTTTATTGGGACAGCCTGGGATTCAGGGTAGGTTTTGGGCAGTTTTGATTCTCTGTTAAACACTACAGCAACAAACTAAAATCTACTACAACACTGATAGGGGATATTATGGGCTGTATGTCTATAATGAACTAAAAAAAGTTTCTTTACAAACCAAACAATAACTATCATAGCACATATTTTTTAAGTGCCATGCCGTATTTAATAATTTGGTTTGAAAAAAATTGGGCTTTGCAATACAATGCAATTAATGATTACTCCTATCTGTATTGTATACTATCCTTAATTTAAAGTGAACCTCTCGCTCTCAGACTGTAGTTTAATCAATGTATGCAAGGACACATCCTTCGAAATTTTGAATGAAACTCACAATTTACAGCTCTGAATAGGCTGGTTTTTAGACAAAACACAAAGTCAATGCATAGAGCAAAGCAGTCCTCTCCAACTGCCACCTTTGTTGCTCAGGTCTGGTTGTTCCCATGACAACAAAACTCAACATTGAATTAACCTGAAAGAATAGAACACTCCTTCGCAAACAAACTGTCAGGAACAATCAACATTTCAATTGTAGGCATCCTTATTCTTTACACGTAAGTCAAATGTAATTCAATGAAACTTTAAACTTGCACGGTCATTAGTTCAAGTATGCTAAGGGTCTATCAAACACAGAACTAAATTCTTACACAACTGGATATTTGGCTATCCAGTTGTGTAAGAAACAAGTGGCGTTAAGTGAATGGCAGTCCCAAGGAAGTAGTGACTCCTCACCTGCTTTCACAGACTGGTCACATAAACTAGACGTAACATAGTACACGAAAATACAGGACCCTCAAATTAGTATGACATCTTACGTTTGTTATGGTTACATAAGATAGGATGGTTCATCCTTGGGAGCAATTTCCAAATGCCTGAAGGTACCACGATCATCTGTACAAACAATAGTACGCAAGTATAAACACCATGGGACCACGCAGCCATCATACCGCTCAGGAAGGAGACGTGTTCTGTCCTAGAGATGAACGTACTTTGGTGCGAAAAGTGCAAATCAGTCCCAGAACAACAGCAAAGGACCTTGTAAAGATGCTGGAGGAAACAGGTACAAAAGTATCTATATCCACAGTAAAACGAGTCCTATATCGACAAACCTGAAAGGCCGCTCAGCAAGGAAGAAGCCACTGCTCCAAAACCGCCATAAAAAAGCCAGACTACGGTTTGCAACTGCACATGGGGACAAAGATCGTACTTTTTGAAGAAATGTTCTCTGGTCTGATGAAACAAAAATAGAACTGTTTGTCCATAATGACCATCGTTATGTTTGGAGGAAAAAGGGGGATGTTTGCAAGCCGAAGAACACCATCCCAACTGTGAAGCACGGGGGTGGCAGCATCATGTTGCTTTGCTGCAGGAGGGACTGGTCCACTTCACAAAATAGTTGGCATCATGAGAAAGGAAAATTATGTGGATATATTGAAGCAACATCTCAAGACATTGGTCAGGAAGTTAAAGCTTGGTCGCAAATGGGTCTTCCAAATGGACAATGACCCCAAGTATACTTCCAAAGTTGTGGCAAAATGGCTTAGGACAACAACGTCAAGGTATTGGAGTGGCCATCACAAAGCCCTGACCTCAATCCTATAGAACATTTGTGGGCAGAACTGAAAAGGTGTGTGCGAACAAGGAGGCCTACAAACCTGACTCGGTTACACCAGCTCTGTCAGGAGGAATGGGCCTAAATTCACCCAACTTATTGTGGGAAGCTTGTTGAAGGCTACCCGAAATGTTTGACCGAAGTTAAACAATTTAAATGCAATGCTACCAAATACTAATTGAGTGTATGTAAACTTCTGACCCACTGGGAATGTGATGAAAGAAATAAAAGCTGAAATAAATCCTTCTCTCTGCTATTATTCTGACATTTCACATTCTTAAAATAAAGTGGTGATCCTAACTGACCTAAGGCAGGGAATTTGTACTAGGATTAAATGTCAGGAATTGTGGAAAACTGAGTTTAAATGTATTTGGTTAAGGTGTATGCAAACTTCCGACTTCAGCTGTATCATACGTTTTGCAAATTAGTAGCATATTGTACAAATTGTAATTCGTTACATATCATACGAAATGGATGATGGACATCCAAAAATTAATACATACCATACGAAACGTAACTTATCATACCAAACGAGGAGTCTCAGATTTACGTACAGAATAATACAAAACGCTCTGTTGGCTTTGGCCACCCTGGAGGGTGGGCTCTCAGGCTATGGACCATTGCTATACACAAAGACCACTGCAACAGGGTGCACAAACCAAAATCTGATAGTGCTCATGTAACAGTACTCGGCTTGCGTTGTGTACAATCAATCCTCGACACGAACTCCAACGTGTAGCACCAGTCATGGAGATTTATTCTGATAGGAACAGCACAAAATTGCACGTCATGCAATGCACGGCTCACCATCCAACTCTGCACTCACGCACGCTGGTTTGGTGCTTGTTCACTGGGCATGTAGTTACCAAAATAATACAATTACAATATAATATCTTTAACAATGTACCTGATAGGAACAGCACAAAATTGCACGTCATGCAATGCACGGCTCACCATCCAACTCTGCACTCACGCACTGTACAAAATATATGAATCCCCCCCCCCACCAGACACAGTAAGTTGCTAGCTAGTACTGGCGGGAATTCTTTACAACAAAATGCACAACCAATATTCTCCAAAAAACACTGCATCTTATGTGTGATGGTCGAATAACATTTACAAACAAATTGATATAAATTGTACATTTAAATCATCACTTGGGAGTATAAAAATCACTTTTGATGTACAGTGCTTTGCAACCAACAACTTACCGCTGGTTTGGTGCTTGTTCACTGGGACGATTCTAACTGAAACATCCTCCCTCGTAAGCAAGCTACGCAAACCAGCCAATAAGATGCCATGTTGAGTAGGTGAAGGCAAGACAAAACTAAAACCAAAAACCCATTGGCTTAACAATAAAGTGGCAAGGGGAATCACCAATAAAACCCTGTTACACTCAACATATTATTCCTGATTATTTTGTGATTTGTTTATGATCCGGAGGGATATAATTGGAGCAAAGTAGCCCAACTGTGCAAAACACCTTTCCACCACTGTTATTGTGGGTTCCATTCATTTATCCTGAGCCCTGAAAAGTTCATCATGACCCTGTCATTGACTGACTGAAGTGAGGTCAGTGAAACCACTTGTACAAAGTAAGAGTTCAGTGAAGTGAATGCATCCATGATCAGTTTTTCCCTACAAACACTATCGCATCAATGCACATAATGACACAGAAGCATTTCTAAATGGGTACATTTGACATGGAAAACTAAGCTGAGGATACATAGCATTGATGTGAAAACCAGTTTCTGATCAAGATAGTGATCTCTACGTACACTATGTAGGCTATATAGCTTGTAGCCAAAAACTTCAGCAAACAATGTAGGCTGCATCTTGATCTCACTTGAGTTTAACTGTAGCCTATAGAGCTAAATGAAAACAGCCGTATAGAAATAGCTCTGTATTTCGTGAGTTATTATGTAGATAGTAAATAGTCATTTGAGCAACTTGTCAACATCTTATAACTAACTAGATACCAGTTGGCAGCATGAGAGCCACACTGCATGCTGCCCGGATGGATCGTTCCATCGCTGATCAAAGGACCTTTCGGCTTGTTGAAATAATGTCGAACGTTTGGATCACTTGAAAAAAGGGATGTTGCAAATGCATGTAGAATGGCGGGTCTAGCAGCAGCATGCTTCAGCAAAATGTGCATGACAACAAAGCAAATTGTATAATAAAACATCAATAACCACCAGTAAACATATACATGTTGATAAATGCAGATGTATAGGATAATAAAGAAGAATCCAAATGGCAGGCTAAATGTAAAAATACAAGAAAAACTAAAGAACGAAATATCATGATGAACAAATGAAATATAATTTATTCTTACCTTAAGGTAGCAAGCAATCCTCCTCTCCTATGAATGCATGGTCTTTGTTGTTGCAGCAACCTTTTATATGAAATCTGTAAATGTCATTTAAAAAAATGTAATAACAAAAAGTCCTCACGAAAACCTGCTCTCTGTCGTTAAAAGGCACATAATATCCACTTAATAAAGCCTGGAGTGCGTTTTATTTATTTCTGATTATATAAATCGGTCATTTCATTTTTCGTGCACACATTGATCAAAACGTTTTGCCATATAACAGACATGGGAAATATGAATGCCTCATTGTTTGATTATTTACGGAGGGAAAATATAGGGTAGTAAATCTTCTACCTTCCTAATTCCGACAGTCCGTTACGTTTAAATGTGGCTATGAAGACAAAAAAAGGAGTCTATAGCAGTTCTCTCTCGCCGAAGATTATCTATTATATTGACAAGATGGTCGACTGGCCGCTCTAACAATGGAAATATATGTCCACAAAGAAGAAATGCAGGCGGGAGGCGAGATCAGGTGGGAACATTCTAGCCAATGAGAGGGCAGATACGCGTGTGAACAAGTCACATTTTTTTTTAAATCCAAATGTCACGCGCATAACACTTTAATCGGTACACTCATAACAACCTAAGCATGATCAAACTTCAATTCAATCAAATAAGCCTCACCTATCAAAATAGCAATTCCCTTTTACCTTCAACAAATTCTACTCATTGCCCCCCTATACAAAAACTCCCCAACTTGGTCTGCTTAACTCTCATTTTCGCGCGGACAGATTTTGGGCGCAGTCGAGCCTCTCTTTTCCAGTCTTCCTCTCTGGTCTCGCGCTCTTCAGTACGGGATCTCTGATAGTCTAAACACCCGCGTAGTCTAAACACCCGCGTATTCTGCCACCAGAGGGAGTTTTAACTAGGTCCTATTATTGCATTGCACATCTCTAGTAGTCGGCAGTTAAAAGATAGGACAACAGTAAATGTAAATAATTACCTCACTTGTGAGGTACAACTTGATATTTCTAAAGCCAAGAAAAGTAATTGAATTAATATGCCAAATGTAGCTGCCCCCACTTTTTCAAATGTTGTAAATGAGCATTAAGGGAGAGGCATACGCTGTGATAGGTCCCCGGTAAATATAAAAATACTTATCTAGCGCCATCTAGTGGGTAAAAATATCTACAGAGTTGGACTGGGACATAAATAATATAACAGAACCACACAAAAAAAGAAACTACTTACTTAACTTTTACTGTACAGCCAGAAATGGATTGGTCACCCCCCGCCCCTCTCTAGGTGTCTTCCCTTAGGGAGTTTTTCCTGGCCACTAGGCCCCATTTCTGTAAAGCAATGTGACAACAGCTGATGTAGAAAGGGCTTTATAAAATACATTTGATTAATTTGATTGAACGATCAGGTTGGAATATTTATTCTTTCAAGGACAATTATGAAGTAAAGAGGACCCACTTTTACATGTCAAAACAATGGATTCACCACATCAACATATTAAACACTCACTGAAGTATGCTCTAGAAAACTTCCTTTACATTAGGAATGACACCACTACAGTAGGTGGCCAACCAAGGACATAGAGGGCCTCAATGTAAGCCATGTGCATTCATGGCCATCTCAAGCAGCATACTTTTAAACCAACAACAGTTGGACTTACAATCCAAATGTTATCCATTCAAGTTAAACCATTCCGCACTGAGGCTCTCCAAGACCAGGATGGCCAACCGAGTATTACACCAAAGGTCCATTTAGAAATGCTCAAAAGTAATGAACAAAGCTGAATCAATGTATGAAACCCACACCAAATACTATTTCAAATGATCTTTTTGGGCCTTTTGCCATAGGGACCAGCCAAACAATCTTTCATCTCCATGGATAAATACCATTAACTTTTACAAACATTTTTAATATAATAAATCGATACATACATGTACGGTTGGTGAGGACAGAATGGAACACTCAGTTGGAGACCCCCATAAGTATACAGTCATAAATGCATCCCAAATGGATCCCTATTTCTTATACTGCACTACTTTAGACCAGGGCCCAAAGGGCTCACTTGGGACAAACCCATGGTCACAGCAAGTTGGACGTTATGAACATTAAATTGGAAGTCAGCTTATGACAGACTATAGGGTTATTTTTAATTTAAGGGCTCAAGCTAATTGTCTTATCAGTAACACCGTAACTCATTGGACAACAAAAAAAACTAAAGACAAACAAAATCACAACTAAGTAAAAGGCCAACTGGTCTGGGAAAGTTCTTATCGATGTTCTGCTCGAGTACCATCTCTCCAAAAGAGTATGCATATCAGCCCATTCACAGCAGTCGAAAGACAAGGAGCTCAGATCATTCAAGCTCAAAATTCCCAAAAAAACAGAAGGAAAGCAGAAAATGCACACGCAGTTTCCCCTAAGATTTTTCAGCAGTGGTGGCAGAAGTAGTGGGTGGGGGTCTTCAGCAGCGGTGGAAGAGGTAGTGGGAGCAGGGTGTCGTCTTGGGGTATATATATCTACATTACAAAATCTCTACGGTGCGCCGCTGCTAAATGAATAAAGGGGAAACACTGACACGGGAAAAATGGTCTTGAGGAAAACATCTACATTTCACTCTCCACAGATGGATAGTTTACAGGGGATTACAGACCTGAGAAGGAGAAAACAGACATTATCTATGGTCACTCGAAATCAGATAATACTTATATTCATCAGCAACAGTTCACTCACCGTGGATAAAGACCACTTGCATCAGAATGGTAAACACCCCCATGCTTCAAAGAAACAGACATGTGCCCTTTATATATACTGTACACACAACAATTTACAATTCAAATGTTTAACCAATCAGGACTGAAGAGTGCCTACCAAAATGTTATGCATACATCAAAACAAAAGACTGAATAATGACAGCTGACCAATGTCAAACGACCAACAACAATTACTATTTCAGTGTAATATCTCCTTAGCGCACCCTTGTACCCACACATGTTGATTCATTCTGTGTTACTACAGAAAAGGTTACTTACACCAGTCATGGGAAAATATACTGTAACAAGTGGAAAAACATGGATTACATCAGTCATAAATATAATAATTTGCTTTGTTATACATTACGACTTTTGCATACAAACAGTTCAAACACATTTTTACAGGCATTCAATACAAATTACGACATTGCTGAAATGTTTCACTTCCATGTAATGAACAGAACAGCTCTTTACGGAACAGCAAGCATGTCCACCACCAGAGAAACCATATGCGTGCCAAACCAAACTTGGGTACCTTAGATGTTAAATAGTGGCATTCCATGATTTGATCACGGGTAACAAATCCTATACTGTACAGATTTAATGAAATCAAATATATTTTGATAAAATGTCCCTACTACGAAGTACATTCCCTAAATGTCTAGTGGCCCTTTCAATTGTGATAGATTTGATACAAGATTAATTAATTAAATATATATATATACACACACACCACTATACTATGAAGACCAATTGTATTCAAAAGGGACAGGGTTTTGTCTTAAACACCTACAGTTTAATCTAACCATTTGGCTGCATTCCTTTAAGACAAAATGGTGCAAATATGTCACTCTTCAGCAAATTATGGTTAAAAACAATCAGACAAAAAATACATTTAAATAATTTGCTATGTATTTACACAATCCATCTGCTTGTCCAGCCTTGTCTTCCATTGATCTTGTCAACTTGAATCTTCTAGTCACCCATTTTTACTTTCGACGTCTACAAGAAAAGACATTTGATCAAGTATATAATAATAAAACAAAAAAGCAAACCTATACTTGGTTGATGCAATCAGCTACTGAACATGATAGAATATTATGCTATTCAACCAATCAGGGGGAGAAAGAAAACCATGTCAAAAGAATGTCAGTTACCTGCAAGATGGCCACAATCACTCCAAATAGCCCAATTGCACTGCCGAAGATTTCCACAATAAGGATTTTAACAAAGAGGCTGCCGTTCTGAGCATCTGCCAGGGCGGCCCCACTACCAACGATGCCAACACAGATGCCACAGAAGAGGTTGGAGAATCCCACAGTAAGACCAGCGCCAAACATGGAGTATCCTGTTAGGAGAGAACGCAATCACAAGAGCACAGCATTTCCTTCAGCTGTATTTTATCATTGCACTGTTTAACTAAGCCAATGGCAAGACGTGCCTACTTTACTTGTGCCTGCCTTTATCCTATTGGAATTTAAGGACTGGTTCCAATCAAAACCTCGCCTGAGCACCAGTGTGTTTGTGCTATCATGCCAACTCGTTGTCATGCCAAACAATGCTGTGATTTTCAATCTTAACAATGAAGTTGGCAAGAGCAGACAGATCTGGGACGAGGCTAAGCAACACCCACCAACCATTAATTTCTTACCTGCTTGGTAGTTCCTTGCCCCAATGGTCTCTGGTGTAGTGCCACTAAAGCTCTATAAAAAGAGATGTAAAGAAATAATTAAATTTGTGCTGTCTACTACAGTATCACACACCAGGGAGATTCAGAGCTCTACTCCAAGATGTCCTAAGTAAAAGGCTACAATTAGGAGCCACAAGTTCAGTCCCAAATAGCACCTTATTCGATATATACAGTCGTGCACTGTCTGACATGGGACCATTGGGCTCTCGTCAAAAGTAGTACACTCGGGAATAGGGTGCCATTTGGAATGCAATCACCATAATCACTAGTGAAAATTTTAAAAGGGCACAAATGATAATCAAATCTCTTGCTTACCTCAGCCATGTTACTTATAACGATTGCCATGATGATCCCATAGATGGCTACAGCCTCACAGAAGATAATGCTTTGGATGGGAGGAGACAACCACAGCATTAAACACAGAAGTATATTGATCGGAAAGATGCAACCCCAATACAGTAGGCACATACAGATATACAAGTTTTATGCCTACACAGAAAGCATACAAGGCCTGTTTCTTAGATCCAGACATTGACTAAAAAGCATTTTCCATTGACCGTGCTTTTTAGTCCAGGACTAGGTTTAATCTGGGTCTGTGAAACCGGTTCACGACACAGATTCTACATTTTAGTCATTCAGCCGACGCGCTTATCCAGAGCGACTTACAGTTAATGCATTCATCTTAAAAGCCCAATGGAGCTGTTTTTATCCCAATAGCAAATCATTTCTGGGTAACAATTAAGTACCTTACTGTGTAGGCTTGAGTGGTAGACCATATAGCAGGGTATTTGGAAATAGTGCCGGTATAGTTTTTCTATACCTTCAAAACCATTTATTTGAAGTCTTAATACATATGAATATTTGTGGCTACTTATTAAGTAAATACCTGCAGTCAACTTGTTCAATATGTTAGGAGACAAAGAAGATTGTGTTCTTTATTTCACCTGTCACATCATTTTTCATTATGAAGTTTACCAGTAGTCCCCAGTCACGTGGTGTTTGTTTACAAGCACACAATGTTGAGAGACCCGTGTGTGTCACTCACTGTTGTGCAGCACATTCCAGGTGATCTAGTTACAGTATAGAAATCACAACTAAATGTTTACCTGCTAGATATCTTAAAATATTTAGTTAACTGTCTAAAATGTGTTAAATGCTCCGCAGTTGTGCATTTGGTTTGCTAATTTAGTAGCTAGTTAAGCACTTAGCTACATGGCCATCTTCTTCCAAAATCAAGCTTCGCTTGGTAAAAGCAGAGGATCCCCTCCTGGATCAAGAGCCTTATGGCCTAATATTTGTTTTGTAAATGCAGCAAACTGAGTAGCATTTTTGAGTTACTTGTTTAACTTTATGGGCTGGGATGTCTGTCCTGCAAATACTTAGGTCAGAGACTATACATTTTCGCAATGCGTTCATAAGCATTCTCTATGGGATTTTACTTGTAAGCATTGCTAACCTTCTCATTTCAAAAGCTCTGTAGGGTTTAAAAATGGCACCCTTGTGTTCAGTGCCAGTACTACCGAATATATCTTCAAGATGCACTATGCACAAATCTCTCTGCCATTTCCTGGTTGCCTAAATTAAAATAGTTCACAATTTCAGTTTGTGACAAAACAAGCAGTCATTGTTGTAGAGAATCATTGTACCATCTAAACCACTGAAATATATTTTCCAGAACCAAAAAAGTGTATATTCAGCTGTTTAAAGCTGGTGTACAAAACCAAAAGTAATAGATGCAAAAACAAAACTTCAGAACGGGAAGCACAGAAAAAGCACATATAGAACAGATCTAGCCCTTCTTAGACGTGCTTAAAAAAATATAACTCACATTTCTATGTGAATTTGGTCAGGTCACCCAAAAAGTTACATATTGGAGCTTTAAAACGGTCAAAAAGAAAGAAAAAATGCTTCTTAGCAAGTGCAAGTTCTCAAACAACATTTTTGATAGGACTGTCTTTAAGTGGTCTGAGTGGGGAGGGGGAAATAGAAAATTAGCTGTTATTGGGGGAGGGGGGGACTGGTTCCATTCTCTTTTTAATAGCCTACCTGACCAGATTCTTTGTTTTAATCCGTGGTGCTTTTACACCACCTCCTATGATGCTGGAACCTGTGATGTAAATGCCCCTGTAAAACAAGGACACAATTCAGTATAAACATGAACAGAATATGCCATACAAGAGAAGAAATATAGCCTACATGGAACAGGGAATAGGATGGGGACAAGACACTAGTTGCTCTTTCAATTTTCAAGTCTAATTTAACAACTTCTCTATTCCAAATTCAAAATGGGACAATCTCTTCTGAAGGAACACTCAGGGGGAAATGAAGAGTACTCACCAAGCAGCTCCAACAACAGAGAGCGAGATGGCCAAGCCAATCCCAAGGTTCGCCCACATGAAAGGCGAGGTTTCTGTCAAAAACCTGTGGGAGGGAGAGAGCACAATTTCACCATGTAAATCAAACATTCCATGCTCTAGTCTAGGCTAAGATTTCTGGGGGGGGGGGGGGGGAACACCCGACTGTTTTCTGAAATGTTACCACCAGTAATCAGCACCAGGCTCAGAATATAAAACAGAGGTATATTCATACGTCTATGATATGATGTTCTAAGACAAGGGATTGTGTGTCATACTAACCATGCCACATCGAAGCGGAATCCAAGGTCGAAGATCGTGTAGCAAATACCTGAAAAACCACCAATCCAGGTTATGCATTGAAAAGTATGCAAATATTTTCATTTCTTTATGCATTTGTGTGTGTGTTGCAGTACAATTCAGTAACAGTACACACAAAGCCACAGAGCTGCAGAACAAAAATGTGTCAGAAATGATTAAGTGTCAGAAGATAAGTGTGATAGCTCACCCCCACATGACAAGTGTTTCAGTTCCCATTTTCCTTACTCTAGCAGCCAAGCAAGTGACCTAGATAACTATGTCAACTATAAATGATGTAACTAACAAAGTTTTCTATACTTAACAGTATGCTTTTAAAGTTTTAGTGCAGGGTAGCCTTATGCAGTCTAACATTAGCTAACTATCTGTCTCTAGTCTGATTAATCAGGCTGTACTACACAATTAATTTGGTGTACATACGGCCTGAAGTTAATGGCTACCAAATCGTGTAAATGTTCCTTACAAGGCAGAATGTCGAATAAAATGACTGTACATTTAAAACTTACTCTACCGGTTACGTTCATGTGGCTATTTTGTTTCAAATTTCGAGCAGTTGAAGGACACCCGGTAGAGTAAGTTTAAATGTAATTTTATTAAACATTCTTGCCTGTAAAGAACATTAACCCGACTTCGCATGCATTAGCGTCAGGCTGTCTATACACCAATGAATTGTGTATTACAGTCTGATTAATTAGACTACTGACTCTGCAGTGATATGCTAGCTAACTTGCTAGGCAACTAGCTAACGTTACTTCTATACACGTTTAGTCGAATTCTTGCAAACGAATAGCTAGATAATCTACCTTTTGGACGACAGTGCCAAAGGTGCACAACATATAATTCAAGGAAGTTAGTTAGCTCTATTTGTCAGGCAGGCTAGCTATTACCTAGTTAGCACATCAGTGCAGACCCAGATTAGTTTACGCCGTTGCCGCTAGCTATCGCAACAGGCTTACGTTAGCTGGCAATCAGCACGGTCTGTGAAGCACGATACAGACATATACAATCAAATGAATGAAAGGAATATATTTACAAAATGCATTATATATTTGCCATCATCATTACCCTAGCTAGCAAATGTAGCTAAAACGTTCTTACCGACGATGAGAATGGTACTCCAGAAGGCCAAAGTGACCCCGGTGTAAAGAATGGCGTGTCCGTTCATGATCACCCAAACCGCGATATTTTCCGGACTATCTCACTATGCTACCTTCAGTTTTGTCTTTGCAATTGACGTCGAACGGTCTGAATAACCCCGAAATCCTTCAATTGAGGAAGGGAAATCTATCCATCAAAAGGGAAGGGATGCAGTCAGCTGATCGAGCTTGACTTGAGCATGTGACCGTGACAACAAACGTAATTCCACTTCCTTCTTCTTCGTGCCAGTTTCCGCGGGAGCTCCCAAGCACAGACGTAGGGCCAGTTGTACATTTCAACTTTGTATGACTTTTTCATTCATTGGTCATAACGCAAAACCGACCGTAGACCAGCACTTGGGCTATCTACACACTGTAGGCTACGGTTATTTATTATATATATTTATTTTTTTTAGGCTACGGTTATTCTCTTGTATTTTATTGTTGCGATTTTTTTCGCGTTTCTAAGAAAATGTAGTTCCGCAAGTAAAATAAACTGTACAGAGGCATTGTAGAAACATAACATAGCATGTTGATCTCATGATGTAAGCTAAATTCCAAAATACAAACTTGAGTTCCTGGTTTGTCTTTCAACTTTCTCAAATGTAGAATTATTTCCCAGCAAATATGTTGGTATATATACTATGGCTTCACCTCTTTCTCTCTGTTTCCAGTTAGCAAAGACTGTATAGAAATAGTACGGTGTAGGTGTTTGTAATTCAGCTCCTTGCAGTGTTAGACAATGACCACATGATGGCGCTACATCACTGTTTAAATGTGCACATGACTGGTGACAAGACCCTAAAATGAAACGTTCTGTTCAGAAATGAAGAAGCCGCAAAAAGTGACGCATTATTATTTGCACATTTCAAGTTCAGTCTGGAATCAGGAATATTGGCTATTTGAGCGATGGACCTATTATCTAGGCCTACGTAAAAAAAAAAACGAATTGTTCTTATCTTTCAATATCATATTTTAGTCATTTAGCAGACATTCCTATCCAGAGCGACTTACAGTAGTGAGCTCATACATTTTCATAATGGTCTCCCATGGGAATCTAACCTACAACTTGGTGTTGCAAGCACCATGCTCTACCAGCTGAGCTCACTGCGCGAGACAGATGTACAGGGACTGTCACTCCCAGAAAAACAAGTCAGACAAAGAAAGGGTAGTGTAGACCTACTTACAGAACATGCAGATCTTTTCACATTTCAACCCTTCAGGCAGATCATGCACAATTATTCAGGGGTTGTTGGAAATGTCAATAGTTTACACATTAAAACATTTGTAATCCATCCACAAACACATTCATATTCCACTAAATATGAAGAAAATTTGTTTTTATGAATAAAGTGCCAATTTAAAGAATTCAGGGGAAATCAAGGCCATTACAAGGTGCAAATTAAGGTGCAATTGTTTCCTGGTGACTACTAACTAGTCTTGATCAGAGCCATATCTTGGTGTAGTGCACTGTATGGAATAGGGTGCCATTTGGGACGTACACAGTATCTTCATCTACTGATCCGACAACTTGCACAGTACAGTGCATGCAGACTGATAAATCCCTATATAGCCCAAACCAACACACCCTTCTGACGTCAAAACTAACGACCGGTATCTCTTCTTTCTTTTCTTTCCAAAACACTTGACCATGCTGTCTCTGACCAACTCTCGTTATCTCTCTCAGAATTATCTTCTTGACCCTAACCAGTCAGGCTTCAAGGCGGCTCACTCAACTGAGACCGCTCTCCTCTGTCACATAGGCTCTCCGCTCTGCCAAAGCTGCAGTGGCGATTTTAGCATGTAAATCTTTGTGGGGCAAAAACTAAAAAAAGGTAAGATGCATGCCAGCAAAACCACTACACAACACAACACAACACTAAATACATTAATTGCACTATAACGGTGACAAACGGTTCCCACAAACTGTTGGGCCTACATAAAGCTGTCCCAACAGCAGTCCTAACATCTTACCACTGCTACACCTGGCTATCAACGGAGCCTTGTCTGGCAGCGAAACAGTTCATTCAGCCTCATTTACTGCCTTTAAAAAAAACATAGCTTATATGGCTGACGTGCTTAAATAAATGTGGTTTCTAATGACAATTGAGATGTACAAACTATGGCATAAGGGGACGACAAGCGGATAAGAGGCAATCCGTAATTTAAATTAAAACATTAATGAGCGAGCTAGGGCGGACGTAGTCAATAAAACTATTTGTTTAGCACTTTTGAAATGTACAGCGACAAAATTCAGAACATGGGCTGTTCTTACAATGCTCTCCCTGTACACAAAGTCAGAACCGTTGGATAAATAAAGGGGGCATATAAGCAGACAATGAAAGCTATTACAATGTAACGGCTCTCGTTGGTGGTATGAAGAGTGGACCAAGGCGCAGCGTGGTAAGTGTTCATGATTCCTTTTATTTCAAAAACACTCAAACAAAATAACAAACGTGAAAACAAAAGGGCACAGTTCTGTCAGGCAGAAACACTAAACAGAAAACAATATCCCACAACCTAATGGTGGGAGAAAGGGCATCCTAAGTATGATCCCCAATCAGAGACAACGATAGACAGCTGCCTCTGATTGGGAACCTCACTCAGCCAAAAACAAAGAAACAGAAAACATAGAATGCCCACCCAAATCACACCTAGACCTAACCAAATAGAGAAATAAAAAGGCTCTCTAAGGTCAGGGCGTGATATACAATATTCAATTATTACATTTCTCTAAAACAGGTTATAGGCTACTTATAGGCTACATGTGCACCACCAAGTCAGAACAGTAGGTGAAATTAAGAGGGGTAAATAGACCAAGTTATTAGGGTGAGGCACATGGGCTACTAACATCTTACTTCACAACATACACTTAGTATTACTTTCTTAGCTACAATATACATATCTCCCTGGCATATTACATCATTTATGCAGCATCATACAATACATTTTTGGATTCACCTTGTGATGTGCTCACTTGAACAGGAAGGTGGCGCGGCGGTCCTTCGTGGGCAAATTTTGCCATCAAAGTCTGTTATTCTCTGGATTTATGGTGCTTTCTAAACAAGTGGGAACTCGGGAAAAAACAAGGTTGAATCATGATGATGTCATATGATCTTCAGGTCGTAGCTCTAGAAAGAGGCCAGATGAACAATTCTGAGTTGGATGACCGTTCAAAATGTATTTTCATTGTTGTCTTGAACTCACTGAAGTCAAGTTTTCGCAGTTCCAAGTTAACAATTGTTTTGAGCACGACACAAATCATGCTTCATTGACAGCATAGCCAATGTTGAATGTTTATAATTTTAAACTTGGAAAAGAGCCCCTTAATCCCAGATTTGGGACAACACAGCCACCCTACTGAAGAGCAGGCTCGTGATTGCTTTGCAATGCTTGTAGTTAGCCAATATTACTGATTCCTTCAAAACCACTAATTTTTGAATTTGTGATTTCCAACTTGTTGTGTAATGTTTATGTCCAATGGCCAATGAGCACCGATACGTTTTATCTATAATTTCTCTTCATTATTTCTCTTCATATGACAAGGGTTAAAAATGATTTGCCAGTAGATTGTCGACTTGATTCATGATGATGACTGCTAGCTAAGATTTAGAAATGATGATGTTGACATCAGTCCAAATAAAGCTACTGTACATATAACGTGATTTGACGTCATTTTATCTGTGGCCAATGACCTTGAGCCTTCTTGGGTGGGCACTTCTAATGTAACTCTATGGCAGCACCCATGGGGCTAGAATTTCTTAACATAGTGTCCCCATGAGTGACAGAACACTGACCCAATCACGGCGCAACGCTCCGTATTTTCTGCTGGCTTGCCCCACCACCACAGAAAGCACTGAGCTAGGCTGAAACACCTGTATTTTGGAGCTGCCTTACTCAAGAAAACAAAAAGGAAACCATGTTTGTATGCGGCTTTATTAACTCAATGATATATAGATTTTTTTACATTGTTCGCAAACTGATATGTGACACGTATTAATGCCAAAATAACATGCAAACAGGCAAGCCCCCCAAAAACATACATTATATATATATTATATATTTTAAATTAATTTTTTGCTAAAAATGTGGGGCTCAAAACAGGTGGGGCTCTACCCCACCTGCTCTGAATGACGGGTCGCCACTGCAAAGCTGACTCTCCTCTGTTCTCATCCTCCTAGATCTATCTGCTGCCTTTGACGCCGTGAAGCATCAGATCCTCCTCTCATCTCTGGTTCTAAACACTCCTGGATTGCATCCTACCTGGCAGGTCGCTCCTACCAGGTGGCGTGGAGAGAATCTGTGTCTGTACTACGTGCTCTCACTACTGGCGTCCTCCCAGGGCTCTGTTCTAGATCCTCTCCTCTTCTCTTTACACCAAGTCACTTGGCTCCATCATATCCTCACATGGTCTCTTCTGTCATTGCTATGAGGATGACATTGAACTACTCTTCTCCTTCTGCCCTTCTGACACCCAGGTGGGGACACGCATCTCTGCGTGCCTGGCAGACATCAGCTTGGATGTCAGCCCACCACCTCAAGCTCAACTTCAACAAAATAGAGCTGCTCTTCCTCCCAGGAAAGGCCTGCCAGCTGCAAGTCCTCTACTGTTGTCAATGTGTGCAGAGGGTCCCTGGTTCAAGCCCAGGTTGGGGCGAGGAGAACGACGGAAGCAATACTGTTACACTTATTTATTTTGGGGGGGGTAGATTAGCATTAAAATTGCAGATAGATTGTGGCATCATTTCCAATCCCCCATATATATATTTTTGTAAACATACTGTGCCTTTGTAAAATATTCAGACCCCTTGACCTTTTCCACATTTTGTTAGGTTACAGGCTTATTCTAAAATATATTAAATAGTTTTTGTTCCTCATCAATCTACACGCAATACCCCATAATGACGAAGCAAAAACAGTGGTTTGTTAATTTATTAAATATAAAAAACATAAATGTTAGATTTACATAACTTTACTCAGTACTTTGTTGAAGCACCTTTGGCAATGATTACAGCCTCAAGTCTTCTTGGTTATGACTCTACAAGCTTGGCACACCTGCATTTGAGGAGTTTCTCCAATTCTTCTCTGCAGATCCTCTCAAGCTCTGTCAGGTTGGATGGGGAGCGTCGCTGCACAGCTATTTTCAGGTCTTTCCAGAGATGTTTGATCGGGTTCAAATCCGGGCTCTGGCTGGGCCACTCAAGGACATTCAGAGACATGTCCCGAAGTCACTTCTGCATTGTCTTGGCTGTGTGCTTATGGTCGTTGTCCTGTTGGAAGGTGAACCTTTGTCCCAGTCTGAGGTCCTGAGCGCTCTGGAGCAGGTTTTCATCAGGGATCTCTCTGTACTTTGCTCTGTTCATCTTTCCCTTGATCCTGACTAGTCTCCCAGTCACTGCCGCTGAAAAACATCCCCACAGCATGATGCTGCCACCCCCATGCTTCACCGTAGGGATGGTGCCAGGTTTCCTCCAGACGTGATGCTTTGCATTCAGGCCAAATAGTTATTGGTTTCCTCAGACCAGAGAATCTTGTTTCTGATGGTCTGAGAGTCCTTTAGGTGCCTTTTGGTAAACTCCAAGCAGGCTTTAATGTGCCTTTTAATGAGAACTGGCTTCCGTCTGGCCACTCTACCATAAAGGCCCTTCTCCCCCGATTGCTCAGTTTGGCCGGGTGGCCAGCTCTAGGAAGAGTCTTGGTGGTTCCATTTAAGAAGGATGGAGGCCACAGTGTTATTGGGGACCTTCAATGCTGCAGACATTATTTGGTGCCCTTCCCCAGATCTGTGCCTCGACACAATCCCGCCTCAGGGCTCTACGGACAATTACTTCAACCTCATGGCTTGGTTTTTGCTCTGACATGCACTGTCAATTGTGGGACCTTATATAGGCAGGTGTGTGCCTTTCCAAATCATGTCCAATCAATTGAATTTACCACATGTAAATTCACCCAACTTATTGTGGGAAGCTTGTGGAAGGCTACCAGAAATGTTTGAACCAAGTTAAACAATTTAAAGGCAATGCTACCAAATACTAATTGAGTGTATGTAAACTTCTGACCCACTGGAATTGTGATACAGTGAATTATAAGTGAAATAATCTGTCTGTTAACAATTGTTGGGAAAATTACTTCTGTCATGCACAAAGTACATGTCCTAACTGACTTGCCAAAACTATAGTTTGTTAACAAGAAATTTGTGGAGCGGTTGAAAAAGGAGTTTTAATGATTCCCACCTAAGTGTATGTAAACTTTCGACTTCAACTGTATGTACAGTTGAAGTCGGAAGTTTACATACACCTTAGCCAAATACATTTAAACTCAGTTTCACAATTCCTGACATTTAATCCTAGTAAAAATTCCCTGTCTTACGTCAGTTAGAATCACCACTTTATTTTAAGAATGTGAAATGTCAGAATAATAGTAGAGAGAATAATGTATTTAAGCTTTTATTTCTTTCATCACATTCCCAGTGGGTCAGAAGTTTACATACACTCAATTAGTATTTGGTAGCATTGCCATTAAATTGTTTTACTTGGGTCAAACATTTCAGTTAGCCTTCCACAAGCTTCCCACAATAAGTTGGGTGAATTTTGGCCCATTCCTCCTGACAGAGCTGGTGCAACTGAGTCAGGTTTGTAGGCCTACTTGCTCTCACACACTTTTTCAGTTCTGCCAACAAATGTTCTATAGGATTGAGGTCAGGGCTTTGTGATGGCCACTCCAATACTTTGACTTTGTTGTCCTTAAGCCATTTTGCCACAACTTTGGAAGTCTGCTTGAGGTCATTGTCCATTTGGAAGACCCATTTGCGGCCAAGCTATAACTTCCTGACGGATGTCATGAGATGTTGCTTCAATATATCCACATACTGTTCCATCCTCATGATGCCATCTTTTTTGGGAATTGCACCAGTCCCTCCTGCAGCAAAGCACCCCCACAACATGATGCTGACACCCCCGTGCTTCACGGTTGGGATGTTTTTTTTTCGGCTTGCAAGCCTCCCCCTTTTTCCCCCAAACATAACAGTGGTCATTATGGCCGAACAGTTCTATTTTTGTTTCATCAAACCAGAGAACATTTCTCCAAAAAGTACGATCTTTGTCCCCATGTGCAGTTGCAAACCGTAGTCTGTCTTTTTTATGGCGTTTTTGGAGCAGTGGCTTCTTCCTTGCTGAGCGGCATTTCAGGTTATGTCGATATAGAACTCGTTTTACTGTTGATATATATATATACTTTTGTACCTGTTTCCACCAGCATCTTCACAAGGTCCTTTGCTGTTGTTCTGGGATTGATTTGCACTTATCACACCAAAGTACGCTCATCTCTAGAAGACAGAACGCGTCTCCTTCCTGAGCGGTATGATGGCTGCGTGGTCCCATGGTGTTTATACTTGCGTACTATTGCTTGTACAGATGAATGTGGTACCTTCAGGCGTTTGGAAATTTCTCCCAAGGATGAACCAGACTTGTGGAGGTCTACAATTTTTTTTTCTGAGGTCTTGGCTGATTTCTTTTGATTTTCCCATGATGTCAAGCAAAGATGCACTGAGCTTGAAGGTAGGCCTTGAAATACATCCACAGGTACACCTCCAATTGACTCAAATGATGTCAATTAGCCTATCAGAAGCTTCTAAAGCCATGACATAATTTTCTGGAATTTTCCAAGCTTTTTAAAGGCACAGTCAACTTAGTGTATGTAAACTTCTGACCCACTGGAATTGTGATACAGTGAATTATAAGTGACATAATCTGTAAACAGTTGTTGGAAAAATTACTTGTGTCATGCACAAAGTAGATATCCTATCTGACTTGCCAAAACTATAGTTTGTTAACAAGACATTTGTGGAGTGGTTGAAAAACAAGTTTTAATGACTCCAACCTAAGTGTATGTAAACTTCCGACTTCAACTGTAAATAAGGTATTTCTGTTTTATAGTTTTAATACATTTGAAAACATTTCTAAAAACCTGTTTACACTTTGTCATGATGGGGTATTGTGTGTAGATTGATGAGGGAAACAAATAATTCAATCCATTTTAGAATAAGGCTGTAACGTAACAAAATGTGGGAAAAGGGAAGTGGTCTGAATACTTTCTGAATGCACTGTACATACAATACTGTTACACTTGCCTACGGAGCAGCAAGGAGAACTGAATCTCCTTACCTTCAGGCTATGTGCAACCCCTCATCCCAACCCGGGCACTCCATTCCACCACCTCTGGTCTCTTGGCCCTCCCACCCCTACGGGAGGGCATCTCCTACTCAGCCCAGTCAAAGCTCTTCTCTGTCCTGGCACTCCAATGGTGGAACCAGCTTCCCCCTAGTCAGGACAGAGGAGTTCCGCCTGAAACCCTACCTCTTTGAAGAGTATCTTAAATAACTCACGGCTCCCCCGACGATGGTAACTTTGAATGATTAGGTGCAAAGTAGGCATAGACATTTTCTGACCTTTAATATAACCAGCTAGTTGATTGAAAACCTGTTCCTTACAACAATGGCTAAGAAAAGACTTACGGTGGGAGAAGTCAAATGAGACAATTAGAAGTGCCATTGCTAGAAAAATAAGCATTTCACTGCACCTGCGATAACATCCCCAAGCAAGAGGGCACGTGTGGAGAGTGGGGAGAGGTTCACAGATATGGATGTTGACTTGTTGAAATCCATCAATGAAAGGCTTGCCAAACTTGATATCTTGGATATACTACGAGAGGACATCAATGCATTATGTACCAGTCTAGAATTCAGCCAATGTCAGATTGATGATCTAAGCACTGTAGACTCTATTCATGGTAAGGTGGAGGTGGTGCAAAGAGAGAACAACTTAAAGAAACCTTGCTTGATGTACAGAGTCAATCAATGCGGGACAATCTAATTCTTTCAGGGATACCGGAGAATGACAACAGCAGAAGCTGTGAGGGCACTGTCCGAGACTTTATGTCAATTCAATTGAAACTGCCCACAGATGTCGTGCATTATGTCACTTTAGAGTCTATAGAATGGTTAAGGCCTCTGGGAATAGGCCACAGGCTATTATTGCATGTTCTGAACATTTTAAGCAAAAGGAAATGGTGAAGAGCAGGGGCAGAGAACTCAGAAACACTGATTTTGGAATGAATGATCACTTCCCTACGGACATCAATGAAAGGAGAAAGAACTCTGTATTCGATCATGAAGAGAAAAGCATTGCCTGAATTAACGAGTCTCCTTGGTGATGGATAAACTTTACATCAATGGGCAACTCTAGAGTAACTCCCTGGCTATTTTAATCCAACTGTATCGGGACTCTAGAGTAACTCCCTGGCTATTTTAATTCAATGTTCAAATCTGAGTTTGTGTGTTGTAGTGTATCATGACAACTTCAACTATAACAAAGGCATGATCTATTGATCTTTACTGGACAAGGAAAGGGTTGCATATAGCTCATGTTAATGTACTATGTAGCTTTCTTAACAAAATACATTAGGTTTTTAATAACTTGGTCAACATAAATCATTTTCATATTTTAGCTTTGACCAAAACGCATTTGGATGACTCTGTAAATGATGGGCAAATAAACATTCATGGATATAGTCTACTTAGAAGGGATAGGAATAGGAATGGTGGGGGTGTAGCACTGTACATTCAGAATCATATACCTTTTAAGAGGAGGGATGACCTTACTTCTTATTGCTGAGATCCCGCTAACGGGATCGATATGACAACAGCCAGTGAAAGTGCAGGGCGCCAAATTCAAACAACAGAAATCTCATAATTAAAATTCCTCAAACATACAAGTATCTTATACCATTTTAAAGGTAATCTTGTTGTTAATCCCACCACAGTGTCCGATTTCAAAAAGGCTTTACAGCGAAAGCACCACAAACGATTATGTTAGGTCACTGCCAAATCACAGAATAACACAGCCATTTTTCCAACCAAAGACAGGAGTCACAAAAAGCAGAAATAGAGATAAAATGAATCACTAACCTTTGATGATCTTCATCAGATGACACTCATAGGACTTGATGTTACACAATACATGTATGTTTTGTTCGGTAAAGTTCATATTTATATTTAAAAAATCTCAGTATACATTGGTGCATTATGTTCAGTAGTTCCAAAAACATCCGGTGATTTTGCAGAGAGCCACATCAATTTACAGAAATAATCATAATAAAGGTTGATCAAAGATACAAGTGTTATACATGGAATTTTAGATCCACTTCTCCTTAATGCAGATTAGATTTCAAAAAAGCTTTACGGAAAAAGCAAACCATGCAATAATCTGAGTACGGCGCTCAGAGCCCATACCAGCCAAAAAGATATCCGCCATATTGTGCAGTCAACAGAAGTCAGAAATAACATGATAAATATTCACTTACCTTTGATGATCTTCATCACAATGCACTCCCAGGAATCCCAGTTCCACAATAAATGTTTGTTTTGTTCGATAATGTCCATCATTTATGTCCAAATAGCTACTTTTGTTAGCGCGTTTTGTAAACAAATCCAAAGTCACGAAGCGCGTTCACTAGGAGAAGACGAAATGTCAAAAGTTACGTTACAGTCCGTTGAAACATGTCAAACGATGTATAGAATCAATCTTTAGGATGTTTTTATCATAAATCTTCAATAATGTTCCAACCGGAAAATTCCTTTGTCTTCAGAAATGCGATGGAACGCGAGCTACCTCTCACGTGAACGAGCGTTGCGAGCCTGTGGCACTCTGCCAGACCACTGACTCGAAGAGCCCTTATGAGCCCCTCCTTTACAGTAGAAGCCTCAAACAAGTTTCTAAAGACTGTTGACATCTAGTGGAAGCCTTAGGAAGTGCAACATGACCAATATCTCACTGTATCTTCAATAGGGAATGAGTTGAAAAACGACCAACCTCAGATTTCCCACTTCCTGGTTGGATTCTTTCTCAGGTTTTTGCCTGCCATATGAGTTCTGTTATACTCACAGACATCATTCAAACAGTTTTAGAAACTTCAGAGTGTTTTCTATCCAAATATACTAATGACATGCATATATTAGCAACTGGGACTGAGTAGCAGGCCGTTTACTCTGGGCACCTCTGGGCACCTTATTCATCCAAGCTACTCAATACTGCCCCCAGCCATATGAAGTTAATGTATGTCAATTAGAGGCAATATGGGCTGAAGTACATCTGCCTCACCAGGCACACATTTTGGTAGGATGTGTGTATAGACCTCCTAGCTCTAAAGTGTCCTATCTGGATGTCTTATGCACTGGGTTTGACCAGGCCACAGATAGTAACAGAGATGTATTTATCTTGGGTGATTTTAATATAAATAGGAAGGATCATAATAATTAAAATATAACTAAATTAATGGGATATGCCAAGAACTGTGGTTTGAAACAAATGGTTAATGAAACTACTAGATCATCAACTAAGTTGGGTCACTGTTCAGACACATGCATTGATCTGTGAGATGGCACCGGAGCAGAAGGCAGATGTTTTACGTGCCGCCAACTGGTTGTGTTTTTTAGTTTGTTTATCTGTGTTGTTTGTAACTTATTTTTTTACTAATTTTGTACATAATGTTGCCGCTACCGTCTCTTATGACCGAAAATAACTTCTAGACATCAGGACTGCGATTATTCAACACAATCTAGCAGAATCCTTTTTCTTCTTTCACGACTCTGACGAGCCTGTATTCCTGTACTCCCTGTTCACTCATGACTGCACAGCCAGGCACGACTCCAACGCCATCATTCAATTTGCCGATGACACAACAGTGGTAGGCCTGATCATCGACAACAACGAGACAGCCTATAGGGAGGAGGTCAGAGACCTAGCCGTGGGGTGCCAGGACAACAACCTCTCCCTCAACGTGATCAAGACAAAGGAGATGATTGTGGACTACAGGAAAAAGAGGACCAAGCACGCCCCCATTCTCATCGATGGGGCTGTAGTGGAGCAGGTTGAGAGCTTCAAGTTCCTTGGTGTCCACATCACCAACAAACTAGAATGGTCCAAACACACCAAGACAGTCGTGAAAAATGCACGACAAAACCTATTCCCCCTCAGGAGACTGAAAATATTTGGTATTGGTCCTCAGATCCTCAAAAGGTTCTACAGCTGCACCATCGAGTGCATCCTGACTGGTTGCATCACTGCCTGGTATGGCAACTGCTTGGTCTCAGACCGCAAGGCACTACAGAGGGTATTGCGAACGGCCCAGTACATCACAGGGGCCAAGCTTCCTGCCATCCAGGACCTCTATACCAGGCGGTGTCAGAGGAAGGCCATAAAGTTTGTTGAAGACTCCAGCCACTCTAGTCATAGACTGTTCTCTCTGCCGGGGTGTGGGTGTACTATTTTTTCATTTTAGTAGAGCATTTGATTTAGTGGATCATGAAATCATTTTGACAAAATGATTGCATTATGGGTTTAAGGATGCATCATTGAATTGGGAAACAGTCATATTTAACTGACAGGAAACAGTCCACCTATATCAATTGGTCGTTTTCTTCCCCTCATGCTTTAAACTGTGGAATACCGCAGGGCAGCTGCTTTGGGCCACTTCTTTACTTAATATATACCAACGACCTTCCTTATGCCTTATCTGAAACTCAAGCTACTATATTTTCAGATGATACTACAATTTATACAGCAAGACAATGGGTTCAACGGGTACAGCAAGCTCTACAAGTAGATCTGGGAAATATCAGGGATTGGGTTTGCCGGAACAAACTTGTTTTGAACACCAAGAAAACCATGGTCTGTTCCACAAGGAAAAGGCCAACACAGCATGGGATGCAATTAAGTATGGGGGGAGTACGAATTGAGGAAGTGGTAGAAACCAAACCACTAGGGGTGTAGCTAGACAACTGCTTATCATGGTTGTCTCAAATAAGTAATCTATGTAAAAAAAATTTTTACTGCATGCATGATCAGAAGGATAGCTAAATAATAAAAATTCCAGTAAAAATTCTTAAGTAAACAACCCAAGCATTAATTGAGAGTCAGGTGAACTACTGTTCTGTGGTCTGGAGAAATGCATCAGCAAGTGAATATAGGAGGCTGCAGATTGCACAGAACAAAGCAGCAAGGATTGTTTTAAGGTGGAGATATGGTTATTCTGTTGTAGTCATGCTCAATGCTGTTGGTTGGTCTTCAATCTACAAGATTATTGGAAAAAAACATGCTTATTTAATTTCCCCATGTACACCATTTAAAACGGCCAACCTCTATTCACAACAGTTGGTAAGAGACAGACATTCAGTAAATGGGGGCGGCAAGTAGCCTAGTGGTTAGAGGATTGGGCCAGTAATCGAAAGGTCGCTGGATTGAATTCCCGAGCTGACAAGGTAAAAATCTGTCGTTCTGCCCCTGAACAAGGCAGTTATTAACCCACTGTTCCCCGGTAGGCCGTCATTGTAAATAAGAATTTGTTCTTAACTGACTTGCCTAGTTAAATAAAGGTTAAATAAAAAAATTATAAATACATAAATAAATACTAGGAATAGATTGTCCACCATCTATGTGTTATCCAGACAGAAAAGAGAAATAGGCAAAATAACATTTCCATTTAGAGCAATAAAGAAATGGAACAACTTATCTGAGCAAACCAGGAACCTTTCAATATATAAATTCAAACAATATTTTAGAATCATTTAAATAAAATAAATTGGAAGGTTGTGCGGGACTATCTATCTTTTCAGACTGTTTTTTATCTGGTCAATATGTCAGTGTACTGTGTCTGTTTGTAACAGTTTACTTTTTTTTTTTAAATTTTTACATTTCACCTTTATTTAACCAGGTAGGCTAGTTGAGAACAAGTTCTCATTTACAACTGCGACCTGGCCAAGATAAAGCAAAGCAGTGTGAACAGACAACAACACAGAGTTACACATGGAGTAAACAATAAACAAGTCAATAACACAGTAGGGGGAAAATTTTTGTCTATATACATTATGTGCAAAAGGCATGAGGTAGGCAATAAATAGGCCATAGGAGCGAATAATTACAATTTAGCAGATTAACACTAGAGTGATAAATCATCAGATGATCATGTGCAAGTAGAGATACTGGTGTGCAAAAGAACAGAAAAGTAAATAAATAAAAACAGTAAGGGGATGAGGTAGGTAAATTGGGTGGGCTGTTTACAGATGGACTATGTACAGCTGCAGCGATCGGTTAGCTGCTCAGATAGCAGATGTTTAAAGTTGGTGAGGGAAATAAAAGTCTCCAACTTCAGCGATTTTTGCAATTCGTTCCAGTCACAGGCAGCAGAGAACTGGAAGGAAAGGCAGTGTGTTATATGTGAAAATGTGATAGTATTATACATTTTATTTGAATGTTTAAGGATTCTTGGAAGATAAGCAACCTACAAAGCATTACATGGGCTTGCTCCTACCTATCTCTCCGATTTGGTCCTACCGTACATACCTACACGTACGCTACGGTCACAAGAGGCAGGCCTCCTTACTGTCCCTAGAATTTCTAAGCAAACAGCTTGAGGCAGGGCTTGCTCCTATAGAGCTCAATTTGTATGGAATGGTCTGCCTATCCATGTGAGAGATGCAGACTCGGTCTCGACCTTTAAGTCTTTATTGAAGACTCATCACTTCAGTAGGTCCTATGATTGAGTGTAGTCTGGCCCAGGAGTGTGAAGGTGAACGGAAAGGCTCTGGAGCAACGAACCGCCCTTGCTGTCTCTGCCTGGCTGGTTCCCCTCTCTCCACTGGGATTCTCTGCCTCACACCCTATTACAGGGGCTGAGAAACTGGCTTACTGGTGCTCTTCCATGCTCTCCCTAAGAGGGGTGCGCCACTTGAGTGGGTTGAGTCACTGACGTGATCTTCCTGTCCGGGTTGGCGCCCCCCCTTGGGTTCATGCCGTGGGGAAGATCTCCGTGGGCTATACTCGGCCTTGTCTCAGGATAGTAAGTTGGTGGTTGAAGATATCCCTCTAGTGGTGTGGGGTCTGTGCTTTGGCAAAGTGGGTGGGGTTATATCCTGCCTGTTTGGCCCTGTCCGGGGGTATCATCGGATTGGCGCAGTGTCTCCCGACCCCTCCTGTCTCAGCCTCAAGTATTTATGCTGCAATAGTTTGTGTCGGGGGGCTAGGGTCAGTCTGTTATATCTGGAGTATTTCTCCTGTCTTATCCGGTGTATTGTGTGAATTTAAGTATGCTCTCTCTAATTCTCTCTTTTTTTGCTCTCTCTCACTCTCTCTCAGAGGACCTGAGCCCTAGGACCATGCCTCAGGACTACCTGGCCTGATGACTCCTTGCTGTCCCCAGTCCACCTGGTCGTGCTGCTGCTCTAGTTTCAACTGTTCTGCCTGCGGCTATGGAACCCTGACCTTTTCACCGGACATGCTACCTTGTCCCAGACCTGCTGTTTTCAACTCTCTAGTGTCAGCAGGAGCGGAAGAGATACTATGAATGATCGGCTATGAAATGCCAACTGACATTTACTCCTGAGGTGACCTGACCTGTTACACCCTCTACAACCACTGTGATTATTATTATTATTTGACCCTGCTGGTCATTTATGAACATTTGAACATCTTGGCCATGTTCTGTTATAATCTCCACCCGGCACAGCCAGAAGAGGACTGGCCACCCCTCATAGCCTGGTTCCTCTCTAGGTTTCTTCCTAGGTTCCGGCCTTTCTAGGGAGTTTTTCCTTGCCACCGTGCTTCTACACCTGCATTGCTTGCTGTTTGGGGTTTTGGGCTGGGTTTCTGTACAGCACTTTGTGACATCAGCTGATGTAGAAGGGCTTCATAAATAAATTTGATTGATTGATCACCTCAAGGAGACTAAAATATGTTTTATATGTATACATATATATACACTACCAGTCAAACGTTTTAGAACGCCTATTCATTCAAGGGCTTTTCTTTATTTTTACTATTTTCTACATTGTAGAATAATAGTGGAAATCGAAACTATGAATGAACACATATGGAATCATGTAGTAACCAAAAAGGTGTTAAACAAATCAAAACATATTTTATATTTGAGATTCTTCAAAGTAGCTTCCTTGATGACAGCTTTGCACACTTTTGGCATTCTCTCAACCAGCATCATGAGGTAGTCACCTGGAATGCATTTCAATTAACAGGTGTGCCTTGTTAAAGTTAAATTGTGGAATTTGTTTCCTTCTTAATGCATTTGAGCCAATCAGTTGTGTTGTGATAAGGTAGGGGTGGTATACAGAAGATAGCCCTATTTGGTAAAAGACCAAGTCCATATTATGGCAAGAACAGCTGAAATAAGCAAAGAGAAATGACAGTCCATCATTACTTTAAGACATGAAAGTCAGTCAATCGGGAACATTTCAAGAACTTTGAAAGTTTCTTCAAGTGCAGTTGCAAAACCATCAAGCACTATGATGAAACTGGCTCTCATGAGGACCGCCACAGGAAAGGAAGACCCAGAGTTACCTCTGCTGCAGAGGATAACTTTATTAGAGTTACCAGCCTCAGAAATTGCAGCCCAAATACATGCTTCAAAGAGTTCAAGTAACAGAAACATCTTAACATCAGCTGTTCAGAGGAGACTGCGTGAATCAGGCCTTCATGGTCAAATTGCTGCAAAGAAACCACTAGCAATTTTCTATTGGAAATACTTACTTAGCCTACTTACTAAAAAACATATTCTAGATGCGTCACTGCTTTGGAAATTACATGTTATCCAATTTTTTTTTCCATGTTTACTCATTTCATAATCCTGGTATTCAATTGAACTGCTGGCTAAGGTAATGGTTCACTAATGGTTCTTCTATTCATTGAACTTTCTTTAGACCTCTTCTTTCCTTGTCATGAAGGGCTCTGTTTCAATGTGATGCTCAATCATTTTGGTGGCATAGGCACCAAACTCACTCTCACAGAATATGGTTGTGTTAAACATCACTGATGGAAAACTTATCCAATGACATGCCCATATCATATTTTGTCTCCATTTATTTGCTGTTCACTGATCCTGAATGGCTTCATTTCCTGGTTACGAAGGATTATCACAGTTCAGTCCCCATTTGTATTTTGACTGACCAACCATGGTCAGTACAGACGAGCAGATGATGCAGTGCATTTTAAACCGACTCTGCTACAATGGGAGGACTTGACCCTGGTTTGTTTAACCTATTGACATTCAGGTCTTGTGTATTACTTATTATTACTTATTTGGTGAGGTACGACTACAGACATACGAGTGTATTGCCTGAGAGGGAACAATATCAGTCAATGCGTTGTTGATCTAGCACTTTTATCCTTAAGGATGCAGTCCGGGATCTTAAGCACTTAAACGTTAAATCAAATATTGTATGAATTGCAAAAACATACACAGTAACAGTCAAGAAACACAATCAATGGACATTAGACCAGTGGAAATCTGTCCTTTGGTCTGATGAGTCCAAATTAGAGATTTTTGGTTCCAACCGTGTCTTTGTGAGACACAGAGTAGGTGAATGGATTATCTCCGCATGTGTTGTTCCCACCTTGAAGAATGGAGGAGGAGGTGTGATGGTTTGGGGGTGCTTTGCTGGTGACGCGGTCAGTGATTTATTTAGAATTCAAGGCACACTTAACCAGCATGGCTACCACAGCATTCTGAAGTGATACACCATCCTATCTGGTTTGCGCTTAGTAGGACTATCATTTGTTTTTCAACAGGACATTGATCCAACACACTTCCAGGCTGTGTAAGGGCTATTTGACCAAGAAGGAGAGTGACGGAGTGCTGCATCAGATGACCTGGCCCCCACAATCACCCGACCTCAACATAATTGTTATGGTTTGGGATGAGTTGGACCGCAGAGTGAAGGAAAAGCAGCCAACAAGTGCTCAGCATATGTGGGAACTCCTTCAAGACTGTTGGGAAAGCATTCCAGATGAAGCTGGTTGAGAGAATGCCAAGTGTGCAAAGCTGTCATCAAGGCAAAGGGTGGCTACTTTGAAGAATCTCAAATTTAAAATATACTTTGATTTGTTTCACACTTTTTTTTTGCTACTACATGATTCCATGTGTTATTTCATAATTTGTAAATATTCATTATTATTCTACAATGTAGAAAATAGTAAAAATAAAGAAAAATCATTGACTGAGTAGGTGTGTCCAAACTTTTGACTGGTACTGTATATACATATTTCTTTTACAAACATTTAATTCATTTCATTGCCCATTCTCAGTTCAACCTGCATAGCTGGATAGATCAATGGAAATTGCTTAGCATAAGAGAAAAAAGAGACATCTTGAATTGGAATCAGTACATGAGATTTATTCATTCAGAGCACAGTACTCAAACTCAGATCCATATAGCGAAAAATAATATGACATTTTGCAGATGAAAGTCAATGAGTGTCATGGCCAAACCAACATTATAGACTGCTTATGGAACAACAACAAAAACAAAGAAAGCAGCCTGTGTGGAAGAACATCACGTGGTATGGTGATACTTATCAACAGATGAAGAGTGAACACCAGGATTCAGATGTACAGAAACGGTAGCTAGGTTAATGACAGAGCAATTGATGCCAGCTAGCTAACATTACGTTCTCTTCCAAGTCATCACGTATTGTTAGCGTCTCAGTGTGTTCTGTTATCAATCTGTGATGTAAGATTCAATCATTGATGCATGAGCTCCCATGTGCCACAAAAATCAGTGGGTAATTTACCTTTGTGAATGCTAGCCCAAGCCCATCACACTGCAATTTGTCATTGAGAGAACATGTCCCTTCTAGACTAATTAACATATTCTGAACATAGGCAGTAAACCTATTCATTCCATTTTCCAACCAAATATATAATTTGACTATTCTCACCTAACAATTTTATTTTATTCCTCAGAAGTGTTGTAGGCCTGCACGCAGTTACATATAAAATACAAACTAGCCAGGCCTAGAAAGGGGCAACATTTACAAGTGAATGCATGGCATAGCTGACATTATACCCTTGTATAGCAGAAAAGACCAGCTTAAATAAAGATAAAATATTAGCGCTGAAATCTTAAGAAAAACAGCCCATACGTCAGCTACTTTTCTTTCAAGTTTCTCTTTTATTATATGAAATACTTGAATCGAAGCTTCTAGTACACAAATTCTGTGAGAAAAAATGTTTCCCTTTAAAACTTGTCATTTTAAGATGAACCTTTCCACTTCCAACAACTTTCATTTCCGGATGACAAATTTGTTATGACACATCAGCATTCAGTATTCTACCGGTAGAATGGGATACATTTCCAGGTTGTACCCATTGAAAGTTAATTACGGCCTTTTTCAGCTTGGTCCAGCACTATTGAGTTTGGTCTTCTAGAATCTATTGTGCTTTCAATACTGTACATGGGGAGAAGACACATCCTGGCAACAGAACATTTTGATTGGAACAAACTATAAACAAAAATGAATAATGTTTACAACCCAATGTGCTGCAGACCAGTCATCATTGTTCCGAGTCCAGCCGGTCTGGCCCTCTCCCTGACCAAGGCTACTGAGGCTTTCACCTGGCTGTGACCGACTGATGAACTCCACACAGACATTTATCACACACTTTTACATGATTAAGTTGTTTATTTAATTAGTTGTTTATATGGACTGTACACTGCAATTCAGCTCTAAGCTGCCAATGTTGTTCACCTTGACAATAAACTAAAACATTGTGAATGGTATAGTTATGGTATAGTACTTTCTGCTTTCGAATCATCAGACATACAGTGTGTAAATTAATTTAACAATACACTTTTGCAACCATACCCATATTGTCACGATCGTCTTGAGGACAATGAGTGGACCAAGGCACAGCGTGTGAAAAATACATCTTTTATTTGGAAGACGAAAACAAACCGACGAACGTGAAGCTATCAAGTGAAGCTATCACGTGAAGCTATCAAGTGAAGCTATCAAGTGCTAACATGCAACATAGACATAGACAATTACCCACAAAAGCCTACTGCCTATGGCTGCCTTAAATATGGCTCCCAATCAGAGACAATGAATGACAGCTGTCTCTGATTGAGAACCATTCAGGCAACCATAGACATACCTAGACACCTACACTCAAACACAAACCCATCTACTCTACCTAAACGCCCTATACCATACAACCACCCAAGACGAGACAAAAACACACAAACATCCCCCCTGTCACACCCTGACCTAACCAAACTATTACAGAAAACAAAGGCCAGGGCGTGACAGTACCCCCCCCCCAAAGGTGCGGACTCCGGCCGCAAAACCTGACACAGAAGGGGAGGGTCCGGGGTGGGCCTTATTATGGCGGCGGCTCGGGTGCGGGATGTGGCCCCCACTCCACCATTGTCAATACCCGCTTTGGTGGCTCTGGTAGATCCTGGCTGACTGGCGGCTCTGGAAGATCCTGGCTGGCTGACGGCTCTGGCTGGTCATGGCTGGCTGACGGCTCTGGCTGGTCATGGCTGGCTGACGGCTCTGGCTGGTCATGGCTGGCTGACGGCTCTGGCTGGTCATGGCTGGCTGACGGCTCTGGCTGGTCATGGCTGGCGGAAGGCTCTGGCTGCTCCTGTCTGGCGGAAGGCTCTGGCTGCTCCTGTCTGGCGGAAGGCTCTGGCGGCTCCTGTCTGGCGGAAGGCTCTGGCGGCTCCTGTCTGGCGGAAGGCTCTGGCGGCTCCTGTCTGGCGGAAGGCTCTGGCGGCTCCTGTCTGGCGGAAGGCTCTGGCGGCTCCTGTCTGGCGGAAGGCTCTGGCGGCTCCTGTCTGGCGGAAGGCTCTAGCGGCTCCTGACTGACGGGCGGCTCTAGCGGCTCCTGACTGACGGGCGGCTCTGAAGGCTCAGGACAGACGGGCGGCTTTGAAGGCTCAGGACAGACGGGCGGCTTTGAAGGCTCAGGATAGACGGGCGGCTTTGAAGGCTCAGTACAGACGGGCAGCGCAGGTGGCGCTTGGCAGACGGACAGCTCAGATGGCATTGGGCAGACGGGCAGTTCAGGCGCCGCTGGGCAGACGGCAGACTCTGGCCGGCTGAGGCGCACTGTAGGCCTGGTGCGTGGTACCGGAACTGGAGGTACCAGGCTAAGGACACGCACCTTCAGGCTAGTGCGGGGAGCAGCAACAGGACGCACAGGACTCTGGAGACGCACAGGAGGATTGGTGCGTGGTGTAGGCACTGGTGGTAATGGGCTGGAGACACGCACCACAGGGCTAGTGCGTGGAGGAGGAACAGGGCTCTGGAGACGCACAGGAAGCCTGGTGCGTGGTGTAGGCACTGGTGGTACTGGGCTGGGGCGGGGAGGTGGCGCCGGAAATACCGGACCGTGCAGGCGTACTGGCTCCCTTGAGCACTGAGCCTGCCCAACCTTACCTGGTTGTATGCTCCCCGTAGCCCGACCAGTGCGGGGAGGTGGAATAACCCGCACTGGGCTTTGTAGGCGAACCGGGGACACCATGTGTAAGGCTGGTGCCATGTATGCCGGCCCGAGGAGACGCACTGGAGACCAGACGCGTTGAGCCGGCTTCATGGCACCTGGCTCAATACTCAATCTAGCCCGGCCGATACGAGGAGCTGGTATGTACCGCACCGGGCTATGCACACGTACAGGAGACACCATGCGCTCTACCGCATAACACGGTGTCTGCCCGTACTCTCGCTCTCCACGGTAAGTACAGGGAGTTGGCTCAGGTCTCCTACCTGACTTCGCCACACTCCGTTGCAGCCCCCCCCCCCCCCCCCCCCCCCCCAAGACATTTTTGGGCTTGATTAACAGGCTTCCAGCCTCGCCTCCGTGCTGCCTCCTCATACCACCGCCTCTCGGCTTTAGCTGCCTCCAGCTCTTCACGAGGGCGGCGATATTCTCCAGGTTGAGCCCAAGGTCCCTTACCATCCAATTCGTCCTCCCATGTCCAGAAATCCTGTGTAGGTTGCTCCTGCTGCTGCTTAACACGCTGCTTGGTCCTTTTGTGGTGGGTAATTCTGTCACGATCGTCTTGAGGACAATGAGTGGACCAAGGCGCAGCGTGTGAAAAATACATCTTCTTTTATTTGGAAGACGAAAACGAACGAAAACAAAACGACGAACGTGAAGCTATAAAAGACTAAGTGCTAACATGCAACATAGACAATTACCCACAAAAGCCTACTGCCTATGGCTGCCTTAAATATGGCTCCCAATCAGAGACAATGAATGACAGCTGTCTCTGATTGAGAATCATTCAGGCAACCATAGACATACCTAGACACCTACACTCAAACACAAACCCATCTACTCTACCTAAACCCCCTATACCATACAACCACCCAAGACGAGACAAAAACACACAAACATCCCCCCTGTCACACCCTGACCTAACCAAACTATTACAGAAAACAAAGATAACAAAGGCCAGGGCGTGACACATATGCCTATTGCATTGTTAGTGGAGTAGAGAGGTTATTTCTTGGTTATTTCTTATTTCTAGAGCGGCTATTTCTTTCTTGATCAAGACCTTTCTTCGGCAGATAGATAACGTTGACGTACGACGATTCCTGGCAACCATGTTCAAAGACCACCGCATTAATTCTTCCGACAACAACAGTCGAGTTGCTACCCCAAATTGCATGATAACAGTGCCTAAAACTAGATTCATCTCCACGGTCATTTTCTGTGGATTATTTCGCTGCTCTAACAAGGCAGTAAAGACAACGGGGGGAAATATGTTTACAGATTCCCCGCAATCATGAAACACCAATGAGATAAGACTCAAGAACTGTCAGAAACGCGAAGAAATGAGTGAGTTTCAAATTTTGGGGAAGCAATTTTTCACCACAAAAAGGCACCTTTATAACAAATGATTGCATGCCTATATCATTGCATTTGCAGACTAATGTAAGCCTACTGTTCCTAATGTGATGAGTAGATTGGATAGTGATAATTTAGGCTATTAATAAATGCATAGTGACATAGGCTATATCAGATAAATGTATTTCCTTTGCACAGGGAAAATGTGGCCTTTGATAAGTGTGATGCAATTCTACACTTTATATGACCGGAGACATTAGCAGAATCTTTTTTAATACGATAGTAGCCTAGGCCACCTCTACTGACACTGACAACATTTCAATAAAAACGAAGTTGTCTTGAATGCAACCATTTCATTTGACAAATGCTGGATACCTTCTACCTATGACCATGAAAAGGGGAGAAGCAAATTATACAATATGACGTTCATATCTCCTGGAGGAGGACATGGTCCAAAACAACTCCATTGGTGATTAAATATTCACATGATAACCCATTAATCATTTGCTGAGAACTTTATTCATAAGAGGGAAAATGTATCTACATTACAGCATTGGACAAAGACCTCAATGGGATAGGACAACCTGCTGTGTTGACTATTGTGTGTTCCAGGCCAACAATAGATTTCATCTTTATATGACACTAAAACCCCTGAATGAATTAAACACAATCAAACAATTTAAGAGCCCTGGTGGTATAGGCGACCCAAAGAAGTGCTATTCTAACATCTGGTGTGCTTCTAATTTGTTTATGTACTGTAGGTTCACCAGCTGACCTATATCAAGACACCCATGTCAACTGAATTCCCACTGTGAAGATGAGCAATGCTGCAGCAGCATGAGTTTCTACTTCTACTACTTTGTCATTTTCCAGATATGAAAGACTTCCCTCAGTTATATGAGATGGTAGTTATATGCTGTGCTTTGCTCAATCTGAATGATTCTGTTGTGCAATTTGAGTAGAGCACCTGTTTTAACTAGGCAAGCCAGTTAAGAACAAATTCTTATTTACAATGACGGCCTAGGAACTGCCTTGTTCAGGGGCAGAACGACATATTTTTACCTTGTCAGCTCGGGGATTCGATCTAGCAACCTTTCACCTTGTCGTCATGACAAAAGTGCCCCCTTTAAACCGTATCAATATTTTAAAAAAATATATGGAACGTGTAAAATACTATTGCTTATGATATTGTATAAAATACTGTACTTTAATAATAGGCTATTGTATGGGTGAAATAAAAAAGTAATGTCATCTCTGCTTTGCCTAGCCCATTGAATAAAAAAGTATTTCTTATAGCCTAACAATTTTTTTATTTTACAATTTAAACACATGTAGCATAGACCGTGTAATTGTTGTGGTAGTCTTATGCAAACCATCTTCATTATCACAGTGGCACTAGCAGACTTCTCGTAGAAAAGTATCTGGCATTGAACTTGGTGGTAGTAGTTGTATGTTTGAAGAGAAGGATCCCATCATCTCCTACTTCCAGACGTTTCACCACCTAGATTACAAGGGTTGGATTTGCACTAAACAATTTCATGTCAGCACAAGGCATATACCAAATCTAGTATAATGATTAGCCTCATACATTGTCTACTGCTATTGGTTTTAAATTGAGAACATATAGCTAAACAATGTGCGAGTTAAGCTGTTGTCTACTTCAGATGCACAAAGTCAAGAGGTGCATTGCAAATGCCTATAAGGCTAATGCCATCATACTGTAGGGCAGTGGTTCCCAACTCCGGTCCCCTAGTACCCCCAACAGTACAGTTTTATTGTAGCCCCGGACAAACACACCTATTTCAACTTGTCAACTAATCATCAGGCCCTCTGAGTTGAATCAGGTATGTTTTTCCGGGGCTACAGAAAAAATATGTGCTGTTGGGGGGTACTCAAGGACTGGAGTTGGGAACCATTGCTGTAGGCCTATGGCTGCATTGGCATTGCATTCCATTATCAGCTGCAAGATGGGTTCACATGGCTGATATCCTGAAAAAATTATGACAATCAAATAAAACTAATTGGAGAGCTTATGACTGAACAAAAAGGTCATGTTCATTTGAGAATACAACACAGAAACAGACATTGGAGACTAATTCCCTTCCTCTCTTTATTGCAAGATTGTGATGTGATTAATCAACATCGACACTAGTTTAAATACTTAACTTCAAAGAATCAACACTCATATCATTTAAAAGTGTACAAGTAAGCTAATTCATATGTAAAGTTGAGACATTTTAGTAACAAATAGGTTGTTGTTACTAAATAATAATTTCAAGTGAAACAAAAAGGTCAATACCAGAGGTGGCCAACCTCACTCCACTGATCCCTGATCTACTGGGTGAGCAGACTTCCATTCCAACTCAGCAATAGCACACTTGAAAATTAACTAATTAGGTTTGATACATTGAATCAGGTGTGTTAATGCTGGGCTGGAACAGAACCGTGCACACTCACCAGGGTTGGCCTGTTCCAGTTGTAATATGTTTATACATTGTGTGACTTAAACTGTATTTTTGTTCACAACATGTGCTAATATAGGTACACATATAATCCATGGTATACAAGGATATACCCTTATTCTATTGGGACATTCATTGGGACCTCTTCATCTGCAGACAGGGTTTCCCAGCTCTGTATCTTAGTACAGAAAACGTCATAAAGAAATCTTATACTCAAATTAGACAGCACTGAATATTATGTTGCTATATCTCTCTGTCCTTAGTTTTTCTCACTAGGGACTGAAACTGGAGAATATTTTCATAATGTCCTCCCACAAAAGTACCTGCCCTATCCAGAGTAGCCTACCATCCCTTCTCTGACAGATCGAACTGATAGCTAATACTTTCACCCTCTTCCATGGCTGTTAGCTAGCTACTGCTACCTAGCTACAAATGCATTTAGAGTTACAACGGTAAATACATCAAGATAGCTAGCTAACATGAAATTCGCTAACTGGTGATATTCAATTTACTTAGCTAGCTAACTTACACATTATGTAAAGTTAGCAGCTCATTCGAGTTAGCCTGCACACAAAGTTTATGTAGCAAGCCAATAATACATGGCTTTTGATCATTGTCGAAATATATTTATTTACTTGAATACGTTCTCCCACTGCGTCCGTTTTCTGGGTCCTTACAAAAACGAAATAATGGGCAATCTTCAAGAAGTTTCCGGTGGTAGCAAAATGCAGCCAGCCATGTGTACGATTGGAGAACTTCCAACATGGCGCTGGTGCGGTTGCTAGGTGATTTGTGACGCAACTGCAAGCCCTTTATAGTGCATGATTGTTTCCTTCCTGCAGCTGTCTCCTTAGTCTTATTCAAAGCCTGGCCTTTGGGAATTGAAAGTCATTTTGATAGAACACTGTAGTCTTATATAACATGTCCATAACAAGTATGTGGGTAAAAGCCTGTGTGGTGTTAAGAGGTCAGCAAAGAGTCACTATGTGTCATTTGAAAAACCCTGTGTGTCGAAATCATTAGCAAGCCCTCAGCAGAACATGACGTTGACAGCCTGTGTAACGATCGTCCTGGGAAGAAGGTGACCAAAACACAGCGTGGTAAGTGTTCATGTTATAAATGTAATCAAAACTGAACACTAAACAAAATAACAACGAGGAAGAACGAAAACGAAACAGTTCTGTCAGGTATTACACAAAAAAACAGAAAACAACTACCCACAAACACAGGTGGGAAAAGGCTACCTAAGTATGGTTCTCAATCAGAGACAACGATAGACAGCTGCCTCTGATTGAGAACCACACCCGGCCAAACACATAGAACTAGACAACATAGAACACAACATAGAATGCCCACCCCAACTCACGCCCTGACCAACCAAAATAGAGACATAAAAAGGATCTCTAAGGTCAGGGCGTGACAGCCTGATAGGCTATATGGCTATCTATTGTAATGACCTGACTAGATCATAAAGGAACAATTGTCCAGACAGAGGGTTGAGTTTACGAATTGACGGTTTATTAACCCAACTTTACACAGGCTACTGTTTGGCCGTAGCCCACGCCAAATAAACGAAAGATACCCCACACGCCAACCGTGACCTTCTCTTGTGAAAGCCCAGACGTAAGAGAGAGAACAATGGCTAAACCTGGTCTTAACTTCCAATGCTCCATCCCCCTGCCCAACCCCCTTCCACGCCACTCCGCCAACCACCAGGATGCCCGGCATCAGAACATTCCAGGCATCCCCGTGATTGGCAGATAGCAGGTTGATTGGCATGTCGGACCCCACGAACACTGATAAGTACAACACAACCCACTAATAGCCTACCACATAACACACCGCTGTCTGTGCTGGTCGCTACACTATGTTAAATGATTTGATAAAGGCTTTGAATAAGGCATTGGATTCAATGGATGACATTTCTATGAAAATATCCCTCCCATGTAGTCTATCTGTCATCATTACTCATGTGTATATGTTTGTTTTCTTACATTAGCTTGCTGAATAGAAAAATGCATTAGTGGACTAATACCACTAATACCACCAAGGCAGAAAACACAAGTCTCTTCAAATGTAATTCTTCAAGGCTTTTTGTCAGTTATGTAAGTACTAATGATCAATATGGTTGGGGTTTTTAAGTCAACAATCTCAGTATTTTTGGTCTACACACCACTGTACATCACTGTAGGCCTACATACAGTGCATTCGGAACGTATTCAGACCCCTTGACTTTATCCACATTTTGTTACGTTACAGCCTTATTCTAAAATTGATTAAATTAATTATTTCCTCATCAATCTACACACAATACCCAATAAGGACAAAGTGAAAACAGGTTTTTGGACATTTTTGCAAATTTGGTAAAAATAAAAAACAGAAATACCTTATTTACTTAAGTATTCAGACCCTTTGCTATGAGACTCGAAATTGAGCTCAGGTGCATCCTGTTTTCATTGATCATTCTTGAGATGTTTCTACAACTTGATTGGGCTCCACCTGTGGTAATTAAATTTATTGAACATGATTTGGAAAGGCACACATCTGTCTATTTAACGTCCCACAGTTGACAGTGTATGTCAGAGCAAAAACCAAGCCATGAGGTCAAAGGAATTGTCCATAGAGCTCCGAGACAGGATTGTGTCGAGACACAGATCTGGGGAAGGGTACCAAACAATTTCTGCAGCATTAAAGGTCCCCAAGAACACAGTGGCCTCCATTGTTTTTAAATGGAAGGAGTTTGGAACCACCAAAACTCTTCCTAGAGCTGTCCACCTGGCCAAACTGAGCAATTGGGGGAGAAGGGCCTTGGTCAGGGAGGTGACCAAGAACCTGATGGTCACTCTGACAGAGCTCCAGAGTTCCTCTGGGAGATGGGAGAGCCTTCCAGAAGGACAACCATCTCTGCAGCACTCCACCAATCAGGCCTTTATGGGAGAGTGGCCAGATGGAAGCCACTCCTCAGTAAAAGGCACATAACAGCCAAAGGCCACGTAAAGGACTCTCAGACCATGAGAAACAAGATTCTCTGGTCTGATGAAACCAAGATTGAACTCTTTGGCCTGAATGCCAAGCGTCACGTCTGGAGGAAACCTGGCACCATCCCTACGGTGAAGCATGGTGGTGGCAGCATCATGCTGTGGGGAAACTAGTCAGGATCGAGGGAAAGATGAACGGAGTAAAGTACAGAGAGATCCTTGATGAAAACCTGTTCCAGAGCACTCAGAACCTCAGACTGGGGCAAAGGTTCACCTTCCAACAGGACAACAACCCTAAGCACACAGCCAAGACAACGCAGGAGTGCCTTTGGGACAAGTCTCTGAATAGCCCAGCCAAAGCCCAGACTTGAACCGATCTAACATCTCTGGAGAGACCTGAAACTAGCTGTGCAGTGACACTCCACATCCAACCTGACAGAGCTTAAGAGGATCTGCAGAGGAGAATGGGAGAAACTCCACAAATATTTGTATTTATTTATTTAATAAACCTTAATTTAAGTAGGCAAGTCAGTTAAGAACAAATTCTTATTTACAATGACAGCCGAGGAACATTGGGTTAACTGCCTTGTTCAGGGGCAGAACAACATATATTATTACCTTGTCAGTTCGGGGATTCGATCTAGCAACCTTTTGGTTACTGGCACATCGCTCTAACCACTAGACTACCTGCCGCCCCGTGTGCCAAGCTTGTAGCATCATACCCAAGAAGACTCGAGGCTGTAATCACTGACAAAGGTGCTTCAACAAAGCACTGTGTGAAGGGTCTGAATACTTATACTTATGTAAATGTTATATTACATTTTTTGTATTTTATATACATTTGGAAAAATTTCAAAAAATCTGTTTTTGCTTTGTCCTTATGGGGTATTGCGTGTAGATTGATGAGGGAAAAAACTATGTATTCAAATTTAGAATAAGACTATAACGTAACAAAATGTGGAAAAAGTCAGGGGGTCTGAATACTTTCCAAATGCACTGTACATACGATTACTATCTCGCTTTAAAAAATAATCTGTTTTTGACACAAAGAACAACTGTCAGGAGCGTTCTAGATCTTCTACAGTAAATGGCCTGTTGGTTGTTTCTAATATTACACATAGTGATTAAAAAGCAATGTGTGTGGTAGTGAACTGGTTTTAGGTGATGTTATGTTCCATTATGGTGCCTTCTCATGCGGAAGGCTTAGTCGTGATAATCTTCATAATAATTTACATTTGAATAAACAGGACCATTTCAGGTTTTCTGGAGGAAGATGCTTCTAAGGAGCTTTTGTATGAAGACTCAAAGATGATACTGTCTTAAAGAGTAGTTCAATTTTTTACATTTATCGACCGGAAAGATATATCCATATTTTGTTTTGTTATGTCTTGACATCTCCTTTTGTCAGGTATTCAGCCCAACTAAGCAGCTTCAATTGCTGGAGAACACTGAATCCAGCAAATATCTATTTGAGGATCAACCATCCATCAATTCTTGAGTAAGAAGTATCTTCACTGTATGATGCTGAATAGTCTTGTTGATACATTTCAATGTAAAACAAATTATTTTAAACATTAACACTACAATTCAAATGGCTGCTGCAGTTGTGGCTATCTCCAGTGATGCAAAAATTGATGTCAAGGAAAATGAGACCTGGTTGTGGGACAAAATGCCCCAAAGATGAGTTAAACTTTTTTGGGTATTTTACCCCTTTTTCTCCCCAATTGGTAGTTAAAGTCTTGTCCCATTGTCCCACTCCCCTACAGACTTGGGAGAGTCTAAGGTTTTGAGCCATGCGTCCTGTGAAACACGACCCTGCGAAGCTGCACTGCTTCTTGACACACTGCTCACTTAACCCGGAAGCCAGCTGCACTGTGTCAAAGGACACACTGTCCAGATGGCAACCGAAGTCAGCTTGCAGGCACCCTGCTCACCACAAGGAGTTGCTAGAGTGCAACGGGATAAGTAAATGCTGGCCAGCCAAACCCTCCCCTAACCTGGACAATGCTGGGCCAATTGTGCGCCGCTTCATGGGTCTCTCGGTCACGGCCAGCTGTGACACAGCCTGGGATCGAACCCGGGTCGACCCCAGTGACGCCTCAAGCACTGCAATGTAGTGCTTTAGACCACTGCGCCACTCAGGAGGCCCTTGTTTTACCTATTTTTATCATGGAGAGAGAAATCCTGACTAAGGAGGAAGCCATAGCCAACCCCATTAAGGAGGAGGAGCTCTACCACAGTCTCATACAGGAAATTCATCCAAACCACTTGAGGTCAGTACACTTGAGGTCAGTCTGCCTAATTAGCCATCCAGACTGAAATCATTGATGAATGGTGGCACATGAATGATTGAAATCATCTAGATTTGAGTAGCCTATATTATCTGGTTCAGAGAAGGACATTCTGTGTATATGAGAATAACCTCTGTCACTGACATGGCTTTTCAAGAGAATGAGCAATCTGCAGATAATCTCATTTTAATGTAAACTCTTGATACATGTCCCAAACAAAACTCGCCTTGGAGACAGAAATTCAGTTCCCTTAACCCAGCTATTAGAAAACATTGTACCATGAATCTTATTCAAACCGTTAATCGGGCAAACATTCTCTGTGACCCTTCTTCAAAGCCTAAATTAATATAAGGAGGTCATCTGAATATTCATAGCATTATTTCTAAGAGTGAACAGGTGGAACATTTACTGTTTCTCTGAGACATGGCTGAATAAATCTAATCCTATTTCTGCCTTTAATGTTCCTGGATATTCCATATTCAGGAGGGACAGGGGAGAGGGCAGAGGGGGTGGATTGCTTATATACATGAAAGATAACTTTACATGCAATCATATCATATGGAAACATGCCAATGACCTTGAATGTATGGGGCTGAATGTCTTCCTCTCCCCTCATATGTCTCTCACTATTTTTGGATTTTGGATTTATGCTTAAAGAATGTGATCATAAGAAGGAGATCATCTTCATGAGCGATTTCAATAAAACTGGGAAAACAAAACTTGCAGGAAAAATCTCAGAAAATCTCAGACCATTTCAACTTGTCAAATAATACAAGGATCAACCAGAATAACACAGACATCCCAGACTCAAATTGATCTGGTGTTCACTAACAGACCTGATCGAATAACTAAGTCCATTAACTTACTAACTGGCATATCTGACCACAATGTTACATTGGTGGTTAGAAAGCTCACTAAATAGCAATGGTGGAAAAAGTACCCAATTTTCATACTTAAGTAAAAGTAAAGATACCCTAAAAGAAAATTACTGAAGTAAAAGTGAAAGTCACCCACCCAGTAAAATACTACTTAAGTAAAAGTCTCAAAGTATTTGGTTTTAAATGTACTTAAGTATCAAAAGTAAAAGTATAAATAATTTAAAATGTGTTATATTTAGCACAGTTCAACACTCGGACATAATTTACAAAAAAAGCATTTGTGTTTAGTGAGTCTCCCAGATCAGAGGTAGTAGGGATAACCAGGGATGTTCTCTTGATAAGTGTGTGAATTAGACAATTGTCCTGTCCTGCTTAGCATTCAAAATGTAACAAGTACTTTTGGGTGTCAGGGAAAATGTAAGGAGTAAAAAATACATTATTTTCCTCAGGAATGTAGGGGACTAAAAGTAAAAGTTGTCAAAAATATAAATAGTAAAGTAAAGTACAGATACCCCAAAAAACTACTTAAGTACTTTACACCACTGCTAAAAAGAGATTTAAGAACCATATCAATGTGCAACACTACGATAAACAAATCACGAGAAGTGAGCAGAATAACTACGATGCAGCTATAAGTCAAAATGACTGGTCTGATCTGTTAAGCAATGAAGACCCAGAGGCTGGATACAGAACATTTCTGTCAGCTATTGACAAAGTGAATACAATACCTCTTTAACCTGGAAATTTCAACATCAGCCAAGATGTAAAACCTCTCTACCATGGCTCAATGAGGACCTCCTGAGGCAGATGAGAGAACAGGATCATTCCTTGAAAAAAGCACTGAAGTCTGGTCAGAATGATGTCAGATGTATATTTACATCACTGAGAAATAAGGTGATAAGGAATATAAAAAAAAAAAGCAAAGGCAGAGTTTTTCTTCAGTGATCAATGAATTTAAAAGAAATGGCAAAGTGATTTGGGAGAATCTCAACAAACTAACAGGGAGAGGAGCTGAAAAGTCCAAAAACATCCTGAATTAAAGGTTAATGGGATTCTAATTCAAGACTCCAGTTTCATATCCATCAATTTTAAAAATGTTTTTGTTGACAAAGATTTTTAACCAAGAGCACAGTTCTCACTCCCATGGTTAATAATAAACCAATATTCACAATTCCTGAAATCGCAGCATCAGCAATGGACAGTATTATAAGCTTCTTCGGAAGCTCTACAAACAAAATATGTATTTGGATCATGACACTGTATTCCGGAAGACACAAATATTATCTGATTGCCCCTATTGTACATCTAGTGAAAAGACCGATGCTGGAGATGAGAAGCAGGTACGGGGAGTTGAACATTTAATGAGGAACAGACAGGTAACAAGACAGGAACAGCGTCAGCACACGGGTAACAACGACATACGAACATTAATGCTGAAGCAAGGAACAGAGCGGGGAACCAGACATATATAGGGAAGGTAATGACAGAGGTGATAGAGTCCAGGTGAGTCCAATAATCGCTGATGCATGTGACGGGGGAAGGCAGATGTGCGCAATGATGGTGGCAGGAGTGCGCAGTGCTGGGGAGCCTGGCATCCTCGAGCGCCAGGGGGGAAGAGCGGGAGCAGGTGTGACATCTAGTTAATCTGCCCATCAAATATGAGTTCTTCCCCAATGCTTGGAAGTCTGCTGCAGTGATACCTGTTTTAAAATCTGGTGACCCAACACTGGTGGAAAATTACCAATCTATAAGCATTCTTGCAGTGCTATCAAAAGTAGCTGAAAGATGGGTGGCTGATCATCTGACTGATCACCTCATTCAGGGCAACTCCATACATCAAATGCCATTTGGATTCAGAATTAACCATTCTACCGAAACAGCCAATTGCTATTTTCTAGAGTGCTTTAAATCCAAACTAGAAATAGGTGGTGAAGTCGGAGCAGTCTTTTTGGATCTTAAAAAGGCCTTTGATACTGTCAATCATGAGGTCCTCTTATCCAAACTATCCTCCCTTAATGTGTCCATTGAAGCCATTAGTTGGATGTATTCCTATCTGACAAATAGAATCCAAAGGGTTCGTCTGGGGGACACTCAGTCAGATTATATTTACTAGGTTTTATACTTTTTTGCAAATTTATTACAAAAAACGTAAACGGAAATATCACATTTAAATAAGTATTCAGACCCTTTACTCAGTACTTTGTTGAAGTACCTTTGGCAGTGATTACAGCCTCGAGTCTTCTTGGTTATGACTCTACAAGCTTGGCACACCTGCATTTGAGGAGTTTCTCCAATTCTTCTCTGCAGATCCTCTCAAGCTCTGACAGGTTGGATGGGGAGTGTCGGTCCACAGCTATTTTCAGCTCTCTCCAGAGATGTCTGATCGGGTTCAAGTTCGGCCTCTGGCTGGGCCACTCAAGGACATTCAGAGACTTGTCCCAAAGCCACTCCTCGTTGTCCAGTTGGAAGGTGAACCTTTGCCCCAGTCTGAGGTCCTGAGTGCTCTGGAGCAGGTTTTCATCAAGGATCTCTCTGTACTTTGCTCTGTTTATTTTTCCCTCGATCCTGACTAGTCTCCTAGTCACTGCTGCTGAAAAACATCCCACAGCATGATGCTGCCACCACCATGCTTCACCATTGGGATGGTGCCTGGTTTCCTCCAGACATGACACTTGGCATTCAGGCCAAAGAGTTCAATCTTGGTTTCATCAGACCAGAGAATCTTGTTTCTCATGGTCTGAGAGTCTTTAGGTGCCGTTTGGCAAACGCCAAGAAGGCTGTCATGTGCCTTTTACTGACGAGTGGCTTCCGTCTGGCCACTCTACCATAAAGGCCCTTCTCCCCTGATTGCTCAGTTTGGCCGGGCGGCCAGCTCTAGGAAGAGTCTGGTGGTTCCAAACTCTTTCCATTTAAGAATGATGGAGGCCACAGTGTTCTTGGGGACCTTCAATGTTGCAGACATTATTTGGTACCCTTCCCCAGTTCTGTGCCTCGGAACAATATGTCTCAGGGCTCTACAGACAATTCCTTCAACCTCATGGCCTGGTTTTTGCTCTGACATACACTGTCAACTGTGGAACCTTATATAGACAGGTGTGTGCTTTTTCCAAATCATGTCCAATCAATTGAATTTACCACAGATGGACTCCAACGCAGTTGTAGAAACATCTCAAGGATGATCAATGGAAACAGGATGCACCTGAGCTCAATTTCGTCTCATAGCAAAGGGTCTGAATACTTATGTAAATAAGGTATTTCTGTTTTAGTTTTTAATGCATTAGCAAACATTTCCAAAAACCTGTTTCCCTTTGTCATTATGGGGTATTGTGTGTAGATTGCTGTGGATTTTTTGTTTTTAATCCATTTTAGAATAAGGCTGAAACGTAACAAAATGTGGAACATTTCAAGAGGTCAGAATACTTTCCGAAGGCACTGTATGCATGCTATGATTTTCTCACATCTGAGATATTGCCTCACATGCTAGTCACAAGCAGAACAAACAAACACTTAAGACAATACAAACCAAACGGTTACCACCATTGTCACATCATTCACAAACATCATTTATTCAGTCTGGACAGCTTTAAGCAGTATGTAGATGCAAGCCTTGTCTTTAAGATCCTGCATGGTCTTGCCCTTCCACCCCTATGCTGGCATATCATGCTCAAGGAAAGCACCTCCAGGATAACAAGGGCAGTAACTAGAGGGGACTGCGTTGTCCCTTTTAAACACAGTAACCTCGGTCAATCGGCCTTCTCTGTTAGAGCTGCAATATACTGGAATGCAATGCCTATGGACTTGAGAAACTGCGCTGATTATTGTACCTTTATATTTAAATTGAAAATATGGCTCAAATCTATCCAAACCTGTACACATGAGTTATCTATGGTTCCTCATATGTAAGAAAACAGTTGATGATAGTGTTTTTATTACAAATAAGTTGTTGTTGTTATAATGATATATTATTGGATGTAATGTATTGTATGTTGTATTGTTTTAGTGAGTATGTGTATTGTGGCTGTGTAATGGTCCTTACCTGCCCTGGGACTACAGGTGCAAATGATCTTTTGGCTAACGCCCATCACATTAACATGGATGTTGCATTATTGTAATATTGATGTCGACTAATGTGCACCGTCTGTAACGGTTGTCCTCCTCCTCTTCAGACGAAGAGGAGGAGTAGGGATTGGACCAAAGCGCAGCGTGATAATTTGACATAATGAAGTTTATTAAAGAAAAGACGAAAACCGAAAACACTTCAACAAACTACAAAATAACAAACGAACGTAGACTGACCTAAAACATGAGAACTTACATATAACACGAAGAACGCACGAACAGGTACAGACTACAACAAACGAACGAACAAACCGAAACAGTCCCGTATGGTGCAACATACACAGACACGGAAGACAATCACCCACAAACAAACAGTGTGAACAGCCTACCTTTATATGGTTCTCAATCAGAGGAAACGTCAAACACCTGTCCCTGATTGAGAACCATATAAGGCTAATTACACCTGACCTAAACATAGAAACACAAAACATAGAATGCCCACCCCAACTCACGCCCTGACCAACTAAACACATACAAAATTAACAGAAAACAGGTCAGGAACGTGACAGAACCCCCCCCTCAAGGTGCGAACTCCGGACGCACCACCAAAAGTCTAGGGGAGGGTCTGGGTGGGCATCTGTCCACGGTGGCGGCTCAGGCTCTGGGCGTGGTCCCCATCCCACCATAGTCAATCCCCGCTTTCGTATCCCCCTCTCAATGACCACCCTCCAAATAAACCCACCTAAATTAAGGGGCATCACCGGGATAAGGGGCAGCACCGGGATAAGGGGCAGCTCCGGACTAAGGGGCATCACCAGACTAAGGGGCATCACCAAGATAAGGAGCAGCACCGGGATAAGGGGCAGCTCCGGACTGAGGGACGGCAGCTCCGGACTGAGGGATGGCAGCTCCGGACTGAGGGACGGCAGCTCCGGACTGAGGGACGGCAGCTCCGGACTGAGGGACGGCAGCACCGGACTGGATGGCGGATCCTGGCTGGCTGGCTCTGGCGGATCCTGGCTGGATGACGGCTCTGGCGGATCCTGGCTGGATGACGGCTCTGGCGGATCCTGGCTGGATGACGGCTCTGGCGGATCCTGGCTGGATGACGGCTCTGGCGGATCCTGGCTGGATGACGGCTCTGGCTGGTCATGGCTGGATGACGGCTCTGGCTGGTCATGGCTGGCTGACGGCTCTGGCTGGTCATGGCTGGATGACGGCTCTGGCTGGTCATGGCTCGCTGACGGCTCTGGCTGGTCATGGCTCGCTGACGGCTCTGGCTGGTCATGTCTGGCGGAAAGCTCTGGCTGATCCTGTCTGACGGAAGGCTCTGGCTGATCCTGTCTGGCGGAAGGCTCTGGCTGATCCTGTCTGGCAGAAGGCTCTGGCTGATCCTATCTGGCGGAAGGCTTTGGCTGCTCCTGTCTGGCGGAAGGCTCTAGCGGCTCCTGTCTGGCGGAAGGCTCTAGCGGCTCCTGTCTGGCGGACGGCTCTGTAGGCTCATGGCAGACGGGCGGCTTTGCAGGCTCATGGCAGACGGGTGGCTTTGAAGGCTCAGTACCGACGGGCAGTTCATGCGACTCTTGGCAGACGGACAGTTCAGACGGCGTTGGGCAGACGGGCAGTTCAGGCGCCGCTGGGCAGACGGGCAGTTCAGGCGCCGCTGGGCAGACGGGCAGTTCAGGCGCCGCTGGGCAGACGGCAGACTCTGGCCGGCTGAGACGCACTGTAGGCCTGGTGCGTGGTGCCGGAACTGGAGGTACCGGGCTAAGGACACGCACCCTCAGGCTAGTGCAGGGAACAACAACAGGGCACACTGGACTCTCAAGGCGTACTATAGGCCTGGTGCGTGGTACCGGCACTGGTGGTACCGGGCTGAGGGCACGCACATCAGGGCGAGTACGGGGAGAAGGAACAGTGCGTACAGGGCTCTGGAGACGCACAGGAGGCTTGATGCGTGGTGCCGGGACTGGAGGCACTGGGCTGGAGACACGCACCACAGGGAGAGTGCGTGGAGGAGGAACAGGGCTCTGGAGACGCACTGGAAACCTGGTGCGTGGTGTAGGCACTGGTGGTACTGGGCTGGAGCGGGGAGGTGGCGCCGGAAATACCGGACCGTGCAGGCGTACTGGCTCCCTTGAGCACTGAGCCTGCCCAACCTTACCTGGTTGTATGCTCCCCGTCGCCCGACCAGTGCGGGGAGGTGGAATAACCCGCACCGGGCTATGTAGGCGAACCGGGGACACCATGCGTAAGGCTGGTGCCATGTACATCCGGCTTCATGACATCCGGCTCAATACTCAATCTAGCCCTGCCAGTGAGGGGAGGTGGAATAACCCGCACCGGGCTATGCACACGTACAGGAGACACCATGCGCTCTACTGCGTAACACGGTGTCTGCCCGTACTCTCGCTCTCCACGGTAAGTACAGGGAGTAGGTGCAGGTCTCCTACCTGACTTCGCCACTCTCCCTCTTAGCCCCCCCCAAGAAATTTTTGGGGTTTACTCACAGGCTTCCTACCGCGTCGTCGTGCTGCCTCCATTCGCCGGTATCCCTCCTCGCACTGCGCCAGAGAATCCCAGGCGGGCTCCGGCACTCGCCCTGGGTTGATCGCCCACCTGTCGATCTCCTCCCACGTAGTGTAGCCCAGATCCTTCTCCTGCTTCCGAGCTAGCTCCTCGAAACGCCGCCTCTCTGCTTTCGCTGCCTCCAGCTCAGCTTTGGGGCGGCGATATTCTCCTGGTTGAGCCCAGGGTCCCTTTCCGTCCAATATTTCCTCCCAAGTCCACGAGTCCTGGTTCTTTGGCCGCTGTTGCTGGTTCCTCTCACGCTGCTTGATCCATGGTTGGTGGGTGATTCTGTAACGGCTGTCCTCCTCCTCTTCAGACGAAGAGGAGGAGTAGGGATTGGACCAAAGCGCAGCGTGATAATTTGACATAATGAAGTTTATTAAAGAAAAGACGAAAACCGAAAACACTTCAACAAACTACAAAATAACAAACGAACGTAGACTGACCTAAAACATGAGAACTTACATATAACACGAAGAACGCACGAACAGGTACAGACTACAACAAACGAACGAACAAACCGAAACAGTCCCGTATGGTGCAACATACACAGACACCCACAATCACCCAGGAAGACAATCACCCACAAACAAACAGTGTGAACAGCCTACCTTTATATGGTTCTCAATCAGAGGAAACGTCAAACACCTGTCCCTGATTGAGAACCATATAAGGCTAATTACACCTGACCTAAACATAGAAACACAAAACGTAGAATGCCCACCCCAACTCACGCCCTGACCAACTAAACACATACAAAATTAACAGAAAACAGGTCAGGAACGTGACACCGTCCCTATAAATAAATACAGTCAGGTGTATTACAATGAATATGGCTTATTATGTAAGGTAGAACCGCCATTTCCTCCACTGTACTTTACTCCAATGTACTGTATTTTACTGTACTGCATCTGTCGGTTTATTTGTGAAAGCTTTTTCCCCCAGCATTGCTTTCTCAAGTTAAGATTTGAACCTAAAGATAAAATGTGCGAATGCCTGTTAATTATACAAATTGCTCTTCCATCTGTTTAAACTCTTAGGCAGTGAATTCGGCTATACAATTATAACAATGTTTCATTTCAACTTCTTCACTTTAGGGAAACATTTAAACCATTAATAATATGCTGTTTTAATTGCTTATACTGTATTATTGCACTGCAGCACTCTCTCTGCCTTCCTTCCATATTTATTTTGTGATTGGCGTGGTCTCAGGGCAATTCGTATTATTCTGTACGGAAATCTGTGAGACGGCATTAAGTATTCAAGGTTATGTTATATTATGTAACGGAGTTCCTCTTCGTCTGAAGAGGAGTAGCAAGGATCGGACCAATGTGCAGCGTGGTAAGTGTCCATAATGAGAAATTTAATAAATCAACAGAACACTTAACAAAAGTACAAACAAACAACCGAAACAGTCCCGTATGGTGCAGGTACAGACACAGGAAACAACCGCCCACAAAACACAAAGGAAAACAGGCTACCTGTAACGGCTTTCTTCCTGGGATGAAGGAGAGGACCAAAATGCAGCGCAGTTAGTGTTCAACATGTTTAATTAAACAATAACCGATGAACATTAACAAATAACAAAATAACAAACGTGAAAGCCGAGACAGTCCTATCTGGTGCAGAACACAAACACAGAGACAGGAAACAACCACCCACAATCCCCAACACAAAACAAGCCACCTATATATGATTCTCAATCAGGGACAACGATTGACAGCTGTCTCTGATTGAGAACCATATTAGGCTGAACACAGAAACAGACGAACTAGACACACAACATAGAATTCCCACCCAGCTCACGTCCTGACCAACACTAAACAAGCAAAACACATAAGAACTCTGGTCAGGACGTTACAGTACCCCCCCCCCCCCCTCCCCCCCCCTGAGGTGCGGACTCCAAACGCACCCCTAAAACTCAAGGGGAGGGTCTGGGTGGGCATCTGTCCACGGTGGCGGCTCCGGCGGTGGACGAGGACACCACTCCACCACTGTCTTTGTCCCCCTCCTTAGCGTCCTTTGAGTGGCGACCCTCGCCCACGACCTTGGCCTAAGAATCCTCCCCAAGGCCCCCACATGATTTAGGAGGTAGCTCAGGACAGAGAGGTAGCTCAGGACAGAGAGGTAGCTCAGGACAGAGAGGTAGCTCAGGACAGAGAGGTAGCTCAGGACAGAGGGGCAACTCCGGACAGAGAGGCAGCTCCGGACTGAGTGGAGCTCATGACTGAGTGGCAGCTCATGACTGAGTGGCAGCTCATGACTGAGTGGCAGCTCATGACTGAGTGGCAGCTCATGACTGTAGGGCAGCTCATGACTGTAGGGCAGCTCATGACTGTAGGGCAGCTCATGACTGTAGGGCAGCTCATGACTGTAGGGCAGCTCATGACTGGAAGGCAGCTCATGACTGGAGGGCAGCTCATGACTGGAGGGCAGCTCATGACTGGAGGGCAGCTCATGACTGGAGGGCAGCTCATGACTGTAGGACAGCTCATGACTGTAGGACAGCTCATGACTGTAGGGCAGCTCATGACTGTAGGGCAGCTCATGACTGTAGGGCAGCTCATGACTGGAAGGCAGCTCATGACTGGAAGGCAGCTCATAACTGGAGTGCAGCTCTGGCAGCTCCTGACTGGCTGGCGGCTCTGGCAGCTCCTGACTGGCTGGCGGCTCTGGCAGCTCCTGACTGGCTGGCGGCTCTGGCAGCTCCTGACTGGCTGGCGGCTCTGGCAGCTCCTGACTGGCTGGCGGCTCTGGCAGCTCCTGACTGGCTGGCGGCTCTGGCAGCTCCTGACTGACGGACGGCTCTAGCGGCTCCTGACTGACGGACGGCTCTAATGGCTCGGGACAGACGGGCGGCTCTGAAGGCTCGTGGCAGACGGATGGCTCAGACGGCGCTGGGCAGACGGATGGCTCAGACGGCGCTGGGCAGACGGATGGCTCAGACGGCGCTGGGCAGACGGATGGCTCAGACGGCGCTGGGCAGATGGATGGCTCAGATGGCGCTGGGCAGACGGATGGCTCAGATGGCGCTGGGCAGACGGGTGGCTCAGATGGCGCTGGGCAGACGGATGGCTCAGACGGTGCTGGGCAGACGGATGGCTCAGATGGTGCTGGGCAGGCAGGCAGCTCAGACGGCGCTGGGCCGACGAGCAGTGCAGGCGGCGTTGGGCAGACGGCCGACTCTGACCTGCTGAGGCGCACAGTAGGCCTGGTGCGTGGTGCCGGAACTGGTGGTACCGGACTGGAGACACGCACCTCAAGGCTAGTGCGGGGAGCAGGAACAGGGCACACTGGACTCTCGATGCGCACTATAGGCCTGGTGCGTGGTACCGGCACTGGTGGTACCAGGCTGAGGGCACGCACCTCAGGGCGAGTGCGGGGAGAAGGAACAGTGCGTACAGGGCTCTGGAGACGCACAGGAAGCCTGGTGCGTGGTGTAGGCACTGGTGGTACTGGGCTGGAGACACGCACTACAGGGAGAGTGCGTGGAGCTGGAACTGGAGGAAATGGGCTGGGGCGGGAAGGTGGCGCCGGATATACCGGACCGTGCAGGCGTACTGGCTCCCTTGAGCACTGAGCCTGCCCAACCTTACCTGGTTGAATGCTCCCCGTAGCCCGTCCAATGCGGGGAGGTGGAATAACCCGCACTGGGCTGTGTAGGCGAACCGGGGACACCATTCGTAAGGCTGGTGCCATGTACACCGGCCCGAGGAGACGTACTGGAGGCCAGATATGTTGAACCGGCTTCATGGCACTTGGCTCAATGCTCAATCTAGCCCGCCCAGTGCGGGGAGGTGGAATAACCCGCACCGGGCTATGCACACGTACAGGAGACACCGTACGCTCTTCCGCATAACACGGTGTCTGCCCGTACTCCCGCTCTCCACGGTAAGCATGGGAAGTGGGCGCAGGTTTCCTACCTGCCTTCGCCACACTACCCTTTAGCCCCCCCCCCCAAGAAATTTTTGGGTGAGCCTCTCGGGCTTCCAGCCGCTCTGCCTTGCTAGCGCCTCATAATGCCGCCTCTCCGCTTTAGATGCCTCCAGCTCCGCTTTGGGGCGGCGACACTCCTCTGGCTCTGCCCAGGGTCCTTCTCCGTCCAGAATCTCCTCCCATGTCCATTCCTCCTTGTACCACTGCTGCTGTCGTTGCTGCCCGTTGCCACGCTGCTTGGTCCGGGTTTGGTGGGTGGTTCTGTAACGGCTTTCTTCCTGGGATGAAGGAGAGGACCAAAATGCAGCGCAGTTAGTGTTCAACATGTTTAATTAAACAATAACCGATGAACATTAACAAATAACAAAATAACAAACGTGAAAGCCGAGACAGTCCTATCTGGTGCAGAATCAATCAATTTTATTTTATATAGCCCTTCGTACATCAGCTAATATCTCGAAGTGCTGTACAGAAACCCAGCCTAAAACCCCAAACAGCTAGTAATGCAGGTGTAGAAGCACGGTGGCTAGGAAAAACTCCCTAGAAAGGCCAAAACCTAGGAAGAAACCTAGAGAGGAACCAGGCTATGAGGGGTGGCCAGTCCTCTTCTGGCTGTGCCGGGTGGAGATTATAACAGAACTATGCCAAGATGTTCAAAAATGTTCATAAGTGACAAGCATGGTCAAATAATAATCATGAATAATTTTCAGTTGGCTTTTTATAGCTGATCATTAAGAGTTGAAAAACAACAGGTCTGGGACAGGTGGCGGTTCCATAACCGCAGGCAGAACAGCTGAAACTGGAATAGCAGCAAGGCCAGGCGGACTGGGGACAGCAAGGAGTCACCACGGGCGGCAGTCCCGACGCATGGTCCTAGGGCCCAGGTCCTCCGAGAGAAAGAAAGAGAGAAGGAGAAAATTAGAGAGAGCCAAGATTTTCAAAATGTTCATAAATGACAAGCATGGTCAAATAATAATCAGGAATAAATCTCAGTTGGCTTTTCATAGCCGATCATTAAGAGTTGAAAACAGCAGGTCTGGGACAGGTAGGGGTTCCATAACCACAGGCAGAACAGTTGAAACTGGAATAGCAGCAAGGCCAGGCGGACTGGGGACAGCAAGGAGTCACCACGGCCGGTAGTCCCGACGTATGGTCCTAGGGCTCAGGTTCTCAGAGAGAAAGAGAGAACGAGAGAATTAGAGAGAGCATACTTAAATTCACACAGGACACTGGATAAGACAGGAGAAGTACTCCAGGTATAACCAACTGACCCTAGCCCCCCGACACATAAACTACTGCAGCATAAATACTGGAGGCTGAGACAGGAGCGGTCAGGAGACACTGTGGCCCCATCCGAAGAAACCCCCGGACAGGGCCAAACAGGAAGGATATAACCCCACCCACTTTGCCAAAGCACAGCCCCCGCACCACTAGAGGGATATCCTCAACCACCAACTTACAATCCTGAGACAAGGCCGAGTATAGCCCACAAAGGTCTCCACCACAGCACAAACCAAGGGGGGGCGCCAACCCAGACAGGAAGATCACGTCAGTAACTCAACCCACTCAAGTGACGCACCCCTCCTAGGGACGGCATGAAAGAGCACCAGCAAGCCAGTGACTCAGCCCCTGTAACAGGGTTAGAGGCAGAGAATCCCAGTGGAGAGAGGGGAACCGGCCTGGCAGAGACAGCAAGGGCGGTTCGTTGCTCCAGAGCCTTTCCGTTCACCTTCACACTCCTGGGCCAGACTACACTCAATCATATGACCTACTGAAGAGATAAGTCTTCAGTAAAGACTTAAAGGTTGAGACCGAGTCTGCGTCTCTCACATGGATAGGCAGACTGTTCCATAAAAATGGAGATCTATAGGAGAAAGCCCTGCCTCCCGCTGTTTGCTTAGAAATTCTAGGGACAATTAGGAGGCCTGCGTCTTGTGACCGTAGCGTACGTATTGGTATGTACGGCAGGACCAACTCGGAAAGATAGGTAGGAGCAAGCCCATGTAACGCTTTATAGGTTAACAGTAAAACCTTGAAATCAGCCCTTGCCTTAACAGGAAGCCAGTGTAGGGAGGCTAGCACTGGAGTAATATGATCAAATTTCTTGGTTCTAGTCAGGATTCTAGCAGCCGTATTTAGCACTAACTGAAGTTTATTTAGTGCTTTATCCGGGTAGCCGGAAAGTAGAGCATTGCAGTAGTCTAACCTAGAAGTAACAAATGCATGGATTAATTTTTCTGCATCATTTTTGGACAGAAAATTTCTGATTTTTGCAATGTTACGTAGATGGAAAAAAGCTGTCCTTGAAACAGTCTTGATATGTTCGTCAAAAGAGAGATCAGGGTCAAGAGTAACGCCGAGGTCCTTCACAGTTTTATTTGAGACGACTTTACAACCATCAAGATGAATTGTCAGATTTAACAGAAGATCTCTTTGTTTCTTGGGACCTAGAACAAGCATCTCTGTTTTGTCCGAGTTTAAAAGTAGAAAGTTTTCAGCCATCCACTTCCTTATGTCTGAAACACAGGCTTCTAGCGAGGGCAATTTTGGGGCTTCACCATGTTTCATTGAAATGTACAGCTGTGTGTCATCCGCATAGCAGTGAAAGTTAACATTATGTTTTCGAATAACATCCCCAAGAGGTAAAATATATAGTGAAAACAATAGTGGTCCTAAAACGGAACCTTGAGGAACACCGAAATGTACAGTTGATTTGTCAGAGGACAGACCATTCACAGAGACAAACTGATATCTTTCCGACAGGTAAGATCTAAACCAGGCCAGAACTTGTCCGTGTAGACCAATTTGGGTTTCCAGTCTCTCCAAAAGAATGTGGTGATCGATGGTGTCAAAGGCAGCACTAAGGTCTAGTAGCACGAGGACAGATGCAGAGCCTCGGTCTGACGCCATTAAAAGGTCATTTACCACCTTCACAAGTGCAGTCTCAGTGCTATGATGGGGTCTAAAACCAGACTGAAGCATTGCGTATACATTGTTTGTCTTCAGAAAGGCAGTGAGTTGCTGCGCAACAGCTTTTTCTAAAATTTTTGAGAGGAATGGAAGATTCGATATAGGCCGATAGTTTTTTATATTTTCCGGGTCAAGGTTTGGCTTTTTCAAGAGAGGCTTTATCACTGCCACTTTTAGTGAGTTTGGTACACATCCGGTGGATAGAGAGCTGTTTATTATGTTCAACATAGGAGGGCCAAGCACAGGAAGCAGCTCCTTCAGCAGTTTAGTAGGAATAGGATCCAGTATGCAGCTTGAAGGTTTAGAGGCCATGATTATTTTCATCATTGTGTCAAGAGATATAGTACTAAAACACTTAAGTGTCTCTCCCGATCCCATTCCCTCGCAGAGCTGTGCAGATCCAGGACAGCTAAGCCCTGGAGGAATACGCAGATTCAAAGAGGAGTCCGTAATTTGCTTTCTAATGGTCATGATCTTTTCCTCAAAGAAGTTCATGAATTTATTACTGCTGAAGTGAAAGCCATCCTCTCTTGGGGAATGCTGCTTTTTAGTTAGCTTTGCAACAGTATCAAAAAGAAATTTTGGATTGTTCTTATTTTCCTCGATTAAGTTGGAAAAGTAGGATGATCGAGCAGCAGTGAGGGCTCTTCGGTACTGCACGGTACTGTCTTTCCAAGCTAGTCGGAAGACTTCCAGTTTGGTGTGGCGCCATTTCCGTTCCAATTTCCTGGAAGCTTGCTTCAAAGCTCGGGTATTTTCTGTATACCAGGGAGCTAGTTTCTTATGACAAATGTTTTTCGTTTTTAGGGGTGCAACTGCATCTAGGGTATTGCGCAAGGTTAAATTGAGTTCCTCAGTTAAGTGGTTAACTGATTTTTGTCCTCTGACGTCCTTGGGTAGGCAGAAGGAGTCTGGAAGGGCATCAAGGAATTTTTGTGTTGTCTGAGAATTTATAGCACGACTTTTGATGCTCCTTGGTTGGGGTCTGAGCAGATTATTTGTTGCGATTGCAAACGTAATAAAATGGTGGTCCGATAGTCCAGGATTATGTGGAAAAACATTAAGATCTACAACATTTATTCCATGGGACAAAACTAGGTCCAGAGTATGACTGTGGCAGTGAGTAGGTCCAGAGACATGTTGGACAAAACCCACTGAGTCGATGATGGCTCCGAAAGACTTTTGGAGTGGGTCTGTGGACTTCTCCATGTGAATATTAAAATCACCAAAAATTAGAATATGATCTGCTATGACTACAAGGTCTGATAGGAATTCAGGAAACTCAGAGAGGAACGCTGTATATGGCCCAGGAGGCCTGTAAACAGTAGCTATAAAAAGTGATTGAGTAGGCTGCATAGATTTCATGACTAGAAGCTCAAAAGACGAAAACGCCATTTTTTTTTTTGTAAATTGAAATTTGCTATCGTAAATGTTAGCAACACCTCCGCCTTTGCGGGATGCACGGGGGATATGGTCACTAGTGTAACCAGGAGGTGAGGCCTCATTTAACACAGTAAATTCATCAGGCTTAAGCCATGTTTCAGTCAGGCCAATCACATCAAGATTATGATCAGTGATTAGTTCATTGACTATGACTGCCTTTGAAGTGAGGGATCTAACATTAAGTAACCCTATTTTGAGATGTGAGGTATCACGATCTCTTTCAATAATGGCAGGAATGGAGGAGGTCTTTATCCTAATAAGATTGCTAAGGCGAACACCGCCATGTTTAGTTTTGCCCAACCTAGGTCGAGGCACAGACACAGTCTCAATGGGTATGGCTGAGCTGACTACACTGACTGTGCTATTGGCAGACTCCACTAAGCTGGCAGGTTGGCTAACAGCCTGCTGCCTGGCCTGCACCCTATTTCATTGTGGGGCTAGAGGAGTTAGAGCCCTATCTATGTTGGTAGATAAGATGAGAGCACCCCTCCAGCTAGGATGGAGTCCGTCACTCCTCAGCAGGTCAGGCTTGGTCCTGTTTGTGGGTGAGTCCCAGAAAGAGGGCCAATTATCTACAAATTCTATCTTTTGGGAGGGGCAGAAAACAGTTTTCAACCAGCGATTGAGTTGTGAGACTCTGCTGTAGAGCTCGTCACTCCCCCTAACTGGGAGGGGGCCAGAGACAATTACTCGATGCCGACACATCTTTCTAGCTGATTTACACGCTGAAGCTATGTTGCACTTGGTGACCTCTGACTGTTTCATCCTAACATCAGAACACAAACACAGAGACAGGAAACAACCACCCACAATCCCCAACACAAAACAAGCCACCTATATATGATTCTCAATCAGGGACAACGATTGACAGCTGTCTCTGATTGAGAACCATATTAGGCTGAACACAGAAACAGACGAACTAGACACACAACATAGAATTCCCACCCAGCTCACGTCCTGACCAACACTAAACAAGCAAAACACATAAGAACTCTGGTCAGGACGTTACACTACCTAAATATGGCTCCCAATCAGAGACAACGACTGACACCTGCCTCTGATTGGGAACCATACTAGGCCAAACACATAGAAATATAACCATAGAACAAAACATAGAAAAACAACATAGAATGCCCACCCCAACTCACGCTCTGACCAAACTAAAATAAAGACATAAAAAAGGAACTAAGGTCAGAACGTGACACATTATGAATGGAATAGCGGTCATACCATATCATACAACTTATAGGATGTATACTGTAGTATCGTATGTCTTACCCGGTCGTACAATAGCCTAAGAATTGTATGAAGTAACTTATGATACATCTTGGAGGATGTATAGTATTATACATCTTTCTCTGAGACCGGTCTGCTTGTTGCTTTGTAATAACAAAGGAGAATTACAGGGATACTTTACATTGGTGGTTAGGTGAACTAACAAAAAAGGTTAGAATAATTTACGTGTAAGGTTAGGGGAACTAAAACGACAAAGGAATTTAAATATCAGGTCAGGGGAAGTGGGTATGCTTAGAATAAGGGTTAGGGGAAGGGTTAGCAAAAATGGTACAGTTGTCCCTGACGTGACTCGAACATGCAGCCTTGCTAGAATTGCTAGGCGGTTGCAGATTACGCCCACCCATTCTCCCGACCAACCTCCCTACTTTTGTTTCTGGCTAAAGTAACTAGACTCTTTTTCTTCTTCTTCTGTGGGTTTTATAGCGGACTACAACCCCCAAATATGTACTGCCACCACCAACTGAGCTAGAGCATTAGTAGGTATCATATGTCTTGTAGGTGCTCAGAAATGCTTAAAGTATATTTCGTATGGCTCTGAGGCCAGGCTGGGTTGACATGACAAAAAAACACAAACCAACAGACATTACACAAATAGAGAGCAAATAGTAATGGCGTCTTTTTGTAGGCACTAACGGAGGCTAACTCCGCCATGGCTCGTAGGCCAAAGCCTATGGGGAAATTAATGGGTTTTTGGATAAACACCGAAAATAAGGTCTGTGGTAAACACAGGCTTAAAAGATCTTATACATTTTGTTCTATGAGATCATTTTCATCAGCTAACATACATTTTTGTGAATTTTTAAGCGGTTTAGATGGTACAATGATTCTCTACACTATCCATTGCTTGTTTTGTCATAAACTTAAATTAGGCAAACTATTAGAATTTTAGCAACCAGGAAATGGAGGAGCAATATCTGCATATTGCACCTTTTAATATTGTCTGATTTTGCACCATGCAGTCAAGGGATTGACTGTTCAAATTCATGTCCATGAATGAGGAAATCCATTGCTCATGTCATGTGGCAAAGTGTGTGGGGCTTGCCATCGTAAGGCAACCATTCTCATGGCTGTTAGGCCAGCATGCCAACATTTTCTTTACCTGTATGTTTGGTTCAGTGAAGAGTCATCATTAAGCAGTTGGAATTAGAAAGACATGGGATGGGTTTAGACAACGTGCTTGATATTAAAGCCACAGATTGCCGAAAGGAAAAAAACTATTCCTTCCATCTTTATCAAGCCTTTTTCTGCAGACCAAGTAAAGATCAAGCTGGGATAAAGTTGCATAATGATCAGAGCTGCAATTATGGGATGTAACACCACTCTCTGAAATGTTTCTCTCTCTGAGATAGATCAACTCTCCAGGTGCTACCCAAACTATTGTTTTTCTTTTCTTATAGTGGTTATTAAGTTGACGATCTGACATTGTTTCAAAGGTACAAATTCAACATATTTTTACATGTTGGTTACCATGATGATATAATCCTGTTGTTGAAATTTTACACTCAAAACAACACTTTCTGTTGATGACCTTTTGCAAATCCAATGTATTTTCAACATAGATCCCACGTCACAATAGGTTGACAGATTCCGTTGAAACAACGTTGATTTAACCAGTTTGTGCCCAGTAGGATGAAACATTTCTTATCTGTTTGCAAAAGGCTTATATGAAAATGGAAAAGTTACGTTTTCATTGCATTTCCTCTAGTTAAGTGGCACCGAATAACATTCCCAATATGAGATCTGTTGATCAGGCCTTCTTGTACTAACATGCTTTGTGTTTATTTAGGGACGGCTATTGACATCAGAAGCGCATCGCAGATGCAGTTTGTACATCATGTTTTGTCCTCTGACTGCACCTGCTTAAATGTTAAGAACATGAGGACGCTGAATAGTAATTTTCTATTGGAAATACTTACTTAGCCTACTTACTAAAAAACATTGTAAATGCGTCACTGCTTTGGAAATTACATGTTATCCAATTTTTTTCCATGTTTACTCATTTCATAATCATGGTATTCAATTGAACTGCTGGCTAAGGTAATGGTTCACTAATGGTTCTTCTATTCATTGAACTTTCTTTAGACCTCTTCTTTCCTTGTCATGAAGCGCTCTGTTTCAATGTGATGCTCAATCATTTTGGTGGCATAGGCACCAAACTCACTCTCACAGAATATGGTTGTGTTAAACATCACTGATGGAAAACTTATCCAATGACATGCCCATATCATATTTTGTCTCCATTTATTTGCTGTTCACTGATCCTGAATGGCTTCATTTCCTGGTTACGAAGGATTATCACAGTTCAGTCCCCATTTGTATTTTGACTGACCAACCATGGACTGAGTACAGACGAGCAGATGATGCAGTGCATTTTAAACCGACTCTGCTACAATGGGAGGACTTGACCCTGGTTTGTTTAACCTATTGACATTCAGGTCTTGTGTATTACTTATTATTACTTATTTGGGGAGGTACGACTACAGACATACATGAGTGTATTGCCCGATGGGGAACAATATCAGTCGATGCTTTGTTGATCTAGCACTATCAACCTTAAAGATGCAGTCCGGGATCTTAAGCACATATATATTAAATCAAATATTGTATGAATTGCAAAAATATATACAGTAACAGTCAAACATATGAATCATGTAGTAACCAAAAAAGTGTTAATCAAATATATTTTATATTTGAGATTCTTCAAAGTAGCCACCCTTTGTCTTGATGACAGCTTTGCACACACTTGGCATTCTCTCAACCAGCTTCATGAGGTAGTCACCTGGAATGCATTTCAATTAACAGGTGTGCCTTGTTAATAAAAGTTTATTTGTGGAATTTATTTCCTTCTTAATGTGTTTGAGCCAACCAGTTGTGTTTAGACAAGGTAGAGGTGGTATACAGAAGATAGCCCTATTTGGTAAAAGAAAATCCAGAAAATTTCAAGAACTTTGAAAGTTTCTTCAAGTGCAGTTGCAAAAACCATCAAGCGCTATGATGAAACTGGCTCTCATGAGGACCGCCACGGGAAAGGAAGACCCAGAGTTACCTCTGCTGCAGAGGATACGTTCATTAGAGTTAACTGCAGCTCAGATTTTTTTCAACAGGACAATGACCCAAAACACACCTCCAGGCTGTATAAGGGCTATTGGACCAAGAAGGAGAGTGATGGAGTGCTGCCATCAGATGACCTGGCCTCCACAATCACCCAACCTCAACCCAATTGAGATGGTTTGGGATGAGTTGGACCGCAGAGTGAAGGAAAAGCAGCCAACAAGTGCTCAGCATATGTGGGAACTCCTTCAAGACTGTTGGAAAAGCATTCCTCATGAAGCTGGTTGAGAGAATGCCAAGAGTGTGCAACGCTGTTATCAAGGCAAAGGGTGGCTACTTTGAAGAATCTCCAATATAAAATATATTTTGATTTGTTTAACACTCTTTTGGCTATTACATGATTATATATGTATTATTTCACATTTTTGATGTCTTCACTATTATTCTACAATGTAGAAAATACTATGAATAAATAAAAACCCTTGAATGAGTAGGTGTGTCCAAACTTTTGACTGGTACTGTATTGTTTTAGGACGTAACATATCATAAGAAATGGTTAACATTGTACACAATTGTGCACAATTATTTTGCTTCAAGAGCACTACTTTCAAAACTGCTGGCTGAAGTTATACAAAAGCTCTGGAGCATCACTGTTATTCAAAGACATCACACATGCTTTTGGCGCTCTTCAAATTTAGTCAACAAACACACCATTATCCATGATTCAAGACACATACCCACTTAAATTAGTTGCTAAGAGACTGCATCAGGCTTCCCACACACATTCTTTTACACATTATCAGAGTTTTCACTTCACTTTTGCTCTACTGTATCTCATTATTTTTGTCAATACAATATATTTGTATTATATGCTGTGAAACTGTGTTTATAGTTTGGGTTTTAAACAAACAAAGCCAATTCAATGTTGCTCGAGAGAAGAGAGATTTCACAGTATGTTAAATCAGACATCATCTTTGAACAACATGCTGATTGGTGATTGTTATGCAACAGGATGAGCAATGTCAACCCTTATACATGATAGGACAAAATATGCCTCCCCAGTCCCCAGTCCCCAGTCCCCAGTCCCCAGTCCCCACAATCACAAATCTTACGTATCCAACATAAGAGAAATGTAGAAATGTTCTTGTCCTTATGTCCATGTCAAAACTATTAGATTATTCATTCCCTGTCTTTGAAAACATTCATATTTTGGGCATATGAGAAACTGAACACAAAGTGGAATTAAAGAGAAAAGCAACACCTTTTTACAGTATAAAAATAATAAACATCTTCGAGAAGTCCCTACATTTTCAGCATCAGAAAGCACAGAAGAGAATTGTAATTTCAGTGGACTTCCTGAATTGACTGGAATTGAAATGGAATTTACCATTGAAAATGTTATTAGAGCTATACAATAGGTCACTTAACAGCTCAAGGAAACAAAATAATGTAAGTTACGTAAGCATGCATATGTTGACTAGGGTTCTGAAGCCCCTAATTACACAGTATACAGTGTATTTATTAGATTTAGTCAAAGTCAGAACCTGCCTGAAGCAGCTGTTGTGTTTCTGTCAGTGATAAAATACTGTGGATGGTCAACAGGCAAATGGTATGGTATGGTATGGTATGGTATGGTATGGTATGGTATGGTATGGTATGGTATGGTATGGTATGGTATGGATGGTATGGTATGGTATGGTATGGTATGGTATGGTATGGTATGGATGGTATGGTATGGTATGGTATGGTATGGTATGGTATGGATGGTATGGTATGGTATGGTATGGTATGGATGGTATGGTATGGTATGGTATGGTATGGTATGGTATGGTATGGTATGGTATGGTATGGTATGGTATGGATGGTATGGTATGGTATGGTATGGTATGGATGGTATGGTATGGTATGGTATGGATGATCATTCATGGAAAATAATAGCAAATGTCAAATTCAGTCATGCCATTATTGTTCTTGTTTCTTTATTCATGAGCTTTTGTATAAAATAATTGCACTTTTTTTTTCAAAACCAACTTGCCTTTAACCAATTGTATTATATGTTTTAGCAATCTATCTGAAGAATCCCTACCTACAGTAATTCCCTGACAAATAGGCCAGAGTCTTCTTGCTGTAGCTAGCTACATTGACGGTGGGTTGTGAACCCCAGGCAGCCTTGTTAACACATATGCTGTGCTCCCTGTATCTTAAAGTTCAACCACCTACTGCCTTCCAAATGTCGACAAGCATCAGAGGCAAATCAGGGGCAAATCGCCAGAGAGCATGTACAATTTTCCTTTGGTACGGAGCTTAACCTGGCTGGAGGGAGAAGCCATGTGGTTACTGTAGCCTATCATATGGCTTGAGGTTGTATTTTATCAGCATTTGTCTTGAAAAAAGAATGCACAACTCAATGCATATTTCATGATGACATACTATTTCAATATAACATGACAAACCCTGTGGTAATATACAGTACAAATGCTAATTTCTATGTATGCACTGTACATGTATATTTACTATCATTGTTCACAGGTAAATCTCTAATCGCAAGCAGAAAGAATATAGAAAGGCTCCTTGGCACTAAATTGCAGAGCACCGTCACTACCTCAATCTGAATACTATTCAACAGTAAGTGCTGCTTATCCATTATTGCACTGTATTTCTTAGAGGTTTGTAACGGTTTCTCTCCTCCTCTTCGTCTGAAGAGGAGGCGTAGGGATCAGACCAAAATGCAGCGGGTTGTGAATACATAATGAATTTATTTAAAGACGAACACGAACACGAAAAACACTTGGAAAATTACAAAACAACAAAACGACGTAGACTGACCTAAAACATGAGAATTTACAAATACACGAAGAACACACGAACATGTACAGACTACAAACCAACGCTACAGTCCCGTGTGGTACGAACATACATACAGACACGGAAGACAATCACCCACAAACAAACAGTGAGAACAGCCTACCTTAATATGGTTCTCAATCAGAGGAAACGTCAAACACCTGCCTCTAATTGAGAACCATATCAGGCAACACATTAAACCCAACATAGAAACACAACACATAGAATGCCCACCCAGCTCACGTCCTGACCAAAAAACAAAGGATTAACACAATAACTAGGGTCAGAACGTGACAAGGTTACTGTCATGATTAGCAATATATCATTTTTAAGAGATTGAAAACTGAGATTTAGGATTAACTGTGTGTTTAATCCACTCCAAAATCTAATGCCACGTTTGAATCGATTATCATTGGAAGTGTTATCTTAATACATTGAGATTTTCATTCCAATTGAAGAGGCTGAACCTATGCCATCTTATCTTTAAATAATCATTTCACGGTTTATGTTATTTGAATGTACCACCATGTTTACATAACTACATTAAATAGTACCTGTAACAATAGTAAAAAATAACTGCTTGCATAGACTTACATACAATATTGTATGATAAGGCAGCGTCTGACAGCATTGAATGCAGATGGTATGAGGTACCAAATTCCAGATAGGGAAAATGTTGCTAGGAGACCTGACATCAGCTATTTATTCCACAATCAGGCAATATCCCACGTGTGTCCCTGCTCAGTATAAAGCCAGTGGGATCTCATCCTGGAGTAGAAGTAGGTTTAGGAGGCAGCTTTTACAACGAGGTTAGAAAAGTGTGAGCTCAACAGAGGTCTACCCTACTGTCAGACCCATTCTAACCATAGAAAGATCCAAGAACTCATCACCACCTGAACCATTATTCACTTGATCATGACGCCCCAATGTTATCTGGACAGATCAATTTCCTTCTCAGTAGTTAAACTGAATTTATTATACACAAGTTATCACCCCAAGGCTACATTTGAAGAGCATTGACTTCTTTTCACACATCAAGATGTTCCCTCCAGACGTGTGGAATTCTACGGACCTGATGTGGTTCAATACGTCTGAGTTGAATGCTTCTCTGGAGGATCTGGAGGAGAGGGACCACCCGTTCCTGACAGACGCCTGGCTGGTGCCTCTCTTCTTCGCCCTCATCATGCTGGTGGGGCTAATTGGGAACTCGCTGGTCATCTATGTCATCTCCAAACACAGGCAGATGAGGACAGCCACCAACTTCTACATAGGTGAGCAAGACTAAGGGGTTTCCCTTACAGTTACAAAGGCTTTTCCACTTATAACACAGTCACTGAACCTCATTGTTCTTGTGGATTGTCATGAACTGGGAAGAAACGTGTTCTTTGTGTGTGACTGTCACAGTCAATGTTATGTAAAGTATGTGGATCCGAGAAATAGTTTATTTCCACTGTAAACTAGGACTAATGACTGTATAATCTTGCAGCCTTAATTACTGTATTTTTTTTAATGACGACTGTACATGAATATTGTGGATAGTAACCTTATCCATTGTGTCTGTAGAATGCATCTATACAATACAGTACTGTAGCCTATACTAACAAACAACATATGAAAGGGATCATGTCTCTAAACTAAATAACAGGTCTTGTTTGACATTGGAAATGCATGTGTGGAGTGGAGATGTGCAAAATCAATGGATTTTGAAATATTATCAATTGACCAAGAAGGTGGACAGCACATATATTTGTGCTCATAAATAACAATGATGGTATCAACGTGTGTGTGTGTGTGTGTGTGTGTGTGTGTGTGTGTGTGTGTGTGTGTGTGTGTGTGTGTGTGTGTGTGTTTGAAATGACTGACTGATATCTCCCTGGCCAGCTACACTGGAACCTGTTTTTAATATTTAATCATATTGGTTTACTACTTCCACCTCCTGTGGACAACAGCTCAAATGTTTTCTCTCGCCTCTCAGTTGTTGCTATAAATGATGCAAGTCTATTCAGAAGAGAGCACCATTTTAGACAACTTTGATACAATAAATCTATTTTATTACAGCTATACAACTAATCTCAAAGGAACATAAGTCCTATTGTGGCAGATGTCCTCACTATACCCCTGCAGGTCCTGTCCACCTGTATTACTAATAAGACCTCTTCTACATGTCAGTGAAAGAGTAATATCCCCCATCATTTCAAAACAAAATACTGCAGTATCTTGTGAGAAATTTCTCCCACGTTTCATATAATCCCCCCCCCCCAATGTGTATTTGGCTTTCGTAATTTGGTGAAATCAATTGGCTCTTTGAAGCCCATGCCAAAATACACTGATTTGGTGACATGCCTTTGAATTTTACAAAGCAAGTAATTTATTCAAATTAATAACTTTGACTCACAGGTTCAAATGGTTCTTTTATGTTGCAACAGTTTGTTCATCAGAAATAAATGAATGAGTTGCCTCCTAACTGAGCTTATTTCCACAGCTAACCTGGCTGCCACAGACATCATCTTCCTGGTGTGTTGTGTCCCGTTCACAGCCACTCTCTACCCGCTCCCTGGATGGATATTTGGGAACTTCATGTGTAAATTTGTTGCTTTTCTACAGCAGGTAAATCATTTGAAGAAAACACATTGCCTCTGGTCACAGACTTATATCTGTTTTTATATTTGCATATTAATGATGGCTTTTCTCACCACAATGCAATTCGGGTATCATTGCCCTCAATTGGATCCCTGAGGTACTGTCTAGTCCTATTAGTCTGAAAAATTATAACTGTTCTGGTGCCTGACTGTACCCAATTAAATTACGTAACTGCAATATTGAATTTGCAGTGTCATTTCATTTATCCGGTAGAGGGTAGAGGTTCATGGTAATTTGTCAACAATGTATGGGCAACTTTGTATTTTTAAATGCAATTTGAGTACCAATATGTGTATTTTTTCATATTAAAACAATCCGTTTGAAACTCCCAATAAATCAAAATTCAAGGCTTATCTGAGCATCATTCACTGTGGCCCTACTCCATTTGGCAAGACCTCATTGGTTAAGACTGGTTGGTTATGACTCATGACATGTAAGGGATTTATGCAGGTGAATGATGAATCACTGTCTATATAAAGAATGTCCTTTTTCCATTTGAAAAAAAATAGACAATCAGTCCATCAGGCTTCTTGCGATTAACTACAGCTTCAATCAAGCAGGTTCGAAAGATTAAAACTAATCTGTTGGGTTGGCAAATGACTAAAGCTCTGAGCATACTGTAGATGGACTCCTAGGCTCCAATCTCAGAAGTCATCAAATCTCAGATGTCACGAGTGTTTCAATTTCACCACAGTAAGGAGAGGGATGAATACTTGTCAGCACACTGCACAACGTGTCTCTAGACTCTGAAGCAGTCAAGTCTTTATTGTCAAGTGCACAAGAATGGTGAAATGCCTTTCTTGCCAGCTCTTTCCCATCAATGAAGTAAGTCAATCAAAAATAACTTTAAATGCATAGTGCAAGGTGCAAAAATAGAATTATGATAGAGCAAGGCAGAAGAGAGGTGTCAGCATCATGCAGTATGCTATAGTCAGAGCTCTCTCATCTTCACCACATGAACCATCAGCCACCAGGGGGATCTTGTGAGCTTTGATAATACCTTATGTCAATACCACACATCTTCTCAGTAAACCATGGCTTTCACTGACATTGGCATAAGTCAGTTATTAAGCCACAGGATGTGATCAACACATTTCATTGAACTGAACTCCATTGACACAGAACTTGCCATTGGAAATCTATTTGAAATGTGTCAATTTAAAGCACGGTTCCCCAACTGCTTTAAAAATAAATATATATATTGTTGGACATAAAAGCCTAAAAATACCAGGATATCAGCTCCAAGTGATTTTAATTTTGGAAATCTGTTCCCAAGTATTCCCATGCATAATAGAAAGACACGTGATCGTATACAAATGATTGTGTTTCAGTCAAATATTATACCTATTTGGGCGGTCAATTTGCAGTCTACAAATTATTTGTCATTATGTTCCAGACCATCCACTCAAGACAAAATCGTCCCGCAGCTGAATCTAGATGATAATCTTTTGGTATGTCAGAATTTTTTTTACCCATCAATTAAAACATATACAGTTGAAGTCGGAAGTTTACATACACTTAGGTTGGTGTCATTAAAACTCGTTTTTCAACCACTCCATAAACTTCTTGTTAACAAACTATAGTTTTGGAAAGTCGGTTAGGACATCTACTTTGTGCATGACACAAGTCATTTTTCCAACAATTGTTTACAGACAGTTTATTTCACTTATAATTCACTGTATCACAATTCCAGTGGGTCAGAAGTTTACATACACTAAGTTGACTGTGCCTTTAAACAGCTTGGAAAATTCCAGAAAATGATGTCATGGCTTTAGAAGCTTCTGATAGGCTAATTGACATAATTTGAGTCAATTGGAAGTGTACCTGTGGATGTATTTCAAGGCCTACCTTCAAACTCAGTGCCTCTTTGCTTGACATCATGGGAAAATCAAAAGAAATCAGCCAAGACCTCAGAAAAAAATTGTAGACCTCCACAAGTCTGGTTCATCCTTGGGAGCAATTTCCAAACGCCTGAAGGTACCACGTTCATCTGTACAAACAATAGTACGCAAGTATAAACACCATGGGTCCACGCAGCCGTCATACCGCTCAGGAAGGAGACACCTTCTGTCTCCTAGAGATGAATGTACTTTGGTGAGAAAAGTGCAAATCAATCCCAGAACAACAGCAAAGGATCTTTAAGATGCTGGATGATACAACTACAAAAGTATCTATATCCACAGTAAAACGAGTCCTATATCGACATAACCTGAAAGGCCGCTCAGCAAGGAAGATGCCACTTCTCCAAAACTACCATAAAAAAGCCAGACTACGGTTTGTAACTGCACATGGGGACAAAGATCGTAGTTTTTGTAGAAATGTTCTCTGGTCTGATGAAACAAAAATATAACTGTTTGGCCATAATGACCCTCGTTATGTTTGGAGGATAAAGGGGGAGGCTTGCAAGCCGAAGAACACCATCCCAACCGTGAAGCACGGGGGTAGCAACATCATGTTGTGGGGGTGCTTTGCTGCAGGAGGGATTGGTGCACTTCACAAAATAGATGGCATCATGAGGGAGGAAAATTATGTGGATATAGTGAAGAAACATCTCAAGACATCAGTCAGGAAGTTAAAGCTTGGTCACAAATGGGTCTTCCAAATGGACAATGACCCCAAGCATACTTCTAAAGTTGTGGCAAAATGGCTTAAGGACAACAAAGTCAAGGTATTGGAGTGGCCGTCACAAAGCCCTGACCTCAAACCTTCAGAAAATTTGTGGACAGAACTGAAAAAGCGTGTGCGAGCAGGGAGGCCTACAAACCTGATTCAGTTACACCAGCTCTGTCAGGAGGAATGGGCCAAAATTCACCCAACTTATTGTGTGAAGCTTGTGGAAGGCTACCCGAAACATTTGACCAAAGTTAAACAATTTAAAGGCAATGTTACCAAATACTAAATGGGTGTATGTAAACTTCTGACCCACTGGGAATGTGATGAAAGAAATAAACGCTGAAATAAATCATTCTACTATTATTCTGACATTTCACATTCTTAAAATTAATTGGTGATCCTAACTAACCTAAGACAGGGAATTTTTACTAGGATTAAATGTCAAGAGTTGTGAAAAACTGATTTTAAATGTATTTGGCTAAGGTGTATATCAACTTCCGACTTCAACTTTATATATAATTTACTTGGCCCTATTACTCTTCCATATCTTGAAAACTTGATTGCTGACATGCAATTTTTTTCTCCAGACTATATCATTTTGGGACTATTTTGAGGAGTGACAAACAGTCACATTTAATTTAATAAAGAAATGACATAGTTGCAAAAGCAGTCTTATGTGAAGGTTAGAAAATGACTGATGCTCAACAAAACTTCTACACAGATTCTAGTCCTCTGTTTAGATTTGTATTTTCATCAAAAGGACCAACTCTCTCTATGATGTATATTTTTGGTAGACTAATTGATAACTCACTCCCCCACATATTCATATATCACTGCTGCTGTACAGTGTGTAAGTGGGAGGATTCATTAAATCAGACTTTGTGAACCCATTTTAATATCCATTGTAATTCTTAGCTTTATTTTTTTATATATGTTTACTATTTTCTTAAATCCTTTTTACTTGTTCAACCCACGCGCAGTGCTCCTCTTCGTTCAAGAGACTCATCGTTCAAGAGACTCACTTGTCTTCGGATCAATGATGTACACCTGTTCAGTCTCTCTTTCACACTTCAGTGAGAAACAAGGGCGTTGGATAGATCTCAAGTAGTGTAGTTACTGAACTGGGTCACAAATCCTACTCTCCAACAACATTATGTTGTTTAGAACCTGCTCATCTGTTATGACAGATGGTAACCAACTGTCAGAGGCATCATGCAACCATTAGCATTTTTTTATGGGGAAAAGATTTCAAACTCAACATTATTTTATGAATTATGTGTGAAAGAAACTTTATGGTTTATATTTTTATCCTAGAAATGGGACAAAACTTATGGGCATGACACCTAACCCAGGAGAATGAGTTAATAATGATTTGAGATAATGTCTTTCTAAAGTTACATTTTCTCATTATGCTCATCATTTTCATTCCTTCCCAGTGTGATGGCAGGGAGGTGCCATTTATTTGAATTTACATACATTTTACAGCATGTCTCTTATGTAAAATTGTTAATATTGTTTCACCTGTGAACAACCCAGAATGAAAGTCATTATTTTGTTATTCTTTTTTCTTAGGTGACTGTTCAGGCTACATGCATCACCCTCACTGCCATTAGTGGGGATCGCTGCTATGTCACAGTATACCCTCTAAAGTCCCTACGCCATCGCACTCCACGAGTCGCCATGATCGTTAGCATCTGTATATGGATCGGTAAGTCACATGCCTGAACCAATTGCAAACCATTGATTTTGGCTCAAAGCATCATGAACACGTCTACATTTTCTATAAAGTTAAACTAATTCAATGTTTGTCTTTTTTAAAGGTTCCTTCATTCTATCCACCCCAATCTTCATGTACCAGAGAATTGAGGAGGGCTACTGGTATGGACCGAGACACTACTGCATGGAGAGGTTTCCCTCTAAGACCCAGGAGAGGGCTTTCATCCTGTACCAGTTCATAGCTGCCTACCTACTACCTGTCATTACCATCTCCTTCTGCTACACACTCATGTTGAAGAGGGTGGGCCAGCCGTCCGTTGAGCCAGTAGACAATAATTACCAGGTATGGAGAGACTATTACTTTGGGTGTTTCTTTATGACTTAGTTTAAAACATCAATAGGTGCACTCCTTTGTCAAGGTTACACAATGAAAGCATGAGTTCATATTTGGATCCCTTCCAATTTGCAGGTATACTACAGTATGTCATTAAAAACCCTCAGCCGGTGACCATGTTTTGAACTACATTCAGTATAGGTCATTTCGAAGCCCGTCACAGTAGTAGTGAGTTAACTTCAACATTTCTACTACAGGTCCACCTGTTGTCTGAGAGGACCGTCACTCTGAGGAGTAAGATCTCCAAGATGGTGGTGGTGATTGTCCTCCTATTCACCATCTGCTGGGGGCCTATCCAACTCTTCGCCCTGTTCCAGTCCTTCTACCCCAACTACAGGGTCAACTACACTACCTATAAGATCAAGACATGGGCTAACTGCATGTCCTACGCTAACTCCTCCATCAACCCAATCATTTATGGCTTCATGGGAGACAGTTTCCGCAAGTCCTTCAAAAAGACTTTCCACTTCCTGTTCAAACACAAAGTGAGAGACAGCAGTGTCACGTCACGCACGGCTAATGCAGAAATCAAGTTAGTTGCTGCAGAGGAAGGCAACAACGAAGGGAAATGAGCCTTGGGCTGAGTGAGCTGCTGGAGGCAAAGCTGTTGGGGATTCAGTTCACATTGGCACACAAACAGAAAAACACATGATAGACTGCTGCGAATGCACACTTTCAGAAGGCAATGACCCCCTGCTGGCAGCAGCATTTTAAAATGGCATTTGATGTGTTGTTTGCAATTCTACAAAAGCTGACTGATCCTGCTCTGTTCTGATATCACAGACAATGAAAGGACATTGTAAAAAATATATAATGTTCACCACCTAGGCAGAATGCTCAGAATAATATGAAAATAATACAATTAAAACAATAAAAGTTATTGGAATGAAATTATATGAAATCTAATAGACACTATGGTTACAAGAGCAGTCCAAGGTGACCTCAAAATGGGTTTGTGGACATTTTGTTATCAGATGTACACAGGTTGTTAACACGTTGTTATCATTAACTCATCTCAAAGCTGTGAAGTGATTGCACCCGATTTATATTTTTCAATGGAGAGATTTATGATGGTAGCTAGGAATTTCACATGAATGGCGTTACAAACCACTCAGGAGTTAAATTCCAGGCCAGTTCAATGGGTGTACAGCCAACAGTGATGTGTAGGAGCTTGCTCAGGTAGGGGCATAGTCAATGAGGCGTGGTGAGTGTTTACTTTACTACTATGTTCCAGACACACACTTACACCTCCCTTTACACACAGTGCACAGGTGGCGGGGGCCAGCCCTATCATACTTTCACTGGCCATCCCTACATTCCCACAGCATTATCTTATGCGACTTATAGTCACCCGATCGTTTCCTTTGACAGCGACGCTGTAAAAAAGGACACAATCTGTGACTGACTTGTCCTAACAGTGCCTCCTCCCAATGTGCCGTGACTGTCTGTCCTTGTTTGAATTGCGGATCGAAACATCTGTACTGTTGGAAGTATCTGTGTTCTATCTGGCACTATTTTAGCGTTGAGTTGAAAAGTTCACTTGAAAAAAGTGTTTAGAAAGGTGGGAAGATAAACAGAACTAAAGCACTTGGAAACAACGGAAAACTTTGAACAGATTTAGATTGAATTCTGTACAGAATGTTTTACTGCATACACACTTGAATGCAGTTTAGTCCATGTTTGATTGTAACGCTCCCTGTGAAAATATGTATTGTCTTCAGGCATTTCAGATGTCTGTACATTTTGTTTTGGTAATCACTCCACTTAAGTGTTTTCGAAAAGCCTTTATTATAGACTTTCCCTACAGTATTTGCACTATCTTTATTTATTATTAATATATTGATCTTACCGCTTTAGCTCTATGAATCATGTAACATTCCCTGTATTGTAAATGCCTAACTACTGTAGGCCTACATGAATATGTACAGTACTGTGGATTTAACCACTGTGTTTGATTATTCATTTACTTTTAAGCTTTTTTGTGTGTAATCAGAAATGTGAAAAGTACATATCATTACCTTTGTTACTAACACAGAATTGTACATTATTATACTTTTTTTTAATTAGAAATGTTGCAGGATAAAATCTCTTGATGCACCATCTCCTTTTCAAGTGTCCCAAAAAATAAAATAAAAAAATAAAAATAATAATAATTATTAGTAATATGTAAACTACTGTCTAATAATAATAATAATAATAATGACATAATAATAATACATACATATTTATAAATATCTGTTTGTTCATAACATTTGAAAAAGGGCTTTCTTAAATTCACTGTGTGATTTAAATGCCCTGATTTCTATAGGTAAATGACTCCAGTCAGTTGGGTCTTTGTATGTGAAAGATCTTACTCTAACCTCATGATGTACCCTTGGAATGTGTAATTGCTGCTGTTGTCTAAAGGAGTAGTGTGAGTCTTGTAAAGTTAGGCGTTTCTACAGGGAAATGTATCAATGCAGTTGTCTTCTGTTTGGGAGTGACAGACAATTTACTGATTCATACATGATGTGTCTTATAACGGCATCCAAGAATCAATCTGCAAAGATTGTGATGAATCTAATTCACAGAGTAAGGTCTTGGTTGTGTTTTGATAGATGATGTTGCCATAGTCTAAGATAGGTAGCAACAGTTGGGATAAGGTTTTTCTAATGGATACAGTAAAACAAATATTGCGTAGTAACCCAAGCGTATAGATAATTGTTTTTCTAATATAATCAACATGCTTTCCAAAAGATCATTCAGAATCTTCAAAATCCAGATATTTCAAACAATCACTTTCAAGCATTGTTCCATCACTTGCATGCATTTTGAAATGGCCAGCTGTGGAATTAATTCTTTGACGTGTACCAAACAGCAGGATATAGGACTTTGTTTGATTTAAAACCACATTTTTTGCTAGAAAACATTTTTGTAAAGTGTTACTAGCAACTCTCCAAGATGATTTTATCTGGAAATGATTTGAACCTGATGTATAGAGTACTGTATCCTCATCACATAAGTGAACATTTGAGGCAACTCATTTATGAATATACAGAATTGTACATTGAGGCGGCAGGTACCCTAGTGGTTAGAGCATTGGGCCAGTAACTGAAAGGTTGCTGAATCGAATCCCTGAGCTGACAAGGTAAAAATCTGTTGTTTTGCCCCTGAACAAAGCAGTTTTCCCACTGTTCCCCGGTAGGCCGTCATTGTAAATAAGAATTTGTTCTGAACGGACTTGCCTAGTTAAATAAAGGTTCAATTAAAAAAATAATAATAATAACAATATATATAGAGGAAAGGAGGGGCAATACTGTCACGGCTGTCGTAGGGAGAAGACCAAGGCGCAGCGTGGTATGCGTACATTCTCTTTATTATAAGAATGAACACTGAACAAAACTAACAAAACGAACCGTGAAGCTATACAAAGAGTGCTGAACAGGCAACTACACATAGACAAGAACCCACAAAACCAAAAGGGAAAATGGCAACCTAAATATGATCCCCAATCAGAGACAACGATAAACAGCTGCCTCTGATTGGGAACCAATTCAGGCCACCATAGACCTATATATACCTAGACATATCAAAACCCCTAGATATACAAAAAACCCTAGACAATACAAAAACAAGCATACCCACCCTCGTCACACCCTGACCTAACCAAAATAATAAAGAAAACATAGATAACTAAGGTCAGGACGTGACAAATACTGAGCTTTGAGGTACACCTTTTTAGGTATACCTTTTTTTGAGGTACGCATTTTGTACAGCAAATACAAACAAGCAGAACATAATGTACTGTAGGTTTAACACTGTTAGTTGTTCATTTGTTGCCCATAGTTTGCAACTTTGCATACAGTATACTGTACATAATAAAATTGATTTCTGTGTGTATTTTATTGCAAGATAACCAATGGAAGCTTTCCCTGGGCCCATTTGTAACAGACCCAATATCTTCTTATGTCTCGCTAGATTTGATTACCTACCGCTTCAAAACCATTGAAAGGATATACAGTTGAAGTCGGAAGTTTACATACACCTTAGCCAAATACATTTAAAATCAGTTTTTCACAATTCCTGACAGCTAATCCTAATAAATATTCCATGTCTTAGGTCAGTTAGGATCACCACTTTATTTTAAGAATGCTAAATGTCAGAATAATAGTAGAGAGAATTATTTATTTCAGCTTTTATTTCTTTCATCACATTCCCAGTGGGTCAGAAGTTTACATACACTCATTTAGTATTTGGTAGTGTTGCCTTTAAATTGTTTAACTTGGGTGAAACATTTCAGGTAGCCTTCCACAAGCTTCCCACAATAAGTTGGGTAAATTTTGGCCCATTCCTCCTGACAGAGCTGGTGTAACTGAGTCAGCTTTGTAGGCCTACTTTCTCTCACACACTTTTTCAGTTCTGCCCACACATGTTCTATAGGTTTGAGGTCAGGGCTTTGTGATGGCCACTCCAATACCTTAACTTTGTTGTCTTTAAGCCATTTTGCCACAACTTTGGAAGTATGCTTGGGGTATTTGTCCATTCGGAAGACACATTTGCGGCCAAGCTTCAACTTCCTGACTGATGTCTTGAAATGTTGCTTCACTATATCCACATAATTTTCCTCCCTCATGATGCCATCTATTTTGTGAAGTGCACCAGTCCCTCCTGCAGCAAAGCACCCCCACAACATGATGCTGCCACTCCCGTGCTTCACGGTTGGGATGGTGTTCTTCGGCTTGCAAGTCTCCCCCGTTCTCCTCCAAACATAACGATGGTCAATATGGCCAAACAGTTCTATTTTTGTTTCATCAGACTAGAGGACATTTCTCCAAAAAGTACAATCTTCGTCCACATGTGCAGTTGCAAACCGTAGTCTGGGTTTTTTATGGTGGTTTTGGAGAAATGGCTTCTTCCTTGATGAGTGGCCTTTCAGGTTATGTCGATATAGGACTTGTTTTACTGTTGATATAGATACTTTTGTACCTGTTTCCTCCAGCATCTTCACAAGGTCCTTTGCTGTTGTTCTGGAATTGATTTGCACTTTTCGCACCAAAGTACATTCGTCTCTAGGAGACAGAACGCGTCTCCTTTAGGAGCGGTATGATGGATGCGTGGTCCCATGGTGTTTTTACTTGCGTACTGTTGTTTGTACAGATGAACGTGGTACATTCAGGCGTTTGGAAATTGCTCCCAAGGATGAACCAGACTTGTGGAGGTCTACAATTTTTTTCTGAGGTCTTGGCTGATTTCTTTTGATTTCCCCATAATGTCAAGCAAAGAGTTTGAAGGTAGGCCTTGAAATACATCCACAGGTACACTTCCAATTGACTCAAATGATGTCAATTAGCCTATCAGAAGCTTCTAAAGCCATGACATAATTTTCTGGAATTTTCCAAGCTGTTTAAAGGCACAGTCAACTTAGTGTATGTAAACTTCTGACCCACTGGAATTGTGATACAGTGAATTATAAGTGAAATAATCTGTCTGTAAACAATTGTTGGAAAAATTACTTGTGTCATGCACAAAGTAGATGTCCTACCCGACTTGCCAAAACTATAGTTTGTTAACAAAACATTTGTGGAGTGGTTGAAAAACGAGTTTCAACTGTATGTACTGAACAGATACCTGCAGATAATGTAAGACTGACATAAGCAGACAACGAAATGGCAAACAACTGACTGAAAAGGTCACGTTTCCGCTTGACCTGACTACCTTGATAGCATTGTTACGTACCCGTTTTGGCCTTGCAGTCCTCTTATTGATAATCGTTATCCTGTTCACTGACTTTATTATATCATAGGTAAAACATATTGTATGTACTGTAACTCCCCAGTTAGACAGCCCACCAATATCTCATGACTGATTTGTGATCAGTTCCACTATGACTCGACAAGGAGGCACATTCAGAGGGGTTGGGTTAAATGCGGAAGACACATTTCAGTTGAATGCATTCAGTTGTACAACTGACTAGATATCCCCCTTTCCCTTTCTTTAGTCTTCATATAAGCAGAGAAAACAATACATTTAAAAAGTATACACCAAGCACTCTCCCTACTTGCTCGCACAAGTTCTCGACATTCTTTTTGGCTGACAGACCGTTTGGCTACTCCCAACACTGACTGCCGGCTGGTATTGTTATTTTCACGAGACACAGGAAATATGCACGACATGCCGCACCTCTCAGGTCATGCCCCACAGGTCATGCACTTAACAGACTTAACAGATAAGCCCTCTAGAGTGTCATCCAATCTGGACGATAGGGGTAGCATGCCAGGTGTGGCAGCATAGCAAGGGAAGCAGCAGAGCAGTTCTAGCCGGGTACGATGCTAATGTAACAGGATCTGAGAATCATCACCTTTAAATCAAATCCAACCAAATGTTATTTGTCACATGCACCGAATACAACGGGTGTATACTTGACCTTGAAATGCTTGCTTGCGAGCCCCTTCCTAACGATGCAGAGTTAAAAAATAAAAGTAGTAACACAAGATGAATAAAATACACAAGAATGGAGCTAAACTCAGCAAAAAAAGAAACGTCCCTTTTTCAGGACCCTGTCTTTCAACAATAATTCCTAAAAATCCAAATAACTTCACAGATCTTCATTGTAAAGGGGTTAAACACTGTTCCCGTGCTTCCCGCAATTAATGAACATGCACCTGTGGTACAGTCGTTAAGACACTAACAGCTTACAGACGGTAGGCAATTAAGGTCACAGTTATGAAAACTTAGGACACTAAAGAGGCCTTTCTACTGACTCTGAAAAACACCAAAAGAAAGATACCCAGGGTCCCTGCTCATCTGCTTGAACGTGCCTTAGGCATGCTGCAAGGAGGCTTGAGGACTGCAGATGTGGCCAGGGCAATAAATTGCAATGTCTGTAATGTGAGACACCTACGACAGCGCTACAGGGAGACAGGATGGACAGCTGATTGTCCTCGCAGTGGCAGACCACGTGTAACAACACGCAGGATCGGTACATCCGAACATCACACCTGCGGGTCAGGTACAGGATGGCAACAACAACTGCCCGAGTTACACCAGGAACACACAATCTTTCCATCAGTGCTCAGACTGTCCACAATAGGCTGACAGAGGCTGGAATGAGGGCTTGTAGGCCTGTTGTAAGGCAGGTCCTCACCAGACATTACCGGCAACAACGTCGCCTATGGGCACAAACCCACCATCGCTGGACCAGACAGGACTGGCAAAAAGTGCTCTTCACTGATGAGTCGCGGTTTTGTCTCACCAGGGGTGATGGTCGGATTCGTGTTTATTGTCGAAGGAATCAGCGTTACACCGAGGCCTGTACTCTGGAGCAGGATCGATTTGGAGGTGGAGGGTCCGTCATGGTCTGGGGCGGTGTGTCACAGCATCATCGGACTGAGCTTGTTGTCATTGCAGATAATCTCAACGCTGTGTGTTACAGGGAAGACATCCTCTTCCCTCATGTGGTACCCTTCCTACAGGCTCATCCTGACATGACCCTCCAGCATGACAATGCTACCAGCCATACTTCTGTGCGTGATTCCTGCAAGTGGAGAATGTCAGTGTTCTGCCATGGCCAGCGAAGAGCCCGGATCTCAATCCCATTGTGCATGTCTGGGACCTGTTGGATCGGAGGGTGAGGGCTAGGGCCATTCCCCCCAGAAATGTCCGGGAACTTGCAGGTGCCTTGGTGGAAGAGTAGGGTAACATCTCACAGCAAGAACTGGCAAATCTGGCACAGTCCATGAGGAGGAGATGCACTGCAGTACTTAATGCAGCTGGTGGCCACACCAGATACTGACTGTTACTTTTGATTTTGACCCCCCCTTTGTTCAGGGACACATTATTCCATTTCTGTTAGTCACATGTCTGTGGAACTTGTTCAGTTTATGTCTCAGTTGTTGAATCTTGTTATGTTCTTACAAATATTTACACATGTTAAGTTTGCTGAAAATAAACGCAGTTGACAATGAGAGTTAATTTCTTTGCTGAGTTTACATACAGGGAGTACCAGTACCAGATCAATGTGGAGCTATATACAGGGAGTACCAGTACCAGATCAATGTGGAGCTATATACAGGGAGTACCAGTACCAGATCAATGTGCAGGGGTATGAGGTGTTTGAGGTAGATATGTACATGAAGGCAGGGTAAAGTGACTAGGCATCAGGATAGGTAATAATACTAGTAAAATAGAGAACAAGAGTAGCAGCAGCATATGATGAGTGTAAAAGTGTGTGTGTATGTGTATTTGTGTTGTGTCGGTATGCGTGTTTGTGTTATGTGTGTGTGTGTGTGTGTGTGTGTATGTATGTAGTGAATGTGAAAGTGTGTGGGTTTTACGTGAGAGTGTCAATGTAGTGTGTGTATATAGTGTGTATATACGGCAGGTAGCCTGGCGGGTAGGAACGTTGGGCCAGTAACTGAAAGGTTGCTGGATCGAATCCATGAGATGACAAGGTAAAAATCTGTCGTTCTGCCCCTGAGCAAGGCAGTTAACCCATTGTTCCCCGGGCGCCAAAGACGTGGATGTTGATTAAGGCAGCCCTCCACACCTCTCTGATTTAGAGGGGTTGGGTTAAATGCGGAAGACACATTTCAGTTGAATGCATTCAGTTGTACAACTGACTAGGTATCACCCTTTCCCTATATAGTCTTGTGAGTGTGCATAGAGACAGTGCAAGATAGGGCCAGTGCAGATAGTCCGGGTAACCATTTAATAAACTATTTAGCTTTAGTCGTTCTATGTGGAAATAGAACCCAGAATAACATGTGTCATTTTTGGTATATCAACAACAAAAAAGGTTAAATAAAAAAATATACATTACCAGTCAAACGTTTGGACACACCTACTCATTCAAGGGTTTTTCTTTTATTTTGTATATTTTCTCCATTGTAGAATAATAGTGAAGACATCAAAACTATGAAATAACACATATGGAATCATGGAGCAAACAAAAAAGTGTTAAACAAATCAAAATAGATTCTTCAAAGTAGCCACCTCTTGCTTTGATGACAGTTTTGCACACTCTTTGCATTTTCAACCAGCTTCACCTGGAATGCTTTTCCAACAGTCTTGAAGGAGTTCCCACATATGCTGAGCACTTGTTGGCTGCTTTTCCTTCACTCTGCGGTCCAACTCATCCCAAACCATCTCAATTGGGTTGAGGTCGGGTGATTGTGGAGGCCAGATCATCTGATGTAGCCCTCCATCACTCTCCTTCTTGGTCAAATAGCCCTTATACAGCCTGGAGGAGGTGTGTTGGGTCATTGTCCTGTTGAAAAACAAATTATAGTCCAACTAAGTGCTAACCAGATGGGGTGGTGTATCACTGCAGAATGCTGTGGTAGCCATGCAGGTTAAGTGTTCCTTGAAATCTAAATAAATCACAGACAGTGTCACCAGCAAAGCACCCCCACACCATCACACCTTCTCCTCCATGCTTCATGGTGGGAACCACACATGCGGAGATCATCCGTTCACCTACTCTGTGTCTCACAAAGACACGGTGGTTGGAACCATAAATCTCAAATTTGGACTCCTCAGACCAAAGGACAGATTTCCACCGGTCTAATGTCTATTACTCATGTTTCTTGGCCCAAGAAAGTCTCTTCTTATTATTGGTGTCCTTTAGTAGTGGTTCGACCATGAAGGCCTGATTCACGCAGTCTCCTCTTAACAGTTGATGTTGAGATGTGTCTGTTACTTGAACTCTGTGAAGCATTTATTTGGGCTGCAATCTGAGGTGCAGTTAACTCCAATGAATTTATCCTCTGCAGCAGAGTTAACTCTGGGTCTTCGTTACCTGTGGCGGTCCTCATGAGAGCCAGTTTCATCATAGTGCTTGATGGTTTTTGCGACTGCACTTGAAGAAACCTTCAAAGTTCTCGACATTTTCCTGGATTGACTGACCTTCATGTCTTAAAGTAATGATGGACTGTCGTTTCTCTTTGCTTATTTGAGCTATTCTTGCCATAATATGGACTTGGTCTTTAACCAAATAGGGCTATCTTCTGTATACCACCCCTAACTTGTCACAACACAACTGATTGGCTCAAACGCATTAAGAAGGAAAGAAGTTCCACAAATTAACTTTTAACAAGGCACACCTGTTAATTGAAATGCATTCCAGGTGACTACCTCATGAAGCTGGTTGCGAGAATGCCAAGCGTGTGCAAAGCCTCCATCAAGGCAAAGGGTGGCTACTTTGAAGAATCTCAAATATAAAATATATTTTGATTTGTGGTATGGACCGAGACACTACTGCATGGAGAGTTTCCCTCTAAGACCCAGGAGAGGGCTTTCATCCTGTACCAGTTCATAGCTGCCTACCTACTACCTGTCATTACCATCTCCTTCTGCTACACACTCATGTTGAAGAGGGTGGGCCAGCCGTCCGTTGAGCCAGTAGACAATAATTACCAGGTATGGAGAGACTATTACTTTGGGTGTTTCTTTATGACTTAGTTTAAAACATCAATAGGTGCACTCCTTTGTCAAGGTTACACAATGAAAGCATGAGTTCATATTTGGATCCCTTCCAATTTGCAGGTATACTACAGTATGTCATTAAAAACCCTCAGCCGGTGACCATGTTTTGAACTACATTCAGTATAGGTCATTTCGAAGCCCGTCACAGTAGTAGTGAGTTAACTTCAACATTTCTACTACAGGTCCACCTGTTGTCTGAGAGGACCGTCACTCTGAGGAGTAAGATCTCCAAGATGGTGGTGGTGATTGTCCTCCTATTCACCATCTGCTGGGGGCCTATCCAACTCTTCGCCCTGTTCCAGTCCTTCTACCCCAACTACAGGGTCAACTACACTACCTATAAGATCAAGACATGGGCTAACTGCATGTCCTACGCTAACTCCTCCATCAACCCAATCATTTATGGCTTCATGGGAGACAGTTTCCGCAAGTCCTTCAAAAAGACTTTCCACTTCCTGTTCAAACACAAAGTGAGAGACAGCAGTGTCACGTCACGCACGGCTAATGCAGAAATCAAGTTAGTTGCTGCAGAGGAAGGCAACAACGAAGGGAAATGAGCCTTGGGCTGAGTGAGCTGCTGGGGGCAAAGCTGTTGGGGATTCAGTTCACATTGGCACACAAACAGAAAAACACATGATAGACTGCTGCGAATGCACACTTTCAGAAGGCAATGACCCCCTGCTGGCAGCAGCATTTTAAAATGGCATTTGATGTGTTGTTTGCAATTCTACAAAAGCTGACTGATCCTGCTCTGTTCTGATATCACAGACAATGAAAGGACATTGTAAAAAATATATAATGTTCACCACCTAGGCAGAATGCTCAGAATAATATGAAAATAATACAATTAAAACAATAAAAGTTATTGGAATGAAATTATATGAAATCTAATAGACACTATGGTTACAAGAGCAGTCCAAGGTGACCTCAAAATGGGTTTGTGGACATTTTGTTATCAGATGTACACAGGTTGTTAACACGTTGTTATCATTAACTCATCTCAAAGCTGTGAAGTGATTGCACCCGATTTATATTTTTCAATGGAGAGATTTATGATGGTAGCTAGGAATTTCACATGAATGGCGTTACAAACCACTCAGGAGTTAAATTCCAGGCCAGTTCAATGGGTGTACAGCCAACAGTGATGTGTAGGAGCTTGCTCAGGTAGGGGCATAGTCAATGAGGCGTGGTGAGTGTTTACTTTACTACTATGTTCCAGACACACACTTACACCTCCCTTTACACACAGTGCACAGGTGGCGGGGGCCAGCCCTATCATACTTTCACTGGCCATCCCTACATTCCCACAGCATTATCTTATGCGACTTATAGTCACCCGATCGTTTCCTTTGACAGCGACGCTGTAAAAAAGGACACAATCTGTGACTGACTTGTCCTAACAGTGCCTCCTCCCAATGTGCCGTGACTGTCTGTCCTTGTTTGAATTGCGGATCGAAACATCTGTACTGTTGGAAGTATCTGTGTTCTATCTGGCACTATTTTAGCGTTGAGTTGAAAAGTTCACTTGAAAAAAGTGTTTAGAAAGGTGGGAAGATAAACAGAACTAAAGCACTTGGAAACAACGGAAAACTTTGAACAGATTTAGATTGAATTCTGTACAGAATGTTTTACTGCATACACACTTGAATGCAGTTTAGTCCATGTTTGATTGTAACGCTCCCTGTGAAAATATGTATTGTCTTCAGGCATTTCAGATGTCTGTACATTTTGTTTTGGTAATCACTCCACTTAAGTGTTTTCGAAAAGCCTTTATTATAGACTTTCCCTACAGTATTTGCACTATCTTTATTTATTATTAATATATTGATCTTACCGCTTTAGCTCTATGAATCATGTAACATTCCCTGTATTGTAAATGCCTAACTACTGTAGGCCTACATGAATATGTACAGTACTGTGGATTTAACCACTGTGTTTGATTATTCATTTACTTTTAAGCTTTTTTGTGTGTAATCAGAAATGTGAAAAGTACATATCATTACCTTTGTTACTAACACAGAATTGTACATTATTATACTTTTTTTTAATTAGAAATGTTGCAGGATAAAATCTCTTGATGCACCATCTCCTTTTCAAGTGTCCCAAAAAATAAAATAAAAAAATAAAAATAATAATAATTAGTAATATGTAAACTACTGTCTAATAATAATAATAATAATAATAATGACATAATAATAATACATACATATTTATAAATATCTGTTTGTTCATAACATTTGAAAAAGGGCTTTCTTAAATTCACTGTGTGATTTAAATGCCCTGATTTCTATAGGTAAATGACTCCAGTCAGTTGGGTCTTTGTATGTGAAAGATCTTACTCTAACCTCATGATGTACCCTTGGAATGTGTAATTGCTGCTGTTGTCTAAAGGAGTAGTGTGAGTCTTGTAAAGTTAGGCGTTTCTACAGGGAAATGTATCAATGCAGTTGTCTTCTGTTTGGGAGTGACAGACAATTTACTGATTCATACATGATGTGTCTTATAACGGCATCCAAGAATCAATCTGCAAAGATTGTGATGAATCTAATTCACAGAGTAAGGTCTTGGTTGTGTTTTGATAGATGATGTTGCCATAGTCTAAGATAGGTAGCAACAGTTGGGATAAGGTTTTTCTAATGGATACAGTAAAACAAATATTGCGTAGTAACCCAAGCGTATAGATAATTGTTTTTCTAATATAATCAACATGCTTTCCAAAAGATCATTCAGAATCTTCAAAATCCAGATATTTCAAACAATCACTTTCAAGCATTGTTCCATCACTTGCATGCATTTTGAAATGGCCAGCTGTGGAATTAATTCTTTGACGTGTACCAAACAGCAGGATATAGGACTTTGTTTGATTTAAAACCACATTTTTTGCTAGAAAACATTTTTGTAAAGTGTTACTAGCAACTCTCCAAGATGATTTTATCTGGAAATGATTTGAACCTGATGTATAGAGTACTGTATCCTCATCACATAAGTGAACATTTGAGGCAACTCATTTATGAATATACAGAATTGTACATTGAGGCGGCAGGTACCCTAGTGGTTAGAGCATTGGGCCAGTAACTGAAAGGTTGCTGAATCGAATCCCTGAGCTGACAAGGTAAAAATCTGTTGTTTTGCCCCTGAACAAAGCAGTTTTCCCACTGTTCCCCGGTAGGCCGTCATTGTAAATAAGAATTTGTTCTGAACGGACTTGCCTAGTTAAATAAAGGTTCAATTAAAAAAATAATAATAATAACAATATATATAGAGGAAAGGAGGGGCAATACTGTCACGGCTGTCGTAGGGAGAAGACCAAGGCGCAGCGTGGTATGCGTACATTCTCTTTATTATAAGAATGAACACTGAACAAAACTAACAAAACGAACCGTGAAGCTATACAAAGAGTGCTGAACAGGCAACTACACATAGACAAGAACCCACAAAACCAAAAGGGAAAATGGCAACCTAAATATGATCCCCAATCAGAGACAACGATAAACAGCTGCCTCTGATTGGGAACCAATTCAGGCCACCATAGACCTATATATACCTAGACATATCAAAACCCCTAGATATACAAAAAACCCTAGACAATACAAAAACAAGCATACCCACCCTCGTCACACCCTGACCTAACCAAAATAATAAAGAAAACATAGATAACTAAGGTCAGGACGTGACAAATACTGAGCTTTGAGGTACACCTTTTTAGGTATACCTTTTTTTGAGGTACGCATTTTGTACAGCAAATACAAACAAGCAGAACATAATGTACTGTAGGTTTAACACTGTTAGTTGTTCATTTGTTGCCCATAGTTTGCAACTTTGCATACAGTATACTGTACATAATAAAATTGATTTCTGTGTGTATTTTATTGCAAGATAACCAATGGAAGCTTTCCCTGGGCCCATTTGTAACAGACCCAATATCTTCTTATGTCTCGCTAGATTTGATTACCTACCGCTTCAAAACCATTGAAAGGATATACAGTTGAAGTCGGAAGTTTACATACACCTTAGCCAAATACATTTAAAATCAGTTTTTCACAATTCCTGACAGCTAATCCTAATAAATATTCCATGTCTTAGGTCAGTTAGGATCACCACTTTATTTTAAGAATGTTAAATGTCAGAATAATAGTAGAGAGAATTATTTATTTCAGCTTTTATTTCTTTCATCACATTCCCAGTGGGTCAGAAGTTTACATACACTCATTTAGTATTTGGTAGTGTTGCCTTTAAATTGTTTAACTTGGGTGAAACATTTCAGGTAGCCTTCCACAAGCTTCCCACAATAAGTTGGGTAAATTTTGGCCCATTCCTCCTGACAGAGCTGGTGTAACTGAGTCAGCTTTGTAGGCCTACTTTCTCTCACACACTTTTTCAGTTCTGCCCACACATGTTCTATAGGTTTGAGGTCAGGGCTTTGTGATGGCCACTCCAATACCTTAACTTTGTTGTCTTTAAGCCATTTTGCCACAACTTTGGAAGTATGCTTGGGGTATTTGTCCATTCGGAAGACACATTTGCGGCCAAGCTTCAACTTCCTGACTGATGTCTTGAAATGTTGCTTCACTATATCCACATAATTTTCCTCCCTCATGATGCCATCTATTTTGTGAAGTGCACCAGTCCCTCCTGCAGCAAAGCACCCCCACAACATGATGCTGCCACTCCCGTGCTTCACGGTTGGGATGGTGTTCTTCGGCTTGCAAGTCTCCCCCGTTCTCCTCCAAACATAACGATGGTCAATATGGCCAAACAGTTCTATTTTTGTTTCATCAGACTAGAGGACATTTCTCCAAAAAGTACAATCTTCGTCCACATGTGCAGTTGCAAACCGTAGTCTGGGTTTTTTATGGTGGTTTTGGAGAAATGGCTTCTTCCTTGATGAGTGGCCTTTCAGGTTATGTCGATATAGGACTTGTTTTACTGTTGATATAGATACTTTTGTACCTGTTTCCTCCAGCATCTTCACAAGGTCCTTTGCTGTTGTTCTGGAATTGATTTGCACTTTTCGCACCAAAGTACATTCGTCTCTAGGAGACAGAACGCGTCTCCTTTAGGAGCGGTATGATGGATGCGTGGTCCCATGGTGTTTTTACTTGCGTACTGTTGTTTGTACAGATGAACGTGGTACATTCAGGCGTTTGGAAATTGCTCCCAAGGATGAACCAGACTTGTGGAGGTCTACAATTTTTTTCTGAGGTCTTGGCTGATTTCTTTTGATTTCCCCATAATGTCAAGCAAAGAGTTTGAAGGTAGGCCTTGAAATACATCCACAGGTACACTTCCAATTGACTCAAATGATGTCAATTAGCCTATCAGAAGCTTCTAAAGCCATGACATAATTTTCTGGAATTTTCCAAGCTGTTTAAAGGCACAGTCAACTTAGTGTATGTAAACTTCTGACCCACTGGAATTGTGATACAGTGAATTATAAGTGAAATAATCTGTCTGTAAACAATTGTTGGAAAAATTACTTGTGTCATGCACAAAGTAGATGTCCTACCCGACTTGCCAAAACTATAGTTTGTTAACAAAACATTTGTGGAGTGGTTGAAAAACGAGTTTCAACTGTATGTACTGAACAGATACCTGCAGATAATGTAAGACTGACATAAGCAGACAACGAAATGGCAAACAACTGACTGAAAAGGTCACGTTTCCGCTTGACCTGACTACCTTGATAGCATTGTTACGTACCCGTTTTGGCCTTGCAGTCCTCTTATTGATAATCGTTATCCTGTTCAGTGACTTTATTATATCATAGGTAAAACATATTGTATGTACTGTAACTCCCCAGTTAGACAGCCCACCAATATCTCATGACTGATTTGTGATCAGTTCCACTATGACTCGACAAGGAGGCACATTCAGAGGGGTTGGGTTAAATGCGGAAGACACATTTCAGTTGAATGCATTCAGTTGTACAACTGACTAGATATCCCCCTTTCCCTTTCTTTAGTCTTCATATAAGCAGAGAAAACAATACATTTAAAAAGTATACACCAAGCACTCTCCCTACTTGCTCGCACAAGTTCTCGACATTCTTTTTGGCTGACAGACCGTTTGGCTACTCCCAACACTGACTGCCGGCTGGTATTGTTATTTTCACGAGACACAGGAAATATGCACGACATGCCGCACCTCTCAGGTCATGCCCCACAGGTCATGCACTTAACAGACTTAACAGATAAGCCCTCTAGAGTGTCATCCAATCTGGACGATAGGGGTAGCATGCCAGGTGTGGCAGCATAGCAAGGGAAGCAGCAGAGCAGTTCTAGCCGGGTACGATGCTAATGTAACAGGATCTGAGAATCATCACCTTTAAATCAAATCCAACCAAATGTTATTTGTCACATGCACCGAATACAACGGGTGTATACTTGACCTTGAAATGCTTGCTTGCGAGCCCCTTCCTAACGATGCAGAGTTAAAAAATAAAAGTAGTAACACAAGATGAATAAAATACACAAGAATGGAGCTAAACTCAGCAAAAAAAGAAACGTCCCTTTTTCAGGACCCTGTCTTTCAACAATAATTCCTAAAAATCCAAATAACTTCACAGATCTTCATTGTAAAGGGGTTAAACACTGTTCCCGTGCTTCCCGCAATTAATGAACATGCACCTGTGGTACAGTCGTTAAGACACTAACAGCTTACAGACGGTAGGCAATTAAGGTCACAGTTATGAAAACTTAGGACACTAAAGAGGCCTTTCTACTGACTCTGAAAAACACCAAAAGAAAGATACCCAGGGTCCCTGCTCATCTGCTTGAACGTGCCTTAGGCATGCTGCAAGGAGGCTTGAGGACTGCAGATGTGGCCAGGGCAATAAATTGCAATGTCTGTAATGTGAGACACCTACGACAGCGCTACAGGGAGACAGGATGGACAGCTGATTGTCCTCGCAGTGGCAGACCACGTGTAACAACACGCAGGATCGGTACATCCGAACATCACACCTGCGGGTCAGGTACAGGATGGCAACAACAACTGCCCGAGTTACACCAGGAACACACAATCTTTCCATCAGTGCTCAGACTGTCCACAATAGGCTGACAGAGGCTGGAATGAGGGCTTGTAGGCCTGTTGTAAGGCAGGTCCTCACCAGACATTACCGGCAACAACGTCGCCTATGGGCACAAACCCACCATCGCTGGACCAGACAGGACTGGCAAAAAGTGCTCTTCACTGATGAGTCGCGGTTTTGTCTCACCAGGGGTGATGGTCGGATTCGTGTTTATTGTCGAAGGAATCAGCGTTACACCGAGGCCTGTACTCTGGAGCAGGATCGATTTGGAGGTGGAGGGTCCGTCATGGTCTGGGGCGGTGTGTCACAGCATCATCGGACTGAGCTTGTTGTCATTGCAGATAATCTCAACGCTGTGTGTTACAGGGAAGACATCCTCTTCCCTCATGTGGTACCCTTCCTACAGGCTCATCCTGACATGACCCTCCAGCATGACAATGCTACCAGCCATACTTCTGTGCGTGATTCCTGCAAGTGGAGAATGTCAGTGTTCTGCCATGGCCAGCGAAGAGCCCGGATCTCAATCCCATTGTGCATGTCTGGGACCTGTTGGATCGGAGGGTGAGGGCTAGGGCCATTCCCCCCAGAAATGTCCGGGAACTTGCAGGTGCCTTGGTGGAAGAGTAGGGTAACATCTCACAGCAAGAACTGGCAAATCTGGCACAGTCCATGAGGAGGAGATGCACTGCAGTACTTAATGCAGCTGGTGGCCACACCAGATACTGACTGTTACTTTTGATTTTGACCCCCCCTTTGTTCAGGGACACATTATTCCATTTCTGTTAGTCACATGTCTGTGGAACTTGTTCAGTTTATGTCTCAGTTGTTGAATCTTGTTATGTTCTTACAAATATTTACACATGTTAAGTTTGCTGAAAATAAACGCAGTTGACAATGAGAGTTAATTTCTTTGCTGAGTTTACATACAGGGAGTACCAGTACCAGATCAATGTGGAGCTATATACAGGGAGTACCAGTACCAGATCAATGTGGAGCTATATACAGGGAGTACCAGTACCAGATCAATGTGCAGGGGTATGAGGTGTTTGAGGTAGATATGTACATGAAGGCAGGGTAAAGTGACTAGGCATCAGGATAGGTAATAATACTAGTAAAATAGAGAACAAGAGTAGCAGCAGCATATGATGAGTGTAAAAGTGTGTGTGTATGTGTATTTGTGTTGTGTCGGTATGCGTGTTTGTGTTATGTGTGTGTGTGTGTGTGTGTGTGTATGTATGTAGTGAATGTGAAAGTGTGTGGGTTTTACGTGAGAGTGTCAATGTAGTGTGTGTATATAGTGTGTATATACGGCAGGTAGCCTGGCGGGTAGGAACGTTGGGCCAGTAACTGAAAGGTTGCTGGATCGAATCCATGAGATGACAAGGTAAAAATCTGTCGTTCTGCCCCTGAGCAAGGCAGTTAACCCATTGTTCCCCGGGCGCCAAAGACGTGGATGTTGATTAAGGCAGCCCTCCACACCTCTCTGATTTAGAGGGGTTGGGTTAAATGCAGAAGACACATTTCAGTTGAATGCATTCAGTTGTACAACTGACTAGGTATCACCCTTTCCCTATATAGTCTTGTGAGTGTGCATAGAGACAGTGCAAGATAGGGCCAGTGCAGATAGTCCGGGTAACCATTTAATAAACTATTTAGCTTTAGTCGTTCTATGTGGAAATAGAACCCAGAATAACATGTGTCATTCTTGGTATATCAACAACAAAAAAGGCTAAATAAAAAAATATACATTACCAGTCAAACGTTTGGACACACCTACTCATTCAAGGGTTTTTCTTTTATTTTGTATATTTTCTCCATTGTAGAATAATAGTGAAGACATCAAAACTATGAAATAACACATATGGAATCATGGAGCAAACAAAAAAGTGTTAAACAAATCAAAATAGATTCTTCAAAGTAGCCACCTCTTGCTTTGATGACAGTTTTGCACACTCTTTGCATTTTCAACCAGCTTCACCTGGAATGCTTTTCCAACAGTCTTGAAGGAGTTCCCACATATGCTGAGCACTTGTTGGCTGCTTTTCCTTCACTCTGCGGTCCAACTCATCCCAAACCATCTCAATTGGGTTGAGGTCGGGTGATTGTGGAGGCCAGATCATCTGATGTAGCCCTCCATCACTCTCCTTCTTGGTCAAATAGCCCTTATACAGCCTGGAGGAGGTGTGTTGGGTCATTGTCCTGTTGAAAAACAAATTATAGTCCAACTAAGTGCTAACCAGATGGGGTGGTGTATCACTGCAGAATGCTGTGGTAGCCATGCAGGTTAAGTGTTCCTTGAAATCTAAATAAATCACAGACAGTGTCACCAGCAAAGCACCCCCACACCATCACACCTTCTCCTCCATGCTTCATGGTGGGAACCACACATGCGGAGATCATCCGTTCACCTACTCTGTGTCTCACAAAGACACGGCGGTTGGAACCATAAATCTCAAATTTGGACTCCTCAGACCAAAGGACAGATTTCCACCGGTCTAATGTCTATTACTCATGTTTCTTGGCCCAAGAAAGTCTCTTCTTATTATTGGTGTCCTTTAGTAGTGGTTCGACCATGAAGGCCTGATTCACGCAGTCTCCTCTTAACAGTTGATGTTGAGATGTGTCTGTTACTTGAACTCTGTGAAGCATTTATTTGGGCTGCAATCTGAGGTGCAGTTAACTCCAATGAATTTATCCTCTGCAGCAGAGTTAACTCTGGGTCTTCGTTACCTGTGGCGGTCCTCATGAGAGCCAGTTTCATCATAGTGCTTGATGGTTTTTGCGACTGCACTTGAAGAAACCTTCAAAGTTCTCGACATTTTCCTGGATTGACTGACCTTCATGTCTTAAAGTAATGATGGACTGTCGTTTCTCTTTGCTTATTTGAGCTATTCTTGCCATAATATGGACTTGGTCTTTAACCAAATAGGGCTATCTTCTGTATACCACCCCTAACTTGTCACAACACAACTGATTGGCTCAAACGCATTAAGAAGGAAAGAAGTTCCACAAATTAACTTTTAACAAGGCACACCTGTTAATTGAAATGCATTCCAGGTGACTACCTCATGAAGCTGGTTGCGAGAATGCCAAGCGTGTGCAAAGCCTCCATCAAGGCAAAGGGTGGCTACTTTGAAGAATCTCAAATATAAAATATATTTTGATTTGTTTAACACTTATTTGGTTACTACATGATTCCATATGTTTTATTTCATAGTTTTGATGTGTTCACTACTATTCTACAATGTAGAAAACAGTAATAATAAAGAAAAACCCTGGAATGAGTAGATGTGTCCAAACTTTTGACTGGTACTGTGTATCTAATAATGGGATTTGGAAGAATGTGTGATTCCCACAGGAAATTAAACTTTTCTTTTGAAGGGTAAGAAGAGGAATAGTGAAAATGGGTGGAGAGTAGTCGTCTCCCTAAGGATCACAGAACTGAGGGAAGCAGTTCAGGTCTGACAGCAATAGCCAGTAGCCTAAATTAAATAGTTGGAAATGTATTTTTGAAGTCAAACTGTGACAGGTATTGCACTCCCTGCTAGCGATGCATGTTCAACAGACAGGACTACAGTATAATTTCCACCCATAGCGTTCCACCAACTGGGCACCCACTGGTTTAACGAAATTACATTGAACCAATGTGGAATGGACGTTGAATTGACATCTGTACCCAGTGGGCAGCCTCACTGTGTGTTCTGCAGCAAATAAAGAGACACTCAAGTCATTCTAAGTAAACACTGACAGAGTAATGCAGGTGGGAAGATGAAACTCTTGTTGATGATGACAGTGGTGCTGTTCAGGGGCAAAATTATGATGATTCTGCGGTGAAAATATTGATATTGTTGCTATGGGGACTCCACAGCCAACAGTTGTTCTATATATATTTGTGGATGGATAAACAGCGTGTTTAGCATTTACCGGGCAAACAAATGTCAACACACTCATCTAATCAACCATCTAAAATAAATCAATAAAGATTCAGATAATAAATGGTTCAAAGTGTGACACTGAAGTAGAAATACCATGAAATGAAACAATGCTGACAGCAATCAGAGACAATAGGCATTTTGTGCCACTAATAGATTTCCTGGTTTTGTGACTAGACGATTACCCAGAACTCTATGGCATAGCTACTCTACGTGTACTGTAGGAACATTGGCAGATACACCTGAGAATGTGATTGTAAGTAATGGATTGACCAGTTCAACTCTGGACATTATGGCATTTCCCAGAAGCCTTTGTAGTTACTGACTACAGTCAAAACATAAGTCAAAGTGCATTACCCTTGGCACTCTACAATGGCAATTGGGCATATTTATATTTAATGACATGTGAACTAGGTCCTTAAGAGAGAGATATCCTCATTCAGGGTGACAGACAGACCATGAATTTAGGGACAAATAAGTTCATTGTCTTCTTTCCTGGGGCTTCCTGCGGAGGGAGGCAGAGAGCCAAAGTAACTTTGGGACATTGCCCAGTGTTGAACAGCAGTAAATCACTTGGAGAAATAATAGGCACAAAATGACCTGCTGAGGAGGCTAATCTACCGTAGGGGGTTTTCTTGGCAAAACAATGTTCTTCTTCGAGAGAAAAACACACGTTTTATTCATGTTTTTTGTGTTTTTAAAAGAGAGTTGGCTCATCTTGGGGACTGGCTCTAACTGGGAGAGAGACAGACAGTGCTGAGAGGACTTGTGTGGATATCACTCACTGCTGCTGTGCTGGCCCCAAAACCCACAACAGACTGATAGGGCCCCAGTTGGATTGGGGGCCCTGTGTAGAGTAATAGACGTAGAATGAGAAGCGTCACACTCCTACTGTTCCTGCTGTTTTTAGAATGGAGACTTGGACTAAAAATGTGGTTTGCTTTTTATTTTCATGACCACCCCCTTTCTCAAACAGCAGCCGGCAAATATGTAGTCTAACAGGGAGGAAAAACATTGTCAGACTCAGAGCTGGAAAGAGGAAAGGCAGCGTTGCAGCACAAAGAGCCCATTCTAACGGTGCGGGTGCCCCTCCACCCTGTGTCACAGTCAGAACACAGGCAGGAAACCAGTGTGCCTCTGGCACTGTGCGGGCCAGGCGGTGGAGGGCAGGGAGGGGCGTCTGGGGGCCCCTGGCTGGCTGCTGGCTGTAGCAGATTTAATGAAACTCTATAGTGAGGTTGTTTCAAAATAAACTCACCCAGCCATGTGGACATAAACAGAACAATGTATATATGGGGGAGGGGAAATGCTTGTTTTTATTTCTCCTGTTTATCTGGGCTGAAATTAATATTGTGCCCCGAAATATGAGCTGGACTCCATTTGGGCATTGCGTCTCTTAGTTTCTACACATGCCTGCTGAGTACTGGCCTATTAAAATTGTGGTTAGAGCCATTCTGGTCTGATTAGCGCCATCATTGTTATTACTAGTGGTAGTAAATTTACGCTGGTGTGACCAAGCTAATGAACCAACTGGGGGAAGTGTGAAATGTGAATAGTGCTGGTCGTATCATGCCAATCGCTGACCCTGTTAATTTCTTCCACTGCGACTTTGTCAGTGGCTCTGTGTTTGGGACACATTGCCTTACCTTACTGTGTATTTGCAGCCCGGAGGTGGGCCGCCAAGCCACCTGGAGCAGGTATTATTAATGTGGGTGCCAGGAGACACTTAAAGTGCAGCCGCTCTGTCTAGCACAAACACGCCTGTCTGGGTGGAGATCACACATGGACACCTGCCTGACACACACACTGACGGCTCAGCCAGGGAGTCGGGCAGGGACGTTCCAACAACAGAATAGGGAGAGATCTTGCTACCCTGTGTCGGTGCCACTCCTGAAAAACTCCCCCTCATCACACTCTCTCTTTCCACTTGTTCTTTCATGTTTCAAACAGAGAGAGAACCACTGGAATGAAGGGCCGTGTTCAATTCACCTGGGAGGTGGCTAATTGCCACAGCATTAACCGGATACATTGCCTTCACTTACAATCGAACAATGAACTTGGCTGGCCATTCTCTGTAAGAACTAGCATTACCTCTCAGAACATGCTGAGTTTTGAACAAAGGATGATAGCAGCATTTTGAATGAAAAACAATTACTGTAGAGTAGACTGTAGAGTATGTCAGACTAGACGCCCACAGAGAGTAAAGTGAGTTTTAAGCTTGTTGGGTAGTTCAATATGTCCGAGTTAATTAAGAGGCTGGTATATGGTACCAGTAATTCTCTTGAGACTAACTCTGAAATGACCCAGACCCAAACGCAGTGACTAGGCCCCAATAGTGTTGCACTGTTCACTTGGAAAGATTACGACATTTTCATCCCCCAGTGGATAATATTTGTTCCTTTCTCAAGTGTGGTACAAGTCTTTGGGTGTGTCCCAAATGGCATCCTATTCCCTTTATAGTACAATACTTTTGACCAGGGGCAATTGGGCTCTGGTCAAAAGTAATGAGCTATATAGAGAATAGAGTGCCATTCGGGATGCAATCTTTGACTTCCTGGTGCATTACAGTAACAAAACACTGAACATAGGACAGATATGAACTAAAACGGAAAACATGGCGCTGTCGAGGAAATGAGATAATTCTATATTTGGTAACGATTCAAGATGTTATGACATGAATTTTGAAAGACATAATTTAATGTAGCAAGTAATGCAAGTATGCCTGAATGTAACTTCATACCTTCTACTTGCTTACACACACAATATTAATTAAAACACTTTTAGTGTGATATCTGCCACAACCCAATCAAATTCTGTATTACTGTATTAAAGTGTAAAAAAATATAGTCAAACAATATTTAATTACTTGCTACAATGTTACACAGCAGATTGTTCTAATTAATTGCTTTTTATTGAAGATATCTACTGTACTAAAGAGCATGTAAATCTCTTTATTTTCAAAACCTAATAAAATAAAATAATGAAATGTATACAACTGAACTTGGTTAATTTAATGACAAATAAATACCATATGAAAATAGAAAAGTATCAAAATTATTTTGTAATGTGTAATGACAAGACCAAGTGTTAAAAACATAGGCCTAACTAAAATCATCCATAATTAAAAAACTTTTAAAAGTTCTGAATTAATACTTAATAGTTCTGAATTAATAATTGATTTATTAAATGTGCTAATGGTGAGGCATTTTGATACATTTCTAATATTGAGTAGGAAGGCTTTCCACAGTGGCGCAGCGGTCTAAGGCACTTCATCGCAGTGCTGGAGGCGTGCCTACAGCATTACTCTCCACCTCTGTACCATGTCATAAGGTCATTGCACAAAACGTAACGTAATAAAACAAGCTACTGCCATGTCCCAACTAATCCCGGTCGATTCATGGAAATAACTAAACTGTTCAGACTGAGCTAAGTCAAAAAATATATATTCCTGCTAATGTGAAAGAATGGAACCAGTTAAATGTGTACCTTGAAGTGCACTGCGTTATTCTTGCATTTGGAGTCTGTTAAAAACAGTGCAGTGTGAGTGATAAGCGAGTGAGCTCGTTAACTCAGTAAGAGGTAGGCCTACAAACTAATGGTAAAACAGTAGTGGGGTTGTTCCACGAAAAGACTGCCTTTTGCATCCCTTTGATATTTGAAGTAGAAACTGTACACCAATATTGAATTAGAAAAGCCTGTTATATTAAATGAAATATAAACCACATGGGGAATTCCATAAATCTGATTTTTTATATGAAAAAAGGCTTGCTAAAATGCAAAAATTCAGCATTTTGACATGTCCCTACATCAACCCCGTGTCACTTCTAGGAAGATTTTAACCCACTTAGTCCCCAAATTCCTACAAGTTTTACCATCATTGTAAAGCCCTAGTTATTTTGTTTCTTTAACAAAGTAATTTATGTAGATTATTATTTATTTCATGTGATTAGTGATTCATTTAGATCTGTCCCTCATTTTAAGGTCAACCCTGTTACGTGAACTGAAATCTCATTTTAATATGGTGCCTTTAAAAAATTCCTTTAAAAAACGTTTTTTTCAAAAGAAACATTGAGCATCTAATATTCAAATCCTAGTGTAAAAGCAGGTGAGCTGGTTCTACTCTTTTTGGCCACATTCTGGTGTTTTGTGGTGAAAGACGGAGCGGGTTAAGCATAACACGTCAACCCTGTTACCCATCAGGGGTGTATAGTACTTAAGTAACAATACTTAAATTGTAGTTTTGGGGGGTATCTGTACTTTACTTTACTATTTATACTTTTGACAACTTTTACTTTTACTTCACTACATCCCTAAAGAAAATATTGTACTTTTTACTCCATACGTTTTCCCTGACAACCCAAAGTACTTGTTACATTTTGAATGCTTAGCAGGACACATCAGAGAACACCTGGTCATCCCTACTGCCTCTGGTGGACTTACTAAACACAAATGCATCTTTTGTAAATAATGTCTGAGTGTTGGAGTGTGCCCCTGGCTATCCGTACATTTTAAAAACAAGAAAATGGTGCTGTCTACTTTACTTAATATAAGGAATTTGAAATGAATTATACTTTTATTTTTACTTTTGATACTTAAGTATATTTTAGCAATTACATTTACTTTTGATACTTAAGTATATTTAAAACAAAATACTTAAATACTTTTACTCAAGTAGTATTTACTGGGGTACTTTCACTTTTACTTGATTAACTTTCTATTAAGGTAACTATACTTTTACTAAAGTATGACGATTGTGTACTATTTCCATGACTGTTACCCATAGAGGGGCTTGAAATGTTTAAGCAATTTCATTTTTTTGTGAAGCTTGCGTTCAATTGCCACTTCCTGTTGCACACCACAAGCTTCCATTCCCCCAGTCACGAGGGGATTTATGGCTAATTTAAGATGAAATCATCAAACCTGTTATGGTCAAGCCTGTTACTTTATTTGGCACTTAATTAATAGGCACTTAGAGGGACACCGATCCAGTAGTTAATAGGCGCTTACTATAGTATTTTTTAAATTTAACCTCATGAGATGGGAAAACATTTTTATGAAGTTAAACATGTGCCCTTTATGAGAGAACGTAAAAATTTGGTGAAATTCAACATTTTTTCATATATTTTACAATTTACTCTTCTCAAAAGGCAACAAATTGGTGGAACGACCCAGTGGTCAAAGAAAAGACAACCTGATTGCATCTGAAATCTGTAGAATGGAACAACCATCATTCAATACACAGAATGCACAGCCAAGCAAGTCCATTCTCGAGCTTGTGTTGGTGTGTATAGCCACAACAAGTCAAAAGGTTACTCAGCGCAAATACATGCGGGGGTGGATTCATTACAGTTTCATGGAAATTGTTATCTTCTTTAATACGAGGATGGAAATAAAATAAGATTATAGCCTATTGCAAAGTCCCCTTTCCATGGAGTCATTATCATTTCTGAGCGTGGATTACATCTTGAGCACCCAGTATGTACGAAGAAGACGGCTTAATTGCTGAACAGAAACAGGAGCGCCACTTTAACCTGAACGCAAAGCATGTTTATTCAGTCAACACAATTATTCAGAATTATTGTTAGAGTGAAATCGTAAAATGTTAAGATGCCAAAGCGGCATGACTTGAATAGCACTGCGCTTCTCATGCATATGACAACACAGTTCTGAGTGGTTTATTTTCTGTTGGCAAGACAAAAAGGCACTGCAGTCTCTCCTTCAAAACATTGTCACCCAAAACATTCCTCCACCTAAACTTGACATATCACTTCACCCAGACTGAGACCTGGAGCAGGCATTGAAACACAGTATACGGGCAATTACATTATATCAATTATCTCTGGTTTCAGAAACACATATGGGCAATTACATTATATCAATTATCTCTGGTTTCAGAAACACGGTATATGGGCAATTACATGATATCAATTATCTCTGGTTTCAGAAACACAGTATATGGGCAATTACATGATATCAATTATCTCTGGTTTCAGAACCACTGTATATGGGCAATTACATGATATCAATTATCTCTGGTTTCAGAAACACGGTATATGGGCAATTACATGATATCAATTATCTCTGGTTTCAGAAACACAGTATATGGGCAATTACATGATATCAATTATCTCTGGTTTCAGAAACACGGTATATGGGCAATTACATTATATCAATTATCTCTGGTTTCAGAAACACAGTATATGGGCAATTACATTATATCAATTATCTCTGGTTTCAGAAACACGGTATATGGGCAATTACATTATATCAATTATCTCTGGTTTCAGAAACACGGTATATGGGCAATTACATGATATCAATTATCTCTGGTTTCAGAAACACGGTATATGGGCAATTACATGATATCAATTATCTCTGGTTTCAGAAACACATTATATGGGCAATTACATGATATCAATTATCTCTGGTTTCAGAAACACGGTATATGGGCAATTACATGATATCAATTATCTCTGGTTTCAGAAACACAGTATATGGGCAATTACATGATATCAATTATCTCTGGTTTCAGAAACACGGTATATGGGCAATTACATGATATCAATTATCTCTGGTTTCAGAAACACGGTATATGGGCAATTACATGATATCAATTATCTCTGGTTTCAGAAACACGGTATATGGGCAATTACATTATATCAATTATCTCTGGTTTCAGAAACACGGTATATGGGCAATTACATTATATCAATTATCTCTGGTTTCAGAAACACGGTATATGGGCAATTACATGATATCAATTATCTCTGGTTTCAGAAACACGGTATATGGGCAATTACATGATATCAATTATCTCTGGTTTCAGAAACACAGTATATGGGCAATTACATTATATCAATTATCTCTGGTTTCAGAAACACGGTATATGGGCAATTACATGATATCAATTATCTCTGGTTTCAGAAACACGGTATATGGGCAATTACATGATATCAATTATCTCTGGTTTCAGAAACACATTATATGGGCAATTACATGATATCAATTATCTCTGGTTTCAGAAACATGGTATATGGGCAATTACATGATATCAATTATCTCTGGTTTCAGAAACACAGTATATGGGCAATTACATGATATCAATTATTTCTGGTTTCAGAAACACGGTATATGGGCAATTACATGATATCAATTATCTCTGGTTTCAGAAACACAGTATATGGGCAATTACATGATATCAATTATCTCTGGTTTCAGAAACACGGTATATGGGCAATTACATGATATCAATTATCTCTGGTTTCAGAAACACAGCATATGGGCAATTACATGATATCAATTAGCTCTGGTTTCAGAAACACGGTATATGGGCAATTACATTATATCAATTATCTCTGGTTTCAGAAACACAGTATATGGGCAATTACATTATATCAATTATCTCTGGTTTCAGAAACACGGTATATGGGCAATTACATGATATCAATTATCTCTGGTTTCAGAAACACAGTATATGGGCAATTACATGATATCAATTATCTCTGGTTTCAGAAACACGGTATATGGGCAATTACATGATATCAATTATCTCTGGTTTCAGAAACACAGTATATGGACAATTACATGATATCAATTATCTCTGGTTTCAGAAACACGGTATATGGGCAATTACATTATATCAATTATCTCTGGTTTCAGAAACACGGTATATGGGCAATTACATGATATCAATTATCTCTGGTTTCAGAAACACGGTATATGGGCAATTACATGATATCAATTATCTCTGGTTTCAGAAACACAGTATATGGGCAATTACATTATATCAATTATCTCTGGTTTCAGAAACACGGTATATGGGCAATTACATGATATCAATTATCTCTGGTTTCAGAAACACGGTATATGGGCAATTACATGATATCAATTATCTCTGGTTTCAGAAACACATTATATGGGCAATTACATGATATCAATTATCTCTGGTTTCAGAAACATGGTATATGGGCAATTACATGATATCAATTATCTCTGGTTTCAGAAACACAGTATATGGGCAATTACATGATATCAATTATCTCTGGTTTCAGAAACACGGTATATGGGCAATTACATGATATCAATTATCTCTGGTTTCAGAAACACAGTATATGGGCAATTACATGATATCAATTATCTCTGGTTTCAGAAACACGGTATATGGGCAATTACATTATATCAATTATCTCTGGTTTCAGAAACACAGTATATGGGCAATTACATGATATCAATTATCTCTGGTTTCAGAAACACGGTATATGGGCAATTACATTATATCAATTATCTCTGGTTTCAGAAACACAGTATATGGGCAATTACATTATATCAATTATCTCTGGTTTCAGAAACACGGTATATGGGCAATTACATTATATCAATTATCTCTGGTTTCAGAAACACAGTATATGGGCAATTACATGATATCAATTATCTCTGGTTTCAGAAACACGGTATATGGGCAATTACATTATATCAATTATCTCTGGTTTCAGAAACACAGTATATGGGCAATTACATTATATCAATTATCTCTGGTTTCAGAAACACGGTATATGGGCAATTACATTATATCAATTATCTCTGGTTTCAGAAACACAGTATATGGGCAATTACATGATATCAATTATCTCTGGTTTCAGAAACACATTATATGGGCAATTACATGATATCAATTATCTCTGGTTTCAGAAACACGGTATATGGGCAATTACATGATATCAATTATCTCTGGTTTCAGAAACACAGCATATGGGCAATTACATGATATCAATTAGCTCTGGTTTCAGAAACACGGTATATGGGCAATTACATTATATCAATTATCTCTGGTTTCAGAAACACAGTATATGGGCAATTACATTATATCAATTATCTCTGGTTTCAGAAACACGGTATATGGGCAATTACATGATATCAATTATCTCTGGTTTCAGAAACACAGTATATGGGCAATTACATGATATCAATTATCTCTGGTTTCAGAAACACGGTATATGGGCAATTACATTATATCAATTATCTCTGGTTTCAGAAACACAGTATATGGACAATTACATGATATCAATTATCTCTGGTTTCAGAAACACTGGAGAACAAGATGATCTATATATTTTCTTCACCTTGAGAGCGACAGAGCATCACTCTTCATTTGAGCTCTTATTTATTGGCAATTGCCAAACAAGCCCCCTGGAATAGCAGGAGTGGTCACACCATTCCTCTTTGTTTTCATCTTCCTGTGTGACTCACGGCAGCATTGTGGCACACTCAACAAGTGCCTCATTACCAGCTACATGTTGACATATACGTCCTGCTTCAAATTGACCTTTATTTTACTACTCACGGTGTAGCTGGTACAGGACTAGGGTTTTCTCACTCTCAATTGGAATAGATCTGTCACTTTCCAAGTGTTTCATAATACCCCCAATGGCAACTTAACCTCCATGTTCCAAATGTATTTTGATTTGTATTTTTGCGTAGGGTGGCTTTTATTACGGTGGTGGTGGTGGTGGATGCAGAGGCGGAGGGGGAAGCATATCTATTGGAACTAAAGGAAGATCCCAGCAGGCCTCAGCCCTGTGCTGTGAGTCATTCACCTTGAACAAGAACATAGCTGATCACTGAGTCACCATGGGTTACACCCCTCCAACATAGCCCCAGCCCAGTCACACAACCAGTTCTCTCTCTAACAGGCTCCACTCTCTCACAGTCACATACCAAGCTACCCCACTCCATGTTAAAACAAATCAATGGCCTTTTAGTGGAATCATAAGCCACCGTATCATTCAATATTGTATTCTGAGTGTATTTTAAGGTCCAATTATAATAGAAAGCCAGGTTGTAATACTAGACCCAACACTGCAAATGCGATTGCAAATGCACACACTGCAAATGCAAACACTGCAAGACATGTTTCCGTATCATCAGGCACTTATGATCAAATCCATCATGTACTCTATGTACTGTACGCCTGCCACTAGGCCTATATATCAGGATTTCAATAGAAATGGCATATTGATGTTGTTTCCGTTAGCAATTTCAATCTGTAATGCAGCCAACATCTAGGCCTATATACTGTAGGTACTCAGCTGTTTCTCTGAAAGCTTTTTTTGCTACAGTCATCACCTGGACTCAATCCAAACTGTACAGTCTCTGATTGCAATGTGTGGAGACACATATCAGTCTTGAATCACCTTCTGATTTCCATCTGAATATACAAATAGAAATACTGAAAACAGCACAAATCCTTGAACCGCCCGCCTTGTCAAACACTCAGCTTTAAATGCCAACCACAGTTTGGAAAATAATAATATTCAAAATTGCTTTTTGGATATCCCTGTCAAGATGCAACCATCAAGTCATTACAGAACTTCCTACTAACCGTATTCATATCCAAGTTCACAAGATGCCTTCATACTGTATAAAACAATTAATTAAAATTATGGGTGGATTAGTTTTTTTACTTGGAAACTCCAGCAGGTCTTTTCTTTGACATCTATGTGGAGCAATACGAGCACCAGACCCACAAGACATTGAAACAATTCCATCCTGAACCAAGTTTTCCACATGATGGATGTGGCTATTCCAGTAAGAGACTGGCATCACTCGCATATTTTCCATTTTACAGACTTCGAGGAATTAAGGAGGGAGAGAAATGCAATGACGTGATTTAAGGGTGTGGACAACGGGTGATAAATGTGTTTTTAAGTCACTAACTGTCACTCCTATTAAGTTGTCTCTTTAGTTTTTACTGAGAATATTGTCTGACAAAATAATGACACTTCTGTAATATATATCAATATACATTTTCTTGACCTTTGTAAAACCCATTTAACAGATGCAATACATTGAAGCTGAATACAACATTAGGATAGCTGTATAGTAAAGTTTGAGAACATTTCATAACTGTTGGCTTTGGTATTCCACAAGGAATTTTTATATTTAAAAATATCAATAGTGGACAATGTGGTTCTTTGTGATATGTTTTAATTTACAGATCACATGCTTGTGAATCATCAAGCCTGGGTAACACACTTACTTAAGCAGAACATCATTTATTCCATAAGAGCCGTGTTTTCTGTGCCAAAGACCCAAAATTGAGGTCTGACCAGAAGTTTCCTCTGCTTAGTTGCACTCTTTGACGCGATGCAAATGAATGATTCTGGGAACTATTATAGAGTCCGAGAAGCACGAGGCTAAGATGAGGAGTTAGCACTACCAAGTAAGTCAGTTCCACCTTTGTGTTCTGTGCTCTGAGACACAGAATCAATATGTGGCACATGGCTATTACCTGGTGTAACAGTTCAGTCAACGTCAAACAGAGTTTAGCATTGGCATGCCAGTTAATGGAGTTTAAAAAAATGTTATCATGAGAATCATAGTAAAGGGAAAGGGGATACCTAGTCAGTTGTACAACTGAATGCATTCAACTGAAATGTGTCTTCCGCATTTAACCCAACTTAATCGACGTCCATGTCATCAACGCCTAGGGAACAGTTGTTATTGGGGGTTAACTGCCTTGCTCAAGGGCAGAAAGACAGATTTTCAACTTGTCAGATCGGGGATTTGATCCAGCAACCTTCCGGTTACTGGCCCAACGCTCCTACCCGTCAACGTATCCAATTCTACCCAGTTTTAGAGATCAGAGAAAAACCCAATTCTGTACATGCAACTCTAATGTTTACAATGTTCTTGTCAGAACCAATGTTCCAACATCAAGGGTGTGCTGGCACCAGGAATACAATTTGCCTGTGTGTCTGGGGCGGATCTCCTCTACCTCCCTGTAATGAGAGCTGACTTGAGGAAGAGTACTGCGCTCTGGCTAACGTTACCCTGAGGAACTCTATACCATTCATTATGCATCGACAATAAAGATGAAACAGTTAACTGCCTCTGCGGGGTTGGCACTCTCATGACCACCCAAATGAACGCCAATATCCTGAGTGTTGCAGCTGGTGCACTGTAATCTTAATGATGATAATGGCAATTTCTCATACTATGGGCCGGTTTCCTGGACACCGATTAAGCATAGGCCTGGACTAAAAAGCAATTTTAATGAAGATTCTCCAGTCCATGACTAGGCCTGATCTCTGCCAGGGAAACCACCTAGAGATCCACTCTGAAAACAGACAACTATCATACAATACCATACCGTGATAAGTGGATCCACTCCAACAGCTTGCTACTAATCCACTGAGACAGAGAACATGACATGGGTCCATCCCAAATGGCACCCTATTCCCTATAAAGGGAATACGGTGTCATTTGGGACGCATAGAGAGAACAATGTGGCTCTAAAAGGAGCCACATTGCTTCATTCAGGTCAGAGAGGCCATCTCAGGTCATTAGGCCTGTCCCTGTGCAGAGATAGACATCTTAACATGTCATCTGAAAGCCCCTCAAGCCCACTCTGTTGAGTGTTGAGTTGTTATACCGTTTCTATACTACTATGATCTCCCACTGTCTCCCCTGTGTCTTCTCTAAACTTTTAACCCACATTTGATTCCATGTCTGTTCTGAAAGTCTCAGTCAGTCACCGCTTGATCCCCGGTCCAAACCACACGGTGACTCATGGGGGAAATGAGTGAGCGGTGAGTGGACAGAAACCGATATTAAGTCGGGGGAACGATTTGTGGGTGAGATTCAAAGAAAGAGAAAATGAACTGTAGTACTGGAGAAACGGTTCAGCGAGGAGCCTGGAACGATAAATTGGAGCTGTCAGATGATCATGGTGGTCTGACAAAAATCGCATTTTAATTTAGCTTAGGTTTTTGGGAGAACCTTCAGTATCCTGTGAGGGTATCATATTATGAAGGATAAATGCTGGTGGTGGATCGTTAAAACAAGCTTTATTTTCATTCACATTAAACGAAAAATACATATATTTATTATTCATAAGATAATTACTTACTACTGTATAAGGCACATTATTTTCAATGGCCTTTGTTGGTTTCATATTATACACTTCAAGGTTTTCATTAAATAGTGAATTCATATTTCTTTATACGATACGCAGTGTAGAAAGAATGGCATACTACAAGATCACATTGTATCTTGTTATTTGAATATTATCCACAGAATATCTCCAGAAACTTCACATTTAAATAGTCCTGACTAAAATGTATTTTGTAATTCATTTAGAATTAACAATAACTTTCTGTTAAAGTGTGTTACGTTCCAGTGTGTGCTTTTCTATATGGTTATTTTTCCTCTGTCTGTAACTATATGTTTACCAATTTTCTTTTTAAAATATTAATTGAAAGCAGTAACTACCCTCAATGTTCTCTGAACATTTAATAACTCTAGGACCAAGAAAATGTATTTAAAATAGCTTCTGAAGTTTCATAATTCTATGTTCGTTAATGGGAAAATATAGTAATTTTTTCCTGAAAAGTGTTTTGGCGATGAGGTTTTCATCAGACAGCGACGAGAGGCTACTGCAAATTAACTGTAAACCTAAAACCCTGTTTACACTCTCGCAATCAATACGTTCTCATTTAATCACAAAGGAAGCTAGGCGTAATAGGCCAGGGACATTAGTGAAGAGGGAGAGAGAGAGAGTTATCCTTCAACACTGGGCTTTGTGCCTTAATCACAAAGGAAAGAAAGCAGGCGAGACACCAGTCACTTTAGACTCGTTTTTACACCGGATGTCATATAACTTTAATGTACACAACATTGCTTTGTTCACCTTGCCAGGTTGAGATGTTCAGCTGTAGAGACTAGTCTACGCATTTCAGCTGGCCAAACAAAGGTAAAAGGTACTTATTAAAGGACTACGTGATTCATCATTCTAACTAAAAGGTGATACTACTAAGCGACACACTTTAAACAAATATGACCTATAGACTCTCTGAGCTATAATAGCTAGCTGATATACGAGCTATAGCTGATCAATGGAGCTATAATGTAGTATTAAGAATCACAATCTTGTCGGTTGCCTTAGTGACCAGATCATTATGATGAATGCCTTCTGTACAGCGACAGCGTGGGCGTTCCACTTTGAAGTCAGTCTCTGTGCTCCTTATGAAATTAGGCCATTGTCTGAGGGGTCAACGGAGGTAGAGGCCTATGACTAACTAACTGAGGATGCACAGCTCCACAGAAGCACACACCATCTGGCCATTATCAGTGAGAGCGATGGCCTGTTGATAACGAGGCCCAGCTGTCTGCCATGCCAGACCAGAGGAGGCTCGGGTCTGGGACTGAGTGTGGGAAAACAACATGGTTGTAGCAGCCCTGCCGCGCTTCGCTCTGCTCGGTCCGGGACATGGACAGTGGCCATAACAATAGTCTACTTACAGTGTAGCCCACACCAGCCAGCCATAAAGAGTTGCCTGCCCCAGGGGCATGACTCATGGTTTAAGCCTTCCTGCCTGTGACATGGCCAAAGGAAATCAGATCCACATGCCGAGATATATCCATAGACACATGGCGGCAGGCTCACACGGCAGGCTCACACAACACGCAGACCCTCAGCCCGCTCCTCTACGCTGAACAATCTGTGCCACAGACAATGTCACCAGCGAAACTTGCTATATGCCCTTTTGGCTTGGTGTTTTTGCTTAATATATTCCAATTAGTTTATTCCAATGTAAAATGCCCCTGATCTGGGTCGGGTGCATTTCAAAGAGGTGATCTGGGATGAATGCATTTTAATTTGGTGACGATAGTTGCAGTACAATTCCTGGAAGAGAGATTGCCCAACTGAGTCACGACAACAGATTTTTTTCCTGATACATCTCCATTGACGTAATAACATCGGATCGAGGTTGTCAATGCCAACAAGGGAACAAAACAAAGAATGAGGTGTTCTTTCTAGTCACACTCTGGCTGGTTTCATCCCCAGAGAGAACAGGCAAATTACAAGATCTTTTGACTCTGGACTCTGGGTTCTGGACATTGTCATCCTTGAAATTGGTCCATTTCCTCGCTATTGTCATATTGGATATTAACTTAGTGCTGTGAGACTTTCCTCTTTATCTTCCCGCTCTCGCTGTACACAATGATCTTTAGACAAATTACATTGAACAACACAAAGTCTTCCACAGACTAACAGTACTGCAATCATTAAATACAAAATGGCAGCTATTTTAGAGAGTATATTCAATGCAGAGGCACAATGATACTTATTAGATTAATGCACCCTTTAGTTAAAACAGAATTCAATTTTTTTTTGTTCATGCAGAATGTAACACGAACAAGTCACCAGGATAATTTCTGAGTAGAAAATCAATCTTCCATGAACACTGTGGATTGAATTTGAATCTGGTGTACACTGGGGTGAACTGAAGACTAACCAGTGTAAAAACAAGTTGCTTGTAATGCAGGATTGAGGCAGAGGGGTCCTTCACCTGTAAAGGTTGCCCTTTACCCACGCCTTTACCCACACTGTACGTGTAGATGCACGATTTGAGAGCCTCCATAAAATATCAAAGAAGTATAACTCGAGGCAGCGAGGATGAAACAAATAAAGTGCAACGCCCGGCTATATCACATTAATAATCATCCAATAAATGCTGTCTTCAAAAGGTATGTCCACTAATCTCTGGTCATTTATTTGGCAGAGTATTACATTCCAATGGAATCTATTAAAAATAAAAGCACATAAATCGAAGACAATTTAGAGGATGAATGATGATCAACTACAGCTGCCATGTCTGGTTTTGTCATTTGTCATGAATTATAAGGAACAAAGGGACTAGACCTACATTGACTAGACCTATAAGTTTATCTTAACGAGGCCTATAATCAATTTATCTTACTGTGGTTGACATAATCACAGAATATATACCTCAGCGGTGGGGGATTATTAGCAGATATGGTGAAGATATGGTTTCATGAAATTGTTCTACATTCTCATTAAATTATAATACCGTATAGCCTATGTTTTCTACTAAACAATAAGTTTATCTTCAACCTCTGGGTTCAAACATCATCTTGAAGAATGCAGACAGTGTGGTTATGCAGTTCATGAATATTCCTGAGTTGCTTGAATTAATTTATTAATGAAGCACATGATTTTTTCAGATCTAGATTTGTATGGAGAATGCGTTAGAACCAATCTTGATATATTGTTTGCTTTTAACAAAGTCACCACAAACTACAATAAATCTATATAATACAACACAAGAATAAGAACATCAGGAATTTTGACATTTGCAAATAAAACACAAGAGATCTGTTACCTTAAGTTGAAGTTATGTTCAAACTATTATATTAACAAACTAAGATCTTCTACATTAATTATCCATTACCATTTGAAACCTAGCTGATGTTGAAGTGTGAGCCAGAAACAAGTATTGTACTACAATGGAGGTAGTATTCTGTCAGCCAGGGAAGTCAAGGGTAAATTGGTCCAAGTTTAAAGTCGTCAACCCCTGCTATTGTTTGTTCAGCATGGTCTCTTTAACTTGACATGTGCCCTCATGTGAATAATTGTGTTTGCATTTTCCTCACAGTCTTATATTACAACTATAACTTCTCCCACAATAGACAGATAATCAATCAATCAATACAATGTATTTTTTATAAAGGCCTTTTTACATCAGCAGTTGTCACAAAGTGCTATACAGATACCCAGCCCAAAACCCCAAAGAGCAAGTCAGGGTAGCGTCAGCTGGGCGTGGCTAAGACAAATGACACGTCATTCATTGCAATCTTCACCATAATGTTGAAACTTGTCCACTCAGTTTAGCTGCTAATTCCTGACTTCTGCATTAAGGTTGAATATGTCCTTTGAGTAGATGGCAAACAAGGCATTTTTTTCTTCATATAGCTGATAGTGAAGCAAATACTACAAAGGTGTGTATTGTAAACACATCTTTTGATTTATTCCCTCACAGATTCAACATGCATTCTTTATTCATTTTGGTACACTGGATTAGCCAGAAAACAACCACAGTGACATTACATCTGGAAGTAAAACCCCTCAAATGTGTCTACATACTGTACCATAGAATGTTTGTGCAATGTTTACACATCATTCGTAGCTATATATTAGCATAGACAGCTGCAGTAACTTCAAAATGATATTAAATCTATTTTTATGACAAAGCGAATTGGACCTCAATATAAACAAAAATAGTCATAGCGGGCTTTGTGGACTGCGGTTGTACACGTCTGCTGGAGCACACAAGCCTCTGTTTAATTGTTTCCATATTGCCAGTCTGCCTTGAAGTTTGATTTTACATTTGACCTCTGCCTTACAATTCACATAATGGAACGTCTACTGTGCTGTGTGTGCACTCAGGCCATGTAAACTCAAGCAGCCTCATTTTGTTTATTTATTTAGTGCGTCTGAGCATAAGAGACTGTTGTGATTCTGATAAAGAGTAGCAGTGTGTATCCATGCAGTATAGTTCATTCATTTAGAAATGCTAAAGAAAAGATGAATGCCAATGAACTCTTAATTAATGGGTCAAGTCATGCAGATGTGGATGGCAGGCTAAACTGAATAGAAGGGGGGAGGAATGGATGCTCAACTCAACCCACATAAAAAAATACTATAGTATACTACGGTATAATTACTATAGTATTCACTGTAGTGTTTTTCAGACTTTACTGTAGTATTCACTGTAGTCCACAAACATAATGCAGTGAATACTGTAGTATACTGTAGTATTTACAGTTAAGTATAGTATAAATAGTGTAGTAAAAGAAAACAATAGTATATACTATAGTATTTACTGTAGTGTTTTTGCGGATTGTACTATAGTATTTACTGTAGTGTTTTTGCAGACTGTAGTATACTGTAATCAAATCAAATTTTATTGGTCACATTCACATGGTTATCAGATGTTATTGCGAGTATAGCAAAATGCTTGTGCTTCTAGTGCTAGTAGTATTTACTGTAGTGTTTTTGCAGACATTACTCTAGTATTTACTATAGTGTTTTTGTTTTATTATTTTTGACATAGAAATAGAGGCTTTCTCCTTTAGGAAACCTACTGAAGAAACACTAAAAGAACAAACCTTCCATAATCTATAAGTAGGTAGAACTGGGGTCTGAATGGATAGTTCAGAGCTTCTGCTCTTTTCTATAAACCTGTAGGGAACACAATATATGGTCTATATTTGGCATGTAGGTTTCTCAGTTATTGGTGGCACAAATTGCGATATGGAGGGAAATGGGCAGGGTATATGCAAATGAAATACTGTAGTACTTACTGTATAATTAAAAAGTGTAGTGTTTTGGCGGACTGTAGTGTTTTTGCGGACATTACTATAGTATTTACAACATTCTATAGTAAGTACTACACATGATCGAGGGAATCTACAGTTAGAATTATATAGTAAGTACTGTAGTATTCTATAGTAAACTGTAATATCTTTTCATGTGGAAAGCAACTCTAAAACGGAATATCTGATGTTAGCGCAGGCAGCCAGTCGTCCATTGGCATGTTACTTCAGACCAACCTACAGTAATGTTACCCATTAAAGTAAAATTAGGGGGACTCACATGACCCCATTCGCTTGATATCCTAGCTGCTACACTGGTCTTAAGTTATGCGCTTAGTTTGAAACTTCAAAGAGACGTCGGAGCATAAGCGCATATTCATCTCTAATTGGGAACAGGATTTATTGAGACTACACTAGTCCCATAACAGCCCGGACTTCGTCTCTGACGCTATTTTAATGTTACCATGATTTCATTTCACAAGCAGTAAGGCCTCCAAATGACACATTGGAAATCGGTTTTGCAAAAAACTGATTCTGCTGTGACCAGGGGCCTCCATCGCAGGGCCCCATGTAGGATCAGTACTGCAACTGTCCCAGTAGCACTGTGTGGTAACAGAACCTCCCTGCTAGTCTGATCAATGTAACAGTTACTAAAAACAGCCATACTAACAATCCTCCTAATAAAATAATCCATAATAATATTGATGGATATGCATGATAATAAAGTCTATCACAGAAGTCTGTGAACATAGGGGATAACACATTCATAGAGTGTATCATCAAGTTTAATTTCTTTGAGTAAAGACAGTGTCAGACACATCAAAAGTTTGTGCTTCTTGTTTATTTCAGAACATTTAGATATCCCACAGCGGTGTGAGATACTGTAGATCACATCATGGCCACAGAAAAATATGTTTTCTCTTTTCTTGCTTTTTCAAAATGACATTTGAACAAAGAGTGCAGTTGTCTGAGCAGCAGTCCTTCCTTGGGAGGGGCTAGGCTAACTGACAGTTGCCAAATCTCCCGCCAACGCAGGGTGGGGTCTGTTCAGGGCTATGAATCATACTGTACATCCATGCACGCACACACACACACACACACACACACACACACACACACACACACACACACACACACACACACACACACACACACACACACACACACACACACACACACACACACACACACACACACACACACACACACACACACACACACACACACACACACAGCATGCACGACTTCCTTAGCTCTGAGTTTCCTATACAGTGAGATTCAGGTGAAAGTGTTCCCTGTGTTGGTCTGGCAGTCTGTGTCTGGCTGCCTGTCTCAAGTCAAAGATAGGGAATGCGTAGGCAGCCTTTGTTTTCACTTGCCTTCTGGGCAACCTGCCGGACCAAATCCCACATTTTATAGTTTGGTTCTAGACCCCTCCTTTGTCAACCTGTTCTTACATCAATTTGTTTGGTGTTGTCTATTTAAGTCAAATTATTCAGACAAACAGTTATTTGGGATTATAAATGCCTATTCAGGACATCATTTCAACTAGATAAATCATAGAATGCAGGGTCAGGTTGACTTTGAAAGAACATTTAGTTGTTTATTGTGTAGGCTACGTCAAGCTTTCTTTGTTGCCACAGTATTGTGTACCGGAAAGAACATGCAAAACAATATGCATCCCAGATAATAGGAAAAAAATGTATCCTGATTTGATTGATTAATGTAGCGCTGTTCCCTAGCAACATAACATTATGCTGTAAATAGAAACTAGTGGACAAATACTGATACCCCTCATAAGCTCCAGACTACACCTTCAGTTTGGTCGCATTTGTAAATGATTAGTCTTGGGGGTAAGATAACAGGCTTGGATGTCCTTTTCATAACAATAGACTGTATTGTCACACATCCTTTTCATGCTCACAGACAACACTTTAAGGTCATGTTAATTTGGCACTCATTACCCCAAAGAAACACAACGTTTGTTTACAAACTACAAATCACTCATTTCATATGATGGATTCCACACATCCCTTATTACAGAGAGTAAAACACGTGTAGCAATGAGATTACACAGCAGACACAAAAATGGCAGAGCAAGTTGTGCCATAGAAATGGTGTGCTTCTTTGTCCTAAAGAGATCCATATGTATGAAGCGGGAGGAATGCTACATGCTGCCCACTTCACAGAGGAAAGAGGTGCAGCTGGTTGTCATCAATGACGGGAATCAGGATGAAGAGAACCCTCAACTACAGGCCCATGTGTCTACACACACACCAACACCACACACGCAAAGGCAGACATAATTGTATATTCAATTACCACTAGACACTATGACCTGAGACCATATATCTCTATAATCCACAGTGTTTAAAGCCAGAGCTCACCACACACCTACTTATGTATTTAAAATAGAACCTCTAGCTGAATAAAATAAACATCCTGAAAATCACCACTGCGTCATAATCTTCTTTTCAAAACACAACCTACTACATGGCTATTTGAGGGTTCGGCTGAGCAGAAAACAGGAGTTTCCTCCCTCCTCTGGGGTTATTTAAGGAAAACTCAGTGTTTCCCCTCCTCTCCATGCAGTTCTGGGTGTGGTTTTGAAACTTCTATGAATGATGTGTATGCCTTTGACTCAGTCCTTAACTTAAAGAGGGGAGGAGGAGCGTACTAGTTGGAGCACAGTTTGAGCTTGGGGTTGCATTGGAGCTAAGGAGCAACTTGTATGATCTGCTGTATTCTCTGTTTAAGCAATGGCTTTAGGATCATCACACTAAGGGCATATAAAGACAATTGGGCTTTAAATCAATCAGAAGTGAAAGCTGGCAGTACTTTTGTGTGAGTAAGACAGTGCTTTTCTTCAATCTTGACATTTCTAGTTTGTGTCTAATGTAGAAATGAATTCTTATAGCAACAGTCTAACTACGTAAAATAACTTCAAGATGTGTGTTGCAAATGGAAACTATGATCGTATGATATATGCTACAGTATATACAAATTTTCAGTAAGTACTTGGAGGACTTTTTGATCCTTCAGAGCGGTTTGGGTCTCCAGCATGTGTAATGTGCATTCGGTTCTCCCTTGTATTTCCTCTGTAGACCCATACAGGGAATGAATGAAATGTTATCCGCTTTCAGTCGACTTTGTACTATTTTTTACATGAATTAAGATAACCTTTTAGATAAACCTATGGTATAACTGATGTAGTACCATATAGGTTTTGAAAACACCTATTATATACTGTATATGACCTGTGGAGGGAAGAGATTCAATAGCAATTCAGTGTTTTTCTTTAGACTTAGAAAGAATGCAAATGTCAATCTGAAGATTAATGCTACATTGAATCAAAGCCAGAAACTTTAGGATTTGACAGTCCCCAATTAATATCTCTACTTATTATTTTATCCTCAAAGGTTAGTTGAGTTATCAATAAAAATACACCAAAAAATAAAATACTTTTGTCAGTATTCAACATAATGCTGTTGTTTCCCTGTGTACTTTGGACAAGATCACACTTTTTGTTTAGTACTAACAATGGCCTGGAAATTCTATGGGACAAATTTTGTTTCAATGTGCTGCAGATGTACTTGAAATGGGATCCACAACGACTGTAATTTATTTTGCTTTGTGATGGTTGCAATCAGGGAAAGAATTGTACCAACATATGTCTTTTAGTGCACCTCATTCAGAGGATCCCAATCCTTTTTGTATTGAAGAAAGAAGTCTCATACACCTCCTATATTCAGTATGTGTGCCAAAGTCCTTTTTTGTTATAGCATGCATATTGCTTTAAATCAGACATTTTTGCATGTAGCCACATCTAACAATATTGCTAGAATCAATTAGATGTGTTTACGTGAATGTAAACCTCCCCTGCTTCGTTGCTTATATGGCTCTCCTTAAAAACGAATCAAATATGAGAGGAGGAAGGAGGGAGAAATAAACAACTAACACAGGCTTCAGAAGTTAGAAGCTGTATAATGAATAAGAAAGACGGGCCATTTGCCTTGCCTTCCAGCTCTCTCTCTCTCTCTCTCTCTCTCTCTCTCTCTCTCTCTCTCTCTCTCTCTCTCTCTCTCTCTCTCTCTCTCTCTCTCTCTCTCTCTCTCTCTCTCTCTCTCTCTCTCTCTCTCTCTCTCTCTCTCTCTCTCTCTCTCTCTCTCTCTCTCTCTCTCTCTCTCTCTCTCTCTCTCTCTCTCTCTCTCTCTCTCTCTCTCTCTCTCTCTCTCTCTCTCTCTCTCTCTCTCTCTCTCTCTCTCTCTCTCTCTTCCCTTTCTCTCTCTCTCTCTCTCTCTTCCCTTTCTCTCTCTCCTCCCTCTCTCTTCCCTCTCTCTCTCTTCCCTTTCTCTCTGGGCTGGGTGTTGGTACAGAGGGAGGAAGTAAGCCGACTTTTCTACCTAACATCACTGAATGATTAGAACAACACTTTGGTTCCCTGTGCTGACAGTTGCTGGCCAGTTGGCCATTATACTATAGCAGGGTTCTGGGGTTCTTCAGCTAGCATGATACATCTTACAGAGATTCTCCAGCAACAGTATTTCACTGGAAGAAAATACAACTTACCTACTGTACATACTCTTACTGACTGTAGAGATATATTTTAAAAGACACTGTCCAGAATAAATGTCTTTATGTATATATACCACTACCAAAACAAATATTAATATGGTCACAGTATATGGTTATATACTCACTGAGCTCTGCTCTGAAATCTAACTTCATGTATTATTAATATGTCAATGGAGATATATCTGAACCATAGAGAGTGAACACGGCCTGTACCAAACCATTATGTTGTCGGTATTATTTTCAATGAGTTCTTATTGGTGGAAAGCCTTGAAATCTGTACTTCAACTGGGCTCATAATAACTTTTTACATTTCATTGTAAGAATCAGGAAATTACACAAATTATCAATATTGAAAATTAATTGATTGAAAGGGAACCAATTCTACAAAAGGCGTCATATTATGGCACAATGTGTAAATGTAATCATACAATATCAGATTATTTTGAAAGAAAATTGATGGTCATGAGTAAATGGATATAAAACATAGCATATTGAATAGAATAAATACATGATAAAAAATTACATATCCTCTATCATATTTTTATTTAGATATTGCTTATTTATTATTTGTTTAATCCTAAATAGAAAGAGATAATACATGTATATGTAATTGCATGGTGTTACAGGTGGAATATAGATTTTGTATACTTGATTATCCATCTGTCACGGTTTAATATGGCCTAATGTATAAATCTGATACTAGATTTCATTTTGGATGACAAATCTACAGAATAATCAGATCTTATATTGAGCTAATAAAAAAAAGAAGAAGTTATGAAATAGAAGCATATAGTATATTACAAACTATACATGTATAACTATAAAAAATAAAAAAAATAAAAAATTGAATAAAGTTAACAATACCAACACTGTCTAACCCTTACTCTTTACATCAAAGTTACGTTAGCTTCCAAGGACACCATTCCATGCAAAATTATGAAGTAAGCAATATATTGCAGAGATATTTTAGAAGGGAACGCCAAAGAGAGAGAGTGAGAGAGAGAATGAAAGGAGACAGATAAGAGAGGTCGGTAGAGAGATAAAAGTCGATTAGGTGGACAAAGGGAAAGAAGAAAAGAAAGGTCAATTACAGGCGAGGAGCTAGCGTGAGAGGTTTTGTTCTCCAAATCTTGTTTACAGGAAGTCCGCCAAGGTTTAACAGATGGGTGCATTCACAGAAATACATTTTATTGCATTTTTCCAAGCCTCATAAAGTCTCCAAATTCTGCCTACCTTAATACGTGTGGGAAAACAGCATTGTTGCTGCTACTTGTCTTACCGCATCTATTCGGAAAGTGATATATGTGGGTACTCATGACAGGTTCATTGCAAATTATCACTGTCGCTTTAATTTTTACATTTATTAATGACACAAAATGTGTAATTTCTATAGAGTTGAGTTTTCCTCTATTTTGTTTGGGCTGCCATGCTGCCTCAGTCATGTCATGCAACACCCAATTGGAAAAGCATGTACACACTTCATCTATTTTATTTCTCTCAAATCTTTTGCATTTTGACTACTTTCTTTGGCAGTGGTAGGCTCTGTTTCGCTTACTTTGGCCTGAGCCTGGTTTGATTCAAGTTTGTGTCCTTAAGTGTTCACCTGAACATACTCACTGGGTCCATGTTGTGAAGTAAATAAAGTTACTTCCTGGGGTTAACGTTCTGTAATACATTTAGTGACTGAAGAGATTTCCGTGGAAGTAATTTGGCAAATGCTGCTAACCTCAACATAATTATTTTTTGTTTACACCACACACAAATGTAAAACATCCTAGGGAGTTTGAAATAAATAACTTTGGGCTTGTTTTTTTTATGTTTCTGATGATTATGATGATGATCACTACACTGAGTAGACAGGGGTGTTATCTATGAGTGATTAGTGTACATCAAACAATTAATGGAATTATTAGGGGTTCACACAAAGATATGAAACCTATTGTTATTCTTAGATTTTTTTTCTTCTAATTTGGCACACAGAAACTAATGTAAAAAAGATTTGATGTGTCCACTTAAACCCCTTAAATCCACTCCACAGTAGCCTATCAACTTAAAACTTGTCATCGCAATAATAATTGACGTCCCTAAGATAAACCACACTGAATTTGCACACTTCACATATGTAATGCTAATGCTCAAAATGATCTTCTCCTTATGAACCATACGTCAGATTCACTCCACATCTTGTATTTAGACTCATGATTGCACATGAAGGAAGATAGTTCCTACAGATAGAGTGCTTGCTTTGTTATCCAACTTACCAAAAGTATGTGGACACCTGCTCATAGGAATATCTTATTCCAAAATCTTGGGCATTAATATGGAGTTGGTCCCCCTTTTCTGCTATAACAGTCTCCACTCTTCTGGGAAGGCTTTCAACTAGATTGCTGTGGGGACATGCTTCCATTCAGTCACAAGAGCATTGGTGAAGTAGTGCACTGATGTTGGGCGATTAACTCTAGCTCGTTGTCGGCGTTCCAATTCATCCCAAAGGTGTTCGATGGGGTTGAGGTCAGGGCTCTATGCAGGCCAGTCAAGTTCTTCCACACGATCTCGACAAATGATTTCTGTATGGGCCTTACTATGTGCATGGGGGCATTGATCTAAAGCTTGTGTGCAGCTGCTCGGCCATGATTTATTTAAATTTTTTATGAAGCACCCGACGAACAGTTATTGTGCTGACGTTGCTTCCAGTGGCAGTTTGGAACTCAGTAGTGAGTGTTGCAACTGAGGACAATTGATTTTTAGGCACTACAGCACTCGGCGGTTCCAGTCGGTGAGCTTGTGTGGCCTACCACTTCGCGGCTGAGCCGTTGTTGCTCCAATACGTTTCCACTTGATCTGTTTCACCTGTCTTTGTGCTTGTCTCCCCCCCTTCCAGGTGTCGCCCATCTTCCCCATTATCCCCTGTGTACTTATACCCGTGTTTTCTGTTTGTCTGTTGCCAGTTCGCCTTGTTTGTCAAGCTTACCAGCGTTCGTCCTGTCAGCTCCTGTCTTTTCTCAGCCTCTCTTTTTCTTGTCGTCCTGGATTTTGACCCTTGCCTGTCCTGACCCTTGTACCCTCCCGCCTGACCACTCTGCCTGACCCTGCCTGCCGTCCTGCACCTTTGCTCCACCTCTGGATTACTGAACTCTGCCTGTCCCTGAGCCTGCCTGCCGTCCTGTACCTTTGCTCCTACTCTGGATTTTCGACACCTGCCTGCCTTGACCTGTCGTTTGCCTGCCCCTGTGGTTACAATAAACATTGTTACTTCACAAAGTCTGCACTTGGGTCTTAACTTGATTCCTGATATTAAAAGCACTTACAGTTGACCGGGCAGCTCTAACAAGGCAGAAATGTTATGAACTGACTTGTTCGAAAGGTACCATCTTAGGACGGTGGCATGTTAAAAGTCACTCAGCTCTTCAGTAAGGCCATTCTACTGCCAATGTTTGTCTATGGAGACTACATGGCTATGTGCTAGATTTTATACACCTGTCAGCAACGCGTGTGGCTGAAATAGCCGAATCCACTAATTTGAAGGGGTATCGACATACTTTTGTGTATATATAGTGTATCTTGTGTCATCCTGTGAACCCCTTTCATTGCTGCACGCAGCTTTAATTTTTTTTTTTTTGAATACATAATAATTAGAACCATTGTTTTTGTATTGTTAAATCTTTGTAACAAGTATGGTAATATGATCATATTGTTCTGACAACATCCACTTATGTTTTCTGTTGCAAGTTCTATCAAATGTTTTTGCTATTAACAAATTCTGAAGTTTCAGATGTTTTAGGTTTGATAAATGTACAAACAGGTATAACACTTGTGATTTTTATGAACATAAGGTTGATGAATAGGAATGTACTTTCTTTCTAGTGCCATTTACTCTCAGTAAAGAAGAAGAAAAAAAAAGAGACTGTTTTGCTCTGAATTATAATTATAATAGTGTCGGGAACCTCGCAGTTCACTTTGAATGACAGGTATTTCCATGTTAACATACTTTCAAGTTATTGCTATCATGTTGATTTGAGTAGAAAACGTGAAATAGGTGCCATTTAGTATCTCCTATTTCTACTGGAGGTTTGTCTGCCATTTTAGTGGTCTAGTTGGGTGGTTGTTATCTAGCTGTAGGTGATTTTGGCCTGGCAGTCAGGACAGGTCCCTACACTCCCTAGTCGAGCCCGAGGCCTAGTGTTTGAGCCTCTTTGTTCTCTTGTCTCCAACTGAAGTTATCAGTGCCGTTGTTTGCCTACGTCATGGCTCCTCTGAGTGACCCACACCTACCCTGCCAAACAGCCAAAGGCCCACTCTGATCTGCTCACTCCCTATGTCCCGTCTGGGCACAAAGTCAACTAGATCTGCAGCATCAGCCTAGGTCCTGGGAAACCCGCCCACACTTTCCCAATATGCAATGACTCCTTTGTCCGCGGCTGTGTTTCCTCTCCGGCAAGGACACTAATGGCTTCTGACTACGGGCCAGACCAATCACGTGCTGTCCTGTCCTCTGGCCTGCCCCCAGAGTAGATTAGTCGTCTAGACACAACAGCTGAGACTGTGAAAATAATGGGCAATGAAGGAGAATGGTTCTAGCACTACTTAAAGACTAGGAGACGCCTCCCGGGTGGCGCAGTGGTCTAGGGCACTGCATCGCAGTGCTAACTGCGCCACCAGAGTCTCTGGGTTCACGCCCAGGCTCTGTCGCAGCCGGCCGCGACCGGGAGGTCCGTGGGGCGACGCACAATTGGGCTAGCGTCGTCCGGGTTAGGGTGGGTTTGGCCGGTAGGGATATCCTTGTCTCATCGCGCTCCAGCGACTCCTGTGGCGGGCCGGGCGCAGTGCGCGCTAACCAAGGGGGCCAGGTGCACGGTGTTTCCTCCGACACATTGGTGCGGCTGGCTTCCGGGTTGGAGGCGCGCTGTGTTAAAGAAGCAGTGCGGCTTGGTTGGGTTGTGCTTCGGAGGACGCATGGCTTTCGACCTTCGTCTCTCCCGAGCCCGTACGGGAGTTGTAGCGATGAGACAAGATAGTAATTACTAGCGATTGGATACCACGAAAAATTGGGGAGAAAAGGGGATAAAATTTAAAAAATAAATAAAATAAAATAAAAAAAAAAAGACTAGGAGACGAACTCCATGATTGTCTGACAGTCAGTGGCAGTAGGACTGTAATGCATGAGCAAATCTGTGTTGAGTGTTGGATTCTAATGCTGGAAAGTGAGGTGCCAATGACTGGTCTCAAATGGAAGTGATTTAGCCTAGAGAGAGAGCTTCTGCAATTCTAGACATGTTTCAGACATCAATCTTAAAAGCGGGTACTATGGGGAAAGAACATTTCTTCATCCAACTTTCATCTAGGAATCTGAAAGCACTCTTAGCCATAGCGTTCATTTCCCAGAAAGATGTGTCAGCAGACAATTTCCATTTTGATCTAGATAGCATTTCGTTGTCAGTGATTTAGAGAGACTGGCCAAGTACAAACTATCCCCGAACATAAGAGTACGACATCAGAAGTTCCCAGAGTAGGTGAGTTCATTAAAGCAGACTAAAGCTTGTTAGCGTGTATGGGGAAGTTTGTACAGTATAAATGTAAGTGTTCTTCGTGAAACTAATATATTATGAAGTGGTGTTCACAGCACAGGGCTGATCTTCATACAGACATTGGGGAGGGATCCTACCAAGGCCATTATCACAAGGCTTTGTGATCTGTCCATAGACTTAGAGCAGCGATACTCTCCAATTTTGTGGACAGGCTTATGAAGTCAAGTAAAATCTTGACATGTTTTGACAATCGACTTTTAGAAGTTGAAATAAGTTATAATTGACTTGTGGTGAAAATAAACTTGCAATAAATAGGTCTCCGTATTATATATACACAGTTGAAGTCGGAAGTTGATATACACCTTAGCCAAATACATTTAAACTCAGTTTTTCACAATTCCTGACATTTAATCCTAGTAAAACGTCCCTGTCTTAGGTCAGTTAGGATCACCACTTTCATTGAATAATGCAAAATGTCAGAATAATAGTAGAAAGAATTATTTATTTCAGCTTTTATTTCTTTCATCACATTCCCAGTGGGTCAGAAGTTTACATACACTCAATTAGTATTTGGTAGCATTGCCTTTAAATTGTTTAACATGGGTCAAATGTTTTGGGTAGCCTTCCACAAGCTTCCCACAATAAGTTGGGTGAATTTTGGCACATTCCTCCTGACAGAGCTGGTGTAACGGAGTCAGGTTTGTAGGCCTACTTGCTCGCACACGCTTTTTCAGTTCTGCCCACAAATTTTCTATAGGATTGAGGTCAGGGCTTTGTGATGGCCACTCCAATACCTTGACTTTGTTAACCTTAAGCCATTTTGCCACAACTTTGGAAGTATGCTTGGGGACATTGTCCATTTGGAAGACCCATTTGCGACCAAGCTTCAACTTCCTGACTGATATCTTGAGATGTTGCTTCAATATATACACATAATTTTCCATCCTCATGACGTCATCTATTTTGTGAAGTGCACCAGTCTCTCCTGCAGCAAAGCACCCCCACAACATGATGTGCTTCACGGTTGGGATGGTGTTTTTCGGCTTGCAAGCCTCCCCTGTTATCCTTCAAACATAACAATGGTTATTATGGCCAAACAGTTCTATTTTTGTTTCATCAGACCAGAGGACATCAATCCAAAAAGTATGATTTTTGTCCCCATGTGCAGTTGCAAACTGTAGTCTGGCTTTTTTATGGCGTTTTTGGAGCAGTGGCTTCTTCCTTGCTGAGCGGCATTTCAGGTTGTCGATATAGAACTCGTTTTACTGTTGATATATATACTTTTGTACCTGTTTCCACCAGCATCTTCACAAGGTCCTTTGGTGTTGGATGAACCAGACTTGTGGAGGTCTACAATTTTTTTTCTGAGGTCTTGGCTGATTTCTTTTGATTTCCCCATAATGTCAAGCAAAGAGGCACTGAGTTTGAAGGTAGGCCTTGAAATACATCCACAGGTACACTTCCAATTGACTCAAATTATGTCAATTAGCCTATCAGAAGCTTCTAAAGCCATGACATAATTTTCTGGAATTTTCTAAGCTGTTTAAAGGCACAGTCAACTTAGTGTATGTAAACCTCTGACCCACTGGAATTGTGATACAGTGAATTATAAGTGAAATAATCTGTCTGTAAACAATTGTTGGGAAAATTACTTGTGTCATGCACAAAGTAGATGTCCTAACTGACTTGCCAAAACTATAGTTTGTTAACAAGAAATGTGTGGAGTGGTTGAAAAACGAGTTTTAATGACTCCAACCTAAGTGTATGTAAACTTCCGACTTCAAATGTATTTTTTTTGTGTGAAAATATCTGAACATTACAGCTCACACATATCTGTCATATAATACATCTGAAAGTCGTTAAATTGAAAATCTGTTCTTTCTTACTTAGCAGCCCCCCCCCCCCCCTCCCCTCCCAGTTTGAGATGGTCACTGCTGTTAGCCTATATAAAGTCAATCCACCACAGAGTTCAAATGAAAACATTTTCCATTTCACCCATTATTAGCCCCGGGAGCGGTCAGTCAGTGACGACCAGTGAAGTGTGAAAAGCCGAGAGCAGCGGAAAGAGATAACCGCACGCTGTAAACGATACAGGAGGATTAGTGTTTATTCTGGATTGGACAGTCGTATTTCCTGTTCAAGAAATTACTGTGATGGAATAAATATTTTTAGATGCCATGTTTTGCCCTTTGATTATATTTTTGGACTGCTTGTCCAGTGTTAGGGAGGAGAGGTCCCCTGCTTCTGAGCTGTGTGAGAAGTAGGGCAAACCTTTAGTCTCAGTCCATCAGAAATAGCCACTGCTGCTCTCTCTGTATCAAGAGGTCCATGTAGATGACTGTAGCCCCTGTAATTCTATCTGTCTGAGTATTTTATACTCATCTAGGTTATTTTGTGTATATTCTGTGGCAAAGTGAATATTCTCAAATTGAGTTAGTCAAATTGAGTTAGTTGTGAGAAAATGTAGTAGTTATTGTGATTCTCTATTCAATCACATATATTTATACAGCACCTTTTTACATCAGCAGATGTCACATAAGCCCAGCCTAAAACTCCAAACAATGCAGATGTAGGACCATGGTGGCTAGGAAAAACTCCCTAGAAAGGCAGGACCCTAGGAAGAAACCTAGAGAGAAATCAGGCTCTGAGGGGTGGCCAGTCCTCTTATGGCTGTGCCCGGGTGAAGATCATAAGAGTACATGATAAAGGCCAGATCATTCTTCAAGATGTTCAAAGATTACCAAAAGGGTCAAATAATAATCACAGTGGTTTTACAGGGTGCAACAGGAGGAAATGGGACTGTGTTTTCCATATATAAATAGAATGGTTGTCCATGCACAGCACTAGTACTCATCTCTGGTCGTCCTCTGAAGATGCAGTGTATGTTATTTGTCCTTCTGCAAATGTCCACAATCATTTTTCCACCTGGAGAGATGGGTGAAGTAGATGTCAATAGACATCAATTATGGATAGGCTCTGTTGCACAACAACAACAACACCCTACATATATTGCAGTTACTGATACTTTGTTTCATCTACTGAGTCTTATAGGTCTCACTGGGACAAATGTGTAATGATTGAAGGATGGCTAATTATTCTCCCTTTATTTTTTTATTATTATTTTTATCTCTGGATTAATTATTTTCTTTCGCTGTCTTTACAGTAATGATCTCAGAGTTTTAGAAGACTTCCAACATCCTAAAGGTGAGTATGTTTCAACGTGTAGTGAGCTGGACATTAACTTATAAATGTTGTTGTGGTTGATTCCGTAATGACGTGCTAGGTAGTATCTAATTAGTATCTAATGAGTAGCTATTGCATGTAAGCTCATTTAAATGTATGTCGTGCAGTGAGGACCACAATGGAAACAAGTCTTTTGACTTTTTGTGTATATAATCCTCTGAAATGTTGGTACATGTATTTGTTGCCTGGTGTGGCTTCTTTATGTATTTTTAAATAAAAACATAAAGTGGCACACATACATCTAAATGACATAATCATTCAGTTGGCATCATTTGTACTGTATGTATGACTGTGAATATGCAAAATAAGTGAAATAACAGTACTGGTCATATGGTTATCAGAAAGCACGTGGCCAAAGCATGTGGACAGTATAACTACATCCAGTCCAGTGCGAGGTTCTAAACAGGCATGGAGTGTGTGTTTGATCAGGTGCATCAGTGAATGTGAGCCCCCCTCCTACAGAACTGTTCCTCTGTCTGCTATCTGCCTGTCTATATGTCAGTCTCTCTGTCTTTCCGTCAGCCTATCTGTATGTCTCTCTCTCTCCCTTCCCCCCCATCTCTCTCTCCCCCTCTCTCTTTTTCTCCATCCTACATGGGGCAGCCAGTGGGATTCCTGGCAGAGTGATTTGGTATTGTGTCATAAAATCACATTGCCAGGGATTTCCAACCAGCTGCATGCCACCCACTTCAACATCATCCCCATCCAGGAGCCTGTTGTCTTCCTCAACCTTTGTCCACCGTCTCCAAGCTACATTTTCTGTCAGAAGCTCACCCGGGATGAGGATCATCACACTACTGAGGCCAATGACTCTCATTGTCAGGATGTACTGTCGATAACGGCCTCTTACTTTTCTCAGCATTTTAATAATGCCACAGACAAGCATTATTTTCTACAAATGTGAAATGTTCCATAACATCTAATTGTGGTTTCCCAGTCCCTTGCTCAGTCTCAACACCCCGCTCAGAATTGGTAAATACACTCTAGCACTTTATTCAGGCGGGGATAAACCAATAAGGATATTGTCCATAAGCCATTGTCACCAAATATCTCCACAAGTGAATGTAACTCAATGGTGATCCATATCTGAAAGCTTGTACTTTTTTAGAATAAGAAGAAAAAAAAACGGCAAACGGAAAAATGGATACACGAGAAATGGAGGACATCTGGATCTAGTGATACAGGATTCAGAGTTTCCTGAGGTGCAGGACTTAGCCAGCTTTGTGAACAGATCTGTGAAAGCCCATGTTCACAGTGGCTAAGTTCCGCTCCTCAGAGGCCATCTCTCATCAGCAGTGAAGTGAAACCCTGGAAATGATGGAGGGGCGAGCAAACACTGTGGGGAGGGGAGGGGGCAGGCCAGGGTCTCATACAGGAAGGAAACACAGGAAATGTCCCATTGGGAAAACCAGTAACAGTCTAATTGTCCCATTGGGAAAACCAGTAACAATCTAATTGTGAACCATACTCCCATTTTCAATCAGGTTGGTCAAGTCGAGGGGCACGGTCAAAGCCGTTCTAAATAGCTCTGGAATTTAGAGTGATAAACACTCTTCATCAGGCTGTGTCTTGGTTGTGTTTCGAAGTGGTTTATTTTTCAGCACAGCCTATTTATCCCAGCATGTGCAATGTATTTGTAACTTCTAAGGAAATGAAATATGTCATTGCATTATTATTTTTTGCAGTAAGACCTACCCAGTGCTTGTGTAATTTTGAGACTCATTATTAACTACACATGTTGTATAAATAATCTACTGTGACATTGCGGATGTAAGCATTATAATCATGACAACTGCTTGTTGGAATGACTAGTCCATCAGATCACACATGGACTCAGCTGTATGTATGTATATGGACAAAGGAACTGTCCATAATAACTCCCACCACTTTGTAGGTGTGCCTCCCTGTGGTGAAAATGGAGCATTGCGAGTTACGGGGCTCAACCTCCTGTGCCTACTGAGCTGATAACAGTTTGATTTAATGAGCACTGGCTCAGTTCAGCAGAAACCGGAGTTATGCCTATTAACAAAATTAAACATCAACATAATGCGTTTACATAATAATGATAATCAACCAACAGAAAGCAATCAGCAATCAAGGCAGAGAGAAGAAGTTGGTTCACCCCAGTCATCCACTAGATGACCCGAGACCATGGAGGAATACTGCTCCTGTCATTTGTCCTCTAAACAGATTACAGGAGCAGAGTTTTTCCAGATGTATTTTCTACTGGAGCGTCTAGTTTTCTACATCTTGACTTCTACATCTATTTAATGTGAAATGTTTTTTTCTCTGTGTAGGCCCAATAAAAAACCAGTCTATGCACTAAGATAAGATTGTATGGTTCCAAAAATAAACTAGTATACATCAAAACTTTGCCGCCCCCTCTTTTTGCTTCTCAAAAGGTTATCATAGAGAAGGCCTCTAAAAGGATTATCAACGGAAATTAAGTGGAGGCATATGCCATCTATCTGTCTTATTTAAGATGGTGTTTGATAGTATTAGTGCTCCTTTTTATCCAACGTCATGCTATACACTCTTAGAAAAAAAGGTTCTAAAAGGGTTCTTAGGCTGTCCCCATAGGAGAACCCTTTTTGATTCCAGGCAGAACCATTTTTGGTTTCAGGTAAAACCCCTTTTGGTTCCATGTAGAACTCTCTGTGGAAAGGGTTCTAAATGGAACCCAAAAGGGTTCTACCTGGAACCAAAAAGGGTTATTCAAAGGGTTCTCCTATGGGGACAGCTGAAGAACCCTTTTAGGTTCTAGATAGCACCTTTTTTTCTAAGAGTGTACGGACAGACGGAGTGCACTGCTGTCTGACTCATAATCTGTCGGCACAACGTGGTCTCAGAGTATTATTCTGTACGTAAATAAGAGACACTCCATTTAGTATGATATGTTTCGTATGGTATGTATTAATCCACCATCCATTTAGTATGATATGTTTCGTATGGTATGTATTAATCCACCATCCATTTAGTATGATATGTTTCGTATGGTATGTATTAATCCACCATCCATTTAGTATGATATGTTTCGTATGGTATGTATTAATCCACCATCCATTTAGTATGATATGTTTCGTATGGTATGTATTAATCCACCATCCATTTAGTATGATATGTTTCGTATGGTATGTATTAATCCACCATCCATTTCGTATGATATATTTCGTATGGTATGTATTAATCCACCATCCATTTAGTATGATATGTTTCGTATGGTATGTATTAATCCACAATCCATTTCATATGATATGTTACAAATCGCAATTTGTACATTATGTTACGAATTTCGCAAAACATACAATATGTTAAGAATTTGCAAAACGTATGATATGTTACAAATTCCAATTTGTTGTGACTAAAGTTAGCTAGGTAGCTATGTGGCTAACGCTAACGTTAGCTAGCTCTAGGGGTTAGGGTTAGGGTTAGGAGTTAAGGTTAGGGTTAAGGTTAGGAGTTAGGTTAAAGGGTTAAGGTTAGGTAAGGATTAGCTAAAAGGGTTAAGGTTAGGGTTAGGGGAAGGGTTAGCTAACATGCTAAGTAGTTGCAAAGTAGCTACTTAACTAAAATTATGAGATTCGAAAATGCAACCTTTGGGTTGCTACACGTTCGCGTTATACACCCCACTCCCCCAACCCTTTCGCTTTTGCCTTAAATAACCTTCTATCTTATGTAACCATACCAAACATAACATATCATACTAATTTGAGTGTCCCGGATTTACGTTTACTATGCTACGTCTAGTCTGAGACAAGTCTGGTCGGCATCATGACACATAAAGAGGCGTGTTTAGTTTTACAGAGGGGTTAGATTCATCACAGCTGTCTTAACCTCCACACAGTTACATAATGTCAGTTATGAGGCGGCCGGGCTGCGTGCGACTGGATCATATTTTCCTCATCTTCTCCTCATGCTCTGAGAAAAACTAGGGATTGTTGCCTCTTTGTTGTCATGATATGCAAGATTGGAGCCAATTTTCTGTCTTCAAGTAGAGTAAAAGAACAAACAAGTACTGTACACATACAGTACATACTGTATGGCCGCTCTATGATAACAGTTCATATAGATTGCTGTGACAAGACTCTGAACCATGTTAAATTCAAAGCTATACCTCATGTCCGATACATGATAGATTTTTTTCACATAGTATTACAGTAGGGGAGGAGACAGATCATGATGAACCACTAATAAATATGTCATAGTTGGACCTCAGAAGACAACCGTGCCAAAAGTGAAGGGATTATCTGTGATTTACAATTACCTAATAACCCGTCTACCTGGAGATATTGACATGTAACATTTCACTTTGCTTGACACAACGCCTACGGGTGAACTTTCTGAAGGAGCCTTCATGAACAATTATACTCTCTCATTTACTGTAGATGTATGGTCGTGTGAGAGGAAAAGTCTAACAGAGGAAGTACTGACATTGGCTTTTTTTAAACTTTTGGGGCAGTGGGGAAATACTGATGATCATACTGATAGATTGCGTATGTCTTTAGTTCAGTAGTTATCATCTAGGCCATACGTGTGCTAGGACAGATTTAATTATCAGACTCACCGGTCGCCACAGAGCATCAGTGACATCACTTTGGCAGAATGATCTTCATTTTTCACAGGGGCCTCAATGTCTAGTCAATATTCTGTACCTGTATTAGAAATGAAATGCATTCAATTTAAAGTGATTGATGTTGTTTACAGCAAACTGTATCTAAAATGCAAGGCTTAAAAGGACAAAGAAATGGTAAATAGGGATATAAATCATTGCCATAATGTGGAAATCCTTTTTTTGTGTGCATGTTAGACTAAACATTGTTTTGACCTGTGTGACTATGCTCTGACCCAAATCAGTATTGCTCTATCCTGTTTTTGTCAGGTTACGATGTAGGGATAAAGTATTCTCTATCCAGTAATTCATGTGTAATTACTGTGTCAGATTTTTCTGTGTGAATACCTGCGGCAGGTAGGCACACATCTTACCATTAGCTTGCTATTAGTTTTACTGTTTCACATGATCTCACATCAGATTTCCATAGACCTAGCATCTGTCACAGGCTTTCACCTAGGCATCCGAGACTAAAATAGACCAGACGTTTTGAAATGTAGCTTGAATAACAATATTTTGCACATTTACATCAAAATGAAGGTAATGTATAATTAAGCAATAAGGCCCATGGGGGTGTGATATATGGCCAATATACCACGGCTAAGAGCTGTTCTTATGCACGACGCAATGTGGTGTGCCTGGATACAGGCCTTAGCTGTGGTATATTGGCCATATACCACAAATTCCTGAGGTGCCTTATTGCTATTATAAGCTGGTTACCAATGTTATTAGAGCAGTAAAAATGCATGTTTTGTCATACGCGTGGCATATGGTCTGATACAACACTGCTGTCAGACAATCAGCATTCAGGGTTTTAACCACCCAGTTTATAAATGTTAATATAACCATGTACTGAATGTACTTTAAGATCTCTCTATTTCTAATAGACATCCTCACTCACTAGGCAACCACATCCAGTCTGATTTTAAAGTGCCTTTAAAAAGGCTGTTGCTGTAACGGCTGTCTAATTCCTCCTCGGATGAGGAGAAGGAGTAAGGGTCGGACCAAAACGCAGCGTTGTATGATGACATACTGATTTATTTAAATAAAGACGAAACACGAAGAACACTTGAATTGATTACAAAATAACAAACGACGTAGACTGACCTGAACATAAGAACTTACATAAACACGAAGAACGCATGAAACAGGAACAGACTACCCAAACGAACGAACAAACGAAACAGTCCCGTGTGGTAGACACAGACACAGGAACAATCACCCACAAACAAACAGTGAGAACAGCCTACCTTAATATGGTTCTCAATCAGAGGAAACGTCAAACACCTGCCTCTAATTGAGAACCATATCAGGCAACACATTTAACCCAACATAGAAACACATAACATAGAATGCCCACCCCAACTCACGCCCTGACCAACTAAACACATACAAAAACAAGGAAAACAGGTCAGGAACGTGACAGTTGCGTAATCTTTAAAAGCCACACATTTCAGGTAGAACACACACGCACATACTTGCATTAAAAGCTTTTCCTTTCAGATTCATTCAAAAAAGTATTATTTTATTCCTTTAAGTCTGTGAAATAGTGTCCAACAGTCCATGAGTCATGGAATGTGTACAAGGAAGAGATGTGTATAAGAGAGAGTGGTTGGGGGAACATTGTCTCATGTGTCTTCCAAACGGATCTGTACATAAGCATGATCCTGCAATTTTCATTGCCTCTAATGCCCTCTTTTTGTGGCGAGATATCTGCCTCAAGCTATACGTGTAAAGACATAGTTCAATATTTTGTTTATGCAAATATTTAGCCTAAGATACAATTAAGGTTGGATAAAACTGACAGCTAAAATGATGGGGATACGATTTATCTTGCTTTTTAACAAGTGTACTTCCCCTTTCCCTGACTGGAATCTTATCATTCTCCTCAAAGATATTATGTTTTGTTCATATTCTTAACCATCGACTGAAATTTATTCCAGTGCTTCAAAAATCTGCGGGCCTAAGTCAATTAAGAACTTACACTTTGTCAGAACATGGTGTGCTTCAGTGAGTTGGCCCAACTAATCACTTAAGCCTCCATAACATTATAGAAGGAGTTTTTGGCAGCTGTATAGGCCTGGTGCCCATTTAGACACATAACCTCTTTTGATCTATCATAAGACAGAACTGTAATGAAGAACAAGTGCCGTCTTTCTTGGTCACAAAAAGTGCACTAAAATGAGATTAAGATGACATCACTCTTCTGCATGGGCAATCAAAAATATTCTACTTCTTGTGTGTACTTATGTCAATGAAAAGAGCCTGAGCAGAACCCCTTGGGTTTCTACTGTTTTGTGTGAAAATGCTTTTTCATAGCATCATTTTGGCATAGCGTGCTGGGACTAAACCCATTATAAGACACAGCAGTGAGTCCAAATTAGCTGTTTTTGTTCGCAGGGTTTTGTACGGTTTATTCACACCTCTTTGGGCATCAGGGTGACTCATCGTCTGCGTTGAAAATGGCACCCTATTCCTTATGTAGTGCACTACTTTTTAACCTGAGACCTATGGGCCCTGGGCAAAAGTAGCGCACTACATAGTGAATAGGGTGGTATTTGCAACGCAACCATTCTCTCTCAGTTTAGGCTCTACCCAAGAAAACATACTCCCTCCTCAGCAGGAGGAGGCAAGGGTAATTTCAGTGTAGGAAAGGATGAAACAATGTCTGTGCCACCAGTATGTACAGATAGTAGTATAAATCCCCTCGCACAGTCCCCGCAGCCGGACAACTTTCTCATGGCTTCTGGAGGGAAATGCTGTAGGAATGCTCAACCGGTGTAGCTCATTCAGCCGACAGAAACTTTCAACCGGTTTTCCCCATTAAGCAGCAAGTCGGAGTCTGAGCCTTCTCTTGTCTCTACTCCTCCCCCCGTTACGGGGTCTGAGACGCCGAAGCTTCCCACCATTAGCTCTGAAAAATTGAAAACCCTAGTCATTGGCGACTCCATTACCCGCAGTATTAGACTTAAAACGAATCATCCAGCGATCATACACTGTTTACCAGGGGGCAGGGCTACCGACGTTAAGGCTAATCTGAAGATGGTGCTGGCTAAAGCTAAAACTGGCGAGTGTAGAGAGTATAGAGATATTGTTATCCACGTCGGCACCAACGATGTTAGGATGAAACAGTCAGAGGTCACCAAGCGCAACATAGCTTCAGCGTGTAAATCAGCTAGAAAGATGTGTCGGCATCGAGTAATTGTCTCTGGCCCCCTCCCAGTTAGGGGGAGTGATGAGCTCTACAGCAGAGTCTCACAACTCAATCGCTGGTTGAAAACTGTTTTCTGCCCCTCCCAAAAGATAGAATTTGTAGATAATTGGCCCTCTTTCTGGGACTCACCCACAAACAGGACCAAGCCTGGCCTGCTGAGGAGTGACGGACTCCATCCTAGCTGGAGGGGTGCTCTCATCTTATCTACCAACATAGACAGGGCTTTAACTCCTCTAGCTCCACAATGAAATAGGGTGCAGGCCAGGCAGCAGGCTGTTAGCCAAACTGCCAGCTTAGTGGAGTCTGCCACTAGCATAGTCAGTGTAGTCAGCTCAGCTATCCCCATTGAGACTGTGTCTGTGCCTCGACCTAGGTTGGACCTAAAACTAAACATGGCGGTGTTCGCCTTAGCAATCTCACTAGGATAAAGACCTCCTCCATTCCTGCCATTATTGAAAGAGATCGTGATACCTCACATCTCAAAATAGGGCTACTTAATGTTAGATCCCTCACTTCAAAGGCAGTTATAGTCAATGAACTAATCACTGATCATAATCTTGATGTGATTGGCCTGACTGAAACATGACTTAAGCCTGATGAATTTACTGTGTTAAATGAGGCCTCACCTCCTGGTTACACTAGTGACCATATCCCCCGTGCATCCCGCAAAGGCGGAGGTGTTGCTAACATTTACGATAGCAAATTTCAATTTACAAAAAAAAAAGACGTTTTCGTCTTTTGAGCTTCTAGTCATGAAATCTATGCAGCCTACTCAATCCCTTTTTATAGCTACTGTTTACAGGCCTCCTGGGCCATATACAGCGTTCCTCACTGAGTTCCCTGAATTCCTATCGGACCTTGTAGTCATAGCAGATAATATTCAAATTTTTGGTGTTTTTAATATTCACATGGAAAAGTCCACAGACCCACTCCAAAAGGCTTTCGGAGCCATCATCGACTCAGTGGGTTTTGTCCAACATGTCTCTGGACCTACTCACTGCCACAGTCATACTCTGGACCTAGTTTTGTCCCATGGAATACATGTTGTAGATCTTAATGTTTTCCTCATAATCCTGGACTATCGGACCACCATTTTATTATGTTTGCAATCGCAACAAATAATCTGCTCAGACCCCAACCAAGGAGCATCAAAAGTCGTGCTATAAATTCTCAGACAACAAAGATTCCTTGATGCCCTTCCAGACTCCTTCTGCCTACCCAAGGACGTCAGAGGACAAAAATCAGTTAACCACCTAACTGAGGAACTCAATTTAACCTTGCGCAATACCCTAGATGCAGTTGCACCCCTAAAAACTAAAAACATTTGTCATAAGAAACTAGCTCCCTGGTATACAGAAAATACCCGAGCTCTGAAGCAAGCTTCCAGAAAATTGGAACGGAAATGACGCCACACCAAACTGGCAGTCTTCCGACTAGATTGGAAAGACAGTACCGTGCAGTATCGAAGAGCCCTCACTGCTGCTCGATCATCCTATTTTTCCAACTTAATTGAGGAAAATAAGAATATTCCAAAATTTATTTTTGATACTGTCGCAAAGCTAACTAAAAAGCAGCATTCCCCAAGTGAGGATGGCTTTCACTTCAGCAGTAATAAATTCATGAACTTCTTTGAGGAAAAGATCATGATCATTAGAAAGCAAATTACGGACTCCTCTTTAAATCTGCGTATTCCTCCAAAGCTCAGCTGTCCTGAGTCTGCACAACTCTGCCAGGACCTAGGATCAAGAGAGACACTTAAGTGTTTTAGTACTATATCTCTTGACACAATGATGAAAATAATCATGGCCTCTAAACCCAATGGTGGAACAAACTCCCTCACGACGCCAGGACAGCGGAGTCAATCACCACCTTCCGGAGACACCTGAAACCCCACCTCTTTAAGGAATACCTAGGATAGGATAAAGTAATCCTTCTAACCCCCCCCCCCCCCCTAAAAGATTTAGATGCACTATTGTAAAGTGGCTGTTCCACTGGATATCATAAGTTGAATGCACCAATTTGTAAGTCGCTCTGCTAAATGACTTAAATGTAAAATGTAAATGTAAACCTTCAAGCAGCATACTGGACCCTATTCCAACTAAACTACTTAAAGAGCTGCTTCATGTGCTTGGCCCTCCTATGTTGAACATAATAAACGTCTCTCTATCCACCGGATGTGTACCAAACTCACTAAAAGTGGCAGTAATAAAGCCTCTCTTGAAAAAGCCAAACCTTGACCCAGAAAATATAAAAAAACTAATCGGCCTATATCGAATCTTCCATTCCTCTCAAAAAAAATTGAAAAAGCTGTTGCACAGCAACTCACTGCCTTCCTGAAGACAAACAATGTATACGAAATGCTTCAGTCTGGTTTTAGACCCCATCATAGCACTGAGACTGCACTTGTGAAGGTGGTAAATGACCTTTTAATGGTGTCAGACCGAGGCTCTGCATCTGTCCTCGTGCTACTAGACCTTAGTGCTGCCTTTGATACCATCGATCACCACATTCTTTTGGAGAGATTGGAAACCCAAATTGGTCTACACGGACAAGTTCTGGCCTGGTTTAGATCTTATCTGTCGGAAAGATATCAGTTTGTCTCTATGAATGGTTTGTCCTCTGACAAATCAACTGTACATTTCGGTGTTCCTCGAGGTTCCGTTTTAGGACCACTATTGTTTTCACTATATATTTTACCTCTTGGGGATGTCATTCGAAAACATAATGTTAACTTTCACTGCTATGCGGATGACACACAGCTGTACATTTCAATGAAACATGGTGAAGCCCCAAAATTGCCCTCGCTAGAAGCCTGTGTTTCAGACATAAGGAAGTGGATGGCTGAAAACGTTCTACTTTTAAACTCTGACAAAACAGAGATGCTTGTTCTAGGTCCCAAGAAACAAAGAGATCTTCTGTTAAATCTGACAATTAATCTTGATGGTTGTAAAGTCGTCTCAAATAAAACTGTGAAGGACCTCGGCGTTACTCTGGACCCTGATCTCTCTTTTGACGAACATATCAAGACTGTTTCAAGGACAGCTTTTTTCCATCTACGTAACATTGCAAAAATCAGAAAATTTCTGTCCAAAAATGATGCAGAAAAATGTATCCATGCTTTTGTTACTTCTAGGTTAGACGACTGCAATGCTCTACTGTCCGGCTACCCGGATAAAGCACTAAATAAACTTCAGTTAGTGCTAAATACGGCTGCTAGAATCCTGACTAGAAGCAAAAAATGTGATCATATCACTCCAGTGCTAGCCTCCCTACACTGGCTTCCTGTTAAGGCAAGAGCTGATTTCAAGGTTTTACTGTTAACCTACAAAGCGTTACATGGGCTTGCTCCTACCTATCTTTCCGAGTTGGTCCTGCCGTACATACCTACACGTACGCTACGGTCACAAGACGCAGGCCTCCTAATTGTCCCTAGAATTTCTAAGCAAACAGCTGGAGGCAGGGCTTTCTCCTATAGATCTCCATTTTTATGGAATGGTCTGCCTACCCATGTGAGAGACGCAGACTCGGTCTCAACCTTTAAGTCTTTATTGAAGACCCATCTCTTCAGTAGGTCCTATGATTGAGTGTAGTCTGGCCAAGGAGTGTGAAGGTGAACGGAAAGGCTCTGGAGCAACGAACCGCCCTTGCTGTCTCTGCCTGGCCGGTTCCCTCTCTCCACTGGGATTCTCTGCCTCTAACCCTATTACAGGGGCTGAGAAACTGGCTTACTGGTGCTCTTTCATGCCGTCCCTAGGAGGGGTGCGTCACTTGAGTGGGTTGAGTCACTGACGTGATCTTCCTGTCTGGGTTGGCGCCCCCCCTTGGGTTGTGCCGTGGCGGAGATCTTTGTGGGCTATTCTCTGCCTTGTCTCAGGATGGTAAGTTGGTGGTTGAAGATATCCCTCTAGTGGTGTGGGGGCTGTGCCTTGGAAAAGTGGGTGGGGTTATATCCTTCCTGTTTGGCCCTGTCCGGGGGTATCATCGGATGGGGCCACAGTGTCTCCTGACCCCTCCTGTCTCAGCCTCCAGTATTTATGCTGCATTAGTTTATGTGTCGGGGGGCTAGGGTCAGTTTGTTATATCTGGAGTACTTCTGTCTTATCCGGTGTCCTGTGTGAATTTAAGTATGCTCTCTCTAATTCTCTCTTTCTTTCTCTCTCTCGGAGGACCTGAGCCCTATGACCATGCCTCAGGACGACCTGACATGATGACTCCTTGCTGTCCCCAGTCCACCTGGCCGTGCTGCTGCTCCAATTTCAACTGTTCTGCCTGCGGCTATGGAACCCTGACCTGTTCACCGGACGTGCTACCTGTCCCAGACCTGCTGTTTTCAACTCTCTAGAGACCGCAGGAGCGGTAGAGATACTCTTAATGATCGGCTATGAAAAGCCAACTGACATTTACTCCTGAGGTGCTGCACCCTCGACAACTACTGTGATTATTATTATTTGACCATGCTGGTCATTTATGAACATTTGAACATCTTGGCCATGTTCTGTTATAATCTCCACCCGGCACAGCCAGAAGAGGACTGGCCACCCCTCATAGCCTGGTTCCTCTCTAGGTTTCTTCCTAGGTTTTGGCCTTTCTATGGAGTTTTTCCTAGCCACCGTGCTTCTACACCTGCATTGCTTGCTGTTTGGGGTTTTAGGCTGGGTTTCTGTACAGCACTTTGAGATATCAGCTGATGTACAAAGGGCTATATAAATACATTTGATTTGATTTGAGTGGTGAAGCATCAACCCCTGAGAAATGATGTTGCACAACACTTGTTACACCTATAGCACGACATTTATTTATTTATTAATACATTTTTTTAACCTTTATTTAAATAGCTTAGTCAGTTAAGAATAATTTTTTATTTACAATGACGGCCTACCCCGGCCAACCCTAACCCAGACAATGCTGGGCCAATTGTGCGCTGCCCTATGGGACTCCCAATCACGGCCAGCTTGGAATCGAACCAAGGTCTGTAGTGTCTTAGACCGCTGCGCCACTCGGGAGCCCGTTACCTCACAGAATACAACACTTCCTTATTCACCACTTTTTGCTACAAACAACAATATTCATGTTTTAGTAGTCATTCATGTATCTGTCATTCTTCTGAAGATAGAATTTTATCGATTTTCCAGTTAACTTGAAGTACTAGTAGACTAGAGGAAGTGAAGTGGTCATACACTACACTAACTAGCTTGAATATTTCAAAGTGACATTTCAATGGGTGTGGTCATTTCTCTAGATATCCTCTATACCTGGACTATACGCCTGAATCAGTAAGAGAGTGACACACACACACACACACACACACACACTGCCAAGGCCAACGTAGATGCCTACTCCAAATGGCATGACGGGAACAACAGATCTTGGATGTGACCACACATTACTGCTGTTACTTAGGCTTTCTTTCCATGACTGCACTGACGTCCTGGCACATCCTCTCAGACTGTGCTCACACCCTGTGCTCACACACAACCCACAGCCTTCATAGCATCCCAAATGAAAAACACTACATCTTATGCATGGACTGTTTCTGACTGACTGACTAGAGTGAGTGAGTGAGTGAGTGAGTGAGTGAGTGAGTGAGTGCGTGTGTGTGTGTGTGTGTTTTCAGACTGCAGTGAAAGAAGTAGACTTTTTGATGTTGCTTCATAATCAGGGACTCTAAATCTTTCATCACTGTCATCTAGAAAAAACAGCAAAGGTGGTGGCAGAGGTGGGATTTTAGTAACATAATCTTCTCTTGGATCTTTAGAAAGATATTGTGCTAGACAAAGAAAAGTTAGAAACTTTTAACATTTTATTATTATATAGAATTAAGATGCCATGACAACTTTCCATCGATGATGATCATTAATTCTAATCACTGGTAACATTGGGGGGGGGGGGGGGGGGGTTTGGCAGAAGCAGTGTAAATATTTGCCTGTGACTGAGTTACAGATCACACACACATCTACAGGTCATATGTAATCTATACACAAATCTACTATAACATAAATGCAACTTACTTCATTTACAGTCATTATCATTAGTTTTATGAATGGCAAGGAATAAAACAGGGCTCCATTTGTTGAATATGAGATTCATCAACCTCATGTTATTTATTTGTGTATTCAGTGAATTTGGTTTGCATTAGAGAGTGTGTGCTCCAGGTTCAGCTGCAGACATGGAATTATGTGGTTTCTGACAATAAAAGCAATGCATTAACAAGTCTGGGGGCTGCATGCAATGTTTTTATTGGACACACTTGCAATCACCTGCACTAAATTTGTTTACCTCCACCTTACCCAACAACCTAGACCCACTACAGTTTGCATATCGCCCCAACAGATCCACGGACGACGCAATCGCCATTGCACGGCCCACTGCTCTAACCCACCTGGACAAGAGAAATACCTATGTAAGAATCCTGTCATCGACTACAGCTCAGCCTTCAACACCATAGTGCCCTCCAAGCGCACCACTAAGCTTAGGGCCCTGGGTCTGAACCCTCCTTGTGCACTAGGTCCTGGACTTCCGGACGGGCTGACCCCAAGTGGTGAAGGTAGACAACAACACCTCCGCCACGCTGATCCTCAACACAGGGGCCCCTGTACTTCCTGTTCACCCATGACTATGTGGCCATGCACGTCCCCAACTCAATCATCAAGTTTGCTGATGACACGACAGTGGTAAGCCTGATTACCAACAATGACGAGACAGCCTACAGGGAGGAGGTGAGAGCACTGGTGAAGTGGTACCAGGAAAATAAATTCTCCCTCAAAGTCAACAAAACGAAGGAGCTGATCATGGACTACAGGAGAGAGCAGAGAGAGCCCGCCCCCATCCACACTGACGGGGCCGCAGTGGAGAGGGTCAAAAGCTTCAAGTTCCTCAGCGTGCACATCACTGACGACCTGAAATGGTACCTTCACACAGGACTCAACCACAGGAGGTTGAAGAAATTTGCCTTGGCCCATAAGACCTTCACAAACCTCTACAGATGCACCACTGAGAGCATCCTGTCGTGCTGTATCACCACCTGGTATGGCAATTGCACTGTCCTCAACTGCAGGTCTCTCCAGAGGGTGGCGTCTTCAGTCCAATGCATCATCAGGGGCACACTGCCTGCCCTCCAGGACATCTACAGCACCCGATGTCACAGGAAGGCCAAGAAGATAATCACGGACCTCAGCCACCCGAGCCACAACCTGTTCACCCAGCTACCATCCAGAAGGAGGAGACAGTACAAAGTACAGGTGCATCAAAGCTGGGACCAGCTTTTATCTCAAGAAGTTAAACAGTTACCACTAGCCAGTCTCCGCCCAGTACCCTGCCCTGAACCTTAGTCACTGTTAGTAGCCGGCTACCACGCAGTACTCTACCCTGCACCTTAGAGAGTGATTTTCCCTATATACATAGTCATTGAACACTGGTAACTTTAATAATGTTTACATACTGTTTACCCACTTTATATGTATATACTGTATTCTAGTCATGGCTTATCCTATATAATTACTGTAACTACTGCTGTACAAACCTTTTCAATTCATATACTGTCCATACTGTCTATACACACCATTATATATACAGTCAAAAGTTTCGTCACACCTACTCATTCCAGGGTTTTTCTTTATTTGTACTATTTACTACATTGTAGAATAATAGTGAAGACATCAACACTATGAAATAACACATATGCAATCATGTAGTAACCAAACAAGTGTTAAACAAATCTAAATATATTTTATATTCTTCAAAGTAGCTACCCTTTGCCTTGATGACATCTTTGCACACTTTTGGCACTCTCAACCAGCTTCCTGAGGTAGCCACCTGGAATGCCATTTCAATTAACAGGTGTGCCTTGTTAAAAGTTCATTTGTGGAATTTCTTTCCTTCTTAATGCTTTTGAGCCAATCAGTTGTGTTGTGACAAGGTAGGGGTGGTATACAGAAGATAGCTCTACTTGGTAGAAGACCAAGTCCATATTATGGCAAGAACAGCTCAAATAAGCAAAGAGAAACGACAGTTCATCATTACTTTAAGACATGAAGGTCAGTCAATACGGAACATTTCAAGAACTTTGAAAGTTTCTTCAAGTGCAGTCGCAAAAACCATCAAGCGCTATGATGAAACTGGCTCTCATGAGGACCGCCACAGGAAAGAAAGACCCAGAGTTACCTCTGCTGCAAAGGATAAGTTCATTAGAGTTACCAGCCTCAGAAATTACAGCCAAAATAAATGCTTCAGAGTTCAAGTAACTGACATGTCTCAAAATCAACTGTTCAGAGGAGACTATGTGAATCAGGCTTTCGTGGTCGAATTGCTGCAAAGAAACCACTACTAAAGGACACCAATAAGAAGAAGAGACTTGCTTGGGCCAAGAAACACGAGCAATAGACATAAGATCAGTAGAAATCGGATGATCTCCGTATGTGTGGTTCCCACCGTGAAGCATGGAGGAGGAGGTGTGATGGTGCTTTGCTGGTGACACTGTCAGTGATTTATTTAGAATTCAAGGCACACTTAACCAGCATGGCTACCACAGCATTCTGCAGTGATACGCCATCCCATCTGGTTTGCCCTTAGTGGGATAATCATTTGTTTATCAACAGGACAATGACCCAAAACACACCTCCAGGCTGTGTATGTCACGAACATCATCAGGGAAATGACCGAACCAAGGTGCAGCGTTGTGAGCGTACATTTTTCTTTATTAAGAATGTCGCCAACAAAACAAGAAACACCAAAAACGAACGTGAAGCTTACTAGGGCTTTACAGGCCACTAACAAAGACAACTACCCACAACTAAGGTGGAAAAAACAGGCTGCCTAAGTATGATTCCCAATCAGAGACAACGATAGACAGCTGTCCCTGATTGAGAACCATACCCGGCCAAAACATAGAAACAGAAAACAGAAATAAAGAAACTAGAATGCCCACCCTAGTCACACCCTGGCCTAACCAAAATAGAGAATAAAAGCCCCTCTATGGCCAGGGCGTGACAGTGTAAGGGCTATTTAACCAAGAATAAGAGTGATGGAGTGCTGCCTGGCCTCCACAATCCCCCGACCTCAACCCAATTGGAATGGTTTGGGATGAGTTGGACGGCTGTAACGGTATTCCTCCTCCTCTTCAACCGAAGAGGAGGAGTAGTGATTGAACCAAGGCGCAGCGTTTTGGAATGACATGATTTAATAAAGACAAGACGAAAAAACACGAACTTCACTATAACTAACAAAACAACAAACGGAGTAGACAGACCTGGACGACGAACTTACATAACCACGAAGAACGCACGAACAGGGAAAAATAGACTACACAAAATGACGAAGTACAAAACAAACCGAACAGTCCCGTATGGTGCGACAAACACTGACACAGGAGACAACCACCCACAACGAACACTGTGAAACAACCTACCTAAATATGACTCTCAATTAGAGGACAACGCAAAACACCTGCCTCTAATTAAGAGCCATACCAGGCAACCCTTAAACCAACATAGAAACAGAAAACATAGAATGCCCACCCAAACTCACATCCTGACCAACTAACACATACAACAAACTAACAGAAATAGGTCAGGAACGTGACATAACCCCCCCCCTTAAGGTGCGAACTCCGGGCGCACCAGCACAAAGTTTAGGGGAGGGTCTGGGTGGGCATCTGACCACGGTGGTGGCTCAGGCTCAGGACGAGGTCCCCACCCCACCATAGTCAATCCCAGTTTGCTAATCCCCCTCAGAATGACCACCCCTCTCTTCCACCCACCTAATATAGGCAACACAAAATAAAGGTACAGCTCCGGGACAAGGTAGCTCAGGACATAGAGGTAGGTGAGAATAGAGAGGTAGAAAGAGAGGTAGCTCAGGATAGAGGGGCAACTCCGGACTGAAAGGCAGCTCCGGACTGAGGGGCAGTTCTGGATTAATGGCCGCTCTGGGCTGAGGGGCAGCTCATGACTGGCTGACGGCTCTGGACGCTCATGGCTAGCTGACGGCTCTGGACGCTCATGGCTGGCTGACGGCTCTGGACGCTCATGGCTGGCTGACGGCTCTGGACGCTCATGGCTGGCTGACGGCTCTGGACGCTCATGGCTGGCTGACGGCTCTGGACGCTCATGGCTGGCTGACGGCTCTGGACGCTCATGGCTGGCTGACGGCGCTGGACGCTCATGGCTGGCTGACGGCGCTGGACGCTCATGGCTGGCTGACGGCTCTGGACGCTCATGGCTGGCTGACGGCGCTGGACGCTCATGGCTGGCTGGCGGCTCTGGACGCTCATGGCTCGCTGGCGGCTCTGGACGCTCATGGCTCGCTGGCGGCTCTGGACGCTCATGGCTCGCTGGCGGCTCTGGACGCTCATGGCTCGCTGGCGGCTCTGGACGCTCATGGCTCGCTGGCGGCTCTGGACGCTCATGGCTCGCTGGCGGCTCTGGCAGATCCTGTCTGGTTGGCGGCTCTGGAAGATCCTGTCTGGCGAATGGCTCTAGCGGCTCCTGACTGACTAACGGCTCTGACGGCTCGGGACAGACGGGCGGCTCTAACGGCTCGGGACAGACGGATGGCTCAGACGGCGCTGGGGAGACGGATGGCTCAGACGGCGCTGAGGAGACGGATGGCTCAGACGGCGCTGGGGAGACGGATGGCTCAGACGGCGCTGGGGAGACGGATGGCTCAGATGGCGCTGCGGAGACGGATGGCTCAGATGGCGCTGCGGAGACGGATGGCTCAGACTGATCCTGTCTAGCGGAAGGCTTTGGCTGCTCCTGTCTGGCGGAAGGCTCTAGCGGCTCCAGTCTGGCGGAAGGCTCTAGCGGCTCATGGCAGACGGGCGGCTTTGCAGGCTCATGGCAGACGGGCAGTTCATGCGGCGCTTGGCAGACGGACAGTTCAGGCGCCGTTGGGCAGACGGCAGACTCTGGCCGGCTGAGACGCACTGAAGGCCTGGTGCGTGGTGCCGGAACTGGAGGCACCGGACTGGAGACACGCACTTCAAGCCTAGTGCGGGGAGCAGGGACAGGGCACACTGGACTCTCAAAACGTACTATTTGCCTGGTGCGTGGTACCGGCACTGGTGGCACCGGGCTGAGGGCACGCACATCAGGACGAGTACGGGGAGAAGGAACAGTGTGTACAGGGCTCTGGAGACGCACAGGTGGCTTAGTGCGTGGTGCCCGAACTGGAGGCACTGGGCTGGAGACACGCACCATAGGGAGAGTGCGTGGAGGAGGAACAGGGCTCTGGAGACGCACTGGAAGCCTGGTGCGTAGTGTAGGCACTGGTGGTACTGGGCTGGGGCGGGGAGGTAGTGCCGGAAATACCGGACCATGCAAGCGTACTGGCTCCCTTGAGCATTGAGCCTGCCCAACCTTACCTGGTTGAATGCTCCCCGTCGCCCGACCAGTGCGGGGAGGTGGAATAACCCGCACCGGGCTATGTAGGCGAACCGGGGACACCATGCGTAAGGCTGGTGCCATGTAAGCCGGCCCGAGGAGACGTACTGGTGGCCAGATATGAAGGGCCGGCTTCATGACATTTGGCTCAATGCCCAATCTAGCCCTACCAGTGCGGGAAGGTGGAATAACCCGCACTGGGCTATGCACACGTACAGGAGACACGTGCGCTCTACTGCGTAACACGGTGTCTGCCCGTACTCCCGCTCTCCACGGTTAGCCTGGGAAGTGGGCGCAGGTCTCCTACCTGCCCTTGGCCCACTACCTCTTAGCCCCCCCCCCCCCAAGAAATTTTTGGGTAGTACTCACGGGCTTTTCGGGCTTCCGTGCCAGACGCGTCCCCTCATAATGCCGGTTCCTCTCTCCAGTTTCCTCCGCTCTCCGAGCTGCCTCCAGCTGTTCCCATGGGCGGCGATTCACCTCCACTTTAGCCCATGGTCCTTTTCCTTCCATGATCTCCTCCCAAGACCATAAATCCTGCTTCGTGCGCTGTCCGTTCCTCCCGTTACACCGCTGCTTGGTTCTGGTTATTTGGTGGGTGGTTCTGTAACGGTATTCCTCCTCTTCAACCGAAGAGGAGGAGTAGTGATTGAACCAAGGCGCAGCGTTTTGGAATGACATGATTTAATAAAGACAAGACGAAAAAACGCGAACTTCACTATAACTAACAAAACAACAAACGGAGTAGACAGACCTGGACGACGAACTTACATAAACACGAAGAACGCACGAACAGGGAAAAATAGACTACACAAAATGACGAAGTACAAAACAAACCGAACAGTCCCGTATGGTGCGACAAACACTGACACAGGAGACAACCACCCACAACGAACACTGTGAAACAACCTACCTAAATATGACTCTCAATTAGAGGACAACGCAAAACACCTGCCTCTAATTAAGAGCCATACCAGGCAACCCTTAAACCAACATAGAAACAGAAAACATAGAATGCCCACCCAAACTCACGTCCTGACCAACTAACACATACAACAAACTAACAGAAATAGGTCAGGAACGTGACAACGGCAGAGTGAAGGAAAAGCAGGAAACAAGTGCTCAGCATATGTGGGAACTTCTTCGAGACTGTTGGAAAAGCATTCCATGTGAAGCTGGTTGAGAGAATGCCAAGAGTGTGCAAAGCTGTCATCAAGGCAAAGGGTGGCTACTTTGAAGAATATAAAATATATTTTGATTTGTTTAACACTTATTTGGTTACTATATGATTCCATGTGTGTTATTTCATAGTTTTGATGTCTTCACTATTATTCTACAATGAAGAAAGTGGTATAAATTAAGAAAAACCCTGGGATGACTAAGTGTATCCAAACTTTTGACTGGTACTGTATACATACAGTATATATATAGCAAACAAAATTTAAAAAATATAAATGCAACATGCTGGTTCTGATATTTCTTAATTTTTAACTTTTGGATTATGTGTCTATTGTTTTATATTGTTGGCCGCCACATGTCTATTCTGGCCAGGCTATGTTGTGATTGAGTCTAATCTACCTATAATCTAGACTCATTAGGTTTTCATCCATTAGTTGAACTCAGGGAAATATGTTTTCATGGTCTGTAACCTGGCCAATCTGTATTAGCAAATCAGTTTAAACACTTTTTAGGCCTAATGCAAAACCGAATGACTCATTTAGCCTTTTCAAAGCCCCCTACAAATGAAAGAGCAAACTGTTACAGTTTTTTACCAAATTGTCCAATGACTGTATTTTCCCACAAGCTGGGTTAAATGGCAGATAAAGTAACTATTGCTCTTCCCGTAAAATTGTGTCACTTATCCTCCATCCACACAAATCAAGGTAATGATGTCCTCAGTCAGGTCCCAGGAACATCTTGGGGGGCAGGCTGGGCATCGAAATAAATGGTGGAAGCTCAAATCATTGATTACACTAAATAACATAATGAGTCACAGTAACAAATTGTTGAATTTGATTTGAGAGTCATAATATATTAGGGTGACCACATTTAAAATACCAAAATGCAGGACAACAGGATGTTATTGTGGGACATTCGCCGGACAGTTTAGCCTACCGTACATTAATACAAGTATTTGGCAGTTTTGGGCGGATGATACTTTTTGTGGACTATTCAGCTAACCATCCTAAAATCTCAAAAGAAATAGGTGGTGTTTTTATGTTATGTTGAATGCTGATGAATCATTACATGATCTTCCAAGACTGATTCAAATTAAATCACATTTTATTTGTCACATGCGCCGAATACAACACTGGATCTTACCTATGTACAAGCCCTTGAATATAACTTTCCTAAACGAGCACAATGCACCATTGTGAGAAGTGGCGGATAACACTGTATACATTCATTGGTCATTTCAGAGGTTAAAAAAAACATGCCATGTAGCTGGCCGGCAGCTAGATGTTCCAAGGTGGTAGCTAGCTACTGCCACACTGTGGTTATGCATGTCATTGCATCATACACCCATATTTAAAATGGAAAATGCAAGCAATATGTCAAAAACGACATTAGTTCAAGTGAATGGTTTCTATTAAAGGTACAAAATAAAAGACTACCACATACTTATTCAAATGGATACGACACCTGCAATAATGAAATGTTTTTCTTCTATTTGTTTTTATGGCTAGAAGGGATACAGCTTTGGTCAAATTAAAGTCAAAAGTTTTTGTTTTTTTGCATTTTGGCTAACCTTAATCTAATCATCTCAACCTGCTATGTTATTTATCCTAACCTGACAGTGCTGCGTAAATTCTCCTGACCTGCTACGAAAATTCAAATCTGACATTAATTTGACAAAAGCTGGAGTCCTTCTAGCCATGACGACGTTTACGTTACAACCGTGTTGCCAATCTTGCCGAGCCATCTTGTCACAAGAGGACCACAAAGGAAATACGTCCTAGACTTTATTGCGTGTTATCCTATATGATTTTACTCATGTGCATATGACATGGGTGTCTTTTTAAAGTTTTATGTTTGCTTGTTTTTCAAATTATCGAATTAGGTAAACAAGCCTAAAACTAAACATCCTTGCCCACGACCAATGAGCATCGCCTTTTTCTACTTCCGCTGACGTGAGATGACTTTCAAATCTTTGGCGGTTGACTGGCGTTTGATAACTTTTCAACATATGTCAACTGCTTACACGAATTAACATGGATTCAACTATGGCGAACCTTCTTGTTGGGCTTTCAGTCAACATCCAAAGAAGCGACGGTAAGCTGTGTAGCTAACATTTTTATTATAATGTTACCTTTTTATTTGACTAGGAAAGACATATTGAGACCTAACATTGGCTAGGTCTCTTTTTCAAATGTGCCCTGCAATACAACCAAATATACACGTTACGTTAAGGTGGTTAGCTAGCGTTAGTAAGTTAGATTTGCCTCCCACATGATTTTGCTTCTTAGTTAGCAAACATTAACGTAAGTTATGCATTTGGCTGTTATTTGTTATATTAGCTACAGTAGCTAACTTTATTTTTGTGTGTGTGTAAGTCAGTTACTGTACAGGGGAATGAGTTTAACACAGCTAACGCGTTAGCCGAATTTACTCAACACAACGTTAACTGCGAATAGCTAACGTCGTTACCTGTGTGGTTGTTGATTTACAGTAACTAGCTATTAGTCTGTCATTATTCCAGGTAACCTTACCTACTGACTTTAAATAGTTAACATTAGCTATTGTAGTTACAAAGAAACAAGATGGCTAAAGACTTTAGTAAATTTAGCTAGGTACAGTAGTTGACTTAGCTAAGGTTAGTTGGATAGGATAATGATGAAGTCATCCGTTGATTGTTTCTTTTAATAGTATAACGTTAGTTAGCTAACGTTACCCTTTTGTAGAAATGGTTGACTACCGTTACAGTGGAGTAGCTAACGTTGGTCCAGGCAGGGCATTGCACTTTGACTAAACTCTACGGTGAAGGAAGTTTCAAATGAACTCCACCAACTTCTTCCCCGGTGGAGTTTAGTCAGCTAGTGATTGGTGTGAACTTGCTAACAGGTGGTGTAAAGTGACTGATGGCTGAATGTGTTTTATAGGGCGAGTGCATCCTGCAAACGTCAAAACTGTTGATTCCACAACATCTATTGTAAAGGTTGAATGGTTTGAGAAATCTGTATGCAGGGGAAAGGAGGTAAGTGGTTCAAGAGTGCCTTGTCTATGTTACAGAGAACAATTAACTTAAAGTGCTTTTAATCTTGACTGATGCATTTTTGGGACCATATCAACAGTGGACTAATGAACAAAATACTAACATGTTTCTTTGAGTGAAATATCCCCTTTTATACTAGTTTGAGTGACATGTAATACGTTTGGATTTATGTAAGCGCTATGCTATGTGCTGCAAGTTTTTATTTTTTTATAAAGAAACTGATGTTTGTTGACATACTGCTGCTATTCCTGTCTTTTAGCTCGAAATGAATGAATTATGGTCCCTGAATGAAGAGCTTTTTGAGCACATGAAATCCGCTACTACACCTGCTCCTCCAGAGAAGGTAAGCATACTCTAGGGGTGGGCCTAGGAACTTGAGGTTCAAAGTGTATTACATTTGAAAGTTGATGGTCCTAAAGTCAGGAACAATGTTGCTTACGTGTGTGATTTTATTTTCTCCAGAAATATGAAAGCCGTCTCCGTTCATCCAGGATCCCTGCTCCTTCCAATCGTAAGTGACTTGTCTTGAGAAGTTATTATGCTTAGTTAGAACAAGTTTTTTTTCTGGGGGGGGGGGGGTAGAAAATACTGTGAATTCAGCAAAAAATGAGTTTAGTTTATGAAAATCTGTTAATTTATGAAATCTGTTCAAGTATTCCCATGAATAAAAAAAGAGACGTGATTGTGTCTGTATGAAAGGTATGAAATTATTGTTCTTTTCAAATATCTTTTTGGGCTTAGTTGCGGACAATTTGCAGTGAACTAATTACTGTAATTATGTTCCGGCACCCCACCATTCGCCCTGACAAAAATCAGCCTGCGGCTGAATCTAGTTGCCTACCCCTGTTTTAGTGGTGTGTGTAAGATGGTTAATTATGGATATTTCCTTCATACGGTTCTGCTCAAGTGGGTCCTCCTGAGGAGACAGGTTTGCATGCAATGCATGTTCCTCTCTAAACAAATCATATGCTAAATCGCATTATGAGATGGAATCCCATATAGGGCTGTTTTCCTCAGTTATACCTTGATTTGAAGATACAATCACATATTGGCCTGTATCTTCAGGTGCATAATAACTCTTTAATCAATGGTGCACAATAAATTTACACACTTGGTGTTGAGTGGAACTGCCCTTGTAGTGGGACAGTACGTAATCTGTACATAAATAATTGATTAACTTTTTGGTATGTAATGGCTACCAATCATGTACAGAGAAGACCTATACCATACTGTTTACAACTAGAATTCCATTTTGTGACAATAGGTTCCAAAATATGTCTTTGTTCAATATTATATCAGCCTACTGTGGTTGACACTATATAGACATACACTGAGTATACAAAACATTAAGAACAGCTCTTTCCATGACAGACTTACCAGGTGAAAGCTATGATGCCTTATTGATGTCACCTGTTAAATCTACTTCAATCAGTGTAGAGGAAGGGGAGGAGAACAGTTAAAGAAGGATTTCTAAGCTTTGATATAATTTACACATGGATTGTACATGTGTGCAATTCGGAGGGTAAATGGGCAAGACAAAAGATTTAAGTGCCTTTGAACTGGGTATGGTAGTAGCTGCCAGGCGCACCAGTTTGTGTCAAGAACTGCAACACTGCTGGGTTTTTCAAGAATGGTCCACCACCCGAAGGGGTATCCAGCCAACTTGACACAACTGTGGGAAGCATTGGAGTCAACATGGGACAGCATCCCTGCGGAACGCTTTCAACACCTTGTAGAGTCCATGCCCCAATGAATTGAGGCTGTTCTGAGGGCAACAGGTGGGGTGCAACTCAATATTAGGAAGGTGTTCCTGATGTTTGGTATACTCCGTGTATTTGTACAGTAAAGTGACCCTAAGCAGTTTTGTTAAGGGTACTAGCACTCTTTCTAGTTCAATGCATTCCACAGAGGGCCGAGTGTCTGCGGGTTTTTACCTTTCAATTAAGACCTCGACAACCAGGTGAGGTTGTTTTAGGATCCTAATTGTTGCGAAAGCAGCAGCTACTCTTACATGTGTCCACATGAAATATGACTTAATACAGAACATTATTAGACAAGAACAGCTCAAGTACAGAACTACATACATTTAAAAATGGCACACATTGTCTACATATCCATACCTACACACTATCTAGGGGAGAGGCATTGTGCCATGAGGTATTTTGTTTAAAAAAAAAAGATATATATATTTTTAAACCAGGTTTGCTGTTCATTTGAGCAATATGAGATGGGAGTTCCATGCAATAATGGCTCTATATAATACTGTACGCTTTCTTGAATTTGTTCTGGATTTGGGGACTGAAAAGACCCCTGGTGGCATGTATGTGTGTCAGAGCTGTGTATAAGTTCACTGTAAACAATTTTGAATTTTCCACATGTTTCTTATATAAAGAAGTGATGCAGTCACACTCCTCAACTCTTAACCAAGGGAGACTGGCCTGCATAGTATTTATATTAGCCTTCTGATTACAATGAAGAGCAAGACGTGCCACTCTGTTCTGGGCTAGCTGCAGCTTAACTAGGTATTTTCTTTTCACCACATGACTGGACAATAATCGAGATAAGACAACTAGAGCCTGCAGGACTTGCTTTTTGAAGTGTGGTGTCAAAGTCGAGCATCTCTTTCTTATGAACAGACCTCTCCACATCTTTACAACCATTGAATGTATATATTTTGACCGTGACAGTTTAAAATCTAAGGTAACACAAACTCAATTTGTTCAACAGAGGGGAGATCCTTACTAGAGGAATTAGTGACCTTAATTCATCAATCAAGTACAAGGGTGGATCGAAAATTCGCGGACACTTGGCTCTCCATGGAATGAGTTTGACCATGGCGTATGGCATGCCTGATTCGTCCAGCTAAAATTGAACACATTGAGAAGTAGTAGTGGAAAAGAAACTGGCCAGCTGTTTACTAGGCCTACATTGAAATCATGATATTTATATGGTTTAGTGTCTAGTGCAGTGGTGGAAAAAGTACCCAATCGTCATACTTGAGTAAAAGTAAAGATACCGTAACTTCTTATGGCTGCAGGGGCAGTATTGAGTAGCTTGGATGAAAGGTGCCCAGTGTAAACTGCCTGCTCCTCAGTCCCAGTTGCTAATATATGCATATTATTATTAGTATTGGATAGAAAACACTCTGAAGTTTCTAAAACTGTTTGAATGATGTCTGTGAGTATAACAAAACTCATATGGCAGGCAAAAACCTGAGAAAAAAATCCAAACAGGAAGTGGGAAATCTGAGGTTTTCTAGGTTTTCAACTCATCACCTATCGAATACACCGTGGGAAATGGGTCAGTTTGCACTTCCTACGGCTTCCACTAGATGTCAACAGTCTTTAGAACCTTGTCTGATGCTTCTACTGTGAAGTGGGGCCGAAGGAGACGGGAATGAGTAAGGTCTGCCATGAGCTGACCATGCGCGTTCACATGAGGGAGCTCTGTTCCATCGCACTTCTGGAGACAATGGAATTCTCCGTTTGGAACATTATTGAAGATTTATGTTAAAAATATCCTAAAGATTGATTCAATACATCGTTTGACATGTTTCTACTGACTGTTACAGAACTTTTTGACATTTCGTCTGCTTTTAGTGAACACGCTTCGTGACTTTGGATTTGTTTACCAAACACGCTAACAAAAATAGCTATTTGAACATAAATGATGGACATTACCGAACAAAACTAACATTTCTTGTGGGAGTCCTGGGAGTGCATTCCGACGAAGATCAGCAAAGGTAAGTGAAGATTTATAATGCTATTTATGACTTTTGTTGACTCCACAATTTGGCGGGTAACTGTATGGCTTCCTTTTGTTGCTGAACGCTGTTCTCAGATTATTGAATATTGTGCTTTTGCCGTAAAGCTTTTTTGGAATCTGACACAGTGGTTGCATTAAGAACAAGTTTATCTTTAATTCTATGTAAAACATGTGTCTTTCATCAAAGTTTATGATGAGTATTGTATTGTGTATTGTATTGTATTGTGTAACATGAAGTCCTATGAGTGTCATCTGATGAAGATCATCAAAGGTTAGTGATTCATTTTATCTCTATTTCTGCTTTTTGTGACTCCTGTCTTTGGCTGGGAAAATGGCTGTGATTTTGCGGTGACCTAACATAATCGTTTGTGGTGCTTTCGCTGTAAAGCCTTTTTGAAATCGGACACTGGTGGGATTAACAAGAAGTGTATCTTTTTAAAATGGTGTGAAATACTTGTATGCTTGAGGAATTTTAATTATGAGATTTCTGTTTGAATTTGGCGCCCTGCACTTTCACTGGCTGTTGTCATATCGATCCCGTTAACGGGATTGCAGCCATAAGGAGTTTTAAAGTACTTTACACTACTGGCCTAGTACTCTGGACGGTTCTGACTTAGAATATGTGGACAACTACAAATACCTAGGTGTCTGGTTAGACTGTAAACTCTCCTTCCAGACTCACATCAAACATCTCCAATCCAAAGTTAAATCTAGAATTGGCTTCCTATTTCGCAACAAAGCATCCTTCACTCATGCTGCCAAACATACCCTAGTAAAACTGACCATCCTACCGATCCTCGACTTCGGCGATGTCATTTACAAAATAGCCTCCAATACCCTACTCAATAAATTGGATGCAGTCTATCACAGTGCCAACCGTTTTGTCACCAAAGCACCATATACTACCCACCACTGCGACCTGTACGCTCTCGTTGGCTGGCCCTCGCTTCATACTCGTCGCCAAACCCACTGGCTTCAGGTCTATATCTCTCTGGTCACCCCCAAAACCAATTCTTCCTTTGGCCGCCTCTCCTTCCAGTTCTCTGCTGCCAATGACTGGAACGAACTACAAAAATCTCTGAAACTGGAAACACTTATCTCCCTCACTAGCTTTAAGCACCAGCTGTCAGAGCAGCTCACAGATTACTGCACCTGTACATAGCCCATCTATAATTTAGCCCAAACAACTACCTCTCCCCCTACTGTATTTATTTATTTATTTATTTTGCTCCTTTCCACCCCATTATTTCTATCTCTACTTTGCACATTCTTCCACTGCAAATCTACGATTCCAGTGTTTTTTACTTGCTATATTGTATTTACTTCGCCACCATGGCCTTTTTTTTGCCTTTACCTCCCTTATCTCACCTCATTTGCTCACATTGTATATAGACTTATTTTTCTACTGTATTATTGACTGTATGTTTGTTTTACTACATGTGTAACTCAGTGTTATATGTGTTGAACTGCTTTGCTTTATCTTGGCCAGATCGCAATTGTAAATGAGAACTTGTTCTCAACTTGCCTACCTGGTTAAATAAAGGTGAAATAAAAAAAATCAGGATGATGAACAAGAGTTATTAATCATACCAAGACTACTTAATTCAACTGTAGTGGTTAAGGTGTTAGGCTAACTGTACTCTTCTACTCAGTTCCACTTCCTAGAAAGTCCATACGGCAGACATGCTTGTTCCGGGCCCCTGCTCCAGTCTCTGAACCTGCTAAGACTAAACAAGATTTCCTGTCTTCAGAGTATCCAACCTCTGTCCTCAAAGCTTCTGGTGGGGGTTGCTTCTCATTTTGTGCTTTCTGATTTCTTGCCTATCCCTTATATGCTGCCCCCAGATCTGTTTGTGCTCTTGCCAACTCCATTGCTGTCATTGTCGAGTGACAGGGAGTTGGCATGACACAAACCGACTCGTGCTCAGGCTATGTTTCTTACTTTCATTCAAATAATGAATTCCATTACCCTCAATTTTTTCCCCCTCTGTCTTCTTGATATTCAACATGCTTCATTTTCCAGGTGTGCCCAACCGAGAGGGGAAGAGGAACGATCAGAGACAGACTGTTGTCCTGCCACCAGTCAACGAGACCAAGAGTGTCTTAGTCACCTCAAGTGAGCTTTAGGAACTTTGAGTCACACATCACTGTTTATCGCTCTGGACATGTATTCATAAATAGTTTTAGAGGAGTGCTGATCTACGATTAGTTTTGCCTTATAGATCACAATTAAATGGACATTAAATGGACTGGGGGACATGATTCTAGACTCTGAGATGCCCCGCTATTTTCGTGAGCATCATTCATCACATTTGATATCTTCTCTCTTTCAGACAAACGGAGATCCGTGGTACCCACAGACATGAGCAAACCAGTGAACAAAAGATTGTCCCATGCAGTCAAGAGTTCTGACATGGTGCCCAAGAAGGGAAAGGTATGAGACATTGTATAATGTTTACATGGTACTATTGTCCTGTGGAAATTAGCTTTCGTGAAGATGCAGACCCAGTAGGTCTATAGCTAACTTACCGTCAATTCCTGCAATTCATTTCTATTAGAGATGCACCGGCATTACATTTTTTAACGATATCCGAAATTTTTCTTGCCAAAAAACAGATAACAAGAAATTAGCGGCTTTTTTAAGCATTCTAGTACCGTTAAATAGTTAACACACACGCACATGGACACAGAGGTCTAAAGCACTGCATCTCAGTGCAAGAGGCGTCACTACAGTCCCTGGTTCGAATCCAGGCTGTATCACATCCGGCCGTGATTGGGAGTCCCATAGGGCGGCTCACAATTGGCCCAGCGTCCTCCGTAAATAAGAAATTGTTATTAACTGACTTGCCTAGTTAAATAAAGGTTACACACACACCACACTGACCAAAAAGTTATTTTGTTGGCATTTACATATGTCCCCATTACCAGTAAAGCATCATCAAGACCTATTTCTTTCACATACTTGCTGTGCTGTTTCATTCTCACATTCTCAACCAACAATGTTTTGTCCAGAATATGACGGCACATCACATACTAATTTAACACGTTCATACATTTTTTTACGTGGTTATTACACATTGATTACACATTTCATGTCACATCATTCATCGATACGTATGCTATGATGCTGGTAAAGTTGTCTCGCGCACCATCAGTGCTAGTCAAAAAAAGAAAGCTAGCTAGCTCATGGATGCAAACAATGTTCTTCCTCAAACATAGCAAAACGACAATCTGTTTCAGTAGCGATAGTTAGCTAGCTAACTATCTAGCTAGGTATCATCTAAAATAACCCTAATTTATAAGATTTCTTATTTGATTAATGGTGGTCAAACCCATCTATGTGAAGCTACCCACAATAAGAATTAGCCACAATGTGGACTTTGCGGTTAGCCTTCAAAATAAAAGTATGTCAGAGACAGTGATGCAAATGAATACAAATAGTATAATTATGCCATAATTGAATAGATCGTGCTAAACGAGGTTGGAATGTTGTATAAAATCAGCAAAAGACACATTGTTAATTTGACAAATCTGAAATCACGCTGGTTGTATTATACTTTGGATTTGCATTGGGGGCATACTTATTTCACTGTACAGCCTTACCTATGGATTGTGGATCAATGACATTTAAAAAAATATATATGTATTTAACGAGGCCAGTCAGTTAAGCACTAATTCTTATTTACAATGACGGCCTAGGAACAGTGGGTTAACTGCCTTTTTCAGGGGCAGCACGACAGTTCTTTACCTTGTCAGCTCGTGGATTCGATCTAGCAACCATTCGGTTACTGGCACAACGCTTTAACCACTAGACTACCTGCCGCCCACTGGGGTATTATACTTTTGAATTGCATTGGGGGCATTCTTATTTCACTGTACATCCTTACCTATGGATTGTGTAATAATGACCTGGGGTATCAGTCTACTCCGTGACACCCAGAGAACAGTAGCGTCGTAGCTCTTATTGCGGGACTCTGAAACAACTGTGAATGGAGCCACATTTATTGTCAACCTTTGTGTATTGAACACTATTCCAGAGGAAAAACAATACTGTGTGGATGTTTTGGAGCCTGATAACTCAGAGGAGTACGTTGGGAAAAAATATATTGGGTATGGACTAGACTGATACCTCATTTCATTGATCCCCAATCCTTAGGTAAAGCTGTACAGTGCAATATGAATGTCAATACACACAATAGGCTGACTGGGGAGGTGATTTCACACAGTCACAGTCTCGCGATAAGAGCTACAACGCTAATATTTGTGTAAACTCTTCACATTAGTGTTCTGTGGGTGTCACTGAGTAGACTGATACCCCATTTCATTGCTTCACATTCAAACCTTGTTTAACATTATCTAGTCTAAATATGGCATGATTCCACCAATTGTAACCTTCTGCATCACTTTCAAATAGGTACTTTTTTATTTTGAAGACAAACCGCAAACGAAACTATTGTGCCTAATCCTTATTGTGGCTAGCTATACAACACGGTCTGGTTGAGCCTCACTAGCCAGGTGAAGCTAGCTGGCTGCTTATAACGTTAGCTTTGGGCAATCGGGTTAAGTAGCTGGCTAGCTATATATTTTCATGAACTGAAGTTCAATTTCAATAGGCAGACAAGTGGCTACCTAGCTAATACTTACTCACAAGGATTCCTAAATCATTGCTAAGAATAATGAAAATGACTGCAGTTTCTACTGGTCATTGTTTTCAGGCTGGTTGTATTGGTGCTAGCTAGGTACCGAGCTAAAGCTAGCTAGCTACCCCAGAAGTTGCAGTCGAGCAAATAATGCTTTATTACCAACACAGTGTTGTAAACACATCATTCGTGGCCGGTATTTGCTTGTTTGCAGGCTTTGTACAGCTTTGACAGTGCTACTGATAGTAGTGGTGGCGCTTGGCTTGCACGTGCCAATTCAGAACACACAACATTCAATAATAGAACTGTGTTATTTGACGTGTATATTTTTTGACACGCAAAGACCCAAACGGCGTTCCATATGGTGTGAAGCTAATAGCAGTGACGCTATTACTGTGTAACTCCAGTAGGAAAACATCTGGAAAAATAGCACACTTGGTAGTCTAATCAATTTTTATTTGTCACACACATGGTTAGTAGATGTTAATGCGAGTGTAGCGAAATGCTTGTCCTTCTAGTTCCGACAGTGCAGTAATATCTAACAGGTAATCTAACAATCCCCAACAACTGCCTAATACACACAAATCTAAAGGGGTGAATGAAAATATGTATATGGATGGCCGAGCGGCATAGGCAAGGTGCAATAGATGGTATATAATACAGTATATACATGTGATATGAGTCAATGCAGTTGCATTACCAGGCGGTGATACAGCCTGACAGGATGCTCTCGATTGTGCATCTATAAAAGTTTCAGGGTTCTGGGTGACAAGCCAAATTTCTTCAGCCTTCAGAGGTTGAAGAGGTGCTGTTGCGCCTTCTTCACCACACTGTGTGTGTGGGTGGACCATTTCAATTTGTCTGTGATGTGTATGCTGAGGAACTTAACTTTCCACCTTCTCCCCATGCTTTTCTTTCAATGTGGATGGGGGGTGCTCGCTCTGCGTTTTCCTGAAGTCCGTGATCATCTCCTTTTAATTTTTTTGATGTTGAGCGAGAGGTTGTTTTCCTGACACCACACTCACCACCTCCCTCCTCCTAGTGTGTACCGGTGCTCGACCAGTCGCGAAAGCCAATATCACTCATGACCGAGAACGGTTGATTGTCAAGGGCAATGAATTCCATTATCTTGGTTAATGGATTTCGCCTTTGAGTTGTCTCGCTTAAATGTTCTTACTCTTTCAAATGACTGCTCGACTTGTTGGCTGCTCGATGCACACATCAGACATTGTGGGCTAGGTTAGGAAAGCTGTGTTGCGCAAAATTTTACGTGGTGTCATTACGTCATATGCCTACATTAAATAGGTATGCACGTCAGCTTTGACATCAGTTTTCCACATCGGTTTTAAACTAGTGAAAGCATTTACTAAAATATTTTTAAATACTACAGACACACCAGTTTATCACTTTTCTTAAACATGTAGTTCTGCTTCCTGTAGTTTGGAGACACAAACCGACCGAACAAGCAGTTTTACCAGATGATTGAAGACTTCAGAGAGACCTTGGAAGTATTTCCTTTATCTCCATCGGATACGGTAAGATGAAGAACAGGTGTTGAAATGTGGAAGGTCATTTATAATTATTGCTTATATTAGAGAATGTATCTTAAATTATTATTTTTGGTCAACAGGTTGAAGCTCATAGAATTTGTGTGTGTGTTCGCAAGCGTCCTCTCAACAATAAAGGTATGCTTAATTGTCTGAAATAAGTACGTTTTAACTCACTCCTTGTATCATCACGCTGCATCTTTGGTCCATTCTAATGTTGAGTTTCTATGTGTGATTGTCTTAGAGGTGACCAAGAAAGAAATTGATGTGGTGACTATCCCTGGTAATGGAACGCTGCTTGTTCATGAACCCAAGCAGAAAGTGGACCTGACCAAATACCTGGACAACCAGGTCTTCCATTTTGACTACTCCTTTGACGAGTCATCCACCAATGACTTAGTGTACAGGTATTAATTTGTTTTCTAAACAATATTATGTTCAGTTTATTTTACAATTATTTGCCGATTTCAAAACGTTCTGTTCAAATACCGTTTGCATGTATGTTCTCGTTATGAAGTTTTTTGGGTGTATCAACATTACTTGTTTTTGCAAGACAATCACATACTTGTATTTCTTAATGATAGGTTTACCGCCAAGCCTCTTGTCCAGACCATCTTCGACGGAGGAATGGCAACTTGTTTTGCTTACGGCCAAACTGGAAGTGGTAAAACTCACGTAAGTCTTTCCCTTTACCTGTCAGGTTGACACTAGCAATTTTTTCTCATGTAAAATTTGTGCCCATCTTTTACCCTATTCAGACAATGGGAGGAGACTTTTCAGGGAAGAGCCAGAACAGTTCCAAAGGGATCTATGCCTTGGCAGGTAAATGATTGACTACTTTCTATCAGCATCAACATTACAATATTGGCTTAGTTATCCTTTTTGATTGTTTTCTGGAAATATTTTGATAGATATTTCTGAGGTCACTACTAAAGAATAGATCTTTCCACTTCACATTTTAGATGTTTTTTTTGTGTACGTAAATGTTATACATGACCTTTACTTAGGCCATACTTCCATGATGTCTTTCAGTGTCTTGTAACTCCTTGTTCCTCTTACTTGTTGTTTAGCTCAGGATGTGTTCACCCTTCTGAAGCAGAGGAGATATTCCAGTCAGGACCTGTGCCCCTATGTGACCTTTTTTGAGATCTACAATGGCAAGGTGAGAAGGAAGCGCTCGTAGTACTCCTCAAGCAGCTTGGGGATTTGGTTTTGTTGTTGGTGGAGAATCCATCATAATTGGAACAAATGTTTAGACTCATTTTAGATATGACTAAGGCTGTGTCCCAAATGGCAACCCATATAGTGAACTACTTTTGACCAGAGCACTACTAACACACTTGGCTTCCCATATGCAGGTGTTTGATCTGCTGAACAAGAAGGCCAAGCTGCGAGTGCTAGAGGATGAGAAACAACAGGTCCAGGTGGTCGGCCTGCAGGAGATGTACGTGTCGTGTGCGGAAGACGTCATCAAGATGATTGAGATGGGCAGTGCATGCAGGTACATATGTTTTGACTCCACCCGGAGTATGTTCAGTGAGGTGAAACATTCAAAATGTTAGATATACATGGAATGAATAGAGCTGACAGGATTCCCTATTCTTCTTGACGCACAATCATATCTTGTCAACACTACACATTTCCACCTGAATGTTCTGGAACATTGCGCCCTCCTGAACAGACCCCTGGTTTTCCCTCGCTCTGTCTAGCATGTGTGTTGTCTTCCGTTCCTGTTTTGTATTTTGACAAATATGAATATCTCATCTAACTTTAGCATACTAAAGCCCTATAGAGTCCTTCAGGATGCAACTTATTTTAATGTGTTAGCAACTAAAGTAAGTGTGTAGTGATTTATTTGTGACGATGATTTGCTGCATCTTTCTCAGGACGTCCGGCCAGACGTCCGCCAACGCCAACTCGTCTCGCTCCCACGCCATCCTGCAGGTGATCCTGCGGAGGAGAAACCAGCTGCACGGGAAGTTCTCCCTGGTGGACCTGGCGGGGAACGAGAGGGGCACAGACGTCAGCAGCAACGACAGACAGACCCTGGTAGAGACGGCCGAGATCAACCGCAGCCTGCTGGCTCTGAAGGTGAATACATCTACTGTCTACTACTACAACTACTAGCCCACTGTTCTTCTATTTTTCACTCTTTAGAAATCCTTTTACCTGATGTATTCATTTGTGTACACACCGTAGCAAAATGTTTTGCATCAGAAAATGGGAGCAGGTGTTTCTAATTGGACATGTTCAGTTAGTCCCTCTGTTGCAGTCTGTTTTCTTCTGTTTTGTGCCTAGTGAATATGACCATGATCATATAGCAGGTATGAACCACATGCATACCACCTGTATATACAGCAAAAGCCCTCATAAATGTGTAGGCAATGTCAAGATTATCAATGTAACAATATCTTGTGACTTCAAAATAAAATTATTATTTGAGAATATACACTGAGCAGCTTATTCTGCAGGGGGTTTCTTTCTAAATGTAACTAAGTTTAGAGCTGTGAGCTGCAGCTCCTCACTCATTCTAAGCCAGGGGTTTCCAAGCTTTTTGGGCCCGCGACCCCATTTTATTTATATATATATCTCAATCAATCAATGAATGTATAATAATAAATAAAGTAATCAATGTTTACTTTTTTAAATTGGTGCTATTATTCTATTACAAATCAGTCTGACAGTACTTTTGACAGTATTTCAATCTGAAGGAGGTATGGTTTGAAGTGACTGAAATGCATCAGAAAGGTATTGGGATCGTCAGGCAATAATGTGTAGAAAAGATTTTTTTTTTTTTTTTTTTTTTACCCTGTCTGATTTAGTGCCTGGTCTTGTCCACTCTGTTCTCATGAATCCTTTGGCTTGTGGGCATTGTGGAAGGAAAAAGCAGACTTCTACGTGTTCCTGAGAGTCGTGTCTTTCAGTGGTGGGGGTCATAATACTTTGTAGTTTAAGCTGTTCAAAGGATAGAGCCACATTTTGTAGGAAGAAAATCACTGTTTATTACAACCGCATCTAGTGGCTACCAGAGGTTACTGACGTAACCCTGGTTCTATGGACAAAGCTTTATTTTTTTTAAATTTCCGTTTCTCTTGTGGGGGGTCGCGACCCCTAGTTTGCAAAATGCTGGTTTAAACCCTACTTTCTCCCTCTCCCTGTAGGAATGTATTCGCTCCTTGGGGATGGACAGCCACCACATACCCTTCAGGATGAGCAAGCTGACACAGGTGCTCCGAGACTCCTTCATCGGAGAGAACTCCAGGACATGCATGGTAAGGCTTAACTCCTCCTCTCTGGGCTTTAGTTTTAGAGGCACAATCTGAAAAATGGCTTATTATTAGCTACTAATGGTTATGGGGAGCAGGTAGCTGACTAGTGGTGTTTATTCACAGCAGTCTGATTTGGGGGTACAAGCTATTGGCCAGTCTTACACTTTTTGCCATGATGCTCCTATACTGTCCACATCTAAGTGATGGGAACAGGCCGTGGCTGGGGTCCCTGATGATCTTTTTGCCCCCCCCCCCCATGGCGTTGCAGGTGTCCTGGAGGGTAGGCAGTGTGCACCCAAGGGTGCGTTCGGTTGAGCATACTATCCTCTGTAGCACCTTGCAGTCCGCGCCGGTGGAGTTGCCGTACCAGTGTGATGCAGCCCGACAGTATGCTCTCGATGGTGCTCCTGTAGAACACTGCGAGGGCCCATGGAGACAGGCCACATTTTTCCCCCCAGCATCCTGAGATTGACGAGTCTTGCCTTCACCACGGTGTCTGTGTGGTTTGACCATTTCAGCTCCTCGGAGATGTCAAGTTCCTCGGCGTACACATTTTTGATAGTCTCCATGGTGGCTCCATTGATGAGGAAGGGGGCGTGCCTAGCCTTGTTTCTCTTGTCCACAATCGACTCCTGTTTGTTTTTCTGATGTTGAGTAGATATTGTTTACCTGGCACCACGCCGTCAGAGTACTCACATCCTCCCTGTAGGCAGTGTTGTCGCTGTTGGTAATCAGGCCTACTACTGTCGGGTCGTCAGCTAATTTTTTTTTTTTTTTTTATAAATTTTATCCCATTTTCTCCCCAATGTTCGTGGTATCCAATCGCTAGTAATTACTATCTTGTCTCATCGCTACAACTCCCGTACGGGCTCGGGAGAGACGAAGGTTGAAAGCCATGCGTCCTCCGAAGCACAACCCAACCAAGCCGCACTGCTTCTTAACACAGCGCGCCTCTAACCCGGAAGCCAGCCGCACCAATGTGTCGGAGGAAACACTGTGTACCTGGCCCCCTTGGTTAGCGCGCACTGCGCCCGGCCCGCCACAGGAGTCGCTGGAGCGCGATGAGACAAGGATATCCCTACCGGCCAAACCCTCCCTAACCCGGACGACGCTATGCCAATTGTGCGTCGCCCCACGGACCTCCCGGTCGCGGCCGGCTGCGACAGAGCCTGGGCGCGAACCCAGAGACTCTGGTGGCGCAGTTAGCACTGCGATGCAGTGCCCTAGACCACTGCGCCACCCGGGAGGCCGTCGTCAGCTAACTTGATGGAGTTGGAACTGTGTGAGGCCACTCAGTCGTGGGTGTACAGGAGGGGACTAAGGTTGCACCTTGTGGGACCCCCGTGTTAAGGATCAGTGTCGAAGAGAGAATGTTGACTACCTTCACCACCTGGGAGTGGCACGTCAGGAAGTCCAGGACCCAGTTGCATAGGGAGGAGTTCTGTCTCAGGGCTGTGAGCTTTGTGGGAAACTTAAGAGGGCACTATGGTATTGAATGCCGAGCTGTAGTCGATGAACAGAATCCTCACATATTCATTCCTTTTGTCCAGGTGGGTTAGGGCCGTGTGCAGTGCAATGGCATTTGCATTGTCAGTGAATCTGTCGGGTGGTTGGCGAATTGGGGAGGGAAGAGGTGACGTGGTCTTAACTAGCCTCTTGAAGCACTTCATGATGGAAGTGAGTGCTACGGGTCGCTAGTCATTCAGTTACTTTCCCTTTCTTGGGCACGGGGATGATAGTGGACATCTTGAAGCAGGTGGGGATAGCGGCCTGAGTTAGAGAGATTGAAAATGTCCAAAAACACAACAGCCAGCTAGTCTGTAAATGCTCTGAGGGTGCGGATAGGGATGCTGCCTGTGCTGGCAGCTTTGCGAGGGTTAACACGTTTGAATGACTTAGACATCCTCTGTGAAGCCCGTAAATATGTAGCCCTCGTTGTCCTCAGGCACTCTCCTTGTCGTCTTAGTCATCATTGTGCTCAAAGCGTGGGGAAAAGAGTGTCTAGCTCATCCGGTAGGGTGGCGTTGGTGTCCGTGACGTGGCTGGCATTCTTTTTGTAATCTGTGATCGTTAGGAGCCCCTGCCACATACGACTCGTGTCCGACCCGCTGAATTGCTCTTCCACTTTGTTCCTGTAACTTAATATCGGCTGTAATGTTTTCTTATGTTCCAGATTGCTATGGTGTCTCCTGGAATGGCCTCATGCGATTACACTCTCAACACACTACGCTATGCAGACAGGTACACTCAAACCCATGAATGGATAGTAAGTATCTTGTTATTGATTTTCAGTGGTAAATGTTTCTTATGTATTTTGGTCCTTGTCATAGAGCAAAGGAACTGAATGGGACATCCAGGGTGAATGATGCTGATCTTCCCAAGAAGATTGATGAGATGGAAGTGGAGAACAGCTCCTCAGAGGAGGTGAGATCAAAATACCTTGGCTGTGATAAAATAGTACTTTTTGGTCCACCAGCCACTGGCAGGTAGTTTAAAACATCGACTCACCACTCAATAAAATGCAACTAAAATGACACCTACAAAACACAAACGGACGAGGATGCTTTGTAATGTTTCTAAAACAAATGTATTACTACTAAGAAGTAATGTTGTATATTGTTTTCATTTCATATTTTTTGTGATGTGACTCTTAACCAAAATATCAAAGATGAGACAACTGTTCACCTGCTCCTTTAAGGTTGGGAGGTTACCATGGTTAGACATGTTTGTGCCTGTGAGATTGTCTGATTAGGAGCAGCGTTGTCTTCTCTTCCCTAGCAGTTGAAAAACAACCTCGCTTGTGAACGAAACTATTTTAAATAGCCAGGAAACACAATACAAAGTCTCAGTTCAGTAGACTTTCATTTCAAGTAAGTTTTCAGCTTTTATGCCTCTGCGCAGCTCTAAACATGCTCACGGCCCCCAGGCAGTGTTGCAGTGCGAGGTGGGATAGGCTATAGGATTCGTATTTTGGCTTTGTGCGATTTTATTTGATCAGCTATGACACACAACTGCAGATATACTTTGAATACAGCTACTGCAGCATTTATTTGACTATAAATGTGATGTTGTTTTTATTCACAAAAGCGAGTGAAGTGCTCACACAGTGGAGCCCTGACCACCTTACCCACCAATGCCAAATTTTACCTGCATTTTGCAGTGGCGTTTGTTAATTTTAGACCCTGACTAGGAAGTGGGGTGCCATTTCAGATACATCCTATTAAGTTGCTTGTCACAAGAAAATGTACTTTTTAAAGAGATGATACTAGATACTTCCTGGTCTTTAGTCTGACATAGTATCAAGTGGACATTAGTGATGTGTTCAAGAATATTAACTCGCAGTCTTGTTTGCAGGACTCCATTGTGCCCATGACCGACATGTATGAGGCCATCTCCCAGGTGTCTGAGCTGGAGGAGTTAGTGCATGAGGAGTTGACGGTATACCTGTCTTTTTTCTCACCTCGTCTTAAAGGGAAATTACACAATTGTTCTACTTCATATTCATCATCTCTAGCACCACCCCAACATCAATGTATGTGAAAATGGTGCATTTCTATGTTTGTAGTAAAAAAAGAGATGTTTTTCCAATGTCATCACTGGTGTGCATCGTGATTTTAACCAATGGAGAGTAAGTATTGCCTACTAAATGGTTGTCATTGGAAACGCTTATCTTTTTTTGACAAAAAAAGCAATGCGCCATTTTCACATTGTGCTGCAGATGAATATGAAGTTGAGAATGTGAAATTTCCATTTTGTATTTATTAGGGATCCCCATTAGCTACTGCCAAGGCAGCAGCTACTCTTCCTGGGGTCCAAACATATTAAACCACTTACATTACATATAAAACAAAAGCTAAAATAGTACATCATACAACATTAAACCACTACATATCTACAATACAAAATGTTTAATGCAACAATATCACAATGCATGCGTCTGTACCTTTTTGTGTGTGTCTCTTCACAGTCCCCCGTTGTTGTGGGGTATGCATGGGTGTCTGAGTTGTGTGCTAGTAGTTTAAACAGACAGCTCGGTACATTCAGCTTGTCAACACCTCTTACAAAAACAAGTCGTGATGAAGTCAATCTCTCTTCCACTTTGAGCCATGCGAGATTGACATGCATGCCATTAATGTTAACTCTGCGTGAACTTTTAAGGGCCAGCCGTGCTGCCCTGTTCTGAGCCAACTGCAATTTTCCCAAGTCCCTCTTTGTGGCACCTGACCACACGACTGAACAGTAGTCCAGGTGCTACAAAACTAGGGCCTGTAGGACCTGCCTTGTTGATAGCGTTGTTAAGAAGGCACAGCAGCTCTTTATTATGGACAGACTTCTTCCCATCTTAGTTACTGTTGTATCAATATGTTTTGACCAGGACAGTTTACAATCCAGGGTTACTCCAAGCAGTGTAGTCAACTCAACTTGCTCAATTTCCACATGATTCAATACAAGATTTTTAGTTTGGAAATATTTAGGACTAATTTATTCCTTGCTAACCATTCTGAAACTAACTGCAGGTCTTTAAGTGTTGCAGTCATTTCAGTCGCTGTAGTAGCTGACGCGTTTAGTGTTGAGTCATCCGCATACATAGATACACTGGCTTTACTTAAAGCATGTCGTTAGTAAAGATTGGAACATTAAGAGGCCTAAACAGCTACCCTGGAGAATTCCTGATTATGTTTGAGAGGCTTCCATTAAAGAACACCCTCTGTGTTCTGTTAGACAAGTAACTCTTTATCCACATTATAGCAGGGGGTGTAAAGCCATAACACACATGTTTTTCCAGCAGCAGACTATGATCGATAATGTCAAAAGCTGCACTGAAGCCAATCAGTCATTTGTGTAAGTGCTGTGCTTGTTGCGTGTCCTTCCCTATAAGTGTGCTGAAAGTCTGTCAATTTGTTTACTGTGAAATAGCATTATATCTGGTCAAACACCATTTTTCCCAGAAGTTTACTAAGTGTTAGTAACAGGCTGATTGGTTGGCTATTTGAGCCAGTAAAGGGGGCTTTACTATTCTTGGGTAGGGGAATGACCGTTGCTTCCCTCCAGGCCTGCGGGCAAACACTTTGTAGTAGGCTTAAATTGAAGATGTGGCAATATCATCCTCTATTATCCTCAGTCATTTTTCATCCAGTGGGTTTTGTGACCAATGAGCCATTTGATTCAATGAATGATGGAATGGAGTTTGCCTTTTTTCCCCAAAATGTCTTTCTAAGGTGCTCCAAAGATTTTTACTATCATTCTTCTATATAATTTATTTTCGCTTCATAGTATAGTTTTTATTTAGTCACATGATTTCTTAATTTGCAGTACGTTTGCCAATCAGTTGGGCTGCCAGAGTTATTTGCCATACCTTTTGCCTCATCCCTCTCAACCATACAATTTTTTAAATTCCTCATCAATCCAAGGGGATTTAACAGTTTCAGTCATTTTCTTAATGGGTGCGTGCTTATTAGTAACTGGAATAAGCAATTTCATAAATGTCAAGTTCAGCGTCTGGTTGCTTCTCATTACACACCACAGACCAGCAAATATTCTTTACATCTACATATGAATCACGACAAAACTTATTGTATGACCTCTTATACGCTACATTAGGCCCAACCTTTGGAACTTTGGTTTTCCTAGATATGGCTACTATGTTGTGATCACTACATCCATGGATTTGGATACTGCTTTAAAGCTAATTTCTGCAGCATTAGTAAAGATGTGATCAATACATGTTGATGATTTCATTCCTGTGCTGTTTTTAAATACCCTGTTAGGTTGACTGACAACCTGAACCAGGTTGCAGGCACTGGTTACAGTTTGAAGTTTTTTCTTGAGTGGGCAGCTTTTAAACATTCTGAACCTGTAACTGCACCAATTTTGGCTTAGATTGAAATATAATCAAAGATTTGACACATCAAATGACTTTGTATTGCATGAGTAAGTTCCATATGTCTTTTTTCTTATGTGTTGTCCAGAGGGCCAGTGATTTTCTCAAGCCAATGGAGATGCCATCATATGACATTGAGGCTGGGGTGACAGATATTGTGGACTATGCAAGAAAATTACTGGGTATGTGAATGTGTTGAGTAACCAGTTACTTTTCTAGTTCCATTTGCCTAACCTGATATCTAAAGCCAATGTTGATCCCAAGTGTGCCCTCTAGATGTTCTAACTTTGTGGCCTTGGTTTACTCTTGACAGACACAGTCCTGGCATTGCAATATGCCATCGATGGCGAGCGACTGGCAAGGATGACCCCCAATTCAGGTTATTGCTGAGAGGGACAGCCACTCGACTTGTTCACTTGGAAATATGGTGCTATTAAAAGTACCATTGAGTTGTGAATGTTTTATCATGCAGTTACTATTGTGCAAGGGTTCAATTGGACATAAATTCATTTCTGCTAACTTTAATTAATAGCAAAAGAAATAAAACATTACCTCTAACATTTAAAGCCTCTCACTACATACCATAGATGTCCATGAAAGAATGTTAACAATTCATGTTTTCAATGTATTTGTATACAAAATGGAATTTTGTCCTGTTTTTAAAATGATTTGATTAAAGTTTTTTTTATGAATTCTATTGATATGTCATCCTTAAGGTAATGTTATTTTGTTGCATTTACCAACCAACCATTTGCCTGATGCTTGTGTTCTAATGTTTATTTTGTTAAAGTATTTTAAATGTTTCCCTGTGTTTGTACACATGCTTACCCCCGAGCTGCATTCTAGCCCCATGACATCAAGAGGCAGCTGGAGGATGACCCATGCACCTCTGCCTAGCACTCAGTGCGGGGGCTTTTCGCCCCTTTTCTCCTTCTTGACCCCAAACCTCCACTATACACAAGTCCATCTTGTGTATACACACACCCTGCAAGCAAAAGTTGATACATGACAAATCAAAGCCCTAATAAACAGCTCACACTGAACAATTTTCCCCAAAGGATAAAAATAAACAAATTCTGCCTGCAACTGGGTGGCCCTACTGCATGGTGTGAGGCCTTGTAGTCAGCACAACTGTTTCCTATGAGCACAACCCCAGCCCCCATCTCACTGGGTGGTATTCTCCTCCCTTCTCCCAACCAACCCTCCCCCAACCAGCAGTCTGTCTGCTCATTTTCACAGGCAAGCGCAATGCGAAACACTTTCCAATGGCCTTGTATACCACAAACGTAAACTTTTTTCTTTGAACTCGGCATCTCAATAATGGTTAACAAGAGCACGTCGGTTTTTGGTTATTCTTTCCTTATTTGTGATGACATGCTGCTCTGCTTTTTGGGTTTGTTTTTTTGTTGATAGAAAATAATTTGTTACCCGGACCGCACGTAACCACATCAACTATGGCTCATGGCCATATCTATTATCAGCCTCATTCTTGATGTCCATCTAGTGTTGTGTTGCAACACTACACTAGTTTCAGAATTAAATTTCCCATTTCTTTGCGCCCTTTTCACCTGCTTGCCTCGGTCATTTGGCAGCTCCCTTTTTACTATAAAATAGAGATCAGAAACAGCACTCCCAACAGTGTGATTGGTACTTTCCTATAGTGATAAGTGTAGTCGGTTTTATAAAGGCACATTTATTCAGTTATATACCTTCCTAATATTGAGTCTTACCCCCCCCCCCCCCCCCCGTTTCCCTTAGAACAGCTTCAATTTGTCTGGACATGGACTCTACAAGGTGTCAAGCATTCCACATGGATGCTGGCCCATATTGACTCCAATGCTTCCCACAGTTGTCAAGTTGGCTAGATGTCCTTTGGGTGATGGACCATTCTTGATACACACGGGAAACGGTTGAGCGTGAAAATCCCTGCAGTGTTGCAGTTTTTGACACTCTAAAACTGGTGTGCCTGGCACCTACTAACATCCTGTTCAAAGGCACTTAAACCTTTTTTCTTGCTTATTCAACCTCTGAATGGAACACATACACAATCCTTGTCTCAAGGCTTTAAAATCCTTCTTTAACCTGATTCCTCCCCTTCATCCAATAAGGGATCAAAACATTCACCTGGTCACTCTGTTGTAGAAAGAGCAGGTGTTTCTAATGTTTTGTATAGTGGATTAGCAGAGAACCTCGACCTACTACGTTATTCACACAATTAGATATGTGACTAGCAGTTGCGGTACTTATCTTTTATTCGTTGTCATTTTGAACCGGTAATAGGCTCATGTTTCAGACAGATTAATTCACCCATATCTACTATTTCACAACACTGATCATTTCTGAATTGTTAATCGCCTTGCCAAATCCCCTTATCTCATCTCAAATTCCTTTTGAATGGTGCTGGGATTTGAATCTGGAGCTGTGTTTTCATGTGAGCTTGGTCTTGTATCTTGGCCCTGAGACTTCGTATGCATCCCAAATAGAACCCCATTCCCTTTATAGTGCACTACAAAATGCCCTGGTCAAAAGTAGTGCACTATGAAAGGAATAGGGTGCCGTTTGGGATGCACATTTTGACTGCCCTGGATTCCAGCTGTCCACATGAATATTTTCTCTGTGTAAAGAAAATTGGCAGTGGCTGTTACTCTGTTCCCATCACCTCCACAGACTAAATAAATAGACTAACCACCCAGCGAGTCAGTCCATCGGAGGAGAGCGGAGCCCCGGCCGGTCCTGTTTTTTTTTCTTTTCTGCCCCGTTCCCTCTGACCGTCTCCTCTTGCACTCTCCTCTCAGGACTGCTCTGTCTGTCTCTGTGGTGTTCGTTATCTGAACAGCCTGTATGTGTCTATCAACATGAGTCCTGTGTGTGTATCACTAAACACACCAAGATTATATTTTTAATGGAGACAGTTATGGATACATCAGCCAAACATGGGATAGAAAGCATAGTTTGAATTCCTGTAGGTGTTTGTCTTCTTTTGCAATGAAATTAAGTTTTAAACGTTTTATTTGGTTGATTAAAACTGTTTTTACCTTAGTTTACATGTTTTTTTCACTAAAAGAGAATGTGACTAACTTTTTGTTCATTTATTGCTATTGCCTGGCTGAATATAATATTGCTTCTGTTTTGGGGAAAACAGTGCTGTATGAGTTTAATAATGTATTCTACAGTTTAACCAGCAGAGGTCAGTCTAACTGCAACCGGGGGAGCCATACGAGGGCTGCTACATGGGCCACTCAATACAGTACTCCTACAGTCTTTCAGTGGGATTAAATCACAAAAATGATGGGAGGGAACATCATTTAAATGTTTCTTTGGTCAATCTGTGAGACCTGTATGTAAGAACATTAGTGTATACTTGTAGTTCATACTCAAAAATAATTGTGTTTTTTTAAATATTTTTTTATACAATTGCATTTGTAATGCTTTGCCTGAAGACTCCAATCTATATAGATATACATTCTGTTAGATGTATGCAGTGCCTTCGTAAAGTATTCAGACTCCTTGACTTTTTCCAAATTTTGCATTGTTTTAAAATGGATTAAATACAAAAAATCCTCAGCAATCTACACACAATACCCCATAATGACAAAGCAAAAACAGGTTTTTAAACATTTTTGCAAATGTAATTATGTAAAAAAAAAAAAACATACCTTATTTAAATAAGTATTCAGACCCTTTGCTATGAGAATTGAAATTGAGCTGAGGAGCATTCTGTTTTACATTGATCATCCTTGAGATGTGTCTACAACTTGATTGGAGTCCACCTGTGGTAAATTCAATTGATTGGACATGATTTGGAAAGGCACACCCCTGTCTATATAAGGTCCCACAACTGACAGTGCATGTCACAACAAAATCAAAGCCATGAAGTTGAAAGAATTGTCCATAGAGCTCTGAGACAGGATAGGGGAAGGGTACCAAAATGTTTGTAGTGTTGAAGGACCCCAAAGGCACAGTGGCCTCCAACAATCTTGAATGGAAGAAGTTTGGAACCACCAAGACTCTTTCTAGAGCTGGCCGCCCGGCCAAACTGAGCAATCGGGGGAGAAGGACCTTGGTCAGGGAGGTGACCAAGAACCCGATGGTCACTCTGACCGAGCACCAGAGTTCCTCTGTGGAGATGGGAGAATCTTCTAGAAGGACAACCATCTCTGCAGCACTCCACCATTAAGGCCTTTATGGTAGCGTGGCCAGACAGAAGCCACTCCTCAGTAAAAGGCACATGACTGCCCGCTTGGAGTTTGCCAAAATTCACCTAAAGACTCAGACCATGAGAAACAAGATTCTCTGGTCTGATGAACAAGATTGAAGTCTTTGGCCTGAATGCCAAGTGTCACGTCTGGAGGAAACTTGGCACCATCCCTACGGTGGTGGCAGAATCATGCTATGGGGATGTTTTTCAGCAGCAGGGACTGGGAGAATAGTCAGGATTGAGGCAAAGATTAACATAGCAAAGTACAGAGCGATCCTTGATTAAAACCTGTTCCAGAGCTCTCAGACTGAGGTGACGGTTAACCTTCCAACAGGACAATGCCCCTAAGCACACAGCCAAGACAACGCAGGAGTGGCTTCGAGACAAGTCTCTGAATTTCCTTGAGTGTCCCAGCCAGAGCCCGGACTTGAACCCGATCTAACATCTCTGGAGAGACCTGAAAATAGCTCTGCAGTGACACTCCCCATCCAACCTGACAGAGCTTGAGAGGCCATGCAGAGAAGAATGGGGGAAACTCCCCAAATACAGGTGTGCCAAGCTTGTAGTGTCATACCCAAGAAGACTCAAGCCATAATCGCTGCCAAAGGTGCTTCAACAAAGTACTTATGTAATAAAGTTTATTTTTAATAAATGTGAAATTCTAAACAATTCTAAACATTTCTAAAAACCTGTTTTTGATTTGTCATTGTGGGGTATTGTGTATAGATTGATGAGGAGAAAAAACAACAATTTAATCAATTTTAGAATATGGTTCTAACAAAATGTGGAAAAAGTCAATGGGTCTGAATACTTTCCGAAGGCACTGTATACCCTCACAATGCTACACTGTTTGCACAACCTAGTGATTATTTAAAAAAATTATGTTACCACCACCCGTCCACATTTGCTCAACACCACCCCATGTAAGTGTAGGTTTGTTCAGCTGGCTATGTTTGTTTGTTTTTATTTATTTTCTTGTTTGGTCAGTAATGACTTAATAGCCAGCTTGGTACACACAGGTGTAACTACATACTATTCGTTTGACCAGTTGTTACCACCAACCATTACAACAAGCACAGATAGTGATCTCACATTTCATACAGAAATTACTGAATTACACTACCCAATTCAGTAGATAGTACTTTGTCTTCCATACATGCAACAAATGTAACACTTGCTAAAGATATATTTACAGAAGTGAAGTATCTAGTTGTCTGCTATAGATTTGGAGTTACATAAGGTTTCTAGTTTGGGTTGTTAGTTGTCATGCTCAAAAGGGAAACAAAAATGTGTCTTACCCCATTTGAAAGGGCATTCCCTCCATTAATCTTAAATATGGTTAATAGCAAAAGCATATGTATCTTTGTAGACAGGCCTTTGGCCCAAACCCCTGTTTCATGTGGTGAGGCCCTGTGGGCCCACAGTGAGTCAGCTCTGGGACATGCAGCATGCAATCTGGGCAAGGGATGGGTGGGCTGTGGCTAGTTTGGGCTGGAGCTCGGCAGGGTGGGATTGGGGCTAGTTTGGGCTGGGTGGGATTTGGGCTAGAGCTGGGGCTAGGTGGGCTAGGGCCGGGCTCCTAGAAGAGCTCAACCCACCACTGATGTACTTAGGTGATGAGAGTAATTTGATTAGGGATTTGTAACATCATCTAGCATGCTCTTAGTCTTTGAATTCTGCTGCTCTGTTGATCACTACACACGTCTGAATCTGCCATCCTAGAAGTCATTTGTTTGACTTCAAAATGAATGGCGTTGTACAAAACAAATTCATCAGGGATTGGATTGTCTCTAACAAATCTAACCAATCAGAGTATCAAAGTTGATAACGTCATCATGTAGGCTGGCTCTGGCCCAACCCATCGGTTTCCGGGACCAATCAGAATGGCCAGAATGTGTTCGCCTTCTAGAAATCGTAGGGGAGGGAGGTAAATCCAGAATCATCGTGGAAAAGAAACGTCCGTTTGGCCGGAGCAATGTGGATGGGTAGCCAGGCAAGTATACTCGACCACCTCCAAGTCAAACCATTACACTGTAGCTGAAAACATTTCTTAGTCCTTAGCACTTAAACAGTGTCAGCCTTTAGAAATTATGTTTACAGTGTCCAACATAATTACCTAAGCACTGTAGTGTAGAGTTAAACTATAACAGACATAAAACGTGCCTTAATCAAATAACTACAGTTAGACTTGTAGCTTTGATGACAGTCAGTCCTCCACTCAGTATTAGAGTAGTAAGTAATGCAGGTCCCCATGGGAACAGTCTTTCTTCAGAGCCCTTTCCTGGAGCAGCTGTTATGCTTGAGCAGAGTTTTCCTCGTTTCTACATGTGGTAAGTAGTCCGTAGGGCCACTCTGTCTTTCACAATTTCCCCGTTGGTGCTCAGTCGCACTGCAATACTCCACCCTGTGGAGAAGTACTTCAGTGTACTGTAGAGCAGAGAACAGACAGGCTTCTGGTCTGGAATAGAACAGAACAGCAAGCCAAAGCCCTGGGATGCATCCCAAATGGCACTTTATTATGTATTTAGTGCTATACTTTTAACCACGCCGTTTTTACAGTTGTAGGCTATAGAAAATCATGGTTAGGATCAAGATATAGGGCCTAACATATGCTATGATATGCTATTTTGGCTAATAAAGTGTCCTATTCACTTTCAGATTCCGAACAGAGAGAGAGAGAGAGGTATGTTAGTCTAGGGAGAACATAAAAAGGAACATAAATAGCCTGGTGCAGAAACATATCAATGTGCTGTTAGCATTGGTTTCAAGCATCCTTTTTATGGACAGACCTGAGATGTCTGCGCAGAGCGAGGGGCATACGGTGCAACTCCCACAGCTATACGCCATGTTGAGCCGGCCACATTAAATGCCTGCCGGTCTGCACTATGCCTTCATTAGCTTTTATTGCCACTTGCATGTGTTTAATTAATTATTATGTGTTTAATTATAATCCTCTGCTTCTCTTCCTCTCCAGATTGCTCTACAATGCCACCTTCCACTCTTAGAAAAAAGGGTTTACAAAAGGGTTCTTCGGCTGTCCCCATAGGAGAACACTGTTTGGTTCCAGGTAGAACCCTCTGTGGAAAGAGTTCTACATGGAACTCAAAAGGGTTCTTCAAAGGGTTATCCTATGGGGACAACTGAAGAACCCTTTTAGGTTCTGGATAGCACCCCTTTTCTAAGAGTGTATGATTATTCTCCCTTCCAATTTAGAATTTAGAAACCAGTCTTGAGTCTTTTTCGCATTCACACTGTGCTGTGGTGTGTGTAATTTGTAAAAGAACAGCCAGCATGGATTCACTGGTCTTTCGTCCCCAAACGGAGCCCCAATCATGGAAACACAACGCAACCAACCCTGATGTTGCTGGCATTCAAATTGTTATTGTTTTAACCAAACAAACCACTTCTATACACTAGTTTGCATTACGAGTTTATATTTAGGCCCTTCTGTAAACACGGCAGGCCAGAAAGAATCAATTAAAAGGGCATTACGTTGGTTCCTGTTTATTTAAAAAATGTTTACACTGCAGGGGCCGGCCTGGAAATTCATATTGCTCCTCCAGTCAGAGAGAATGTATAAATTGCAAACACATTTGTTAGCTTGACATAGATTTAGTAAATATTGATCTCGTCTCTGCGTGATGGAGTGTAGTCAGACGACTGATTATAAGAAACAAAATGGAGGGAGCAACATTCTATAGGAGCAATATTCTATTGGTGCATGCCTGCACAAATACAATGCACATTGCATCAAGTTTTACATTGTGTTTGTAGTAAATGAGTAGTAAAAGAGTAACTGACTATTAGTTCTAAGTTAGTAAACTATGTGGCTTATTATACATTTATGTAAGATAATGATTGCCATTGAGAACTATGGCATTAGTTATTTATGTTATACATCTCTAAAGCTATGTTATATACCCAGTTTAAAATGTTTCACAGTGCTTTAGAGGGATTACTCCAACTGAAGACTCCAGAAGGAAGAACATTTTAGGAGGTATGTTGTTGTCAGCTAGTACTTTTTTAAATTTCTATTAATTCTTTTACTTTTTCCACTGTTGCTGCAAATGTGCAAACACAGAACACCCCCTCACACAAACTCAAACAAGCATTCCAGTGCGCTGTGCACACACACACACACACACACACACACACACACACACACACACACACACACACACACACATACACTTCTTACTAATCAGCCCTATTGAATTCTAACAACAATGGGCACTCATACTCAGGCCACCCAAGATGCACAGCAGGTCATGTGTTAGCTCTTTTGTCCCCCTCAGTTTTTTCTCCTTTGCTAATTCTTTACAGAGACTGGTTGGTCCTGACTTTTGCCTCCAAGATCTAGTTATCTGTTGTTAAAGATGTCAGCTGTTATCTCACCCATACTGTATATTGCTAGCTATTTAAAGTGGATAAGGTCTTTCAGCTACTGCCAGCCTCCACACATCCCCATGCCACAGACACACACACTTCTCCACAGTCCCCCCCCCCCCCCCCCCCCCACACACACATGTTTCTCCCCCATGCTCTCTTTCCCTTCCACCCCTTTTCAAACTACAGCACTAATCTGTCTTGATAAAGTTCATAGAAGCGGGTGGGATAAAGAGAGGAGAAGGAACAGTTCACACTCACAGAATAGAGCTCCCCCATGATTCTGCTGCTGCGCAAAGTGCCACTCAGTCTGATTCTTGGCTTCAGTGCCCATGTAGTCAGAGCTGTGCCAGGCAGGGAGCAGGCATGAATGAGCAGTGCCATATCAACCCCCACCATCAGCCTGCTGCTTTCTGTTGAAGCATACGTCACGGAGGTCCACAGTAAGAGGCAGTTAAGGTTACGTCAGTACCAAAAGTTTCCGGGCTTCCCAACGGAAGCTGTGAAACATGTCCCCTAGACCTCCAGTGTCGTTAAAAAAACTAAACAAAAATAACTAGGCTTTGAAGTTGTCTGGAAAAACGTTGTATCTAAATTAACTTGTTAAAACCAATGCCATCGAAACCCGTAAAAATCAAAACATGTTTATCTTTTATCCCCTAGTTTGGATTGTTAGAAACACATACAGTAGTTCTAAATGCATCCAGCCATGCATTTTTTAAGCATCACTTATGCCATGCGTTATAGTTCATTAACCCGTAAAACAAAAACAATCATTTTCAAGGACTGTGTTTAAACTGATGTCAGATTACTTTAAAACAAAGTTGTAATGTTTGCAGCATTATCTTTATGAGTAATATCTCAACTACTTGTGTCATCACAAACACAATTACAATGTAATAATTCCTGTGGGAAAATCCAGGTTCACGTCAACCATCAGGTGAAGCTAGATTTGTGAGGGTGAGACTGAATCCTGGGTTGGAGAGAGAGCCCCTTAGGTTACAGGCTGCCTGGACACTGTTTGGAGGAGAATTGTAAACCAGGATTTGAGGTAAACCAAACTGTGATGCAGTCACACAGTCACACAGCCCTGAGCCCTCCATTGGGCCGATTGAGACCCGACTTAATTCCCTTTTGATGCACTTTTCTCTCTATTCGTATTCTGACCTTCAATTTAGGCATGAGGTAACGCATGTTTCAGCCAGCTATTCTTTCGGTTGGAGATCACAGAAATGAAGGCGTGGCAGAGATGCGTCTACTACAGGGTTTCCATTATGATGTCACTGGACATTTGACCGGCAGCATTTTAATTTACCAGACATTTGAAAAATGTACCGGACCCATATAACCTGATTTGGGCATCCACCCACAATGGTCAGAATGACATAAATCACATTTAGATTATGATAATTCATATTAACAGAACATGCAAGTCGAGGATGCGGTCCTTTTTACCTAATTATGATGCACACGTTGAAGATGTTAGAATAGCTGTCCACATGTACCTTTACTCAGCAAAATCACTAGCCTATGTCAATCTACTATCCCGCAAGTTTACCTATTCTATTGGTCAGCTTGTACATGTCGAGAAAGAAATATAGTATTCCAAACACTCTGGGACAGTTGTGGGTTGATAGATCCCAAATTCATACAACCAGTAGGCCTAGGCTACATAAAAAAACGTTATTATTTCTTCACATTATAAGCACAGCAATGCGCACAAGGCAGTAGGCTACGCACAAATGTTATTTTCATAATTGAATTAGCGGGATTTTCAAAAGCGCACTGCACATGCAAGCTGTTTCATGTGACAGGGATTCAAAAGGGCACCACACATCCAAGCAGTTTCATGTGACAGAGATGAAAATATATTTTAGAAATTTAGAAAGAGGGAAGCTCTAATATGCATTATGCAACAACTAGCAAGGGTTGCTAATATGACTAAGATTCTGACATTGGCTACTGGACAATGAAAGAAAGTTGATATAAAATAATTGCCTCCACGGATACTGTATTCTGATTTTTCTTAGCCTACTTTGAAGCAAGGTAAGACATGCCTCATAATATGTAGTAAAACATTCAGATTTCAAACAATTAAGTATATGTTTTCAAAATGCATACTGCCTCCAGCTCATTGCAAAGTGGTGTGTGACGCGCTGATAAAACCTGTCTTGCAGTCGCTGTTTTAAATGCTGTAGCAGCAGCTCTCGCGCTCTCTGAAAGATTTTCCGCTCAAAGGCTCTGTACCTATATGCTGTACAAGTGATCAATACCATACATAACGAATATACTGTCAACACTCGACAATTTAATTCCACTAAATTATGCAAATGTACCTATAGACCAATCAGCATGACGAGTCAAATGATTTACATCGACTGGTATTTCCATCAACGAATAGGCTAAAAAACATTATTTCTTCTTCTCCCGGACAATAGACCAGCGCCAATTTTATTTTTCGCTTTTCTATTTTCTATCAGCCAAAAGCCAGCTATTACCGGCTAACGGAAACCCTGGTCTACAGATACGCCATATTCTGACCTACACTCAATTCCCTCATAATTCGACCAGTTTTACACGCGATCAAACGATGAATAAGGTCGAGCAACCTGTTGGTTCCAAGTGGAACAACATCTACTTTATTTTTTCAAATAGAAATAACACTGTAATTTACTTTATAAGAGCTATTGATAAGATCTACATACATTAGTTAGCCGTTTGGATAAGGATAGATATAAATTACAATTGTTTTTCATTTTACCTTATGATCGCTGGAGACATGTGAAACCAGTCACATGGCAGCAAACTGAAGCATATCAACTTTTCACTGTAAAGTTTATGAAATGCTGGCCGGGATGAAATTTGGAGACCCAAGTTATAGGCCTCTGTAGCCATGCGCAAATATAGTGCTAAAACTACCGAGTTGATTTATGATTCCTAGAATGTTTTAATTATATTCCCCAACTTTTCACTGTATTGTTTACAATTTGTATCATGTTAAATATTAGCCACTATCTGTAGCCACCGTAAATTTTGCCCTCATACATTTATAACTGTCACTTTAGTGTTAGTTTCCTTATTGCATCATTACATTACATTGTTAGTTTACCTTTCATTCCTCTGTCATGTTCGTGTGGTTGTTTGTACGGATCGCTAGCCGCAGTAGATCATATTAGGCTAACGTATTACAAGTTGTGCAATAATTTGGGACATGTAGCCTATTTGAATAATTAGGGAACGCAGACCAGTATAAACCTGGAGCCTGGCGCATGATTCACAATGACTGGACCGTTATCGTCACAGTTCCATGATTAGTGAGATTGATTAGGGGAGATTTATAGGACTACTGTTCAACCCCTATTGTACACTTTTCTCACCTTCCAATATTTCAGGCATTGAACAACTGAATATGGCATCTTTCAGGATTTTTTCATCACCAATATATTTTGTGCATAAACGCTTTCCAAATTGATCCCTAATATTCTGAACCATTCTCTCCATATATTTTAGTGAGTCTGTGGAGGAAACTCAAATTAAAGGTACACCAAATTTAAAGAGATGGCTTTATAGAAATGTACTGAAAACACTATTGAATGAAATCTCCACGAGAAAATTGGTCGGTCAGCAACTAGTTCATTTCTCTGTCATGTTCGTGTGGTTGTTTGTAAGGATCGCTAGGGAGGTTTTTCAGCGGTTTAATTAAATTGATTCAGCACGCAAGGGAACCACGCCTGCAAAGCCTGTTATCCACCTGCATAAGGTAAGTCTGAATACCACCTACTGCGCTTCTTCTGTGCAGCTCCAAATATTGACTACCACTTTTTTTAAATGGGGAATAGAAAGTAGATAACACAAACATAGTATCTGTAACTGTAAAATAGAATCACCTTCATAGGTAGGCTATAGGCCTTGAAATTATGGCTCTAAATTGGAACATAGCAGCATGTTGTTGCTTTTAAATTAATGATTGATCACCCTTATTATTCCTCCAAGCATCAGCAAGCTAGCAGCAAAGATTGGCTAGCTGAAGTTTGAGTATTTGTCAGCGCAACAGAAGGGGGAAATAGTGTGAAGGCTCTGTTCAATCTGTATGACGGAAATTCCAGATTACAGCTTGATTGAAATTTAAAGGCAATGTTCCCATGTAAGCGGAGACGGCAATCAGGGTAAACGCTGCATAGACTCAATTGGAACGCTGCATAGACTCAATTGGAACGCTGCATAGACTCAATTGAAATGCTGCATAGACTCAATTGGAACGCTGCATAGGCTCAATTGGAACGCTGCATAGACTCAATTGGAACGCTGCATAGACTCAATTGAAATGCTGCATAGACTCAATTGGAACGCTGCATAGGCTCAATTGGAACGCTGCATAGGCTCAATTGGAACGCTGCATAGGCTCAATTGGTACGCTGCATAGGCTCAATTGGAACGCTGCATAGGCTCAATTGGAACGCTGCATAGGCTCAATTGGAACGCTGCATAGACTCTGCATAGGCTCAATTGGAACGCTGCATAGACTCAATTGGAATTTACCTTTACATTTCTATCACACAATTAAATGCTTCAGCGATACAGATTTAACAGAGCCCTTCCTCCATGACCAAATCATAATTTGTATATAACTTGGCTTGAGGTTAAAAACGTCCTCCAGTGATTTTTGAACTTTTCCTCTTAAAAAGTGATATCCCAAATATAAATACAGTAAAGTACACACTAAAGGGTAAAGAAAATATGTTTTGAGGAAAATAATGTTTTTTTTGAGAACTGCAAACTTCAAGGAGTAGGGCATTGAAGGAGTTGGTCCTATGGAAATTTGTGATGTCATCGCGAATGAAAAGGTGAAAAGGAGGCTGGAGTGCCGGAAAGAAAATTATTGACTAAAGATAAGACGGCAGGTCAGGATTGTGTCCACTACTTGTGTCACAATAAGGTTGATGGAATGAGTTTTGGAGACACAATCTTAAATATTTGTTATTTGATGAGCTTCTCAACAATGCGCCCTGGAGAACTTGTGGAGGTCAGCAGGGCTATTAAACAGGACTGTGTATTTACCCAGCAAACAGATCTGTCACCAACAAGTTGTAAGATGACATAGGGAGGTGATAAAGCTGTTGACTGTGTTAATAGATAATAACAGAAAAAAACACACCGAGTTCATTTAGAAAATACTTTTTTTTTTTCATTTGAATTTATTTTGTTAGTTCAATTCCTATAGAAGGTGAGGGAAAATAATGGTCACACAAGGGTTTTCTTGAGCATAGTTTTCGGAAGTCACAGTGTTTTAGACATCGACAAAAAGAGTAATAACACTTCAATTCATTACATGAAGAAGGAAAGGCGAGGAAACTAAATATGGTGGACAGTGTCTGCCACACCTCTCCTTCATTTTCAAGTGAACCCTTCTCTCCAAAAAACAAAAATAAAACATAGGGTCTGTCTGAAACCCCCTCTACTCATTGTGGACAACACCCCCCCCCTCCCAAAAATAAAACATAGGCTGTCTGAAACCCCCTCTACTCATTGTGGACAACCCCCCCCCCCCTCCCCAAAAAAAAACATAGGGTCTGTCTGAAACCCCCTCTACTCATTGTGGACAACCCCCTCCCCCTTCCCAAAAATAAAACATAGGGTCTGTCTGAAACCCCCTCTACTCATTGTGGACAACCCCCCCTCCCAAAAATAAAAGCAAACAAACAAAAACAACTGCAACAATAGATATAATTATATATAATATATATTTACTCTTTAAAAATAGAACTTCAGTCTAGTGACTAACATCTGTACAAACTACAAAAATAAAATTTGTATATAAATAATTTATATGGCATGTCATACATTTGAAATAAAACTACAACACTATGCAGAACCCCCAACCCCTACCCTAGCACTCCTATAACTTACACCCTCATCTATTTCTGTATTGAAGCAGTGAATGAATGTCGGTTGTACTTGAAACATATATTTTTTTGTTTACTTCCAGAATGCACAGTAGCTACTTTATTTTTCTTTCATAACTCTATGTACAAAAGAAACCCAAGCTGACACTTAAATCTATTACAGTTCCCTGCATTTAAATTGGCAGTGATGTGACCAACTGAACGACCAACTTTGACCATAATACAAAGGTAAAAAATGAAATAACAAAATCACTGAAATGCTGGCTTGCATGAGGCCTACACAAACTAGAGAGAGAGAGCGAGAGAGAGACAGGGGAAGAGCATGTGACTGCACAGACTTCCTCCATGACACAGGAAGTGGGTCTTGGAGTAGTTGTCCTGTTCAAAATGCACTACCTAGTCAACAATTGCACAAGGTTGAAATAATGTCTACCACAACCATAAAGCAGCCCAAAAAATGTAAAACATATCTTTTTTTCCCTTTGCATTTGATTTAAATTCCCTTTCAGAATAAGATTGGGGAAACAACCAGCATTTGTCAAATATTACCCCCTAGACCCCAGTTAAGTTGGAGGACAAGGGGGGTGACAAAGTTGACCTTACCCAATGTACAGCTTAGATAAACTCAGGAAAGAAATAAAACACTTAACAGCTCCTTCAAGTAATAAAACATGTAGACTGCAAAATATCAACGAGACAATGAACATAATGCAACATGCCAGTGAGCTGGGACACAATGAACATAATGTAACATGCCAGTGAGCTGGGACACAATGAACATAATGTAACATGCCAGTGAGCTGGGACACAATGAACATAATGTAACATGCCAGTGAGCTGGGACACAATGAACATAATGTAACATGCCAGTGAGCTGGGACACAATGAACATAATGTAACATGCCAGTGAGCTGGGACACAATGAACATAATGCAACATGCCAGTGAGCTGGGACACAATGAACATAATGTAACATGCCAGTGAGCTGGGACACAATGAACATAATGCAACATGCCAGTGAGCTGGGACACAATGAACATAATGTAACATGCCAGTGAGCTGGGACACAATGAACATAATGTAACATGCCAGTGAGCTGGGACACAATGAATGATGCTCAAGAAACTTCAACCCAAAGTGACACAAGTCAAGTTGCTGACTGCACACAGACTTACAGAGCTACAGGTTAATTGAAATGGACAAATACATGGTAATATCTTAATGTACTGTCTGAACACAGGCATTATTCTGGATGAACAGCCCATGTATTATGGAAGAAGCCAAAGTGGGAGATTCTATTGTTTTGCTAAGTCTGTACATCATGCCACATTAGTAAATGAAGTACATATCTGGGGATTCTAAACGCAAAATAAAAACAGTGAAATTATGCTCTCAAACAAACACGACATATATCATATTTATGTCTAACTTTGAATATATATATACTGCGCTTATGCATTTCAAGAGGGAAGGTGTTGTGAAGGCACAATGGTTATTGTTAGAAGGAAAAAAGTATTTACTGAGCTTGTTTGTATTTATACAGTGCAATCATTATGATCATTATGTGTTGCAGAGCTTAATCAATAAGACGCCCTCCACCCTCAGCGTAAGAACATCTAGAACATCTAAAATGATTTCTCAACTTAGATCGGGGGAGGGGGGTACTGCAAATCATTTCCATTTTTTGAAGTGTAGCAGCAAAAAAACAAACACAATAACCTAATATCTTAACGTCTCACTTTTCTGAACTTTTTTACATATAGCACATCTTCTTAATCTATACAAAGGGAGGAAACCCCCCCCCAAATCATGTTGTACATCCAAGTTTTACACAAGAGAATACCCAAGTTATACAGTACTCTTTTAAATAGTTGTTTCCCTCTATTTAGTATTAAAATATATATTCATAAATTTATATATTCTTAAAATGACCTTTTTTAATATCTTTAAAAAAAAAAACCTCATCTGTGTGAGGTCTATGTACAGTTGAAAGTGAAAGGGCTGGGTATCGGGAGCTCCCAAGTGAGAGGCTGCCAGCCAGAGATGGATTCCAGACATAGGGGGCAGGGTGGGGTAGCAGGGTGTCTAGTAATCTTTGGCTGCCTGGATCCGTGGGCCAACTGGAACACAAGAATGAAGAAAGAGGACAGTGAGAACCATTGTTGAACAGCAGTCATAACTGCACACACAGAGACATACACAGACAGTGTATGAACAGAATGCTAATGTAAAAATGTGCTAATATAGCCTAATGTTGATCTACCATAAAATTAAAAGTCCAAGTATGTAAAATGGTGTTTTAGCTTCAGCATGAGACTCACCTTGTGCCTGGTTCGCCTGATGCTGGTTCTGTACAGATTCCAGGTCTTCAACCTCCAAGGATTCACGCTTGGAAGATTGGGTAGCTTTCCCACAAGATTGTGAAGTCCTCTTAATGTCCTCAAAACAGTCTGATTCACTGTCCACGTAGCCCTCGTGCATGTACCCATGGTAGGCCCCCGGCAAGCTGGGGTGCACAGCCACAGTCACAGAGGCTGTGGCCGTAACCATGGTAGTAACAGCACTACTGGGCGCGGTACCGCCATTATAGGCCGGCATCTTAGTCCTGTTCTGATGAGGCCCTCTGTTGGTCTGAGACCTGGGACCACAGTGATTAGTCCTCTCAGGACCCTGGGTCCTGTCACTGGGTAAATGTTGCCTCCTGGGTCCCTGGTCAGATTTGTAATCATGTTTGTTATCCCACTGCGTGAGTTGAGAGCTGACCGAAGTCACCACATTCAGAGAAGACTCATTTAAGAGATCTTTCTGAGGGGTTACGGTCGGGCCCTCTTTGAACGGTTTCACCACCTGGAAGAGCAGAACGATAATAGGCATGATAGATTACAATCATGATTTTCATTGTTAATAACAATGCAATGCACATATCATACTGTACTTGGGCAGTATCATGTATGAAGTAGCAACTATACAGTGGTGCTATCGTACCGTGAGTTTGGGGAAGCTGGGGTTCTTGCTGTCCTCCAGTAGTATATGAGAGGTAGGAGGGGTGATGTAAGGACTGCAGTCACAGTACTTATACTCCTCCCCAATTCCTGATGTGGTAGTCGTTTCAGAGTAATACTCAGAGTCCGACGACTCTGAGAAGGCCTGTTGTCGTGGGCCCTGTGGACCGTGTCCTCCGTAGTAGCCGTGGTGGGTCATGGGAGGGGGGAGGGGCTCCGGCGATGGGGTGGGCAGGCGGCTGCCGTTGTCGGCCGGGGTGACCTCCGGGGGTGGGCCCATGAGGGAGAGCAGCACGGGCAGCAGCACCAGTCCATTCAGGATCCCCAGCACGGTCAGAATAGCCAGCACCGCGAAGAAGTACCTGGAACACAACCAACACAGAAAGAACATTTAGTCACCAAGGCTCCTTCTCAGCGCCACCAGCACTCAGGAACAATAGTAAACAGGTGACATGAGGACACACTGGAAGGGAGAACATTGCAGAACTGGGGGTAGATAGAATCAGACCATGTCCCTCAAGCCCTATGTTTGCCTCTACTTTCCTCATTATTTTTCATTCCCTTTCCCCCCCTTCCCCTCGATTTCCTCTCTCCCTCTGTCCGTCCCTCTTTACTACTGGCAACTTGACAAGTTGGAAGAAAATTCCTGGGCTCCATCTTCTCCCTCTGGGAGCCCTCATCTATCTACAGCACTGCCACTTCCTGAAAATATGTGTTTACATTAGCCAGCAGATCCTACACGTCAGAAACGCTAGGGCCCTCCCTCCCCTGTCTGACTGCAGGCTGGGGAGAAGAAACGTGCCCCTCCTGGCCTCCGAGCTGCTGCTGCCGCTGCTGCTAATGTCATTTTCCCTTTAACAACTTAATATCCAAAGTCATTGAGCTCCAATTTCAGTGTGGCGAGGGCAAGGCACCTCTATGTTTATACTGGGCTGGCCAGTGGAGCCTGCCTGCTCTTCCTGCCTGCCGAGCCGCCTGCCTACGTCAGCCAAATCACATTACACCTCACAGACACTACATGAGAGAGATAGACAAGGCCTGCTGTTTGGATGTGTCCCAGAGCTACTATTCTTCCTATCCTGTTTTGTATTCAACGTCACTGCTGATTAGTGTGTGGAGTGGGCCACACATGATAGTAGAGATACAGGTAGTGTACATACAGTCAGTGTCCCTTTGTAATAAGAACAGAGAGGAAACCATATACTCAGTCTGGTATCTGAAGAGAACCAGAGTGGATGGGAAGCTGCTCTGGAAAAAAATGGTGTTTGTGTATTAAGGGCAGGGGGTAAATCAGATTCTCAACATGCTCCAACTAAAACAGCATTTGATGCTCCCAATGCTGTTGAGAGCCTCGTCTTTGTCTCTCTTGGAATTGTATGGAGCTGTTGTGGTTCCTAGCTCTGCCCTAAATGGTTGCGTGGTGAATGGTACTCTATAATGGGCTACAGAGCTGTGAGGTTGCCTGGGTTTCTGTGAGCCTCTCTGTGCTCTGAGGGAGGGCTGAGGTTGCCACAAGAAAGAGCGCATGAGAAAATTAGAGAGCACTCCACTTAAACACTAACAGAAAACAGAGAGCTCAGCTCTTTTAACTGCGGTCCAGACTTAAAGAGGTAAGAAAAAGAGAGTGGATTATGAAAAACAAGGACAAGGATAATAGCATTCTGGAACTTTCGTTCATCCCCGCCCCGACTCTACCACACCGGCTTCGTTCGTGTCACACCTCAGAAGGGAAGGTCATTCTTAAAGTTTGGTATAGCACTTGACTTTATTTGACCTTGTGCTCCTATTGCACTCTCCCATTTACTCTTCTACTATCCCTATGTCTGTATCTTTAACAAGGCAAATGGAGGCCTCTCTGTTTTACTCTGAGAATCTATCCCTCAACTTAACTTGTTATGACCAAATACTTCACCAAACATTTCAGTTCAGTCTTCTCAACCATGACCGACTTCAAAAAGACACACACGTGACTGGTCACTTCTTATGCCCCTGAAAGTAGTTTCAAATGAAAACACACATACCCTAAGGAAGAGTAGAAAACCAGATGAAACAGAAACCACCATCTCTGTTCACCTCTAGTTACCGTCCAACTCAACTCGTTAGATACTCGTTAGATACAACCACTCACTATAATAACTATCCTGCATCTGGGAAAAGGCAAGAAAAAAAGTAACTTGTTTATTTTACTAAGTCAACATTCCAAAAGTGGAGCTTGATTTATTTAAGGGGTAAAAGAAAGAGAGAGTACCTAAACTATCCACGGGCCTGGTTGGGTTAGACCTCCAGAGAAGACCTAGTGTTAGGAATTCTGTTGTTTATATAAACTGTAATCTTTTCCATTCGGTGTCAGGGGTTGGAAAGGGTGTCTCCTTTGGAGAGGGGCCGCTGAGCTCGCTGGGCTGTTTATCCACGGTACCACCGCCAGGAGATGTTTACAGCAATGTATTTATGCTACTCCCCAGCTAGAGGGACGGCTCTGCTCTCCTCTGCTACATCTAAACAGGACCTCCTAGTGTGAATGCCCTCCTCGTGCTGCCTGCTAGCCCACCACCACCACAACACTTAGTTCTCCAACCAAACATCCAAGCTCCACCACTATCCTAGAACCAGCCACCAGCCACCCTCCTCCCAACTCTCTATTCCTCACTCCTCTTTCTTCCCCACCCTGTTGTTCTTGTCCTTCTCTCGTCTCTTTTTCCTTCTCTCCATTTTTGGTGGGAAAACAATCCTTCCCAGTACCACCATGTTGCTTGACTCAAACACTTAGAGAAAGCTTGGAGCGTTTCTGCCAAAAAGCCACCCTGAGCGTATTTATATTTTCAATGTGCTGCCCTGCTTTCTCAGTTAGCGATTTTTATGTCATGGGCCTGTTTGAGGCTGTTGTCAAGGCTGTGGTTTAGTTTCAGCTGAGGCCAGATTCAGCTGAAAACATTGCTATTCGCTTTTTTCCACTGATGCATTTTGGCAGAGAAAAAATGACCATCCAACAGAAGCCAGAGGTCTTGGTTGGGAGTGAGGGTTGTGGTGGTGACTTCTGGTAGGGGTACAACTGACCAGTTCAAACCCGTTTTCTATTGTGGTGCCCTATTTGGGCACAAAAGCTTTCAACCAGATGATTGGCATGTTCACAGATTCTGTATGGAAATAGTATGTGTGTGTGTTTACATGCGTGTGTGTGTGCTCGTATGTGTGGTGTATGCATGTGTGCGAGTCACCACCACCCAGTGGGTAGTCAAACATTTACATGTTTACAAGCAGCTGTTCCACACCCTTGATGTTTTCTCCATTTGTTGTGCTATTAGGGTGGGGCCATTAGGGCGCTGGGGGAGGCAGGCAGGCAGCAGCACAAAGGACTGACAGACAGGACCAGGTGGGGGTCCGCATTCCCACCTGCATGCACCCCTGACCCCCCACCCACACTCCCTCGCCCAGGGGGAAACAGACAATTGTCTCCATGCATCAGCCCCCTCGGCCTACCCCTCAGCAACATAAACACAACAGCACCACTTCCTCCGTAAGGCAACATATGGACTGGGGGGAATGGGGGAATCTGCCCTGGCAGAAGTGAAGTCTCTCACACTCACCTCAGGATGAAGTCAAACTCGGAGCCAGCCAGCATGAGGACCCCTAACAGAGTAGAGATGGCCCCGTCAATCACAGGGGCAAACATGTGCTCCAGGGCCACCGCAGAACGCCTGTTCCTATTGCCTATGGCCGTCAGAAAGGCCTGGGGACAGGAGAGCGGACAGAGACAGGGTTAGGGTCAGGCTCTCCAGTAGAACAGACTCATGGGGAAAAAGTAGTAACTAGTGGCTACATCATCATTCCATCCCTGACAACACTTCTTATCTTCATTGACTTTGTTTTGTACCCTGCCCAATAGAGTCAGGAAGGTTTTTTACCAGTGCGATATGGACAGTGAACTCGACGCCGATGCCCACAGAGGCGATGAGGATGACCACTGGGATGGCACTGAGCTTGATGCCGATCAGGCCCATGATACCAAACAGCTCCACCGTCATCATGGCCAGGATGAAGACCTGAGGAGAGGAGCAAGGTTGGTTAGACACTGTCTCAAACTCTGGAGTCACAATGAAACACAACCATTGAAGTGTAGGTAAACGTGTTAGAGATGAAGAGAGACAAAGTTATGTCTTGCACCCACAACTCTCAGTGCCTATTTCCATAATACTATTAGATAAGAGTTAGGTCTTCACCCCACATAATTTTTGACCCTACATTCGGAAGGTTTTCACTGTCATCTGCACGGCATTGAATTACACTTAGGCCCTAGTCTCACTCTCCCTCCCTGGCTGCTCCCTCTTTCAAGGTTGCTGAGATGAGTGACAGTGTCAGACAAAATACAATATGGACTCTCACCGTTCCCCTTCTACTGCTTGTCATTCCTCCTGACACAATTTCACCACTAATTTACTTCTCTAGAAAAACATTATTTTTAATAAGATAGAGAGAGAGAGACTTTAAAAATCCTTAGCCTCGTGAACCTATGATATTTGCAGGGGTCCCAATTTGGTCAGGGTTAAATTGGAAATGATAAAACCCTGTTTTATTGCACGGCCACATATAGGCAGTGAAACTATAGAAGCTCCAGCTTAAAGAGAGACAATGTGACTGTGCACATGTTGGTCTGAAAGGACGCCCCCCCCTCTGTGTTTGGGAAGATTGTGCCGTCTGTCTTTCAGTAGGACTGACTACTTAAATAGTGAAATGAAATACATTTAAATTCCAACTGAAAGCTGTGCCACACTGACTGAACCACGCCACTACAGCCCCAACGGTCGGTCACGAGAGTCACCCTTCAGTGCGGTCTGACCAGGCGGGCGGCCCAGGGACCCTCCCCTCACGACCAGGCTGTGTGAAATGTTTCCCAGCCGCTGAGCTGACAGGCCATCTCCCCCCAGGCCTGATGGATGGGTTTAGCAGGCCAAGGTCGCGACTGGGCAGATCCGTCCTGTCCCCAATTTTTGACAAAGGGAGCTGGAGGTAAAGTCTTCAGCAGAGGCTTTGCATTTCCTTTTCTAAGACCGGCCGGGCCAGATTAGAATGACAAAGGCCTGGGGGGTGTGAGTAGCACCCCCCAGGCCAACCCGCCATGGGCCCTCCCCAGAGATGGGGCCTCCGCTCCCTCTGTGGCAGGGTTATTGAGCTGTGCTGAGGGAGGGAGGCCTGGAAGAAGGAGGAGGAGGAGAAAGAAGAGGAGGAGAAAGAGGAGGAGGGATGCTGAGCTGAGTGGACCTACAATGATGCCAGCAGTCCAGGGGTTGAGCAGGAGGATGGCACAGACCAGGAAGGTGCAGGCTAGCACCACGCTGACCGCCAGGAGGAACCAGTGTCGCAGGCCGATGTACTGCTCCCAGAACAGGAAGGGGTAACCGTTGGGGTAGTTGAGAACACCTTTACGGGTGAACTCCTCGCAGATGGTGCGCACACTCTCGATGCTCTCGATGAAGTCGGACGCCTGCCTCAGGCCGTTCAGATAGAAAGGGAACTGAGCAAACTCCAGGGGCTCCGCGGCAGGGACTGTGACAGATGAAGGAGAGGTTAGACACTCAGGTTCTCACATATTTTACAATCTGTTGTTAGTATCAACAATACCTTTACATTGAAGGAAAGATACACATGTCCTAGACCATTATGAACTTGGATCATGGTAGCAACTTGATTAAAAATGACTAATATGATTTTAAAGAGACGCCTACTTACTGCGCAGATTCTCTCCGGTGGTGTCATACTTGTCGTGGATCCACTCGCGAGGCTGAGGGTAGAAGTTACCCTGAGAGGCAGCATAGCCCAGAGGGTCATTGCTCACCCACACAGTCAGGTAGATATAGAAGACCTCTGGGTGAATCAGACCCTCCTCATTCATCAGACGACGAGAAGTCAGCTGGAGTAGACAGACAGAGAGAGACTGGGTTTAGCATTCGCAGTAGCAGGACTATACCTTCTAACATATTGAGGGGTGATTCAACCTAACCAGGAAATCCCATTGAGGTCAGAGCTGGGAAACGGAGTTCTATTGACATCAGTAGGGGCATGGCACTGTACACACCTGGTTGTAGTTGAAGGGGTCCTTCTTGGAGCCTGTCTGGATGAGCAGCTTGTAGGCCAGAACACCATCCTCAGTGCCGTTACGGTAGTTATCCCAGGTGATTCTGCCTGCCTCCCAGTCTGCATCGAAGGCAGCCTGCAGTCCTAAAGGAGAGAGAAAAAGAACACAGGACAGCACAGGGTTAGCCATCTCTGTCGGATCTACTTTTACCACTACATTCTCATGGTTATTATATCATATAGCTATTGACGGGGCCACAACATACGCCGATATGTTTTGAGTACTATGCTAGGAGTTATATTTTAGAGTAGTGAAAACATGATGGTAGACTGGCACATTTAGAATGAGTCATCAAATTAAAATAAGACGTTTTACAGAGTGTTCTGAATATCAACCTCCTACAATCACACACACACATCCAAAAACAGCAGCTCTGTTCCTCATGTGTATGGGCTGAATAAACTAACCAGCAAAGCCTTTCGTGTTTTCTAAATGACAAAGTCTGGCGCTGCAGCTAAAAACCAGTTCCACACAACCTTTCTCTAATTACAGGGAGATTCTGACTAGAAAGGAATAGCATAGAGGGAGGAGTGGAGAGAGAGAGTCTTTTATGCCACTCCAGTTCTCCATCGATTGAAGAGTTCAGTTCCTCATGTTTTGGAACGGCAAGCCTGGTTACCCACGGCCGACCCTCGATAGCTTAATATTAGCGTAATAGCTTAATATCCTGTACCGTAATACTTCCTCATGACTAGTCTAGGACCTCCAACAACATTAAGCCGGATGGAAGAGGCCAAAAGGTAACCTTTGGCCTTCCTACGATATCATCTGCCCTCCAGCCCTGCTGGATGGGGGTGAACTTTCACCGCCACAGGCTTTAACTCACCTCCCATCCACCTCCCATCCTCCACCTTTGTCCTTAGACTAAAGATAAACATCAAACCCCAGCCTGTCACTCCAAAGGACGTGACATCCCCAAACTCTCTACCTCAAGGGCAAGAAGCCACCGCAGACGGAGTTCCATTTCAAACACACACTGACTAACACTAGAATCACTATGGGGCTTCTGGAATGAAATAAAACAAGGTCTCCTTTAATTAAACTGTATTTACCTCTGAGCCAGTCTTGGAAATAGTGCAGCCACATCCGGGGCAGCTGCTGGTCGCTGTCCTTCACCACGTACTTGACCGAGATGAAGGAGTTATGCAGCTGTATGAGGAGACGCTGGGAGCATGCGTAGTCAAAGCCGTCCATGGTCACCAGGTACATGTTGTAGAAAGAGAAGTACTTGAACTGGGCGTTGATGAAGTCGTACTCCTTGGTGTCGCGGGGCACAATGTCGGTCAGGTAGAGTCCGTCATGGACCATGGTGGTTCCGTACAGGCTGAGTCCCAGGAGGGCCACGAAGAGGACCACGACCACCACCTTGCTCTCTGGCTTTAGGAGAAGAGGAGCGTACTTGTCCCGGGCGAAGCTTGACAGGTTCCAGCGGAAGAAGGGGAGTGGAACACACTCCCTGGCCTCCTTGGACTCATCCATCTGGGCCAGGAGGTCCCGGGTGGAGCTGGATGGGCTGAAGAGCTGGGAGCCGTAGGAGTCGGTGGGGGAGGGGGGAACAGGGGAGGAGGCCACCACCACAGAGGGAGGGCTGGTGGAGATCTGGGAGGTGGGGGGCAGGATGGTGACTATGTGCTGGCCTGCCGCGTCACACTGGGTGAAGGCCTGGACGGTGGTGGTGATCTGGGTGCTGGTAATGATGGTGGAGCCTGTGTAGGTTGTTGTAGTCTGGGTGCCAGGCGCATGGCTGTGGGTGGTGGTGGTGTTGTCGTTGGCATCGGAGAACTCCTGGGGTTGGATCTGGATGACCCGGGAGGAGCAGGGGCTGTAGAAACAACACAGGATGTCCAGACGCTTGTCCTCCCGACGGTGCAGGTCCAAACTCAGAATGGCCGGGAAGATGAGGAGCACCATGGCGAAGTTGAACACCACAATAATGGCCGCCTAGGGAAAGAGAGAGAGAGAGAGAGAGAGAGAGAGAGAGAGAGAGAGGGAGAGGGAGAGGGAGAGGGAGAGGGAGAGAGAGAGAGAGAGAGAGAGAGAGAGAGAGAGAGAGAGAGAGAGAGAGAGAGATACTGTTTAGGAGAGGGGCCAACCCTGTTCATGACTTTGCTCCAATGCTGCCACCCGACTCCACAGCTGCCTTCTTGAGCTCCACAAAAAAGGGCTCTACATTCAAGCTCTCTTGCTGTTTTAGTGCCTCGGATTCAGTCCCAGAAAGTAAAAGAAAACAAACAAAGTTAAAAAAACGCTCCCTAAATCACCAGCGAAAATAGTCAACAAGCCAGGGAACTGAGGGAGAGGAAAGGGGACTCCCAAGGCCGCTGCTGCTTTTAAGAGCATTGGGCTAGAAACCGAAAGGTCGCTGATTCGAATCCCAGAGCCGGCAAGTTGGAAAAATGTGCCATTCTGCCCATGAGCAAGGCAGTTGGACATCGATTAAGACAGCCCCCCACACCTCTCTGATTCAGAAGGGTTGGGTTAAATGCGGGAAGACACGTTTTGGTTGAATGCATTCAGTTGTGCAACTGATTAGGTATCCCCCTTTCCCTCTGCGTGTCTGTGCAGAACCCCTCCTACCTCCCTACTCTATCACCCTGGGGCTGACATTATAGTTGGTATGGTTTCACTGCACCACAGACCACCCAGGGGGAGGCGGGTAGATCACAGAGCTAGAGGCTGACGGCCCAGTGATATACTGATCCACTCCCTCCTCTGATTATTTCCACCCTCCCCACCTGAGAGAGAGAGCGAGAGAGAGAGAACAGGAGAAAGAGAGAGAGAGCGAGAGAACAGGAGAAAGAGAGAGAGGGAGAAAGGGAGAAAGAAAGAGAGAGAGAGAAAGGGAGAGAGAGGGAGGGAGAAAGGGAGAAAGAGAGAGAGAGTGAGATAAAGGGTGCAGTGAGCAATAAAAAGAGGAAGAGAAAAGAACAAAGACAGCCCCCCTTAATAAATGTCACTTCTAAAAAAGCCTGTAGCCCAATTTTTTTTATGTGTGTCTCCTTCAGCGGGGTGCTTGGCACTCCTGGTTCCATGGCAGAGCTAGGCAGTGTAAACAGTGGGGCATACAGCACAGTCTAGTACCTGCAGAGAGAAGGCACGCAGTGCTGGGATGGGGACCAGGGCTGCCATGAAGAAGGCGATCATGTTGTTGATGGAGGTGAGCGCTACACTGGTGCCAGTCCTCCTCAGGCAGTCCCCTGTCCTCTCCTGCAGGGGTAAACCAAAACACAGCCAACGGTTAGTGCCAGGCCAGCCAGAGTACAAGAATATAAGTATTTGTTGTCATTCTAACTAATATAACTAAGTATGTGTCACAAATGGCACCCTATTCCCTATATAGTACACTAATGTTGACCAGAGCCATGATTTTGGGACAGAGACTAAGTATGAGGTTACAGTGGATCTACAGGTGATTGAACTAGGGGGCTTGGGGAGTGGAGGTAGCTAGCTTACCTTAAAGGGGATGTTGATGCCAGTCTCAGTGAAGGAGTGGGCCAGAAGGAACATGTCATCCACACCGATCCCCAGAGCCAGGAAGGGGAGAACCTGTGTGGTGGCAGCGTTAAAGGACAGGCCCAACAGAGAGCACAGCCCCAGGCCAGCTGCCACAGACAGAGCCACCAGGAGCACGCCAGCCAGCCCCACGGCCCCCTGGGACTTGGCACAGTCCCAACGGAGCATGGTCACACAGGCATAGGCCAGCTAGAATAGGACGGGAGAGAAGAGAGAGGGTGAGGATTTGAACTTTGAACTCAGCACAGGCGATTAGGCATCCGAACTGAACCACTGATATCAATGATGAACCTACAGTAGAGAGAGTCGGTTACTACTTCTTACCATGAGCAGGTAGCCTCCAGCCACCCGGATGACACTGATATCAGAGAAGGACTTCATGATGTCGTTGAGGGTGGTGGTGGAGAATGCGTGGATCTCTGAAGTGGAATTCTGGGGGATACTGCCATGAGCCACCTGGGGGGAAGAAAAATCAAATAACTTTATTTTAAATGAGGTGAGGGTGAATTATAGAATTAATTAATTTATATTATAAGCCAGTAGTAGTGATCTAGTTTGATCAGGGCATACCCATAACTTCCTATTTTGGGCCAACAACACACAAACAAGATATAGGTGAGCCCCTATGAAGCTTGATAAATAAGGACTACAGATGCCAGAGAGCAAGGGTCAAGGGGATCAAATGAGATCACGTGGTCTCTCAAGCTACTCCATCAGCACCATGAATGGCCGACAACCTTAGGGGAACCCAACACCCTGCACTTTGTTTTTACAGTGACCCTCTCCTCATCTCCCGTTCACTCTCTCCCTCTTCTCCTCTCTTGCGAGCGGGCATTGGTGGAAGCATGACCCTCCCACTCCTTCAGTCAGCATGCTGGATGTCAGCTATCACAAAAACAGCTTGTTCCTATAACTGGTAGTCTGTCAGTGGCCTCCTTGGAGGACTCTGTTTACTAGGCAGTTGAGGATTGATGGAATTCAGGTAGAGGTTGCAGTCCCTGGGCCAAAGCCAGTCCTCTACGCATGTGGTAGGTAAACAGCATGACTCAAATTTAAAGGTGTAGGGAAAAACAAGCCAACCTGAGGCCAACCTAAAGAACGCTCTATGATTTGTTCTCTGATTTCTTATTTGCCGGCATATTACTCAAACGGGTCAAGACAGGTTGGTGAAAGGTGCAGGCGGCAGAGGCGGGGCGCTAGGGTCCAGAAACATAGGCTTCATACCAAATGGCATCCTATTCCCTATATAGTTTGATACTTTTGACCAGGTGTAGTGCACTAATGAGTGTAACACTTTTGACCCATACATACCTCTACAAACTTCCTTTGCCAGGACTCCAGGATGGCGGTGGCCTTGTCCTCGTTCCAGTTGATGTCATGGATCTCATAGTCGTCCTTAAAGTGCTCGTAGAGCTGCTTGGGGCTCATCAGGAGAAACATGGTCTGGAGGGCCTCCGCACTGCAGGAGGCAGAGAGAGAGAGACTCCGTCAAACGCCTGCAGCCAAGTGAGCTCAGGCCACACCGAGTCATGTTCCCCACATTCAAAACCCCCCAAATAGTACAGAAAAATGTTATGAGTCCTCTTGTCTCGGCTGTCATAGATATTACATACTCTGATCTGTGGCATATAAACCAAAAGGTGGTTGTATACAGCGTACGTGGAGAAACGGGTGGAGAATTCAGCTGTTGGCTAGTGTTTCTGAATGCAGATACAGGCTCTATTGCCTGAACGGGTGAAAGCAGGTGTCTTGATGCCTTTTTTCACAGCGAGCACAGATGGCCCTGAAGGCAACTTGGCACCGATGTGAGAGTTGTGGTGTTAAAAATGTGAATGAGATTATCGTAAATCATATCATAGAAAAAACTCTGTGGCTTTAAATGAATGTATCCCTCCCTCCAGATTTGCCAGGGTCGTCATCTGGGCAGAGGCCCAACACTGTCAATCCATTCATATTTGTGCTGTGGTTTTAAATTCAATTGAAATAAAATAAATCCTTCATAATACATAACAGAGCCCAGGAAACGTGTCTTACATACATATGGCAGTATATCAAGATGTTTTACATATCCTTAGCATTAGAAATGTGTGGTAGTATACTCTTGTATTTGGAATTATCTTTGGCGTCCCCTTTTTCATTCTCTGACTTAAAGGAGATGCTGCCATTTTTTCCCACTCCTCTCCACAACAAATCTGTCTTTAGTTTATGTGGCTGTCGATCATGTTTGATTGATCTGTCCTACGCAGGGGTCAGAGGAGGAAACTGATCCTGCTTCATGCGAGGCATTCCTCGGATGTGTGAGGTTCTTAGGAGTCAGAGGCATTCCTCGGATGTGTGAGGTTCTTAGGAGTCAGAGGGATTCCTCAGATGTGTGAGGTTCTTAGGAGTCAGAGGGATTCCTCAGATGTGTGAGGTTCTTAGGAGTCAGAGGGATTCCTCGGCTGTGTGAGGTTCTTAGGAGTCCGAGGCATTCCACGGCTGTGTGTGTGAGGTTCTTAGGGAGTCAGAGGCATTCCTCGGATGTTTGAGGTTCTTAGGAGTCAGAGGGATTCCTCGGATGTATGAGGTTCTTAGGAGTCCGAGGCATTCCTCGGCTGTGTGAGGTTCTTAGGAGTCCGAGGCATTCCTCGGCTGTGTGAGGTTCTTAGGAGTCCGAGGCATTCCACGGCTGTATGAGGTTTTTAGGAGTCAGAGGGATTCCTCACTGCTAGCTAGGCCCTCCCTGCACTGGCTCCACTTCATTCACTCGCCCTCAATCCTCCCCTGGCCCTGGTGTACACCCCCTCCCCCTCTTACCTCTGCAAAGCATTCTGGGTGTCCTTGACCCGGCCGCCCAGGATAAGCTCCTCCTGCCAGTGCATGAACTTTTTGGAGAAGCCGTGGCAACCGCCTTGGAGCCGCCCGGCAATGTCAGGACTCTGTGGAGGGAGACAGACAGGCAGGCAGGGCCAACAGTTAGCTTATTTAACAACCAGGCACATTGGGCTCACTAAAATACCCTCTTCTTTAAAAGAGAGGGAGAGTGGTGGTGGAAGGAGATAGAGACGCAGAGATGGAGAGGTGGAAGGGAGATAGGGGTACTGTGGCGCAAGCTTACCTCTCTCAGGTCCTTGTTGGGGGCGCTGAGGGGGCACTCGGGGTCGTTGGGGTCCAGGCAGGGGCGGTTCATGTAAGCGTGACCCACCTGGGCCTTGTCCAGCATTTCCCTGAAGCCCTCCAGACTGGTGAACTGGCTGAGCTCCTCCATCAGCTTCAGAGGGTCCAGGTTCATCCACTGGATGTCAGGCATCCCCCTGTAGAGGAACAGAGAAACATACAGGCTCAGAAGGAGTCGCAGGGCACAGTAGAGAGATGCCATGGACATAGCAATCTGCATCACTGCATGTCTTTATATACAGTCCTATCCAGTGCAGTTCAGCTGTGCTCTTTCTGCAGAACCTTCTCCATCTTCCTTTTCCTTTCCTCCTCCAGCTGCACCCCATGCCACCGTTCCTACACCTCCAGACTTCCCTGCCTTCCTGTATGCCATTGGCTGGTTCTGGTCTTGCCCTGCCTCTGCCGGACTCTCCCTGGTGGCGAGGAGCTGCAGATGCTGCGTTTATAAAGTAGCGTTTATTATCCTGTTACACGGGGCCACAATGCAGAGGGAAAGGCACGGCGGCAGGCTGCTCGCTCCTATTTCTTAACTTTGTGCATCAAGTCATAACAATTACCTCTGTCTCGCAGACATCTTGATAAGGCTGCAGTGGAGCAGTGAGAGGGCTGGCTGGCTGGTGGCTGAGCTGAGCAGGGAGCCTGTCTGTGTGCTCTCTCTGCTGGGAGGCCGGGCTGATTGCCTGCCTGCCTCTCACACTGTTTAGTGGTGTGATGTTCACAGAGCCTTTCAAAAGGCCTAATCCTGAGGCCTTTCGCTGCTGCTGCCTTTGGGTCCTCCTCCCATGCAAAATTTATAATTTGCCCCAAAGAGCAGGCAATTATATGGCCTGAGGGATAATGCTTCACCAAGTGGGTTATATATTTGCCATGAGACATCTTTAGATTATTGTAACAAATAAATGGTACAATTTTAACACAGGACAAAGTCAAAAAGATTTTGATGATCATCTACAGCACCTGACTACTCCAGAAAATGGAGACATTACGACCTATGCAGCCGAGGCCAAGACAAAGTCAACTTTGTACAGTGCGCTAACTCAGTGGCTCCCACCAATACAAGGAGAGTACTTGTCAAGAGGAAGCACCCTCTGCTTTACAAGATTGCCCTTGTGACATCTATATCATATCACATTACCCATAATACACCAGACAACGGGAAATGGCCTCGGCTGCATAGGTCGTAATGTCTCCGTTTTCTGGAGTAGTCAGGTGCTGTAGATGATCATCAAAATCTTTTTGACTTTGTCCTGTGTTAAAATTGTACCATTTATTTCTTACAATAATCTAAAGATGTCTCATGGCAAATATATAACCCACTTGGTCGATATTATGTTCTAATTTGACATTCTCGCACCTCCAAAAAATCCAATAATCAAACTATATTAAAAAATGTGAACACAAAAACTAGAACTCAGAACATTACAAGTCATAAAATAATGTTGTACCAATCATATAAAAAGTATATATATTTTTTTTTTATCTAGATACTTCGAGGCCATTTACTTTACTTTTTTGGTAGAGAGAGAGAAAGGAATCCCCGAAGTGTCCTAACTCTGGGCCCAACCTCACTCCAATGATTCATGAAGAGAGTGGCTTCAAATAAAGCTGCTAGTCTCCCATTCCCACATACCAAGCGCCTTTGCTCCTGCTTGCAAAGAGAGGCTCCTTTATCTGCTATTTTTTGCTTGAGTGAACCGGCCTAGGCCCTTTTGTTTTTCCATAGATTGCTGCTCTTTGTTCTCTAAAGATTTTTTTCTCTCTCTCCCTCTCCCTCTCTCTCTCCCTCTCCCTCTTTTTGCATTAAACTCGGCTGAACTGAAGCGGAAGCTAGAGGGGACATTAGCCTCAGTGGCCAGGCCACCCCCAGCTCTCTTCAGAGCAGCAAAAAGAAACAGCAAATAAATAACAACAAAGACATTTTTAAGAACATATTTCAACACTGTGATTTAGGGGAATACTTGTGGATCTGTGATCATCAAAGGCTCTTCCCTACTCTCTCCTCTCACACTACACGAGAGAAAGCGCGAGAGAGAGAGAGAGAGAGACAGAGACAGAGAGAGAGAGAGAGAGAGAGCGAGAGAGAGCTGCTTGCTGGGTGAAAACAGGAGAAAACACTGTTTGTTGCTCAATGTGCAGGCATGTGGCTGCAGAAAACTAGTTTCAAAACCAGACTCTCAAATTGAACTATTGGTTTTAGTAGAATTTATAATCAAACTTTTTGATACGCAGAAAGTGAAAGAAAATTAAGTAATTTTACTATCAATTTAGAGAGAATTAGCAAGGAATATGATAAAAAGCATCGTAAAATAACCAAACCACTGTTAATTTATTATACGCTCTTTGGGGACCAAGACTTGAATAATGCACTTTTTATTTGTTGGACAACTTACAGCTCGGAGCCCGGGCGATTACCATGAGAATGCACAGTGTTACTCGTTGCTGACAAAGCTGAGCCCCCCTCCAGGGCCCCCTCACTGATGGACACTCACTTGTAAACGGAAAGAATGCTTACCATTGTCTGACCCAAAGGCTCCCCTGCCCCCCTTTACCAACCCACCCAGTAGCAGCCATCTCTCCCTCCCTCCTTCTCCCTGTCCCCTTTACCAACCCACCCAGTAGCAGCCATCTCCTCTCTCCCTCTCCCTGCCCCCCTTTACCAACCCACCCAGTAGCAGCCATCTCCTCCCTCCCTCCTTCTCCCTGCCCCCCTTTACCAACCCACCCAGTAGCAGCCATCTCCTCCCTCCCTCCTTCTCCCTGCCCCCCTTTACCAACCCACCCAGTAGCAGCCATCTCCTCCCTCCCTCTCCCTGCCCCCCTTTACCAACCCACCCAGTAGCAGCCATCTCCTCCCTCCCTCCCTCTCCCTGCCCCCCTTTACCAACCCACCCAGTATCAGCCATCCCCTCCCTCCCTCCCCTTTACCAACCCACCCAGTATCAGCCATCCCCTCCCTCCCTCCCCTTTACCAACCCACCCAGTAGCAGCCATCTCCTCCCTCCCTCTCCCTGCCCCCCTTTACCAACCCACCCAGTAGCAGCCATCTCCTCCCTCCCTCACTGTCCCCTTTACCAACCCACCCAGTCGCAGCCATCCCCTCCCTCCCTCCCTCTGTCCCCTTTCCATGAGGGCCTTCCCCTGCTCGGCTGGGGGACTGTGTGTGCGTGTCAGTGTGTGTGTGTGTGTGCGTGTGTGCTGGGGTTAGCCCCCTCACGGCTACGACGACAGGAAAAGCATAGGTGACGACTGAAGTAGGCCTCTTCCTAACAACAGGGCTAACCGGCTCTTTAGTCAAAGCTTAATGTTAGGTTATTACCGCCACCACTGTAGGTTATTGCTGCCGCCACTGTATTGGATCCAAACTAAAGCCTCTTGTTATGAAGAGTGTGGGAGAACCAGGAGGTCAATTGAGATTTTGTAGCCAAGTCACATTCCCTGGCCCCTGCCAAACCCAACGTATGAATAAGGTGAAAGAGGCCAAGCTAGCTGGGCACGGGCCCTAACGTAACTCTAATACTGGGATTCAAAATAGCTGACTCGTATAAACACTAAAACACATTCTGTATTTCCAAGCAATATGGAAGAAAACAATTTGCATCATTTGAAGAACAATTATTCTGGAACTTACGGTAAGTATGCTGACCCCCCCTGGAGCTTTGCACCTTCCCAGAAACAGTCCAGTGGGGTAACAATCATACAGGGGAACAGCTTGTCAATCATCTGCAAACCATGGATACATTCATCAGTTATTATGCAAACTATCAAGAGTACATAATACAGAATAAAAACATACATGTTAATAGTCATGGACAAAAAATTACAGACCGGGATATTTCCTTTAAAAAAATATCGGCTTACCCTTTCAATCATGACATTTTCTATGATAGGGACACCAGATTTGTAGCAGATTTTATTGAGATCCCATGATCTGAGGAGAGAAGACATACAGAACATGAAATATATGAGCCCAGACAACCCCCTTTTCTTTAGCTGTGACGTAATCCCCAGTGATCCCATGGGTCTACCTACTTTCCAAACAGAGACACCTGGACCTTGCTGGCCGAGAGCGCTGCCTCCAGGTGAAGCAGCAAAGCACCCTGGGTCAGAATGTTAGTCCCTTCCTGTTTGGGGGTTTGTATGAGCATCTGTGATGTGAACACAGACTCCTCTCCCTGTTTCTCCTTGGTGTAGCGCAGCTCCCGACTCACTCGGCTACCGGCTAGAAGAGAGAAGAAGAGAGATGGAGAGGGGGGATTGGGTTATAGACTCATCTCATCTCCCACGTATATAAGAGCTATCGGGTTATTTATGTTCATTGCGCTGCAATGTGGCAAGACAGCTGAGCCTCATTACCACTGCAGAGGAAGCATGACGCAAGTTGACACGTCAATCAACAGAGAGAGTGAAGAACAGAAAGGTCCACAGATTGTACAGTTCTAGAAATATACCCTTTTAAAGACTCACAGTTTTAAGATTCACAGTTTAATTTAATAGCAACCAGGGTAGTGGGAAAAAAGTCATCAATTAGGCTGAGTTTCACATTTTCAACTTTCTGCCTACCCCTCCCGACTCTCCAAGACTTAGATTCTAAATAGATGTGTAGTTCAAACCAGAGTCCTTGGCATGGGTCCAAGTGATACAGAGACCACAGCAGAGCGAGAGAGAGGGGTGGAGAAATGGAGAGAGAGAGACGGGGAGAAATCTGCTGATTATGACTATGCACAGCTCATATTATTATCAGACTAGTGCAACAAGCATTGCAGACACACACAAACAAGTTCAGAGTTGGCTCCCTGCATTGAAATGAGTGTTGCGTGAGTGTAGTGAATGCAGTACATACACATGAACACAGATTGGCCAACACCCTTGCCAATGTTGGTTTTGAAGGCACTTCAGACACAAAACGTCTAGCCAAGAGAAATGAGTCAAAGCTTCTCATTGGCTCCCTCTGTGAAGCAGATGTGTCCTGTTAGGGAAATCCTCCTCACTGTGCCCAAACCCCATCACTAACAACATGGCACGACACAGAATGGCAGCACCACCATCCCCAGTTTCACAGTCTGTTTCACCTGGGGCTTGAATGTGTAAGAAACTGAAACAGCCAAAAACACAGCCTCTAGCCTAGACAGTCGGTTTCAGTAAAAAACGAAGGCACGATATGCTATCCATTCTTTACAGCAAACTTCCACCATACCAGAACTAACCCATCAGAGAAGGAGAGGGAGAAACTAGGAGAGAGAAAGAACAAAAGGTGGTGCCAGGGTTGGATGAGGGAGAACAACGAGGCAGAAATTCTGTTGATGTGGTATGCAGAGCCGGGATGAAAGCATCAAAGCCCCAAGAGGAAACTCTGGAGTCCAGCCCCCTAATTACCAGAGGCTGCCCTGAAAAGAGTGAGCAGGGTATCTGTGGCCATGCCAAGGGCACATGAAACACACCGCTCTGGATCAGAGTGGGCTCGTCTGCCCCTCCGTGTTCCACTACATGACAATCCTGCAGAGGCTGGCTCTCGCTGTGGCCACCTCGCCTCTCCGCTTCTCTATGTCTCTCTCTCGTTCTCTCTCTCTCGTCCTCTGTCTGTCTTCCTCGCACCACCTCCCCCAATCCCGAGCCAGCTCCTCTAATTGAGGGAGGAGAAAAACGGGTCTCGAAGTGTAAGATCAAGTTATAACTGGCTTGGAAACACATCACAATCTTTCACACCTTTCTTCTTGCCTTCATAGCCTACTTGTGAATTCATAAAAGAAGGTAAGCTAATGTAATTTGTGATCAAGCAGAATGTGCCCATGCACCAAATAATCAAAAGTAAAGTGCTTTAAGTTCGTGAAGCCATCACTTTTGAAGTCAGCCTTGGTGCCACTCATGAACAAACTGTCCTATCCAATGAACAACAACCTGAAACACCCAGGTTACATACACACTAGTACGTGTTAACTTGTTTTCGAACTCTGATTAAAATCAAACCAGACTTAAGAATAGACACTTGTTTGACTTGAGACATTGTGCTCATATTTAATACATTGGGGCATCTACAGGAACTGACTTTCAAGCTTTGGGCCTGTAATTACAGGGATCCTGAAGTAAATTATAGCTATTTGTGTCTCGTTCCGCCCATCTGGACCACCCAGCTAGAACCCTGGTTGCGGCTCCGGCCCAACACTCAGTCACTGCTCTGCTCTGTGAGAGAGAGCTCAACCACTCACCAGATGGAGGCTTCACTAGCTCTGCTCCACTCTCTGCTCTGCTTCACTCTCTGCTCCACTCTCTGCTCTGCTTCACTCTCTGCTCTGCTTCACTCTCTGCTCCACTCTCTGCTCTGCTTCACTCTCTGCTCCACTCTCTGCTCCACTCTCTGCGCCACTCTCTGCTCTGCTTCACTCTCTGCTCCACTCTCTGCTCTGCTTCACTCTTTGCTCTGATCCACTTAGCCTGCAACCAGGAGCCGTTAAAAAGACAGGCGCCCAAATACTTTTCCCAAAGCAGTCAGGAAATTTATAGAGAAGTTTATGGATTTGGGGTCCTTTGAAAACCTGCAGAAACCCATGTGAAGGGTTAGCATTAAGCCAAAAAAACTTTTAATTAAGAGACAGTTGTCAAGACCTAAGACATGTAGCTCTCAGTGTCCTTCAACAATCCCATATTGGATGGGGAAATAAGATAACAGTAAATCATATCAACATAACATGGTTGAAGAGATCAGGGAGCTCATACTTCTTCACAAAGCCACTCCAGTCAAGATGCTGCGCTCCAAGAAAAGCACCTCCATTTGTTCTCCCTCTGTTCCATTTTTCACTTCAACCCCCGGAGGTGACACCCCCTTTACAGACCAATTAATCCCCAGTTATGGTCCATCTCATCTTGCAAGCATATGCAGGGATACTATCCATCAGTCAAACGTGTTTATATCACAGACATAGTGGAGCGAGGACTGCCTACCATAGCCATTCCTATGCTAAAGCTGAAGCTAATCTCCATCCAGATGGGGTTCTCACTTCTTCTCAGAAGAAGGCTGGGGGTTGGGGCTGGCCAGAGACAGACAGACAATGGTAGCAAGTTTCAGGGAGAAGGCCTCCCACCCAGAGCCAGGCAGGCCTGGCGTGTGTGTTTGTTTGTTTGTTTGTTTGTTTGTTTGTTTGTTTGTTTGTTTGTTTGTTTGTTTGTTTGTTTGTTTGTTTGTGTGTGTGTGTGTGTGTGTGTGTGTGTGTGTGTGTGTGTGTGTGTGTGTGTGTGTGTGTGTGTGTGTGTGTGTGTATGTTAGCTCCCCTATCAGTGGGCAGTATGGAAAGTGGCATGTAATTAACCAAGGAGATGAAGCCCCCTGCTCCTTGGTGTCAGACCACTGATGGACCCTGTCAGCTCCAATCTCCCTCATGTCCAGCCCACCACCACCCAGGAAAAGACCAGCCCCACAGACCTTACAGGAGACACCCGTACCATACTGTACTGTATCAATGTATATCCTCTCCATGCCTGTCTGTTATGTTGTCTGCCTATACATCTGCACAGGTTAAGTGATTGTAAACAGTGGAGATCAAACTCAAAAAGTGTTTGTCAAAGGCAACACAATGTATCCAATCAAATGAGGAAGAAGTCCCACACAAGAAGCCGAGCTACTTCTCCAGCTCCACTCAGAGACTTTTAGGCGCCATCACAAAAACCCAATTATTAACCCAGTTAACAATTAGGACTGAGCCAGCAGCAGCACCATTCGCATGCAAGCTCTAGGTCCAATTCCAGTCTCCATTAGCGGAGACCACCTTCAAAGTGTTGTGGGCCAGATTAGCTGGATTAGGAGGCCACTGAAAGGACCCATGCTGCTTTGGAGGAAGTCCCACAAGGAAGAGACATGCTGGAAGAGACATGCTTTACCTGCCTCAGCCGCCAAAGGAATAAAACAAAGAATATACGGTGTTGTACTGTAGCACAGATTAGACCTTCTAGGATACAAAGTCACAGATGTACAAACTCAAATGTGCACACAGCCTTGCCACTCACTCACTCCCTCACTTAAATACATTCACATAGAAAATAGACTTTGCTGGAATGGTTCTGTTTAGGAACTGTCAGTCCGTCATCTTGCCCATTCCCCGCTCTTTGTTATCCATTAAAAAAGCATGCAGTATAAAACCAGAGGGATAGATTTGGCCCTGGCTGGCAGAGAGCGAAACAAGTCTTTGCTGAAATCAAGCTTTAGTTCTACTGCCATCCTTTTACAAGTTCAGTAGCACCTCCCCATCCCAGTTCAATGTGTTACTTAGCAGATAGAGAGGCTCCTAATTCAGAGAGAAACCAGGCAGGGCAGCAGAAATTGAATGCAGGCTTTTGTCACTCCCCTCCTGAATTTCTTTCAGATGTTTCCAAACAAACATGAAAAAATAAAGAGGGAACTTTCACAACAAAAGCAAATGGACCAAGACTTTTTCCCAGCAAATAAAACAATGCAGGCATGGGGCGCTTGGCTTTCTACCTTAACTATAGAAATACAGTGTGTGTCGGTCTGTGTGTGTGTGTGTGTGTGTGTGTGTGTGTGTGTGTGTGTGTGTGTGTTTGGGGGGGAAGTGTCTGAATTGGACAAGGTGGTAAAAGGAGAGGACACTGAGGTATTCCTTCCCCCCAAAAAAGTGAGAGGATGAGAAATGAAGTTCAATTTGAGAGGAAGAACTGAAAAAATACCATTGAAAGTGAAAGGCAAAAATAATCAGTTTCAGTTACAATCTATTCAGATCTTGATACTTCTGTCAGCATTGACATAAATTTCCACTGGTGTTGGCATTTAGGCACTTTCCATTTCCATATGTATAGGCTTGCCTGTACTAATTATGCTAATCATCCCTAGTGTTGGCTGCTGCGAAAAATAGTCACATTAGGCACTCCACTGGCTGCTAATGCAGCTTAATGTGTGGTTGAAACATACATTCATCCCACGGTGAAAGGCAAAAATGTCCCAAATTGCTGGTCTCATTCAGCCTAGAAATACATTTATTGAGCCCAAGGACCATCCCCCCCCCCCACACCAAGTACAAAGAAAATGTTTTTCTCCATTCTTCTTTTTCCAGAGGGGACAAGCGGAGAGGAAAATGGGCAAACTCTACCCAAAAAGGTGACTGATGTCACTGTATTTAAAGTTGACCAAGGAGAACAATCTCTTTTGGCAGGATTTAAGAAACTGTCCAAGTGAATGAAATAGAGATTATACAGGAGATGTGTGAGACTGAGCTTGCAGCTCTGTAACAGAGATAGGCCTTCAGCACTCCCAAAAATGCACACCAGTGTCTGCAATGACTTTCAAGCAACATAAAATACAGGATGCTAAACAGGTCTACAGTTACATATAGTGCTGAAATGTAATTATACATGTAAAAAAGCCAAGTCCCATAAACACTACATAACTTGAAAAGATACACAGCTATGAGTCACCGCTTTAATACTGTAAATATCCAAAAAGGATATAACTTAGCACTGTATATTATAATTCTGTCCACAGTGGACGGTTAATGGCGACTTCCATAATTGAGGGAGCTGGTGAGGTTTTGCATTCAGCTCTTGTGTCTGCCCCTTGAGGAGAGGACTGAGGCTGGAGGATTGCAGAGTGGTGGGAGGTGTGGGGGGAACGAAGGAAGGGAGGCAGAGGGTTGGGGGGGTGAAATAAACATTTTCAACTGACCCAGGTTGACTCTGGCCTTGTTTGTTCTTTCTACTGGTGAGGTCTGAGGCTCAGCAGTTCGAGTTTATTTATCTAGCTGGGGCACTGTGGCTTGCCATTCACCTCCAATAATGCCTCATAGACCTTTCATTCTCTTGCAGCAGACCCTGAACTGGAAGACTGTGTATTTTCTGATTAATTATAGCATTTACCTTGCATTTTTGTTTAGATAACTGTTCCAAACACTGAAACGTCCACATGTTCCCCTCGTGCTGCTAGGGCTCTAGAAGGTACCTACTGTTCCCCTCGTGCTGCTAGGGCTCTAGAAGGTACCTACTGTTCCCCTCGTGCTGCTAGGGCTCTAGAAGGTACCTACTGTTCCCCTCATGCTACTAGGGCTCTAGAAGGTACCTGCTGTTCCCCTCGTGCTGCTAGGGCTCTAGAAGGTACCTACTGTTCCCCTCGTGCTACTAGGGCTCTAGAAGGTACCTACTGTTCCCCTCGTGCTGCTAGGGCTCTAGAAGGTACCTACTGTTCTCCTCGTACTGCTAGGGCTCTAGAAGGTACCTACTGTTCCCCTTGTGCTACTAGGGCTCTAGAAGGTACCTACTGTTCGCCATGTGGAGTAGGTCATTCATGCTCTCTGTATATGTTATTTTCCCCACAGTCTCTTTTTAAAACACAAATCCCAAGTCACTTCCTAATACTTGCACAGCTTGTCTGTGTGTACATGTCTGTCAAGATCATCAAAACTGTGTCAAGAAGGATGGGTTTAGTTCATGTGGGCTACCAGTACATACTTGTACATTACATGTAAACATTTATTTTCCACTCTAAATGCTCTATTCAAAACGTTTTGCTGCTCTTTGGTGGTATATTTTACCCACGACAAAATATCAAACCTTTTGGGTAATCTACTGTTGCCATAGTAATAACGCTATAGCTAAACATATATTACATCCAGCAAAAACAACTCCCTACCCAGGCAATATACTTTTTCTTCTAAGTCCTGCTTGAACTGGTGAGAGAAATGTGTCCTGAGAGAGAAGCCATACTGTTGTTTTTAGGGAATGGGAAAATGTTGAAGTGTATACCCCTAAAACCTTCAACCCCAATGCTCCCCCACCCCCACCCCCATCTCATCTCCCTACACTTCACTTTATTATTCCCCTTTTCTTCCTACAGACAATACACGCTAGGTCACATTCTCCCCAGGTCCCACCCATGACTGCTAGCCCCCTTTCCTGTGTTGTTGCTTGCTCTTCATTGCTTCTGCAGTAGCAAAAAATTTCCAAAAGAAAACAACATATGACTAACAAAAAAAGGTTCCGTAGCTGAATTTTGTGTGCATTATTAGTCAGCACTCTGTCTATATTAGCCAACCAGTGGAAGTAGTCTGTCCACCTAGAGAAAGAACCGTTTAGGCTTGTATCTGTCAAAACCCCATATGTACACCTTAACAGGTACCATATGTTTAACTACCACACCTTTCCTCAGTTTGAAGAAACCTACTCCCATATGTTTCTGACTAGCACCAACTACTGGTTTATATACCACCAATAGTATATCAACATTCAGAACAGACATACTAGTCCCAGCTGAGGCTGCAGTGACAGTGTACAGCAGGGATTTGCATTATCAGGGTCAGAAAACAAATTCTCTCCCAAACACTATTTTCTACTGTCCTATGGCACAAGTGTTAGCACATTATCCTGGGCTAGGTTAGGGTTGGGTAGAATGGGGTAGGCCAGGTAGGGTATAGGGTATGCTAAGGTAAGGAGCCTGGTGGTCTGACTTCACAAGCAGCCGGACATCTACACTAGCACGGTGGCAAACGTGACATTTGGGTGGGGGTTGAGTTGGGGACAGATATGGCCTGAGGATATATGATGGGGGGCATATGCTCTCAGGAACTCCCAGCTGGCCAAGTGTGAGCCCAGGAGGCCTCATATCAGCACCCTCATCCCTCATATGCGGTCAGAATACACCTCTGCATGTGTTGACAAGAAGACCCTATAGACGTACGTTCTGTATTGAGAAAATATTAAGCCTTCTACACTTGCTATTTTTAAAGTTTGAGTCCAGACTGTAAGTTGTTGATGAATAAAATAATGCTCTTTGGACACTCATCTTTTCTAAGAGAGCAATGAACTTCTCTGTTCTATTAGGAAATATTTCCTCCCTTTTGTGAGTGTGAGTGTGTGTGTGTGTGTGTGTGTGTGTGTGTGCGTGTGCGCGTGTGTGTGTGTGTGAGAAGATCTAACCTCTCCTTGTTACCAAACCACTTACTTTTCATTCAACTCTGAGCAGCTTTGTCAATGGGCTATTGGGGGAAACAACACAGGCAGAAACTTTAGAAACATGGCCACTGCCTCTTAAAGGAACAGCATTCCTTTTCAGCATTCGGGCATTTCACTCTCAGAATGACTCCATGATTAGGCATAACAAACCCTATGGCTACATCTAACAACCTCCTTTCAGAAGACAAACGGTTAGCTTATTTAATGTGTATGAAATACACACCAGTACATTACCAAAATACTGTGATCATGACAAATTACACTGCGATAACTTCACATCTTGTTTGTGAGTCAGACTCAGACAACTCAACTACAATCTGACAAGTAAATCTGAAAATCTTTGGCTTCACCAATCTGAAAAAACTCAAACACAGTGTGTCAGACCACAGGCATTTCATTGACAACGAGTGAGTAGTCCCCTTCCCAGCCAAAGTGTTGGTAAGGAATAAAATACACAGATACTGAAAGATACAACCTTTAGGGAGTGTTTATACTACAACTGCTGTGACTCTTTTTAGAATGTGCAAAACAGGTGGGAAATCTTCAGTTGTATGAACATATTTTTGTAGGAAAGGGGGTGCCTTTATTGTTGAATGGAATCCAAGAATAGTTAAGGACCACACAGGGAGCTAGGGGGGAGGGTCAGCTCCTCAAAGATGGCTAACGATTCACACAGCCCATCTGCTCTTGGGATCAGGAGTGCGGCAAAAGCCTAGGGGGCTTAAAAGGAATTTGGCAGTGTGAAAACCAAATAAAGCTGCCCGAATATGCACAGATAACCCAGCCTGCACACAGAAAGGACGGCAAATAAAACATGGATCATGGAACCACCATGGCAAACAATACAAGGCTGATGAGAAGAACAAGAGAAGGCCTGCATATGTAGGGAACAACAATGCTAGCTCCTTGTGTGCAATAAAGTAGGAATATCTTGACCCATTCTCCATTCCCAATGCAAAACAACTTTGGCATCAGCAAACAGCACACTCAAAAGTGCAGAGCTTACAAAGTATCACAACTTTCAATTTTACGATAACTTACAAAGAAAAAAAAAACATATTTTTATATATCACACAATCATGAATAACAACTGTAGAGGATCGTCTCTAAAAGAAAACAGCCATCTCAACTACTGATCGACAAATCAGTCAGACAGCACCCATACAGTTTCCTGTCCCCCCTTCAGTAGTTTAGATGGCAAAATGTCTACAACAAGTTCATTTGGGGGAAAAAACGACCCCTTTCTCCCCTTCCCAGACAACCCCCCAAACCATACCCCGAAACTGAAACGCCAGACTCACCTTCAACCCATAGTTGCTCAATGTCCGTCTCAATGGCAGCGACCCGCAAACCCACAGACAAGGCACCGAACACAAGCAGTCCAATGAAAAGGACTTTTCCACAATGTCGCTGGATGTGACAGCCCAAAGAAAATAGAAGAGCCTGGAACCTCGCCCGAACCCACAATGGGGCTTTCTGACCCACAGCCTTCCCCTAAAGAGACAGGAGGAACATGGAGGGAGAGAAAAGTGTTATTACATTGTTATTACACATTAATAACAACATATTGCATTACATGGAATGTATGGCTATGGCATAGACAAGTACTCACTAATGGAAGACTACATTGTATCTAACTGTAAGATTAAAAAAACTCAATATAGTAGTCTTTCTAGTATTACTAAGAATCAAGTACAAGGGCAGAGAAGGCTATGCTAATAAGATAGCTAACTTGAGTATGACTTTCATTGTGATAACGTGACATACTTAAGGGCATGTTCAACATTACTGTATTAGTCAGCTACTTGAGAGTCTTCATGTCAGTTGTCCTGTAAGCAAATCATATCTATGTGAAATACATCACTGAGCTAATGTCAGATCTAGAGACCATGTGAATATCAGAATATAACCAGACAGAACCCTAATTGATAATAGTGTATTATTCATGTGTAGTAGGCTACACAAGAACAGCATAGAGAACCTGATATCCCATTTGACAACTATGCTGTTTATTTTTGTTAAGTACAAACCATGTAACCATAATTGTGATGTCATGGGTTTTGATTCCATAGCAAACCCCCATGCCTCTGGTGATGAGTGGCACCCTGACCTCGCTTGTGCCAACTGTGAGGGACAATTCCAATCCAAAGACTGGCCATTGCTTTACCCTTTTTTATGTTGGGCCCTCAATTACCTACTTATCAACTAGGATTAAATAAGCATCTACTAGAGGCTATCATGTTTACATACTGCCTTACTCATTTCATATGTATATACTGTATTCTATTCTACTGTATTTTAGTCAATGCCACTCCGACATTGCTCAATCTAATATTTATATATTTCTTAATTCCATTCTTTTACTTTTAGATGTGTGTTTATTGTTGTGAATCATTTTAGATAGTACTGCACTGTTAAATATTACTACTCTGTTGGAGCTAGGAACAGCATTTTGCTCCACCAGCAATAACATCTGCTAGATATGTGTATGTGACCAAAACAATTTGATTTGAACACTTTTGTGTACTTGGACTAGGACTTCCATTTTTGTCCAATCTTACTATATTTCATTTTATAAACACTCAGCCAGCTGCCCCTAACAACCTCCTGGTAAAAAAATATGAAACCTAATGCTGTTGTGCACTAACGCAACTTCTAGTTTTAAATGGAAGTTGAAAGATTACAAGATTGCACATATTTGAGTCAGGAGTGATGTAGACTATACCGTACTTTCCTTTATAGGCTACATACCTTCTTACAGGCTATGCAAGGATTTGACAATAAGCAGTTACTCTACCAAAAATCCCTACTCCTATAATTTAAAATGAAAACACTGTCTGAAGACCTTCTACTATACCCTTTCAAACTTTACAAACAATGTCACCGGTCTAGTACAGACACTGGACAGATGTTTTGGTTTCACTTAGGAGTTTTGACACATTTCCAAGCGTTCATGCGGTCCAGTAATGCTTTGTCAGATAAAACGTAATCAGTGAATTCCTCTGTAAGACCCACTGCATTTTCAAACAAACTAGCCCACAACGGGGACCCTGAGTCTAACTTCTTACAAACAGAGTTGAACAGATCCCACACACGCATAAATAACTATTTGGAGTTGTATTGCTTCTAAAAATGAATGGATAAAGTTATTCTCATTCATAGGGGGATCGGGGCTGGAAGTGTAAAATCAGTGCGTGCCAGTAAATGTTACAATGTAATACCGAAATATCACTAGAGTGTAATATCACCGTGTATATCACATTGTATGACATTTTGACATAAAACTCCCTCAATTGATATTCCTCCATTCGAGTAGTAGTAACATCAGTTTCCGCAAAAGTACCAAAACATAACACTCATTCACAGAGACGATGAATGAAACAGTAAGCATATTCCATCGAAAGCATTTCATCACCTTAGAAATCTGTTTTAATGCGAAAGCAGCATGGCAGTAGCTGGGTCTCCGGAGAAGATCTGAGTTTACTGGCGGCGGAGAACGCATATAATTTGGGGGTAAATCTCCAAAAACACCGGACCCTGGGACTCTGGGATCCGAGGCCATAGTCCAAACAAGAAAACAAAGCACAGAGCAAAGCAAGAGAGAAACAGTGCGAGTATAGCAAACGCGACAATAATCCAAGATAGAATACTAGCGCATCCACCGGGTAAAAGTTTGGATAATATATTCTAGTCTTTCCTTGAGCCAAAGTCTTGCAACTCCATCCCAACATTATGTGCCCAAATCCGTATAGATCCTCCAGTCTTCATCCGTCCTAATAGCTTATAAAACAACGTTTCGAAGTAGTAACGTCTCGATCAGATCTCTAAGTCTGCCTCTGATCCCGTAGCAGTAACATTTGGAGAAGTTAGCCCCTCTGCAAATCCTGAAAAGGGTGGTTTGATGGAAAAGTGCTCTGGTTCTCATTGGCCAAGGAAGAGGCAAATTACTTTGCAAACATCTCCTATTATTAGCTGCTAAGCAACAGCTCACCAAAGTGGAGAGAGGGGGAGACCACCCAGGCAGCCCTTCAAATCGAGGGGAGGGGGGAGAGCGAGGGGGCGTCAGAGAGAGGAACTCTTTCAATAAACTCAGCACACTGCTGCCTGCCCTGTTCTGCACACTCCCAATTGCCTTATCTCGGTTATAAGAAGCAATCACACATGCCATCTATTGATAAAACAGACCATTTATTTTTTAATCCAGAGTCGGATATAAATAAAAGTAGAAATTAATCGAGTAGTTTCTCACACATAAACACAAGGGACTGAATAGTCTAAATTGTGTACTAAACTAGCCTTATTTATTGGCATGAGAGTTTTTAACTCTATAAAGTAAACCAAGTATTATTAACTGTAAAACATTCAAGGTTACTTTCAAAGTAGGTTCAAACCAATTCTAACTCTCAGACTATGGTTCACACCTTCAAAGTGAATTCATTTGCTTGACTTTGGCCTATATAAATCTCACTATTTCATTAAACAAGATATACTTTGTTTGGTACTGTATGTGTGCAGTGGTTGTGTCTATTTACACTTAATTGCTAAGGATTTACTGACATGTTTAATTCCACTGTGCTGTGCAGTTTACCAAACAGCTGTGATGAGTGTGTGTGGTGTTGGTCTTCAACATTGACAGCTGTAGGCCTACTAGCCCTGGTGTAGGGCATTTCACTTCTAATGGGGTTTGAGCAGACCCTCCTACTATTGCCAGGCAGTTATTTGTTTCCTCTCTGTCACAGCCTACTGTCAAGTACTTCATTCTAACTTTGTTTACCTGAGTCTGAAGGCAATATAGTTTATTATAGAGTGAATGTAAGACATGTATACACCAGGATGGTGTAGGCCTGCACAAAAGCAATATAACGTATAGATTATTTGTGCTCTATTGAATAAATAAATGCAGTCAGGAGTGAAAAAAATCCATGCACGTCTTGATAACCACTTTATTACAGAAAGTTAAATGACAACAAATGATTATGGTTGTCATACGTAACAATCAAGATGGGACAACAAACTGCTGATAAATTAAATAAACTTGCTACTTGCACTTTGGATGTGTAAAAACAGCAATAGTTGCCACTTTATGTTACCATTAAGGGTATTTCCCCCCAGCTCTATAATCCTTTCATCTTGTACATTGTTCAAAAACTGTGAAGAGAATAACTTCACATTTAAATAGATTAGCACACACCTACATGACTGAGACATACTCTCTTTTAGTCTACACATCATTTGGCCAATTTATAAAAACATTTCAGTCGGTGGATAACATGTAGCTTTCAACCCAGGCCTTCAAGATGACCATTGGACTGCCAATTTGATTTAGACTCACTTTAAAAATATATATATATATATATTTTAAATGTGTGATACTTGAGAAGCATACATGTATAATTGCAACTATATCAGTATACATACACAATGTTACATTCTGTAGTGTATTTTTGATTTCATTCAATGCAAACCTCAGACTCCAGGTCTAGCCTACATACTGTGTGTGAGCGTGGACAGAAATGAGTGGGAAAGGATATTCATATCATGGTGGCATGCAGGGGTGGTACTAGAGATCAGCTAGTTACTCAATTTGTTCAATTGGATGAGGGGAAAAGGCAACTGGAAATTGGAGCTAATGTGGAATGTGAGGAATTGCCCTGTGTGGTAGGGGGCCCCTTGAAGCCTAACAAACTGAGGGAGGTCTGGTCCGAGGTCTAGAGGCCTTGGATAAATAAACCCCAGAGATGACCATGCGCTGTCCAGATATCTGCCATCACACGGCCTCCCCAACATAAACCGCTCTCTCTCGGGCCCTGGCCTGCCTGCCTAGCCCCGGTTCTGTATGTGCAATTGCAAAGTACGGAACCACTCTCGCAGTCATGCATCACACGATCTGTGCTGCAGTTGACCGCGTGATTAGTTATCGTAAACCTAGGAAGCATACATGCATTTCTTTCTCATATGGACCAGTGGAGACGGGCACACATTCTACTCGGTTAGAGTTCACATGAACTGACAGGGCCAAATCATTTGCAGTCTACGTTAGCACCTAGAAAGTGGGATAAAATTGAGTTTCTTGGGGGTTTAGTTGTTATTTGTGAAATAGTACATGCAGAGAAGTTCAAGTTTTAAACGCTAAAAAGGCTGGTCTTCTGGACACAGATTAAGCATATTCCTGGACTAAAAAGCATGCTCAATGGATATTCTCCCTTGAAATAGGTTTTTAGTCCAGGACTAGTCTTAGGGACCGCACACGCCACACCGAATGTTGATCTGCCGTTCATCTGCAATTCTTTCGCCTTTTGTTCGGCCCGGTGTGTTTAAGGGACCACCCGCCGGTAGGCATCTGACTGCTGACATTTTCGGCCAGTTTTCACTCGGTTTGCAAATTATGCCAGCAAATTACGTCTGGAGCGGCACTCTGTTCAGAGGTGCTAAGTACTCTCAGCTGGCAAACTCTACTGCTGTCCATGCCTTTAATATGTGTCCAGGAAACCAACCCATAAGGGTAGAACTTGGCATAACGGCAATTTTTGTACATCATGTGAAGGTCAACAAAATAAGTAACTTTAGTTTTGTAGATACATTAATTTCCATTTTCGTAACAACCGTGCAACTACTTGTAACTTCATACGGCTGATAGGCAACATATAACTTCATTGCTATTATGTGTGAATACAGCATTCTGGTAACCAGAACAATTACAATGTTCAACATGGTATAAGGTATTCAAACTTTTTCAGCAGGGACCACATTTTTCTGCCAAAATTTATGGGGACCCGATTTTTTTCCCAAAGAATTTCTCACTCCACCCACCCAAAGTCTAATGACACCTTAAAATCAGTACATTTAGACTTTTACATTAACAAATATCCTTCAATGAATTGCATTTTCATCTCTTATCAAAATGAAAAGAAACCAATAAATACATTTACTCAATAAAATTGAATTTTCTAATTAACTCTCCTAAAAACATGGAATATAGTCCCATACAATAATCAGTACTCTTGATTTGTTCCAAAAATAATTGGCGATCCCACTGCAGTTCCCCCCCAAACCCACTAGGGGTCGCGACCCCGACTTTGAATACCACTGATATAAGGGAAATTTATTTTACGTTATTGCAACAAATTCATTCCATAAAGAGTGCACTAATTCCACCTTCAACCCACATTTGTCCACTTTTAAACAATATTTGTCCAAACAGAACCCATTACAATCTATTACAATCACTATTAACTAAATGGATTTCAGGTTTGAATAAATCAATAACCAAAACATATCACAATCATGTATTTGAATCAACAAGTGCCAAACCGTAATGATAACAGTGCAACAGTATTACAAGTAATAACAGTAGTATATTTACACAGTAATAAGCACGCAGCACAAATATGTGTACAATCCATGGAGGGACCTATTTACTCTTGTCATCCTCTATTCTTAGGTACTGTTTACTTCTACCGTTTACTCTTAAGTCATCTTTTCTCTGCTGGTGTTTGAAGCAACAAAAAGACACAGCGAACTAAACCAATATTCATTGAGCGCATGTTTAATGAATGTTTACGAAGGGCTATCTTAAGTATTCGTAAGCCAAAAGGTGCATTGTAGCAGAATGACGAGTACATGTAAGCATTGAAGGGATGTGTCTCTAAAAGAAGAGACCTGCCACACAGCCAGAGATAAGATTCATTATGATAATGTATTTCTTTCCCCCTTTGTCATCGTAATGAATGGTTTGGTTCCCTTAAAGAGGTATTGTCAGACTTTGGCAGGTGGCAACGATGGCAGAATCAAACTTTGTTTATGGGGCTCTCATCAACTTATCATTTATTTATCTACCTATTATGTACCTATATTGTGAGGTGGGTTGGGGTTGAATTGAGAGAAAGCGAGGAGAACAGACTACAAATAAAATGCATTGACATGTGTAGTCAGTGCTCTGTGACATCATTGCATCATGATCCATTGAAACGTAATATGAAATTATGCACTGCTTTGGTCTTTGCAAGTTTAAAACTACAAACTGGTACACATAAGCAAAGAGTATGTATCATATATCATCTGACAGGAACAGTTCAATCACCCAGAAGAGCTTTGCGTCCATAAAATAAAACATATCACACAGGGGAATGCATTTAATCTGGCAACACTAAATAAAAATAGCCGGTTGCCAGACTGTCTGACAGACTCAATTAAATACATTCACTGGTGACAAAAGCTGTGCACATGGCCCAACATGGCTTTGTCTGGTCTGCTGACTGTGGTGCAGATCATTTATCATACCTCTAACCTGCTGCACAGCTTGTTTAGCTAGCTGAAAGCCATGGTGGTTTACTACTGAGATATATCGGAGTTGGTGTGCCTCACGTTCCTATAGGTTATTATACTATACATGGATCCCTCCCCACACACCCTTTGTTAAAGTAGCATAAGCAAGTGTTATTTCTGTTGAGCTGCTTAAAAAGACACTGTGTGTGTGTGTGTGCTTCTGTGTGTTGGAGGTGGGCGTGAAGGTTGAACGGAGGCATGGGGGACGCAGCAGTGTCTCAAAAGGTAGGGCTGCAAAAAAGGGAGGAAATTAGTTTGTGCCTCAAGAACAGAGAAGACAAATTGAGGAAGTGTTCTGTTAATGTGTAGAGGTCAGCAACAAACATGCAGGTTTTTGCAACTTGGGTGGCCTAGCCAGTCTCTCACCCTCCAACATGCTCAGCCCTCCAGCCCCAAAACCACCCACCCCAAAAGTCCCAAACTCCACCCCACCACACACACACACTCCTCCCTTGGAGCAGAGCGGGTGACTGCCTATTTTGCTCCAAGCCCTGAAACTTCTCTTCCCTCTCCCCCCTAGATGTCATTTGGTCAGTGTGACCAGCACCCCGTTTGGCCTGGAAGCCAGGGCAGGGTACTCCTCCACAAGAACTGGTGTCAACCAGCTCTCTCGCCTGGTGTACGTCCCAAATGGCACCCTAATCCCTATACTGATTTGATTTATTTACTGCACTACTAAAATGGGGAATATGGTGCTATTTGGGACACAGCCTCTTGGACCAGCTCCTGGACAGTATTTATATTACTGTCTACATGTCGTCTCCATTGGCTTCACAAGGACCACTGCACTTACACTACTTCCTGTAACTGCCAAAGGCATATTAAACCACTGCCTGCCTGTTAACATTAGTGTCTTTATTTGGATTAGAGCCTGCCAACGTTCACGGCTAGCCATGCAGCTGAGCTGACACAGAGGTACGGAGGTGTGGACAGAGGAAATCAACAATCATAAAAAATAGCAGTGGTACATCTAGAAGACATTAAACATGGAGATTCAATTTCTTTTCATCACTTTGAAAAAGTTCCCAATTTCTGTTGAGTGACCACTCTAATTAATTTAATCCTTTATAGTCTGTCCATGATGGTGGGATTTGTTTTATCATAGTAACAAATAGCCCTATGGAGACTAACCCAGAGACGAGAGCTGATATATGATCTGTTGGATGACATCTGATCCCGAGCCCTGGAAAACACAAGCATCTGCCACATTCGGACCAGAGAGGTGGGGACTGACACTGAACACAGAGCTGGTTAACTCCTAACCTAACTAACACAGCCACAATGACTCAGGAGTTGGCTGCTGTATAAATATACAAACCTGGCTTTAAAAAACAACCCATGCCAGATCTCATAAATTGGACTTGATGCTCTCAGGTCAGAGGCTGCTGAAAGGGTTAAAGTTTAAAGCAGGAAGAAGAATGAAAATAACATTATCTTTAATTTATGTTACCATTTATCTGTGTGTTCAAGTCTTTAAATGGCCAAAAAAAAAGAGTCCTTCGAAGATTTTTTTTACAATAACTTTTGTATCGGGACTTGAATCTATTGTCTGTATAAAAAATATAAAGCAAAAGTGAGTTGAAAGTTCAGTTATTATTCTAGCGTCACTAATGACAAAAACAAAACAGAAAAGACAGACAACATAATTACTCTGCCAATGACGATAAATTACTTTATTGGTCACGGACACAATATGAAGCAGGCCACTGCAAATCACACGACAGACGGAGCATCTTCCTGGAGATCTGTCGTCGTTTGTGACTAAGGAACTTCAGACCTGTAATTTAAGAAATGCACTGGCGAAGGAATGCAATAAATCTTTGACAGCAAAGAAGAAAAAAAGTCAAGAGACCAACTCCTAAATTTCTATCAATTTGTGAACGTGGGAGAGATTATGTGTTACTTGATGAGATCTCACTGGGTGGTCCAGCCCACATTTTTGTGTACAAATAAACTTAACCCCCAATGTGCTGCTCTGGTCCTCTGCTGCACCACACGGCACAGACACAGACTACCAGGCTGTATAGTCGTGTGAAGAAATGTATGTATAGACCGAACAAACACTAAACAAAACTTTATAGAATCACCCAGAAATAACAGACAAGATTCACACAAAGAACACCACTGAAATTGATCCTTGGGATAAATAAAATTGCTTTTATTTGGACACAATGTAAAAAAAGACAATGGAGATGGTGGGGTGATGTGTGTAACTGCCTGGTTGTAAGTCAGTTTGCCTCACTGCTGTGGTCTGTTGGATAGGTCAATAAGGTGTTGTTCCTGTCGGCCAGTCTTCCCTCTGGTCTAGATCTCCATCAGCTGGTCAGTTCCAACGATCACCTCGTTAGTCCTTTCAGCTACAGGTGAGAAGAAACCTCTCACAATTAGACATTTGAGTTAGAAGATTATGACCCTTTGTTCTTCTGTAGAACCTAGTATTTGAGATGGACTGTATAATTAAGCAGGCCTAAGACCCCTAGACCTATAGCGAGTGGTTAATTGGGTTTGTAAAACAACAGTGTTCGATAAACTGAAGTTCTGGTCTTTGAAGTACTTTTCAAGCAGAAATTAAGTGTCACAAGGCAGTTAACATGCTCAACTCAGACAAAAAGTATGCAGTGCATTGCAAAAGTATTCAGACATTTTGGATTTCTTCACATTTCGTGTTACAAAGTGGGATTAAAATGGATGTAATTGTACATTTTTTGTCAATCTACACAAAATACTCTGTCAAAGTGGAAGATTGTTTATATACACCACCGTTCAAAAGTTAGGGGTCACTTAGAAATGTCCTTGTTTTTTAAAGAAAAGCACATTTTTTGTCCATTAAAATAACATCAAATTGATCAAAAATACAGTGTAGACATTGTTAATGTTGCAAATGACCATTGTAGCTGGAAACGACAGATTTTTTATGGAATATCTACATAGGCGTACAGAGGCCCATTATCAGCAACCATCACTCCTGTGTTCCAATGGCACGTTGTGTTAGCTAATCCAAGATTATAATTTTAAAAGGCTAATTGATCATTAGAAAAACATTTTGCAATTATGTTAGCACAGCTGAAAAATGTGTTGATTAAAGAAGCAATAAAACTGGCCTTCTTTAGACTAGTTGACTATCTGGAGCATCAGCATATGTGGGTTCGATTACAGGCTCAAAATGACCAGAAACAAAGACTTTCTTTTGAAACTACTCAGTCTATTCTTGTTTTGAGAAATGAAGGCTATTCCATGCAAGAAATTGCCCAAAAAACTGAAGATCTCATACAACTCTGTGTACTACTTCCTTCGCAGAAAAGCGCAAACTGGCTCTAACCAGAATAGAAAGAGGAGTGAGAGGCCACAGTGCACAACTGAGCAAGAGGACAAGTACATTAGAGTGTCTAGTTTAAGAAACAGACACCTCACAAGTCCTCAACTGGCAACTTCATTAAATAGTACCCGCAAAACACCAGTTTCAACATCAACAGTGAAGAGGCGACTCCGGGATGCTGGCCTTCTAGGCAGAGTTCCTCTTTCCAATGTCTGTGTTCTTTTGCCCATCTTAATCTTTTCTTTTTATTGGCCAGTCTGTAATATGGCTTTTTCTATGCAACTCTGCCTAGAAGGCCAGCATCCCAGACTCGTCTCTTCACTGTTGACGTTGAGATTGTCCATATACTACAAACCCCTGAGGAAGCTTATTGCTATTATAAACTGGTTACCAACGTAATTGGAGCAGTAAAAATACATGTTGTCATAGCCATAGTATACGGTCTGATATACAATGGCTATCAGCCAATCAACATTCAGGGCTAGAACCACCCAGTTTATAACGGTGCTTTTAGAACAGCTATCTTTTTCAATGGCTGTGATGGGAGAAAACTAAGAACGGATCAACAACATTGTAGTGACTCAACAATAATGACCTAAATGACAGAGTGAAAAGAAGAATACAAATATACAGAATATAGAAAAATATGTATCTTGTATGCAACCAGCAAAGGAAGACACTTTGCTGGTTGCGTAACACTTTTTGTTTGGGGAAAATCCAACACGGCACTGAGTAAATGCCTCCTTTTCAAGCATGGTGGTGGCTGCATCATGGTGTGGGTATGCTTGACATCGGCAAATACTCTGGAGTTTTTCAGGATAAAAAGAAACGGGATGCACATGCAACATCCTAGAGGAAAACCTGCTTCAGTCTGCTTTACTCCAGAGACTAGGAGAGGAATTCACCGTTCAGCAGACCAATAACCTAACACAAGGCCAAATCTACACAAGTTGCTTACCAATAAGAAAGTGAATATTCCTGAGTGGCCAAGTTACAGTTTTGACTTAAACCTGCTTGAAAAGCTGTCAAGACTTGCTGTCTAGCCATGATCCCCAACATCTTGACAGAGCTTGAAGATGTTAAAAGAATACATGGGCAAATATTGCACAATCCAGGTGTGTAAAGCTTTTATAGAATTACCCAAGAAGATTCACAGCTTTAACATCGATGCCAAAGGTGTTTCTAACATGTATTGACTCAGGGAACTGAATACTTATGTAACGACATTTTAGTGATTTCATTTATCTTGAAAATAATATGATTTTTCTTCCACTTTGACATTAGAGTATTTTGTGTAGATTGTTGAAAACAAAAAGCAAATTGAATCCATTTTAATCCCACTTTGTAACACAATAAAGGGAATAAATCCAAGGGTTCTGAATACTTTTACAAGGCACTGTATATTTTCATAATGTGCCAAATCATACACATTTCTAGGATTTCGACACTTTCCCTCTCAATATGACAGATGGACCAGGATTTCAGGAGAAAAACAAGGGGAACGCAGATGATTCTTTCCCTCACATAAGTGCGATGCCTAACAGCCTATTGAGACAAACCCGAGGACAGCCTGCTATCCATCCAGAGCAACACAGCTAATCCAAACTAAACCTGGGAAAGTGATTCATGATCCATATAAATACATTTTAGTGTGAAGGAATCCGAACAAAGGCTCTGTTTTTGCATTCAGAGTTAGGAGGAAAGAGAAACAGAGCATGAAACACCAGGAGAGCAGTGTATTTCTAAGACACAGTGAGGGAGAGGAGGAGAGGAGGAAGAGGAGAGAAGAGCATATCTGTCTCCCTGAAGCATGGAGAACAGTCTTCTTCCTTTATGAAACAGCAGCAACACCTGCAGAGTCCCACCGCCACCTGACTGCTTGTGCAGTCAGAAGACGTTTGTCTGTGGGCTGCCTGACAGGGTGGTCTCTCTCCACAGACACTTCCATCTAACTGCTTTATGAGTGGAGGCATAATGCTTTTACCAGTCTTGCTCCTCATTTATCCTCTGACGAGAGAGAGGCGACCCACCTGATACGGATGGTGTTCAGAAGCAAACTGAGCCAGTGAGGAGCAACTGCTTCAGGGGATTTATATATAAAGCAACTGCTCTTTGTTTCATATGGATATCATTTCTGTAAAAGAGAACCCACTGTTCACAGTATGCATGTAATATGTATGTATACACAGTGGGCCAATAGCTTGGGGTGATAGTAGTCAAAGCTGTATGTCTGATGGATAGCCATGAATAGGACCACCCTGTGAAGCCAGATTGAAAGGGAAAATAAATACCTTTTACTTCAAAACGAAGTGTTAGTATATCAATCCGAGACAGTCACTATAGTAGAGAAGGCTGTATCTAAGCACTATCCAACCTTAGTTTAAACCAAAGTTCAGGTTTAACATCTAATTTGGCCTTAATTATCCATATCACGTAAGAAGAAAAAAAGAACAGTACTTTTTATATCATTAAGATTAAACTATTCAAATTGAAGGGGAACTTGGCACTTTGAAGTGATGAGTCAAAGTGCTTTTGACTTCTGAACTTAAAAGAGAACGGTTGTTGGCATCCTCCGGGCTAGTTCGAGACTTTATGGCAGTTATTATAAGTGATGCTTTTATAATGATAGGTTATATTAACCTCTGCTCTGTGGCACTCTGTTAGCCTTTTTTCAGGGGCTATCTTTGAATTGTGCTCTCTTGCTGTGCTGTGCTTTAAGCTTATAGGAGTTAGGTGGTGTTGGTGGCGAGGGAGGGGGATGCTGGGCTGGGGGGCTGAGTGTATGGGAAGTACAAGGATCTAGCTTGTAATTTGGGATTTCTGGGAGCCGTTCCATAAGCCAGTGCTTTCCAGGTTATGGCAGGCTAATCAGGTCCAGTCTCACTCCGATAACCATGCCGGGCTGGGAAGTTGGATGGGCAGGGTGGAAGGGGGTCGGTTGGGAGGGAGGTAAATGTTGCAGTATTTGGTGCAGGGGGCCGTGGTGTAGCAACACCCTGTTGTTCAGTCAATTAGGCTGAGCAGGCCTTGGACATCTTAGGGGCGCCCCTGACAGTGTCATTGATGGAGAGGTTAGAGACCAGGCCAGGACCACCCGGAATTCAACAGCCACCAGACACCCTTCCCCCCACCCCACAATCCCCAAAACACACACAAACATACAAACACACAGGAACACACACACAACCCCCCAGTTTGATCAAGGACTATGGACAAGGGGATTAAGAATATTTCAAAAATAGGGTTAGGTATAAATGCGCTTTAAGAAGGAGAATAAAACGCATGGCACACGCAGGCGCGCGCCACACACACATTCACCCAGTCACATAAACATTGACCCACACAAGTTCACACCAATCACACCCAATTTCAATTTTTGGAACATTCCTCCCGGCTACAATACTACATGACTTGTAGCATGTGTCATTTCCGCCCGTTGAGGGACGCAAAATTCAGGTACCTTTCTCAAACTCCCATTTTTTCCCAGAAATCCCAGTGGGAAGTTTCCTGGATTTCCTACTTATTCTCTCCTGATTCGAGGAATCTACCAAACAGGATTTCTGAAAAACCTGGAAAATTTTGGGGCACCGGAATCTTGCAACCTGCGGTATACTACTGCTGCCTGATAGAGTAGAGGGGAGTGGGACTGTGTGTGATAGCAAGGTGAGGTGAGGCAGTAGTATGCTCACCATCTGGCTCTATGCGCTGGGCACTCCCCACCAGGCAGTATTTGATGTCTGCACCTCGGCCAATCACAGCATTACTGCAGATCACACTGCCCTGGATGTTACACCTGTAGAACAAACACAGAGCAGCATCAACTGTCAATCTCCCTTGAGAACTAGTACACTATCACACTGTGCAGCTTGTGGGTATCTGTGAAGACATCGCAGCAGAGTTGATTTCTGGCCAGTGGTCACTGACATAACACAGTCAAAATCCTGGTTTTATGTACTGTTTAAACATCTACTCCAATTTCAAGGAGGCCGTTTTCTGGATGAACAGTAACATTGTCCCGCTGTCTGTGGCTGCTTTAAACTGCACAGGCTCACACACACACACACACTAATATTTTTCAGGGATCACTTTGGCACTATAAAAACTATATCACTTTATTTGCCCAGTTTGATGTTTACTTGACATGCCTGGGCCAGGCCAGGTTTTTTTCAGAGTGGAAGAAGAACATATTTACAATGAACATTTCTCTTTCATGTCTTCAGCTAATTGCACAGCTGAGGGAGGTCCTTGTCCTTTCCTGCCTCTGACCCCCCTTAAAAGGAAACATGATCCCTCAGAGTTTTCAGCTGTCTTGTTTTATTTTCCTAAAGAGACTAGATTAGCGTCAGTGTTTCCCCTGTATTCATTCATTGTTGCCGCCACACCAATTATTTTATTTATGGAAAAATGCTTTCAGTCTAAACTTAAAATGACTAAAACTAGACAAAGTATGCAGAAAAGATAATTGACATATATGTTTTATTATAATCTTTCAGAAGTTAAAAAAAAATCTAGACAGTGTGAAAATAGAAAATTCAAAAAAGGATGAATTAAGGAATATTTTGGTCATGGCTGGATTACTGATGGGGCAGGCAGGGCACATGCCCAGGGGGCCTGATTGGGGTTCCCATTGGTTCAGTTAGAATGGTTGAGCATAAGAACATAGAATTAGCCATGGCAAAATGCATAGAATTGCAGGAAATTAGTTCACACTGCACAATTTCCTCTCAGCTCCATGGGAAAATGTATCGAATTGCAGGAAATCAGTTGAAAAACTGATTTTTTCTCTCTCCACCACCAATTCCAGAACAATTTAAGCCACACAAACAAGTTGACCACAGCCATTACGACACCGCCCACCACTAAGACCCTATTGATCCAGAAACACATGAACAACCCAGCCCAAAATCCCCCGCAACAGTTACCAGCACTGCTAAAAAAAACCTAGAGGAAAGACTGAGCATGCATATTGAAGAACAACACCAGCCTCTACCTCGTGTGGGCAAATTATACACCATCAACATTTAAAATACAACAATGCCATTGTCAGGGCTCCCGAGTGGCGCAGCGGTCTAAGGCACTGCATCTCAGTGCAAGAGGCATCACTACTGTCCCTGGTTCGAATTATTATATATTTTTTTTATTTATTTCACCAGGTAGGCCAGTTGAGAACAAGTTCTCATTTACAACTGCGACCTGGGCAAGATAAAGCAAAGCAGTGCGACAAAAAACAATACAGAGTTACACATGGGATAAAGAAAAGTACAGTCAATAACAATAGAAAAATCTATATGCAGTGTGTGCAAATGGAGTAAGGAGGTAAGGCAATAAATAGGCCATAGTAGCGAAGTAATTACAATTTAGCAAATTAACACTGGAGTGATAGATGTGCAGGTGATGTGCAAAAGAGCAAAAAATGTAAATAAAAACAATATGGGGATGAGGTATTTACAGATGGGCTGTGTACAGCTGTAGTGATCGGTGAGCTGCTCAGACAGCTGATGCTTAAAGTTAGCGAGGGAGATATAAGTCTCCAACTTCAGCGATTATTGCAATTCGTTACAGTCATTTGCAGCAGAGAACTGGAAGGAAAGGCGGCCAAAGGAAGTGTTGGCTTTGGGGATGACCAGTGAGATATACCTGCTGGAGCGCGTGCTACGAGTGGGTATTGTTATGGTGACCAGTGAGCTGAGATAAGGTGGAGCTTTACCTAGCAAAGACTTATAGATGACCTGGAGGCAGTGGGTCTGGTGACAAATATGTAGCGAGGGCCAGCCGACGAGAGCATACAGGTCGCAGTGGTGGGTGGTATATGGCGCTTTGGTGACAAAACGGATGGCACTGTGATAGACTGCATCCAGTTTGCTGAGTAGAGTGTTGGCGAAGTCGAGGATCGGTAGGATGGTCAGTTTTACGAGGGTATGTTTGGCAGTGTGAGTGAAGGAGGCTTTGTTGCGAAATAGGAAGCCGATTCTAGATTTCATTTTGGATTGGAGATGCTTAACATGAGTCTGGAAGGAGAGTTACAGTCTAGCCAGACACCTAGGTATTTGTAGTTGTCCACATATTCTAAGTCAGAACCGTCCAGAGTAGCGATCGGTTGAAATGCATGCATTTAGTTTTACTAGCGTTTAAGAGCAGTTGGAGGCCACGGAAGGAGTGTGTTGTATGGCATTGAAGCTCGTTTGGAGGTTTGTTAACAGTGTCCAAAGAAGAGCCAGATGTATACAGAATGGTTTCGTCTGCGTAGAGGTGGATCAAGGAATCACCCGCAGCAAGAGCGACATCATTGATAGATACAGAGAAAAGAGTCGGCCCGAGAATTGAACCCTGTGGTACCCCCATAGAGACTGCCAGAGGTCTGGACAACAGGCCCTCCGATTTGACACAATGAACTCTATCTGAGAAGTAGTTGGTGAACCAGGCGAGGCAGTCATTTGAGAAACCAAGGCTGTTGAGTCTGCCGATAAGAATACAGTGATTGACAGTCGAAAGCCTTGGCCAGGTTGATGAATATGGCTGCACAGTACTGTCTTTTATCGATGGCTGTTATATCGTTTAGTACCTTGAGCGTGGCTGAGGTGCACCCGTGACCAGCTCGGAACAGCGGAGAAGGTACGGTGTGATTCGAAATGGTCAGTGATCTGTTTGTTAACTTGGCTTTCGAAGACTTTGGAAAGGCAGGGCAGGATGGATATAGGTCTGTAACAGTTTTGGTCTAGAGTGTCACCCCCTTTGAAGAGGGGGATGACTGCGGCAGCTTTCCACTCTTTAGCAATCTCAGACGATACAAAAGAGGTTGAACAGGCTAGTAATAGGGGTTGCAACAATGGCGGCGGATAATTTTAGAAAGAGAGGGTCCAGATTGTCTAGCTCAGCTGATTTGTACGGGTCCAGGTTTTGCAGTTCTTTCAGAACATCTGCTATCTGGATTTGGGTGAAGGAGATGCTGGGGAGGCTTGGGCAAGTAGCTGCGGGGGGTGTGGAGCTGTTGTCCGGGGTTGGGGTAGCCAGGAGGAAAGCATGGCCAGCCGTGGAGAAATGCTTATTGAAATTCTCGATTAACGTGGATTTATCGGTGGTGACAGTGTTTCCTAGCCTCAGTGCAGTGGGCAGCTGGGAGAAGGTGCTCTTATTCTCCATGGACTTCACAGTGTCCCAGAACTTTTTGGAGCTAGAGCTGCAGGATGCAAATCTCTGTTTGAAAAAGCTAGACTTTGCTTTCCTAACTGACTGTGTGTATTGGTTCCTGACTTCCCTGAACAGTTGCATATCGCGGGGAAAATTCGATACTAGTGCAGTACGCCACAGAATGTTTTTGTGCTGGTCAAAGGGCAGTCAGGTCTGGAGTGAACCAAGGGCTATATCTGTTCTTAGTTCTATTTTTTTTTAAATGGGCATGCTTATGTAATATGGTGAGGACATTCCTTTTAAAGAACAACCAGGCATCCTGTACTGACGGGATGATGTCAATATCCTTCCAGGATACCCGGGCCAGGTCGATTAGAAAGGCCTGTTCGCAGAAGTATTTTAGGGAGCGTTTGACAGTGATGAGGGGTGGTCGTTTGACCGCGGACCCATAACGGATGCAGGCAATGAGGCAGTGATCGCTGAGATCCTGATTGAAAACAGCAGAGGTGTATTTGGATATTAGGATGGCCGGGGTGTTAAGCATATCCCAGTTTAGGTCACATAGCAGAACAAACTCTGAAGATAGATAGGTGGCAATCAATTCACATTTGGTGTCCAGAGCACAGTTGGGAGCTTAGGGGGGTCTATAACAGGCGGCAACAGTGAGAGACTTAATTCTGGAGAGATTCATTTTTAAAATTAGAAGCTCTAACTGTTTGGGCATAGACCTGGAAAGTATGACAGACCTTTGCAGGTTCTCTCTGCAGTAGATTGCAACTCCTCCCCCTTTGGCAGTTCCATCTTGACGGAAAATGTTGTAGTTGGGGATGGAAATCTCCGAATTTTTGGTGGCATTCCTAAGCCAGGATTCAGACACGGCAAGGACATCAGGGTTGGCGGAGTGTGCTAAAGCAGTGAGCAAAACAAACTTAGGGAGGAGGCTTCTGATGTTAACATGCATGAAACTAAGGCTTTTACGGTTACAGAAGTCAACAAATGAGAGCGCCTGGGGACACACAGGGCCTGGGTTAACCTCTACATCACCTGAGGAACAGAGGAGGAGTAGGATGCGGGTATGGCTAAAGACTATCAAAACTGGTTGTCTAGTGCGTTGGGGACAGACAATAAAAGGAGCAGATTTCTGGGCATAATGTACAGACAGGGGTATGGTAGGGTGTGGGTAAACCTAGGCATTGAGTGACGATGAGAGAGGTTGCATCTCTGGAGGCACTAGTTATGCTAGGTGAGGTCACCGCATGTGTGGGAGGTGGGACAAAAGAGGTATCTGAGGCATGTTGAGTGGGGCAAGGGGTTCTGCAGTAAAATAAAAAAATAATAACTACCCTAAACAACAGTATACAAGGCATATTGACATTAGAGAGAGATATAAAGCGAGGCATAAAGCAATCACAGGTGTTGATTGGGAGAGCTAGCTAAGACAACAAATGGGTGAGACAACAACAGGTAAAATGGCGATGAATGGGCAGAGAGGGTCAGTTAACTACACAAAGGGCCCGAGATCGAGGGTGGGGCCGAAACAAAATAAACAAAACAAAATAAACAAAATGGAGTACCGTGATTAATGAACAGCCCAGCAGGCGTCAGCTATGTAGCCAGGTGATCATAGGGTCCAGTGAACAGCAATAGATGAAACAGGGAAGCCGTTAGGTAGTCGTTACTACGCTAGCAAGCGGGAGACATGGCGGTCATAAAGATAGCAGGCCGGGGCTTGCAGAAGCATCTTCACTGACGTCCGGCAAAGGCTGGTTGAGGGCACAACGGGTGGAATTACATCGGCAGATCAGTCATGATGGATCGGTGGGGCTCCGTTTCTACAAAGGGTCCAGGCCAATTGGCAAAAGAGGTATTGTAGCTGGAGTAATTTCGTTTGCTAGCCGGGAGATGCTCCTGGCTCGAGGCTAACTTGTGCTAGCTTCGGGACAAGGGCGTTAGCCACTATAGCCACTCAGTAGCAGCTAGCTAGCTGCGATGATCCGATGCAAAGGTCCAGCGCTTACGGCAGGAATCCGGTGATGTAGTGGCTTCTAGTCATGTTAGTGAAGAGTCCGGGAGGCATCATCTGTGTAGCCGAGTGATCATAGGGTCCACTGAGCAGTCCGGGAGATGGGCCTGGCTCAAGGCGAGCTTCGGGCCTGGGCCACTCAGTAGCAGCTAGCTAGTTGCGTTGATCTGGAGTAATGGGCCAGAGCTTACGGCAGGAATCTGGTGATGTAGTGGAGAAAAGCAGTCTGGTATGCTCAGGGTGGATATCGTGCTGTGCAGACTGGCGGGTATTATCCAGGCTAAAAGCGTCTGGTGTCTGAGCTAAAGGTAAAGGCCGCTAGCAGTGGCTAACAATGACTAAATAGCTAGTAGCTAATTAGCTGGTTAGCATCTGATGGCTAGCTTCTGATGGAGGTTCTAGCTATAGGTTCTAAAAATAGCACATCCGTATCACATTGGGTGAGGCGGGTTGCCGGAAGGTATATTTAATTTTAAAATGAAAAAAAGAGATTGAAATATATACGAAAAAAGACGAACCCCCCCCCCCAAATCCAGGCTGAATCACATCCGGCCGTGATTGGCAGTCCCATATGGAGGCGCACAATTGGCCCAGCGTCGCCCGGGTTTGGCCGTCATTGTAAATAAGAATTTGTTCTTAACTGGCTTACATAGTGAAATAAAGGTTAAAAAAATATTATAATAAAAACAATTATAATATTTCGATATCGTCAGGTTTGTTTTGTTGAGGACATGCAGTAAAGAAACATTATAGACAGTTCATCAAAGCTGAGACCAAGCACACCCCCATGTCAAAATAAACCCCCATGTTGTAATCATTATTAGCACTGAGCTCAGTCTAAACAATGGTAGGTTGGTTTGGGGTCTAGGTAGGCAGTATACTCATTCCTTTGAGTGGAGTAAGAAGTCAATAATCTTTCAAATTCTTAGCCTAATCTTCATTTACTGTTAATTTACTCATTATCAAACATCCAAATTGTTTCTTCATACCTTTGATTGATCAAACCAAACTTAAACTGCACAATAAAAAGAGGAAATCAATAAACCTCAATTCAGGATTTAATCTCATCTTCCCATATGTAACTGTCATAGTGAAACTCCAGACCCTGGGTGGCAGGCAGAGGCATGCTAAATCTCAGTACCAGCAGTTGGAAAGACTCTGAGGTAGTGGTGGTAGTGTGTTGGGTTAGGGTTAGGCAGGAGAGCTGGGAGAACCAACAGATTGAGCTCTGTGGGGCGGGCTGAGGAGCAACATGCATGAGCCTCTGACACGCTAGGCCCTGCATCCACTCACACAGGCAGGTTTGTATTGGCTGCTGTTGCACAGAGGGCATTCTATTCAGGTGGTGGTGGTAAGGTTGGAGGGAGAGGGGGGTGAGGAGGGAGGGAACCCGGCTGGGGGGGGTGGATGGCAATTGGAGATTACAAGGATTGGAGTTTTAAACAGAGAGACCACCAAAGAAGCCCAACTGAAACACCACTAATTACTGACACTATGCTCCTCCTTGCTGTGAGCCCCCCCACCTTAACCACCCACCTCTTCCGCCGGCCTCCCTCGACCCCCCAAATATCCTTAGCTTTGTAAACAAGCCCTCCTACATGCAAACAAAGGGCCCAAAAATGCAAGTGCCTTCTTTAACATGCCAGGGATTTACTAATCCCCTCTTACATTTTTTTTTATGTTGTGAAAGAATTGCCATTTCTTTCTTTTTCTGCACTAACTGGGACATGAGGGTACCTACACTGGCTCTGGCCTCCCTGTCTTTAAGAGGGACTGTGCTAAAGCCTAACTCTGCCAGTTAAAGCTCTTCCCCCGGATTTGAGGATGTGTGAATTTAAAATAACAGACTCCTTTTCTACTTCTCAGTGGTCGCTCTCCTGCGATTCATGTCATGCTTGCCGTTTTAAATCACCAGCCAGGACATCCTTTCAACCGACCAGCACGAGTGAAAATACTTTAATTAAAAATGTCTCCCAATGCTAGGCTGAAACCCCCCCCCCCAATTCATAGTAGATTTACTTTCCAGAGTCAGCAATCCACCCACAATAAATAGTTGAAAATGAAACTTAAGGTAGAAAACAAGTGTGATTAATGTTTTTTTTATCCCAAAAGTTTGTGCAAATATGTTCACAAGTCTATCAACTCACTGTGCAACAACTTGTGAGTTATATGGATGAAGTGAAATACATTGTTGCTGAGAATCCAGACGTTTAACCATGTATATTCATCACCTATGTGCTTTTGTATTGCATTGTAAGCATGCTCTGGTTCACTGCACACCAATGGACATTGTCAACATAGAGTTCTCCATTTTACCCACATATCACATAAAACAAGCCTCAGTCAGTCCCCTCGCGCTGCAGTCATCTCCCTCCCTCCCTGTTCCCCTTTGTCCTCTCTCTCCCTCTACACTGGCCTCTGAAACCTACTTGTCTTCTCTCTCCCTCTACACTGGCCTCTGAAACCTATTTGTCCTCTCTCTCCCTCTACACTGGCCTCTGAAACCTATTTGTCCTCTCTCTCCCTCTACACTGGCCTCTGAAACCTATTTGTCCTCTCTCTCCCTCTACACTGGCCTCTGAAACCTATTTGTCCTCTCTCTCCCTCTACACTGGCCTCTGAAACCTATTTGTCCTCTCTCTCCCTCTACACTGGCCTCTGAAACCTATTTGTCCTCTCTCTCCCTCTACACTGGCCTCTGAAACCTATTTGTCCTCTCTCTCCCTCTACACTGGCCTCTGAAACCTATTTGTCCTCTCTCTCCCTCTACACTGGCCTCTGAAACCTATTTGTCCTCTCTCTCCCTCTACACTGGCCTCTGAAACCTATTTGTCCTCTCTCTCCCTCTACACTGGCCTCTGAAACCTACTTGTCTTCTCTCTCCCTCTACACTGGCCTCTGAAACATACTTGTTCCCTTTGGTCTTCTCTCTCCCTCTACACTGGCCTCTGAAACCTACTTGTCTTCTCTCTCCCTCTACACTGGCCTCTGAAACATACTTGTTCCCTTTGGTCCTCTCTCTCCCTCTACACTGGCCTCTGAAACCTACTTGTCTTCTCTCTCCCTCTACACTGGCCTCAAACATACTTGTTCCCTTTGGTCCTCTCTCGCCCTCTACTCTGGCCTCTGAAACCTACTTGTTCCCCTTGGTCCTCTCTCTCTCTCCCTCTACACTGGCCTCTGAAACCTACTTGTTCCCCTTGGTCCTCTCTCTCTCTCTCTCTCCCTCTACACTGGCCTCTGAAACCTACTTGTCTTCTCTCTCCCTCTACACTGGCCTCTGAAACCTATTTGTCCTCTCTCTCCCTCTACACTGGCCTCTGAAACCTACTTGTCCTCTCTCTCCCTCTACACTGGCCTCTGAAACCTACTTGTCTTCTCTCTCCCTCTACACTGGCCTCTGAAACATACTTGTTCCCTTTGGTCTTCTCTCTCCCTCTACACTGGCCTCTGAAACCTACTTGTTCCCCTTGGTCCTCTCTCTCTCTCTCTCTCTCTACACTGACCTCTGAAACCTACTTGTTCCCTTTGGTCCTCTCTCGCCCTCTACTCTGGCCTCTGAAACCTACTTGTTCCCCTTGGTCCTCTCTCTCTCTCCCTCTACACTGGCCTCTGAAACCTACTTGTTCCCCTTGGTCCTCTCTCTCTCTCTCTCCCTCTACACTGTCCTCTGAAACCTACTTGTTCCCCTTGGTCCTCTCTCTCCCTCTACACTGACCTCTGAAACCTACTTGTTCCCCTTGGTCCTCTCTCTCCCTCTCCCTCTACACTGACCTCTGAAACTTAATTGATCCCCTATGTGCTTCAACACTATACTAGGCTTAATTGGGGAAGGGAGTTGACTGCCAATCCTTTCAAATGGAAAAAGATAATTGTTTCTTCCACTGCTTTCTCTCCACCATAAAGTATAATCTGTGACTATCTGGTAAAATGACTGTCCTTGGGTCAAAGGGCTCAGTGGTAGAAATGGTCCAAATCTGTATACAGTAGACTCTACTCACCCCTCCTCAATGGTGACTCCATGCATGATGATGGAGTTGGTTACTTTGACCTTCTCCCTGACGGTGGTGGACACGCCGATCGTCGATCTCTTGATGGATGTCTTGTCTGAGATCTGACAGGAAGCTCCTATTATGCTGTCTGCACCAATCTAACAGACAATAGGCAGACGTGGTAGAACGTTGTCAGTAAAAAGATAATGAGCAGAAAAGACCACGGCAGAATTCACATTTCACTCTGATCCCTTCCTACACTTTACTATATTAGTGAGTCAAATTCCAGTGTAAAAATGTTAACTCTTTATATGTCTGTTAATGAGAGAAAAGAGAGAACTATAAGATGATATTTTAGAACTCAAATGTGTAAGACAGTTGGGAAAGCAGTTTGAACATAAAGATAATGGAGAGGCAACCTACAAATGTAGGACCTTAATTTGAGCCAGTTTGCTACAGCAGGAGAATAATCCTGCAGCAACAGAAAATGTGAATTATTATGTGGATTATAATTCATGGCCATTTTTGTAGGGGTTGATACATTTTTCGTAAGGGAAAATCAAATCTGTAATTTCAGACTTGGAAATTATAAACTTCAGAAGCCTTTTTAAACCTCAAATACACTACAAGTTAAACATTTCCAAGTTCTCCTGCAACACAGTGATCAAATTAAGATCCTACATCTGTAAGGGCGATTTCACACATATTGTAGTTCTGCGATTTAGTTCGAATCAGAATTCAACAATTTTTTACATTGTATTTTTTTCATTTGGTCCGGTTGGTTTCACATTGCCAAATGACAAACAAACTAAAATGCCTAAACAAATCCTCGTGACTGATATTGATTACTGAATTGTTGGGCATGTGACAATAAACAAAGTGTTCAGGCAAGGTCTTTCAACAACATGCGGGAGGAGGAAACAGCGCAATGGCCGCTCTAACTCCGACGTGGGTAGGCTATATTCAGCAGCGTATAGCCCCGTCTGCCCTAATCTGCATCGGGTGCGCTCATACATGCTCCGCTATTCAGACTGTTTCAGATATATCAAGTTATGGTTGGCTACAGTTAAAGACGTACATGGCCGTACAGCAGTGTTCTATAATATACTTTCATAGTTTTCGAATTCTCAGAGCGGCTCAAGCAATTAATCCAACCATTGCCACATTCAAATGATTAAGCGCCGCGTACGCGGATCCACGTTGGTTGGACATTTTGGGGAGGTGCGAAGGTCGGGCTGTGCGTCCCCAGCGGGATTATGTCACAATGGGAAGCTGGACTATCGCGGATCCCAATCTGAATTGAGCTTTACTCATAAATCCTCTATGACACCTACAGCATCTTACCGCATAGACAACTAACAAGAATACCATGTGACTCACCAAAGCACACTCACTCTAATGTCACCCTCACTCACCAGAAACTCTCAATCCTGCGAATGACTCACTCTCAGACTCAGTCAGAAAATCCACATTGTACCAGACGTCTAAGAAAACCACCCATCTAGCTACTCTTAGTGCGTTCCCTGTTGGTCATAGTAGTTACTCACCAGACAGCGCTCAGAGACCACTGCTGATGGATGGACTGCAGGCTCATCAAACAGCTTAGGGGCCTGGAACACAGGAGAGAAAATGGATGAGGATAAAGCAATACTGTCAGTCATGTTCAGGAATCATTCTTATCATTGAAATATGAACATTTCTTAAATTTTTTTGTGCCATCTAGCAGACGTTCTTATCCAGAGCGACTTACAGTAGTGAGTGTGTACATTTTCATATATATATATATATTTTTTCCCCCCACACTGTTCCCCCGTGGGAATCAAACCCACAACTCTGGCGTTATGTTGGTCACAGAGCCTGCTATTAAACTAGGTTTTCTGTAAAATAACCAAGAGCGTCACATGTTCTACACAGTGTCCCTTCACTCACTCACCAGGCGATTGGCTTCGATGTAGGCCGCTAGCGTATTGACGCGGTAACATATTCCCTCGTCCATGATGTGCACGTAGCAGCGCAAGCGTCCTCCGTGGTAGGCCTCGCTCATGTCCCCACGGTGGTCATTCCAACAGGACCTCTCCTGGGTTAGATGCAGCAGCTCCTCATCCCTGGACGAGATCTGGATCTCTACACACACATATTTCAGCAGATACACACAGGTGAATGTGTGTGTGTATGTGTGTGTGTGTGTGTGTGCGCGCATGAACATGAAGTGAGTTACAACCTAGCTACGGAATGTCTTAAATGTTCAAGCATAGAGCATAGTCTATTTGGAATGTTCATTACCTAAGTTAACATTGCTATCGATTTTCTTTAGGTTCTGATGAGTTTCATCGTTGACCTTCGGAGAGTTGGTGGATTTAGAGAACTGTTTGCGGACCAGATACGGGACTAACTCTCCCCGAATCGAAGAGATTGATCTTTGAGAGAAAAACAAAACAAAATACAATAGTTACTGAATTGCTGAAATAGTACATTCACTGAAAGTAAAAGGTACATTTTACCCTCATGATGTGTGTAACCTTTGACCCTCAAATCTTTTGAAGAGTAATAACATAGAATTAGAATTAGTAGAGCGGGCATAGAAATCTGACCATGGCAATTGACCTGAATGGGAAGGCACATTCTACTCATTCTATTTCTATGAGCAATAATTGTCAGCGTAGGTTGAGGGAGATATTTCCTCATGGTCAATCCAAATGATAGATGTAGGGAGAGGGGCGTTAGAAGAAGGACAATTCCTTTGAGTGTACATGGTTAATGTCCATGTATTGAACACTCTCACAAGCTGAATGCCCAACTCTGCTCATGAGGGTTTTATGCTAACCAGAAAACAAAGAAACAACCATGATCATTTCATGGTGTACGCGTTCAAGGGTTTCCTAACAGGTAAAAAAAAAAATACGGCTGAATCAAGGTTTCAAACATCCAAGTAAGCCCTGTAGGCAATTTTAATTTCTCCTCCTCCTCACTTCTGCACTGCACTCCATGTCCCTCTCCATCTCTCCTCCTCACTCTCTTTTTAGTTTCTTTGAAGGGAGATTAGAATTTCCATCTGAATGCTGAGAAAGAAACAACAGTTACTCTGTCCATTTTTCTCCATGAGCGCTCGACAGCAGAGCAGCTTCAAAAGAGAGAAGAGCGAGAAAGAGGGCGAGAAAGAGAGGGGGAGAGAAAGAGAGAGAGTGAGAGAGGGAAAATGTGAAAGAAAAGGGAGCTGAATTTAAAGTCAACCTACTTTGATGAGAAATAAAAAAGGGGGTAGTGGTTTTGGGGTCTCCTGAGTCTGGACGGCAGATTAGATGAAATTATATTCACATCAGGAGGACTGGTGAATAAATAGGGCTCCCGAGTGGCGCATCTTAGTGCTATAGGTGCTAGAGGCGTCACTACAGACCCTGGTTTGATGCCAGGCTGTATCACAACCGGCCGTGATTGAGTCCCATAGGGCGGCGCACAATTTGCCCAGCGTCGTCTGGGTTAGGATTTGGCTGGGGTAGGCCGTCAACTGACTTACCTAGTTAAATAAAGGTTAAATTAAAATATGTCAAAGCAATGGGAAGCAGCAGGAATAAGCGACTGCGTTGCTGCATATTTATGTAAATCCCCTGTAGAAAATGTATATTTGAAGGGAAAGGGATCGAGCTAGTGAGTCAATGTACTCTCCAATTAATGCCACCTGTGCTTATTTTCAACACCACTTAAAGGAGCTGCTGGGTCTCCTCACAATACCAGTTTAACAAGCATAAAGGGACTGGGGGCCTAGACTGGGGGTGGGTGGAGGAGTAGAAGGTTGGAGCTTCTGCTTTTGGTCTTGCAGGTGGTGGGGGGGAGAATCACCTGCCTAGGATGTATTGGCTGGAGAATGTGAGTAGATTAATTTAACACCATTAGAAATATAGGCTACATCAATAGGACGTACATTTATCAAAGTGAGATGCATTTCAACTAAGTGAGGCATCTAACAATGCATTTAATTGCTTGGCCTGGATTTTAATGATCAGGTGTATATCTTTAAAATTATGGATAATTTGATCTGGTGGTGGTGGCTACAGAGCTCCAATAAATTACATCTATATGTTATAAGCTTTAAGTAAATCTATGGTGGTGGCCCTATTATATATAATAACCCAAACATTTAAAATGGGCAATAAACAACATACTTTCTGATTGGTCCAAAGTGATTGCACTTGAAAAGAAGGTACAAAAAGTATGAGGAAGTGAGATGATCACCACAGTTGTGATTGAGGTGTACCTCTGACACTAACGCTCAAGGGGGTAAAAGCCTAATAAACTGCTCAAGTGGCACATTGTAAAACAAATGAACCCCTAACAAGAATACATACCAGTCTCAAAGCCTTTCCACAGTCACAGTCTGTTCATATATTAACTCCAATTCAACATGCATGCAACTTGGCAAGAAAGGTGCCATTCGCTATTTCACCTGTATCTAGCAACACACTGTATTCACATTTATGTGGATGGTTATTGGTACCTTTTTAAAAATAATTTGATATACACTGAGTGTAGAAAACATTAGGAACACCTTCCTAATATTGAGTTACACCCCCTTTTGCCTGCAGAACAGCCTCACTTTGTCGGGGCATTGACTCTACATGGTGTCAAAAGCGTTCCACAGGGATGCTGGCCCATGTTGACTCCAATGCTTCTGCTTCTGGCTGGATGTCCAAACTGGTGAGCGTGAAAAACCTAGCAGCATTGCAGTTCTTGATTCAAACCGGTGGGCCTGACACCTACTACCATACCCCGTTAAAAGACACTTAAATCTCGTCTTGGTCATTAACCCTCTGAATGGCACACATACACAATCGGTCTCAATTGTCTTAGGTTAAAGAAGGATTTTTAAGCCTTTTCTCCTCTCCTACACTAATTGAAGTGGATTTAACAAGTGACATCAATAAGGGATCATAGCTTTCACCTGGATTCACCTGGTCAGTCTGTCTACTGTTTTGTACACTCAGTGTACATTTAACATAAAACACGTGATGACACGCAAAAAAGTTGACATGGAATGACATGCAAAAGTTCATACACAAAGGACGCAACCAAAGTCAAACATGCGAAAAGGCCTCACTTGTTATCAGCGAGGAAGTGGACCACAGACTTCTTCAGGCAGTACAGGTGGGCGTCCACAAGGCCAGTTTTGATGTGCATCCTTGGATGTCTGAATGAAAGAGAGAGACAGACGTGGGGCGTAAATCAAATCACATTCAAACTAAAAAGCTGGGGACTTGTACATGACATTGCTCTATACCCACGTAAAAACACAGTAGTTGTAATAGAACAATTGTAAAGGCATGTTCTATGACATACGTTAACAGTTAGTTTGGAGTTAAAGGGATTTTTGATATTACCCAGGTGGATTAAGGATTAGTCCCAATTTCACTTTTGTAGGTGACAAAATTCTACTAGAGTTGTGTGTTACACAGGTATAACTTCATGTAACGTAATGTAACTGAATGTCAATGTTCATGGCACAACACACCATAAAGTACCCTGTAGCAGACAGCATGCCTCCTCACGAGCAAAACCACTGTTTTCTTCTCAGAATTCGGTTTTAATTAGATGACAGAATTAAAATAATGGCACCCTTTCATTCTGATTTTTTATTCGTCTGCTGAAAGCAGTAAGTGACCAAACAAACAGAACATCTGCTATAAGGGGAAAAAAAGATAGGTGACAAAAGTCCCTGGGATATCATGGCACCTGTGTATTGTCCCCTGCCAGCCTCCATCCGCAGGCCCTGCCCCAGAAGCCTGGCTGCCATGGTAACCGTGTCCAGTCTGGTGAGAAGCCAACACAAGCAGACCCCCCAATTGTTTTACAGCCTGCAATTGACATGACAACGCTCTGGGTATAGAGCCACTGTCTGTAGTAAATGGCACTCTATTCCATTTATATTGCTGTATAAAAGGGTAGTGCACCATAATGCTCTGATCAAAAGTAGAGCACTATATAGAGAATAGGGTGCCATTTGGGACACGTCCTGCCCTGGAGGCCAGTGTAATTCATCTGAGAGCAGAGCAACCGGTGTGATGTGGGAAGCGTCTCAAATGAAAATCAATTCGTATTTGTCACATACGCCGAATAAAACAAGAGACGACTTTACCATGAAATGCTTACTTAAGAGCCCCTTTCTCAACAATACAGTTAAAAAGTAGAACATTAACAAATAAATAAAAAGAAAATACACCCAATGACCAAAAGTATGTGGACACCTGCTCAAATGTCTAATTTCAAAATCATGGGCATTCATATGGAGTTGGTCCCCCTTTGCTGCTATAACAGCCTCCACTCTTCTGGGAAGGCTTTCCGCTCGATGTTGGAACATTGCTGCGGGGACTGGCTTCCATTCCGCCACAAGCGCATTACTGAGGTCGGGCACTGATGTTGGGCGATTAGGCCTGGCTCGCAGTTGGCGTTCCAATTTATCCCAAAGGTGTTTGATGTGATTGAGGTCATGACTGGCCTGCACAGAGCCAAGTTCTTCCACACTGATCTCCACAAATAATTTCTGCATGGACCTCACTTTGTGCACAGGGGCATTGTCATGCTGAAACAGGAAAGGACCTTCCCCAAACTGTTGGAAGCTCAGAATCGTCTAGAATATTTTTGTATGCTGTAGCGTGAAGATTTATCTATACAGGAACTAAGGGGCCTAGCGCGAACCATGAAAAACAGCCTCCAAACTTTACAGTTGGCACTATGCATTGCGGCAGGTATCGTTCTCCTGGCATTCACTAAACCCAGATTTGTCCGTTGTACTGCCAGATGTTGAAGCGTGATTCATCACTCCAGAGAATGAGTTTCCACTGCTCCAGAGTCCAATAGTGGCGAGCTTTACACCACTCCAGCCAACTCATGGCATTGCGCATGGTGATCTTAGGCTTGTGTGTGGCTGCTCGGCCATGGAAAACCATTTCTGAAGCTCCCGACAAAGTTATTGTACTGACGTTGCTTCCAGAGGCAGTTTGGAACTTGGTAGTGTGTATTGCAACTGAAGATAGATGATATTTACGTGATACGCACTTCAGCACTTGGTGGCCCCGTTCTGTGAGCTTGTGTGGCCTACCACTTCACGGCTGAGCAGTTGTTGCTCATAGACGTTTCCACTTCATAATAACAGCACTTACAATTAACCAGCACTTACAATTAAATAAATGAGTGTAGTAACACAATCAAATAACACAATCAAATAACAATAACGAGGCTATATACAAGGAGTACCGGTACCGAGTCAGTGTACTGGGGTACGAGGTAGTTAGGGTGATTGACTGAGGAAATATACATGTAGGTTTGGTTGTGATTAATTGAAGCACTATGTACATGTAGGTAGTAAATGAAAAGCAGAAAGTATGGGTAGCCATTTAATTAACTGTTCAGTAGTATTATGGCTTTGGGGTAGAAGCTGTTCAGGAGCCTTTTGGTCCCAGACTTGGCGCTCCGGTACCAATTGCCATGTGGTAGCAGAGAGAACAGACTGTGACTTGGGTGGCAGGAGTACCTTTTTAGACCCTTTGACCCTTTTTAGTGCCTTACCTTCTCTGACACCACCTGGTATAGAAGTCCTGGATGGCAGGGAGCTCGGCCCCAATGATGTACTGGGCGTTACACACTACCCTCTGTCGCGCTCTGCGGTTGGATGCCGAGCAGTTGCCATACCAAGCGGTGATGCAGCTAGTCAAGATGCTCTCGATGGTGCAGCTGTATACGTTTTTAAGGATCTGATGGCTCATGCCAAATCTTGTCAGCCTCCTGAGGGTGAATACGTGTTGTTGTGCCCTCTTCACGACTGTGTTGGTGTGTTTGGACCATGATAAGTCCTTAGTGATGTGTACACTGAGGAACTTGAAGCTCTCAACCATCTCCACTACAGCTCCGTCGATGTGAATAGGGGTGTGCTCGTCCCTCCGTTTCTTGTTGTCAATGATCAGCCCCTTTGTCTTGCTGACGTTGAGGGAGATTGTTGTCCTGGAAGCACACTGTCAGGTCTCTGACCTCCTCCCTGTAGGCGGTCTCATCATCGTCCGGTGATCAGGCCTACCACCATCGTGTCGTCAGCAAACTCTAAATGGGTGTTGGAGTTGTGGGTGAACAGGGAGTACAGGAGGGGGCTAAGCACGCACCCCTGAGGAGTTCCCGTGTTGAGGGTCAGCGAGGCGGATATGGTGCCTACCCTCACCACCTGGGCAGCCCGTCAGAAAGTCCAGTATCCAATTGCAGATGGAGGTTTTTAGTCTCAGGGTCCTTAGCTTAGTGATTAGCTTGGAAGGCACTATGGTGTTGAACGCTGAGCTGTAGTCGATGAACAGCATTCTCACATAGGTATTCCTTTTGTCAAGGTGGGAAAGGGCAGTGTGCAGTGCAAAAGAGATTGCACCATCTGTGAATCTGTTGAGTCGGTATGAGAATTGGAATGGGAGGTGCAGCTGAAGAAAGAAAGAGGGAAAACTCAGAGGATCAGAAGGTGTGGGGGCAATGTGTTAAAAAGCTTTGATTGAGTGGAGAATAATTGCTGTTGGGGTTTATTTTGAAGTGCTCTGGTGAAATTACCATGATAATATAATGTTGGTTACAGAATTAAATCTAAACCTGCAGTCAAAATGGCCTACAATAGCCTACATCAGGGGTAGGCAACTAGTCAGCCTCGGGCCGAAAATAACAATCATTTCGTACCTTGATTAGAGACACGATCACATCTCTTTTTATTTGTAAGATAAAAAATAAAAAACACTTGCAGGCCGTTTTGGTTCCTCTGGCCGCCTGTTGCCGACCCCTGGCCAAACATCAGCTCTCCAAGACTGTGGTGTCAGTTAGAAAAGCTGGTGTTCTGTTCACTGCAGTTCTGGCCATGGTGAATGCAGGTCTCATCCTCTGAGAAGGCCTCTATAAGCACTGCTCACATAAAACATATCAAATCAAATTTTATTTGTCACATGCACCGAATACAACAGGTGTAGTAGACCTTACAATGAAATGCTTCAGAGTCCAAAACGTGTACGGGTACGCACAGCAGCACAGCAGCGTGATAGAATGTTGGACCACTGGCTTTCATACTTTTGGAATTCCCAGCGCAGCAATTTCTCCAACCGTCACCACGTTCAGATGGGCTGTGCATCCCCCGCGGAAGGTGGTCTTAGAGCCGCATAGCTATGTCACAATGGGTCGTTGGACTATCACGTCTCTGGATTCTGAATTACGCTTAAAGTATGACCAGGTGACCCGACTCCATAAACAGCTCCTTGGACAGAACCTACGCAATGGGTCAGATAAGACCATAGCCGTACATTCACTAGCCTATATTCTACATGACCTCTGGGTCAGAGCATCAGGTGAAATAGATGACAAACCTCCACCATGATTAGAGTGGTGAAACACTATCATAGCGACCCGGCTATCCAGCCTGCCGGGTGGTGTTGCAGTCAACTGGGCCCCCCATTCTCTCCTCCTCCCCTAAATGTGACATTTATGAAGCGAGACCATAAGAAAACCATCTCATCTCCGGGACTTTATGTGACTGCCTCCCCCGCTCCGTCTTTTCTTGGGTGAAGAATGCGATTTGAAGCATTGAGAATGAGTCAGCTCTGTTTGGCCATGCAGATTTCAGAACCAGATGCCGGGCCGTATAAATCATGTTTTGAGGGGGAAGAGGGAAGCGGGTAAACAAGCAAGAGGTAAATTACTACAACTTTGAGCCATTCCATTAACCAGCTCACAGAGGGGACATGTGCTGAACCCGCCAACGAGGGGCTGAAAACAGAGACAGGAATATCATAGCACACAACCAGCATCTGACATCATTGTTTGGCACCTGTGGGGCTGGGCAGTCAGGCAGGGAGGCAGGCCAGCAGGAGAGATACCCAGGGATCAGTGTGTTGTGGCTGGAGGTGTGGAGGAGAATGGTGTGGGTCAACGTGTGCCCTTTATGGAGAATTGCACCATGGTTAAACACAAGCAGGAGCAGCAACAGGCCTAGTCTGTCTACTGGGAAGGGCTACATGCTGGAGGAAGGACCTCCATTTGCATGATCATTTTAGTAGAACTACAATACACATCGTTTGGCCATAAAGCCACTGCATTTGCCAAACAAGTTTAATGTGTAATTCCTGGTAGTCTACAGCAGAGGTTCACAAATGTTTCCCTCAGGGCCCCCTTCCAGCATTGGGGAACATCCCGCCCCCCCCCCTGCACAGATGCACCATGTCTATTTCTATGGGCACAAGCACTGTTAGTGAGACAAACTGTTCACACCCCTCGTTGGTGGAGAGAATTTTGCAGGTTTAAAGCTTATTTTCTGCAATTCTACACATTTTGTCATGGGGTGCAAAGAACATTTTGCAGTTTTAAAGTACATTTTCGTGCAATTCTATACATTTTGCCCTGTATAACATGTATTCATGTGATATTTTTGTGATGAAAAATTACAACAATATCTATGAGCTACAAAACAAAAAAATGTTAGCCGAAATGGGCTAGTTGAGCTGGACATTATAGTTATATATAGCTCTAAGGTATGCAATGACCAAGAGGAACTGATGATGCACTATCCAATTTCGAAATTGCACCTTGTGCATTCTACTATTACAACTTTCAAGAGTAAGTTTAAAGCCACCTCCTCCCCAGGGGCCGCGCCCCACAGTTTGGGAACACCAGGTCTAGAGGGCCTGGCTGGTGAGTGAAACAGAACATTGTTGGAAGACTCCTCGGGCTTGGGTGACTCACTTCCAAATAGCTTAATGACTTACTACTAAAAACCTCCACGTGTAGTAGGCCCTAAACGAGCACATTACACATGGCAGCAGCGCTGTGAGGTAAATGGTCCTTGTGCTTCTCTCTGAAGGGACAGTTCTAACTGCTATTCTGGACCTAGTCTGTGTCAACACCACCGCAAGGCCCAGGCAAATTTGCTCAAGCGGCCAGCTACACAGGGCTTTACTATAAAGACCTAGGCTCTTTGTATCCTCTCTTGTCTGAGCACAGAAAGTAAATATGAAGGGACAAAAACATTCCAGACTTGGGTAGTTACTTAGGAAAACGTGCAATTAAATGTATAGCTTCCCAAACTTTGCCACTTGCCATTGGACAATAGATTGACGCCATTTAAAGAGAGGAATGTTTGAGGAGTGTGCTTCATGGCACACAGGGGACGAGACACATGCTACTTGTTTTGCAATGGTCCTAAATTCTTCAAATATATTTAGTTTAGCGGGAACCAAGTACTGTAGACCTCAAGTGATTGACCAAATCCATGATTTCATCCTAAAAGAGAATGAAACTATGGTAGTACAGCAAGGACTCTGACTTCACCTCTGCTGGATTTACAGTGGAAAGTGGAGCAACATTGTATGAGAGGAATCTGCAGGAGCCTTCACACTGTCAAATCAATTCAGGGGCCAACTCATATCATATGTGTAGCATGTTTTCAGCTTGCATTTCATTCACATGTGGAAATGGGTAGTGAAGGGTGTCACCACACAGACTACTAGCATGGGACACCGTGGTGGTAATCTAGGACAGGGGTCAAGAACATGCAGTTTGGTAACCAACAAACACTGGTTGTCTAACAATACCTTTAAAAAGTCATCAAAATAAGAGTCTCTGAAGAATATTGACCATACCCTGCTGTAACATGTAGGCCAAATATCAGTGCATCAAAGAAAGCAAGGGATGAGGGCATTAGAACGGAAGAGAAAGTTCTTTAAGGGCTGAATACTAACTTAAGATCAAATTTTCTTAGTCACATGCGCCAAATACAACCTTCACCTTACAGTTAAATGCTTACTTACGAGCCCCTAACCAACAATGCAGTTTCCAAAAAATACAGATAAGAATGAGATAAAAGTAACAAGTAATTAAAGAGCAGCAGTAAAATAACAATAGAGAGACTTGATACAGGGGGTACCGATACAAAGTCAATGTGCAGGGGTACCGGTTAGGGTAGTATATACATGTAGGTAGAGTAATTAAAGTGACTATGCATAGATGACAACAGAGAGTAGAAGTGGTGTAAAGAGGGGGGGGGGGGGGCAATGCAAAAAGTCTGGGCTAGATGTTTAGGAGTCTTACGGCTTGGGGGTAGAATCTGTTTAGAAGCCTCTTGGACCTAGACTTCGCTCTCCGGTACCGCTTGCTGTGTGGTAGCAGAGAGAACAGTCTATGACTAGGGTGGCTGGAGTCTTTGACAATTTTTAGGGCCTTCCTGACACTGCCTGGTATAGAGGTCCTGGATGGCAGGAAGCTTGACCCAGTGATGTACTGGGCCGTTCGCACTACCCTCTGTAGTGCCTTGCGGTTGGAGGCTGAGCAGTTGCCACACCAGGCAGTGATGCAACCAGTCAGGATGCTCTCGATGGTGCAGCTGTATAACCTTTTGAGGATCTGAGGACCCATGCCAAATCTTTTCAGTCAACTGAGGGGGGAAAAGGTTTTGTCGTGCCCTCTTCATGACTGTCGGTGTGCTTGGACCATGTTCGTTTGTTGGTGATGTGTACACCAGGAACTTGAAGCTCTCAACCTGCTCTACTGCAGTTCTGGTAATCTGTCTGGCCCTGCGGCCTTGTGAATGTTGACCTGTTTAAATGTCTTACTCACATCAGCTGCGGAGAGCGTGATTGCACAGTCTTCCGGAACAGCAGGTGCTCTCATGCATGTTTCAGTGTTATTTGCCTCGAAGCGAGGATAGAAGTAGTTTAGCTCGTCTGGCAGGCTCACGTCATGGGAAGCTCGCAGCTGTGGATCCCTTTGTAGTCTGTAATGTTTTGCAAGCCATGCCACATCCGACGAGCGTCAGAGCCCGTGTAGTTTGATTTGATCCTAGTCCTGTTTGATTGTTCGTCGGAGGGCATAGCGGAATTTCTTATAAGTTCCGGGTTAGAGTCCCGCTCCTTGAAAGCGGCAGCTCTCGCCTTTAGCTCAGTGCGGATGTTGCCTGTAATCCATGGCTTCTGGTTGGGGTATGTACGTACGGTCACTGTGGGGACAACGTCATCGATGAAGCCAATTACTGAGGTGGTATACTCCTCAATGCCATTGGATGAATTCCGTAAGCAAAACACGCCTGTAGCTTAGCATCTGCTTCATCTGACCACTTTTTTATTGATCTAGTTAATGGTGCTTCCTGCTTGAATTTTTGCTTGTAAGCAGGAATCAGGAGGATAGAATTATGGTCAGATTTGCCAAATGGAGGGCGAGGGAGCATTTAACGTGCTGATAGAAATTTGGTAAAATGGATTTAAGTTTCCCTGCATTAAAGTCCCCGGCTACTAGGAGTGCCGCCTCTGGGTGAGCGTTTTCTTATAGGGGAATACAGCTCATTCAATGCTGTCTTAGTGCCAGCCTCTGACTATTGTGGTTTGTAAACAGCTACGAAGAATGCAGATTAAAACTCTTTCGGTAGGTAGTGTGGACTACAGCTTATCATGACCTTATCCTAGCCCAAGATCTGCGTTTGTAACTTCGAATAACTCATGCATTGATATCAATGGGAAATTTGTACAAAGGAATTGAGTGGCCCAAAGTGAGTGGTGGTTAAGCCATTGGTCCCAGGTTAGCCGTACCACAGTATAGGACAGCAACACGTGACAGCAGCCCAGCGATCCCATTCCATACGTCACCCAGCCTATGTCTGTTTAAATACAACGGCAGACAAGTAAAGAAAGACTCTGGAGACAGCTTAGACAAACAGCCAGGGAATGACTTGAGCTGGTATGGGAGGCTTTCAGACATCTCAAACTTCCTACGCTCAGGAAAAAGGGGCTTAATGGGGGGAAACAGAGTCGAAACAGAGACCTTTGACATCTGGGGCTGAAATAAATGACAAAGCATCGATACTTATGCTAGCTGAAGAGTTAGCCGACAGCTTTAAGATATCACAAGACTGACAAACTCAATACACCTCAGTCTTTCAACAAGTGGCCTAGGGTTCATTGACGACTTCTATTTTAAAGCTCAACTAGACGTTTAATTTGATTGGGGTTAACATGCCTAATAAACTTCAGGCCTGTGAGGTTGTGCATGTTGTGGCTGTTTGTGGAGAAACAATTTGCCAGTCTTTCAATGTGCATGTGTAGGCCAAAATGTTCAGATGTTTCCTATATGCAAGTATTTCAGTATAAGTAAGCTCAGTATGAATGTAGTGCCACAAGCCCACAACTGCGTGTGATATCCTGATGTGTGTGTTTGCTACATGCATGTGTGTGCGTATCTCACATTAGCACGCGTGGCCAATTTCCTTTTGCAGGGAAGCATGCTTGCAGCTGCTGTTGCGGCCCCTCTCTTATTGGGCAGGATTTACAGTGGCTCGGGCTCCCTGAAGTATTTATGAGCTCCCAACAGACCAGCTCCCACAGCCCAGAGTCCACAACCTAGAACATAGGTCATAGAACCGCAGCCCACAGCCCAGACCAGTGAACAGGACCAGTCCACAGACCAGAAGCCCAGGACCAAGGCACATGACCTGGGCCCATCTTCACAAAAGGTCTCGTAGGAGTGCTGATTTGGGATCAGTTTTGCCTTTAAGATCATAATGGATAAGATTATATGGACAGGGAGGACCTGATCCTAGATAACTACTTTATGAATATGGGCCTAGGGCTGCAGTCCAGGTCCAGCCAGGATGTCGACAGCTTCAGCTCTTTCAGCCCAGACATCATAGACACCACGCATGGGACTCAAGATAATGCTACTAATGGGTTCATACGTTTTGTGCACACTAGACATACGGGTATTTGATGAGCAAGTTTGCCATTTCTTTCAAAAACGAATATGACTATCTAGTTCATTATTCTAGTTCCTTATTATCCGAATTCCTTATGCATGACGTTTTATCAACTCTAAATGGCCTTAATACCAATATGTATTTAGTAGTGGGCAGTACATTTGCAAGTATTTTACATCAATAGATCATTTTATTGATCTGGTCAAGTAGGATTTACACCTTTGGCAATTAAACAAACATGAATTCTGCTTTAAAGCTTAAAAAAAAAAAAAAAAGGCAATTAGCAGTTACTACATCCATTGTGGACCATAATAATAAATACCATTTAGCAGACACTTTTATCCAAAGCAACTTTGTCACGTTTGTGTGTAGAGACGGACCAAGGCACAGCGAATGTACAGTTCCACATAATTTATTATAAAGTGAAACTTAGCAAAACAAACAATAAATGAACAACAAACCGTGACTACAGAGGTGCAACGTGCACTACTCAAAACAATATCCCATAACACACAGGTGGAAAAAATGCTACTTAAGTATGATCCCCAATTAGAGACAACAATACCCAGCTGCCTCTAATTGGGAAACATACTAAAACACCAACATAGAAAAAACAAACTAGAACTCAACATAGAAAATATAAACTAGACTAAACCCCTAGTCATGCCCTGACCTACTCTACCATAGAAAATAAAGGCTTTCTATGGTCAGGACGTGACAAACTTATAGTCATGCGTGCAAACATTTTATGTATGAGTGGCCCCAGCGGGAATCAAACCCATAACCCTTGGCGATTAACATAACTTAGAAATGCCTCATGAGAGTAGTTCAACATGAGAGTAGTACCCCATCAGAACCCAAAATATAAGTTTGTTTTGCTCCAACGTTTGTAAAACACAATTTAGCCTCAAAACATGTTTTGATATTATGGACGGTCAGTCCTTGTAGCCATAGCTATGAATTTGAGAGTGGTTACATTTCTCCAGCCACATGCCTCAGCTTTTTAACCGAAAATGGGGCAGGGAGAATGCATTATTGTTTCTACTGCTGATTGCCGCTTTAAGACGTAGGGTGGCGATGAGATAAGAGCATAAATAGACGGCTTAAGAGCAGCCAAATGCAAGCACACACACAACCACCCAGCACAACGATAAAGCCTACATGGATGTTTGAAAAAGAGAGCGAGAACAAGTGAAAGAAAAAGGACCACAGCATGCGCTAAGCTGGAACAGGAGGTCTGCCGTGGAAAAACAGCCCGAACACAGCCAAAGCAGGAGCAAATCCCTGTGTAGCTGAAGTAATTGGTTAGTCTCATGACAGCCAAGGCTGGGGAGTGCTGTGTTTTTATTAGCAATCCCACACAAATGCAGGGTCAGATCTGAACAAGTTTGCATTGTTCCCTTCAACACTCCACGCCTTGCCTTGCGCTATGCTAACACACACACACACACACACACACACACACACACACACACACACACACACACACACACACACACACACACACACACACACACACACACACGTTGGCTTGATAAGACAGACCTGGGTTCAAATACTATTTGAGATCTTCCAAATGCGTCAAGCATTTGCTTTTTCCTGCCTGGAGAGCCAGTTGAGTGATGGTTGCTCAAGCTCAAACAAGCACAGATAAAGTTTTTGAAATAGGAATTGAACCCAGTTCAGTTGATAAGACAGCCCAGTGGAAAGACTCAAGAGTCAGACTCAAAAGAGAAGTGATAAAATATGTATCCCTGTATTGTTAGACCGGGGGAGGCGTTATTGTACCTGACTCCCAGTTCCTACCCAGACCAACTCGGTCACATTATTTGTAAGGCTATGAAAACGTCACATCATTAATAGTGAGAACAGGGATTTAATTTGACAAGGCAATGAAAATATTTGAAATGGAAACGAATACAGCCAACATTTCATAAGTTTCAATTTATCATCACCAGTCAGACAATAGGCATTATTGGGTTTGAGGGGAGACCATTTTTAAAGGTACACTCAGTGATATGACATAGGTGCACAAAGTAAACAGCACAGTTGGTCAATTTCCGCAACAACTAAGAGCATTGAAGCGCGAGGCTAAACTCCCCCACTGTTTTGGTCCCGCACCTACCATGCTCGAACAGCGTAAAGCGAACCTATGCACATGCACAGATACTGTGTATGACTGTGTGGGAAATACGTCTTGCATCTTGTTTATCGCAATATCTGCAGTGCTGTTCGTGGCAATGCCCTTTAGTAGAGTCTACATTTAACCACTAAATGTGATAAAGTAATACTCACTTTCTCATGATGGACTTCCTGATGACCAGACCTTCGTCCAGGTCGGCCTCGTTGGCCATAAAGAGGAGCCTCTTTCCTGTGCCATCCACCCCAACAAAGTCCCTTTGCTCCCCTGGGAGAAGGAAGACACCAGAGGAACAATCACACATCAATGGCTAAGATCTCACCACACGACTAACAAGCTAGCCATCTGCCTGGCTTGTAAACTAACATCTAGGCCTACAAACCTTCACTCGGTTTAATAAGACAGATATAGAAATAAAAAATGTCAACGAGTTTGATTGTAGATTGTTTCAAGCGCAATAAACATTTGCTAACTGGGGAATATCCTTTTTAGGGAATGAATCTTTGAAATGTACCATTTTATCATCCATAAAAATACTGACAGATGACATGAAGTAGTGTTCTGCATTCACTATTTTTGGTTGACTCAAACTCAAATGCAGGATCTGGTGTAATAATGCTTGTTGTGCTATAATCATCTGAATCACACCGTTTTTTTTCTTGCCCTTCTGTCCGGGAACAGTCTCGGTGAACTCGTGGGCTTTGCTCATCAGCATGGAGAGGGTAGCGTTGTGGGCCCGGAACAGGTCGACCACCTCGTGCAGGGCAGCGTCCGTTATCAGGTCACAGCTCAACACCAAGATGTCCGTCTGGAGGGAGACATGGAGGAGAAACACACATTCATCAGAATTTGAGAGAGGGAGAAGGACCACAGAGATTTATAAGCATTCTCTCTTTACCTCAAGACCCGGAGCAGAGTTCTGTTGGTATGAAACAATACTAATGTTAAGGTAGTTAGTGGACTTTGAGAGGAAGAGGATGTGTTTTCACTCAAGGATCAGGCCCCACTAAACAGTTGTATTGTAGCACTGATACAGATAATTCAGAACAATTAGCAGTTCATTGACTTGAATAGGAGAATATGACAGCTGGTACTAGTCAAAAGGGCTTACTCGTTACCATTCGTTTATCGCCAAACTTTAAAATGAAACAAAAGACAGCTATGATTTATGACAATTTCCCCTTCAACTTTTTCTAAAGCATGCCCAGTACCCTTTCACATCAGAGTCCATTACATTATTCTGCCTAATAGGAAGAACACCCTTCTAATGAAAGTGAATAGACATTAAGCTGTTCCCTGGCAACGCTCAGTAAGTTATCACACTCCAGCCTTCAAATACAGTTTATTCCGTCCAGCTTCACGTTATGCTCAAAACACCCGAGCTTCTTCGCAGCTGTGACATTCATCTCGAATTATGTGAATGAACATATGAGGCAACGGTGCTCCATAAGAAGTCCATAGCGCATGAAAAGTTTGGCTATGTTTTTCTTAACTACAGTCACAACAAAAATGGGTTCATAAGGGGGAAGTGGAGACAGAGGTAGAGAGAGAGGAGGAGATAGAGAGAGAGGTGAAGAGAGATAGAAGGAGTGGATAGGGAGGGTGAACCTCCTTGATAAACATGGTGCTCTCCTAACTCCTAGCGAGGCATCCTAGCGTAGTGTAGCAAGGGGCACAGGGGAATCCAGCGATAAATCCTGCGCTGCATTTGCCATTGTTTCTGTTTGAGATGTCTGGTTCCCATCTGCTCTGGCCATCTTGGGCCTGTGGATAAATAAACAGGGAAGGCGAGTGAGGAGCGGGGCCTGTTAAAGCGTGCCTGGCTCTATAAAGGCTGCATGCCTCATTGGGGAGGCCTGTGGAGAGGCCCTGCCGTGACGTTCTGCACCCGGGGCATGCAGCTCAGCAGTCTGGCTCTGCTCTACTCCACGGTAGCACACATGGCCAACAGATAACAACCAGGCCAGAGCCAGGGCCCCTCAACTCCACTGTCTCGGTCTCTCTCACTGCTACTGGAGAGAGACTACAGGAGCATCTTCTCCTGCTAATCCAACACTATGGTTAGGCTATTTATTTCAGACCCCAAAAGACAGGTTTTAATTGTTGGAACAGACATGTGTGGGAGTGGGGGTTTGGTTTCAACACTGAAAACATAGAAGCCTTCAACACAGAAGAAAGATTTTGTGAAGCTCTGAAAAAAAATAATTCACAGTAAATCACGAAAGTAACTTTAAAAAAAGAAAATATCTCCCTTTGAGTGTCCCTTAGAGGCATCAGTTACATTACCCAAAAAAAAGGCTACATTTAATCATATTCAGTTCATATAACTACATACATACATACCAGTGCCTTCAGAAAGTATTCACACCCCTTGACTTTTTCTCCATTTTGTTGTGCAAGAGCCTGAATTTAAAATTTTATAAATTGAGATTTTGTGTCACTGATCTACACACAATACCCCATTTTGTCAAAGTGGAATGATGTTTTTAGAAATGTTTACAAATTAATACAAAAATTAGTCAGTAAGTATTCAACCCTTTTGTTAAGTTCAGGAGTAAAAATCTGCTTAACAAGTCACATAAATAGCATCAACCACAGAGACCAGGGAGGTTTTCCAATGCCTCGCAAAGGGCACCTATTGATGGGTAAAAAATAAATTTAAAAAGCAGACATTGAATATCCCTTTGAGCATGGTGCAGTTATTACACTTTGGATGTTGTATCGATACACCCAGTCACTACAAAGATACATGTGCCCTTCCTAACTCTGTTGCTGGGGAGGAAGGAAACCACTCAGGGATTTCACCATGAGGCCAATGGTGACTTTAAAACACAGTTCAAGTTTAATGGCTGTGATGGGAGAAAACTGACAGATCAAAAAAACATTGTAGGTACTCTACAATACTAACCCAATTCACAGAGTGAAAAGGAGGAAGACTGTACAGAATAAAATGTTTCCATAACATGCATCCTGTTTGCAATAAGGCACTAAAATAATACTACAAAAAATGTGGAAAAGAAATTCAGTTTTTATCCTGAATAAAGTTTTATATTTGGTGCAAATCCAACACAACACGTCACTGAGTACCACTTTTATATTTTCAAGCATGGTGGTGGCTGCATCGTATTATGGGTATGCTTGTCATCTGCAAGGATTAGGGAGTTTTTTAGGATAAAAAGAAAGGGAATAGAGCTAAGCACAGGCAACATCCTAGAGGAAAACTTGGTTCAGTTTGCTTTCCAACAGACACTTGGATACATTCACCTCTCAGCAGGACAAAAGCCTAAAACAAGGCCAAATATGCACTGGAGTTGCTTACCAAGACAATATTGAATGTTCCGGAGTGGCCTAGTTTGAGTTTTGACTTAAATCTGCTTGAAAATCTATGGCAAGACTTGAAAATGGCTGTCAATCAAATAACTTGACAGAGACTGAAGAATTTTAGAAAGAATAATGGGCAACTATTGTACAATCCAGCTGTGAAAACCTCAGATTTACCAATAACGACTCACAGCTGTAATCACTGCAAAAGGTACAGTGGGGAGAACAAGTATTTGATACACTGCCGATTTTGCAGGTTTTCCGACTTACAAAGCATGTAGAGGTCTGTAATTTTTATCATAGGTACACTTCAACTGTGAGAGACGGAATCTAACACAAAAATCCAGAAAATCACATTGTATGATTTTTAAGTAATTAATTTGCATTTTATTGCATGACATAAGTATTTGATCACCTACCAACCAGTAAGAATTCCGGCTCTCAAAGACCTGTTAGTTTTTCTTTAAGAAGCCCTCCTGTTCTCCACTCATTACCTGTATTAACTGCACCTGTTTGAACTCGTTACCTGTATAAAAGACACCTGTCCACACACTCAATCAAACAGACTCCAACCTCTCCACAATGGCCAAAACCAGAGAGCTTTGTAAGGACATCAGGGATAAAATTGTAGACCTACACAAGGCTGGGATGGGCTACAGGATAATAGGCAAGCAGCTTGGTGAGAAGGCAACAACTGTTGGCGCAATTATTAGAAAATGGAAGAAGTTGAAGACGACGGTCAATCACCCTCGGTCTGGGGCTCCATGCAAGATCTCACCTCGTGGGGCATCAATGATCATGAGGAAGGTGAGGGATCAGCCCAGAACTACACGGCAGGACCTGGTCAATGACCTGAAGAGAGCTGGGACCACAGTCTCAAAGAAAACCATTAGTAACACACTATGCCGTCATGGATTAAAATCCTGCAGCGCACGCAAGGTCCCCCTGCTCAAGCCAGCGCATGTCCAGGCCCATCTGACGTTTACCAAGAGGAGAGGAGGAATGGGAGAAGGTCATGTGGTCTGATTAGACCAAAAAGCTCTATTTTTGTCTCAACTCCACTCGCCGTGTTTGGAGGAAGAAGAAGGATGAGTACAACCCTAAGAACACCATCCCAACCGTGAAGCATGGAGGTGGAAACATCATTCTTTGGGGATGCTTTTCTGCAAAGGGGACAGGACGACTGCACCGTATTGAGGGGAGGATGGATGGGGCCATGTATCGCGAGATCTTGGCCAACAACCTCCTTCCCTCAGTAAGAGCATTGAAGATGGGTCGTGGCTGGGTCTTCCAGCATGACAACGACCCAAAATACACAGCCAGGGCAACTAAGGAGTGGCTCCGTAAGAAGCATCTCAAGGTCATGGAGTGGCCTAGCCAGTCTCCAGACCTGAACCCAATAGAAAATCTTTGGAGGGAGCAAAAAGTCCGTATTGCCCAGCGACAACCCCGAAACCTGAAGGATCTGGAGAAGGTCTGTATGGAGGAGTGGGCCAAAATCCCTGCTGCAGTGTGTGCAAACCTGGTCAAGAACTACAGGAAACGTATGATCTCTGTAATTGCAAACAAAGGTTTCAGTACCAAATATTAAGTTCTGCTTTTCTGATGTATCAAATACTTATGTCATGCAATAAAAAGCAAATTAATGACTTAAAAAGCATACAATGTGTTTTTCTGGATTATTGTTTTAGATTCCGTCTCTCACAGTTGAAGTGTAACTATGATAAAAATTACAGACCTCTACATGCTTTGTAAGTAGGAAAACCTGCAAAAATCGGCAGTGTATCAAATACTTGTTCTCCCCACTGTAATTCTTACATGTATTGACTAAGGGTTTTTGAATACTTATCTAACCAAGATATATTAGTGTTTTATTTTCAAAACATGAGTATTTTTTGTAGATTGTTGACAAAAGAAAATACAATTAAATCCACTTTCATCCCACTTTGTAAACGAACAAAATGTGGAATAAGTCAAGAGGTGTGAATACTTTCTGAAGGCACTGTATCTAATACACGGGTAAGTACATCTGGCCGTACAATGATGTATGCTGTCAACAGCTGGGATAATCCCCCATTAGCTGAAGTCACGATGTCAAGGTAAACCGATCCGCTAGGCCGCTCCTAATGGCTAAACATATAGCACTAATTTCTATTTTTGAGTACCAAGTTAACCAACCACCAAAAGTAACAAACATCCCTTTGTTGCAGCCGGTCGTGAGGGAGCTATCGGTCTGTCGCTCCACACGCTGTCCGGTCGGTGGATCGGAGGCGGAGTGACGGCTGAAGGTAGTCTGAGCCCTGTTCAAAAGTAGTGAGCTAGATAGCGAGTAGGGTGCCATTTGGGATGCAGACTGTGTGACACTGGAATGGTGTCAGCTGGAGGATCATCTGACGGGGTTTGTGGCAATTTAGCAGGCCTGATCTCTGGTGGTTAGGTCAGGGCCACCCACACACTGCCTTCCTCCCCTGCCTGGTTCTGCCTGGCTGCCCCAAGGCCCTGCTCCCCTCCCAGGCTCCCTCCCCTCCCAGCCAGGTGAGACCACCCTGAATGTAGCACACTGGAGAGAGGAGAGGGTGTGTCTGACAAGAGGGCCTGCCTGCTATTCCTGCTGTCTCCACACAGTCCATAGACACACACACACACAGTGCAATCAGTCAGACACCTCTGGTTTCAGCAGTTAGGCTAAGTCTCTGCTGAGCGCTGTCAATTTGACATTTACATTGTAGCGAGACATTCCAGTGACAACTGATCTCGATTTAACAGTTTGGGTTATGTGTGTTTGACATGAAGAAAGTGTTTACACTATTAAAATTAATAATGTGGAGGGATGCCCTCTTCAATATGTATTTTGTACATAATATACAAATTATGTAGATGAGGCTACTGAGTCGTTCCATGTCATTACAGCAAGCCAATTTGTTCTGAAATTGCTTCTGTAGTAAGAAACAGGTAAGATGGGCACAATTTATTATTTTTTTAATAATAAAAATTTCCTCAGAGAAATTAAGCTAATTGATTGCACCAAAATTGGCCCTTTTAATTTATAGGATTCAGATAATATCCAATAAATATAGTACCCAACTTCTTCCTACTGAGTAAGAGCTGGGGAATCCCCACCCAAAAATCAAAAGCCACCCATTGACGACCCTTAGCACATGCCTATCCCACCCCAACATCCAATGTGGGGCAGCAGATAGCCTAGCGGTTAGAGCGTTGGACTGGTAACTGAAAGGTTGCAAGATCGAATCCCCGAGCTGACGAAGTACAAATCTGTCGTTCTGCCCCTGAACAAGGCAGTTAACCCACCGTTCCTAGGCCGTCATTGAAAATAAGAATGTGTTCTTAACTGACTTGCCTAGTTAAAGGTAAAAATATATATAAATACAGTGCATTCGGAAAGTATTCTAAAATGGATTAAAATGTTGTTTTTTCATCAAGTTGGCATTCCACAATGACAAAGCAAAAACAGATTTTTGGAAATTTGAGCAAATGTATAAAACATAATAAAATAAATAAATTATAAGTAAAATTACAAAATTATAAAGCACCTTTGGCAGCAATTACAGCCTCGAGTCTTCTTGGGTATGACGCTACAAGCTTAGCACACCTGTATTTGGGGAGTTTCTCCCATTCTTCTCCGCAGATCCTCTCAAGCTGTCAGGTTCAATAGGGAGAGTCGCTGCACAGCTATTTTCAGGTCTCTTCAGAGATGTTCGATCAGGTTCAAGTCCGGGCTCTGGCTGGGCCACTCAAGGACATTGAGACTCGTCCCAAAGCCACTCCTGCATTGACTTGGCTGTGTCCTTAGGGTCGTTGTCCAGTGAGCACCCTGGAGCAGGTTTTCAGCAAGGATCTCTGTACATCTTTCAGTATGCAGGCCATGGAAGAACTGGGGCATTTTCAGCTTCTAGGAATTGTGTACAGATCCTTGCGACATGGGGCTGTGCATTATCAGGCTGAAACATAAGGTGATGGCGGCGGATGAAGGGCACGACAATGGGCCTCAGGATCTAGTCATGGTATCTCTAGGCACTCAAATTTCCATAGATAAAATGTCATTGTGTTTGTTGTCCGTAGCTTATGCCTGCCCATAGCATAACACCACCGCCACCATAGGGCACTCTGTTCAGCAAGTTGACATCAGCAAACCGCTCGCCCACACAATGCCGTACACATGGTCTGCAGGTGTGGGGCCAGTTGGATGTGCTGCCAAATTCTCTAAAACTATGTTGTAGGCGGCTTATGGTAGAGAAATTAACATTCAAGTCTTTGGCAACAGCTCTGGTGGACATTCCCACAGTCAGAATGCCAATTGAGCATTCCCTCAAAACATGAGACATCTGTGGCATTGTGCTGTGTGACAAAACTGCACATTTTAGAGTGGCCTTTCTTTGTGCCCAGCACAAGGTGCACCTGTGTAATAATAATGCTGTTTAATCAGCTTCTTGATATGCCACACCCCTGTCAGGTGGATGGATTATCTTGGCAAAGGAGAAATGCTCACTAACAGGGATGTAAAGAAATGTGTGCACAACATGAGAGAAATAAGCTTTTTGTGCATATGGAACATTTCTGGGATCTTTTATTTCAGCTCATGAAACATGGGACCAACACATTACATGTCGCGTTTATATTTTGTTCAGTGTAGTATGAAGTTGCGGCTTAAAATATTGCTTCTCTTTACTATGTAATGTATTCCATGTGAATCTGGTGATGTTTTTTCCCCCAGTTCAGAGAAATTAGTAATTGAGTTTGTGTCCATTATTTACCATAGTGTGGAAGTACCAGGTTTTGACCACTAGATGACACTGTTCCTGCTATATTGCCACATCCATTTTGCTAGTCTCTTGTGTTTATTAAATAGATCACAGCATTTTCTTTGTAATTTAGGGTAGAAAACCAATATATTTCGTGCATGATGAAAATAATCCTCACAATTCAAGCCTGTCCTCCATGAAACAAATCTGCCCTTTTATGCTTTATCGGTGTCCAGGAAATGGCCCCTTTGTGTGTGGTTTATTCTCTTACAAAAAGGTCTGGATTACTGTTAGACCATTCCTGCTGAAGAAGTAAACCATTAGGCCACAGCAGTTCTAATGGTTTCAATGTTATGGTCTCTAATGGTATTCAATGGTAAAGGGTTTAATGTCACTATTCACAATATATATAGAGCTGTTTCCTGATCATTTTATTGAAAAACATAAGACTGCCATGCATTAATAATTTTTTAGGGTTGTCACAACATTTTAGTCCCTAGCCTATTTCTCCAGTTCTGGGCTTGTAGGAAAAATCTTCATATGAGAATTGCATATGGAGAGCCCTTTCAGAGAGCTGACACTTGGACTATTCAAGAAGAGTTGGGTTGAAGCATTAGGTTGCTATTAGGACAAACTGATTTGTTTTCATGGAGGATGACGACACAATTGATTTATTTTCATAATGAGACAACTATTGGTTTTCTACCCAAAGTTAATAAAACACAAGAGACCAGCAAAATGGATAAAATAGCGTGGCGGTATAGCAGGAACTGTGGCATCTAGTGGTCAAAACCTGGTACTTTCACACTACTTCATGGTAAATATTTCCATGACTAATTTCTCTGACCAGGGATTTTTTTTGTTAAACATCCCCAAATTCACAGAGAATACATTACATAGTACAGAGAAGCAATTCATATTATTTGTCAAACATAGTGTTTCCACTACATGCATTAAGCAGCGTCACACCTACATTTTTTAATAAGATCATATTTGAGAACAAACAAATCACCAAAATATAAACTAGACAGTCAGGGAGAATGAAAATCACTAAAAATGTCATGGCATGGTGCCCCCATTTATTTTGTTACAATGTTTGAGTCATAAGAACAAGGCATAATCCATAGCAAAATGTGTAGAATTGCAGGAAATTAGCTTTTAAACTGCAAATGTTCTCTAAGCCCCATGGCAAAATGTGTAGAATTAGCTTTATAACAGCAACATTTTGGGGATGGTAAAATGTTTATGACCACTGATGCGTTGATAGTCATTGATCTACAAGTCATTTTACATGCCTAACAACCCCAGGGCATATTAGTATTCCAGTCGAAATTTTCACTATGTCCAGCTTTGCTCTCTGACCAACGGAAGGTAGGCGGTCTGTTCCTGATCTTGCACATCCGCACGGCACCTTCAGCATTCAAGTGCTAAAATGGCTTGTGCGATATTAGGCTTCATTAGTTGAGTGACAACCTATGTCATTTGCTAGGTTATTGTTATCTATCTGGCTATAGGCTACCTGCTGAACGGGGCTTACAATCAGTGCTTGGACTGAAATAGGTGCCGGTACTCCTTTTTAGGTGCCGGTACTGTTTACATTTAGGTGCTCCACAATACTTTTTAGCTAATATTCTATGAGAGGAACAGGAGCTCAAGCAGTAGAATATTTGAGGTGCCGGAACGCAGCTCCGGTGAGCTCCTGTCCGAGTCAAGCACTGCTTACAATATATTTTTCCCCCAATTGATCAGGTTCACCATCAGCAAAAGTTTTGGTAGTTTTGCTTTAAACAATCAGTGTTTTTTTTTTTAGATATACTGGGCAAAGTTGATAATTTCATAACGAGGAAATAAAATCCCTTTGCAAGGCACACTGTTATGGTCAAAGCAGGAATAGAAAAGAAGCTCACTAAAAACTTCCAAACGGTCAAAACCATTAGATTTTGAGATGGGGTGAAATTCAAATTTGTGATATATATTTCATTGGTAGCTAATGGGTCCAAATCAGATATTGGGTACTATATTTATTTAATATAATCTGAATCCTAGAAATTAAAATAAAATAATATTATATTTGTCACATGCGCTGAATACAACAATTGTAGACCTTGAAATGGTCTATGAAACTGTGAAATGCTTTCGATGGTGCCGCTGTAGAACTTTGAGGATCTGGGGACCCATGCCAAATCTTTTCAATCTCCTGAGGGGGAAAAGGTTTTGTCGTGCCCTCTTCACAACTGTCTTGGTGTGTTTGGACCATGATAGTTCATTGGTGATGTGGAAACCAAGGAACTTGAAACTCAACCTGCTCCACTTCAGCCCAGTTGGTGTTAATGTGGGCCATTTCCTATAGTCCACGATGAGCTCCTTTGTCTTGCTCACAATCAATTAGTGTAATTTCTCAGAGATCAAATTATATTTCAACAAAATAAAGTTTCAAGAATGCTAATCTTATCATTTTCTAACTGCAGAAACAATTTCAGGACAATCTGATATAGTGAGTGTCGAAATCCTCTTGTGCTTTTTGAGGTGGAACGGCCCTACTAATAGCCTACAATAGTAAAAATTGCATTGAAATTACAATTCGTATATAATCATTCTAATTTATACTTCATCTCCAACACATGCCAAAAATGTAATATCAGAAAACAAAGATTGAGAGGTTTAAACTTATTTAAGCCTAATTCAAATTGTGATTATACAGAGTGTAGTCTCTTCTATTACATGCACTTATGACAGAGGGGGAGCTCTACCAAAAGCTCTGTGTGTGTCTGTCTGTGTGTGTCTGTCTGTGTGTGCACGGGAGGGAATAGCAAGAACTCCTGACCTCCCGCTCTCACTCAACCATGTCTCCTGTGTCCCCACTCACATGAAAAGCCTGCTGCTCTGTGTCATACATACTGGACTCACTGCTGCTTCTTCCCCAGAATCTCCAACCAAGTAAAGAGGGGCAAACGTCAAAGTGGCTTAATGCTTAATCACTGCACTGAACAGAAAGTGCTTGTACACTAATCTTTTATCAATAGGTGACTTTAGGCAAATGGAACAGTATTTACTAAGATACACCCATCATTCTCCGGGCGCAGTGTGTTCGTGTGAGGAGATGGTCTGGGAGGGGAGAGACGACAGAGTGATTCCTATGCAGGGATTTGGAGCCCCATTGCCAGGTGTCCTCTCTCATCACCCCAGTGTCTGTGTGCTGTGCAACTCAATGCCTTTAATCTACGTGACTGTGGTGGATTAGGAATAAAGGCATGTGGAGGCACTGGGAGGGAAGGAAAGGAGCATGCTGGAGCCAGTTCTCTCATCACCCTGGAGGCCAGCTGAGGCCGGTTGGTTCTGTTTGCCCCCAGACAGTTAATGAATATGTATTTGTTTTTGTAACGTGGTTTTACTGTAAATTAACGCAAATAGGGAGTCTGAATAGGGACTCATGATGAGCCCCACAATCACTCTTAAGTCTGAACTTAATACTTTGTACAGTTACAGTACCAACTAGTATAACACCATAACAAAAATAATTGAATATGATCTAATTTTGACAAAAAATACAAAATATAAACCCCTCTGGGTCACAACGACCCAGATTCCCCTCACGTCTCCCTGTACGGGCTCCAAAATGCAACAGACCAGGGTGGGTTTCAGTGAACCACCCTGCACGTTGGACAGCAACGGACTGCTTCTGACATCATCTGTTTGGAGAGCAGCGAGGGGAGGGGGAGGGAGGGCAATGGCGAGGCAGGTTTTCAGCAGGTGAAATGAGGCCCGTCGCTTAGCCAGGAACGCACGGATCAGTGGTCGCCCAGCGGCACACAGGATCTCCTGCTTCAATAGTCTCGCTGACCTCAGTCTTTCCATACTGTGTCCAGGTGAAACATGGGGCGCCTGTCTTCTATAGGCTCATTCAGGGGCTAGTAGTACCCTCGCTCCCTCACTGGATGAACCCCCCCTACCCACATGGTCCGGTTAAAACACTGACATACTGTGAGAACATTTGTGCAGGCATTTTTTCCCCTTTTCTTTTTTGAAATGATCAGTCATCCGTAGTGCCTAAAGCTGACTCTGTGGCCCCCCCCAAATTCCAAAGCAATTAATCATTGATTCCACTTAATCTACGAGGTGCTCTACTATGAGACAGTGTTGACTTGGACTGTTAGACATACACTAATAATGTCTGTATTGATACGCCTGTACAGTATACTGATACAAATCATATATATATATATATATGAGTAACACACCCATAACTCAATTAGGATTTATCCCCCAGGAGCACCCACAGTAGATCCAGCCAATGCGGTGGCAGAGAGAGCAGCCAATCTGGCTCTGAGCTCAACAGTCTGTGTATGCATCCCAAATGGTAGGGTGCCATTCCACCCACCTTGACTTTCTGCTGGATGTGTCTGAGGGCGTCGGCGGTGCCCATGTCAGCATCCTCCTGGATACACACCAAGTCTAACTTCATCTTCACATCCAGCTTCACCTTGGGGTCTGTGCTGATCATCTTCTGCACCTCTTTGGTTGTGATAACAATTACCTCTACAGAGGACAAATAAAAGACATTTAGAAAGACTAAACCCAGTCAAGCAAATGGGACAGATGACAATGACCGAACATATTAGACAATGTGCTTACTGGCAGAATATACATTAGGAAAATCATTCAAAACACTTCCAATGGAAACAGAGCATGTGATAGATTTATTTACACATCGAGAACATTGCAAGGAAGTCTTGTAATGGAGTCTTGACTGTATAAATGTTTCATCCAAACTAGTTTGTTTACTGTTGCCTTATTTAGCCTTGTAAAATCTAATTGCAGGGCCTTACTAGTTGGCTTCTCACAGTAAGTACTGCCACACATGAAGTTACTATATGGACTGGGAGGGCTCTGACTAGAACATGTATTCCAGGTGGGATAGTATGTCAACTTTCGCTACATTATCTCCATTTGCAAAATCCCTATAGCCTATTTGTATGCACCAATTAGTGAAACTGGACTCCTATTAACAATAAAAGCAGTTAGCGTGAGTTTCTTTTGGTGGGATAAAACCTTGCTTTAGGTTACTTCAACACTAACGATAATGAGGAACCCTTCTAGAAGACTGATACTCCAGTGGAGGGCCCTGACGTGCACTTTACCGAAGCACACAGGTGGACAAGAACAGCTTTCCCAGACCACAGTGGATGGCTATGAAAGTTACAACTAGGCTGAAAGGAGTCCTATATCAAGCCCCGAGGCATATGATTAGAGTGGAAAATAGTAGTCTTTATAACAATCTTTGTCATTTATCCCCCAATAATTACCTTCAACTTATCATTACCCAAATGCAGCCTGACTGGTGAGGCCTGGCAGCAAACTGACCACAGCTGGGACCTATAAACACTGTAAATAGGTCTACCCATGCATTCACTTGGTCTTAACTGCAATATTTAAGTATGCTAGCTAAACTCACATACTCCAAAAAACATGTTAGCTAGGCTATAGACCAACTCCTCCTTATGTCTGAAACAAATATTACGTAACGCGTCTTGGAGTAGGAGGCCGTCGTATTGTAAAGGTGGTATATGTCCTTTTAAAAAGAATGACTCTGCAACTGATAGCACTAGAGCAGTACTTTTGACTGACTGTCCCTATGTGACATCTATTGGGCCATTGGTTACAAACTACTGATACTGCCCACAGACATGCAACTCTTATTCTGAAAACGGAAGCATCTACCAGTGAGTGCGTCTAACTGGTTGTTGTAGTAAACAAAACCAGGATTTGGGGATTTTATTTGATAATGAAAAAATGTGTAACAGTAATACACCAAAGTGGGTTTGATTGGATCGAGCCCTAAATGTTGAGAATATTACCTTCAAACCCAACTCTCTCCAGCAGGTTGAGGGGGTACCAGATGAGGGGCTTGTTTCCTACAGGTAGCAGAGGTTTGGGGGTGTTGTAGGTTAGGTCCATCATACGAGACCCACCACCAGCGGCCATCAATACCGCCTGCAGCTCCATCTGCTGTTATACACCTGGGAACACACACACGTCAAATTTGTGACCACATCAACATGATTGTACTGATAACCAGACTTGCTCTCTTGTTGACACCAAACAGTTAGTAAGTTATTGCATTATCCCAAAATCGTAAAGCTAGCACACTCTAGCTAGCGACACACAAACATATGCAGTCAGCTAACGTTACTGTAGCTAACACATTGATTCAATACGTGCAAAAAGTAATACCAAATTGTCAGGTTATGACCCCTAGTAGTAGATGAAACAAATCACATGCGTGACCTACCTATTGGATAACGTCAGCGGTTTATTCAGCAGCAACACGCCTGTCACCCAAATGACAGTGCTGCAATTCACTGTTTACAAGCTAGCTAACTAAGAGTTCTTAATCCTGAAAAGTTCCACAGCCTCAACCGAGATACAAAATATCGTGATGTTATTATAATATGTAAAGACCTTCACCGATACGTGGTAATAACTTTTAGTGAAATAATAAAACAATATTAGAGACAGTTCGCTAAACTGAATAGCGGCATGCTAGCTTGTATGATGACACTTTGCTACCATTGATGAAATCACTCCGGGAGAAAACTAGAGCCGGTGTATATAAGGTTCCTACCTACAGTCATTGGTCAGACTACAACAATTCAGGATTGACACAGTAAAAAAACAACGCTATCATCATTATCATTACCATCATCATCATATGTTTGTGGTTTGTTTTTGTGAGAACGAGATCACTTTTGGCTTTTTCACATTTCTGCTGTTTTCCATTAGATCCTATCACAGCTTTTTATCTAGGCTATCACCATGTTAATTTGCTATTTTGTTGACGTGCTCATTTGAAAACATTGATGGTTTTAAATATTTCTATGAAGTTTATTACCATGATTTTATCATTTAAAAATACATTTTTAGGAAAGGAAAGCTGAAAATGTACTGTGTGTGTCTTCACATGAAGAGCGTTCCTACAGATGTAGGATATTAATTGGAGCCAGTTTGCTACAGCAGGAAAAGATTCCTGCAGCAACTGGAAATGTGAATTATTATGTGGATTATAATGAATGGACGTTTTTCTAGGGGCTGATAAATTTTTTCGTTAGGGCAAATCCAGTCTAAAAATTCTAAGTAGAAATTACAAACTTTAGTATACTTTTTAAAACTCAAATACACGACACGTTGGCATTTCCTGTAGTGCAGAACAGTTCTCAGCAACAAAAGACTGTTCAAATTAAGATCTTGCATCTGTAAATATTCACACCAGTAATTTCCAGGGACCAGGCTGAGGCCCCCACCAGTGCAGATTACCAGCCACCCAGCTCTTCCAGACAGAGCCCAAACCCCAATTCACCGACCTCCGATGTAACAGCAAATTGAACGCTGGGAATGTGGCTTGGCTTTGTTTTCTCTGGACAGGAGATGAGCTTCATTGGTAGCTGCCTGTTGAGGAAACATTGGAATAAGAGGACAGGCTGTTGCAGTTCACTCTGAAGAGAGGGAGAAAAAGGGAGAGAAGGAGAAAAAGAGGGAACGCTAACAGACATTGCTGTTAAATGGACATTTCTTAGCTCTCGTCTAGCACCTTTGCTGTTGTTCTTCATTTATATCTTTATACAGTGTAACTTTGTAAATGTTCAGTGACTTAACTATGAGAAAACATTTTAAACTCCTTCTGGTCACCTTGACATAGCACTGCTCAGACACAAGAATGTTTACTGTGGTGAAAAACAGCTATTAGACCACCCGGATAATCATGTGTTGATGATGGGAGCAAAGTTTGCCAACTGGCAGGTAATGTAGTAGTCTACCTCCTCAATAGAAAGGTACACAACTGAACCACTGATATTTTGCCAATGAAATCCCATTTAACGATCACAAACAAATATTAGTGGTACAGTATTAACATTTTTATAACCAGCTAAACACACACATTTAATTTTAATGATATGGAAGGCAGAAATAATTATTTTATCCCCGAAAAATAGTTTTGAAATCACCTTATGGTAGCCTATCAAAAAGGAACATTTAACCTTGTTAAATCTTAAACTTTCAGGTTTTTAACATGCAAATACATTTTACAAATATATACAACCATGCATAACATCCAAGTATAACTTTTTACTTTGTCTGAAATTTTATAATAATCTGGCCCTGAGGATCCCATGAGGGGCTAACTTTGGTCTGGCTGTGTAACTCAAAACGGGTGTAGAATATAGGAGCATGTATTCATCTGAGAGGGATTACAAGACAGGGTCAAAATATCTTCATTATTCAAATCTGGTTAACATGACATGCTTCTACTAAAAATGGTCCTTCCCATCAACTACCCTTTACTAGGTGTTTCTACATGCAGGTGGCATTACTCTTGTCATAAAAAAGGGATCTGGCTGAAACTAAGGCTATAATAAAAGTCAACCCATAACACTGCCTTTTTACAACATGATCATGACATTCCACATTTCTGCCCCAAAACATAAGGAGGTCTAATTGATATACTATGTATACGAAAGTATGTTGACATCCCTTCAAATTAGTGGATTTCGCTATTTCAGCCACACCTGTTGCTGACAGGTGTATCAAATCGAGCACACAGCCATGCGATCTCCATACACGGACATTGGCAGTAGAATGGCCTTACTGAAGAGCTCAGTGACTTTCAACGTGGCACTGTCATAGGATGCCACCTTTCCAACAAGTCAGTTCAGAAAATTTCTGCCCTGCTAGAGCTGCCCCGGTCTACTATAAGTGCTGTTATTGCAAAGTGGAAATGTCTATGAGCAACAATGGCTCAGCCGCGAAGTTGTAGGCCACACAAGCTCACAGAACAGGACCACTGAGTGCCGAAGCGTGTAGCGCGTAAAAATCACCTGTTCTCGGTTGCAACACTCACTACCGAGTTCCAAACTGCCTCTGGAAACCACGTCAGCACAAGAACTGTTGTTTGGGAGCTTCATGAAATGGGTTTCCATGGCCGAGCAGCAGCACACAAGTCTAAGATTACCATGCACAATGCCAAGTGTCGGCTGAAGTGATTCTGGAGCAGTGGAAACGTGTTCTCCGGAGTGATGAATCACGCTTCACCATCTGGCAGTCCTATGGACGAATCTGGGTTTGGCGGATGCCAAGAGAACGCTACCTGCCCGAATGCATAGTGCCAACTGTAAAGTTTGATGGAGGAGGAATAATGGTCTGGGGCTGTTTTTCATGGTCCAGGCTAGGCCTGTTAGCTCCAGTGAAGATACATCTTAACGCTACAGCATACTCTTCTGGGAAGGCTTTCCACTATATTCTAGACGATTCTGTGCTTCCAAATTTGTGGCAACAGTTTGGGGAAGGCTCTTTCCTGTTTCAGCATGATAATGCCCCCCGTGCACAAAACGAGGTCCATACAGAAATGGTTTGTCGAAATCGGTGTGGAAGAACTTGACTGGCCTGCACAGAGCGCTGACCTCAACCCCATCGAACACCTTTGGGATGAATTGGAACACCGACTGTGAGCCAAGCCTAATCGCCCAACATCAGTGCCCAACCTCAATAATACTCTTGTGGCTGAATGGAAGCAAGTCCCGCAGCAATGTTCCAACATCTAGTGGAAAGCCTTTCCAGAAGAGTGGAGGATGTTATAGCAGCAAAGGGCGACCAACTCCATATTAATGCCCAGGATTTTGGAAAGAGATATTCGACGAGCAGGTGCCCACATACTTTTGTTCATGTAGTGTAATTCATAATAATGTGACTAGTAGAAAATGTGTTTTCAGTATTTTGGCACAAAGTACAGACCAAGAAAGTGTCTTAAAAGTGTAAATTAATGTTTATAAGAGCTATTATAAGACCATGCTATTTTCTAGCTATGCTATACTTCCTAAACAAATGTGATTGCTTTGAAAATATCAATATTTTTTAAAGATATATTTTATATGGTTATCCAATAGAAACCCTGGATAGAGGGCAATGATTCCAAGACTGATTGGAATGACCCCATGACTGATTTAATAACTTAGATCTACTATGTTGGCATATTGTGCAACTTGAGAGTATTAGTATTTTCTTACAGATCAATTTCAACCTCTACACACAGACTCTCCACATGGCATTCTATTTTCAGAAAGAACAAGAAAAAAACTTTTGTCTTTCATCTTTCTGTGGGAAATTAGTTAGATGCAAAATGATGGAAATGCAGGTGCAAGGCTTTACAACTTCATAACCCATTGAAAATCCACTGAGCCCTGAATCATGACAATCAAAGCCTGACCATTTTGGCAATCAAAGGAATTGATGTAAATACCTATTTTGGCGCCATAATGATAATAAAGAGATCTAGAGAAAGCCCTGCCTGAACCATAAGGCTGCCACAGACTTGAAGCTCTGCCGTGATTTCCTCTGATTTCCTTTTCCTGGCTGTAGCAGCTCTTGTAAATCATTCCAATTCTCTTAAACAAGCCAGTTGGATTGGGTTGGGTTATATCATAAACATTCCACCGGCCAGACCACCCAGGGAGTGTGTCTTGGGCCCGACCGCCGCCTCCCTCTGAGTTGCAGTGCAGCCGAAGCACAACATGCTCAGTGTGGTTTGTGTTTGCGCCACTTCCAGGGCCAGCACTGGGGCCCCAGCTGCCATGGAAACAAAAACAGGCCCATTCACGGTCATCCACCGATGACATAGATAAACATACTATCTGAGCCTGTCTGTTTGTCCCACACATTTCAGATTTTATTCTCCTACAGGAAGCAGCAAAAGGACATGTCATTCACAGGATTTCCTGACATGATAGCATATTCCAAACATTATATTCTTGTTGGGACAAGCTGAATAGTATGAAAACACTTTTATCATCTGCCAGAAAGATTAAGGATTAAGGGAAAAGTTATGACAAGTTATATGTAGGTTAACTATATAACTATTTCATTCTTCAGAAGAAGGTGGTGTATTTAAAATAAACATTTAATGGTATTGATCAATTGTTTATGAATGTAGAAAGAATTTCATTCACCATTTTTCATTCACTTGCATACTCTAATTCTATAGCCTGAAACAAGACAATTTCCATTCCAAGACATGGTAAACATGGAGTTTATACTGTTATTAATATGTTGAAGGCATTTCTGCTGCAGCCCTATACCATACCACTCCAGCACCATGAAGTGTTTTGACAGTTTGGAAAGATCTTTGACTGCCTTCTCAGAATGCCTCACTTGACATCCAGTAAACTTCAAGGATTGATTTCAGTAAACTTCAAACATGCTGTAAACTTCAAAAGTCAAACTTTAAGTAAACATTCAAATTTGCAATTTCTCTGAATAGGTTCATTGTCATGGAATGTGGCAACATTGCTGTCTGTTCTACTCTGATTTGGGATTATGAGAAATGAGAGGAAACTGTTTGAATCAGGGAAACTAGTCTCTGACACAATCCTTTAGCTGATGAGCGTCATATTTTCTAGCGGTTGGGAATTATAATTACTGTAATTGCAATGATCTGCTTCATAAAACATTCTTCTCGTATGCATTCTTTTCACATTTACATAGGCAAAGCACCTTTGACCTCAACATGAAAAGGTCCAAGACACAGGTGGTAGACACAGGAAATATCTCAACTGCATGGTTTTGATGAGCCAAAGCAATAAACGGTGGGCAACTCCCTGCCGGAAGGTCCTGGCATGTCTGTGCGCTCTGCTGTGTGAGTGCTGAGTGCATGTGTCAAGTCTGTGACTGTTTTACACATTTCTGACATTGTTCATATTTCTACTGCTTAATGATTCCCATAACTCTGGGCAGCTTGTAGTTTGGCTAGCTTGGTATAAAAAGGACCAGTGAGATGAAGAGATAAGAGTTTCCTCTACTGCAGGCCTGGATTTACAGTAAAAGCCCCACCCAAACAGGGATGAAGGAGAAAGGGGGGGGGGGGTATGTTGTGGGTTTTATAACTGTATGAAAACATGAAGGTTGTTCTTTGGTCGTGCCAACAGAAATTCCCCTCCTCTGGCAGCAATTGTGGTTTATACAGGAACATCTACAGTATGTACCTAAAACATAAGCACATCATCACCCTTTATAGTTGATCCTATAGGGGGATGATTGATTGTGTGATTCTGTGCTTCTATGTGTATGTGTGTGTGTGTGTTTATGCGTGCTTGCATGTGGACATCTGTGTGTGGTGCAGGCCATGTGGGTGACTGCCCTAACTCTGCTGGGGCCTGTTTTTGGGGGTGCCCAGCAAGGCAAAGCCACAAGAGTGCAAACAGCACCCTTCCCAGCACCTCTGATCTGTGTGTGTCCTCTCCTCTGGCTGTGTCCGCCCAGCAGGCCTCTGTCTGTCTGTCTGCCTGTCTGTCTGTGAGGTCCATTAACCACCATAATCCCCTCAGCCTCCGCACACTGCAGACAGCCACAGCTCCACTGGGTGTCCCCACGCACACACACGCAGTGGCCAGCCAGAGGCATTCTGGGGCAGAATCCACACTGACTCACTCATTACATGTCGCTGACTGTCCTCCTGTTACACAACATATGTTCCATCTCTCCTTTGGGCTAGGTCCCAAGTAGCTCGCTATTCCCTAATCAGCACACTACTTGGGCTCTGGTCAAAAGTAGTGCAATATATAGGGAATAGGGAGCCATTTGGGATGGGCCCCATGTCCATTCTTCTGCATGCCTGGGTCCCTCTGCTCTGTGGTCTGGCATGTGGAGCTGGCCAGAAACAGTCACATCATCATTACAGATGAAGGGAAGCAGTACATCTCAGCCTCGGGCTAAAGGGAGGATATAAACGTCTGGAATCAAGTCCAGTAACATGTTATTTATCCCGGATTACATGAAGGAGAGTGATTTGTGATTTCCCTTGAATGATGTTGAAATGTCTTGGACAAACGGAGAGTGTATAGTTGTAGAATAACTATTTTGTGTTAATCTAAAGTTCTCTTCATGCTTTGGTATGTTTATCGAAAAGGATCAGTGGAGAGAATTACTGAGATAAATATGTTATGTTCGCAATCATGCTGATTATGAGATCCATCAAAACATTTAGAAAAGCGCTACTAGATTGAGTGGTAGTATGTTACTGTGAGCCCTGTAACTTGAGTGAATTAAAGATGGCACACAAACACATATATTATACTAAGTTAGGCCTTACTTAAATACTGAATAATTCCCAGACTAAGAGGGAGGTATGCTGGCACACATCGCCTGAAGAGAAAGACTTGTCATCGAGACAGATATCCAGCTGTCTTAATCACAGCTTTAGTGAGAACATTACTCACCAGGCTTTGGGCTAATTTGGCCAGGCACTGTAATTCTGCTAAAAAATCCTCTGTTTCCCTGAAGTGTCTGCCAGGCTTGCAGTGAAGTCGGAAGCAGAACTGTGGCTTTGGCTTAGCTCTGTGTGAGGTCCTCCACCTTCACAGGGTGAGCAGTCTGCTGGCAGAACAAACATGGGTGGGACTACACCATATACAACCATGCTCAAATCACACACTCTGATTTCATTAAACAGAGGAAGGAGGCCAACAAAGCAGGGCCTGGGCTGAGTCATGGACCATGCATCTTTCTCCCTCTCACTTTTTCGCTCTCTCTCGCTCCCTCTCAAAAATATAAACACAACATGTAAAGTGTTGGTCCCATGTTTCATGAGCTGAAATAAACAAAAAGCTTATTTCTCTCAAATGTTGTGCACAAATTTGTCTACATCCCTGTGAGCAGGTGTGGCATATAAAGAAGCTGATTAAACAGCATGATCATTACACAGGTGCACCTTGTGCTGGGGGACAATAAAAGGCCACTAAAATGTGTGGTTTTGTCAAACAACACAATGCCACAGATGTCTCAAGTTGAGGGAGCAAGCAATTTGCATGCTGATTGCAGGAATGACCACTAGTGCTGTTGCCAGAGAAAATAATTTTCATTTCTCTACCATAAGCCGCCTTCAACGTCATTTTATAGAATTTGACAGTACGTCCAACCGGCCTCACAACCACAAACCAAGTGTACCACACCAGCCCAGGACCTACACATCTGGCTTCTTCACTTGTGGGACCATCTGAGACCAGCCACCAGGCCAGATGATGAAACTGTGGGTTTGCACAACCGTCTCAGGGAAACTCATCTGTGTACTAATCTTCCGCACCAGGGTCTTGACCTGACTGTATTTCGATGTTGTAACCGACTTCAGTGTGCAAATGCTCACCTTCGATGGCCACTGGCATGCTGGAGAAGTGTGATCTTCATGGATGAATCCCGGTTTCAACTGTACCGGGCAGATACGCGTATGGGCGAGCGGTTTGCTGATGTCAATGTTGTGAACAGAGTGCCCAATGGTGGTGGTGAGGTTATGGCATGGGCAGGCATAAGCTATGGACAACAATCACAATTGCATTTTATTGATGGCAATTTGAATGCACAGAGATACTGTGACGAGATCCTGAGGCCCATTGTTGTGCCATTCATCCGCTGCTATCACCTTATGTTTCAGAATGATAACGCACGGCCACATGTAGCAAGGATCTGTCCACAATTCCTGGAATCTGAAAATGCCCCAGTTCTTCCATGGCCTGCATACTCACCAGATATGAAACCCATTGAGCATGTTTGGGATGCTCTCAATCGACGTTTACAACAGCATGTTCCAGTTTTCACCAATATCCAGCAACTTCGCACAGCCATTGAAGAGGAGTAGGACAACATTCCACAGGTCACAATCAACAGCCTCCTATGCGAAAGAGATGTCACGCTGCATGAAGCAAATGGTGTTCACACCAGAAACCGGCTGGTTTTCTGATCCATGCCCCTACTTTTTTATAGGTCAATTACATGATCAAAAGTATGTGGACACCTGCTCGTAGAACATCTAATTCAAAAATCCTGGGCATTAATATGGAGTTGGTCCACCCTTTGCTGACATAACAGCATCCACTCTTCTGGGAAGGCTTTCCACTAGACGTTGGAACATTGCTGCTGGGACTTGCTTCCATTCCGCCACAAGAGCATTTGTGAGGTCGGCACTGATGTTGGCCGATTAGGCCTGGCTCGCAGTCGGAGTTTGAATTCATCCCAAAGGTGTTTGATGGGGTTGATGTCAGCGCACTGTGCAGGCCAGTCAAGTTCTTCCCCACTGATCTCGACTAACCATTTCTGTATGGACCTCGCTTTGTGCACGGGGGCATTGTCATGCTGAAACAGCAAAGGGCCTTCCACAAACTTGCCACAAAGTTGGAAGCACAGAATAATCAAGAATGTCATTGTATGCTTCACTGAAGATAAGGGGCCAGTCTGTCTGCCAGATGGTGAAGGGTGATTTATCACTCCGGAGAACGCGTTTCTACTGCTCCAGAGTCCAATGGCGGCAAGCTTTACACCTCTCCAGCTGGCGCTTGGCATTGCGCATGGTGATCTTAGGTTTGTGTGCGGCTGCTTGGCCATGGAAACCCATTTTATGAAGCTCCCGGTGAACAGTTCTTGTGCTGAGTTGCTTACAGAGGCAGTTTGGAACTCGGTAGTGAGTGTTGCAACTGAGATCAGACCATTTTTACGCGCTACATGCTTCAGCACTCGACGGTCCTGTTCTGTGAGCTTGTGTGGCCTACCATTTTGCGGCTGAGCCACTGTTGCTCATAGACATTTCCACTTCACAATAACAGCACTTAGTTGACAGGGACATCTCCAGCAGGGCAGAAATTTGACTAACTGACTCGCTGGACAGGTGCCACGTTGAAAGTCACTGAGCTCTTCAGTGAGGCCATTCTACTGCCAATGTTTGTCTATGGAGATTGCATGTTTGTGTGCTCGATTTTATTCACCTGTCAGCAACGGGTGTGGCTGAAGTAGCCGAATCGACTAATTTGAAGGGCTGTCCACATACACTATATACACAAAAGTATATGTGACCAACAGATGCATATCTATATTTCCAGTCATGTGAAATCCATAGATTAGGGCCTAATGAATTTCTTTCAATTGACCGATTTCTTTGTATTAACTGTAACTCAGTAAAATCTTTGAAATTGTTGCAGGTTGTGTTTATATTTTTGTTCAGTGTAGATTAAGAAAAGCATTATTATGCTTAGCAGTGCAGTAACTCAAACCATCAATATGTCTGGGTTACATGTTACAGTGAAATGCAAGACAAGACACAAACATGGCTGCAAATGGTGGGGAGATGACGGGTTCCTCAGAAATCCCTTTACAATTAACAGCCAATAGGTCGCTTTGCCTGGTTTTTACATTTAAACATATCCAGACTTTGGACAACACATCCAAAATATTGACATTTATTGGTCATGTTTTATCCCTTACTATGGTGTACGTGTAGTTACTCTTTCCTTTAAGACATGTTCTTTTCTGTTTAAATAAATGTTTATAGCATTCCAAACATTTTGTGTGAGAGTATGTGTGGTCCTGTCAGCACCTAGTGTGGTGTAATGTGGGCAAGGTGTGTGTGTGTGGGTGTGTTTGTGGACGCATATGTGCATGCATTTGTGTGTGTGTGTGCATACATTTTGTCTGTGTGCGCACGCATTTCTCTATGTGCGATGTGGCTTCCTGCAGGAACACCCATGGCTAGGTAAGGCCACATGTGATATTGTTGAAATGGAGTAACAACTGAAGCAGATACAAACAAGCAGAGTTCCACCCTGGATGTTCCTTCAACACCAGAGCTGTTTGAATGTAAACAGGTATCGTTGCAGATCTGGTATGTGTTCCAAATGGCATCCTATTCCCTATGTAGTGCACTACTTTTAACCAGGGTAGTGCACTACATAGGGAATAGGGTGCCATTTGGGATGTAGCACTACACCATGACCTGCTGGAGCCACAGTGGCCCTTGAGACTATACTAGGGTCACAGCCCTGACTCCTTTTGGCTCACCAAGATACTCTCAAACACATCATGTTACAGATGTAGGATCTTCATTTGAGCCAGTTTGCTAGAGCAGAAAAATAATCCTGAAGCAACAGGAAATGTGAATATTTATCTAGATTATCATTAATGGACATTTTATTTAGGGGTTGTCTGACATTTTAAAGAGGAAATTACAAACTTTAGAAGCATTTTTAAACATTGAATGCTAACTACAAGTTTGCATTTACTGCCATGCAGGAAAATTCTCACCAACAAGAGTGATCAAATTAAGATCCTACATCTGTATTATCACAAGATAATTTTATATCACAGCACGCATTTAACATTTAGCTTACCTGAAACAATTCTATTGACAAACAACAAAGAATTGAATATGTGGAAAATGTAATTTAAATAACCATGCAATCTAATAAGTCAAACATTGTTTCTTGAGCAAGGTAATAGGGTTTCACTCCAAATAAAATGGTCTCACACCATAAAAATAATTATGCTATCACTATTGTAAATGCATTCTCTACTAAGTGATACTTCAGCATGTTTCAGCATTTGCTAATTTCCCCATAGGACTGTAACTCCAAGCACCATAAAATGTGTGGAAACAATTGTGTGTATTAAGAGGCCAATATAAAAGTAAACAAAACCCAACCACATCGGGTTTACACCCATTATTCACCTAGTATTATTTATACATGTATATCTACTTAGATCTGATTTGAGAATTAGATTTGACTCTTTGTAACAGCTCTCCCTTGTGGTAAGCCTGGGGAATTGCTAGATTCATATTTCGTCTCGGCCAGTGAGACAGGGCTGTTACGTTACCATTTAAACCCCATAAGATCAGAAGCAGACAGGTAGCTCCATGTACCCTGCCCTGATTCTGTCTGCCTCCCTCCTACCCCCCTCCAGCCTGTGGGGCTGCCTGCCTGTCTGACACATGGATGATGAGGATGGGATGAGAATTCCTGCCTGCTGTGGCTGGTAGCAGCTTCCGCTGGCTCTGGGAAATCAGTTGAACTGGAGGCATCCTGTGAATCCCAGAACGGGAGTAAATCATCCTTAACTAGCCCCCTCACACACCACACTGCACCCAGGCCAGAAAACCAGCCATGTGTTTCGCTTCTCCAGCCTTGTGTATGTGTCTGTGTGTGTGCGTGTGTTTGTACGTGCATTTGTGCATGTGCTAGCATACGTGTGTTTGTGTGGGCGTGCACACGTGTGTGTGCAGCTGGATCCATCTTTCTCTCCAAACCCATAGAACAATACTCCCCCTCCTACACAAAACTATTTCACAGAAAACAGGGAGACTTTTAAATAGGGGCCTGACAGTCGGCCTAATGGAGACAGAGACTGCGTCCCAAATGGCACCCTATTCCCTACATAGTGCACTACTTTTGACCAGAGCATTGGCCTTACCTCCTAGTCCAGATGTCCTGGTCCCATCATACAGGGAAGGTAACGTCACACACAGCAGGGATAAATAACACATATTTGACGTGAAGACACTTTTAGTAGGTTTCATAAGACCCCGGTCATCCCAATTGTTCCCACAGTGCTGTATTTAAAGACGGTTGTTTGGAGGTAACGACGCTCATATACAGTACTGTAACACACAGACAATTTGATATACAGAACTGACAGTAGTTTATGTTTTTGTTTCAAAGGATCAAACTTGATATGTGAAAACACATGAATGTAAATGATGACACTTCAACAAGACATAGCAAAAGCTATGTAGAAAACTGAGATATAATTTATTTGGATATGCTGACATGCCAAGGTCTGACGTTTTGCTTTGTATAATGCTGTATATGTCATATAGCATATACGGTGCCTTCAGAAATTATTCACACCCCTTGACTTTTCCCACATTTTGTTGTGTTACAGCCTGAATTTAAAATATATTACATTGAGATTTTGTGTCACTGGACTACACAACATATCCCATAACATAAAAGTGGAATAATCTTTTTAGAATTTTTTACAAATTAATAAAAAATGGAAACCTGAAATGTTTTGCCAATAAGTATTCAACCCCTTTGTTATGGCAAGCCTAATAAAGTTCAGGAATAAAAATGTGCTTAACGAGTCACATAATAAGTTGCATGCTAAAAAAGCATGCTCAAAGGTGAATCTTAATTGAAAGAGTATTTTAGTTCAGGACTAGGCTTAATCTGTGTACGGGAAACCAGTCCTATATAATTTTACACTTTTCCTCACTGTATGCGTTCCTTCGTGTTCAGTCAGATGTTAAAGTTGGCACTGCAGTGGATAGTAGCCCTGTTATGGGCTCCTGACCAATTCTGCTATTTTGTGTGTGTTTTTTTACGCTGATCTTAACTTATTTTGTACATAATGTCTCCGCCATCATTTCTTATGACTGAAACCATCTTTAGGACATCAGAACAGCGATCACTAACCTCGACTTGCATGAACATTTTCACTTCAACGAGTCGACAGCTCTGCACGTTCTGCTTACTCCGGACCAGGCACTAATCCCCTGGACTCGTAAAAGGAAGCAACGATGAAAGAGAGGCAGGTGATGCGACATTGGTGAAAAAATAGACCACCATCACCCCCTGTACTATTGGCAAAAGTGCAGACACTGGAGAACAAACTAGAAGAGCTCTGTTCGAGACTATCCTATCAATGGGACCTGAAACACTGTAATATTATATTCTTCTCAGAGTCGTGGCTGAACAAGGACAATATACATCTCAATGGTTTTTCTATGCATTGTCAAGACGGGACGGCAGACTCGGGTAAGATAACGAGAAGAGGGGTGTGCCTCTTTGTTAACAACAGCTGGTGTGCGATCTCTAATGTTAAAGAAGTCTCAAGGTTTTGCTAGCCTGAGTTAGAATACCTCATGATAAGCTGCAGACCATACTATTTACCATGATGGCACTAAGACCGCACTCAACAAGCTGGATAGGGCCATAAGCAAATAAGAAAATGCACATCTAAAGGCGGCGTTGCTCATGTCCGGTGATTTTAATGCAGGGAAACTGAAATCTGTTTTACCAAATTTTTACCAGCATGTCACCTGTGCAACTAGAGGAAACAAAACTAGATTTATTTTATTCCATACACAGAAACGCCTACAAGGCCCTCCCTCGACCTCCCTTTGGCAAATCAGACCATAACTCTATCCTGCTTCCTACTTACAAGCAAAACATTTTTGTCTCCATATTATGTATATTCCCGATAAGCTACCAAGGAAAGGATTAAGAATAGCCCATATTAATATATGTAGCCTTAGAAATAAGGTTAAGGAAATCAATAACTTGCTAACATCGGATAACATTCATATATTGGCCATCTCTGAAACTGATTTAGATAATTCCTTTGATGACACAGCAGTTAAGAACCTCTTAAGAAACTAACTGTGATAACTGTTAGACCCTCCTGTATTGATGATGAATTGATCAATTGTATGGTTCAAAGAAATTATGCAAAAGAGATGGCAAACAAGTCAGGCTGCTCAGCTGATTGGTTGACATAATGCAAATTGAGAAATGTTGGACTAAACTTAACAAAAAGAAGAAGATATTATATTACCAAACACAGATAAATGACATAAAACACAATGGAAAAACTTTGGAGTACCTTAAATCAATTTGATGGGTCATTTATTACAAAAACTTTTGATATTGGCAATCATTTCGATGACTATTTCACTTGTAAAGTGGAAAAAGTAGATGACATTGAACAGAGAACCATCATATTTTTGAATAAAATATATAATAATGAAAGAGAAGGATTGCTGTTTTGAATTTGCTCAAGTTATTGTGGGAGAGGTGGAAAAAATATTGTTATTCATCAATAATGATAGGCCACTAGGTATAGACAACCTTGATGGGAAACTATTGAGAATGGTAGCAGACTGTATTGCCACTCCTATTTGCTTTATCTTTAACCAAAGTCTAAAGGAGTATGTCTCCACAGGTGTGGAAGGAAGCTAAAGTAATTCTACTGCCTTAAAATTGTAAAACATCCTTTGCTGGCTCTAACAGCTGCACAATCAGTTTGCTGCCTGTTCTTAGAAAACTGATGGAGAGGATTGTGTTAAACCAAATACAATGCTATTTTCAGAGAACAAGTTAACTACTGACTCAGTATGAACATAGAGAAGGGCACTCAACTTGTACTGCACTGACTCAGATGACCGATGATTGGTTAAAATAAATTGATAATAAGACAAAAGTTGGAGCTGTATTGTTAGATTTCAGTGCAGCCTTTGATGTTATTGATCATAAATAGTTATTGTAAAAAACTTTACATCACCTGCCATCACATGGAGAGTTATTTATCCAATTGAACTCAGAGAGTGTTCTTCAATGGAAGCTTCTCCAACATCAAATACGTACAATGCGGTGTCCCTCAGGGCAGCTGCCTTGGGCCGTTACTCTTCTCTATTTTTACAAATGATTTGCCACTGGTCTTGCACAAAGCTAGAATGACTATGTATGCAGATGATTCCACACTCTACATGTCAGCACCCAAAGCCAGTGAGCTCATGGAAATTCAAAATAAGGAGTTACAGTCAGTATCAGAATCGATGATTAATAATAAACTGGTCTTAAATACATCTAAAACAAAAAGCATTGTATTTGGTTCAAAACATTCTTTAAGACCTACACCTCAACTGGAGTTGAACATAAATGGTGTACCCATTGAGCAAGTTGAAGAAGTTAAACTCCTAGGTACAAAATTGGATGGTCAATTATCATGGGCAAGTCATACTGACAAAGTTGTTGAGAAGATGGGGAGGGGTATGTATGCTATTAATAGATGTTCTGTGTTTTCGCCACAAAATCAACTGCTCTAGTTGTTCAGGCTCTGGCCTTGTCCCTTCTTGATTACTGTCCGGTAATATAGTCAAGTTCAGCAAAGAAAGACCTAGCAAAGCTGCAGCTGGCAGCATGCCTTGCCCTTAATCCTTAAGAGTCTATTGATGCACCCATGCCTCAATCTAAGTAACAATAAAAAATCTGCATCAAAATCTGTCCGTTGAAGCTAGAGATATGTATGGAGGGAGTTTTGTGCCCAGAAAACAAAAATATTTCCTGAGCTTTGTTATATCTCCTAGATTTGTTATGCCTAAATTATTTATGGTATGACCACCTTAAAACAATCCCATATGTTAGTTTAGCTTCCATCTCCAATTACACCAAGCAAATAGTTTACCTTAAAAAATTCTTATTAAACAGCAACTCCTGGAATGGTGGAACTGTGAGGGGACACACACACAAACACACACACACCATTTTTTGTTGTATTTTTTAAATTTATTTTTGGGGTATTGTTTGTATATCGTTGTATTTGAAATTGTCCTTGTCAGTGTATCAGTGTTTTTTACTTTTCATGTTTTGTATTTTTTTGTGGACCCCAGGAAGAGTAGCTGCTGCTTCTGCAAAAGCTAAAGGGGATCCAAATAAACAAATAAACCAGTGATGGATGCGGATGCTAAGACACAGGACTGTTTCGCTAACACAGACTGGAACATGTTCCAGGATTTATCTGATGACATTGAGGAGTTTACCACATCAGTCACTTGCTTCTTTAATAAGTGCATCAACGACTTCATCCCCACAGTGACCGCATGTACATACCCCAATCAGAAGCCATGGATTACAGGCAATATCCTCACTGAAATATAGGTTATAGGAAGGCCCAAAAAAATTGTCAAAGACGGCAAGCGATACCGGAGCGCCAACTCAAGGTCCAAAAGGCTCCTTAACAGTTTCTACCCCCAAGTCATAACACTGCTGAACAATTACTCAAATGGCCACCCGGTCTATTTACATTGACCCCCCCCCCCCCCCCCCCCCCTTTGTTTTTACACTGCTGCTACTTGCTGTTTATTATCTATGCATAGTTATTATCTATGCACCTCAACTAACATGTACCCACGCACATTGACTTGGTACCGGTACCCCCTGTATATAGCCTCGTTATTGTTATTTTATTGTGTTACTTTTTATTTATTTATTGAACTGCATTGTTTGTTAAGGGCTTGTAAGTAAGAATTTCATGGTAAGGTCTACTACAGCTGTTGTATTCGGCGCATGTGACAAATAAAATGTGATTTGATTTTTAGAGCTGCCATTTTCAAGGAGTGGGACACTAATCCAGATGCTTATAAGACATACTACTACGACCTCCGATGAGCCATCAAACAGGCAAAGCATTAATGCAGGACTAAGATCGAATCCTACTACGATGACTCTGATGCTTGACAGATATGGCAGGGCTTGCAAACTATAAGGGATTACAAAGGATAACCCAGCCATGAGCTGCCCAGCGACACAAGCCTACCAGATGAGATAAATGTCTTCTGTGCTCGCTTCGAGGCAAACAACACTGAACCATGCATGAGAGCAATAGCGGTTATGTACGACTGTGTGATCTCATTCTCCGTAGCCGATGTGAGTAAGACCTTTAACATGCGCAAGGCCGCGGGGCCAGACTTAATACCAGGACACGTACTCAGAGCATGCACTGACCAGCTGGCAAGTATTTTCACTGACATTTTCAACCTACCTCTGAGACGTTCTTTAATACCAACTTGTTTCAAGCAGAGCACCATAGTCCCGGTGCCCTAGAACGGCAATGCAACCTGCCAAAAGGAATAACTATGACTACAGCTCAACATTCAAACCCTTCAAAGCTCATTACCAAGCTCAGGACCCTGGCACTGAACACCTCCCTCTGCAACTGGATCCTGCACTTCCTGACGGGCCACCCCCAGGTGGTGAGAGTAGGCAACAACGCATTCGCCATGCTGATCATCCACACGGGGGCCCCTCAGGTGTGTCTACTTAGTCCCTTCTTGTACTCCCTCCAACAACATCAACATGTTTGCTGATGACACAACGGTGGTAGGACTGATCACCGATGAGGCAGCCTATAGGGAGGAGTTCAGAGACCTGGCATTGTGGTGCAAGGACAACAACCGCTCCCTCAATGTCAGCAAGACAAAGCAGCTGATCTTGGACTACAGGAAACGGGGAGGAAAGCACGGCCTCATCCCCATCGATGGGGCTGTAGTGGAGCGGGTCGAGAGCTTCAAGTTCCTCTGTGTCCACATCACTAAGGAATTATCAAGATCCACACACACCCACACAGTTGTGAAGAGGGCACGACAGCGCCTCTTCCCCTCAGGAGGTTGAAAAGATTTGGCATGGGCCCTCAGCTCCTCAGCTCTACCACTGCAGCATTGAGAGCATCTTGACTGGCTGCAACACCGAGTGGTACGGCAACTGCAAGGCACCCAACCACAAGGCTCTACAGAGGGTGGTGAGCACAGCCCAGTACATCACGGGGGCCGAGCTCCCTGCCATACAGGACCTCTATACCAGGCGCTGTCAGAGGAAGGCCCAAACAAATGTCAAAGAGTCCAGCCACCCAAGCCATAGACTGTTCTCTCTGTTACGCCAGAGGTTCCCAAACTTTTTCACTCAGTGCTCCCCTTCAGCAGTGGGGAACATCCCGCCCCCCCATGCGCGCGCACACACACGCCACATCAATTTCTATGGGCACAAGCACTGTTCATGTCACAAACTGTTCATTTTGCAAATTCTTGTAATTCTATACATTTTGCCATGTATAAAGTGTTTTCATATGATACTTGGGTGACACATTTAAAAAAAATATCTATTGGATGAAAAACCTAAATAAAAAACGTTAGCTGACATGAGCTAGTTGATTTGGACATTTCTGACAAGCTATAAATAGCTCTCTGAAGGCATGCAATTACTAAAATGACAAGAGGAACTGATGATGCACTACCTAATCTCAAAAATGCACCTTGTGCATTCTACTATCACAACTTTCATGAGTAAGTTTAAAGCCGGACCGAGTTGTGCGCACCACAGTTTGGGAGCACTGTGCTACGGCACAGCAAGCGGTACCAGTACACCAAGTGTGGAACCAACCAGACCCTGATTAGGTATGACTGCTAAACAAGACTGCTAAATGTCTACCTGGACTGTCTACACTGATCCTTCTTTGCACTGACTTATGCACACACACTGGACTCTACCCACACACTCACACATACACTACATGACCAAAGGTATGTGGACACCTGCTCATCTAAAATGTTATTCCAAAATCATGGGCATTCATATGGAGTTGGTCCCCCCTTTGCTGCTATAACAGCCTTCACTCTTATGGGAAGGCTTTCCACTAGATGTTGGAACATTGCTGCTGGGACTTGCTTCCGTTCAGCCACAAAAGGTTGGGCCCTGTGAGGTCGGGCACTGATGTTGGGCGATTAGGCCTGGCTCACAGTCGGTGTTCCAATTTAAAAAATATTTATTTTACCTTTATTTAACTAGGCAAGTCAGTTAAAAACAAATTCTTATTTTCAATGACGGCTAGGAACAGTGGGTTAACTGCCTGTTCAGGGGCATAACGACAGATTTTTACCTTGTCAGCTCTGGGATTTTATCTTGCAACCTTTTGGTTACTAGTCCAACGCTCTAACCACTAGGCTACCTGCCGCCCCATAGGTGTTCGATGGGGTTGAGGTCAGGACTCTGTGCAGGCCAGTCAGGTTCTTCCAAGTCGATCTCTACAAACCCTTTCTGCATGGATCTTGCTTTGTGCACAGGGGCATTGTCATGCTGAAACAGGAAAGGGCCTTCCCCAAACTGTTGCCACAAAGTTGGAAGCACAGAATCATCTAGAATGTCATTTTATACTGTGTAGCGTTAAGATTTTCCTTCACCGGAACTAAGGGGGCTAGTCCGAACCATGAAAAACAGCCCTATACCATTATTTCTCCTCCACCAAACTTTACAGTTGGCACTTGGCGTCCGCCAAACCCAGATTCGTCCGCCGGACTGCCAGATGGTAAAGCGTGAGCCTGAATCATCGTGATTCAGAGAACACGTTTCCACTGCTACAGAATCCAATGGCGGGTAGCTTTACACCACTCTAGCCAACACTTGGCATTGCGCATGGTGAGCTTAGCTTGTGTTCGGCTGCTCGGCCATGGAAACCCATTTCATGAAGCTCCTGACAAACAGTTATTGTGCTGATGTTGCTTCCAGAGGCAGTTTGGAACTCGGTAGTGAGTGTTGCAACTAAGGACAGATGATTTTTACGCGTTACACGCTTCAGCACTTGGTGGTCCCGTTCTGTGAGTTTGTGTGGCCTACCACTTCACGGCTGAACCGCTGTTGCTCCTAGATGTTTCCACTCCACAATAACAGCACTTACAGTTGACTGGGGCAGCTCTAGCAGAGCAGAAATTCGACAAACTGACACGTTGAAAGTCACTGAGCTCTTCAGTAAGGCCATTCTACTGCCAATGTTTGTCTATGGAGATTGCATGCCTGTGTGCTTGATTTTATTCACCTGTCAGCAACGGGTGTGGCTGAATCCACTCATTTTAAGGGGTGTCCACATACTTTGTATATATAGTGTACTTACACTGACACCCCAACACACACTACATACAGATGAAGTCGGAAGTTTACATACACTTAGGATGGAGTCATTAAAACTCGTTTTTCAACCACTCCACAAATTTCTTGTTAACAAACTATAGATTTGGCAAGTCAGTTAGGACATCTACTTTGTGCATAACACAAGTAATTTGTCCAATTGTTTACAGACAGATTATTTCACTTATAATTCACTGTATCACAATTCCATTGGGTCAGAAGTTTACATACACTAAGTTGACTGTGCCTTTAAACAGCTTGGAAAATTCCAGAAAATGATGTCATGACTTTAGAAGCTTCTGATAGGCTAATTGACAATATTTGAGTCAATTGGAGGTGTACCTGTGGATGCATTTCAAGGCCTACCTTCAAACTCAGCGCCTCTTTGCTTGACATCATGGGAAAATCAAAAGAAATCAGCCAAGACCTCAGAAAAAAATTGTAGACGTCCACAAGTCTGGTTCATCCTTGGGAGCAATTTCCAAATGCCTGAAGGTACCACGTTCATCTGTACAAACAATAGTGTGAAGATGCTGGAGGAAACAGGTACAAAAGTATCTATATCCAAAGTAAAACGAGTCCTATATCGACATAACCTGAAAGGCCGCTCAGCAAGGAAGAAGCCACTGCTCCAAAACCACCATACAGTTTGCAACTGCGCATGGGGACAAAGATCGTACTTTTTGAAGAAATGTCCTCTGGTCTGATGAAAGAAAAATAGAACTGCTTGGCCATAATGACCATCATTATGCTTGGAGGAAAAAGGGGGAGGCTTGCAAGCCGAAGAACACCGTCCCCAACAGTGAAGCACGGGGGTGGCAGCATCATGCTGTGGGGGTGCTTTGCTGCAGGAGGGACTGGTGCGCTTCACAAAATAGATGGCATCATGAGGATGGAAAATTACGTGGATATGTTGAAGCAACATCTCAAGACATCAGTCAGGAAGTTAAAGCTTGGTCGCAAATGGGTCTTCCAAATAGACAATGACCCCAAGCATACTTCCAAAGTTGTGGCAAAATGGCTTAAGGACAACAAAGTAAAGGTATTGGACTGGCCATCATAAAGCCCTGACCTCAATCCTATAGAAAATTTGTGGGCAGAACTGAAAAAGCGTGTGTGAGCAAGGATGCCTACAAACCTGACTCAGTTATACCAGCTCTGTCAGGAGGAGGGGGACAAAATTCACCCAACTTATTGTGGGAACCGTTTGACCCAAGTTAAACAATTTAAAGGCAATGCTACCAAATACTAATTGAGTGTATGTAAACTTCTTGCCCACTGGGAATGTGATGAAAGAAATAAAAGCTGAAATAAATAATTCTCTCTACTATTATTCGGACATTTCACAATCTTAAATTAAAGAGTGATCCTAACTGACCTAAGACAGGGAATTTTTACTAGGATTAAATGACAGGAATTTTGAAAAACTGAGTAAATGTATTTGGCTAATGTAACGGTTTTCTTCCTGGGATGAAGGAGAGGACCAAAACGCAGCGCGGCTAGTGTTCAACATGATTTTATAAAGAATATATTAGAACACTACAAACAACAAAACAAGAAATGTGAAAACCATAACAGTCCTATCTGGTGCAGAACACAAAGACAGAAGACAACCACCCACAATCCCCAACACAAAACAAGCCACCTATATATGATTCTCAATCAGGGACAACGATTGACAGCTGCCTCTGATTGAGAACCATATTAGGCTGAACACAGAAACAGACAAACTAGACATGCACATTTGTGGCCTGCTGGAGGTCATTTTGCAGGGCGCTGGCAGTGCACCTCCTTGCACAAAGGCGGAGGTAGCGGTCCTGCTGCTGGGTTGTTGCCCTCCTACGGCCTCCTCCACGTCTCCTGATGTACTGGCCTGTCTCCTGGTAGCGCCTCCATGCTCTGGACACTACGCTGACAGACACAGCAAACCTTTTTGCCACAGCTCGCATTGATGTGCCATCCTGGATGAACTGCACTACCTGAGCCACTTGTGTGGGTTGTAGACTCCGTCTCATGCTACCACTAGAGTGAGAGCACCGCCAGCATTCAAAAGTGACCAAAACATCAGCCAGGAAGCATAGGAACTGAGAAGTGGTCTGTGATCACCACCTGCAGAATCACTCCTTTTTTGGGGGTGTCTTGCTAATTGCCTATAATTTCCACCTTTTGTCTATTCCATTTGCACAACAGCATGTGAAATTTATTGTCAATCAGTGTTGCTTCCTAAGTGGACAGTTTGATTTCACAGAAGTGTGATTGACTTGGAGTTACATTGTGTTGTTTAAGTGTTCCCTTTATTTTTTTGAGCAGTGTATATATATAGTTTTATCTTTATCTCTGCATTGTTGGAAAAGGACCCGTAAGTAAACATTTCACTGTTAGTCTAGACCTGTTATTTACGAAGCATGTGACAAATAAAATGTAATTTGATTTGAGTCAGAGTGAGCTTTTACTCAACCAGCCTACCCAGAGGACAAAGTGGTTGGTCCTGAAAGGGCAGGTCAACCTGGCACCAAGCAGTGGTTGGAGTGCACCCGCATGCTAAATGAAGTCTCTATTCATCCCTGGCACAAAGCCTGTGTGGGTTCCCCAATGGAGAGAGGACCACCTCTCTGTCTGAAGTGCCCATCTCTGCCTCTGAAAGGCCCTGTGGATGCCATGCCACGCCACCCCCATTAGACACCCAAGAGACATTGCATCTCCTCCTGCTTGGCCAATCGCCTATATACCACCACCACACAAGGAGAGAAAGAGAGATGGTGGCAGTGGCCAACATCCAACACTAGACCAATGATTTACTCCCCGTCTGCCCAACTAGCCCCTGTTATCCTGTCCTCACCCCTTTTACGGGTCAAAAACAAAGGCTGCATGCTGTATGTAGTTATTAGTTATAAGGAGGATTTCCAGTGAATAAAGTCATCATATTTGATGTTATATATTCAACTGGAATGCTCTTGATTTGAATGTCATGGAAAGTTCTAAATGAACGATAGTGTATTTTTGGATGAAAACCTGAAATTGACTTTAGTAAAACCACAGGCCACATGGAAATTATCGAGATTGGAGACATGGGGAATTGAACAATAAATTCTGGTCTTCCCATTAAATATTTAGATAATATCTTGGTGTAACGTGGACATGTAAGTGATCCAGGACTTTCCGAACAGTCCAGTTGAGCCAAAGGGGTAAGCTGAGCCGCCCTTGTTTCTAGGATACCATACACAAAATGTATACAGTACCAGTCAAACGTTTGGAAACACCTACTCATTCAAGGGTTTTTCTTTATTTGTACTATTTTCTACATTGTAGAATAATAGTGATGACATCAAAACTATGAAATAATACATATGGAATCATGTAGTAACCAAAAAAGTGTTAAACAAATCAAAATACATTAGATAATTTAAAGGTTGTTCAATATATTTTTATAATTTTTTACTTTAGTTTATTTGGTAAATATTTTCTTAACTCTTCTTGAACTGCACTGTTGGTTAAGGGCTTGTAAGTAAGCATTTCACAGTAAGGTCTACACTTGTTGTATTCGGTGCATGTGACAAATAAAGTTTGATTTGATACATCAGTTGCGCTTCAATTTGAGGTCCTAAACCTAGCATTAGATTGCATCCTTGTAGCTGTGTGGGCTAATATAGTCAAATTGTTTGCCTTGGGCTAAGTTGAGCCAATGGCCATGGAGTAAGTTGAGCCAGTGACAAGTTGAGCAAATTGAAGTGTTTTCTTCCCAGGTGTAATGCAAGTCATTATCACTGGGATAGGAGGTAACACCAGGGTCTGGCCTATGTTAGAAGTGTAACATTTTCTTTACAAATACTTTGTTAGGTGTTAAGCCTTAAAAGATGCTTAAAGTGATTAAATACAAAAAAGTGATAGTGTTGAATTGTGTTTGGGAAATAAAGATAGACATGGTTTTAAAATGGTAGTGGTAATATTTAATTCATTACAGAAATGTGTAGGCGGCTTAACTTACCCTGTCCCGCGGCTCAATTTATCCAGAGTAAGTTGCGTCAAGAGACAATTTTGGACAAGCTATGTTTTCAAAACTGTAATGTTTACATTAATTCAGATTACTTCCAGTGATACACAACATCCTGAAATATATGTAGATATCTTTGTTAGAAGGAAAACTATATTTCCTTTGACGGAGTGATGGCTCAACTTACCCCACTCTCTCTTACAAGTGTTTTCTTTTCAGACCACTAAAAAAGTTCTCAGTTGACAATAATGTTGATTGTGTTTTGGTGCAAGGCCTATATTGGTGGAAAGGTTCTATTAATCAGTGCTTGATATGCGATCGAGTCCAGGACGGTTGGCCCCCCAAGAGGGAATGGTGGGACGTTTCCAAATCTGAAGAAGGCTAATGAGCGTGTCTGTCTAGGTAAAAGAGCTCTCTCTCTGTGGAAAATTGCCAGTCTATGGTACAAGATTGATGCTGAAAATCTGCTGGGGTAACAAGGGAGGGCAACCTAGCATGTAACTGAGGAATACAGAGGTCCTATTTTTTTTTATTCTGTCTTGGACCAAAAGTTGTCTTTAGAAATATTGATTAGATAAATATATCATTCAGAATTTTTCTGCTAAGAATTTATTTCTTTTTTTGGGTATAAATCACATTTTTCTTCTTTTAAAATCGACCAATGTTGTCAATATGAATCAGAAATAATCTCCTGCTGTGTGAGTTGTCACTTGAAAACTTGTGCCAATGATCTTGTCCATCCACACTCCTTTTCCTCCAGTACACTAATCACAACAGATATCCCAAAATAGCAGAAATACTCCTGTTGAAACTAAACCGCTGTCTAAACCCCCCCCCCCCCCCTCTCTTACAGCCATTCAACAAAGCCAAACCAGCTCACTAACACAATGTCAAACCAGACAGATCAGTGGAAGAAGGTGGGGTTGGACTCTGAGTATGGCCAGCCAGGCTAGTGCAGTCTAAAAACCCCTGGTTAGACCCGTGATTAGAAACCTCTCTCTGTCATACCAGGATCAGGGAGAGAGAATGCATCTCCTGATTCTCAGCAAAGGCACTCCTTATCTCGTGTTTGGACCCTCCTTGTCCAACCCCTGTCTCCACCCCCCAGTCCCCACTATGTCCCTTTTCTCCAGGTTGCCTGGGTGATGCCTAACAAAGCCATCATTTTACCAATTTCCACAGAAACAGGTGCTGGCATAATGGCTGCTTCCTTCTTAGCTGAAAGGGAAGGTTAGTGAGGTTCATGGGAACCCGGGCGGACAATCTCATGGCTGTCCAAGTGTCGTCCCTGGGCCTGGGCATAAAAGAAGGCTAATTTGTTGTCGCTGTTTTCCCAGGGGGTGGGAGGGGGGTGGTGGGGGAACAGTTTTCAAAACAGACCCCCTGATATCAATCTCCATGCCTGATAGGTCTGTTTTTGGCAAGGGGTGGTGTCTATTTTTTTTTCTTCAACTCCGTTGCAATAGAAGACAAAAGTGGCCATGTCATGACTTCAAGATGTTTTAATTTAGCTTCTCATAGTGCCCACATCCCTGTGTGTGTGTTTTATCCTGTTTTTTTGTGTGTTCCAATGAAAGTCTCTGATATCTGTGCTTATCTTTAACCCCACCAAAACAGAAAGGGGCGTTTGGCGCTAGAAAGTATTTGTGGGCACATTAAGAGTCAGAAGGGTTAGGAGGGGGTGGGTGGTGGCTCTGCTCCTCTTGCACGGGCCTAGCAAAAAAAATTGTGGGGACACAACACCATTTGAGGGGTGTAAGCAAAGTATTTAGATTGTGCAAGAACTGTGTCATTCACTTGCAATCTTGTTAATAGTATTTGTCTCAATGTGCACTGCCCAATAGAATTGATGGAACTCAATCCAATTAGAATCAAGCTCAATGACTGGGCTGTCACAGGTTTATTTATGCAACACAAAATATATTCTGAATATACTTTTTTCAGTATATCTGAATCGATGGGTACAATAATGAGGTATAGTGGAAAGAGGTTGGGTGTCAGAAATGCGCATGTTGCAAGCCCACACTTGACTTTTTGTATGTTTTAACCGTCTGGATTCCTCAACACCTCTCAACAATGAGACAGGGTTGTGCTCATCTGCATCTCAAATGGCACACTATTCCCTATATAGTGCACTGCTTATGACCAGAACCCTGGTCATAAGCAGTTTACAATATAGGGAAGAGGTTGCCATTTAGGATGCATCCCTAGCCTGAGGTGCCACTGTGCCAGTCTGTAGGGGTTACGGTTACACTGTCTCTGACCCAGACAAATGTAGCCAGCAGGCAGTAATCCAACAGGTTGGCACTCGGGCTAAATGGAGCAGCACCGTGGAGGGTGGGCTTCAGTCAAAGAAACTAATATCTAATATCCCTAATGATTGACAAGGCAGCTTTGAAGCCATTCTAAAATAACATTTGTAGTGTAGAGAGAGACAGCTTGGAGAACTGGCATAGAGAATGACCTAAGAAAACATTCCATTGACCTATGAAAACAGTCTTCAATCAATAAATCAAAATTTATAAACACAAATCAATTTCTTAAATACAATACATAATTAGGGTAACGCAATGACAAAACCATGTCATTTGGTTTAATTAATTTGGTTGAAATATATTTGTACGTGCGTGTGTGAATTTGTGTGTGGCTGCGTCTTAGGTGACATCCACCCACACAGGCAGGAGATGAGCGGGGCCATGTTTGCCCAGTTGGGGGTTGCAATGTTTCTGTTTTCGCCCTGATCTCATCTTCTCCAAAGCAGCAAGACCTCCAATAGTCCATTTGAGCCACTGGCTGCAGTGTATTGCAGCCACTAAAACATTCCACAAATGGTATAATAAGACATTGGCACAAGAGGCTTAGGACTGGGGGAGAGAGCAGGGATCGGTGGGCTTGTAAACCACTCTGTAAACATTCCATTGAAAGATGGAAGAATGCAAGCTCATAAGAGCTCTATTCAGTCAGCCGGGATCACTGTCAGTCAGCCGCTCAGAGGAAGGGGGGAGGGAGAACACAAAACACACACGCCCACAGGAACACACAGATAGCTAGCGCACAGCACAGCACACTTGGAGGGAAACAGACAAAGGCACGCACGCTTTATCTCAGGAGCCATGGCTAAAAGGGATGCAAAACACATTTATCAGTACCAGACACACACTGGTGAAGATTGTGTTACCACACACATACACAGATGCCAAAAAATGTCTGTAACCTGTACCAACACACAAGTACGTGCATAAACAGAAACACACACAATTTTTTTCCACAACTATGGGAAATAAGTAACCCCTAAATAAAGTTAGCTGTAATTGTCTTTATAATTCCATCAAACTTACATCTTCATACAGCTGAATCTCATCTCGTTGCAAGAAACCACTTGTGGTAAAGGATTGTGCTCTATATCCGCTGACTAGTCATTGGCCTGAGCCTCATGCTCAGCCCTGTAGTTCTCCCCCAAAAATTGACATGCTGTGAATGTTCAACGCCACCTGATGGCGATAAGGAGCTCATAGAAAAATGTAGTTTTGATCCAAGGTGATGTATCACTTCTCCTCCACCAGAGGTCAATGTTTCTCTGTATATCAGCCCCAACAAGCTGACTTCAACACAGATAAAGATGAATAATATTGTAATGATCTGGCTAGATCATAAAGGAACAATTGTCCAGACAGAGGATTAAGTTTACGAATTCCCGTTTTTTTAACCCAACAGATGCTACTGTTTGCCCGTAGCCCACGCCAAATAAATCAAGGATACCCGACAATGGCTAAACATGGTCTTAAACTTGCGATGCTCCACCCCCCGCCAACCCCACCTCAATGTGGAATATAGAAAGGCCTGTGAAATCACATAATGTACAATGAGAGAAATGGTGGAATCAGCAGTGGTCAGATATGTTGCTCATTGACAACTATAGTTCAAGACAGCTGACAGGCATACCTCAGGACTTTCCTGCTGACCATCAGCTGGTATGGTTTCATCATGTGCATTGCCTCACATGGACTCTGACTGACTGAGTGGCTAGTGTGTTTGTTAGTGTGTTGTCCCCCCTGTGGTTGCCATAACAAGTCAGATGACCAGGGTATTTCTCAGTAATGAGGAAATCCTCAGTGTCTCACTCAGTTGAATGCCTTCCATCTATTCTAGTCTGACCATGAAGGCTGACATCCAGTTACATCAACCTGTAATCAGGGGCGGACTTAGTGATTTGGAGGCCCCAGGCAGAGGCCAGTCTGAGCCGCCCCCATGCAAGCATGCACACAATATTTTTGCTAACTTAACTGTAAAAATGTATTAGCTTTTAATGTGCCATGAACACAACCAGTCATGATTTTTCATCCAATTGTCAAACAAATCTCTTCAAAAAGTAGGTTACCTCTGCACCGTTCATCCCAAAATAATTCCATCATCCGAACAGTGCACTGTGCACCAGCCAACATTCCTTCAATTCACAAGTGGCTGAAACTATCTAAAGCAGGGGTATTCAACCTGATAATTAATTGCACTCACCTGTTGTCCCAGGTCTAAATCAATCCCTGATTAGAAGCGAACAATGAAAAAATGCAGTGGAGCTGGCTTTGAGGTCCAGAGTTGAGTTTGAGGGATCTAAAGCATTCGAGTGAGCGAAACAGCGCCCCTATGTCTTACTATAAGCTGCCCATGACATGCCATACTCTTTGGCCAGACCGTATCAGATACACGGCCTAAACACAAATACAGTAGGCTTACATGTTCTCTGCTTCAACAACAATGGAAGTATTATCCTCAGCACATGTCTTTTTACTAAAGAAATGCGTTAACTTGAACTTTCTGTTAAAATTTAATATTTGTAATTTTTTTGCTCTGAAAGCACCTCCAAATCCTCTTAATTGAAATAAAAGGTTTGCTATCATATTACGTGAAACAATGCACAGGAGCTATGTCAGGGTGGAATAGCCCATTATTATTATTATTTTTAAACTTTTATTTTTATATTATGAAATATACTTAATGTATATGTATGGAAATACATTATTGATCTATTATAAATGATAATTCGGCTGTATGGATACATTTTGTTGGTCAACAATGTGGCATCATTACCCTGGGTGCAGTGGCCAAGCAAACTCCCCCCTCCCTCCCCATTTCCTTTGCAACTTTGAAGCTTCCCGCAGATTTTGCTGCTGCTGAACCAACCTGCTGAAGCGAGACAGAATGAGTTGTAACTAGTTCCCTAACCACAAAGTCATAAACCCCACATTTTTCTATAAATTCTCTTGTGATTTTAAACTTAACCTTAACAAGAAACTTAACATCACGGACACTGCTGACCTTATAACCTTAATCTTAAATTAAGACCAAAAAGCAAATGTTTGTTTTCATGAATATTTACCTTAGAGCCCATTTTCACTTTGTGGTAGTGCTATCTAGTGGAAAGCGACAAAGTGAGAGCGATGAGCTGAGCATCCCACAACAGTGGGTCGTTTGTCGGAAATCACATTGACTAACATGCTTTGAAGGGCTATAGAAGAATAGGCTGTAAACCTGAATTGTTAGGGAATATATCAATAAGAAAACAAGTCTATAGAAGTCATAAGATTCAGAAGGAGAAGTGGTGAAGAGGGGAGTTGCGATGTTGTCTCTTCTTGTTGTTAGATAGGGTAGCCTATTTATAATGAAAATGAAGAAGTTGTCCATGTGACTCAAGGAATCCCCATCAGATGTTTTGACAAAGCGTAGGCTGGCTACACACAATGCTTGACTTGGACTGAAATAGGTGCCGGTACTGTTTATATTTACAGTTGAAGTCGGAAGTTTACATACAAATACATTTAAACTCAGTTTTTCACAATTCCTGACATTTAATCAGAGTAAAAATTCCCTGCCTTAGGTCAATTAGGATCACCACTTTATTTTAAGACTGTGAAATGTCAGAATAATATTAGAGAGAATGATTCATTTCAGCTTTTATTTCTTTCATCACATTCCCAGTGGGTAAAAAGTTTACATACACTCAATTAGTATTTGGTAGCAGAGGTCTGAGGTCTTGGCTGATTTCTTTTGATTTTCCCATGATGTCAAGCAAAGAGGCACTGAGTTTGAAAGTAGGCCTTTAAATACATCCACAGGTACACCTCTAATTGACTCAAATGATGTCAATTAGCTTATCAGAAGCTTCTAAAGCCATGACATCATTTTCTGGAATTTTTCAAGCTGTTTAAGGGCACAGTCAACTTAGTGTATGTAAACTTCTGACCAACTGGAATTGTGATACAGTGAATTATAAGTGAAATAATCTGTCTGTAAACAATTGTTGGAAAAATTACTTGTGTCATGCACAAAGTACTTGTCCTAACCGACTTGCCAAAACTATAGTTTGTTAACAAGAAATGTGTGGAATGGTTGAAAAACGAGTTTTAATGACTCCAACCTAAGTGTATGTAAAATTCCGACTTCAACTGTAGGTGCAGGTGCTCCACAATACGTTTGAACATATGTTCTATAAGAGGAACTGGAGCTCAAGCAGTAGAAAATGTGAGGTGCCGGGACTCAGCTCCGGTGAGCTCCTGCCAGCTCCGGTGAGCTCCTGCCCAAGTCAAGCACTGGCTATAGTTGTTCGGTTTCAAGGTTAACAAAACAAACACAAATAAACAATCACAAGATAGAAAAATCCCTATTTTTTTTACCAGGATTAATTTAGGTCGTTGAATGATGATTTGGGTCACGGGAGGACGGTCAATTTCTCATTTGTGTTTCGAGCTGAAAAAGTTTAAGAAAAGTATGTCATACATTGCTGTTGCCGCGTTCACGTACCAGTCGGAACTTGGAAACTCGGAAATGTTCGACATGCTAATTGGTTGAACACGGCACATGTATAACTTCACCCAGTTAGCAACTCGGACATTTCAGAGTTTCCTAGTTTCCGACTAGCACATGCAAGCGGCATAAGTCTTCATTCTGACCGTATCAGTGAAAATATGTATAATAAGTCAGAGTCCAAGACAATACATATTTTTGGGGGGAGTGAATCATTTTGTATTTAGATAGAAACCAAATGTAACAATTATCAATGAAGTACTATAACGCACATAGCGTTACTAGAGTGAAATAGAATAAAAGTGTTGAGGTTTTCCTATTCTCCAGCAGAGGGCAGCGTCATACCAAAGTATAATGGTCTCATCTTTTTAGGCCCCGCTTCAGTCAAGGCCACATGGGTAATTGCGGAAGAACAAGAAGACAAAATACCCGACCACAACAAAGTTAGGGATTTTTGTTGTCTTCAGAGTGAAAGTAGCTACTAGCTAACCACTTCTACTGAATTTTCTATTTCCTTCTGAACACATCTAGCTGAGTGAGTACAAGACAGCTCTGTACAAACACAGTTTTACCAGCCAGTCTGAACTATTGTTAAATCATAGCTGGATGTCTCATTCAATGCAACATGAAAATGAGCAAGCACCCTAATCTTAATTACACCGGATAGTCCTCAGTACGGAACTAATATAACATACACAAAATGTAGTACTTTAATATTGTGATTTTTAAGGAAAGAAGGAAACAGACAATGAAAGTCAGTGATCACTAATTCCTCAAGACTTGTTCTGGTGAAAAGGGGTTGGTGGTTAGAATGGAGTTGGTCATCTGCACATGACCACTAATCACAAGGCATCATTCATCAGGCATCTATTCAACTGTAACTCTTGACAAAGAAACACATTACAGTTGCTGTTGGTAAGCCAGTGTAACGGATGTGAAATGGCTAGCTAGTTAGCGGGTACGCGCTAGTAGCGTTTCAATCAGTTACGTCACTTGCTCTGAAACCTATTAGTAGTGTTGCCCCTTGCTCTGCAAGGGCCGTGGACTTTGTGGAGCGATGGGTAACGATGCTTCGTGGGCGACCGTTGTTGATGTGTGCAGAGGGTCCCTGGTTCGCGCCCGAGGTCGGGGCGAGGGGACGGTCTAAAGTTATACTGTTACACCAGTAACAAGTAAAGTAATCAGAAGTTAAAACTGTAAGGATATGACACATTCCCAATGCTATGGCAAAGATGGCTACCATACAGGGTTCATACACTGAGTCATCTCTCTCTCTCTCTCCTAATACAGTATATGAACATGGTCCTGAACTTTCTAACTGAGATGCTACTGTGTCTGTAATTGACTGCTATTTGTAACATCAGAAATACATTCTCAACATAATTGCATTTCTGCCATTCACACACAGAGAATATTATATGCACTAGCTATTATGGCCATTGGAGAGAGAGATATGGACAGAAGGGGAAAAATAAAGAGCGATAGAAACAGAAAGTGCAGAGGCATGTCTAAATGATAATAAATGATACATGATAGGGGCATTCTTCTTACCAAACCAGATGACCTTTGTTTTGGAGGTGTTCAGAACAAGGTTAAGAGTAGAGAAAGCTTGTTGGACACTAAGAAAGCTGAGTTGTAGAGCCTTTAACACAAAAACCCGGGGAGGGGCCAGCTGAGTATAAGAAAGCTATACAATGAATGTACCCCAATTAACATCAATTAAGACATATATTGTCATGTTCTCCCACTAGCCTGTTTCTACTCCCTGGTGGCCATAGAAACCCCCAAATACCATATCCCCTAGAATTTCTCCCCCTTGTTAAGATGAGAGAAACCTTCTGGCTTGTTATAGCACCATAATCCCTAAATGACGTCAGATTCTCTCTTGCTCTCTAACTCCGTGTCTCTTTATCTCCCCCTCTATATCTCTTTATCCCCCTCTATTCCATTTCTCTCTCTCCCTCTCCCTCTTTCTTGCTCTCCTTCTTTTTCCTCCATGTTGTTTAATCAGGAGGTGGGTTCTACACTATGGTGGCGTAGATACTCTGAGTTTGAATCAAAGCTGAATCACTCAGAACTAAACACGTAACCGTAGAAGGTTTCCTGACATATTGTTGGTGCTTGGTGAACCATGGGAATGGTGTAGCAGTTCCACATGTACCCAACATGGAGGAATATTGCTCTGTAATGGAAACCAAAACAGAAAGGATCAAAATGTGGCAAAAAATAAACAAAGAAAGCAATCAGATGTGTCATCATGACAATAAATAGTTGCCTGAAAAATATATATCCCAAGCAGCATATCAATAATCCTGTACCATACAGTTATTATCCATCTAGCTAATTTACAGAAATAATACAGAGACAAAATCAGGTGAGAAATATTCAACATAATGGTGACAGGCTGTCCTCTATTTGGGGCCCGTCTGGGTCGCAGACATGTGAGCTCAAATAGCAGCAAACTGGAGCAGATTATCCGGAATGTCTGTTAACCTGCAATACCAGAACATTGATGACTTAGTTTTAGTAGGACATATTTACTCCCTGTCACAACACTGCCTTACAGAGTGCTGTTAATCAAATCAAATGTTATTTGTCACATGCTTCGTAAACATCAGGTGTAGACTATCAGGAAATGGTTACTTACGGGCCCTTCCCAACAATGCAGAGAGAAAAAAATAAAAAGAATAGAAAAATAATAACACAAGGAATGAGTAACGATACTAGAACTTGGCTATATACACAGGGTACCAGTACCGAGTCGATGTGCAGGGGTACGAGGTAATTGAAGAAAGATATGTACATATAGGTAGGGATAAAGTGACCAGGCAACATAAACAGTAGCTGCAGCATTAGTGCTAAAGGGTCAGTGAAGATAGTCCGGGAAGCTATTGGTTAACTATTTAACTAACTATTTAGCAATCTTATAGCAGTCTATGTCTTGGGTGGCTGGAGTCTTTGACAATTTTTAGGTCCTTCCTCTGACACTGCCTGGTATAGAGGTCCTGGATGGCAGAGAGCTCGGCCACAGGGATGTACTGGGCCCTACACACTACCCTCTGTAGCGCCTTGCGGTCGGATGTCAAGCAGTTGCCATACCAAGCGGTGATGCAGCCAGTCAAGATGCTCTCAATGGTGCAGCTATAGAATTTTTTGAGGATCTGAGGGCCCATGCCAAATCTTTTCAACCTCCTGAGGGGGAAGAGGCGTTGTCATGACTTCTTCACGACTGTGTTGGTGTGTGTGTGGACCATGATAATTCCTTAGTGATGTGGACACTGAGGAACTTGAAGCTCTCGACCCGCTCCACTAATCTCCTGGGAATGACAGTGTCAGATTATCTGACAATGTTTCAAGATCTAAGGGAAATAAGGCCTGTCAGAGAGTGGAGAGCAGATCAAGGAGGCCATTGTGGGGACGTGTATTGGTTTAGGTTTGATTGATGGAGGGTTTTTAAGGCATACTTAGCTGACAGCTGTGCACTGATGTGGCTCAGTCCATAATGAGATTGTGGACTAATGATGTTTGAGATGATGAGTGATCTGGCATCAAAGAGATCAGTCTGGCCTGTTATGTGATTCGGCAGATTCTGAGATGTGATGTGGGGGTTGTGTGTACAGTTACAGTATGAGGGTGTACGCGCATGCACACACTGACACACACAAGGGTGTATACTCATCACACACCACTCTAATACTGAGGCACCACAGTCAAGTATGTAGAGAGAGTGGAGTTGAATTTGCCCCGCCATAAAGCTCCAAGGGTACATCCTACTGTACCTAGTTCTGAATAACACAAAGCACCGTTTTTTTGGTGTTATTGCTATTCTTTTCTCAGTCTTTGCCATATTGCGTCAATGGCCTACTTTTAGGTATAACATTGTTCTATTGTTGTACTTCAAGAGGTGGGGACTTGCACAGTCTCAGTTGTAAATACAATGTGTCTGAGTGCAGCAGCCAGCAATTAAACAAATGCAGGCATGTGCACAGAGGTTTAGGGGTGCTGGAGCACCTGCCTTTTTGCCCTCCTTTGGAAAAAAATAAATACATTTGCTTGCTATTTTTTATTTAAAAAATGTTACTATTACTTTTTATTTTGAGTTTCTTTTCTTTCTTGTAACTTTAAAAGTAACAAATTGCCCATCAAACTAGATCATTTCTCAAACTCCGGAGCGACAGTGGCAGTGCGCTGCTGGATGGTGAGTTTGAAATTAATACCAGGTAGGTACTTTGGAGTTGCTAGCTAGCATGTCATCTCTTGCTCAGGGACAGGGGAGGGGGCAGTTGCAGTTCGATTGTTTGTCAGCAACAGAACAAATTCAAATCAGGTAAAGACTACCCACTGGGCAAAAACTGGTTCAATCAATGTTGTTTCCATGTCATTTTAACCCAAAAATTCTATGCGATGATGTTCAATCAACATGGAAAACTGATTTGATTTTTAAAAAGTAATCATTGTAAATTGTCTTTTTTTCACCCAACTTTTAACCTAAATCCAATGACATGGTGACATTTTATGTTGTTTTCATGTTGAATTCACATTAGTTGACAACTTAAGCAAATGTTCATCAAAACTAGACATTGAACTGACGTCTGTGCCCAGTGGGTAGTTAGCTTGTTTTGACAGCGAATAACAAGCTGATTCATCTACTAGCAATGTGTGATGTGTGTTTTTGAGAAATAATTAGGGCCTATGTGTGGGTTATGTCTGGATGTGCAACAACAAACTGTGTGTTATTGACTGACCACAGAGATCAACAGCTGCTCGGCCTTGGAAACCCATTGCCTTGGAAACCCATTTCATGAAGCTCCCGACTAACAGTTCTTGTGCTGATGTTGCAACCAAGGACAGACGATTTTTACGTGCTTCAGCACTCGGCGGTTCCGTTCTGTGAGCTTGTGTGGCCTACCACTTTGCGGCTGAGCCGTTGTTGCTCCTAGACGTTTCCACTTCACAATAACAGCACTTACAGTTGACAGGGGCAGCTCCAGCAGGGCAGAAATTTGACAAACTGACTTGTTGGAATTTGGCTACAGGAGAAGTAAAAAATATGAATTCAAGGTCTGTCCACGGCCCTGCACAAATGTGTCATGAAAAGCTAAAAGGTTCACTGCAAGACCTGTAGACCTGTACGATTTGTACTTCTTCTTCAGACATAACCCATGTACATAGATGGAAATTAAAGTGGGTGGAAAACGACATTGGTTTAATCACAGGTGTGCCTGTCTGCAGGGGCTAGTGATGCTCTGGATGTGCAACAACAACCTGTGTGTCATTGACTGACCACAGAAATCAACAGCAAGCTGGGGCATACCTCACTGTGACCTCTCATAACACTCATAAAGGAGAAAACAACATTGTGGACGGCAGACCGAGTGGAGTGTACAGATGACCTTCAAAGTAAACAAGACTATATAACAAATACTCAGTGCATTCAAGATGCAGTTTCTGAATTCTAACTAGGCTTTGTTTACATATATCAAATCAAATCAAACTTTATTTGCCACGTGCTGAATACAACAAGTGTAGATTTTACCGTGAAATGCTTACTTACAAGCCCTTAACCAACAGTGCAGTTCAAGAAGAAGAAAATATTTACCAAGTAGGCTATAATAAAAATGTCTAATAAAAGTAACAATAACAATAACGAGGCTATGTACAGGGGGCACCGGTACCGAGTCAGTGTGCGGGGGTACAGGCTAGTTGATGTAATCTGTACATGTAGGTGGGGGCGAAGTGACTATGCATAGGTAACAAACAAACAGCGAGTAGCAGCAGTGTACAAGAGGGGGGGGGGGGGATTTTTATGAATTGTTCAGCAGTCTAATGGCTTGGGGGTGAAGCTGTTGAGGAGCCTTTTGGTCCTAGACTTGTCGCTCCAGTACCGTTTGCCATGCGGTAGCAGAGAAAACAGTCAATGACTTGGGTTACTGGAGTCTCTGATAATTTTTGGGGCTTTCCTCTGACACCGCCTATTATATAGGTCCTGGATGGCAGGAAGCTTGGCCCCAGTGATGTACTGGGTAGTTCGCACTACCCTCTGTAGCGCCTTACGGTCAGATGCCGAGCAGTTGCCATACCAGGCGGTGATGCAACTGGTTAGGATGCTCTCGATGGTGCAGCTGTAGAACCTTTTGAGGATCTGGGGGCCCATGCAAAATCTTTTCAGTCTCCTGAGGGGGAAAAGGTTTTGTTGTAACCTCTTCACGACTGTCTTGGTATGTTTGGACCATGAAAGGGAGAGACTGTATAGATTTACAGTATATATACATTTGCAATCGTGCATGCATTAGGGGTGAGCAACAGTGCAGACAAATATCACTGCTGTTGATTGGTAGCAGTCGAAACTGCTGAAAGAGAGAAAGTCTTGTTTGTCTTCCTCTCCCCGCGAATGTGGTCCAATAGCCTTGAGAGCTTCTGCCTGGTTAGTGTAAGGTTTCATGTTGGTTCTGTCTGATTGCAGTAGTGGCTTGATGTCTCTCCCTAAGGTTGGCACTGCCGCAATCCAGCTGCAGTCTGGGCAGATTGATCACTCTATTAGTAGGGTGTGTTCCAACACCCGGCTGGCTTCTCCTCTCCTGTCCTATCAGCCTAGCAGCTAAGAGCCGGAGGACTGGACTGGACTGGACTAGTTGGGGATGGTGTGTGTCTGTGTGTGCGTATGTGTGTGGGTGAGTGTGTGTGTGTCCTCTAGATCAAATACTACTGCATGAGAAATTAACCCTGGACGTCAGTGTGAGGCAGGTGGCTCATTATGATCCAGGTGAACATGAAATTATAGGTGCCATGACACGTACTAACCTTGCACACATATCATGTAATGATATGTAGTAAAACAGTGTACTAAGCAAGATTATTGGAACTTCAACAGCTCAACAGTTGGCTGTATAGTTCTAAGAAACTCAGTTGTTGTGAGCAGAAACTTTGGTTAAGCTGCTTGTTGCAAAAGTATTAAGTACTCAATGCAACTTGAACAGAGTTACAGGTATGTATGAGACAGAGTCCTCCTGCCCTAATGCCATGTCTTTGATACTTACAGCACTGGTTAACAGAGACAGTTACTGTCCAGTGCAATTCACCTTTTTCTATTTGTGAGGTTGTATTTCCAGCTCAGCCCAGAATGGCTGATGTTGAAGTTGCTTTATGTAATTACAAGTTACGACATCTAAAATCCACGAGCTTGGACACGTTAACACTAAATGACTGTAAAGTAAAGGAGAAATAGAGATATTTGTGCTTTGCGTACCATGTCTTCTCTCTCTACAGTAGGTATCTCAAAGATGCAGTCCGAGATCTTAAGCACTTACAAATTGAAATTCGTAACATACACTACATGACCAAATGTATGTGGTCACCTGCTCGTCGAATATCTCATTCCAAAATTATGGGTATTAATATGGAGTTGGTCGCCCCTTTTCTGCTATAACAGTCTCTACTCTTCTGGGAAGGCTTTCCACTAGATGTTGGAACATTGCTACAGGGACTTGCTTCCATTCAGCCACAAGAGCATTAGTGAGGTCATGTTCTTCCACGCTGATCTCGACAAACCATTTCTGTATGGACCTTTCTTTGTGCACAGGGGTATTGTCATGCTCCCGATGAACAGTTATTGTGCTGATGTTGCTTCCAGAGGTAGTTTGGAACTTGGCAGTGAGTGTTGCAACCGAGGACAGACGATTTTTACGCCTTACAAAGTTGAGCACTCTGCGGTCCCGTTCTGTGAGCTTGTGTGGCCTACCAGTTCATGGCTGAGCTGTTGTTGCTCCAAGACGTTTTCACTTCACAATAACAGCACTTACAGTTGACCGGGGCAACCTTAGCAGGACAGAAATTTGACAAACTGACTTGTTGGAATGGTGCCACGTTAAAAGTCTTTGAGCTCTTCAGTAAGGGCATTCCACTGCTGATATTTGTCTATGGAGATTGCATGGCTGTGTGCTCGATTTTATACACCTGTTAGCAACGGTTTGGCTGAAATAGCCAAATCCACTCATTTGAAGGGGTACTTTTGTATATATTCTGTGCCTTGCAAAAGTATTCATCCCACATGGCATTTTTCCTATTTTGTTGCATTACAACCTGTAATTTAAATTTATTTTTATTTTTATTTCATGTAATGGACATACACAAAATAGTCCAAATTGGTGAAGTGAAATGAAAAAAATTGCGTTTAAAAAAATTCAAAAAAATTTAAACCGGAAAACTGGTGCGTGCATATGTATTCGCCCCCTTTGCTATGAAGCCCCTAAATAAGATCTGGTGAAACCAATTACCTTCAGAAGTCACATAATTAGCTAAATAAAGTCCACCTATGTGCAATCTAAGTGTCACATGATCTGTCCCATGATGTCAGTATATATACACCTGTTCTGAAAGGCCCCAGAGTCTGCAACACCACTAAGCAAGGGGCACCACCAAGCAAGCAGCACCATGAAGACCAAGGAGCTCTCCAAACAGGTCAGGGACAAAGTTGTGGATAAGTACAGATCAGGGTTGGGTTATAAAAAAATATCCTAAACTTTGAACATCCCACGGAGCACGATTAAATCCATTATTAAAAAATGGAAAGAATATGGCACCCCAACAAACCTGCCAAGAGAGGGCCGCCCACCAAAACTCACGGACCAGGCAAGGAGGGCATTAATCAGAGAGGCAACAAAGAGACCAAAGATAACCCTGAAGGAGCTGCAAAGCGCCACAACGGAGATTGGAGTTTCTGTCCATAGGACCACTTTAAGCCGTACACTCCACAGAGCTGGGCTTTACGGAAGAGGGGCCAGAAAAAAAGCCAATGCTTAAAGAATAAAATAAGCAAACATGTGGGAGACTCCCCAAACATATGGAAGAAGGTACTCTGGTCAGATGAGACTAGCTTTTTGGCCATCAAGTACTCTGGTCAGATGAGACTAGCTTTTTGGCCATCAAGGAAAACGTTATGTCTGGTGCAAACCCAACATCTCTCATCACCTCAAGAACACCATCTCCACAGTGAAGCATGGTGGTGGCAGCATCATGCTGTGGGGATGTTTTTCATTCGCAGGGACTGGGAAACTGGTCAGAATTGAAGGAATGATGGATGGCTCTAAATACAGGGAAATTCTTGAGGGAAACCTGTTTCGATCTTCCAGAGATTTAAGACTGGGACACAGGTTCACCTTCCAACAGGACAATGACACTAAGCATACTGCTAAAGCAACACTCAAGTGGTTTAAGGGGGAACATTTACATGTCTTGGAATGGCGTAGTCAAAGCCCAGACCTCAATCCAATTGACAATCTGTGGTATGACTTAAAGATTGCTGTACACCAGCGGAACCCATCCAACTTGAAGGAGCTGGAGCAGTTTTGCCTTGAAGAATGGGCAAAATCCCAGTGGCTAGATGTGCCAAGCTTATAGAGACATAGCCCAAGAGACTTGCAGCTGTAATTGCTGCAACAGGTGGCTCTACAAAGAATTGACTTTGGGGGGGTGAATAGTTATGTTTTCAGTTTTTTGTCTTATTTCTTGTTTGTTTCACAATAAAAAAATATTTTGCATCTTCAAATTGGTAGGCATGTTGTGTAAATCAAATGATACAAACCCCCCAAAAATCTATTTTAATTCCAGGTTGTAGGGCAACAAAATAGGGGGGTGAATACTTTTGCAAGCCACTGTAGTGTATCATACGAATTGCAGGCCTTAACATATCATACAAAATGCATGACGTAGTACACATTATTGCGCACAAAATTATGTGACCAGTTTTGGCTCATGTGCACTACTTTCAAAACTACTGGCTGAAATGATACAAAACCTATGTAACATGACTTTAAAGCTGCAATATGTAACTTTTTGGACGACCTGACAAAAGTCACATAGAAATGTGAGTTATATATCTGTCATTCTCATTGAAAGCAAGTCTAAGAAGCGGTAGATCTGTTCTATGTGCGCTATTTATATGCTTCCTGTTCTTAAATTAGACAAACTATTAGAATTCTAGCAACCAGGAAATTCCGGTTTCTGCGTATTGCACCTTTAAGTCTTCAGCAACAGTTTCTAAACCCAGAGGTGCAACTTCACAAGATTTCCGGGAACGGTTGCAAAACAGACCAAGCAGACCTGGCCGGCGTTTGTGGTTTGAGAAGTCAATGAGAGAAGGGAAAAATGTTTCCTCAGTTGTTCATTTCGTCAACATCTAAAGGCATAATGTAGATTCAAGCATAATGTAGATTCAAAGTGACAAACTGACACGTTTTCATTTTTGTCACAAACAACTTTATATTGGAGGAGTGCCTTTGATTTGACAGCCTGCACATGCCCAGTTCGGCGTGAGACGACTGTTAGACCCGATGACGTGTTTCTACGCATGAGCTTAGCTAGCCAACGTCGCCATGACATCACCAACAAGTGTGAACAGGAATTTCTATGGGAGAAACAGTTTTATTTTATTTAAACTTTATTTAACTAGGCAAGTCACTTAAGAACAAATTCTTATTTACAATGACAGCCTACCCCGGCCAAACCCGGACGACGCTGGGCCAATTGTGCACCGTCCTATGGGACTCCCAATCATGGCCGGATGTGATACAGCCTGGATCTTCATTCTGTACCGTCTTTGAGTCAGCCCCTTGCACTTTTTCACATTTTGTTGAGTTACAACCTGGAATTAGAATGGATTTAATTGGCACTGATTTTCTTTGACACTGATGTACACAAAGTACTCTAATGTCAAAGGACTACTTCTGATCTAAAGGGAGATTTTTTCGTCTCTCACTGTGTTGGCTGCCAGAACTCTTGTCTTCTCAGCCCTGTCATGCTGCCAGTCAGTACAGTCAACTCTTGGCTGCTAGCTCTTTTAGGCTGTGTGCTGCCATCCTGATACAGCAACATGTAACCGTAAGGGATCTCTGTCAATCACAAAATACCCTTATTTTACCAATCCAGACTGCAGTGAAACTGTCCACGATCACTCAAAAAATCTAGTGAATGAATTCAGAATATACTGATAGTTTGTTTAATAGTTTGTTGAATATTATCTATTATACCATCTCTTGACACAATAACAATAATGTCGAATGGAGGTACTTTTGGAGTCCGTAAAACAACCCCAGTCTAGCAGGACAATTTACTCTGAAAGTGCTATTGACACCAGTGTTATTTTTGCATCATGCTTCCTCCATCATTTCCTATACTGAATGTATCCCCTGCACTGGCCATGATAGTCTCTAAAGAGAGTCATTTGTTTACAGGGAAGATATAGCCTGTGGGATAAATATTTTTGGACAAAGTTGCAATATGTTTTTGTTCCATTTAGGCAGTCTGAGGAAAAAATCTTGTTTATTCAAAAAGCGAATTCATCCATTCCTTTACTGCAGCTGTGAAGACACAGTGGAGTCGAGTGGAAGAGAATAGGGGAGCTGAGGGGTGATTGACATCTGTTAGCCTGCGATAAAGGTGCTACCAGATCAGTTTGGAGGGTGGCCGGCAGGCAGGCATTTTGTGGCCCTTCTAATCTAGTTGACTTTGGCCTATGATCTTATTTTTTCATATCATTCTGACCATCTGCACGCTTTCTAATTCGGTTAGAACCAACATCTACAAAGCACCACGCAGTTGGTTTGTCTTAGAGGCCAGGAATCAGGAGAACAAAGAAACTGTGCATTCCTTTAAAAGACTGACCAGACCTGCAAGCTGTGCCGATGGCTTATCTTGAAAAAAGCAGTTAGAGCTTGAAAATCACTTCTGATGGGTTCCACCACAAAGATATTGAAACACTTTGTAGAATGAGATGAAATCTTTCTGTAGACTTGTCATGATGTCAATTCTGTTATATCACACATTGTGTGAAGGTTATTTCTGTTTTAGGATCCAATGCTAATCATTTATTTTTATTTTTTATAAACAAAACAATAATATGCATCACAAGCTGTGTATGCTGTAATGACAGGATATGCTGAAGGTCACAGCATGCGACAGAATCAGCCTTTGTTTAAAGACTGTTACTTTACAGAGCTGATAGACTCAACTCTAGAGTGATTAGAATATTCCGGTTCTCCTATGACTGTAGTCTGGGAGTGGAACTGACGGGGACTGTATTATAGAGAATGATGTTACTAACAGACATTTACAAATCCTTTGTTTCTCTGCTAAACATTTACAGAGTTTACATGCCTTCACAGACATGAGATACAAAAAAGATGAATTTATTTTATTATTATTTTACATGATATACAACATAGCAAATAGACCAATGAGAGTCAGACAAATATAAGTATTTTACTTCTCCTCCACTCCAGACAACATAAAAAAACATACACTAGTTGAAGGGGAATGAGATAAGGAGTGTGTGTGCATATGTGTGGGCATGCGTGCATGTATGTGTGTGAGAGAGAGGAATAGAGAAGAAATACGGAGAAACCGTGATAGTGAGGAAGCACAGCTATAGAGAGGGAGAAAGGGCACATGACAACTATAGTCCCTGCTTGTTTCCATGGCAATTGCTACTCTCCACCACCACCACTCACATGTGTCTGCCTGTCATTTTGAGGTGGGAGGTACTGGGATTTCCTATCTCACTTTCCTTCTGCAATCCAATAATCAAACCCATGATGACACATGATGACGTCATCACATTTCACAATCACCAGCAGTTGCTTCACTCTCTCCTCCCTCCCTCCTTCCATACCACCCTCCCTCTGGGAAAGTTCCCTCACATCTTTGAACACCTCCCACCCACTGTAAAACCACAATAAATCACTTCCTGTTTCACAGCCAGGTGCCTTTGGTGTGCTGCTGAGCACAAAGACGTATTACTCAGACAGACATGCATTGTTTCCTGTTTTGATGATTGCTAGACTGCAGCACATATGTGGTGTTGCATCCAATGATGTGTATGGTTGCCTCGCAACCCGCCAACACATGTTGCACATCTTGCTTAACAGGCCATAGTGCATAGCTAGCCTACTGTAGTAGGAGAGAATTAATTCACTCACCATGTGCTTTATACAATGACATTATAAAGATTCCATGTTTTCAAATAAGGGGATGATAATAAAACATGAATAATCTGAGGATCATACATGGAGATATGATAATTGAATCCCTTGGGATAATATCATTTGATTAACATGTATATAATAGAGTATTTATCAGCACTGTTATGACAGCCTGACCATTATTAATTATAATGGATTTACCACAAACAATTGATTGTCGTGGCATTTAAACTCATTACATAACATCATAATAGTCACAATTACCACCAAATACTGAATACATTTACTGCATGTTACTTCACTGGAATGTAGCTTTCCAAATAGCCCAGCTCTTGGAAATGGAGAGAATTCAAGAGGATTTTTAGAGCTAATTGTAAGAATTGTCTGAGAACCCCTTTATTTAATGTTTATATATTAGCTGGAGTTTGTCTTCAGTCGTAAATTAGTTCCTGCGTGGTAACGGGTTATTGGTTTATACTTCCAAGTTCCATACCTTGGAAAGAGCACAAAGCATATTTAGGCTTAAATCTGAACACATAATTTATATAATCTGTAAAGAATGTTTGGACATCTTTTATGTAGCAGAGAATGCATAAGGGGAACTTTCCCTAATAAACTGACTGTCAGGGAGAAGAGATGCTGGAGACAAGCAAAGGAATTTATGAGATGAGAAGATAGACCATGAACTTCAGAGGAGTTAAGATTAGTGGAGAGACTCTTTTGATGTCCCGGTAGTGTCTTTATATTGAGTTAACAGATTTAAACTGGTGTTGAATTAAACAATACCAGAGGACTCAGATATAGTATGGATCCCAATGACACCCTATTCCCTATTTAGTGCTTTTAGTGCCCTAGGGTCAAAAGTAGTGCCCTAGGGTCAAAAGTAGTGCACTAGGGTCAAAAGTAGTGCACTAGTCAAAAGGGTAGGGTGCTAGGGTGCCATTTGGGATGGAAGTAATATAGCAACGTCAGAGTAATGAATATGCAGATATCCCTGGTATTGTAAGCGGCTGGAAAGAAGTCTGCCAGGGCCAGGGGTGTGGGTCTAAACTAAAACAACCCGTGTCTGGAGAAGTGTGCTTCTGATACAGAGGCTACAACTCCCTTATGAAGATTAATGAACTGAAAAGCACTTCCAACACCCCGTCAGCTTTACCTGACCCCTCGGAAGCAGGCAGCAGATGGGGCCAATTCTGGACGGGCCCTTGTGACAGCTGTCAGGGGTAGGGGGTGGAGTAGGTCAAAGGTCAAAGATCCTCTAGCTGAAAGAAAGACCCCTCTGTCCCAAACCCCACCCCCCTCAACTACTACCACCACTGCTACCACTACTTAGGCTGTATCAGAGTCCCTATTTCTGTCCAAAAAGAGGATGGATGCGTCAGGACATGTCGGGGAAGCAGGATATAGCCAAGTAGTGATGGGGATTCCGAGGCTTTTCAGTGAGCCAGATCATTTGGCTCTGTTAATCTAAAAGAGATGTTAGTTTGACTCCCAAATGGCTCTTTGTTCAGAATTGTGCTAGGACCAAGAAAATATAGCAATGTTCTAATGTAAAGCCTTCCCTAATTCAGTCTCAAAAAGAGGATGTCTAGGCATGTCCTGTGCTAGGGGGAGGCAGCAGGATACAGCTAAGAGAGTAAGAAGTACTATGCTGCCATCAGCTGTTTTCTACATAAATCATGTCCCCTATGGGATGGTGAATCTTTTGAGCTGACAGGTCAGGCCTGTAATTCAGGATCAGGATACTCCGTCTGGGCCAGGACTAGGGTTTTCCCTCCAGTTTGGACAACTGTGTATACAGTTATGTCACAGATCCTGTACCAACAAAGGATATCTTCTTCTGTTTTGCCTATATGTAAAGAAAGCCATATGTTTGTCTAAATGTAAAGCAAAGAGAGAGGCTGAAATTAAGTAATAGATATTTTCCTCATGTATAATTTCTTTTCTTTTTTACAAATTAATGCATGTGAAAAATTCAGAGATGTTCTCTCAAACTTTTGTAGAATTTCAGCCAATAGTTTCGAAAGTGTTGCTCATGAGCCAAAAGTGGTCCACGTTTTTTGTGTACTATGTAATCAAATTTTGTACTACATCATCCATTTCGTATGATATGTTACGTCCTGCAAAATCTTTTTTTTTTTATATGTTACATATCGAAATCGTACTATATGTTACGAATTTGTTGTGCTTAAGATCCTGGAGTGCATCTTTAAGCACTCACATCTCAAGTTAGGATTCAGCCCATACACAATAAGTATATCGTAAAGTAGTTTAGGGCTCCAGCAGCCCATACACAATAAGTATATCGTAAAGTAGTTTAGGGCTCAAGCTCTGGAAAGAAACAAAGTGCCATAGTCAAATATTTACTGCAGTTGTAGCCTACATTTCTAAGATACAGTTATCTCCTCCTAAAAATAGCACAGCTTCCTCTAAGTTCAACTGCCTTCTGTGCATATTTATTTCAAACCCAACGCTGCTAATTTTACATTCACTTGTTGTGAGGTGAAGTGTTCAGGAGGATTATGCTGTACCCATGTATTTTCTTTCGGTGAGAAAGCAAGGTTATTAAGGGCTGTCAGAGTTAATCAGTTAACTCAAGTTCACTTTTTAAAACTTAAATTAACGTTTATTTTTTATTGCGATTAATCGCATTGTCTGAAAGCATTCAAAATACACTAAAAACATCCAAAACACATAAACTATACAGCTAAAACAACAATGCGATGTCAAAACAAGTTGACATTGAGGGTAAAGAAAGTGTGCTTTTAGAAGTTTACCTGATTTTGCGTACCATTGCTTTGGACAGAATCAAGGAATGCTTTTTGTATAAAAAATCTTAAATTACAGCTCAATTTGAGCAAATTCTAACATGTTATGAAGCTGGTTGTCAAGTAAAGTGTTACCATTTCAATAGCAACATAAAAAGAACAGACAAACCTTTGGCTCAGGAATATTCTCCCCTCCCTCTGAGATCACTGATAGAGATATCTACCACCACACAGATATCAGGTGTTCCCTACACCTGTTCTCTCCAAAACTTTGCTGAGCTCTTGTTTCACTATGGCAGCCTCAGCCAACACGGACAAATATGGTCATGAACAGCCTGTTATAATAGCATTCCTCTCCTCTAACCTCCGACACCTTGGCCGGCCCAAGAGAAAGGTCTACACATGCACATTCATAGCTGGGATAGGATTTGAATAATTGCATTCAATGGAGTGAATAGGAGTCATTGGGGCCCAGGGCTGCTTTCTATTCCCTGGTTGACAGATGAGCAGACTGTCTTTGTGTTGCTGTGGAGCGGAGGGGAGCAGAGGGAATTGAGGGGCCCCAACTCACTCAGCCGGTAGGTTTAGGTTTAGCTGTGGCGGCTGCAGTCGTCGTTGCAGCAGATGGAGTTTGGCGCCTCTCGCCCTGCAGAGGGTCCAGCCTGAGGGGGTTGGTCCCACCTGCCGGGGCCACACAAAGCAGGCCCATGTCGTCACAATACCCTGCGCTGCAGCCTGGAGACTGTCAGGCCCAGGAGGCTTTTCTTCAGTGTGTCTGTGTCAACGAGGACGTAAGTACTGCTTAAAAGGATTTCCAAACAAAGTCTAAAAGAGGTCATATGAATATTAACAATAAACAGCTGCCACTCGTTTGGCTCTGTGCTAGTTACCTTCACTCATGGTCTCTGAGTTCCACTTCTACGGCAGCCAGCAGCAAGTGTTCTAGTCATGAAAAATTAAGGCCTATGGAACTTGGTTGTTTCGTTGTGTTTTCTGCCATGAGTGGTTTGGTAGAGGAGTAATGCACTGTGGGTGATCAGGAGAACATGGAAAAGTACTTGAACTGTTCAATAGAGATTCCTCACAGTACAGAGATAAAAAAAAATACATTTGTGGAGAAGCATCTAAAAATGAGGCTCTGAAAATGAGTAGATACATTGTATACATTCCTTGTGTTTAGGATAGACGATGGCCTCGTATACATTTGCTTCCACAAATCCCTTTTTGATAATGCAATTTTGGAAATCCCTACATTCAGGCAACGATATCTCCTTTTACTAGACACTCATGAAAGTTTATTGATAAATTATCTAGGATGGAATACATTTATCTGAATGTAAATTAATCATGAACAAATATATTCACATACACTGAGTATACCAAACATTAGGAACACCATCCTAATATTGAGTTGCATCCCTTTAAATGTTTTGGGTGCCAAAAACATGAACTCAAACATGTTTCTAACCAGTGGATGAAAGTAGTACTTACATTTTTTGGGGCTGTGATTAGGTAGGCAGACCACGTCTGAAGGAGGTGACATCATTCTGCTGTGTCACAACACTGCTCGGTATGCTGCTGCTGCGGCAGAGAGCGAGAGAGAGAGGGAGAGAAAGAGAGGCAGAGAGAAATAGAGAGAGAGGGAGAGAGAGAGAGACCAACTTGAGACTGGATGCAGAATTCTGCAAAAAAAGCCTCTGTGTACAAACGTAAAACACCAAATAACACACGCAGAGCAGAATTACGACGATACCCGCTTGTTATCAAAATCCAGAAAATAATAGTTAAATACAACCACCTAAAAGGAAGCCATTTCCCAAACCTTCCATAACAAAGCCATCACCTACAGAGAGATGAACCTGGAGAAGAGTCCCCTGAGGAAGCTGGTCCTGGAGCCCTGTTCACAAACACAAACAGACCCCACAGAGCCCCAGAACAGCAACACAATTAGACCCAACCAAATCATGAGAAAACAAAAATATAATTACTTGACACATTGGAAAGAATTAACCAAAAAACTGAGCAAACTGGAATGCTAAACAGAGAGTACACAGTGGCAGAATACCTGACCTCTGTGACTGACCAAAACTTAAGAAAAGCCTTGACTATGCACAGACTCAGTGAGCATAGCCTTGCTATTGAGAAATGCTGCCGTAGGAAGACCCGGCTCTCAAGAGAAGACAGACTATGTGTCCACTGCCCACAAAATGTGGTGGAAACTGAGCTGCACTTCCTAACGTCCTGCCAAATGTATAACCACATTAGAGACACATTTCCCTCAGATTACATAGACCCACAAAGAATTTGAAAACAAAACACATTTTGATTAACTCCTATATCTGTTAGGTGAAATACCCCATTGTGCCATCACAGCAGAAAAATGTGTGACCTTTTGCCACACGAAAATGGCCACCAGTGAAGGTTAAACACCACTGTAAGTTCAAGACATATTTATGTTAATTTATTTTCCCTTTTGTACTTTAACTATTTGCACATCATTACAATACCATACTGTTGTGTCGTTGACGATCATTAAATGTGAAGACTATATTATCAAATCAATTCTCTGTGTAATTTAATTATGAGATTAAACTAATCATGTACTGAAACTTTAATTAACTAGGAAGTTGGGGCACCACGGGAACATGTTTATAGAGTGTCAATTTCCCGAACATAACTCTTCAGATATTTTCATATCTTATCAAAACAGTCGCTTATTAATTAATTTGACCTAATCAGTATCATTACTGAACGTTGCAAACCCTTGGATATCTGCAAGAACCCTAGCCTAGATCATGAATCAGCGATATACAAATTGGTTAAATTATTTATTTATTAACTAATTAATCAAATCACAGAAAGACATGAAAACACACACAATTAGCTCATACATGGGTTACTACATGACACAAAGAAAAAGTCCTGTCACGCCCTGGCCTTAGTATTCTTTGTTTTCTTAATTATTTTAGTTAGGTCAGGGTGTGACATGGGGAATGTATGTGTTTTTTGTAGTGTCTAGGGTGGTTGTAAGGTTTAGGGGGTTTATTAGAGTAGTTGGGTTTATGTTTAGTATAGTAGTCTAGCTGTGTCTATGGTTGAGTGTAGGTATCTAGGAAAGTCTATGGTTGCCTGAATTGGGTCTCAATTAGAGACAGCTGGTTATTGTTGTCTCTGATTGGGAGCCATATTTAAGGCAACCATAGGCTTTAGCTGTTTGTGGGGAATTGTCTATGTCGAAGTGTTTTGTGTCAGCACTGATGTTTGTATAGCTTCACGGTCGTCTGTTCTGTTTGTTGTTTTGGTTTTTCCTTCTTTAAAATAAAAGAAGATGTACTTTCCACGCGCTGCGCCTTGGTCCTCTCTCAGTCCCGTTGACGATCGTGACAGAATTCCCCACCACTTATGCGGGATCAAGCAGCGTGAAAAGCGGCAACAGGAGCAGCGCAAGGAGGAATGGAAATGGGAGCTTAATATGGACTACACTACGTGGGAGGAGATCGACAGGTGGGCGATCGACCCAGGGCGAGTGCCGGAGCCAGCCTGGGATTCTCTGGCGCAGTGTGAGGAGGGATACCGGCGAATGGAGGCAGCACGACGACGCGGTAGGAAGCCTGTGAGTCAGCCCAAAAAATTTCTTGGGGGGGGGCTTAGAGGTAGTGGGCCGAGGGCAGGTAGGAGACCTGCGCCCACTTCACAGGCTAACCGTGGAGAGCGGGAGTACGGGCGAACACCGTGTTACGCAGTAGAGCGCACGGTGTCTCCTGTACGTGTTCATAGCCCGGTGCGGGTTATTCCACCTCCCCGCACTGGTAGGGCTAGATTGGGCATTGAGCCAGGTGCCATGATGCCGGCTCAACGCGTCTGGTCTCCAGTGCGTCTCCTCGGGCCGGCATACATGGCACCAGCCTTACGCATGGTGTCCCCGGTTTGCCTACATAGCCCGGTGCGGGTTATTCCACCTCCCCGCACTGGTCGGGCGACGGGGAGCATTCAACCAGGTAAGGTTGGGCAGGCTCGGTGTTCAAGGGAACCAGTACGCCTGCACGGTCCGGTATTCCGGCACCACCTCCCCGCCCCAGTCCAGTTCCACCAGTGCCTACACCACGTAACAGGCTTCCAGTGTGTCTCCAGAGCCCTGTTCCTCCTCCACGCACTCGTCCTATGGTGCGTGTCTCCAGCCCGGTACCACCAATTCCGGCACCACGCACTAAGCCTCCTGTGCGTCTCCAGAGTCCTGTGCATCCTGTTGCTGCTCCCCGCACTAGCCCTGAGATGCGTGTCCCCAGCCCGGTACCACCAGTTCCGGCACCACGCACTAGGCCTAATGTGCGTCCCCAGGGTCCAGTATGCCCTGTTCCTTCTCCCCGCACTAGCCTGAAGGTGCGTGTCCTTAGCCCGGTGCCTCCAGTTCCGGCACCACGCACCAGGCCTACAGTGCGCCTCATCCGGCCAGAGCCATCCGTCTGCCCAGCGCCATCTGAGCCATCCGTCTCCCCAGCGCCATCTGAGCCATCCGTCTCCACAGCGCCGTCTGAGCCATCCGTCTCCCCAGCGCCGTCTGAGCCATCCGTCTGCCCCGAGCCATTAGAGCCGCCCGTCTGTCCCGAGCCGTCAGAGCCGTTAGTCAGTCAGGATCTGCCAGAGCCGCCAACCAGACAGGATCTGCCAGAGCCGCCAACCAGACAGGATCTGCCAGAGCCGCCAACCAGACAGGATCTGCCAGAGCCGCCAACCAGACAGGATCTGCCAGAGCCGCCAACCAGACAGGATCTGCCAGAGCCGCCAACCAGACAGGCTCTGCCAGAGCCGCCAGCCAGCCATGAGCAGCCAGAGCCGTCAGCCAGCCATGAGCAGCCAGATCCGTCAGCCAGCAATGAGCAGCCAGATCCGTCAGCCAGCAATGAGCAGCCAGATCCGTCAGCCAGCCATGAGCAGCCAGATCCGTCAGCCAGCCATGAGCAGCCAGATCCGTCAGCCAGCCATGAGCAGCCAGATCCGTCAGCCAGCCATGAGCCGTACAGCCAGGATCCGCCAGAGCCGTCCAGCCAGGATCCGCCAGAGCCGTCATCCAGCCAGGATCCGTTCCTCAGTCCGGAGCTGCCGTCCCTCAGTCCGGAGCTGCCCCTTATCCTGGTGCTGCCCCTTATCCTGGTGCTGCCCCTTAGTCCGGTGCTGCCCCTTAGTCCGGTGCTGCCCCTTAGTCCGGTGCTGCCCCTTAGTCCGGTGCTGCCCCTTAGTCCGGTGCTGCCCCTTAGTCCGGTGCTGCCCCTTAATCCAGTGGGGTTAATGTGGAGGGTGGCCATTTGGAGGAGGCTACGTAAGCGGGTAGTGACTATGGTGGGGTGGGGACCACGACCAGTGCCGGAGCCGCCGCCGTGGACGGACGCCCACCCAGACCCTCCCCTAGACTATGTGCTGGTGCGCCCGGAGTTCGCACCTTAAGGGGGGGGTTATGTCACGCCCTGGCCTTAGTATTCTTTGTTTTCTTAATTATTTTAGTTAGGTCAGGGTGTGACATGGGGAATGTATGTGTTTTTTGTAGTGTCTAGGGTGGTTGTAAGGTTTAGGGGGTTTATTAGAGTAGTTGGGTTTATGTTTAGTATAGTAGTCTAGCTGTGTCTATGGTTGAGTGTAGGTATCTAGGAAAGTCTATGGTTGCCTGAATTGGGTCTCAATTAGAGACAGCTGGTTATTGTTGTCTCTGATTGGGAGCCATATTTAAGGCAACCATAGGCTTTAGCTGTTTGTGGGGAATTGTCTATGTCGAAGTGTTTTGTGTCAGCACTGATGTTTGTATAGCTTCACGGTCGTCTGTTCTGTTTGTTGTTTTGTTGTTTCCTTCTTTAAAATAAAAGAAGATGTACTTTCCACGCGCTGCGCCTTGGTCCTCTCTCAGTCCCGTTGACGATCGTGACAAGTCCCTAGCTGACGAAACCGATATGATGGCTTGGTAGACAAAGGAAAAGGGGTGGGGACCGCTCAAGAGCGGGAGACTCATAGCTGATAACTACACTCATAGAAATTGCTAATACTTTGAATATGAACAACCGCTCATTCGAAAAGAAATAGCAATTTACATATATACGAGTGTATACCTTGTTGTCGGTCTCTGTGGTCGCCGGTCTAGCTGTTGGAGAGAGTCGACAGACTCTGGTTGCATTCCTTGATGTTTCGGCGGATGTCGGTATTCTTCGTCCTAGACTACGTATATTTCCAGCTGCAGACTGAAAAGGCCTCGTCTAAGATTGGCTCCTTCTGTGGCAATGTTTTAGAGTTGAACCCTTTCTAGCCGTGTAGCCAATGCTACATGCTGTACGGTCTCCTTGGCCTATAGAGTTGTAGTTCTTAATCATTTCACATGTAGCTTTTAAACCATTTGTCAGCCGTGTAACCACCGCTGTACACTGTCTGGTCTACTGGCCTATAGAATTGTAGCCATTCCAACGTGGGGACTCCGTCCCCGCGTTCTCTGACTTAATGTACATTTTGTAGGAAGTGGGTTTTATACTCTGTGGAGGAAGGGGACGCTCCATGACGCCGACCAAGTCTATGCTCACGTGGGCGTGGCCACTGACTAGTTAAAACTTGACATCAAATCAAATCAAATTGTATTAGTCACATGCGCCGAATACAACAGGTGTAGACCTTACAGTGAAATGCTTACTTACGAGCCCCTAACCAACAATGCAGTTTAAATTTCTTAAACTTCTAAAATACATAGCCTCCCGGGTGGCGCAGTGGTCTAAGGCACTGGTTCAAGCCCAGGCTCTGTCGCTGCCGTCCGCAACCGGGAGGCCCATGGGGCGACGCACAATTGGCTCAGCGTTGTCCGGGTTAGGGAGGGTTTGGCCGGCAGGGATATCCTTGTCTGATCACGCACTCGCGACTCCTGTGGCGGGCCGGGCGCAGTGCACGCTGACCAGGTTGCCAGATGTACGGTGTTTCGTCCGACACATTGGTGCGGCTGGCTTCCGGGTTGGATGTGCATTGTGTCAAGAAGCAGTGCGGCTAGGTTGGGTTGTGTTTCGGAGGACGCATGGCTCTTGATCTTCGCCTCTCCCGAGACCGTACGGGAGTTGCAGCGATGAGACAAGACTGTAACTACTACCAATTGGATACCACAAAATTGGGGAGAAAAAAGGGGGTAAAAAAAATAAAAAATAAATACAGATAAGAATAAGAAATAAAAGCATCAAGTAATTAAAGAGCAGCAGTAAAATAACAATAGCGAGACTATATACGGGGCGGTACCAGTACAGAGTCAATGCGCGGGGGCACCGGTTAGTTGAGGTAAGATGTACATGTAGGTAGAGTTATTAAAGTGACTATGCAAAGATGATAACAACAGAGAGTAGCAGCAGTGTAAAAGAGGGGGGAGGGGCAATGCAAATAGTCTGGGTAGCCATTTGATTAGGTGTTCAGGAGTCTTATAGCTTGGGGGTAGAAGCTGTTTAGAAGCCTCTTGGACTAGACTTGGTGCTCTGGTACAGCTTGCCATGCGGTAGCAGAGAGAACAGTCTATGACTAGGATGGCTGGAGTCTTTGACAATTTTTAGGGCCTTCAAATCAAATGTATTTATAAAACCCTTCTTACATCAGCTGATATCTCAAAGTGCTGTACAGAAACCCAGCCCAAAACCCCAAACAGCAAGCAATGTAGGTGTAGAAGCACCTTGGCTTGGAAAAACCCCCTAGTAAGGCCAGAACCTAGGAAGAAACCTAGAGAGGAACCAGGCTATGAGGGGTGGCCAGTCCTCTTCTGGCTGTGCCATTCTGTGCTAGCAAAACAGTCCTGTAGCTTAGTATCTGCTTCATCTGACCACTTTTTTATTGATCTAGTCACTGGTGCTTCCTGCTTGAATTTTTTGATGGAAATTTGATAAAACGGATTTAAGTTTCCCTGCATTAAAGTCCCCAGCTACTAGGAGCATCGCCTCTGGGAGAGCTTTTTCTTGTTTGCTTATGGCGGAATACAGCTCATTCAATGCTGTCTTATTGCTAGTCTTAAACAGCTATGAAAAATACAGATGAAAACTCTCTAGGTATGTAGTGTGGTCTACTGTTTATAATGAGATACTCTACCTCAGGTGAGCAATAGCTCGAGACTTCCTTAGATATCGTGCACCAGCTGTTATTTACAAAAACACATAGTCCGCCGCCCCTTGTCTTACCAGACGCCGCTGTTCTATCCTGCCAGTGCAGCATATAACCAGCCAGCTGTATGTTGATAGTGTCGTCATTCAGCCATGTCTCCGTGAAGCAAAAGATATTAACATTTTGAATGTCCGTTGGTAGTTTAATCTTCTGCGTACATCCTAACAAGTATCTCGTTTAAAAGGCCAACATTACATTACATCTTCTCACAAATAGTTTCATATTCAATCATATATTTTATACAACATTTAGATGTAAACCCCATAATTGAGAAGTGAACACAACCAAAGACACAGTATATATTGTTCTACTGTCTTTCCTGATGTCACACAATAAAACCAATTCGACAGCATTGTTCTTTAAATACCCATGGACAATTTCCACGTTCTCAAACATAGAAATATTGTTTAATTCTCCAATTTTGGGGATTAGGAGTTTTGGCAAGATAAACTCTTTGTTCTCCCAGAGGTTTCTTTCCCTCCATATTCCATGGAAACAAAGAGTTTCTACCAGGAATTTATAACCATTGTAAAACCTGAGGTGGGAGAGATATACACCTTAAAGGGCCACGTCGTGACAGTACATAGCCATGATATTATATTTGAAATGTCTCAATTTCTTTAAAATGTTTGTGAGTGTAATGTTACTGTTCATTTTTTGTTGTTTATTTCACATTTGTTTATCATCTATTTCACTTGCTTTGGCAATGTAAACCTATGTTTCCCATGCCAATAAAGCCCTTTGAATTAAATTGAGAGAGAGCGAGACCAAATGAGAAAGATGGAGGGAGAGAGAGAGGGAGAGGGAGTAAGAGAGAGAGATAGAGGGAGATAGAGAAATGGAAGGAGAGAGATGGAGAGAGGAAAAGAGAGAAACTGTTCTGTTCCCTGCAGCCACAGCTCTAGTCTACATTCACTACAGAAACTCTCCCTAGGGAAACCGCCTAGTTGGCTGACTGGAGGGAAAGAGATCTTGTCACGTGATGTTTCCTCCCGTTTCTCTCTTTCTCCCTCTCTCTTTCTCTGTACCTTCCTCCACTCTCCCTCCCTCGTTCTCTTTCTTTCTCTTTCTCTTTCTCTCTCTCTCTCTCTCTCTCTCTCTCTCTCTCTCTCTTTCTCTTTCTCTTTCTCTTTCTCTTTCTCTTTCTCTTTCTCTTTCTCTCTCAATTCAATTCAATTTCAATTCAATGTCAATTTAAGGGCTTTATTGGCATGGGAAATACATGTTAACATTGCCAAAGCAAGTGAAGTAGATAATAAACAAAAGTGAAAATAAACAATAAAAATTAACAGTACACTCACAAAAGTTCCAAAGGAAAAAAGACATTTCAAATGTCATATTATGTCTATATACAGTGTTGTAACGATGTGCAAATATTTAAAATACAAAACGGAAAATAAATATAAATATGGGTTGTATTTACAATGGTGTTTGTTCTTCACTGGTTGCCATTTTCTTGTGGCAACAGTTCACAAATCTTGCTGCTGTGATGGCACACTGGTATGTCACCCAGGAGGTATGGGAGTTTATCAAAATTGGGTTTGTTTTCGAATTCTTTGTGGATCTGTGTAATCTGAGGGAAATATGTGTCTCTAATATGGTCTACGTTTGGCAGGAGGTTAGGAAGTGCAGCTCAGTTTCCACCTCATTTTGTGGGCAGTGTGCACATAGTCTGTCTTCTCATGAGAGCCAGGTCTGCCTACGGCAGCCTTCCTCAATAGCAAGGCTATGCTCACTGAGTCTGTGCATAGTCAAGGCTTTTCTTAAGTTTTGGTCAGTCACAGAGGTCAGGTATTCTGCCACTGTGTACTCTCTGTTTAGCATTCCAGTTTGCTCAGTTTTTTTGTTAATTCTTTCCAATGTGTCAAGTAATTATATTTTTGTTTTCTCATGATTTGGTTGGGTCTAATTGTGTTGCTGTTCTTGGGCTCTGTGGGGTCTGTTTGTGTTTGTGAACAGAGCCCCAGGACCAGCTTGCTTAGGGGACTCTTCTCCAGGTTCATCTCTCTGTAGGTGGTGGCTTTGTTATGGAAGGTTTGGGAAATGGCTTCCTTTTAGGTGGTTGTAGAATTCAACGTCTCTTTCCTGGATTTTGATAATAGCGGTATCAGCCTAATTCTGCTCTGCATGCATTATTTGGTGTTTTATGTTGTACACGGAGGATATTTTTGCAGAATTCTGCATGCAGAGTCTCAATTTGGTGTTTGTCCCATTTTGTGAATTCTTGGTTGGTGAGCGGACCCCAGACCTCACAACCATAAAGGGCAATGGGATCTATAACTGATTCTAGTATTTTTTGCCAGATCCTAATTGGTACGTTGAATTTTATGTTCCTTTTGATGGCATTAAAGGGCCTTCTTGCCTTCACAGCTTTGTAGAAGTTACCTGTGGCGCTGATGTTTAGGCCAAGGTATGTATCGTTTTTTGTGTGCTCTAGGGCAATGGTGTCTAGATGGAATTTGTATTTGTGGTCCTGCAACTGGACCTTTTTTGGAACACCATAATTTTTGTTTTACTGAGATGTATTGTCAGGGCACAGGTCTGACAGAGTCTGTGCAGAAGATCTAGGTGCTGCTGTAGGCCCTCCTTGGTTGGGGACAGAAGCACCAGATCATCAGCAAACATTAAACATTTGACTTCAGATTCTAGTAGGGTGAGGCCGGGTGCTGCAGACTGTTCTAGTGCCCTCGCCAATTCGTTGATATATATGTTGAAGAGGGGTGGGCTTAAGCTGCATCCTTGTTTCACCCCACGACCCTATGGAAAGAAATGTGTGTGTTTTTTGCCAATTTTAACCACACACTTGTTGTTTGTGTACATGGATTTTATAATGTCGTATGTTTTTCCCCCAACACCACTTTCCATCAATTTGTATAGCAGACCCTCATGCCAAATTGAGTCAAAGGCTTTTATGAAATCAACAAAGCATGAGAAGACTTTGCCATTGTTTTGGTTTGTTGTTTGTCAACTAGGGTGCCAAGGTGAATACATGGTCTGTCGTTCGGTATTTTGGTTAAAAGCCAATTTGACATTTGCTCAGTACGTTGTTTTGACTAAGGACATGTACAAGTCTGCTGTTAATGATAATGCAGAAGATTTTCCCAAGGTTGCTGTTGATGCATACAGTGGGGCAAAAAAGTATTTAGTCAGCCACCAATTGTGCAAGTTCTCCCACTTAAAAAGACGAGAGAGGCCTGTAATTTTCATCATAGGTACACTTCAACTATGACAGACAAAATGAGAAAAAAAATTCCAGAAAATCACATTGTAGGATTTTTAATTAATTTATTTGCAAATTATGGTGGAAAATAAGTATTTGGTCACCTACAAACAAGCAAGATTTCTGGCTCTCACAGACCTGTAACTTCTTCTTTAAGAGGCTCCTCTGTCCTCCACTCGTTACCTGTATTAATGACACCTGTCCACAACCTCAAACAGTCACACTCCAAACTCCACTATGGCCAAGACCAAAGAGCTGTCAAAGGACACCAGAAACAAAATTGTAGACCTGCACCAGGCTGGGAAGACTGAATCTGCAATAGGTAAGCAGCTTGGTTTGAAGAAATCAACTGTGGGAGCAATTATTAGGAAATGGAAGACATACAAGACCACTGATAATCTCCCTCGATCTGGGGCTCCACGCAAGATCTCACCCCGTGGGGTCAAAATTATCACAAGAACGGTGAGCAAAAATCCCAGAACCACACAGGGGGACCTGCAGAGAGCTGGGACCAAAGTAACAAAGCCTACCATCAGTAACACACTACGCCGCCAGGGACTCAAATCCTGCAGTGCCAGACGTGTCCCCCTGCTTAAGCCAGTACATGTCCAGGCCCGTCTGAAGTTTGCTAGAGAGCATTTGGATGATCCAGAAGAAGATTGGGAGAATGTCATATGGTCAGATGAAACCAAAATATAACTTTTTGGTAAAAACTCAACTCGTCGTGTTTGGAGGACAAAGAATGCTGAGTTGCATCCAAAGAACACCATACCTACTGTGAAGCATGGGGGTGGAAACATCATGCTTTGGGGCTGTTTTTCTGCAAAGGGACCAGGACGACTGATCCGTGTAAAGGAAAGAATGAATGGGGCCATGTATCGTGAGATTTTGAGTGAAAACCTCCTTCCATCAGCAAGGGCATTGAAGATGAAACGTGGCTGGGTCTTTCAGCATGACAATGATCCCAAACACACCGCCCGGGCAACGAAGGAGTGGCTTCGTAAGAAGCATTTCAAGGTCCTGGAGTGGCCTAGCCAGTCTCCAGATCTCAACCCCATAGAAAATCTTTGGAGGGAGTTGAAAGTCCGTGTTGCCCAGCAACAGCCCCAAAACATCACTGCTCTAGAGGAGATCTGCATGGAGGAATGGGCCAAAATACCAGCAACAGTGTGTGAAAACCTTGTGAAGACTTACAGAAAACGTTTGACCTCTGTCATTGCCAACAAAGGGTATATAACAAAGTATTGAGATAAACTTTTGTTATTGACCAAATACTTATTTTCCACCATAATTTGCAAATAAATTCATTAAAAATCCTACAATGTGACAACTTGCACAATTGGTGGCTAACTAAATACTTTTTTGCCCCACTGTATCCCACGGTAGTTATTGGGGTCAAATTTGTCTCCACTTTTGTGGATTGGTGTCACGCCCTGACCTTAGTTATCTTTGTTTTCTTTATTATTTTGGTTAGGTCAGGGTGTGACGAGGGTGGTATGTGTGTTTTTGTCTTGTCTAGGGTTTTGGTATGTCTAGGTGTGTGTGTGTAGTCTAGGCATTATGTAGGTCTATGGTGGCCTGGATTGGTTCCCAATCAGAGGCAGCTGTTTATCGTTGTCTCTGATTGGGGATCCTATTTAGGTTGCCATTTTCCAGTTTGGTGTGTGGGTTATTGTCTAGGTGATGTTGCATGTCTGCACTCGTGTCATTTAGCGTTCACGGTCGTTTTGTTTTAGTTGGTTAAGTGTTATTTTTTATAGTAAAAGAAGATGTATTCACATCACGCTGCGCTTTGGTCTCCTTCCTACGACGAACGTGACAATTGGGGTGATCAGTCCTTGGGTCCAAATATTGGGGAAGATGCCAGAGCTAAGGATGATGTTTAAGTATAGCCAATTGGAATTTGTTGTTTGTATATTTGATCATTTTATTGAGGATACCATCAACACCACAGGCCTTTTTGGGTTGGAGGGTTTGTATTTTGTCCTGTAGTTCATTCAATGTAATTGGAGAATCCAGTGGGTTCTGGGTGTTTTTAATATTGATTCTAAGATTTGTATTTGATCATGTATATGTTTTTGCTGTTATTTGTTATAGGGCCAAAAAGATGGGAGAAGTGGTTTACCCATACATCTCCGTTTTGGAGATTCGTGTTCTTTGTTCAGTAATTTCCAATTTTCCCAGAAGTGGTTAGAGTCTATGGATTCTTCAGTTACGTTGAGCTGATTTCTGACGTGCTGTTCCTTTTTCCGTAGTGTATTTCTGTATTGTTTTAGTGATTCACCATAGTGAAGGCATAGACTCAGGTGTTCTGGGTCTCTGTTTTTGGTTGGATAGGTTTCTCAATTTCTTTCTTAGGTTTTTGCATTCTTCATCAAACCATGTGTCATTGTTGTTTGTTTTCTGTTTGAAATGTTCATATTTTAGAATTTTTTTAAAATATATTTTTAGGTCTGTCTCTGTCTCCCTCTTTCTCTGTATTTCCCTCTCTTTCTATCTCTGTCACTTTTGCCAACTACTCAGAGACAAAGGCTTCTGTCACCATTCATATGGATTTGTTCATCACGATCCCTCCTGCTGCATTGCTTCCCTTCCCCTGACACAGTTCAAAGAGCTTTTAGTCAGCTCGCTTCTGTAAAACTCTAGTGGCTATCATGTGAAGACTAATTAGGGAGGTCATTAGTACTCTAGTCTATGGAGATGTGAGGCTTCCTCTGTGTGCTGTTATTTACACTTAACCCCATTGTACCATAAGCAATATTTTAGAGGTTACTATACTGTTTTTACCCCTTACCCCATTCAAATATATATGCAAATAATGTTAATAGAACTTACAGCCCTCTGGGTAAAGGGGGCTATAGACTCAGTCTAATTTAATTATTTAATGTTAGTGATCAGTAAGAAAAGGGTCAGAGAACAAAGGTTCATTGAATGATGTGCACTGTAACCTAATTCTAGTCCTGCTAGGGTGGTAGATCCCTAGTGTAAACAGCGATATGATGTGCAGGTCCAGAGGCAGCATCGATCGCCTGTCAGAGACATATTGATTGGATGGTTTCTCTGAGGGTGAAGGTACTTTCCTCCCTCCCTCCAGGCTTGGGGCTTTGATTTACAGTACTGTAAGGTACACAGTGGGTCTCCCTCTCTATTTCTCTTTCTTTCTCTCTCGCTCGATGGCTGGCACATTCTTAACAAATAAGACAGAGGCTGCTTCGAGGCCATCTAATTGTTGTGAACTTTAGTAAGCTATCAGACACATGACAACAAGCCTGTTATTGTCTTAGGTAAACATTCCCCAAATGCCATTTCTATGACATTGTACTCTTGAATTCCCTGCAGGGTGTCAGTATTGGGCGATGTAGACAATGCAATTGCAAGTCTTAGCATTTGGAATCTGCATGGGATGATATGACTTCCTCTCTATTTCAAATGGTTATTTTGCTCACTGGTCCCTACTATTTGCCTGGGTAAACTATCTCCCTAAATACTTTAAACCTGATTTAAAAGATAATTCAAGGGGTAGAGAAACAGACATTTTCAGTTGCTTCAACTGTTTTCTACTAAAATGTAGATACGTGTATTTTAGAATTATTCAAGGAATCAAAACAAGCCTTCTATTGGAGGATGAAAAGCTGCTTTATGACTTCATATGAAACCATGAAAGGAATTGATGGTTAATGAACTAATCTGAGAGCATTCATACACATGAATTTAACACATGAAAAGACAATTTATTGTGTGTGCTAAAAGCAGGGCTTTGAAGAAAGAGAAGATTAAGGGAACTAACATGAAAGCCTGCTTTTCTCTGCTAGCGTTGGATACCATGCATCCCACCTGGTAGAAAAATCTGTGTGCCACTTTGCTGCTTTATGAGTGTTTAGTAAGTCAGTGGTAGCTGGGTTATGGACAAGTCCATTAGTTCTAAATTAGTAGTTCTACAGACTAAGACTGTGCCCCCATATGGACGTCATTACTGCAGTACATTGCTTATACTTACTGGCAGTTGCTTACGTACAGTATGTATATGTGTCACTTGTAGACTCTGTTGGTTATAGATCTGTTTTGCTGTGTGATTAGAGGAACATACAGCTGGTGACCAGGCTACTGTTGTCAAGGCAACCACATCTGAATTTCTTCCCTGCAAGTTGTCATGATCAAATGAAGAAAAAAAGACCAAATGGGCACTAGGCCACATGTGTACCTTGTTTCCAAAAAAAGGTCAGTGACTCGTCAATACTCACTCCTCTAATTTGATTACTTGCAAAACACCTATCATTGCACATTTTGGATTAATTTGCGTAATTTAGCAGACATTCTTATCCAGAGCGACTTACGGGAGCAATTAGGGTTAAGTGCCGTGCTCAAGGGCACATCAACAGATGTTTGACATAGTCGGCTCTGGGATTCGAACCAACAACCTTTCGGTTACAGGCACAATGCTCTTAACTGTTAACTGCTAGGCTACCTGCCTCCAGATTCCACAAACAGTTTGTAAAAACAGAAAAGAAGAAAAGTAAAGACATAACACCCCTTACCCTGTGATAACTATTGTGTGGGTTTTTTCTCTCCAGGAGTGGAGTGGAGTCGAGGCAGCTGTGAGTCATCATAACCTTGGTTATTACATAACATTCCAACCGCCGCACTAAAACTCACTTTACCAGTAACAGTACACTGACAATAATACCAAGTAATAATACCTATAATAATAATACCTCAAAGTTATTTTCCCACCCATATCTTGTAAATCACAAAGCCTCTGTGCTGCTCTACTGGCCAAGCCCCACCTGCTCGTAGCTGCCTGAGACTGTAGCAGTGGGATGTTCACACCAGGGTGAGAGAGGTCAGCAGCCATGGGAGAGCCTGGGAGTGCCCCAGAATGTCTTTCACTTGGGAAGTGGCCCTGAATCTTAAGCACTTCACACTTCCAGCCTGTAAACCCAGTATGGAGTAGCTCAGGGGGGTCTCTGAGGAAAACATTCTCTCTGATCTGATGGTAAACATCTAGGTGATTATATTCCCATCTTCTCCTTCTCCTGCTCTGGAACAGCATGGGAGACCATTCTGTTTGTATGTGCTTCTGTAGATGACAAGGACATGTCTCATACTCAGCCTTTTGTTTGTACTTGTAATTTTTATTTTTGGTTGATTTTAATGATGGCTTTATCATCAACACTTACCGTATAGCTCTGTTATACAACAATAGTATGTATACTGGTGTGTGTGTGTGCAAATCAAATACATGTAATGAGGTATAGAGAGAGAAAAAAAGAGAGTTAAAGTATCTCAATACAGTGAACTATATATCTCAAAACAGTAGATTACTACAACATAAACTACAAGTGCCTTTCAACAGGAGACATCCTGGTTGATTCCAGGAGCCTTGGCCTGGCCTGACCCTATTCGTCCTCCTCAGTAGACATTATCCCTTTACCTCAGGGCGTGGGAATATGATTGATCACTTCAAATACATCACTGTACAAACATCACACAGAGCCAGGTGAAGGCAGATAGGGTCTATGACAACTCCTTTTTTCTATTTTTACAATTTAGGTCAGCTATGCTGGCCTATGGAGTCCCTTGGGAAACCCAACTACAAAACCATCCAATGATGGGATTTATAAATAAATCATCTCCCGAACGGACTGATCTCTGTAATGTATAAACAACTTTTGGAATGTTCATACTCTGAGCTAGCTATTTAAAAAGTATGGTCCACAGATCTAAGTGAATCTGAACAACCCTTTAACTGGAGCAGAATATGGAAAAATATGACCTTGGCATCCCGTAAGCCGAACCATCAACTTACAATTTAAGTTTGTTCACAGACTATATAAAACTAAGGAAAGGTATTATGATGAAATTGGGCCCAACATCCAACTGTTGACTGTGTCCCCTAAATCACATAGGCAGACTCATTCAAATGATGTGGTAGTACCATGAAGTTAAATGCTTCTGGGACAAAGTTACAAAAAATGTATTTAGAAGTGCATGAATGTAAATATGCAATGCGTTGCATCTACTATGTTACTTAACAAGGATAGCTTCTTGAATCTCTCAATCAATCAGAGATGATTACTGCTGGCAGGCAGAACTGCCGCAAAGAAGATGTTGGCTCTTAGATGGCAATCACCCCACTCCCACCCAATTTGCCAGTGGATACAGTTACTATTAGAAGTTAAAACATCAGAATTATTGACAGCGAGAATGAATGGTGCTAGTCAAAGAACAACTGAGGCCTGGACAAATATAATTGACTCTGTAAAGAATAATCTCAGCTAAAGCCCCACACATACGAATAAACAATCTATAAAGCCCAACACATACAGCACCAGTCAAAAGTTTGAACACAACTACGCATTCAAAGGTTTTTCTTAATTTTTTACTATTTTCGACATTGTAGAATAATAGTGAAGACATCAAAACTATGAAATAACACATATGGAATCATGTAGTAACCAAAAAAGTGTTAAACAAATCAAAATATATTTTAGATTTAATATTCTTCAAAGTAGCCACCCTTTGCACACTCTTGGCATTCTCTCAACCAGCTTGATGAGGTAGTCACCTGGAAGGCTTTTCCAACAGTCTTTAAGGAGTTCCCACATGTGCTGGGCAATTGTTGGCTGCTTTTCCTTCACTCGGCGGTCCAACTCATCCCAAACCATCTCAATTGGGTTGAGGTCGGGTGATTGTGGAGAACAGGTCATCTGATGCAGCACTCCATCACTCTCCTTCTTGGTCAAATAGCCCTTACACAGCCTGGAGGTGTGTTTTGGGTCATTGTCCTGTTGAAAAACAAATGATAGTCCCAGTAAGCGCCAACCAGATGGGATGGTGTATCGCTGCAGAATGCTGTGGTAGCCATGCTGGTTAAGTGTGCCCTGAATTCTAAATAAATCACTGACAGTGTCACCAGCAAAGCATCCCCACACCATCACACCTCCTCCTCCATGCTTCACGGTGGGAACCACACATGCAGAGATCATCCATTCCCCTACTCTGCATCTCACAAAGACACAGCGGTTGTAGCCAAAAATCACAAATTTGGACTCATCAGACCAAAGGACAGATATCCACTTGTCTAATGTCTATTGCTCAAGTTTCTTGGCTCAAGCAAGTCTCTTCTTTTTATTGGTGTACTTTAGTGGTGATTTCTTTGCAGCAATTCGACCATGAAGCCCTGATTCACGCAGTCTCCTCTGAACAGTTGATGTTGAGATGTGTCTGTTACTTGAACTCTGTGAAGCATTTATTTGGGCTGCAATCTGAGGTGCAGTTAATTCTAATGAACTAGAGGTAACTCTGGGTCTTCCTTTCCTGTGGCGACCCTCATGAGAGCCAGTTTCATCATAGCGCTTGATGGTTTTTGCGACTGCACTTGAAGAAACGTTCAAAGTTCTTGAAATGTTCCATATTGACTGACCTTCATGTCTTATAGTAATGATGGACTATTGTTTCTCTTTGCTTATTTGAGCTGTTCTTGCCATAATATGGAAATGCTATTTTACCAAATAGGGCTAGCATCTGTATACCACTCCTACCTTGTCACAACACAACTGATTGGCTCATTCGCATTAAGAAGGAAAGAAATTCCACAAATTAACTTTTAACAAGGCACACCTGTTAATTGAAATGCATTTTATTTTTAAAACATTTTTTTAACCAAGCAAGTCAGTTAATAAGAACAAATTCTTATTTACAATGACGGCCTACCGGGGAACAGAACGACAGATTTGTACCTTGTCAGCTCTGGGATTCGATCCAGCAACCTTTTTGTTACTGGCCCAATGCTCTAACCACTAGGTTACCTGTCACCCCATTGAAACACATTCCAGGTGACTAACTCATGAAGCTGGTTGAGAGATTGCCAAGAGTGTGCAAAGCTGTCATCAAGGCAAATGGGTGGCTATTTGAAGAATCTCAAGCATAAAATACGTTTTGATTTGTTTAACACTATTTTGGTTACTACATTATTCCATATATATTGTTTCATAGTTTTGATGTCTTCACTATTATTCTACAATGTAAAAACCCTTGAATGAGTATGTGTTCTAAAACTATTGATCGGTAGTGTATATATTTTTGTTCTGTATATATATATATATATATATATATATATATATATATATATATATATATATATGTATGTATACACTATCGTTCAAAAGTTTGGGGTCACTTAGAAATGACCTTGTTTTTGAAAGAAAATAAAAATAATTGTCCATTAAAATAACATCAAATTTATCATAAATAAAGTGTAGACATTGTTAATGTTGTAAATGACTATTGTAGCTGGAAAGGGCTGATTTTTAATGGAATATCTGCATAGGCGTACAGAGGCCCATTATCAGCAACCATCACTCCTGTGTTCCAATGGCACGTTGTCTTAGCTAATCCAAGTTTATCATTTTAAAAGGCTAATTGATCATTAGAAAACCAGCACAGCTGAAAACTGTTGTTCTGATTAAAGAGGCAATAAAACTGTCCTTTAAACTAGTTGAGTATCTGCAGCATCAGAATTTGTGGGTTCAATGACAGGCTCAAAATGGCCAGAAACAAATAACTTTCTTCTGAAACTCATCAGTCTATTCTTGTTCTGAGAAATTAAGGCTATTCCATGAGAGAAATTGCCAAGAAACTGAAGATCTCATACAACGCTGTGTATTACTCCCTTCACAGATCAGCGCAAACTGGCTCTAACCAGAATAGAAAGAGGAGTGGGAGGCCCCTGTGCACAACTGAGCAAGAGGACAAGTACATTAAAATGTAGTTTGAGAAACAGACACCTCACAAGTCCTCAACTGGCAGCTTCATTAAATAGTACCCACAAAACACCAGTCTCAACGTCAACAGTGAAGAGGCTACTCCGGGATGCTGGTCTTCTAGGCAGAGTTGCAAAGAAAAAGCCATATCTCAGACTGGCCAATAAAAGATTAAGATTGGCAAAAGAACACAGACACTGGACAGAGGAAGATTGGAAAAAAGTGTTATGGACAGACGAATCTAAGTTTGAGGTATTCAGATCATAAAGAAGAGCATTTGTGAGACGTAGATAAAATGAAAGTATGAAAGCCATCTGTCAAGCATGGTGGAGGCAATGTGATGGTCTGGGGGTGCTTTGGTGGTGGTAAAGTGGGAGATTTGTACAGGGTAAAAGGGATCTCTAAGAAGGAAGGCTATCACTCCATTTTGCAACGCTATGCCATACCCTGTGGGCGGCACTTAATTGGAGCCAATTTCCTCCTACAACAGGACAATGACCCAAAGCACAGCTCCAAACTATGCAATAACTATTTATGGAAGAAGCAGTCAGCTGGTATTCTGTCTATAATGGAGTGACCAGCACAGTCACCGGATCTCAACCCTATTGAGCTGTTGTGGGAGCAGCTTGACCGTATGGCACGTAAGAAGTGCCCATCAAGCCAATCCAACTTGTGGGAGATGCTTCAGGAAGCATGGGGTGAAATCTCTTCAGATTACTATTTCATATAAAAATCATTATTTGTAACCTTGTCAACGTCTTGACTATATTTCCTATTCATTTTGCAACTAATTTCATGTATGTTTTCATGGAATACAAGATTTCTAAGTGACCCCAAACTTTTGAATGGTAGTGTATATATACACGGAACAAAAATATAAACGCAACATGTAAAATATTGGTCCCATGTTTCATGAGCTGAAATAAAAGAGGCCAGACATTTTCCATATGCACAAAATTCTTATTTCTCTAAAATTGTGTGCACACATTTATTTTAATTCCTTTTAGTGATCATTTCTCCTTTGCCATGATAATCCATCCACATGACAGGTGTGGCATATCAAGAAGCTGATTAAACAGCATTATTATTACACAGGTGCACCTTGTGCTGGGGACAATAAAAGGCCACTCTAAAATGTGCAGTTTTGTCACACAGCACAATGCCAAAGATACAGTATCTAAAGTTTTGAGGGAGTTTGCAATTGGCATGCTCACTACATGCGTGTTCACCAGAGCTGTTGCGATAGAATTGAATGTTAATTTCTCTACCATAAGCCTCCTCTAACGTCGTTTTAGAGAATTTAGCAGTACGTCCAAACGACCTCACGAGCGCAGACCACGTGTAACTACACCAGCCCTCCACATCTGTAATAAAGGCCTTTTGTCTGGAAAAAAAGAATTCTGATTGGATGGGCCTGGCTCCCCAGTGGGTGGGCCTATGGCCTCCCAGGCCCACTCATGGCTGCACCCCTGTCCAGTCATGTGAAATCCATAGATTAGGACCTAATTAATTAATTTAAATTCACTGATTTCCTTAAATGAACTGTAACTCAGTAAAATCTTTGAAATTGTAGCATGTTGCATTTATATTTTTGCTCTGTATATATACAGTACCAGTCAAAAGTTTGGACACACCTACTCATTCAAGGGTTTTTCTTTATTTTTTATTATTTTCTACATTGTATAATAATAGTGAAATATGTAGTAACAAAAAAGTGTTAAACAAATCTAAATATATTTTATATTTGAGATTCTTTAAAGTAGCCACCCTTTGCCTTGATGACAGCTTTGCACACTCTTGGCATTCTCTCAACCAGCTTCAAGGCACCCTTCACCAGCATGGCTAACACAGCATTCTGTACTTAGGTGATACGTGGTGGGGAGGAGTGTGCAGATGAGGAGGAGGACAGCCGTTACATTAGGGGTGTAGAACCACCTCTTTTTGTTTCTTTTACTTTAAATACTAATTCTACTATTACAAAATCCTTTTGATCATATGTATGGAAAAATGTTTGGAGAAAAAAATGTATGCATTCCCTACTGTAAGTCGCTCTGGATAAGAGCGTTTGCTAAATTACTAAAATTTCCAAATGTAAATGATCAATAGGATAATTTCTCTGTTTGTATTTCTTACTTTACTTTTTATTTTGAGTGGCAGCCCATTGGTACATGTTATATAAACTGAATATATCAATTTAAATTGATATTGTACCTGTAAACCCCCCAACAAAAATGACTCTACGGATATAAATGGATTTACTGATGCTCAGTGACGTTGACTCACATGGCCCCGGACCTGATTATAGGGCCTGAATGTTTCCAATAGCAACACATCCTGTTCAATGCAAAGGCTTTACCCATGTGTGTGGGAGACTGAATAGATTGTGACACTTGTTCCTAATTGCACAATGTGTGCAGCCAGCCCAACTACGCATGTGAGTAGGTTGTAGTTTATTGTGCTTTATTCGGGAATGGTTCTATCTTCAATTAGGGTAAAGTTTGTAAGGTAAATATCTGGTGAATGTTCAAAGATTTCTCATCTGATTCACTTACCCACATGGATATCTCTCCGAATGACATTCAAGATGTCACTAGCATCACTAGCATCCTCTAATTTACAGTTTAGGCCAACAAGCATTTCATCTGCCAAATCTATTGATCTAATGCCATGGCTAAATGTTTATCTGCAGGCCTACCATCACCCTCTAACAAAACCAACATGTGACAGGCTCTACATAGTCTTTCCATATAATTCACCTATGACCAACGCATTCCCACTTGATATCTCAGCCCGAAGCCCAAGTGATTGAACGTGTGGTGGAATGATTCCAGTACACAGGTTCATGTTCAACAGCTTGGGCTGAGTAGAGCTGCCTGAGGAGGGTGGGTCGCTCAGGGCTGAGATGTCAGTTGTTCAGCTTTGTAGGAGGATAATGTGGTGAGCGTGTCTATAGCATGGGGTCTCCAATCTTGTTCCTGGAGAGCTACTGTCCTGTAAGTTTTCGCCCCAACCCTAATCAAGCGCACCTGATTTTAATAATTAGCTGGTTGATAAGCTGACTCATGTTAGTTACAACTGGGGTTGGAGCTAAAACCTACAGGAGGGTACCTCTCCAGGAACAGGATTGGAGAGCCCTGGTCTATAGTTTGCGTCCGAAATCGCACCCTATTCCCTAAGTAGTGTATTACACAGGAAATAGGGTGCTATTTGGGACACAGACACTGTGTGTGACTGGAAACTTAATGAGGATTTCCCTCCACAGGAATGACTTCCAACAACCTTGGGTGGGAAGGAGCTCTCTGACTAATCACTAGCTTGTGCTGGCACTGTGCAGTACTAGGACACAGCCTATAGACCAGGGGTGTCAAACTCATTCCATAGAGGGCCTATAGTGTATGCAGGTTTTGTCATTTCAATTAATCCCTAGACAACCAGTTGTGGGGAGTTCCTTAATAATTAGTGACATTAATTCATCAATCAAGTACAAGCATGGAGCGAATACCCGCAGACACTCGGCCCTCCGTGGAATGAGTGTGAAACATATGCTATAGACCAGGTCTGGGCAAAGGCCGGCCCGGGGGCCGTATGCGGCCCGCGACCTGATTCAATACGGCCCGCGGAATCATGCTCAGATTTCATAAGGAATTTGCGATAGTAAAGTTTTGAAAAACGTATTTGTTATTCAAATTAAAAGCCCAATGAATACTCGCCTTTGTGTAATGATTTAACTCCCACCGCCTTTTTTATTAAGGCACGTATAAATAACAACTGCACAGAGGACAGACAGTGACTGACAGGCTGACACACACGTCACAGTTACAAATAGTAGATAGCTAGAAATTGTGCAAATTAGTTTTTCAAAGATTTCGAAGAAAAGGAAAGTAGACAATGAGTGTAGGGTGTTCCAGCAAGAGTGGACATCAAAATAGTTCTTTATTGAGGTATCAGGGAAAGCTGTGTGCTTAGTGTGCAAAGAGAGCATCGCTGTCTTGAAAGACTACAACTTGTCCAGACACTTCCAGACGAAGCATGCAGAGAAATATAGGAATATGTATTCTGAGCAGAAGCCAAGTGCATCGAAAGAGTTGCTTTCCCAGTTGCAAAAGCAGCAAGGACTTTTCACAAAATTGCATTCAGGAAATGCGAGAGCTAGCTTTGCATTGTCCCACAAAATTACAAAACATAGCAAGCCATTCGCCGAAGGCAAATTCATTAAATAATGTTTAATTGACTCTGCAGCAATACTTTGCCCCGACAAGAAAGAGCTGTTTGAAAATGTTTCCCTGTCAAGACGAACAGTGACACGGCGTGTTGAGGACATCTCAGAGAATATGGAACAACAGTTGAAAGACAAGGTAAAGGATTGCACCTATTTCTCCTTGGCCCTGGATGAGAGCAGTGATGCACGTGACACGGTGCAGTTGTTGATATTCTTACGAGGCATAACCCCAGACTTTGAAATTACAGAGGAGCTTGCTTCAGTGCAGTAAATGAAGAGCACAACCACAGGGAAATACTTATTGGAGGAGGTTAATAAGTGTGTGGCAAAGCTGGGATTGAGTTTTGAAAAGTTTGCCATTGTGACCACTGATGGGTGCCCAAACTTGACAGGAAAAAACATTGGCCTTTTGAAAAGGATACAAGATCAAGTAGCTGAGCTGAACCCAGATCAGAAAATTATTTTCCTGCATTGCATTATTCATCAGGAGGTGCTCTGTAAATGTGTTCTGAAAATGAGCCATGTTGTGGATACAGTCACTAAAGTGGTAAACTTCATAAGAGCAAAATCTTTAAACCACAGGCAGTTTGTCTCACTGTTGGAAGAGACAGAGTCGGGTCATGCAGATCTCCCCTACCACACAGACGTGAGATGACTGAGTTTGGGGAAGGTGCTTAAAAGGATGTGAGACCTGAAGTCGGAGATTGCTGAGTTTTTCCAAGTTAAAGGACAATATGTGGATTCCCCTGAACTGCAAGATAAAGAATTGTTGGCTGATTTTGCCTTCACCGTGGACATCATGGCCGTCATGAATTAACTGAATTCCAAAGTACAAGGGAAGGGCCTTTTTGCACATCAGATATACAGCTTTGTCAAAGCCTTCAAGGGAAAATTACTCCTCCTGACCCGCCAAGTAGAAGCCAACAATCTCACCCATCTTCTGAACACTACTAGTCTGTTCCCTAACAGATGACCAGCGGGAGAAGTATACATCGCTGCTGCGTGCTTTGAACGGTGAGTTTTCTCATCGTTTTGAGGATTATACATGATGTATAATCCTGCAATATGATTCTGGCCCGCGATGGCAAAAATATATGCTAATGTGGCCCTCCATGGAAAATAATTACACAGGCCTCCCATAGATGCTCTGTCCATATTATCCCCTTAATAGGGTAGGCCGGCCAAGTGGTAATGGCTGGAGCTGAATGAGTGGAATGCTATTAAATACATCAAACACATGGTTTTCATGTGATTGACAGCCTATATTGGGCCTATATGAATTCAAGCTTCTTTTGAAGCAAATCTTGTGTTCTGGAAACTAATATGTAACACTTTAAAGACATTTGTTTATTATTAAAGCTAAAATGTTGATACAAATACCTGTCCTTTAAATTACAGTAATTTGTTGAATATTAGGTTTCTACATTGTGTAAAAGCTCTATTTTCCTATTGAGATGTATTACATTGAAAATTGTACACTGTCTCAAGATATGTACGAGATATGTCACTCATTCATTGCTTTGATCATTGATCTCCTGAAGAAGCTATCACAGAGTTTCTAAATCCAGAGGTGCAACATCCCGAGACTTCCGGGAACGCTTGTGAAACAGACCAAGCAGACCAGGCCGGGGTTTGAGATTTGAGAAGTCAATGAGAGAAGTAAAGCATTCTTCCTTAGTTGTTAATTTTCTTGAAATCTAAAGGCACAACCTAGATTTGAGCCAATGTCTTAAGTAGTTGAACATGTTATTACTCCAACCTTGTGAAAGTGACGGCGTGAGACGACCATTAGACCCGATGACGTGTTTCTCCGGATGAGCTTAGCTAGCCAACGTCACCATGACATAGCCTACAAGCGAGATCTGGGATTTCTATTGGAGAAGCCGTTTCTGCCTATCTTCATACAGTACTGTCTTTGAAGTTTTCCCTTTTCCTTTCTTTCTCTGCCCCAAAATGTTTGGAAATACTGGTAAAGTTACCAGACTGCAAGCTATATTTGCTGTAGTAATGGTGCCATTACGCTATCGACTCTGCACTCACTTTTTTTCTAGAGCACTGGGAAACAACATTACAGCAAAGCCTTAACATTACAACAATTACTATATGGGAGATTTTTTTCCTAGTCGCACAGTGCTCCCAAATAAAGATAAATATTTCGTAGCATATGCGACCAAATTGGTCACGCTTTAGAGCCCTGATTCCACCACATGTTCAATCACTTGGGCTTCAGGCTGAGAAATCGAGTGGGAATGTGTTGGTCATAGGCGAATTATAAGGAAAGACTGTATGTACTGTGGTATTCTGTGATGCAGAGAAGCTGTCATGTGTTATTTTTGTTACGTAGTATATCCTAATAAAATATTAAAATACTAAGAGGAATACATAGAAAAGCACTCTGTACTAAAAACAATATGTATAAAGAATGGGGGAAACTCATGACATATAGCATCAAATTAGTGTGTTGACATGTACTACAAGTACCAAGTAAATGTATTTTGAATTAGGTCTGAATATATATTTGTATTTTTTATTTGATTTCACCTTTATTTAACCAGGTAGGCCAGTTGAGAACAAGTTCTCATTTACAACTGTGACCTGGCCAAGATAAAGCAAAGCAGTGCGACAAAAAACAAAACAAAAGTACAGTCAATAACACAATAGAAAAATCCATATACAGTGTGTGCAAATGGCGTAAGAAGGTAAGGCAAAAAATAGGTCATAGTACCGAAGTAATTACAATTTAGCAAATTAACACTGGAGTGATAGATGTGCAGATGATGATGTGCAAGTAGAAATACTGGTGTGCAAAAGAGCAAAAAAAGTAAATAAAAACAATATGGGGTTGAGGTAGGTAGTTGGATGGGTTATTTACAGATGGGCTGTGTACAGCTGCAGCGATCGGTAAGCTGCTCAGATAGCTGATGCTTAAAGTTAGTGAGGGAAATATAAGTCTCCAACTTAAGCGATTTTTGCAAATCGTTCCAGTCAAATCAAATCAAATTTATTTATAGAGCCCTTCTTACATCAGCTGATATCTCAAAGTGCTGTACAGAAACCCAGCCTAAAACCCCAAACAGCAAGCAATGCAGGTGTAGAAGCACGGTGGCTAGGAAAAACTCCTTAGAAAGGCCAAAACCTAGGAAGAAACCTAGAGAGGAACCAGGCTATGAGGGGTGGCCAGTCCTCTTCTGGCTGTGCCGGGTGGAGATTATAACAGAACATGGCCAAGATGTTCAAATGTTCATAAATGACCAGCATGGTCAAATAATAATAATCACAGTAGTTGTCGAGGGTGCAGCAAGTCAGCACCTCAGGAGTAAATGTCAGTTGGCTTTTCATAGCCGATCAATAAGAGTATCTCTACCGCTCCTGCTGTCTCTAGAGAGTTGAAAACAGCAGGTCTGGGATAGGTAGCACGTCGGGTGAACTGGTCAGGGTTCCATAGCCGCAGGCAGAACAGTTGAAACTGGAGCAGCAGCACGGCCAGTCATTGGCAGCAGAGAACTGGAAGGAAAGGCTACCAAAGGAGGTGTTGGCTTTGGGGATGACAATGAAATATACCTGCTGGAGCGCATGCTACGGGTGGGTGTGGTTATGGTGACCAGTGAGCTGAGATAAGGCGGAGATTTACCTAGCAAAGACTTATAGATGACCTGGAGCCAGTGGGTCTAGCGACGAATATGTAGCGAGGGCCAGCCGACGAGAGCATACAGGTCGCAGTGGTAGGTGGTATATGGGGCTTTGGTGACAAAACGAATGGCATTGTGATAGACTGCATGCAGTTTGCTGAGTAGAGTGTTGGAGGCTATTTTGTAAATGACATCGTCGAGGATCGGTAGGATGGTCAGTTTTACGAGGGTATGTTTGGCAGTGTGAGTGAAGGAGGCTTTGTTGCAAAATAGGAAGCCGATTCTAGATTTCATTTTGGATTGGAGATGCTTAACATGAGTCTGGAAGGAGAGTTACAGTCTAGCCAGACACCTAGGTATTTGTAGTTGTCCACATATTCTAAGTCAGAACCGTCCAGAGCAGTGATGCTAGTCGGGCGGGCGGGGGCAGCGATCGGTTGAAATGCATGCATTTAGTTTTACTAGCGTTTAAGAGCAGTTGGAGGCCACGGAAGGAGTATTGTATGGCATTGAAGCTCATTTGGAGGTTTGTTAACACAGTGTCCAAAGAAGGGCCAGATGTATACAGAATGGTGTCGTCTGCGTAGAGGTGGATCAAGGAATCACCCGCAGCAAGAGCGACATCATTGATATATACAGAGAAAAGAGTCGGCCCGAGAATTTAACCCTGTGGTACCCCCAAAGAGACTGCCAGAGGTCCGGACAACAGGCCCTCCGATTTGACACACTGAACTCTATCTGAGAAGTAGTTGGTGAACCAGGCGAGGCAGTCATTTAAGAAACCAAGGCTGTTGAGTCTGCCGATAAGAATACGGTGATTGACAGAGTCGAAAGTCTTGGCCAGGTAGATGAAGACAGCTGCACAGTACTGTCTTTTATTGATGGTGGTTATGAAATTGTTTAGTACCTTGAGCGTGGCTGAGGTGCATCCGTGACCAGCTCGGAAACCGGATTGCACAGAGGAGAAGGTACGGTGGATTCAAAATGGTCAGTGATCTGTTTGTTAACTTGACTTTCGAAGACTTTAGAAAGGCAGGGCAGGATGGATATAGGTCTGTAACAGTTTTGGTCTAGAGTGTCACCCCCTTTGAAGAGGGGGATGACCGCGGCAGCTTTCCAATCTTTAGGAATCTCGGACGATACAAAAGAGAGGTTGAACAGACTGGTAATAGGGGTTGCAACAATGGCGGCAGATAATTTTAGAAAGAGAGGGTCCAGATTGTCTATCTCAGCTGATTTGTACGGATCCAGGTTTTGCAGTTCTTTCAGAACATCTGCTATCTGGATTTGGGTGAAGGAGAAGCTAGGCAGGATTGGGCAAGTAGCTGCAGGGGGTGCAGGGCTGTTGGCCGAGGTTGGGGTAGCCAGGAGGAAAGCATGGCCAGCCATAGAGAAATGCTTATTGAAATTCTCGATTATTGTGGATTTATCAGTGGTGACAGTGTTTCCTAGCCTCAGTGCAGTGGCCAGCTGGGAGAAGGTGCTCTTATTCTCCATGGACTTCACAGTGTCCCAAAACTTTTTGGAGCAAATCTCTGTTTGAAAAAGATAGCCTTTGCTTTCCTAACTGACTGTGTGTATTGGTTCCTGACTTCCCTGAAAAGTTGCATATCGCGGGGACTATTCGATGCCAGTGCAGTCCTCCACAGGATGTTTTTGTGCTGGTCGAGGGCAGTCAGGTCTGGAGTGAACCAAGGGCTATATCTGTTCTTAGTTCTACATTTGTTGAAAGGGGCATGCTTATTTAAGATGGTGAGGAAATTACTTTTAAAGAATGACCAGGCATCCTGTACTGACTGGATGAGGTCAATATCCTTCCAGGATACCCGGGCCAGGTCGATTAGAAAGGCCTGCTCGCAGAAGTGTTTTAGGGAGCATTTGACAGTGATGAGGGGTGGTCGTTTGACCGCGGACCCATTGCAGATGCAGGCAATGAGACAGTGATCGCTGAGATCCTGATTGAAAATAGCAGGGATGTGTTTGGAGGGCAAGTTGGTCAGGATAATATATATGAGGGTGCCCATGTTTATGGATTTAGGGTTGTACCTGGTGGGTTCCTTGATAATTTGTGTGAGATTGAGGGCATCTAGCTTAGATTGTAGGACTGCCGGAGTGTTAAGCATATCCCAGTTTAGGTCACCTAACAGAACGAACTCTGAAGATAGATGGGGGGCAATCAATTCACACATGGTGTCTAGGGCACAGCTGGGAGCTGAGGGGGGTCTAAAACAGTAGGCAACAGTGATAGACTTATTTCTGGAGAGATTCATTTTTAAAATTAGAAGCTCGCACTGTTTGGGCATAGACCTGGAAAGTATGACAGAACTTTGCAGGCTATCTCTGCAGTAGATTGCAACTCCTCCCCCTTTGGCAGTTCTATCTTGACGGAAAATGTTGCAGTTGGGGATGGAAATCTCCAAATTTTTGGTGGCCTTCCTAAGCCAGGATTCAGACACGGCAAGGACATCAGGGTTGGCGGAGTGTGCTAAAGCAGTGAGTAAAACAAACTTAGGTAGGAGGCTTCTGATGTTAACATGCATGAAACCAAGGCTTTTATGGTTACAGAAGTCAACAAATGAGAGCGCCTGGGGACACACAGGTCCTGGGTTAACCTCTACATCTCCCGAGGACAGAGGAGGAGGCTATCAAAACTAGTCATCTAGTGCGTTGGGGACAAAGAATTGAAGGAGCAGATTTCTGGGCGTGGTAGGATAGATTCAGGGCATAATGTACAGACAGGGGTATGGTAGGGTGCGGGTACAGTAGAGGCAAACCTATGCATTGAGTGACGAGAAGAGAGGTTATATCTCTGGACGCACTAGTTATGCTGGGTGACGTCATCGCATGTGTCGGAGGTGGGACTAAAGAGGTATCTGAGGCATGTTGAGTGAGACTAGGGGCTCCGCAGTAAACTAAAACAATGATAACTGTCCTAAACAACAGTATACAAGGCATATTAACATTAGAGAGAGACATAAAGCGAGGCATAAAGCAATCACAGGTGTTGATTGGGAGAGCTAGCTAAGACAACAACGGGTAAGACAACAACAGCTAATCAGCTAAGACAACAACAGGTAAAATGGCGATGAATGGGCAGAGAGGGTCAGTTAACTACACACAGGGCCTGAGTTCGAGGCTGGGGCCGACAGATAACCAAAATTTAAAAAATGGAGTACCGTGATTAATGAACAGTCCAGCAGGCATCAGCTATGTAGCCAAGTGATCATAGGGTCCCATGAACAGCAATAGATGAATCAGGGAAGCCGCTAGGTAGTCGTTACTACGCTAGCAAGTGGGAGACATATATTAACTATCAGGTGTAATTCCTGGATACCCACATAAAACAATTATACAGTTTACTATAGAATACTATAGTACTTACTAAATAATTCTATAGTATTTTATAGTAAACTGTAGTATACTGTAGAACACCATACACTATACTGCACACTGTCTAGAGTGACGCAGCGGTCTAAGGCACTGCATCTCAGTGCTAGAGGCATCACTACAGACCCTGGTTCGATCCCGGGCTGTATCACAACCGGCCATGATTGGTAGTCCCATAGGGCGGCGCACAATTGTCCCAGCATAGTCTAGGTTAGGGGAGGGTTTGGCCGTGGTAGGCCGTCATTGTAAAATAAGACTTTGTTCTTAACTGACTTGCCTAGTTAAATAAAGGTTAAATAAAAAATAAAAATACACCCCTCCATTCCCCTCTCTCATATCCCAGTTTGTGGCAACCATGAGGGAGAAATCTACAGTATAGAACATATATTGGCCAGCATCCCGGAGTTGCCTCTTCACTGTTGACGTTGAGACTGGTGTTTTGGGGTTACTATTTAATTAAGCTGCCAGTTGAGGACTTGTGAGGCGTCTGTTTCTCAAACTAGACACTCTAATGTACTTGTCCTCTTGCTCAGTTGTGCACCGGGGCCTCCCACTCCTATTTTTATTTTGGTTAGAGCCAGTTTGCGCTGTTCTGTGAAGGGAGTAATACACAGCGTTGTATGAGATCTTCAGTTTCTTGGCAATTTCTCACATGGAATAGACTTCAATTCTCAGTACAAGAATAGACTGACGAGTTTCAGAAGAAAGTTATTTGTTTCTGGCCATTTTGAGCCTGTCATCGAACCCACAAATTCTGATGCTCCAGATACTCAACTAGTCTAAAGAAGGCCAGTTTTATTGCTTCTTTAATCAGAACAACGGTTTTCAGCTGCGCTAACATAATTGCAAAAGGGGTTTCTAATGATCAATTAGCCTTTTAAAATGATAAACTTGGATTAGCTGACGCAACGTGCCATTGGAACACAGGAGTAATGGTTGCTGATAATGGGCCTCTGTACGCCTATGCAGATATTCCATTAAAAATCTGCTGTTTCCAGCTACAATTGTCATTTACAACATTAACAATGTCTACACCGTATTTCTGATCAATTTGATGTTATTTTAATGGACAAAAAATGTGCTTTTCTTTAAAAAACAAGGACATTTCTAAGTGACCCCAAACTTTTGAACGGTAGTGTACAGTTGAAGTCGGAAGTTTACATACACCTTAGCCAAATACATTTAAACTCAGTTTTTCACAATTCCTGACATTTAATTCTAGTAAAAATTCCCTGTTTTAGGTCAGTTAGGATTACCACTTTATTTTAAGAATGTGAAATGTCAGAATAATAGTAGAGAGAATGATTTATTTCAGTTTTTATTTCTTTCGTCACATTCCCATTGGGTCAAAAATGTCAATTAGTATTTGCATACACTCAATTAGCCTACACTCAATTAGTATGTACTAGAGGTCGACCGATTATGATTTTTCAACGCCGATACCGATACCGATTATTGGAGGACAAAAAAAGTCGATACCGATTAATCGGCCGATTTATTTAAAATTAAAATTAAAAAATTATATATATATAATACACACACACATTTTTGTAATAATGACAATTGCAATAATACTGAATGAACAATGAACACTTTTATTTTAACTTAATATAATACATAAATACACACACACACACACACACACACACACACACACACAGCTCTGAGTGACAATGATACTGAAGAGTCTGCTTAGAAGACAAATACTCTCAACTGTTTGAATAAAAATAGAGTTTAAGTTACCTGTGATGAATGTTGAAAACAAAAACTGTCATTTCTATATGCAGGAAATCCTATTTTAATAATGGGCATGGTAAGAATTGACGACCAAAGTGCGAGTCATAATTCCCATGACACCTTCTAGCAAAATCTGAAAAGCGGTTCCTTCATTTATTCCATAGGATATTTTTAGATTCACTTAAAATAAGGTCTGTGTTTCGTGTAGGCTTACACCACCTTGCCAATTTTATAACTGTGTAGATATCCATAGGACAAGGTAACTCTGATCAATATTGGCTAAATATAAGCGAAGATCTTTTTTTTTGTAGAGTGGATTTATGAAAATATGTTGACAAACGTTACCTTATCCTAGTGAGATTTACACGGGTATCAAAACGCCGAGGCGGTTTAAGCCTGCACGAAACACAGACCTTATTTGAAGTAGATCAAGACATTCTCTATGGAAGACATGAACGGTAAAATAACGAAGGAACCCCTTTCAAGTTCAGCCGCAAGTTATTACAGGAATTATAACGCGTCGACTATTTCTCTCTAAACCATATACTGTACCTTTGACTAATCCGGAAACTATCACCTCGAAAACAAAACGTTTATTCCGTTCCGTATTTTATCTAACGGGTGGCATCCATGAGTCTAAATATTCCTGTTACATTGCACAACCTTCAATGTTATGTCATAATTACGTAGAATTATGGCAAATTAGTTCGCAAAGGGCCAGGCGGCCCAAACTGTTGCATATACTCTGACTCTGTGTGCAATGAACGCAAGAGAAATGACACAATTTCACCTGGTTAATATTGCCTGCTAAACTGGATTTCTTTTAGCTAAATATGCAGGTTTAAAAATATATACTTGTGTATTGATTTTAAGAAAGGCATTGATGTTTATGGTTAAGTACACATTGGAGCAATGACAGTCATTGATTTATTGTTTTTTATAAGATAAGTTTAATGCTAGCTAGCAATTTACCTTAGCTTACTGCATTCGCGGCACAGGCAGGCTCCTCGTGGAGTGCAATGTAATCAGGTGTTAGAGCATTGGACTAGTTAACGGTAAGGTTGCAAGATTGGATCCCCCGAGCAGACAAGGTTAAAAATCTGTCGTTCTGCCTCATTGAAAATAAGAATGTTATTTAACTGACTTGCCTAGTTAAATAAAGATTAAATAAAAAAATCGGCAAATCGGCGCCCAAAAATACCGATTTCCGATTGTTATGAAAACTTGAAATCGGCCCCAATTAATCGGCCATTACGATTAATCGGTCGACCTCTAGTATTTACATACACTCAATTAGGACATCAGGATTGGCGGAGTGTGCTAAAACAGTGAGTAAAAGAAACGTAGGGAGGAGGATTCTGATGTTAACATGCGGCAGGTAGCCTAGTGGTTAGAGCGTTGGACTTGTAACTGAAAGGTTGCAAGATCAAATCCCTGAGCTGACAAGGTTAAAATAATAATAATCTGTCGTTCTGCCCCTGAACAAGGCAGTTAACCCACTGTTTCTAGGCTGCAATTGAAAATAAGAATATGTTCTTAACTGACTTGCCTAGTTAAATAAAGATAAAAAACCAAGGCTTTTACGGTTACAGAAGTCAATAAATGAGAGCGACTAGAGACACACATTGTTTAACTTGGGTTAAATTGTTTAACTTGGGTAAAACGTTTCAGGTAGCCTTCCACAAGCTTCCCACAATAAGTTGGGTGAATTTTGGCCCATTCCTCCTGACAGAGCTGGTGTAACCTGTAAAGTCAGGTTTGTAGGCCTCCTTGCCTGCACACGCTTTTTCAGTTCTGCCCACAAATATTCAAGTGGATTGAGGTCAGGGCTTTGTGATGGCCACTCCCAAATGGTTTGACTTTGTTGTCCTTAAGCCATTTTGCCACAACTTTGGAAGTATGCTTGGGGTCATTGTCCATTTGGAAGACCCATTTGCGACCAAGCTTTAACTTCCTGACATGTCTTTAGATGTTGATTCAATATATACACATACTTTTCCTCCCTCATAATGCCATCTATTTTGTATAGTGCACCAGATCCTCCTGCAGCAAAGCACCCCCACAACATGAGTGGCCTTTCAGGTTATGTCGATATAGGACTCGTTTTACTGTGGATATAGATACTTTAGTACCTGTTTCCTCCAGCATCTTCACATGGTCCTTTGCTGTTGTTCTGGGATTGATTTGCGCTTTTCACACCAAATTACGCTAATCTCTAGGAGACGTCTCCTTCCTGAGCGGTATGACGGATGCGGGTCCCATTGTGTTTATACTTGCGTACTATTGTTTGTACAGACAAACGTGGTACCTTCAGGCGTTTGGAAATTGCTCAAAAGGATGAACCAGACCTGTGGAGGTCTACAAATTTTTTTTTTGAGGTCTTCGCTGATTTCTTTTGATGTTCCCAGGATGTCAAGCAAAGAGGCACTGAGTTTGAAGGTAGGCCTTGAAATACATCCACAGGTACACCTCCAATTGACTCAAATGATGTCAATTAGCCTAACAGAAGCTTCTAAAGCCATGACATAGTTTTCTGGAATTTTCCAAGCTGTTTAAAGGCACAGTCAACTTAGTGTATGTAAACTTCTGACCCACTGGAATTGTGATACAGTGAATTATAAGTGAAATAATCTGTCTGTAAACAATTGTTGGAAAAATTACTTGTGTCATGCACAAAGTAGATGTCCTAACCAACTTGCAAAAAACTATAGTTTGTTAACATGACATTTGTGGGGTAGTTGAAAAAGTAGTTTTATTGACTCCAACCTAAGTTTATGTAAACTTCCGACTTCAACTCTATATCCCTTCCCTTTTTCTACATTTTGTTATGTTACAGCCTTATTCTAAAAAGGATGAAATAAAAGTTTTCCTCATCAATCTACACCCAACACCCAATAATGACAAAGTGAAAACAGTTTTTTAGAAATATTTACATAAGTATTCAGTCCCTTTGCTATGAGACTAGAAATTGAGCTCAGGTGCATCCTGTTTCCATTGATCATTCTTGAGATGTTTCTACAACTTGATTTGAGTTCACCTGTGGTAAATTCAATTGATTGGACATGATTTGGAAAGGCACACTCTTGTCTATACAAGGTCCCACAGTTGACAGTGCACGTCAGAGCAAAAACCTAGCCATGAGGTAGAAGGAATTGAAGGGCTCCGAGACAGGATTGTGTCGAGGCACACATCTGGGGAAGGGTACCAAAACATTTCTGTTCTCTCCAAGAACACAGTGGCCTCCATCATTCTTAAATGGAAGAAATTTGGAACCACCAAGACTCTTCCTAGAGTTGGCTGCCCGGCCAAACTGAGCAATCAAGTGAGAAGGGCCTTGGTCAGTGAGGTGACCAAGAATCCAATGGTCACTCCGACAGAGCTCCAGAGTTCCTCTGTGGAGATGGGAGAACCTTCGAGAAGGACAGCCATCTCTGCAGCACCACCAATCTGGCCTTAATGCTAGAGTGGCCAGACGGAAGCCACTCCTCAGTAAAAGGCACCTATAGTACTCAGACCATGAGAAACAAGATTTTCTGATCTGATTAAACCAAGACGGAACTCTTTGGCCTGAATGCCAAGCGTCATGTCTGGAGGAAACTTGGCACCATCTCTATGGTGAAAAATGGGGGTGGAAGCATCATGCTGTGGGGATGTTTTTCAATGGCAGGGACTGGGAGATTAGTTAGGATCGAGGGAAAGATGAACGGAGCAAAGCACATTCATCCGGTGCGGACAGAGAAGGATGCCTCGCTTCGCGTTCTTAGGAAACTATGCAGTATTTTGTTACAAGCATTTCGCTACACTCGCATTAACATCTGCTAACCATGTGTATGTGAACAATAACATTTGATTTGATTTGAAGTACAGAGAGATCCTTGATGAAAACCTACTCCAGAGCGCTCAGGACCTCAGAATGGGGCGAAGGTTCACCTTCCAACAGGACAATGACCCTAAGCACACAGCCAAGACAATGCGGGAGTGGCTTCGGGACAAGTCTCTGAATGTCCTTGAGTGGCCCACCAGAGCCCAGACTTAAAACCGATCAAACATCTCTGGAAAGACATGTAAATTGCAGCGACGCTCCCCGTCCAACCTCAGAGAACTTGAGAGGATCTGCAGAGAATAGGAGAAACTCCCCAAATACAGGTGTGTCAAGCTTGTAGTGTCATACCCAAGAAGACTCAAGGCTGTAATCGCTGCCAAAGGTTCTTCAACAAAGTACTAAGTAAAGGGTCTGAATACTTATGTAAATGTGTTATTTAAGTTTTTTATTTTTAAGAAATGTGCAAACATTTCTAAAAACCAGTTTTTGCTTTGTCATTATGGGGTATTGTGTATAGATTGATGAGGGGAATAAACGTTTTAATCAATTTTAGAATATGATTGTAATGTGACAAAATGTGGAAAAAGTCAATGGGACTGTATACTTTCCAAATGCAATGTATACACACATAGAGTGGGCTTGAAGCTCTGCTGCCTTGTAAATATACCATCCAATCAAACCAAGAGAAATAGCAGAAAGAAATAAGCAAATGAACAGCAATCTTACTAATAGAGGTGTTAAATGTCACAGCTATTTTAAAAATAGATAGTCATGTGCCACATCAAGTCTTCCTTCACACTATCAGCTTGTATCAACATATATATCAACATGGAGACACACTAGCATACAGTACACATGCCAGAGGTGCAATTAAAGTTCCAAAGTTTCCAGAAAATGAGACAGTAAATACCAAACTTATCTCCACTCTCATAAATCGTTCTCAACAGGTGTTTTATGTTAGTACAGTAGTTGTTTAACCGACAAAGTTATGACGTTTCTATTGCCCTAAGAAAGTGTGCTTTCTATATCACGGTGACGATTAGGTCTCTCTTATGGCCCATTGCCTTATGATTCCAGGGAAGACAGTCATTTTACCCCCAACATATTACAGTAAGTGCATAAACCCACAGTATGTCTGATCTACCAAGAAAAAGTGGTGGGGAGTTCTGGCTGGGGGAGGGGAGGTCAACCTGGGACAGCCCCAGGTAAGTAGGTGGACTGACACCCCTGTCTATCTCATCACTAGAGAGACTACAGAGGCCCAGTAGGAACATATGAGGAGGAGGACATTGTGGGGAGAGCCACAGGATGAGCAACTATGTGGGTTTTCTGCTGCGTCAATTATACCTTGTTGTCCCCAACCTGCCACAAGTTCTCCTTCTCTCTTATGTGTATGCTGTGTTTGTTATATCTAGGTTATATGTCATGTTCCTTCTCAAATTTCCCTAATTCATTCAGTGACTAAAAACATGCCCCGTCACTAGACCGAAACCCACTCCTGTAGTGAATGTTCTATGTCATCCCCAGCTACGGTGTCAGACTGTACCTTGGTTATCAACCATGTGTTTTACAGTTAGTTGTTGTACCCTGCTCAATGCCTGTGGGTCTTCAAGTAGATCAGTGCAATATGGTTACCTATATTGCTAGATTAGTTGGCACACAGGCTTGAAACAAGTCCGTATCGTACTGTTGACATCTTGAAATATGGAACAATAATTATATGCCTGCTCTACATACAACATATGGTCAATAATATTGTTGATAAGATCAGTATTGGAGATGATTTGATGCCCCTTATCGTACTCTGTCATTGATTAATAGGACTAGTATAAGTGATTTATTCCTATCAATTAAAGCTCTCACTCAGCGCTCTGCATTATAACAGCATCCATATGGTGACCTTGGTCTTCTTCATCTTCCTAGTCTGGACCTGTATTCTTACTGGCATGTCATGCAATAACACACTGTAACTCAAGTTTTATTTGTGTTTAGTCTATCCATCAGACATCAGTCCTTTATCTTAATTCTTTCTGGAAACTTCCTCTAGACCAAAAAGGAAAAAATCCCAAGACTCACAAGATTCACAAGACATTTTCTCTTTCTATAAATCCTGATGTACGGTTTAGGTATAGGGGAAATGCACGGCAGGAACTTCCCCGGCTGTACTGTAAATCAAATGACATTCCCTTTGTAGCTTCCCAAAATATAAATGTTAGAGACAAATAAATCTGCCTGTTTCTCCCAAGCCCAAAATAGGGCTAGACACATAGTTGTAACGTGAACTGTTCTGATCTGGCCTGAACTTTGTTCAGCTGGGAAGAAGTGAGGGAGGAGAGAGTCTGTCAGAATGATCAACAGTGCAGCGAGGGTCGGAATTCCCCCTTATCTAGTGTCTGGAATCTTTCTCTGGCACACAGCACATGACTGTTAGGGTTTCAGAGAAAGAAAAACAGATAAATACAGTCATTCTAAAAATACATTCGGGAAAGAAACATAGCCTACTGTCATATTTAGCATCATGACATTATTCCACATTACACCACATTAGCCCATTTTGATGTAGAACCTACAATATTTTGGTTTGAGACTGCTTTTCAGCTGTTATGTCCTTAGACAGAATTGAATTAGAGCCTAATAAACGTTACAGTCTTTAGGGATTTCCAATAAAATCCACAATACAAACAATAAACAAAGGGTAGCATTCAGACATGAGACCATCTACTTAACAGCCTCTTTCATAGTCAGTAACAGTTTTTCACCTGAAACAGTGCTTGAATGCATCTCAAATGGCATCCTCAGTTCTGGAATGTGTCCCAAATGGTATCCTAAGCACTACTTTTGACCAGAGCCCTATGGCCCTGGTCAAAAGTAGTGCACTATATAGGAAATAGGGTGCCATTTGAGATGCAAACCAGACCTCTGGAGACATAATATCTGATTGTGAATGCCAGTCACATTTCTACATTTCACAAGACTGTAGCTGCCAGAGATAAGTAAATATTGCAATTAATAATGCAGGCTTTCTGCAAGAAACAATTCAATAATTCAATAAAATATATACAGAGTGCAGACTGAAGGAAAAGCAGCCAACAAGTGCTCAGCACATGTGGGAACTCCTTCAAGACTGTTGGAAAAGCATTCCTCATGAAGCTGGTTGAGAGAGAGTGTGCAAAGCTGTCATCAAGGCAAAGAGTGTCTACTTTGAAGAATCTCAAATCTCAAATATATTTATTTGTTTATTTCATAGTTTTGATGTATTCACTATTATTCTACAATGTAGAAAATATAAAAAATAAAGAAAAATCCTTGAATGAGTAGATGTGTCCAAACGTTGGACTGGTACTGTATATTATAAGATATTATATAAAATAAATATTGTGGGTGTGCAGTTGCTTGTGGAGATCAATGAATTAACAGCTTACATCCTCTTTACCAGGTGCATAGGAAGTCATGTACTGACAGCAGAAGTCATGCGTATGACCAGCACCCACGTAAAACAAAGCAACACAACAACAAAAAGTCTGGGGATGCATTTGGTGCAGTACTTTCCATCATATGTTGCAGTACTTTCCATCACCTGCTGCAGTACTTTCCATCATATGTTGCAGTGCTTTCCATCAGCTCTGCAACACTTCACTTTCATTGGCAGTTGAAGGTGAATGCAGTAGACACTCATAAATACATATACAAATGAAAGCCATTTTAGTGTTGATATAATTTCAACCTGATGCATTGTTTTACTGTAGCCTACTTTGGTTGGGAAATGAGCAAGCATCACAGATCATAAATTAGGACAGATCTTCAGACAGATCATAAATGAAGTCAGATCATCAGGTAGATCATACATGAAAACAGATCGTCAGATAGATCATAAATGAAGACAGATCTTCAGATAGATCATAAACGAAGACAGATCATAAATTCATCCTCTAACTCTGTTTGAAAGTGTACTGTACCGTATGTAATTTTGTCAGCATACACTATATCTCTGAGTCTAGACCTATCCCACTGGGCACATCATCTCATTTCAACGTGGATAATTAGGTAATATTTGGTTAGGATGTTGATCATTGAGATTACAACCTATATTCACCCACTCAAAAAGATAGCCAAAAGTTAGTTGAATTTCCAATGTGTTATCAATTTCCTTCAACCATCTAAAAGCACAACCAATTTCCAATGGAAAAACAATGTCTGATTTTTGGTTTAGTTGTCACCCAAATGACTATCACTTCGCTTTCAACCATTTAAAAGCACAGTAAAGTTCAAATGGGAAATACAATGTCAGATATTTTGTTTATTTATACAACAGTTTAATGTGTTATCACTGTTCTTCATCTAATAGCACAACCAGATTACCTGGATTGCAGTTGAGATTACATTCAAAGTACATGGTGCAAGTGATCGATGCAGTTCGATATTCTGCTCACATTATTACAGCCGTATTGAAGATCTCCACAGACCTGCGACAACCTGTGCAGGCGATCTAGAACATGCCCGTTTTATATGATTACATAAGAAGAAATGTATGGATACAGTAACCTCAATATGTGGCCATGGATGTGTTACTCATTTTAAGGTTGAATGCTACATTAGTTTGTAAAATAGCCTTAACTTTCGGCTATTTACTCTATTACAAAAGTAATATTGAATTGTGTTTGATTGACAATGCAACCAAATATCAACATTTAAAGGAGATGTACAGTATCTACTTCTTGGATAGTTCCATCTAAGCCACTGGCTTAATCCTATTCTTTAACTTTTATTTGTGGTTGAGTTGGAGACATGAATGTAACATTTTAATTTGTTAACTTGTCGACAAGTTAGTAGGCTATTTATTGTATTTCAAAAGTGATATTGAATTGTGTTTGATTGTCAACACCCAAATATCAACATTCGAGGGAGATTTATCTTCTGCTTGAATAGTTCCATCTGTGCCACTGACTTAGTCTGGCTTTAATTCTAGTTTGTCTACAAATTAATAATTTATATGTTGGATTCACCTCTTCATCTCAACCAACAATATAAGTTAAAGAATAGGAATAAATCCCCCTTTGCCTTGAAAATGCCCTTTTAATAAAGTTTGATATATTTATATTCTTTAACTTTGATTTTTGGTTGAGATGGCGGCTTGAATCGAACATATCAATTATTCATTTGTAGATCAACTGGACGTAAAGGCAGACTAAGTCAGTGGCACAGATGGAACTATCCAAGCAGAAGATACATACACAATTCAATATCACTAAATATCATTACATTTTAAATCAACCAGAGCTTGAAACCCTGTTGTATCTCTATTTTTAGTTGAATTCTGGGTTGAATTAAAACAATGGCTTTTTATGACTTTGCAAATGCTATGCAGGCCTAAATAGCATCATTGATGATATATGAGTGATAAAGTATGGTCACATTTAATTTAATCTGTTAAACCTACCCTTTTGAAATGACTTCGATACCAACCGTGAATGTGTTTAGCTAAGCAGGGATTGGTTAAAACCCTGAATGGGAGACCAAAGGGTAGCTCAAATCAAATCAAATCAAAGTTTATTTACAGTGAAATGTTTACTTACAGGCTCTAACCAATAGTGCAAAAAAGGTATTTGGTGAACAATAGGTAGGTAAAGAAATAAAACAACAGTAAAAAGACAGGCTATATACAGTAGCGAGGCTATAAAAGTAGCGAGGCTACGTACAGACACCGGTTAGTCAGGCTGATTGAGGTAGTATGTACATATAGATATGGTTAAAATGACTATGCATATATGATGAACAGAGAGTAGCAGTAGCGTAAAAGAGGGGCTGGCGGGTGGTGGGTGGCGGGACACAATGCAGATAGCCCGGTTAGCCACTGTGCGGGAGCACTGGTTGGTCGGCCCAATTGAGGTAGTATGTACATGAATGTATAGTTAAAGTCACTATGCATACATGATAAACAGAGAGTAGCAGCAGCGTAAAAAGAGGGTTTTGGGGGGGCACACAATGCAAATAGTCCGGGTAGCCATTTGATTACCTGTTCAGGAGTCTTATGGCTTGGGGGTAAAAACTGTTGAGAAGCCTTTTTGTCCTAGACTTGGCACTCCCGTACCGCTTGCCATGCGGTAGCAGAGAGAACAGGCTATGACTGGGGTGACTGGGGTCTTTGACAATTTTTAGGGCCTTCCTCTGACACCGCCTGGTGTAGAAGTCCTGGATGGCAGGCAGCATAGCCCCAGTGATGTACTGGGCCGTACGCACTACCCTCTGTAGTGCCTTGCGGTCAGAGGCCGAGCAATTGCCGTACCAGGCAGTGATGCAACCAGTCAGGATGCTCTCGATGTTGCAGCTGTAGAACCTTTTGAGAGTCTCAGGACCCATGCCAAATTGTTTTAGTTTCCTGAGGGGGAATAGGCTTTGTCGTGCCCTCTTCACAACTTTCTTGGTGTGTTTGGACCATTCTAGTTTATTGTTGACGTGGACACCAAGGAACTTGGAGCTCTCAACCTGCTCCACTACAGCCCCGTCGATGAGAATGGGGGCATGCTCTGTCCTCCTTTTCCTTTAGTCCACAATAATCTCCTTAATCTTGGTTACGTTGAGGGATAGGTTATTATTCTGGCACCACCCGTCCAGGTCTCTGACTTCCTCCCTATAGGTTGTCTCGTCGTTGTCGGTGATCAGGCCAACCACTGTTGTGTCATCTGCCATCTTAATGATGGTGTTGGAGTCGTGCCTGGCCATGCAGTCGTGGGTGAACAGGGAGTACAGGAGGGAACTGAGCACGCACCCCTGGGAATCTCCAGTGTTGAGGATCAGCGTGGCAGATGTGTTGCTACCTACCCTCACCACCTGGGGGCGGCCTGTCAGGAAGTCCAGGATCCAGTTGCAGAGGGAGGTGTTTAGTCCCAGGATCCTTAGCTTAGTGATGAGCTTTGAGGGTACTATGGTGTTGAACGCTGAGCTGTAGTCAATGAATAGCATTCTCACATAAGTGTTCCTTTTGTCCAGGTGGGAAAGGGCAGTGTGGAGTGCAATAGAGATTGCATCATCTGTGGGTCTGTTTGGGCTGTATGCAAATTGGAGTGGGTCTAGGGTTTCTGGGATAATGGTGTTGATGTGAGCCATTACCAACCTTTCAAAGCACTTCATGGCTACGGATGTGAGTGCTACAGGTCTGTAGTCATTTAGGCAGGTTGCCTTAGTGTTCTTGGGCACAGGGACTATGGTGGTCTGCTTGAAACATGTTGGTATTACAAACTTAATCAGGGACATGTTGAAAATGTCAGTGAATACACCTGCCAGTTGGTCAGCACATGCCCAGAGCACACGTCCTGGTAATCCATCTGGCCCCGCAGCCTTGTGTATGTTGACCTGTTTAAAGGTCTTACTCACGTCGGCTACGGAGAGCGCGATCACACAGTCGTCTGGAACAGCTGATGCTCTCATGCATGCCTCAGTGCTGCTTGCCTCGAAGCGAGCATAGAAGTGATTTAGCTCGTCTGATAGGCTTGTGTCACTGGGCAGCTCGTGGCTGTGCTGCCCTTTGTAGTCTGTAATAGTTTGCAAGCCCTGCCACATAAGACGAGCGTCGGAGCCGGCGTAGTATGATTCAAGCTTAGCCCTGTATTGACGCTTTGCCTGTTTGATGGTTTGTCGCAGGGCATAGCAGGATTTCTCGTAAGCTTCCGGGTTAGAGTCCCGCACCTTGAAAGCGGCAGCTCTACCCTTTAGATCAGTGCGAATGTTGCCTGTAATCCATGGCTTCTGGTTGGGGTATGTACGTACAGTCACTGTGGGGACGACGTCCTCGATGCACTTATTGATAAAGCCAGTGACTGATGTGGTGTACTCCTCAATGTCATCGGAAGAATCTCGGAACATGTTCCAGTCTGTGATAGCAAAACAGTCCTGTAGTTTATCATCTGCTTCATCTGACCACTTTTTTATAGACTGAGTCACTGGTGCTTCCTGCTTTAATTTTTGCTTGTAAGCAGGAATCAGGAGGATAGAGCTGTGGTCAGATTTACCAAATGGAGGGCGAGGGAGAGCTTTGTACGCGTCTTTGTGTGATCTAGAATTTTTTTCCCTCTGGTTGCACATTTAACATGTTGATGGAAATTTGGTAGAAGTGATTTAAGTTTCCCTGCATTAAAGTCTCCGGCCACTAGAAGCGCCGTCTCTGGGTGAGTGATTTCCTGTTTGCTTCTTTCCTTATACAGCTGACTGAGTGCGGTCTTAGTGCCAGCATCTGTCTGTGGTGGTAAATAAACAGCCACGAAAAGTATAGCTGAAAACTCTCTAGGCAAGTAGTGTGGCCTGCAATTCATCACAATATACTCTACTTCAGGTGAGCAAAATCTAGAGACTTCCTTAGACTTCGTGCACTAGCTGTTGTTTACAAATATGTACAGACCGCCCCCACTCGTCGTGTGCTGTTCTATCTGTAGATAGATCAATTCTCCAGTAGGAGGTGCTGCCCAGCCTATATATTTTTTCTGATAGTGGATATAATGTTGAAGATCTGATGTTGTTTTAAAGGTACAAATTCAACATATTTTATACAAGGTTTGTCTATGTTGAAATTTGATTACCATGATGACATAATCCTGTGGTTGAAATTTCACCCTCAAAACGACTTTTTTCAAATCCAATGTATTTTCCTTGTTGATTCCATATCAAAATACGTAAAAAATTACGTTGAAACAGCATTAATTCAAACAGTTTGTGCCCAGTGGGATATTTGTTTATCAGGGAGAACACCACATTGAATTATTTTCTCCCTGATGAGAGAGACAATAAGACTTTCTGGAACAGCGTGTCCACACCCTTGAATAATGTGGAGACACCTTGTGTGACATACTGATCTAATCCCCTAATGTCTTTGGCAAATGCTGCTGCTGACACATCAAAATACACAGACAAAAAATGGAGGGGTAGAGTTTAAACCGTGCCTTGAATGCTCTACACACCATGAAGACAAGAATGGATAATGCAGATAGTCAGTCAAAGCAAGGGATTATTTGTATTTGTATTTATTATGGATCCTGGGGTCCAGCAAAATGAAGGCAGTTTATACAATTTAAAAAACATTACAATACATTCACAACACACTGTGTGCCCTCAGGCCCCTACTCCACCACTACCACATATCTAAAGTACTAAATCCGTGTGTGTGTGTGTGTGTGTGTGTGTGTGTGTGTGTGTGTGTGTGTGTGTGTGTGTGTGTGTGCGTGTGTGTGTGCGTGTGCGTGTGCGCGTGTGTGTGCGCGTGTGCATATGCATATGCATATGCATATGCATGTGCATGTGCCAATGTTTGTGTTGCTTCACAGTCCCCGCTGTTCCATAAGGTGTTTTTTCATCTGTTTTTTAAATCTAATTTCACTGCTTGCATCAGTTACTTGATGTGGAATAGAGTTCCATGTAGTCATGGCTCTATGTGGAACTTTGTACCTCCCATAGTCTGTTCTGGACTTGGGGACTGTGAAGAGGCCTCTTGTGGCATGTCTTGTGGGGCATGCATGGGTGTTCGAGCTGTGTGCCAGTAGTTTAGACAGACAGCTCGGTGCATTCAACATGTCAATACCTCTCATAAATAAAAGTAGTGATGAAGTCAATCTCTCCTCCACTTTCAGCCAGGAGAGATTGACAAGCATATTATTAATATTACCTCTCTGTGTACATCCAAGGACCAGCCTTGCTTCCCTGTTCTGAGCCAATTGCAATTTTCGTGGCACCTGACCACACGACTGAACAGTAGTCAAGGTGCGACAAAACTAGGGCCTGTAGGACCTGCCTTGTTGATAGTGTTGTTAAGAAGGCAGAACATCGCTTTATTATAGACAGACTTCTCCCCATCTCAGCTACTACTGCGTTAATATGTTTTGACCATGACAGTATACAATCTAGGATTACTGCAAGCAGTTTAGTCATCTCAACTTGCTCAATTTCCACATTATTTATTAAAATATTTAGTTGAGGTTTAGGGTTTAGTGAGTGTTTTGTTCCAAATACAATGCTTTTAGTTTTAGAAATATTTAGGGCTAACTTATTCCTTGCCTCCCACTCTAAAACTAACTGCAGCTCTTTGTTGAGTGTTGCACTCATTTCAGTCGCTGCAGTAGCTGACGTGTATAGGGTCATCCGCATACATAGACACTCTGGCTTTACTCAAAGTCAGTGGCATGTCGTTAGTAGAAATTTAAAAAAGCAAGGGGCCTAACATGTGACAATAACGTGAATGTGGTCAATTTCACCCCAACCATCTTGAGTGAGGTCTTTGAGAGTAGACAGCTCACTTGACCAGAATTGGGTTGCGTGCCAAACGGCACCCTATTCCCAACATAGGCCCTGGTCAAAAGTAGTGCACCATATAGGGAATATGGTGCCATTTGGGACACACAGACTAGAGTGTCTCTGCTGACTCGTATGATAAATGAATGAGGTCATTCATTCCCATTTCCCACCCTTACATGATGAACTCCATGCCTCCAGAAGAAATACACTATGTCGTTAAAAAAACATGGCCTCTATTAGTCTGCTGTGAGGAGAAAATGGCATTCCAAATCTTCCACTCTGACCTTCATCACAATGGCTGCTTATCAGCCTGGCCTCTGCCTGCCCAACAGCAGCAGCACCTCTGTTCAGAGGAAGCTAGTGTCAGTCAGTCCCCCATCGCCCATCCACCCACTCAGTCAGTCAGTTCACTCAGACCACCTCCCAGCCACCCACACAAGCCCTGCCTTCATAAGGAAATCACCCACCGCCAACACCTCAATAGGCCCTGATCTGGCTGCCTCTCCCAGAGCTGCCATGTGGCCGGGAAAACACAAGTTAATAATTAGGAACATTCTCCAACCCACAGACCTGAATTTCTGAATGCCTTTTTCCAGATGTTTCACTTCCTGTTGAGATGGTTTTCATAGTCAGTGGTGGAAAAAGTACCCAAATATCATTCTTGAGTAAAAGTAAAGATACTGTCATGGAAAATGTTTCAAGTAAAAGTGACAGTCACCCAGTAAAATGCTATTTGAGTAAAAGTCTAAAAGTATATGGTTTTAAATATACTTAAGTATCAAAAGTTAAAGTAAATGCTATAAATAATTTAAAAGCACAAGTTTCTTGTTTTTTGAATTTACGGATAGCCATGGGCACACGCCAACACTCAGACATCATTTAAAAATGAAGCATTTGTGTTTAGTTGAGTCCGCCATATCATAGGCAGTAGGTATGACCACGTGTTGGACCCCTGGACCATTTTACTCTCCTGCTAAGCATTCAAAATGTAACAATGACTTTTGGCTGTCAGGGAAAATATATGGTGGTAAAAGTATGTATTTTCTTTAGGAATGTAATAGAGTAGAAGTGAAAGTTGTCAAAAAAGAAATAGTAAAGTACAGATATATGCACAAAATTATTTAAGTAGTACTTTAAAGTATTTTTACTTAGTTACTTTAGACCATTGTTCATAGCCTTCCATTCTGCGGCTGCTGTCATACTAGGAAGCCATGCTAATCACTAGACAGGACTGAATAGTGATAGGAACGGAAGTAGAATAGTCCAATCAGAGGAGAAATAGAATATTCTAAAGAATCACAGGTACAGGATCAGAGGAGACACTATCATCAGAGAGTAAAGTTGTCAGTAACTCTTAATACTTTACATAAACACAAACCTCACTCCTCTCTGTAACTTCTTGTAAGTCACTCTGGATGGTAGCGTCTGGTAAATGACTAAAAACTGGAAATGTAAATGGAAGGGGGGTGCTAGGATTTACTCTGTTTTTATGATGAGTAACAGAGGGAAGGATGTAAGGAAGGAAAGGCAGAGCACATCCTGCTGTGGGCTTCCAGAGTGACGTTACTCTCCCTGTGTGATTCAGTCCTCCCGTGGGCCACTAGAGTCGTTAATGGTACATCTATGACATCAGTCAGTCAATCCCAGGTCGACTCTTAGAACAAATTGATTGCAGGCACTTGAGCTGAGCAGAGTTCACATAAGGGGGAACATGGAAATTACTAGGATGTGAGACAGTGAAGTGAAAACAGTCCTATTAACAACAAAATCGCAATTTAATCCCTGCTCAAGAGCATTTCATTATAATGGTAAATTAGCACTAAATCAAACACCACTAATATAAATACAAGGCAGGGCACAAATGTCATGTAAAAAATTATGTGTTTTCACATATACAGTGGGGAGAACAAGTATTTGATACACTGCCAATTTTGCAGGTTTTCCTACTTACAAAGCATGTAGAGGTCTGTAATTTTTATCATTAGTACACTTCAACTGTGAGAGACGGAATCTAAAACAAAAATCCAGAAAATCACATTGTATGATTTTTAAGTAATTAATTTGCATTTTATTGCATGACATAAGTATTTGATACATCAGAAAAGCAGAACTTAATATTTGGTACAGAAACCTTTGTTTGCAATTACAGAGATCATACGTTTCCTGTAGTTCTTGACCAGGTTTGCACACACTGCAGCAGGGATGCAGCTGTAAATCAGCTGCATACGGACCAAAATTCCAACCAACATTTCCCAAAATAAAATAAAATGTATAGCTCAGTCTCTGAAACAAATAAAAATGCTAAATCAAGTCTCTGTTTTAATAAGGAAACAGTGTATTTGCCCTCCAATTAAAGTAAATGTTTAATCCAGTTAGAAATCCCTATAAATGTGCAAAAATCATAACAAATTAAATACGGATTAATATTACCAGTTCAGTTGCACTGTTCAGTATTTGAGAATGTCTCACTTGTATCACATGAGGAAAACTAGGCCTTTAAAGTATCACCTGAGTGTGTTCAGTTTGCTTCAACGCTTGCTACATTATGTGACGGTTTGTACTGAACGACACATTCCCCTAAACGATTCGCACCGTACTTCAACAGTCTTTGAGGTATGTTTGCTCCCGTTTGGTAGGTGTGGCTAGATCAATATGGGTGTGACCATCTGATATCGCAAAACTCGTGCAGGACACCATATGGTAACTAGCCTCTAGGCTAATATAATCACACCATTTTTGAACTGGTCGTTCGGTACAGTTACTCTCAGTTACTCTTCCTGTCTCTAAAAATGTTGCCTAACCCAGAACTAAAATCTCACGTAATTTGGTCAGATGCTTGATACCATTTATGGTTACATAGTCTTTCCACGAGAGAATAGTTTCCAATAAACTTTCATAGTCCAAATGTTCTTCTATTTAACCTTTATCTGACCAAGTTGGTCAGTTCTGAACTATGTCTTTGTCACTTGATTACATCTCTTCTACAAAGTTATACATTTTGGGACACATGCAAATACATCCATTGAACTCACATTTAGAATATTGCATTTAGCATTCAAATGATCCTCCCTGAACATACAATAAGTAGCATGCCATGATTATACAGAAGCATATTGGCACATACTGGCACTGTATGAAAGGAATGATGAGAAGTTGGAACATCAAGCTTTGAAACAGCTTTGAAAAAGATGCTGTGTTCTCCTTAGGGAAAGATTTGAGTGTTTCTTATTTTTTTTACCAGAAAGAGACTCTCCGCCAAAACTGAGTGGCACTCCAAAGAAATCCTTCAGCTTGCTGCAGAAAGGTCAAAACCGAGACAAGGGTTTACAATCACTGATAACAAAGTGTGCCCCTAGCTCTCTGTTTTGTCTCTCCATGGCTTACTTGTGCATGAATCACTAAAATTATGTGATTATGTTTTAAGCACCGAGAGCATTGGATAAAGGGATGTATGTCTTTTTAGTTACAAAATACAGGATGCAAACATCCAATCACTGTGGGTTGTCAACACATTTTAATGGTGCCTATTGTATACTTTAGAGGTCACATAGAAGCCATGATTAAATTAGATGAAATATGTATCATCTTGAATCAATATTAATAATTCAAGGCAACAGAATCCTTAAATTTAATAATGGATAAAAACAGTAGGTTTGGCTGACATTACAGTTGTGCTTCAACCTCAGCTCTGAAGAGTCGTAAGGGTCCAATGATCACCTATTGTTACTAAAACTGTGGGCTGGCTGATATTTCTATGCCATGTCAGGTTTTAGCATCCTTTGGCCAATAGGCCATAGAAATTATAGAAATGAATAGAAGGTATTCCTGAAGTGGTTGGAGTCAATACAGTTTCCCTCACACTCCATCACATAGATAAAATAAAAAGGTTTAATCTAGACAAAAGCAAATAAAACCCGACCTAACAAGGTCTTCAAAGTCTGACAGAAAAGTTCCCTTAGCTATAGTATATAAACATATTTTCCATTCAAAGGAGAATGAAGTCATCAACCTCTCTCCTCTCCTCTTTGTTGTTCAACATCAAAGTTATTGATCCCTATCAGCTTCAACAGAACAGACATGAAAGAAAGCAGAAACCCTCAGTTTCCATCTGAAGATGATACTGCAAGACCTTGGAAATCCCTGAGTCATCCCTTCAGAAGCCCTCAGAACTATTCTGCAGCCCTGAAAATAGGGAGGTACAGTACATGCGACCATGAGGAGATAACATTGTTAATTAGGCAAGTTAATTATATGGTCCTCTGCTCATCAGTGCTTCTGCCCTTCTTCTCTTCCTCTGATGTCACAATGTTAAATGCCTAGAGACTAAACAGACAGAGTTACTCTCATGGATGCTTTGGGGGTATTTTTGGTTAGAGTAAAACAATACCCTCCTTAAAAACTAAGAAGGATTCTCATTTGTACCTATGCATTACTCTGAATGCCCTGAAATTAAAAGCTAAAGTGACATTGCAATTAAGCATTTGGAATAGCACATTTAGCTTGAGTAAGGCAGGCGTAAACCCACTCTCTCTCCCAATGGGTGGCAGATGTCTTTTGATGACCACCCGCTGGTGCCCCAGTTCCGCTGCTTGGATGTTGCGAGTGTGCCAAGTGGCGCAGAGGTCTAAGGCTCTCAGTGCAAGAGGTGTCACTACAGTCCCTGATTCGATTCCAGGCTGTATCCCATCCGGCGTAATTGGGAGTCCCATAGGGCGGTGCACAATTGGCCCAGCGTCGTCCAGGTTTGGCCAGGGTAGGCCGTCATTGTAAATAAGAATTTGTTCTTAATTAACTGACTTGGTTACATTTTTTTTATGCAATCAAGTGAGAGATACTCTGGAGTTAGCTAGATCCCCAGTCCACATCATACACACTCTCTTCCATGGGTTTCTGTGGCTGCGTTTACACAGGCATCCCAATTCAGATTTTTTCCCCCACTAATTAGTTTTTTGACCAATCACATCAGATCTTTTCACATCAGCTCTTTTTCAGAGCTAATCTGATTGGTCAAAATACCAATTAGTGAAAAAAAAGTGTAAACACAGCCTGTTACTCTGATGTATAACCTGGCCATTCTTGCCTACCCAAATGATCTTAGGCTGCATTTACACAAGCAGCACAATTCTGATCTTTATTTCACATTAAAAAAATTCAGAGGTGGTGATGGAGTTCAGAGGTATAGTGGTTCCTGGGCATGAGGGTAATGGAGTCGTATGAGTGAAGATGTGGGAAAGAAAATTGTATGTTTTAAATTGCATGGTTTGTGAATGTGTTCCTGGGCCAGAGTGAAAGGCCATGCTGAAAAGGTGACCCTGTGAAACCATTCTTTAGTTTATTAAATATTTGATAAATGCCTTTGTTGTCTGCCTCTACTTCACCCTGGTTGCTTAACCCATATCCTAAAGAATCTGTCACTTTTTCACCTCATGACACATGCACAAATCTGGCAAAAGACCAATCCTGATCTTTTGCCAGATTTTTGGCAAAAGAGCTGATCTGATTGGTCAAGACCAATTAGTGGGAAAATATCAAAATTTGGGCTGCCTGTGTAAACGCAGATTTTTGTGCTTTATAAATACAAAGACATCGTACTATAGGGAAGGTCATCTGTTAATCACACACGAATCTCAAAATTAAATAGTCCAATGTAAATAGTGTCTCCAACACCAATGCTATAGAAACTCAGCAATGAAATACCCTCATGAAATACCCTCATGATGGATCCTGTTCACTATTCCAGTTATTGACAATGTCATATTCATCCATTCGTATATGTAATTCTTAATCGAATGATTCCAAAGACAGCAAACACAGACACTATTGATTCAGAAGGTCACTCCTTTTAGGTTAAATAAAATGATTTGTCATGACAACAGCAGAGGACGTGGAAGTAAGTCACCCACTGGGCAAAAACGAGTTGCTGCCGTGTCATTTAAAACAAATGTATCTATGTGATGACTTTGAATCAACGCGGAAAACTGATTGGATTTGCAGAAGTCATCAAGGTAAGGGGATTTCATATTTTTTTCACCAAATTTCTAATTTAAAAACATTGAAATGTTTTGTTGCCTTTACGAGAGAGTTTATCATCATAGTCTCAGGTGAATTTAAAAGGTAAGGTCATAATATTACTGTCGTTATTGGTTGTAGCGGGCTAGTGACAGTAAGTCCATTTGTTGTTTTTAGGGTGGGTGTGGTATATATCCACTTTATGCCACCAGCTACATGGTTGACTAATTTGAAGAGAAGGGTAGTAGGCTACTGTACAAAATGTGATGCCATGTTTTGTTAAAAGCTAATTCTCACCTGCTATTGTATGCATGTTCTTACATACTGTACGTAGCTTTAAAGAGGCTATTTAAAGCTACTGTTGAATAGGAGAAATTGTACTGAATGATGGCATTTTACACATGCTGATAGGAATTCATGGGGGTATTAGCCAATGGGATGAAAGAGTTAAAGTAATCCAAAATGCTATGTTGGTGTGGATTATGGAAATTCAGAAAGAACTCGTGAAAAGGTGTTCGTGTCTGATTTACATTTTATCTCAAGACCACTTTCAATCTCCATGTGGATTTTACTAATACCATAGACAAGTATTAGGGCAGCACTGTGAAATCAATAGTTCAAGACAGATTGATTCCTCTGGCACAGAATAGTGACGTAAATTCATGCGATGAAATGAATGCACCAGCATCTTTGTACAGTACAGCTCCCTTGACTTTCAGGTCTGGCTCGATATGATAACCCAGCAGCCCCCGGCCCAGTTTAACCAGCAAGCCACAGAACCATGGGGGTCCGGGAGCACCACCCACAACACCCCCACTCTACTCCTGAGGGGCTTCCCTGGGGCCTGTCCCCCTATGTTTTTATTTACTTTTCTGCTCTTTTGCACACCAGTATTTTTACTTGCACATCTGCTCATCACTCGTGTTAATTTGCTAAACTAATTACGTCGCTACTATGGCCTGTTTATTGCCTTCCCTCACGCCATTTGCACACTGTATATACTCTTTTTCTATTGTGTTACTGACTGTACGCTTGTCTATTCCATGTGTAACTGTCACACTGCTTTTCTTCATCTTGGCCAGGTCGCAGTTGTAATTGAGAACTTGTTCTCAAATTGCCTACCTAGTTAAATAAAGGTAAGAAAAAAAAAGTCCTCATCCAGGAGCCAGCAACTACCCTTTTATGCCGGGACTCAATCGCCCTGACAAACACTTTCTTTGGCGGTTGGCTTCAGGGCAGTCTGGCCAGCTTCTTGGTTGCCTCTCCATTAGCCTGAGAACCAGCTAGAGAACACCTAGTAGACAACCAGAGAAGGGCCATCTTTTTAAAGCCAGTAAGATCCAGAAGCTTGTGCAAGCCATGTTGGATAGTTAACTGGACAGACTCCGGCAGCCATCTTGTCAGACAGTGAAAAGTAAAAGATCAGTCTTGCACGGTACATGCTGGTGCATCAGGTCGTGGGGCAGAACAGGAGACAGGACCCATGGGTGGCCAGTTGCTGTCTGTGGGACTCGCAGCCTGATGACTTCGCAGTTGCCATGTTCCAAAAACCCCTATTATTTCCTTGGTCCATTAGGTTTATTTTGCGTGAGTAATAGGCACTGAGTGACAACCATTAGATCTAAGTTGCATCTAGTTCACCTGGAAGATTGCTGGTAAATTCCTAGGGCTAGAACATTAGTTCTAATGTATGGCCAACACTTGTTTGTGGATCAATTTGTATTTCACCAACACCATTGTCAAATGTTGCGCTCTTGTACAGACATTTTGCTCATGGGGCAAAAAAAGCAACCATTCAGTTGTAGTTTCAGATTAAAGTCAAGCAAATTGTCAAATAATTCAAAATGGTCAATGTGATTTCCATAAACTTTATTTTACGCCAATATAGCACAAATGTGATCATATTGAACATTTCCCATGTGTCAAGACCATACAATTACACAATAAATAAATGTATAAATAAAATAAATACAGGACATTATTGTGCACAAAAATAAAGATTCTGAAGCAGATCCTTTCAAAACATTGGATTTGACAAGACATTACCTGGAAGTCGTATAGTACTTGCACTCAGGAATCACAGTTTAAGGATCAAACTCTGGGTAGAGAGGGCAATGTAAACCAAAGAGGATGGTACAGTATGATAAACACAATACTTATTTTTTACATACTGATACTACAGGGTTATACCATTTTATCAAAATCTTATACCAGGTAGTGACACTAGTGCTATTCAGACATTTGAAGTTAACCAATTCCAAGTAAAAAGTACTTGCCTCCGTAGACCATCTCATGCCACCACATCAACATTCAAAAGGGCTGTTATTGCACAATACAGGCAGACATCCTTCAAAGGCACTTTATCCCCTTTGCCAAATCGCAATGCAATGTAGCGCAGCCTTTCTCAACTGAACACTAAAAATCTATATTACCCAGTTAAGGTTAAAAAATAATGACCTTTTGGTATCTATAGCTAAAAACTAAAATAGTGGTAAAATTACCGCGAATCCAAAGAAAGTGAAAGTCGTCACACCCATTGCCCTCCGTATGCTGTTGTGTACCAATTTGTGAAGAGTAATTATCATAAAGGCAAGCGATGTCAAAGCATAAAAAAAAGCGAAGACCAACTTCACAGTTTTGACATTGGGGGGTGGTCACTTGGCAGCTTGTGATCTCACTCTGCCATTTCAGAATCAGGTCTGAGCATTAGCTGAGAGAACAGGGTCAGGTTTTTGTGTGCATGAAGTGAATCAAGCCAGTAGTGTGATACTGTAGTCAGATTATAGGTTCATTCAAAAAACAAAACAAAGGGCACCATAGTCCAGACACTAGCCTAAGATTGGGGAGGACTCCCTGAATGAACAGAGCCTCCTGGTCATTTGCTCCCAGTGGAAGCAGAAAGCAGCAGGTTGGTTGAGACTTGGATGGCGCCCGGAGTCATGGCCCTGGGGGAGAAGTTTTCCCTAGGTACAGAGCCATGATCAGCCCCCCCCCCCCCCACCTCACTTGAGCTGTGGGTCCATTATGAATCTCCGTGATGTTGGAGCAGCTGGACCACGTAGCGCATGCGGTGCCTCAGCTCGGCAGAACAGCCCATTTCTGACAGCATGCTCAGGAGGTATGTGTAGGAGACGCGTTCGCGGCTGATATAGGTCAGTAGGTAAGAGTCGGAGGACTTGCACAGGATGATCTTGGTGTGGTCGTTGTAGAAATTCACCTGGGGAGGGGGGAAGGTAAATAAAGTCACGGGGCATAATTACAGTGCTAAGCTATCACAAGAGGGCTTTGAAACTAAATTGGTTCTCTAAAAGCAGCATTACATCTACAGGTTGTGACAGTGTGGCTGTAAGGCCTTACCTGCAGGGTACCGTTGTTGAAGAGCATCACCAGAGCATGGTCGGTCTTCACCCACTGCAGAAGGAGCGGTGGCTGGGAGGGAGGCTGGTCTTCACAGTGGAGGTCGCCACCCTGGAAGAGACAAGAAACTTGTTACATTACAACCCCATTTAGATCAAACTACAGTGACTTGGAAAGTACTCACCCCCCTGGCATTTTTCTTATTTTGCTGCCTTACAACCTGGAATTAAAGTTGATTTTTGGGGGTTTGTATCATTTGATTTACACATACCTACCAGTTTGAAGATGCAAAATATCTACATTGTTCAAGGCAAATCTGATCCAGCTCGTTCAAGTTGGATGGGTTCCGCTGGCGTACAGCCATCTTTAAGTCATACCACAGATTCTCAATTGGATTGAGGTCTGTGGTTTGACTAGGCCATTCCAAGACAAATATTTCCCCTTAATAATCACTGGAGTGTTGCTTTAACAGTATGCTTAGGGTCATTGTCCTGATGGAAGGTGAACCTCCATCCCAGTCTCAAATCTCTGGAAGACTGAAACAGGTTTCCCTCAAGAATTTCCCTGTATTTAGCACCATCCATCATTCCTTCAATTTTGACAAGTTTCCTAGTCCCTGCCAATGAAAAACATCCCCACAGCATGATGCTGCCACCACCATGCCTCACTGTTGTATGGTGTTCGAGGTGTTGTGTTTGCACCAGACATGCCAAAAGCTAGATTTTAGGCTTGTCTGACCAGAGAACCTTCCTCCATATGTTTGGGGAGTCTCCCACATACCTTTTGGCAAACAAAACGTGTTCCCTTAAACAATGGATTTTTTCTGGCCACTCTTCTGTAAAGCCCAGCTTTGTGGAGTGTATGGCTTAGTGGTCCTATGGACAGATACTCCAATCTCCGCTGTGGAGCTCATTGATGCCTCCGATTAATGCCCTCCTTGCCTGGTCCGTGAGTTTGTGGGCGGCCCTCTTGGCAGGTTTGTTGTGGTGCCATATTCTTTCATTTTTTAAATAATGGATTTAGTCGTGCTCCGTGGGATTTTCAAAGATTAGGATATTTTTTTAAAACCCTTATCTGTACTTCTCCACAGCTTTGTCCCTGACCTGTTTGGAGAGCTCCTTGGTCTTCATGGTGTTGCTTGCTTTGTGGTGCCCCTTGCTTAGAGGCGTTGCAGACTCTGGGGCCTTTCAGAACAGGTGTATATATACACACTGAGATCATGTGACCCTTAAATCAAGTCCACCTGTGTGCAAACGAAATAATTCTGCAATTTCTGAATGTAATTGTTTGCACCAGATCTTATTTAGGGGGTGAATACATATGCACACCACTTTTCCATTTACATTTTTTATTTAAATAAAGTTATTTTTTTAATTTCACCAATTTGGTCTATTTTTTATATGTCCATTAAATGAAATCCAAATAAAAATATTTTTTAAAGACAGGTTGTAACGCAACAAAATAGGAAAAAAGCAGAGGGGGATGAATAGTTTTGCACAGCACTGTACATCCTGATTAGTCATACCCTGATAAGGTGGTTAATAGAGAACCTTCAATGCCTTACCTCCATGAGGTTCTGTTCCATGTAGTTGGCCATCAGCTCCACGATCTGCTTCTGACTGCAGAGCTGCTCTGGTAAAGCACTGGCCTGAAAGGTGAAGTGTTTGTTGTTGGTCAAGCAGTAGTGCACAGTCCTGTGGGGAAAACAATGGAGATGCATTAAACGAGACAAGGGTTTGAGACATTGAAAAGGCTACAATAAACCAGCAGAACACAGGTTGGCAAATCAATAAACTAAGGCTAATAACTGCTTGATCATAATTTATCAAGTTGAAAAGGACTCTTACTTGCGTTGATCACACAGACTCAAGTGTGTCCCCTCATTGAAGAGCACACCAATGTTTTGATTGGAGAGCTGGTAGCCAAAGCCATATTTGTTGGAATAATCAACCCACTTTGTGACCCAGATAAAGGATTTGGGCCTGGAAAGACATGGCGGGTTTCTTGTAGCTGGAGAGGAAGACACTAGTTTAGAAATGGCTCAGTAATAGAAGATTTCAGTATAATCAACTTGTTTAAATGCCATTTGAAGTATAGTACTAGAATAGCTTGTGGAGAGGCTTAAAGCTCACCTGCAGGCATGGCAGACAAACAGCTGTTGAGGACCTTCATGGCCGACTCCGCTATAGACGCTGGGGTAAGGCCATCTTCACACGCTTGAGAGGGGAGGGTGAAGTTTAGTTGAACTCCCCACCAACAGTGTGACAGTCTGGCAAACTGATTCAACCACTTATCAGGCCCATGAGCTCAGATGTTACAAAACAAGCCATGCACTTAAATATAATCCATGTAGATGAAAAGCTGTCTCGGCTATACATATGGAAGAGATCATGATCTGTTAGTGGTCCATTATTGGCACATCACATTTAAAGCATCACGTTCAGCAATTGAGGTTCATCAAACATAACCCGAGTAGTGACTTACGTTCTGTGCTGCTGGCCACCGTGCCTTTAAAGGAGCGTGATGCTGCAGACTTCCTGGACTCCTCCTCAGCTGGTGTATCCAGCAGACCAGAGCTGACTTGCTGGCCTACCGTGGGAGGGGGAGCCTGAAAGAGGAAACAGCTGTCATGAGCGGTTGTCCTTCCTTAGAAAGAATGGCACATGAGCCAAATGCAGTTTGTTGTATTGAATGAGAGCTACAGACATCAGGGGGCTGGGAGAACTATGATTTACAGAGTGCATATGCAATTGCATTTTGTTCCACAGGCCTGATTCACAAACCTTTTAAAAGATGGATCAAGCCATCACCCACAATCTCCCCATAGATCATCTGGCTGAAATGGGATTCTGCTAAGTACAGTACAACACTATTCTGAGACATTCACTACTATGACTGCCCTCTGAGTCCCTTGATGGTCTAGGTCTCTTGCTTCATCTCGGCTAACAAGCAACACTGCTACATTGTTTGAAAGTAATTAACCTTAAGTCTAGCCTGCACTATAGAAAAGTTTAGCTTATGCTAAAAACAATCCATCCTTCAAAATACATACCTCATCGGTGCAGACTGTTTTGTAACTCATCTGCCGACTGATGGAGCATTTGACGATGCCGGACACAAGTTTGGAGATGCTCTCTCGCTCTTCACAATGGTTCTTCTCCACTATAAAACCAAACCCGTTAAATTATACCCTGATTCAAGAGTTAATCCTGGGGTTAAACTGCAGCCTTTTGATGGTCAGTCATGACTTGCCACAAAGCTTACCTTTGGATTTTCTCTTGCCAAAGAGACTCTTGGCCATCTTCGTGAAAAACCTCTTGGCAGGGCTGGGCGGGTTGAGCTCTGGCACTGTCACACAGCTGCTGGGAGGCAGTTTATCCGGGGTGAAAGCCTGAGAAAAAAAAGTTTGGGTCAGGGAAACTGCAAGGTCGGCAATTCAAGGAACCACTTAGTGCAATTAATAGTGCCATCCTCTCGAGTCTCTTTAGTCAGTGGGCACGTGCTGTTATTCCTAGTGTGGCCCTTTAGAAAGTACACTTTATATCCAAGGCTCAGCCCTCCAATTGTACCCAAATTGCATCTAAAGATGAAGCATAATGCAATTGGAATTTCATTCAAAATACAACTACAAATCAAGGCATTGGAGGGGGCTCAAAATATAATCCAATGAGTAAAAAGCATCAGGAATTTTTGCTGTAAAGTCACGCCTAATTCCAGGCATGGGCCACATACCTTGGTGAAGAATTGGTGGTTCAGGATTTGGTCTAGTGTGAGGCGGTCACTGGGGTCCTTCTGCAAAATTCCAGAGATGAGCTTCTGAGCCGCAGGAGACAGGGTTGAGGGCAGGTTGTATTTTACTTCCTTGATACACTTGTATGTCTCCTTCAGGTCAAGGGTTTCAAAGGGAGGGTTCCCGCACATCAGCGTGTACCTGGTTAAAGCAAATAAAAATATTAAGTCTCTCCACAGCCAGGTGATTTAAACTGTTGACACATTCCTCTATCTGAGGAATGTTATAAAAGCCTAAACTAGCTTACCAGTGGTCTACCTCATAACCCTTAAACCATTTGAATACACTCAATTGTGTATATCATTTACATTCAAGGCCTAAGTAGGAGCTGTAGCACCACCATATATCAAAGTGTGACAAGTACGCACTTAGTCAAATACAACTGACACCAAAAGACAAACATTCCAAGTATACTTACATTACACAACCTAGTGACCAGACGTCAGACTCTGTTCCATGGCCCTGCCTGTTCAACACCTCGGGTGCAAGGTAGTTTGGCGTTCCACAGATTGTTCTGAGGAGAAACCATTTGCATTAGAGCAGTTGTTCACCTCGGATTGGCTTTGAAGGAAACAAGAATATTCCGCCAAAGGAATAGGACATATTCCACCAGTTTACTTACTTCTTCCTCTGCTCGACTGTTTCCAACTTCGCAGCAAGCCCAAAGTCTCCCAACCGCAACTCCATGTTCTCATTCACAAAGAAATTGCCTGCAAGGGCAACATTTATCAAGTCAGTTTTCCCAGGCCTCCCATGAGGAATAGTCTGAAGTGCTTTGATATAAAAGTACAACCAAATAATGACAAATTCAAAATATGCCATGAAGATTATCAAAATGGCTGAACATAATGAGAGATTGTGTGGTAAAATAATCCAAACTATACATCTTATTCCACAAATCACCCTACACACCTAATTTGAGATCCCTGTGAAGGATGCCTCTGTTGTGAAGGTACTTCAGCCCAGATATGATCTGCCGGAGGTAGTACCGCACTTCTGGGTCTGTCAGTGTGTGTCTTGCTTTCCAAATGTGTGCCAGGGACTACAAAGACAAGGTCAGAGTGCTGTTAGTACCCAGTGAACACCCTTCAGAACGTCTGCACAAGCTGTACCACCACAGACCAAAGCAACCGCACAGCTCACCTTTCTACTGCAGAGCTCAAGGAAAATATAGATGTTGTCTTGGTCTTCGAAATGATGGGAGAACTTTACCACATGTTTGTGATGTAGGGTTTTGTGAAGTTCGATTTCATTTGTTATCTGTCAGAAGAGTAATAAAACAGGTACACAAAATATATCAGTAGGAATAAAGACTAATCCTTTTTGGAAAGGAGTTAGTCTGCAGATGATTGACAATGAAATGTGTCCTTACCTTATCCCTCTGATGAGGTTTTGACACCCTGCTCTGTGGTATCACCTTCACAGCATACATTTTGTTGCTGGAAAGGTCTGTCATTTCATAGCATCTTGCAAAGCCACCCTTTGAAGTAAAACAATACACTACAAATCAGTATCGGCCATAAAAATTACTGTTGACAGTGACATGTCTTTTCATGCATGCTACTTTGCACCTGCCTGTTGGCATTGCCTATCCAATGACGTATGTTGTAACCACACATCTTGTACAAAAATGTGATGCCTTTTTCTTCAAACAAATTCTTAAATAAGAATGACATTAGCAATTGTGTCAATTACACTACCATTTGTTTATAATGAAATGTAATTCGAATTAGGATAATGCGACTGCAGCATTTTAACAAAAAAATGTTCCTCCCCATGCGGCAGCAGACAGGCGAAGATGTTTAGACACCGCGCTGTGTTGATACATTGTATCATGATACAAGATGCATTTAGAATATGTATGTACATTATATCAACTACTTAATTATCAGTGACACGTCCGGCGTTACATCGCATCATTACAACTGGCAAAAGAACGTTAAGCCATCCATCATGAGGATAGTTATTTTAATAAAATATAAAGGCGGCTGGAAGATAACCTACCAATGACCTCAAAATAAAGTCAGAAGAGACAATCGATAGTAGCCTTGATTATACCTCGCTAGAAAATTAATGAAGCTGGTAGAGTGTCATATCCCGCACGTGGTCATTACCCCGCAATGAAACAATCACATTTGAGTGTAACGTGTAGCCAGCCCTTGTTCGCAGAACATGCGAACCAACCCGGAATAAATCATGCCAATTAATGAAAGTTGCCACGTTGTAACACTGACGCAGCAATAGCCAATCTCTTCATACTACCATCAAGCCACATTACCACCAGAACGGTGTCTAATTGATTTGTGTGCGATACATAGCAGCACGTAGATCACATTGATAGAATAATATACCTTTCCCAGAAGTTTTCCTTTGCTGTAAGATTTTCCTGTCTTGGAATCAGTCACCACCTGGGCGAGATCTGGTTTGATTTGTTCCGATTTTGTCTTGTTCGGTTTAATAGGAAGAATAACTTGGCCATGTTCTGGACAAGGCTTGAATAGATCCGGATTCATCGTGAGACATGAAGTACGCTGAGAGGTGGTAAAACACGCAGTATCCATTCATCCAAAAATATTTATCCAACAATCCTCTGAATAAACAATTTATCCTTTTAGCGGTGTTGTATCCTGAAATGCAACTCGTATACATCTGACATGCCCAAGCAGAAAATTCCTCAGCTATATAAACTGTCCCTGACGTCACAGAAGTGGGCGGATGAATAGGTGGCTCATTCCTGAAATGAACCAACCCTATTTGCTCGAAATACTTCTCAATCAAAGCTGATTGAAACGATAAATGTGATTTTTATGTGTGTGTGAAATACTGAATGTCCCCATGAACAATTTATCCAGTCACGTGACTGTATTGATTCCACTGCTGTTGAATGATATGATTTTTTTGAGAGACATGGACGGTTTAAACCTGTCTTATAAAATAGGCAAGACATTTTTTCACATTATCAGAGCAACAACACTATCATACAGTGGTGTAAAGTACTTAAGTAAAAATACTTTAAAGTACTACTTAAGTCGTTTTTGGGGGTATTTGTACTTCATTTTACTATTTATATTTTTGAAAACTTTTACTTCACTACATTCCTAAAGAAAATGATGTACTTTTTACTCCATACATTTTTCCTGACACCCAAAAGTACTCGTTACAATTTCAATTCTTAGCAGGAGAGAAAAATGGTTCAATTCACATACTTATCAAGAGAACATCCCTGGTCATCCTGTCTGAGTGTTAGTGTGCAACTGGCTAGTTGTAAATAAAAAAAATAGAAAATGTGTCCGTCTGCTTTGCTTAATATAAGGAATTTAAAACGTTTTATACCTGTACTTTTACTTTTGATACTTAAGTATATTTTAGCAATTACATTTACTTTGATACTTAAGTATATTTAAAACCAAATACTTTTAGACTTTTACTCAAGTAGTATTTTACTGGGTGACTTTCACTTTTACTTGAGTCATTTTCTATTAACGTACCTTTACCTTTACTCTAGTATGACAATTGGGTACATTTCCCACCATTGCTATTCTATCAGAGCACGTCACACATGACATGGATATTCACGATTAAATATATATTTATTCACGTATCTTGTTAGTATGATTTTGTCTCAAAAATTGTAATGTAACCAGTATCTTAGGAATTAAATTACATGTAATAAAATAAAAACCGCAATCAACGAACAGCATTTTATCACATTGACATTATCACTTGGCTGAACATATTGAGGCCGTCTACTCATTTCACTTCTGACAGTGCATGGGAAAGTGATTCCAGATGCCACCTAGCGGAGTAAACATTGAATGGTTTCAGCATGAACTATACCACATTCGGCAGTGGGGGCGCGGGGGTCCGGCTTTAAATGTACTCATGAAAGTTGTAATAGTAGAATGCACAAAGTTCAATTTCGAACTTGGGTAGTGCATCATGAGTTCCTCTTGTCATGTTAGTCATTGCATACCTTAGCGAGCTATTTATAACTTGTCAGAAATGTCCAGATCAACTAGCCCATGCCAGCTAACGTTTTTTATTTAGTTTTTTTAGCCTATAGATATTGCTGTACTTTTTTTGTCACTCAAATATCACATGACTACACATTAGACATGGTCAAATGTATAGAATTGAAAGGAAAATAGCTTTAAAACATCAAAATGTTCTTTGCACCTCATGAGAAAATGTGTAGAATTGCAGGAAATAAGCTTTAAACATGCTAAATTCCCTACACCAATAAGAGGGGTGCGAACAGCTTGTCATGAACAGGGCCTGTGGCCATAGAAATAGTCTAGGGGTGCACAGCGGTGTTACCCAATGCTGGAAGGGGGGACCGCAACGCGGAGTGTCTGGATACAGCTATATTAGTCATATACCACAACCCCCTAAGGTGCCTTATAGCTATTATAAACTTGTTAACATCGTAAAATGATTTTTGTCATACCTGCAGTAGAGTCTGATATATCACAGATTTCACGCAATCAGGGCTCAAACCACCTGGTTTATAATGGCAAATAATCAGTGCCTGGGTTAATTCAGGATCTGGACACACCCAGTAGGTCAACCCTTTCTCAGCTTTACATGTTGAGACGCTGTTTTCAAAACGGTAAATTTTCAGCAATCGGAAAGCTGCTTCCTTGGTTGTAGGCATAAAATGCATTTTACGAATAAATAATGTTTCTTTTTAATAAAGGTTCCTGCTAATAATTTCCCCCCTGTAATTCAAACAATGGCAATCCCTTTTTATGTAAATGTCTCTGGGGTCTGCATCTTGATCACTTCACTTGCATTTCAGAATCAGACTATGGAAGGCAACAATAAACATTTAATTATAGTGAATAACTTTTGCATTTTATTCTGAAATGCATGAATGAATACATACATGCAATTTTACCTTCACAAATATACTTTGTGATCTTCCTCATAAAGTGGGATTTTAACACAGTTATCACCTTTTAAATGATTTGAGGATGAACAGTACTGCAAACTTTCATTTTCAATCAGTCTAAAGACTTAAGAGGGCATTGGAATGCAAAATCAATGTACAAAAATAAAAAAACAAATGAAGGACTGGAAGGTTGGTAGATTTAGAGCAGGGGTGTCAAACTCATTCCATGGAAGGCCTAGTGCAGGGTTTTCCAAACTCAGCCCCTGGGATCCCAAGGGGTGCACGTTTAGGTTTTTGCCCTAGCACTACACAGCTGATTCAAATAATCACCAAGTTTAGACAATTTGAATGAGCCCAGGACAGAGTTTGTGAATCGCTGGCCTAGTGTCTGCAGGTTTTTGATTACAATTAAGACCTAGACAACCAGGTGAGGGAAGCTCTTTACTAATTAGTGATCTTAATTCATGAATTAAGTACAAGGGAAGAGCGAAAACATGCAGACACTCGGCTCTAGGTGCAATGAGGTTGACACGTGATTTAGAGGGGTGGATCAGGTTCAAAACATGCCCATGTTGCTAATGTCTCCATCTCCTTTGGCTTTCTTGTCCTGGGACTCAGACCAGGCCTTGTTGATGGTGCGCTTCATCTCATCGTCCCCATCAGAGTACATCTTTTTCAGCATGCTCATTAGTCCATCGCTAGGATCAGCATTCTCGTCTGGGTTTACACTGGGCTTACTGTGCAAAAGCGACAATGTTATTTGTATTTCTCTAAGAAGGTTTGGCAGTAAACATCTTGAACAGTGTCAAAGTTACAGCTCAATATCCATTACAAGTCTAATCAATTAAGAGTGATTTAATCTTGAACCATTCAATTATTTAGCACACTAAATTGTGTTTGACTTACTCCTTTTCTTTGATCTGTTTCTGCACCTGTGTTAAGCATTCCCACTTCTTGGTAGTCTTCTTCTTACACATTACCAGGACCATATCTGTTTTAATCTATAATAAATATGACAAGGTGTGTGTAATTTACACTTTGCCCAGATAAAGTATTGCAGTTTACAATGTTGATGTAAATCTAAAAGAATCAAACACCTTTTTAGAGCTGTCCTGAACATCAACAGGATTAAGAAGATTGTTGATTGTCATTTGATGGTTCTTCCCATCCAAATCGTTCACAAGTAGAACGAAAGACCTGTATGCAGGAAACAATAGATCAGTTTAAATTAAAAAAAAAAATAAACAGGCAAAAGTATTGACTAAGAGAGAGCAAAAAAAAGGGATTAAAGCATTTATCAATGTGACATGACTAAAGCATAGCCTACCTCTCTGTGAAAGTGACCATCACATTTTCTGGTGCAATCTTGTGTACACCATTGAGGGTGATGTAGATTTTGACAAAATGTTCTGATTGGTCCCACCCTGCGTCAAAGAACATGCATTCATTGTAAAAGCAGCAGTTGCCGTTGCCTACATTTTTAAAATTAGTGTTTGCTAGCTGAGCTGCTAGGAAAGCAATTAATACTTTTAGATATTACAAAAGTAGTACCATAGTTGTTTATTTTGACTGTGTATGCTTTTGAGGCAGACGTTGGATCTGCCTCCCTTTTTGCCTGCTGCTCTTTCTGATGTCGCTTCACTGAAATCTCCTTCTCAATCTTCTTCTGTTCCTGTTTGAGGACATCCTGAACACGTGTTCTCTCAGACTTCTCCAGAAGACTGGCGATCTCCTGTAGGTCTGTCTCCAACTGGTTGATCTAAGTGTATATATATATATAAAAACGTTTGTCTGAACATCGAGAATAAAGTTAACGTTAGCTAGCAAACATTGATTTGCAACAGCTAGCTAGTAAGCAACTCACTCGTTAGCTAGCTAACAAGTAAGTTAGCTGCCACACCAAAACGCCAACATTAAGCTAACTAAAGTTGACTAGCTACTTGACATGCCACGGTTGACTTAATATTTAGTTAACTAACGTTACTGGTCCGTACAAACTGTGTACAATTTAGATCATATTAAAATAACTAGAATTAAATATTCTAGCTCATTCCCAATTCTATGGCGCAACATCAGCTAACGTTAGCTAGCTTGCTAACGATACCATCCCAGATAAGCATTGGTAGCTAACTGGCAAGTAACCAGGCTGAGAAGACTTTGACCGGGCTATTTTCATGCAATCCTCAGCAGTCCCATAACAAGATGGCTGATTACCTGTTCGCTGAGGTCCATTTCGTCGTTTATTCTGTAAGGTTTGTATGGGTGTGTTTGGATAGATTAACAGCGAAGTTTCCAATTGCTCCTTTGTAACAATGAAAATGCTCCGTCTAGAGCGATTGATGTTTGAGTTGAGTTCCGCCAATATTTTCACCTTTCGCTATCGGTCAAAATGTGCACTGTACAATGTCCAAGGATACCTAAAAATCAATTAGCCTATGAATCATTTTTTTAAACTTTTCTTTCACATTACTAGAGTTGAAGGAAACAAGTACAACTACTATTTGGCTCAGAATAAAAATCAACAGTGTATTTAGATGAAAGCACTATATTTGCTCTGAGACGCAGTAGTAGTACGTTTTATTGGTTTCTCGCAGTCACACTGAATTGTACAAATTTACAATCATGACATCAATCATATACTTTTATCGAATAGTAAACTCCTAAACTAGCAAAACACTTGTGCAATATGCTGAAATTGCTCTGCCATTTCCTGGTTGCTAAAATTCTAATAGTTCGCCTAATTTCAGTTTGTGACAAAACAAGCAATTCATTAGTGTTGAGAATCAACGTACCATCTAAACCGCTGTGAAATATGTCAATAACCCAAAACATAGTATTTTCAGCTGGTTGAAGCTGGTGTACAAAACTGAAAGTAAAGACACAAAAACTAAACTTAAGAACAGAAAGCATACAAATAGTGCACAAAGAACTGATCTACCGCTTCTTATATACTGACAAAAAAATATAAAGGCAACATGCAACAATTTCAACGACTTTTAATGAGTTATAGTTTATATAAGGAAACCAGTCAAATAAATTAATCAGGCCCTAATCTATGGATTTCACATGACTGTGCAGCCATGGGTGGGCCTGGGAGGGCATAGACCCACCCACTTGGCAGCCAGGACTACCCACAGGCCACTGAGGAGCCCAGCCAATCAGAATGAGTTTTTCCCCACAAAGGGGCTTTATTAAAGCAGTCCTGGGCTGGTGTGGTTACACGTGGTCTGGGGTTGTGAGGCCGGTTGGACTTAAAACCAAGTTCTCTAAAACGACGTTGAGGTGGGTTATGGTAGAGAAATTAACATTAAATTATCTTGCAACAGCTCTGGTGGACATTCCTGCAGTCAGCATGCCAATTGCACACTCCCTCAAAATCTGTGGCAAAGTGTTGTGACAAAACTGCACATTTTAGAGTGGCCTTTTATTGCCCCCAGCACAAGGTACACCTGTGTAATGATCATACTGTTTAATCAGCATCTTGATATGCCACACCTGTCATGTGGATGGATTATCTTGGCAAAGGAGAAATGCTCACAAACAGCGATGTAAACAAACTTGTGCACAAAATGAGAGACATAAGCTTTCTGTGCATATGGAAAAATTCTGGGCTCTTTAATTTCAGGGAAAACAGAAAGGAAAACGCCACACACTGCTGCTCATGCTCCCAGGTGATATTTATTTATAACAACGTTTCGACCCTTAGGTCTTCATCATGCATCCATATCCCAGGTGGGGGTGAAAGGTCCTATATATAGGGGCAGTACTCAGTGACATAACTTCCTGAAACAGGAAGTAAAACATGTATAACAAAGGTTCACAATATTAACATTCAATGTATCAAAATATATGATCATACACAAGGAATGTGAATGTGATCAACATTTACAGTAATATACATAGACATACAATATATTTTATTTCAGCTCATGAAAACATGGGACCAACACAAATCAAATCGTATATGTCACATGCACATGCTCTTACAAGCCCTTAACCAACAATGCAGTTCAAGAAATAGAGTTAAGAAAATATTAACAAAATAAACTAAAGTGAAGAAAAAAAATCTCAAAATCAAAAAGTAACACAAGAAAATTACATAACAATAACGAAGCTAGATACACGGGGTACAGGTACCGAGTCAATGTGCAGGGGTACAGGTTAGTCGAGGTAATTTGTAAAGTGACTATGCATAGATAATAAACAGCGAGTAGCAGCAGTGTAAAAACAAAGGGGGGGGGTCAATGTAAATAGTCCAGGTGGCCATTTGATTAATTGTTCAGCAGTCTTATGGCTTGGGGGTAGAAGCTGTTAAGGAGCCTTTTGGTCCTAGACTTGGCGCTCTGGTACCGCTTGCCGTGCGGTAGCAGAGAGAACAGTCTATGACTTGGGGGACTGGAGTCTTTGACCATTTTTTGGGCCTTCCTCTGACACCGCCTAGTATATAGGTCCTGGATGTCTGGAAGCTTGGCCCCAGTGATGTACTGGGCCGTACGCACTACCCTCTGTAGCGCCTTACAGTCAGATGCCGAGCAGTTGCCATACCATGCGGTGATGCAACCGGTTAGGATGCTCTCGATGGTGCAGCTGTAGAACTTTTTGAGGATCTGGGGACCCATGCCAACTTGACATGTTGCGTTGATATTTTTGTTCAGTACTTTCTTTCAATGAGAATGACAGATCTATAGCTCACATTTCTATGTGAATTTGGTCAGGTCGCCCAAAAAGTTACATATTGCAGCTTTAATATAATACATTTTAAAAATATGCCTTCCTAATATTGAGTTGCATCCCCTTTTGCCCTCGGGACAGCCTCAAATCGTCGGGGCATGGACTACAAGGTGTCGAAAGCGTTCCACAGGGATGCTGGCCCATGTTGACTCCACAGTTGTGTCAAGTTGGCTGGATGTTGGGTGGTGGACCATTCTTGATACACAAGGGAAACGGTTAAGTGTGAAAAACCCAGCAGCGTTGCAGTTCTTGAGACACTTAAATCAGTGTGCCTGGCACCTACTACCATAGCCTGTTCAAAGGCACTTAAATATTTTGTCTTGCCCATTCACCCTCAGAATGGCATACATACACAAGCCATGTCTCACGGCTTGAAAATCCTTATTCAACCTGTCTCTCCTCCTCTTTATCTACACTGATTGAAGTGGATTTAAAATGTGACATCAAGAAGGGATCATAGCTTCACCTGGTCAGTCTGTCATGGAAAGAGCAGATGTTCCTAATGTTTTGTACACTGTGTATACAAAACAACAATACTATGACAACAAGGTTAGGGCTGGCAGTTTTAGAAAATACATCTTTAGAGTTCTTAGGAAGGCATTTTTAAGGCCCTGGGCTCTTTGGTGTGCATTGATCTGTTTAGTGAAGTATGGAATGGGAGAGTTCTGATAACGGCCTGTGCGTGTCATGGGAGTGTTCAGTTTGTGGCTGTTTGCTCGTCCAGTAATTTGTTATGTGCAACTGAGCCTGCGCAGACCGCAAAAACAACAGTCAACAGGATGAGATGTTTACATGCCACAGTATCCCGTTTAAGATCAGCATATCCCAGGCATCTTATCCAGGTTTCTCATAACCAGGATACAAGCCTTTTCAGGTTATTGTAAACGGGACGATGTTTATATGTGTCAACTCAAAAACAGAATACTTGAGTATCCCGAATAATAACGGGACACTGGTGTGCATGTAAACGTAGTTAATGTCTCAGGGATAAATGTGAGCCACACTGGTTGTGAAAAAGATCTGTGAAATTACCTGATGTTATTGTTCAAAAGAGCAGTTAGTGAAACATATTTTTTTTAACGAATTGGGCTCCCTGTGTAAACGCAGCCATTGAAGTTACATTCAATAATGGAAAAGACACTTTGCTAGTGAAAGCACTTTGTCAGAATGATAACAAGTGAATGGACAACCTCATTTGAGCACTGTGAGCTCTCAGCAATACCAAATGTTTAATTGAACATAGAAAATGATAAGTTATCTCAGGAGCATCCTTGACATAAGGCTTTTTACAACACCAACGGCAAAGCACCGATTCTCATTAAAAGTCAATCAGGAGGGGATTCAAACATACATCCTTTTATTTGTTTTAATACAGTTGACACCTTTAAGCTACCAGTTGCAACCTTCAATTAACATAATTCAAAGTGGGGTGGAAAAGAAAAACAGAGTTCACAGCATAGTGTACTGTGTTGGTCCGGTCGTCCGACAATGACTAACCCTAATCACCTGTCTTTTGCAGGTTTAGGGACCATTACTTTACTCACTGCAAACGATGACCACCTATTATTTTATTTTTTTACCACTACATCATTGAGATAAATAAAATCACCACATGGCCCGCTGTATTCCAGACATCTGGTTGTGGTCCGCCAGGTGACGGAAGACTATGCGACTGAGACGCCACCTGCGCTTGACGCCCCGCGGCCGTGAGGTCATCACACATCTATTCCGGATTCGTACTGGGCAGCTGTCACGTGGCAGCGCGGCGATTTCTTTATCAGCAACATCCTGCAAGGACAGTTATTTGTCATGTAAAATAGTGGAGGCTTAATATTCGTCAAACATAAGCTACTCAAACAAGTTGTCGTTACCATTAATTAAATTATAATTGATGTTATCATAGGACATCCCGCCCCAGTAGTTTCAAGTTTCAATGTCACGCGCACAAGTACAGTGAAAAGCCTTTCTTGCTAGCTTTAAACCCCACAATGCAGTAATCAATATCAGTGTGGCACTGAAAGCAACATAAGGGGGGGGAAGGAATAAGAACATGATCTGTGCATTCGAGATGTTGACGATGAGTATGACTTGTCTTTTCTCATTAACGACAGCTCTGCTAGCGTTAATGTCAAAATACATTCTTTACTCACCAAATATGGAGTTTTACTGGGCAATAATCTTAATTTACTCCCTTTACGGCCAGTACGTACTTCCAAAAATTTACAAGCAACTGAAAAAAATGCCACTTTGGCACCTCCAATGTACAGAGCTGTTGTAAACTTACGACCTGTGCGTGGCAGTAATGAGTGATTGGAGGTGCCAAATAGGATTTTTTTCAGTTGCTTGTAATTAAAAAATATTATTTTTGTTGCTGTCTAATGGGAGTTTGAATCAAAACTTCCTGGGCGTTAGAGAAGACACGTCATACTCATCGTCGGCATCTCTAACGCACAGATACTGGGGCAAGGACATCCCAACAAACTATTCAACAAAACACAAAATTCTGAACATTACAACCACAGAAAAGATAGTTGAAGCACAATATGCATAATTGTGGGCTACCTGAAGCTCCTTGGGGAGAACAGTGTTCTTCCTTAGTGCATTGATCCGTAGTCTTTCATCTGCATAGTCAAAGGCCATCTGCCTTCTCTTCACGTCGCGTAGCATTCTCCAGTCAACATAGTACCCTCTGACCTGCTCCACCACACTCCAGCCGCTTCTCAGAGTCTGGAACACAGAAATGAATAAGTTGAGAAACCATACACAGATGATAGCATACAGGAGATCTACCTCTGGTCCACGTTCATTCGTAGGATACGCATACAGCTCGTAGTGTTGATCCAACGCATGCACGTGTATCAGAAGCAGAGCCAGTCTGGTGGCACACAAAGTGCTGCTCAAACGTTTTCCTTCGTAGTTAGAAGACTTAGCCCAAAGGCCGGCAGATGGCGATAGTCATTTCATCTTACCATACAAAGGAAACGCCTTTGCAGCCTGAATAGAGAATGTATGAACCGGTCCACAGGGGATACGAGTGTATAACCGGCTGCATGCAGTCTCTTTGGACGGTAAGCTGAAATTACTCAATATCGCCATCTGCCGTCCTTTGGGCTACAGAAGAATGGCCGTGCATGCAGAGAAAAGCTATCCAGCACTCTAGCAACATCTTTACTTTGGTGAGTTACGAAAATAGATTGAAGCCAGTAGTCACTTAACAAAGTTGGGGAAACAAACATCTTCTATGAAATGATAAATGGAAAGCATCAGAGCATAGAAGCCATAGTGATCCTGTTAAATTACTAGAGTGTCAACTAGAGTGTCAATGTCATAAACCCTCAAAGTTGCATTATGGCAGCCATATTGGTCAGGGAGAAATCCAAACCAGTCTAATTGGAATTAATGGCAGTAGAAGCATGACCCTGATTTTACTTGTGCAGGAAAATAAAATGTGATATTAGAAATTGTGTAATAGAATTAGTCAACCTAAAACATTGTCAAAAAGTTAACAATAGTTTATAGAGGTTTTATACACATTTTCTGTATAAATAGCCTCATATGTAAACAGACCATGAATGTATCCTATCATCAACTGACCTCAGCCAGTGTATGGCTGTGGATTGACTGCATGGTCTGAATGTAATATTGGCAAAATGTATGGAATCACTCCTCAAACTGTCTTGCTAGCCTAGTGCAGATAAATTCATTATTTTACATTATCTTATCACAGCACTGGTTGACCAACTCCCTGACCTTTATCCCATCATAAGAAGGTTCATGTCCATTCTAGTATTCTAATTCTATTACGGTAGAGGCAAATAATTAGTCGTTGTCGCGCGATGGACCAGAGTTAGGCTTTCGTTAGCATACTAGCTAGCAATCCCGTCTTCTGCTCCTCTTTCAGGTTATAAAGTCCACAACTGAAATGTACCCTTGATGAAATCCTTAACAATAATTCAAACGACGTCATACCTGTTTAGGTGTACAAAAGGAGTGAAAAACATTTAACCCCGCAAGTGCAGTCCTACAGGCCGCCGCCATCTTGACAATTGCGTCTTCTTCTGTAATGCTCGAAATGTTGATTTGCACAATACTACCACCTTGCGACAAGGCGGGAGTTGGCCTGCATGTAGTTTACACTGGGTTGTCACTATTACAGCCACAAAGTAAAATTGTCTTTTTCGCAACAATTCATGAAAACAAAAAATGTTGGTCTTAATTTAAGGCTAGGGTTAGGCATCAGGTTAGCAGTGTGGTTAAGGTTCGTGTTAGATTTAAAATCAGGTTTTGAGAGAAATTGTAGAAATAGGCAGAGTTTAGCCATAATTATGATATTGTAACGAGTGACGACCTTTTACACTGTGTGAACTCATTCAGGTCAGGTGCAATGCAAATGCAATAAACACAAAATATCATGAATAACAATAATAAATATAATTAAATTAGGTTTTAATGACTAGATCGAGAAGGGAAAAAGAGAGAGATTCCCTGCAGAACCCCATTTTCACCTAAGGATGGCAGTATTTGTTCACGGTGATGAAATTATTCGATATCTCAGTCTGAATAATGTTTGGATTTAATCAGTTTCACATCAAATCGGTTGAGGGCAGTCCTTAATCATTTATAAAACAATACAAGTGAATTCTTTCACAATTTTCCACCAGACCATCATCTTATGTAGCTGCTTGAAGATGCGTTCCTGGATAAATACTAACACATAATAAACTGCTAATGTGTTCACAATAAAGAGACACAATATGGAGCTAAGTTGGAATTTTGAATACAGTTCAACTCATCAAATTCACATTATACACTATGTGTATAATGTGAGATACCCTCCCTCGGCCGGCTCTAGGCATAAGCGACATAAGAGGTCGCTTAGGACCCCTGGCCGATAGGGGACCTACAACAACAAAAAAATGAAAATGATATATATATACAGTACCAGTCAAAAGTTTGGACACACCTACTCATTCAAGGGTTTTTCTTTATTTGTACTATTTTCTACATTGTAGAATAGTGAAAACATAAAAACTATGAAAAAACACATATGGAATCATGTAGTAACCCAAAAAGTGTTGAACAAATCAAAATTCATTTTTGATTTTAGATTCTTCAAAGTAGCCACCCTTTGCCTTGATGACAGCTTTACACACTCTTGGCATTCTCTCAACCAGCTTCACCTGGAATCCTTTTCCAACAGTCTTGGCGGTGTTCCCACATATGCTGAACACTTGTTGGCTGCTTTTCCTTCACTCTGCGGTCCAACTCATCCCACACCATCTCAATTGGGTTGAGGTTGGGTGATTATGGAGGCCAGGTCATCTGATGCAGCACTCCATCACTCTCATTCTTGGTCAAATAGCCCTTACACAGCCTGGAGGTGTGTAGGGTCATTGTCCTGTTGAAAAACAAATGATAGTCCCACTAAGTGCAAACCAGATGGGATGGCGTATCACTGCAGAATGCTGTGATAGCCATGTTGGTTAAGTGTGCCTTGAATTCTAAATAAATCACTGACAGTGTCACCAGCAAAGCCCCCCCCCCCCCCACCATCACACCTCCTCCTCGCTTTATGGTGGGAACCACACATGCGGAGATCATCCGTTAACCTACTCTGCGTCTCACAGATGACATGCGGTTGGAACCAAAAATCTCACATTTGGACTCATCAGACCAAACAACAGATTTCCACCAGTCTAATGTCCATTGCTCGTGTTTCTTGGACCAAGCAACCTCTTTCTGAGGTTGGTAGCTCAAATTAACTTATCCTCTGCAGCCGAGGTAACTCTGGGTTTTCCTTTCCTGTGGCGGTCCTCATGAGAGCCAGTTTTATCATAGCGCTTGATGGTTTTTACGACTGCACTTGAAGAAACTTGACATTTTCCGCATTGACTGACCTTCATGTCTTAAAGTAATGATGGACGCTTTGCTTATTTGAGCTGTTTTTGCCATAATATGGTCTTCCTCTTTTACCAAATAGGGCTTCTGCATAACACCACTACCTTGTCACAGCACAACTGTGCCTTTGAACGGGGTATGGTAGTAGGTGCCAGGCGCACTGGTTTGAGTGTGTCAAGAACTGCAACGCTGCTGGGTTTTTCACGCTCAACAGTTTCCCGTGTGTATCAAGAATGGTCCACCACCCAAAGGTCATCCAGCCAAGTTGACACCACTGTGGGAAGCATTGGAGTCAACATGGGCCAGCATCCCTGTGGAACGCTTTCACACCTTGTAGAGTCCATGCCCCACAAATTGAGGCTCTTCTGAGGGCAAAAGGGGTTTAACTCAATATTAGGAACATGTTCTTAATGTTTTGTCCACTCAGTGTTTATTTTTTGGAACTCAGTCTGTTGACTGTTGAGAGTTAGAATAGTAGAATACACAAGTTGCAATATCAACGTTTGGTTGTGCATCAGCAGTTTTTCTCTTGTTATGTCAGCCACTGACAGTCACTCAATTTGCCATGTCAGCACACATTTTTAAGATTGGTAAGTTATTCTAGCCAGCTATCTGAACTTATAGTCCTCATGGTCAAATTATCTACCGGGCATGGGGGCCCGTGCCTAGGGCTCTGACCTCCAGGGGCCCTGTCATGCCAAATAGTGTCCCACTGCCCAAATGTGTCCCCCCCTGTGTCACAATGGGATTCGAGAAGCTACTATCATCTGTTCCTAGAACATACCAAATTCTGCCTGGGCTACGTAAGGAAAGAAAAAAATCAATAGGTTTCGTTGCAATGTTCTGATTGTTCTGAGGCGTGCAGAGAGAGAAGCGTGTGCCGTCAAAAGACGGGAAAATGTGATCATTGTTACAGGTTATTTATGATATGTTTTAGCGGGAAATCTCACCGATTATTGGTGAATAAAGTACGAATCATGATCCATGCATGGTCATTGGTGTTTCCTTGCTTGCAAAATTTGATTGCAAACCTTGATTTAGCTAGCATGAGAATGCTGCAAGCAAGCATGGATACTGCAAACTATGGCTGCAAACACTACTGTGAGGTAAGCTTTTCCAAATCTCTTTATTTAGCTAGCGAGCTAAGCTAAGCTTTGTTTTGTACTATTTGTGTTTGTAGAAATTCAGTTGATTTAAATAGATATCTCGAATACTAGGTAGCCTATGACAAGTATTATGACAAGTGCTATATCAGCTGTGAAATGTTATGGGAAATAGGTGAACTCCATTAATCAGTCTTCTGGTCATCATGAGCGATCAGATTGTACCTGGGTCTACTAATAGAGAAGCTGATTTCAGACTAGCAATAACAGTACCTATTGAATACCAATGTATGTGTGTAAATTAATTGATTTCTTGCTGAATTACTACATTCATGATAGGTAGTTTAACCATAGTTTTTTTTTTGTTCCATACCAGGCTGCCATGGCGTGGGCTTCTGTCAAACAACTTCCTCCCTGCAACAATAGAAATGCCAGCTGAGCTTTCAAAAATCAGGAGGCAAGACATTCAGATACTTTCCATGTTTACATTGCACAATTAATTCTCTGATTATGTAATTGTTTAAATTAGCATAACGTCTCAATTACAAGCAGTATGTTGCCCTTCTTTTTTAAAGCTCCATTCCTCTGAAATCCCTACCATCACTGCCACGGATCCCTCCGGAACTTTCATTACGCACACCTGGCCCCTATTCCCATTGATTAGTAATTGTATAAATATGCCCTTGGTTCACCATTGTCAATTATTGTTACAAAGTCCGTTGGTCGCGTGAGTACCTGTGCTGTGTTGTTTTGGCTTTCGTGCCGCGTGTATTGCACAGATGATTACGAGTCTCGTCCCGTGAGGTATCATTGTGCACTTGTGTTATTTATTCGAGGTACTCCTCGCTCTTTTTTTGGGGTTTCAACTAGAGGTTGACCGATTCATCTGAATGGCCGATTAATTGGGGCCGATTTCAAGTTTTCATAAGAATCGGAAATCAGTATTTTTGGACACCGATTTGGCCGATTAAAAAAATAAATATATATATATATATTTTTTATTTTTACACCTTTATTTAATCTTTATTTAACTAGGCAAGTCAGTTAAGAACACATACTTATTTTCAATGACGGCTTAGGAACGGTGGGTTAACTGCCTCGCTCAGGGGCAGAATGACAGATTTTTACCTTGTCAGCTCGGGGGATTCAATCTTGCAACCTTACAGTTAACTAGTCCAACGCTCTAACCACCTGATTACAATGCACTCCACGAGGAGCCTGCCTGTTACGCGAATGCAGTAAGCCAAGGTAAGTTGCTAGCTAGCATTAAACTTATCTTATAAAAAACAATCAATCAATCAATCATAATCAATAGTTAACTACACATGGTTGATGATATTACTAGTTTATCTAGCGTGTCCTGCGTTGCATATAATCGATGCGGTGCGTATCTTTGCTCCAATGTGTACCTAACCATAAACATCAATGCCTTTCTTAAAATCAATACACAGAAGTATATATTTTTTAACCTGCATAAATAAATCCAAGTTAGCAGGCAATATTAACCAGGTGAAATGGTGTCACTTCTCTTGCGTTCATTGCACGCAGAGTCCGTGTATATGCAACAGTTTGGGCTGCCTAATTTGCCAGAATTTTACGTAATTATGACATAACATTGAAGGTTGTGCAATGTAACAGGAATATTTAGACTTATGGATGCCACCCATTTGATAAAATACGGAACGGTTCCGTATTTCACTGAAAGAATAAACGTCTTGTTTTCGAGATGATAGTTTCCGGATTCGACCATATTAATGACCTAAGGCTCATATTTCTGTGTGTTATTATGTTATAACTAAGTCTATGATTTGATAGAGCAGTCTGACTGAGCGGTGGTAGGCAGCAGCAGGCTCGTAAGCATTCATTCTAACAGTACTTTCGTGCGTTTTGCAAGCAGCTCTTTGTTGTGCTTCAAGCATTGCGCTGTTTATGACTCCAAGCCTATCAACTCCCGAGATTAGGCTGGTGTAACCGATGTGAAATGGCTAGCTAGTTAGCGGGGTACGGGCTAATAGCGTTTCAAACGTCACTCACTCTGAGACTTGGAGTGGTTGTTCCCCTTGCTCTGCATGGGAAACGCTGCTTCGAGGGTGGCTGTTGTCGATGTGTTCCTGGTTCGAGCCCAGGTAGGAGCGAGGAGAGGGACGGAAGCTATACTGTTACACTGGCAATACTAAAGTGCCTATAAGAACATCCAATAGTCAAAGGTTAATGAAATACAAATGGTATAGAGAGAAATAGTCCTATAATTCCTATAATAACTACATCCTAAAACTTCTTACCTGGGAATATTGAAGACTCATGTTAAAAGGAACCGCCAGCTTTCATATGTTCTCATGTTCTGAGCAAGGAACTTAAACGTTAGCTTTCTTACATGGCACATATTGCACTTTTACTTTCTTCTCCAACACTTTGTTTTTGCATTATTTAAACCAAATTGAGCATGTTTCATTATTTATTTGAGGCTAAATTGATTTTATTGATGTATTATATTAAGTTAAAATAGGTGTTCATTCAGTATTGTTGTAATTGTCATTATTACAAAAAAACAAAAAAAATCGTCCGATTAATCGGTATCGGCTTTTTTGGTCCTCCAATAATCGGTATCGGTATCGGCTTTGAAAAATCATAATCGGTCGACCTCTAGTTTCAACCCTGTGTTTTGTTTACGTGTTTGTTGGGTCTTCGTCCCCGTGCCTTTACACGGCAAGCTGTAATTTGGGAAATAAAATACCCTATTATGCATTCCTGCACCTGTCTCCCGATCCCTCTATAACAGCGTGACAATCACTGCAGCAAGTGCAACTTTGATATTTTATTAGGATCCCCATTAGCTGTTGCAAAAGCAGCAGCTACTCTTCCTGGGGTCCACACAAAACATGAAACATAATACAGAATGACATAATACAGAACATCAATAGACAAGAACAGCTCAAGGACAGAACTACATACATTTAAAAAAAAAAGGCACACGTAGCCTACATATCAATGCATACACACAAACTATCTAGGTCAAATTCGGGGAGAGGCATGGGGCCACGAGGTGTTGCTTTATCTGTTTTTTGAAACCAGGTTTGCTGTTTATTTGAGCAATATGAAATGGAAGGAAGTTCCATGCAATAAGGGCTCTATATAATAATGTATGCTTTCTTGAATTTGCTCTGGATTTGGGGACTGTGAAAAGACCCCTGGTGGCATGTCTGGTGTGTGTCAGAGCTGTGTGTAAGTTGACTATGCAAACAATTTGGGATTTTCAACGCATTGTTTCTTATAAAAATAAGTGATGCAGTCGTTTTCTCCTCAACTCTTAGCCAAGAGAGACTGGTATGCATAGTATTTATATCATCCCTCTGATTACATTTAAGAGCAAAACGTGCCGCTCTGTTCTGGGCCAGCTGCAGCTTAACTAGGTATTTCCTTGCAGCACTGGACCACATGACTGAACAATAATCAAGATTAGACAAAACTAGAGCCTGCAGAACTTGCTTTTTGGAGAGGGGTGTCAAAAAAGCAGAGCATCTCTATATTACGGCTAGACCTCTCCCTATCTTTACAACCATTGAATCTATATGTTTTGACCATGACAGTTTACAATCTAAGGTAACGCCAAGTAATTTAGTCTCCTCAACTTGTTCAACAGCCACACAATTCATTTCCAAATTAGCACTTAAGGAATGATTTGTACCAAATACAATGCTCTTCATTTTAGAGATGTTCAGGACCAGTTTATTACTGGCCACCCATTCCAAAACAGACTGCAACTATTTGCAGTGACTTCATTAGCTGTGGTTGCTGATGCGTATATGGTTGAATCATCAGCATACATGGACACACATGCTTTGTTTAATGCCAGTGGCAGGTCATTGGTAAAAATAGAAAATAATAGAGGGCCTAGAGAGCTGCCCTGCGGTACACCATACTTTACATGTTTGACATTAGAGAAGCTTCCATTAAAGAAAACCCTTTGAGTTCTGTTAGATAGATGGCTCTGAATCCACAATATGGCAGAGGTTGAAAAGCCAGAGCACATACGTTTTTTCAACAACAGGTTATGGTCAATAATATCAAAGGCTGCACTGAAATCTAACAGTATAGTTCCCACAATCTTCTTATTATCAATTTATTTTAGCCAATCATCAGTCATTTATGTTAATGTTGTTGAGTTCCTTTCTCTATAAGCATGCTGAAAGTCTGTTGTTAATTTGTTTACAGAGAAATAGCATTGTATTTGGTCAAACACAATTTTTTCCAACAGTTTGCTGAGAGCTGGCAGCAAGCTTATAGGTCTGCTGTTAGAACCAGTAAAGGCCGCTTTACCACTCTTGGGTAGCGGAATTACTTTGGCTTCCCTCCATGCCTGAGGACAAAAACTTTCCTCTAGGCTCAAATAAAAAATATGACACATAGGAGTGGCTATAGAGTCAGCTACCATCCTCAGTAGCTTTCCATCTAAGTTGTCAATGCCAGGAGGTTTGTCATTACTGATCGATAACAATTTTTCCACCTCTCCCACACTAACTTTACAATATTCAAACTTCCAATGCTTTTCTTTCATTATTTGTTTTTTTATGCATGAATACAATTGCTGACTGTTCGTTGTTAGCATTTTCTGCCAAAGTTTGCCCACTTTGCCAATGAAATAATAATTTAAATAATTAGCAACATCAAATGGTTTTGTGATGAATAAGCCATCTGATTCGATGATGGAGTTGAATTTGTCTTTCTGCCCATAATTTCCTGGATATACCCACTATATATTGTGATCACTGCATTCAATGGGTACGGATACAACTTTAGAACAAAGTTCTACAGCATTAGTAAAAATGTGATCGATACATGTGGATGATCTTGTTCCTGTAGTGTTTGTAAACACCCTGGTAGGTTGATTAATAACTTGAACCAGATTACAGGCACAGGTTACAGTAAGAAACTTCCTCTTGAGTGGACAGCTTGATGAAACCAGTCAATATTCAGGTCCCCAAGAAAGTAGACCTCTCTGTTTACATCACATACACTATCAAGCATTTCACACATATTATTTAGATACTGACTGTTAGCACTTGGTGGCCTATAGCACCACCCCATAAGAAAAGTCTTTAGAAGTGCCAAGTGAACCTGCAACCACGACACTTCAATAACACTTGACATAAGATTTTTTCTAAGCATTACAGGGTTATGGCTCTAAAAATATACAGATACACCTCCCCCATGAGCATTTCTGTCTCTTCTATAGATGTTATATCCTTGTATTGCTACTGATGTATCATCAAATTAATTATCTATGTGAGTCTCAGAAATGGCTAATATATGAATGTTATCTGGTGTTAGCAAGTTACTGATTTCATGAACCTTATTTCTAAGGTTACAAATATTAATATGGACTATTTTCAGGCCTTTCCTGGGTAGATTATCAGAAATAGACATAATACTGAAAAGAGCAAACAAAGCAAGAGAAAAAAAATATACATTCAGCAGTCCATTAATCAATTGGTGTGTGTGTGGTGTGAGGTTGAGGCTACAAAACCATAGGCTTGGCTCTCTCATCCCTTCCAGGCTTCTGGGAGGCAGGGTGGACAATGAGCCTGTCATAGCTGATGTAAGCAATGTCCCCATGCGCTCTGCCAGCTTTCATGACTGGTGCACAGCTTCAGGATAGTCCTTGTTGAGGAAGATATATGTTCCTCTCAAGTTCTTGGCTCGTTCCAGAACAGCTACCTTGTCCTTGAACCTCAGGAACTTGACCACTATCGGTCTGGGCCTATCACCTGGGCCGATGGTGGGTTTTCCAGTCCTGTGGGCGTGCTCCACCTCAATCTTCCTGTGGTCCATCTTCAATTTCTCAGAGATAATTTCTCTCACTTTGTCCTCAGACTCCATCCAGGTCTCATGTGGAGATTCTGCAATTCCGTCCACAACCATGTCTTTCCGCCTTGATTGTCCCTCAAGATTTATCTGTCAGTAAATGACGAGTGACAAACAAACAAGGGTAACATCTCAATTGTCCAAATGGCTTTCTCTCCCTGTGTCTTCTTAATCTGCACGAATGAAACATATCTGGACGATGTAAAACCTATCATCTCTCCCTTCTGTTTGAATAATTCTCCCACCTGTCTCCTGATTCTGCCTCTTCCTGTCCTCATCCTGTTAGTGGTTCTCTCCTCTTCCTTCAGATGAAATATTGTGTCTAGTGACGTCCGATTGCCCAACAACCTGCCCACTCGACCAGACCCCAACCCCTCCTCCCTCCTATGTCTGACCACTGGCTGCTTTCTCTCCAACTTCGACTGCCAGTCGTACCCCTCCTCAAGAAACGAACACTTCTCAAACAGGTATCCTTTCTTTCTTTTCTATCTATAAACTGTGTCGGAACAGCACTGAACAAATCAGATTCAGTTGTTAACTAAACACACAATTCATTTGTGCTATATCTTGAACTTAGCCCGCCTTCAAGACCGAGATTGTGTATGTCGGTCTAGCAGTATAACACTAACCCGTCATGCGAGTTAATTACCATCATGCAAGTTTATTACATGTTGCCGCAGACAGGAAGCAGAATGTAGCATGTGCGCGCAAACATTGACATCTATGTTTGGTTTGATTTGAAGGGGGGGGGTGGTAGCATCTAACAGATTTATTTCATTATTTCCTGGACACTGCTTGGTGATGCAAACAACACATATCTTTTCAGAACCATCCACTGACCACAGATATACCCTCCGACATGGTAAAAAGATAGCAAAACCGGCACAGACACAGGTCAGTAAATAAGTCGCACGGATGGTTTGTACGAAAGGTTTCCTCTCTCGAGCTGTTCTCACACTAGGTGTGACGTGGGGCTCGTCGGTGGTAATTTATTAATGGATGACGGGTTGCGATCATTTCGGTTATAAGGGTGCTCTTACACTCTGGGTATTATATTCGTGCATGCATTCCATTTTGAGAATTATAGCACCTTAGTGTGCCTTTTCAGTGTATTTGGCCTGTTAAGAGAGTTAGTAATTATTAGTTGGTCAAGCCTAAGATGTCCTTTTTTTTTTTTACTATTTTTTATTAAAACTATATGTAAAAGAGAATATACACTGCTCAAAAAAATAAAGGGAACACTTAAACAACACAATGTAACTCCAAGTCAATCACACTTCTGTGAAATCAAACTGTCCACTTAGGAAGCAACACTGATTGACAATAAATTTCACATGCTGTTGTGCAAATGGAATAGACAAAAGGTGGAAATTATAGGCAATTAGCAAGACACCCCCAAAAAAGGAGTGATTCTGCAGGTGGTGACCACAGACCACTTCTCAGTTCCTATGCTTCCTGGCTGATGTTTTGGTCACTTTTGAATGCTGGCGGTGCTCTCACTCTAGTGGTAGCATGAGACGGAGTCTACAACCCACACAAGTGGCTCAGGTAGTGCAGTTCATCCAGGATGGCACATCAATGCGAGCTGTGGCAAAAAGGTTTGCTGTGTCTGTCAGCGTAGTGTCCAGAGCATGGAGGCGCTACCAGGAGACAGGCCAGTACATCAGGAGACGTGGAGGAGGCCGTAGGAGGGCAACAACCCAGCAGCAGGACCGCTACCTCCGCCTTTGTGCAAGGAGGTGCACTGCCAGAGCCCTGCAAAATGACCTCCAGCAGGCCACAAATGTGCATGTGTCAGCATATGGTCTCACAAGGGGTCTGAGGATCTCATCTCGGTACCTATTGGCAGTCAGGCTACCTCTGGCGAGCACATGGAGGGCTGTGCGGCCCCACAAAGAAATGCCACCCCACACCATGACTGACCCATCGCCAAACCGGTCATGCTGGAGGATGTTGCAGGCAGCAGAACGTTCTCCACGGCGTCTCCAGACTCTGTCACGTCTGTCACATGTGCTCATGTGCTCAGTGTGAACCTGCTTTCATCTGTGAAGAGCACAGGGCGCCAGTGGCGAATTTGCCAATCTTGGTGTTCTCTGGCAAATGCCAAACGTCCTGCACGGTGTTGGGCTGTAAGCACAACCCCCACCTGTGGACGTCGGACCCTCATACCACCCTCATGGAGTCTGTTTCTGACCGTTTGAGCAGACACATGCACATTTGTGGCCTGCTGGAGGTCATTTTGCAGGGCTCTGGCAGTGCACCTCCTTGCACAAAGGCGGAGGTAGCGGTCCTGCTGCTGGGTTGTTGCCCTCCTACGGCCTCCTCCACGTCTCCTGATGTACTGGCCTGTCTCCTGGTAGCGCCTCCATGCTCTGGACACTACGCTGACAGACACAGCAAACCTTCTTGCCACAGCTCGCATTGATGTGCCATCCTGGATGAGCTGCACTACCTGAGCCACTTGTGTGGGTTGTAGACTCCGTCTCATGCTACCACTAGAGTGAGAGCACCGCCAGCATTCAAAAGTGACCAAAACATCAGCCAGGAAGCATAGGAACTGAGAAGTGGTCTGTGGTCACCACCTGCAGAATCACTCCTTTTTTGGGGGTGTCTTGCTAATTGCCCATAATTTCCACCTTTTGTCTATTCCATTTGCACAACAGCATGTGAAATTTATTGTCAATCAGTGTTGCTTCCTAAGTGGACAGTTTGATTTCACAGAAGTGTGATTGACTTGGAGTTACATTGTGTTGTTTAAGTGTTCCCTTTATTTTTTTGAGCAGTGTACTTGAGTTCAACACTAACGGAATTTGACTGCAACAGCCATAACTAGCATGTTACGTTGGAAATTGTATTAGCTCCCACCCTTTCCGGGGTCCTTATAGGAATTAGTCATATTCCATCCATCCAGTAATTTTTAATGGCCTTGTCATTAATGTGTTACTACTGCCACCTAGTGGTGCTTTAGTTTAATCCCTTTATATGCCATAACATTGTTATAGTGATGCCTTTATAGTTTATATTGTAAGTGGTGTCATATAATGTCACTGTATTTCTATGTATGTTATCCTGATATTAATGGCACTTTGTATTCTGCTCTCTCCTAGAGAAACCACACATTCACTCTTCCACACCCACAGTTATGGATCAGTGGTACACGCAGTAGCCTTCCTAGTGATAAACCCTTAACCCTGTACATACTTTGCCTGTTAAATACTGTTATTCCTCCAAGTAATCTACAAGTCAACCGTTCACTGTGCATTGCCACCATTGCGTTCTAACTGGCGCCCGGAGGTGAACATGCCCAAACCAAACCAGCAACATAAGAATAATACAGTCCTTTAGCCCTTACATGCGAGGAACCTCAGATATTCTCGTCCAATTCGTTTTAAAAAGGAGGCAAAGCAAGAGGACGTGAGGAATTGAAGAAAGACACATTGAGAAAGAGCTTATCCCTGAATCCCAAATCAACCCCTAGCCCTTACACCCTATACACTTGTGTAGACCTGAGCGGATTGGATAGGTGTAAGCAATATGGGGACAATTTAACCTGGCCTGGATCTACCTGTAACCTGTGTGTTTTCTTTCTGCATCCTTCTATGCCTCTGTCTCTGTCCCTTTCCCGTTAACTCTGCTCCTGTTCTTCAGGATCTAGGGGTTCTGTCATGCTCTGAGACAACTACTGTATCCCTTCCCCTTCCCCAGACCTGGACCCACCTGATGTCCTCTAGGTGCTCTGTCATGCTCTGAGAAGCCTACCGTATCCCTTCCCCAGACCTGGATCTACCTGATGTCCTCTAGGGGTTCTGTCATGCTCTGAGAAGCCTACGGTATCCCTTCCCCAGACCTGGGTCTACCTGATGTCCTCTAGGGGTTCTGTCATGCTCTGAGAAGCCTACGGTATCCCTTCCCCAGACCTGGGTCTACCTGATGTCCTCTAGGGGTTCTGTCATGCTCTGAGAAGCCTACCGTATCCCTTTCCCGGACCTGGATCTACTTGATGTCCTCCATGATCAACCACCCTCCAAGATTCCACTTTTCATTACATTATCTACAGCTACTGTTAATGTCATGTGGTTTGATCTAATCTGCTATGGACCTGACCTTGACATATCATCCTGGGCACAGTGAGATACACTGATGCACCACATACGCTAGCACTGCAAACACTCCAAGAGCAAAGAGAACAGCTGTGCCTGGACTTTACAGACTCCGTCTTCAAGTCCACCTTCTGAGACTGGCTGCCTGTCGAGGGAAAGTGACTGGCAGAACCACCTGTAGCACCCACCTCTTTTCTATCCCACACGCTAGAACTGAGATTTTTTTAAATCAGACCCTACTTCTCCCAAGACTGTCCCCATCTCATATTATGTACTTTACTTGTCATTCATACTTCTGTTTTCTCAACTAAATTGTATTTTATTGTTTGTGTTGATGTTTGCCTATACTCATGTATTTCAGTCTGTAACTGCCATGTGGGTATATACAATAAAATCAACAAGTTCATGACACACCTCTTACACAAAAAATTGCCAGGTTGGTATTTTACACAGGTTGTTCATTTAAAACTTCTTATGGCTGGGGGCAGTATTGAGTAGCTTGGATGAATAAGGTGCCCAGAGTAAACTGCCTGCTACTCAGTCCCAGAAAATAAGATATGCATATTATTTAGTATATTTGGATAGAAAACACTCTGAAGTTTCTAAAACGGTTTGAATGATGTCTGTGAGTATAACAGAACTCATATGGCAGGCAAAAACCTGAGAAAAAATCTAGCTTGCGTTCCATTGCATTTCTGAAGACAAAGGAATTCTCCGGTTGAAACATTATTGAAGATTTATGATAAAAACATCCTAAAGATTAATTCTATACATCGTTTGACATGTTTCTACGGACTGTAACGGAACTTTTGGACTTTTCGTCTGCTCGCACCTCATGAATTTGGATTACTGGGTTAAACGCGTGAACAAAAAGGAGGTATTTGGATGATGTCACGTGAGTTTGGGTGGGCATTCTATGTCTGGTGTTCTATGTTGTCCTAGTTTTGTATTTCTGTGTGTTTGGCCTGGTATGGTTCTCAGAGGCAGCTGTCTATCGTTGTCTCTAATTGATAATAATCATACTTAGGTAGCCTGTTCCCACCTGAGTTTGTGGGTGGTTGTTTTATATTTAGTGTATGTCACCTTGCAGAACTGTTCGTTTATCGTTTTTGTTGTTTTGTTCTAGTATTCGTATTCATTAAAAGGAATTATGAATACTTACCACGCTGCACCTTGGTCTTCTCCTTCTCCTCTATACGACGATCGTTACAGATGTACTTTATCGAACAAATCAAACATTTATTGTGGAACTGGGATTCCTGGGAGTGCATTCTGATGAAGATCATCAAAGGTAAGTGAATATTTATAACGCTATTTCTGACTTCTGTTGACTCCAACATGGTTTTGTTGTCTGAGCGCTGTACTCAGATTATTGCATGGTTTGCTTTTTCCGTAAAGTTTATTTGAAATCTGACACAGCGGTTGCATTAAGGAGAAGTATATCTCTAATTCTGTGCATAACACTTGTATCTTATATTAAAGTTTATGATGACTATTTCTGTAAATTGATGTGGCTCTCTCCAAAATCACCGGATGTTTTGGAAGCAAAACATTACTGAATGTAACGCGCCAATGTAAACTGAGATTTTTGGATATAAATATACACTTTATCAAACAAAACATACATGTATTGTGTAACATGAAGTCCTATGAGTGTCATCTGATGAAGATCATCAAAGGTTATTGATTAATTTTATCTCTATTTCTGCTTTTTGTGACTCCTCTCTTTGGCTGGAAAAATGGCTGTGTTTTTCTGTGACTAGGTACTGACCTAACATAATCGTTTGGTGTGCTTTCGTTGTAAAGCCTTTTTGAAATCGGAAACTGTGGTGGGATTAACAACAAGTTTATCTTTAAAATGGTGTGAAATACTTGTATGTTTGAGGAATTTTAATTATGAGATTTCTGTTGTTGTTGCCACTTTCACTGGCTGTTGTCAAATCGATCCCGTTAACGTTTTAGGGATAGGGGGCAGCATTTTCACTTTGGATGAATCGCGTGCCCATAGTGAACTGCCTCCTACTCTGTCCCAGATGCTAATATATGCATATTATTATTACTATTGGATAGAAAACACTCTGAAGTTTCTAAAACGGTTTGAATTATGTCTGTGAGTATAACAGAACTCATATGGCAGGCAAACTTCCAAACAGGATGTGGAAATTCTGGGGTGGTTGGTTGATGTTAAACTCATCGTCTATTCACATCCCAGTAAGATATGGATCCGTTCGCACTTCCTACGCCTTCCACTAGATGTCAACAGTCAGTAGAACGTGGAATGAAGCCTCTAGTGTGATGTGGGGCCTGATGGCAGCTATTTGAGTCAGTGGTCTGGCAGAATGCTAGTTCCTGGTCACGCGCACTAGTCATGATATGGCCATGTGTTCCATTACTCTGTAGACAAAAACGAATGCTCCGGTTGGAACATTATTGGATATATATGATAACAACATCCTGAAGATTGATTCTCTACTTAATTTGACCAGTTTATTCGACCTGGAATATAACTTTTTGAAGTTTTCGTTTGGACATGTGAACTAAACGTGCTAGCAAAAGTAGCTAATTTGACACTAGTAATGGACATTATCGAACAAAACAACGAATTATTGTGGAACTAGGATTCCTGGCACTGCATTTCGTATTTCGTGTAATTTCGTATTTCTGTTGACTCCAACATGGCGGAGAAATGTTGTGTATTTCTGGGCACCGTCTCAGATTATTGCATGGTATGCTTTTTTTTCCTTTTTTTTTGCACAGCGGTTGCATTAAGAACAAGTGTATCTTTAATTATATGTAAAACATGTATCTTTCATCAAAGTTTATGATGAGTATTTCTGTTATTTGACGTGGCTCTCTGTAATTACTCTGGATATTTTGGAGGCATTTCTGAACATGGCGCCAATGTAAACCGAGATTTGTGGATATAAATATGCACATTATCGAACAAAACATAAATGTATTGTGTAACATGATGTCCTATGAGTGTCATCTGATGAAGATTATCAAAGGTTAGTGATTAATTTTATCTCTATTTCTGCTTTTGTGACTCTATCTTTGGCTGGGAAAAATGTGTTTTTTCGATTTGGTGGTGATCTAACATAAATATATGTTGTGTTTTCGCTGTAAAACATTAAAAAAATCGGACACGATGGGTAGATTAACAAGATGTTTATCTTTCATTTGCTGTATTGGACTTGTTAATGTGTGAAAGTTACATTTTTCAACAAAAAAAAAATGAATTTCGCGCGCTGCCTTTTCAGCGGAATGTTGTGGGTGTTCCGCTAGCGGAACCCCTGGGCTAGAAAGGTTAACGGGATCTTAGCCAATCTCAGCCATAAGAGGTTAATTAATTGTTGTAAATCCCTGTTCGTATTCGTGAGTTCAACATTATTCAACTGTCTGTTGTGTCCTGCATTATATTCAACTACAAGTGTACTGCTGTATTACTGAGCTATGCCTATGCCATGTGGTGGAATAGGGGAGGTAGGGAAAAATAATCATAATAGGACTAATAGCATACTTTAGTAAGACAAGGGAAGGGAAGCTCAAAATCAAAATCTGCCAGCCAGAGAAGCCAGTGTATGAATTGAACTGATTTGCACATGAATTAAGTGTTAATGGGGGCTCACTTTGCGATCTGCAAGGTAAGTTAATGCACAATTTTCTTTGCTATTTCGAAAACTAAGTACAGTTTTTAATGTTGTTTAAATGTTTAGGTACCCAAAAGTAGTTCAAAGTAATGTTTTCATCTTAATCAGCAAAATTGTCGCGGAAATGAGCTTTGTTTACATACCTCGGCTGAAAATATTGTCCTTTTGGCTGTAATGATCTCAACGCATTAGCTCATCACACCGTTGATATAGCGAAGTGCGATAATAGCTTCTCGAATCCCATAGTGACGGGACACTTTTTGGCAGGGGGACACTATTTGACATGACAGACCCCCATTTAATTTCTTTGGCACTCTCACCAAGGTATCATATTAACATGGCATAAGCCATGGCAAAATGTGTAGAATAGCAGGAATTTAGCTGTAAAACTGAAATATTTTCTCCGCCCCATGGCAAAATGTGTAGAATTGCAGGAAACAAACTCTAAAACTTATTTTTTCCCCTCGGCCATCAAATGGGAGGCCACTAAAAGGTTTTGCCTGCAAGGTGGGAGGGGGGTCCCCCACATTTTTTTCACTCAGGCCCCCTAAAAGTACCCTGCCTCACCCACACACTTTCAGATAATATGTATTTCCCTTGTTTCATATGGTTGTAGTATTTTAAAAGGCCTGATGTAAAATGCAGCACATTTCACTCCCATCTACTACATCATTCCACATTGACTTAATCAGTGTCAGAGCCAGCTCTCTAGTTCAACACAAATACCTTCCTCAAGAAGAGTTTAGACATTCTTTCCACTGATATGGAACAAAGCAGACTGATTTAGGTGTAAACAAAATGCAAACTTTCAACCGCCGGTCTACTTTCAGGAGCATCTCAGGATCGAAGGGTAAAACGTGGTGTTTAAACCACACTGTTTATGTTTCTATGTCCTCCTAACAATAGGGCAGTTAGACAGCTGGTGGGGAAGTCAGAAGCCTACATACCTTTGCCTTAATAAGGATTCAGTAGAATATAGAATATATTAAAGTAGTCTATCAAACCAGTAATCAAATAGGACCTATCATCCTGTGATTGAAAATGTATCATTAGGACTAAACAATGAAATGTCCATCTACCTGGGTGGGCGTTATAAGATTTGAGTCAACACATAAAGTGTATTCGGCTGCAGAGTACAGACCACACAGAGTCACCCTGCAGGTAGAATGTTGCTAGCACACAGTTTTTACATACTGGAACTGTACCCTCTTTGGTGCTGCTATGCAGTGACATCACTGAGCAAAAGTGCAGCTGTGTGATAAGCAGTCAACAAAGGGTTAATAATAAATACACAAGCGTTCCTTAGTCATATTTCCCCCCCACAGAAAAGTGTATGGAGTACTAGAAACTGAACACTATACATCATGTTGCATTATCTACATTGTGATGGGGATGTCAGTTTAGGCTAACCAAACAATAAGGACATACTATTCCATCCTGTAATACCAATTAAAATACGCTTTTGTAAGCATAAGCATTTTGTTAAATGGAAAACAACTGGATAGTCTAATGCCTAATGCCTGCATACTGTGCCCAAAGTCGTGGTAATAATTAATTTAGCTGGAGTGTATTATAATCAGCTCATTCATATGGCTTATTATAATCCCATAATTATCATCATTGCAGAGAATCTGTAACAGGCGTACCTGAATATGAAAAAATGTAGCAATGACACATATCTTTATTTCTACTCCACAGTTAAACAAATTACTCTTAGTTTCTGCAGGATGTCGTCAAGGTTGTACCAGGGATGGAGGCAGACTTCAGACCTGGCTACTGTACTGGACAAATTCAAGAGGCCCATTATTTACATCCAAATGTCCCTGAAAGACTGCCAAATGAAAGGAACAGTGCAGGCCTATTTTTAGGTTTGAATCAATCATTGACAAAGCAATCATACATAAACTGTGAAACTAATCTAACAACGTGTCCACCTACTTTAACATCCACGGACAGACTAACATGACATAAATTCAAACCAACCATTTAATGGCAGAGCCAATGTAGGTGTTTCAAATGAGGGTGTTCAATAGGCATTTATACCGCATGTGCATTTTTCCTAAGGTCATGCACTGTCTGCCTTGGGGGCAGTTGACTTCAGAACCTTTGGAATGTGCAGCATTGCCCTGGAGAGGCTGTGTCAATCAGGAGTCCTGAGACTATATCTCCCTCTGTCATTACTCAGGGGTTCCAAAGAGGAGTCTCTCCCCTCTCCATTTCCTCAATTTAATAGTCATTATGAACCATATTCTATATCTCTTATAGATAACTATCCGATCAAACATAATGTAGTGCAATTGTTGTCAACTATGATCGATAGGAGACATCATGATATGTGATCTGGAACTTTTGTTTGGCGAAGTAAAAGGGTGTAGTTCTGTTCAGATTAACCTGAATTTCGAAGAGGGGTTACATTATAGTCATGCTTTGTGTAGGCTAATGGTAATAAGCTTTCATTGTTAAATTGACACATTTTCAATTTGTTTGATAATGTTGAATAATTTGTTTGACCCTTCATGTATAGCCATTAGTCGAATGATGTTTTGTCCTCCTCATATAACGTTTTGGCATTAACGAGGATATAAAGACACCAGTGAGCTGCAAGCTCACAGCCAAGCATCACAATAAAACCCAGGCTACTCCATTTCCCACTGTAACTGTTAATCCCATCAAAACACAGAGAACAAAGCCACTTTCATTTGATTTGATCCAAAATGCCAAACAAAATAATAAGGGGAACATTACGTTTCTGAATAGTTTCAGAGCAGCGTCTGTTAACTCACTTAGGGTGGGACCACCAGGACCAAAGTGAGATCCTTAAAGCTCAAGCAAGAAACTTTCGACCAAAGAAATCAGGCGTTGTAGGGTCGTTATTTTAGGTTGCTTCCCACTGTGCAAAAACTGGTTGAATCAACGTTGTTTCCACATCATTTCAACCAAAAATGAACTTTGATGACGTTGAATCAACGTGGAAAACTGATTGGATATGCCAAGTCATCAACATAATAAGGGAATTTCATATTTTTTTCACTCAATTTTTAACCTAAATCCTATGACAGGGGGACATTTGGTTGACAACTCAACCAAATGTACAGTACCAGTCAAAAATTTGGACACACCTGCTCATTCAAGGGTTTTTCTTTATTTTCACTATTTTTTACATCAATCTATGAAATAACACACATGGAATCATGTAGTAACCAAAAAAGTGTGAGATTCTTCAAAGTAGACACCCTTTGCCTTGATGACAGCTTTGAACACTCTGATGATAATGACAAGATAATTAATCTAAGGAGGACCAGTCTAACCTAAAAATGTGTAAGGGAGGATTTCCCCATCGAGTGTCAGTCAAGGTTACATCCTTTTGGAATTACAGTGCCTGGATTTCTTGTTAAACTTCTCAGAAAATGCTTGAAACTTAAAGAAATTATCATATATCAATATTGAGTGTGCAGTTTGTATCATTGAAACTCTACTAGAGACACACAACTGTAATTCATGACATTTATGAGGTTTACAAGGGAGTACATCTGTGTTGTTACTGGATAATTTGCATGACAAATTGCAAAGACTGACAGTACGTCTTTGTATTTTTCTGTGCAATCCTTGCCGCTTTTCACATATGGTTGTCCTAACAAGAAATATATTGCCATCAAGAGATTTGCTATTTATGTTTCTGGGGAGAAAATAACATGATGAAATATAAGTGCTAGGGCGAGCATACAAAGGTGTTCCATAAATTATGCCCAGTATTTACACAGCAGCCAACCCTATCTGCTGATTCCAACCACCTGAACAGCAGCTAGCGGAAGGGTGACAGCAATAACAGCGATAAAATGAATTTCACATGGCTTAAGTTAAATACAGTAGTTCTGAGAGGAAAATGTGTAAATTGAGGTTAAAAAAAAAGCGTAAAGGAATAGAAACAAGATTTGCCACTGATATGAACATTCCTTTGAGGCTGTGAATAACAAAAAGGGAATTTGGGAATATCCTCATGAAATTCAAACCGTGACTGACTGGGACTCATCAATGTAGAAAACTGTTGAACAAAATTAAAACACAGCAGCCTTTTGTAGTGTACTCTACTTCTTCCCCAAGTACATTGAAACCATATTTACATATTGACAGTTAATGTTCCTCTCTGTGGAATACATGCCTTTCTGTCATGTTACTCTTCAGGGTTATGGAGGTTTTGCTTAGTGGGCCTGTTATCGGCTCTCGTCACCCACTGAAGGAGTTTAATAATGTCAGAACTGGGTTACTTCTAGTAGGAGAATGCATGGGGGAATCATGCCATCTGCGACTCATTCACACTGTTCAAATTAGTTGCTATAAAGTACTACCTAAATCCAAGACATTACTTTAAACATCTGAAAGGTGGGCTGACATTTTTAAGTATGTAGTTGATCTTACAGGAGAGTTAAACAGTCAAACTCAAACAGCAAAGCTAGCTGCAGCTCTGGCTATTATGTTACCTGAATGAATTAATACATCTCCCTGCGCTTATGAGCTCATGATTAGTGACAGAAGTTTAATGCGATAGGATTCTCATCATACGAAAGGCTTTTTCAAAACAATCCTAAGAACATAGTATCTAAAAAGGTACTATCAATTTTATTTTTGTATTTTACCCCCTTTTTCTCCCCAATTTCAATCTTGTCTTATCGCTGCAACTCCCTAACGGGCTCGGGAGGCAAAGGTTGAGTCATGCGTCTTCCGAAACATGACCCGCCAAACCATGCTTCTTAACACCCACCCGCTTAACCCGGAAGCTAGCCGCACCATTGTGTGGGAGGAAACACCGTTCACCTGAAGTCAGCCTGTAGGCGCCCGGCCCACCACAAGGAGTCGCTAGAGCACGATGAGCCAAGTAAAGCCCCCCCGGCCAAACTCTCCCCTAACCCGGACAACGCTGGGCCAATTATGTACCGCCCTATGGGACTCATGATCACGGCCGGTTGTGATACAGCCCGGGATCGAACCCGGCTGTGTAGTGGCGGCTCTAGCACTGCGATGCAGTGCCTTAGACTGATGTGCCACTCGGGAGGGGCGGTAGCATGTCATTTTATCAGATGATATCCCCCTACTCCAAACAGAAATGGAGCCAATGTCTTTCAGCTATTTCCTGGCTCTCTGTTCCCAGACCTCCCACATCACTTTCCTTATCAAAACATTGTAATTTCACTGTGCATGCTGAGTCCCTCGCTAAGATTCAGACTCATTAACAAGAATGAAGTAAGTCTTAATTTCATTTTACGTCATGTTAACATCTTTAGTGCGTTCCTGAATAAAAAAACTAAATTCCCTTCCCTTCTACCTCCAACGGTTGGCTTTAAGAGTAGCAACTGGTATAGGTCGTCAGACATTAAGGTCTGAATGCACCAACACAAATGTTTCAGCGATGTTTTACAGAGGAGATGATCCAATGCTAGACCATGCTATATAATGCCAAGGGCCATGAAAACTTGATAAGCTTGAACATTCAGTTGAATGTTCCGAGGTTATTTCTCAACTCAGAGGAAGAGTTAATTGCCTCTACTGGCTTTTATCATGTGCCATCTGGTTGTTCTAGAATCTTCACAGGGTATGGTTCCAAAAGGGACATTTCTAACTATTATCTGATTTGAGTCATTTCTGCAGACCAGTGAGTCTCTAGCTCGGTGAGCTCCGGGGTGAAGTGTTCCTTAGGTACAGATCTAGGATCAGTGTCTAGGGGCAACTTAACCCTTCACCACCCTGTGATTTCAATCAGTAGTAAGTATTTGTCCTTTAAAGACCATCACACCTGGCCTCAGCCCCAGCTCCAGTTTCACTTGAACTATTTCACAGACAGCCGCTATGTCACAGTAATGTGATACCATATGATATATTTAGAGACAAACAGATGCCGGTGAAAAATATTACCAACCTTGACACCTGGAGCCTTTGGTGATGCTGCATGTCCATTAGACAAGGGTGGGTCGATGTGTGGGCGTGAATTCACGTTGTTGCATTGGTTTCTATTGTATTTGTGTAAATATTCTTATGTAATTCATCTAAATACTTAGGGAATCAATTCATAATAATCCAAACACTTTGGTACATACAATAGATCTAACTTTATCCATCATTTGCTATTGTCTCTTGAAGTGTTGCACAATATGGTCTGAAGGCTATTTCTGATGGTGGTGTTTGTGGTTTCGTACTAGCTTAGGAGAAGTGTTAGCCTGCTGTTTTCTCACAAAAATATCTGTCTTTCCTTGTTCTTCAAATGGTAAGAACATTTCATAATGGTGCTGTATGCATAAGCCAAACCATGTACAGTATGTATAAACGATTAAATATGTTTTCTTTTGTTTATTTCAGACCTATCAATCCTTGTAAGGATGACCACATGTAGTGTTTTAGGAGTTAATGTGATGATGCATAAGATCATATTGTAACTAAAGTCTATAATCTCTTAATCCAAATTCACACTTCAAATAGGCTAATAAAGGTTGACTAATCTGATGGGAAATTTATTTCACGTCACAGATATGACTAGATCTATTTTTTTAATGAATTCTGGATTTTTCTTGGCATGAGCTCAACACTAAATCCAAACGTTCTCTGGTTGCCTTGCAGCACATATTACTCCTGCTCAAGTGATTCATTTCCTTCCACCGCTGCTATTGTAACAGAAAACATATAAAAAAGTTTATAAAACAAAAAAAAATGGTAGTGAAGGGGTGAGAGGCAACATGAGTGAGGGTCATGTTGATGTAGGTGATTAGCCCCAGACTGAGGAAGAGGGAATGACTCTCATTATCTCTCTCCATTCCATGATTGAGGAGCAAGAGAAGAGACACTCCCAAACTACTTCCCATTGGCCATAGGCCTTTCGGAGATGGAATTTAACGACTTGAAGGAAAGACTGTTGCTGCAGGAGCCACAGAGGCATTGGTTATAAGGGCCCTTTCAAACTCCTGCTCTGAGCTGGTCAACAGGTGTCAGAGAGAGAAACAATAGAGCGACAGATTCTCAGGCTTTCAGAGGACGGAGTCACAGGGAATTGCAACGGTAAGTTAAACACTGCTTTCTGTTATCATTGTTTTATTATTCAACATTGATTTTGAGAGGCTTTGTAATATGTGAATACAAATTTGTTGTGATTGTGAGTTTGGTTGATTAGTGATTTGCATTTGATTTGACACATTTTTGTTCATAGGATGACCTGTTTAATATTTCACAATTATTTTGTTTAATGTTCTTCTAACAAATGCAGGTATAGACGAGATTCACACTTACTGCTGAAATAAGTAATTACAACGAAAAAGTAATACGTACAACGGAATAAATCATTTGCAATGTTACTCCTGTTTCAGGAGTCATCATAAGATACAGCATATGATCAGGAAACATGATTTTCATCAGAGCAAATGAGATATTAACATACAGTAGTCCTTTAAACAAAGATATGAAATGATTATAACAACTTCCAAAACTAAGTTCTTTCAGTAGAAGGTACACAGTACAATAAATGAATGAAAGAAACAAAAAGCAATCTGTTGATATATTTATTTTCATATTTTGCATCAACCCCCAAAAACGACATGAGTTGTGACTAAGGCATCAAACCCAATACGGTTAAAGGTCCATTTCCTTGTTTATTTTACAAAGTTCTTGAATAGTTTCAGTTTTTAAGGAAAATAACCTGCATTTATTATACATTTTCCTATTCATGACCTTTTATTAACCTGCCTTCTCATCACAGACTAAACTCCAGCCTCTCTGGTACCAGACTGAACTGCCGGGCAGTCAAGCATGAGACTAACACGTTATACCTCAGCTAGCCAGACATATCTAGTAGGGACATAGCTGAAATCTTAGAATGCTATTAGATGTCCTTACTATGAGCTTAACACAGGTTTTTATTTTAATGTAAAACTTTTCATTGAAGGTGCTATTTTCCAGGAAAATAAACAGTTGTAGGCTTCATAGACATTATGTACGGTTCTTGCAGGTCACTCAACTTGATGAATATGCTACTGTACTGGTTTAAAGTTGACTTGGAAGCAGTGATAAAACAAACAACAGATGTAGAGCGTTGCCTGCATCTAGCCATGAATGGGGTGGTTTCTAATATGTGAGCATTACATAAGGCCAATGGAGTGACTTCTGGGCTCTTGTAACCTTATCAAGGTTTTTGTGGTTTGGATGGCAGGACCGACAGACAGAGCAGTGGGATATGAGTTTTAGCTCAGACTTACTCTAATTGCTTTCAGGTTTTTCTGCCTACAAGCAAAGGGAAATTCAACAAACGTTGCAAGTTTGCAACCACATAAAGACCATGAGCTCTGAGCTCATCCCAGGCTTGTTGGTCCAATTCAATTCCACTTGAAATGTAAAAGAGCAGACTGCCTTTTGTCTGTCTGTTGGTTAATGTGTCTCAGGAGAATATGGGGCATTGCACAACATCTGTCCTTGCTTGCTTCCCTTCCTTTCTCTCCTCCCTGCACAATTATTTTGGAGGGAAATTAGGTCACTGTGAGGACCTGAGATTGAATGCATTCACAGTCTGACGCATTTCTGGTTAGTGAGTGAGGGGACACTTTCTACCTCCTCTTATGCCATAAGTACACTGAGTGTACAAAACATTAAGGACACTTTCCTAAAGCCAGCAGCATTGCAGTTCTTGACACAAGCTGGTGCGCCTGGCACCTACTACCATACCTTGTTCAAAGGCACTTAAATATTTTGTCTTGCCCGTTAACGCTCTGAATGGTACACATACACAATCCATGTCTCAATTGTCTCAAGGCTTAAGGTTCAACAAAGAGTAGAAGAAGCTCAATTTTACCAACCAGTGGAACACTGTTGAGCATCTACACTGAGTGTACAAAACATTAAGGACACCTGCTCTATCCATGACATAGACTGACCAGGTGAATCCAGGTGAAAGCTATTATCCCTTATTGATCTCTCACTTGTTAAATCCACTTCAATCAGTGTAGCTGAATGGAGACAGGTTAATTAAAGAAGGATTGTTAACCGTTAGAGTCTATTTGAATAGCTGTTTGAAGTTTACTCTGAGCACTACTTGCTAGTCTGCAATGCATGCTGGAATTGTTCAGGTACTTTCCTGCCAATCCCGGTTGGAAGTCTATCAAACTTCACAGCTAGTCGACAAGTCTGCAAAGAAAATGGAGGCTGAAAAGAGGACAGACATTTTGTCTATTTTAATCCCTTGTTATGTGAAGGTAATTCCCCGGTGTGTCCATGCCAACTTTGAGCGCGGAACTGAGGATACTGTTTTGTTGACACTTTTGAGCCTGCTACGGCTCTGCCATGTCTGACATGTCTGACACGCATCACATGGATTGCATCCCAAATGGCACCCTATTTCCTATAGGGTGGAATAGGGTGCCATTTGGGACACAACCATGGATTAACATTGAGGAGAATCCTCAGGCTTACTAGTGTTTCGTTCCTGCCTTTCCTGCCCTGCAGAGATTTAGAAGTCCGTTGCAGCCATTTTTCTGAGCTGGAAGATGGCCACATTGGAATCTTCTCCAAGACAAATAAAAGTCTGAAAATGGCCAGCATCAAATAAAACCTTGACAGTGAGCTATAAAGGAGCTGGTTAAGGATCTGTGTGCGCCAGCGCCTGGTCATTCCACAGGGCTGTATAATGCTCCTGTGATGTGGGTTATTGTAAGGCTGTCATTGACTTGCTGGTCTTTCCCCCTGGTCTGATCTACTGTAATTCCTGGTTGCTGATACAGTGCCAACTACTGTAATTACTGACAGAAAGTCAATGGGGCTGAATGGCCATAGCTGTGAAGTCATAGGCTGTCTGAATCTCTATGGTCTGGCTACACTGACCTCAAGTTTTTCACCCACTGAGTTTAATAGCAGACACAGGACTCCCAGCAAACATGGTGGAAATATGGAGTGGCACTAACAAAGCTTGCCAGCTTGTAGTCCTAAAACCCAGGAATAAGTTACCTCTGGTTCGTTCAGCCATCCCTATGTGGAAAATGGATGGGGAAAGAATATGGTTTTGTAATAAACACAGAAAACAAGGTCTGAGGTTAACACAGGCTTAGGAGACCTTAAACGTCTTGTTCTATGAGATAATAGCAGCCAGTTAACATTACCTTTATGAATTATGAAGCCTTTATGCAATGTATGTGTTTTTTATCATTACATAAATTCTGATGGTTATCTCATGGCACAAAACATGTAAGTTCTCCTAAGCCTGTGTTTACCATAGACCTTATTTTCAGAGTTATTTCTCGCTATACAGTTACTGTAAGTCATTAACAATATAGCCAACATCATTTTTTCCAACACATAGCCTACTGATACTACATTTTCACAAATCTTGAGCCACTGAGAACTCTACTATTGGGTGGAAGCTTAATGCTAAGGGTTATTTGACAAAATATCATTATTAAACAAGAATATGTTACAGAGTGCACTGTGCTACATTTTGTAGACTTGACCCCTTGCCAAAGTTTAAAACAATTGTGTTGTTTAGGAGTGCTCATCAGAGAGTAGGCATTCCCTAATGGAAACATGCAATTACATCTTGCTAGTTCATGCTTGATTCTGCCCACCTCCTTACTTTTTCTTTTTCTTTTTCCCACTGTGCTTCATTGGCTCCCATTGTAAATGACACAGCTGTCCTGTCTTGGTTAGTTATCATAATCTTTGGGCTAATGTTATTCATTTTCATTTAGACTAATGTTAGCCATTTTCTTTTAGGCTAATGCTAACCATTTTAATTTAGTGTAATGATAGCCATTCAAAGGAACATTAGCCATTTACTTAAAGTAGCATGCTGGATACTCAAAATCAAATCAAAATCAAATCAAATTCATTTATATAGCCCTTCTTACATCAGCTGATATATCAAAGTGCTGTACAGAAACCCAGCCTAAAACCCCAAACAGCAAGCAATGCAGGTGTAGAAGCACGGTGGCTAGGAAAAACTCCCTAGAAAGGCCAAAACCTAGGAAGAAACCTAGAGAGGAACCAGGCTATGAGGGGTGGCCAGTCCTCTTCTGGCTGTGCCGGTGAACAGGTCAGGGTTCCATAGCCGCAGGCAGAACAGTTGAAACTGGAGCAGCAGCACGGCCAGGTGGACTTGGGACAACAAGGAGTCATCATGCCAGGTAGTCCTGAGGCATGGTCCTAGGGCTCAGGTCCTCCGAGGTTCCACTTCCTGTAGGTCTGATGATGGATTAATGGCAGCACAAAGAATTGTTGATTTTGAGCACACTTGTTGACATTTTGATGTTCCAGCCAATTCTACTTCTGTGTCCAGTGGGAGGCTCAGTGTGTTTCTTTCAACATTTTTAAGATTCTACATCTGTTTTTCTCTTCTTTGATGCTTAGAGAGCCATGTTTAGATTTTTTGTTTCAAACTGGATAATTTCTCCTATAATGTTCAAAGCAGTGTCTAAGGAAGTATTTTCAAATTGGACACTGCTACATATTTCAGTTGCAATGTTCAGTTTGTATTTGTATTTATTAAGAATGGCAGCAGCCACTCTTCCTGAGGTCCAGCAACATTGAGGCAGCCAGTAGTATCAAAAACATCAACTCTTCACCCTGTGTCTGACAGCCAGCAGCATCTAAGCCATTATGTCAATCTCTGAACATCTTGACACAGTCACTGATGTTGTAGGCTGCTTATGATGCCATAACACCTATGCCATTGCGCTTATCACTTTTAGGTTAGGCTCAGAAGAAGCTGGTGGGAGGAGCTATAGGAGAATGGGCTCATTGTAATGGCTGGAATGGAATAAATGGAAATGAGTCAAACATGGTTTCCATATGTTTGATGTGTATGATACTGTTCCATTGATTCCATTCCAGCCATTATAACCAGCATGTCCTCCTATTGCTCCTCCCACCAGCCTTCTTTGGCTAGGCTACTTATTTTCAAGATCCCTCAGGTGACTACATGGGCAAGCCTCAGATAGCAGCACATGTCACAGCAGACACCAATGCAATTACTTCAGCCTGTAGATGAGGTTGTTAGTGTTGATTGATATATTAATTGATGTAGATTTCTTTATACTGGTATACAATGTTAAAGGAACCATCTATTTGCATAATTTGTTCTCTCATATACACTTCCCTACGCTACGTATTTATTTGGACAATGAAGCTAAAACTCTTAATTGGATGGATTACCGAATAGGGATGAATATTTTACGAAAATCTACCAAGTTTCAATATTGGGAATAATTTGTTATCCCGAGAGTCCTAGGAAATACTGCATAAATGTGACATTTTAAAAGCGTTTAAAACCAAGATATTGTCACTATGCCAGGGTTTTCCCAAAATAAGAGGGGTGCTGTGCCGCCTTGTCGGCTTGATTAGGACACTATGTAAAGATTTCAGAGCAAATTAAACTGTTATTTTGTAATGATAGAGTAACTATCTTTGATCGCCAATGACATTGTTGTGAGTTGCAAAACAGGCCATTCATAAATTCTGAGCGTTATTATGTTCCTCAATTAATTCAGCGCATTTCAGCAGTAAGGCTATCTCGACACAGAGCGCTTAGGACTCATCGTCGAATCATACAAAATTTGTTTAACGCCAGTCAAACAAAAGTCAAATGACCAAAGTTGCTAAGCTTGCTAGATAACCTCCTTCAACAAATGACAGAATACAGTGCCTTCGGAGAGTATTCAGACCCCTTGACTTTTTCCACATTTTGTTAAGTTACAGCCTTATTCTAAAATAGATTACATTTTGTATTTTTTTCATCAATCTACACACAATACCCCATAATGACCAAGCAAAAAACGTTTTTTAGAATTTTTTGCTAACTTATTAGAAATAAAAAACTGAAATATCATATTTACATAAGTATTCAGACCCTTTATTCAGTACTATGTTGAAGCACCTTTGGCAGAGATTACAGTATCGAGTCATCTTGGTTATGACGCTATAAGCTTGGCACACTTGTATTTGGGGAGTTTCTCCCATTCTTCTCTGCAGGTCCTCTCAAGCTCTGTCAAGTTGGATGGGGAGCATTGCTGCACAGCTATTTACAGGTCTCTCCAGATATGTTTGATCTGGTTCAAGTCCGAGTTCTGGCTGGGTCACTCAAGGACATTCAGAGACTTGTCCCGAAGCCACTCCTGCGTTGTCTTGGCTGTGTGCTTAGGGTCATTGTCCTGTTGGAAGGTGAAGGTCCTGAGCTCTCTGGAGCAGGTTTTCATCAAGGATCTCTCTGTACTTTGCTCCCTTAATCTTTGCCTCGATCCTGACTAGTTTCCACGTCCCTGCCACTGAAAGAAATCCCCACAGCACGATGCTGCCACCATCATGCTTCACCATGGGGATGGTACCAGGTTTCCTCCAGATGTGATGCTTGCCATTCAGGCGAGGGGTTAAATTTGGAAGACCCATTTCAGTTGAAGGCATTCAGTTGTACAACTGACTAGGTATACCCCTTTCCCTCTCCCTTTCCCTTTCCAAAGAGTTCAATCTTGGTTTCATTAGACCAGAGCATCTTGTTTCTCGTGGTCGGAGTCTTTAGGTGCCTTTTGGCAAACTCCAAGCGGGCTGCCATGTGCGTTTTACTGAGGAGTGGCTTTCGTCTGGACACTCTACCATAAAGGCCTGATTGGTGGAGTGCTGCAGAGATGGACTGTCAACTGTGGGCCCTTATATAGACAGGTGTGTGCCTTTCCAAATCATGTCAAATCAATTGAATTTACCCTCAGGTGGACTCCAATCAAGTTGTAGAAACATCTCAAGGATGATCAATGGAAACAGGATGCATCTGAGCTCAATTTTGAGTCTCATAGCAAAGGGTCTGAATAGTTATGTAATTTGTATTTGATTTATTCAATTTTAGAATTAGGCTTTAAAGTCAAGGGGTCTGAATACTTTCCCAAGGCACTGTATCTCCTATATTCGTCAAAACTGAATTGATTTATACAGATAGAAGGTCAGCTCATGAATAACGGAAATATGAAGAGTGGAAATAGTTTAAATATCAAGTTATCTTAATGGGGACCAACTCTGTTGAATAAATATCCATATCTACTCTCATACTGTTTGTTGATCACAAAGAAATTACTACCATTCCCAGCCTCCCCTACGAGACAGCACTGAGAAGTGGGGGAAATGTTATAGTGGTCTTTTGGCATGGATAGGCGGGAAACGTGCTTTGATAATGCAATTTATGGATTACAGTAAAAAGTTAGGAATTTTTATGCAGGATTTGGGATTTGGGGTTTAATTGGGATTGGGACTGGATAGGAAAATAGACCACGCTCTAGGACAGGATAGAATTTTCCCTCATGCCTCTGAATTGTTAACAGAGTTCATGTCACTGACAGAGATGCCTATGTAGTGAATTGTGCATAGGCCTATCAAATGTCTGAATAGTCACAATGAAAGCTCAAAGAGGCACATGGTCTTTTATAGGCTGTAGGGGTTTCCTGTAGGGTTTATTAACTGCATTCGGGTCGCGTGTGCAGTCCGGCAGTGTCAATTATACGTGTGCTTTGAATTTATGGCAACTTTGTATGAAGAAAATACGCTAGGCTAAAGGCTTCCACGTGACAACCTGTTTGGGTAATGTGCTATTTTTGGGGGGGTTAATCTGTTGCTGTGTATTTTGTGAAATTGTATTAGTGGCGACATTGGAGGAAAATTTAATTTCCCTGGTTTTGTCTTTTTTCTGGGGTGTGGGCGTGGGTGAAGATTGTTCCTGGGACAGTTACCCATGTTCATTTCTAGTAGGGGAAACCGGGGATTGTTGTAACACTTTTGGCATTTTTTGTAAATTTCTCAGAAATTGTTTGAGCTACTACATTCAAAATGTGATAGGAACAACTTCCATCTGTCTGCTACAAATTGGTATAAGTATTAGGTCTTTAAATCAAACAGACAAGGAGTGAAATGTTACAATTTACCCCATCTCCTGGGTCAGTTGTAACAGGCCTTGGGGTGAAATATAACAGTTTGAAAAAATGCTTAAATCACGACATGCAACAAGATATTGAAAGGATTTATTGAGAACATGAGAACAACATTGCAATGTTTAGCATTTTGTTTTGCAGAAATAATAAAGTCATAATACAAATCATAAAAATGTGAATTATTTTTACACTCCATTAACTAGCCCTTCTCAACTAAACAACATCTGACAACTTAGCAGCATCTGAACTTAACAACGGAATGTTTGTGGTGTGTGTGTTAGTGAGTGAGTGAATTTGAGAGAGAGCGCTGGTGTGTGTGTGAATGTTGGACATGTTCAATCAGAGTCACAGTTATGACAATGGTATGGTAGTGCTGGGGTACAGGCTTGGTGGGCCCATCATTTGTGTTCCCAGCGATGCACCCACATGTTAAAACTATCCCTGACCCAATTTTAGCTACATGTTACAACTTTAGCATTGCTAACTTACATCAAATTAAACCTGAAATAAGTTTGGTGAATCGAACTACAAAGCAGGTGATACCATCACAAAACAAATTTGGCCCCAAAAATTACTTTCTTACCTCAAAATCTGATTTTTAGCAATATGTGCAGAGTTTATCACAGGGTCTTGCTTCTTCACATGAGGGTTGAGGACTAAACTGAGCATGTGCAGAGTGAGTCACATGATTTTAGATTATTCCTGATTGGAGATATTAAGAGTGTTGCAACTATCCCGTGTTACAGCCTTCCCCGGTCTCCCCTACAGAATGACACAGTGACCTGTGGTGATGTTGGTGGCTGGGTAAGCACGGGCTATTATCAAAGCCAGATTTACTCAGAAATAAACATTGATGAAGCCCAAGTTCACTATACAACAGATCGCTCCAACAACCAGAGTGACATACGCTATTAACCGAAATTGACAAACGATTTTCACCAAATGTAAATACCAATGTAGCCAAGCAATAGCCTTCAATGGCGCATATTTCATATCATCCAACAAAATGACACTGCTCTACTCAGCTCAGATTTATGTAACATCCACAGTTACAACTTATCCCCTATAAGTTGTAACTGTGGATGTTACATAAATCTGAGCTGAGTAGAGCAGTGTCATTTTGTGAAATGAAATGTGCAGTGCACATTTCATCCAAATAATTTGCAACGCTAACTCCATAACCTTTCACAATGGATTTACAATTCTTCTAATGCTCGGGGCATGCAAACACACAATAATATGTAAGGTTCTAACGAAATTCCCATATCAACAATTAAAACTACTAAAAATGCTGTTTAAACATCAAAAAAGTGTCTCATCAAAAATAAATTATGAAACCCATACAAAACAAACTGCAAATGCATTCAACAAGTTTGTACAGTCACAAGCTTGATGTCGTCATTAAGTGCTAGGAATAAGGGACCAAATACTCATATTTTGACTACTTTAATACAAAGTGAATTTGTTCAAATACTTGTGACACCTTCAAATGTGGGGACTAGATACATGAAGTGCCTTCATTTCTAAACAATAAGACAGATATGTATGAAAATAGCCTAAAATAAAGTAAAAATAGCCTCAAATTCTGTACTGTCTTCTCATATGAAACATTTGATCTTGTAATGAACACGATGGGAGACAGAGAGCTGGTTTCAAGCACAGGGTGCAGCAGGTGTTTATTAGGACCACAGGAGGAGGCAGGTAGCTGGGTCCAGGGGCAGGCAGAAGGTCATATACAGGGACTCCAAAAAGGTAACAGTACAGGCAGGGAAAAGGCTAATAACGTAGTCCGGGAGATCAGGCAAGAGGTTGATGACAGGAAATGTGATAGGCAAAAGTACAGGTAGGGAATAGGCAAAAAGGCGTCATTAGTGAGGATGGCCAAAACTACGCTACACAGGAGGACTAAAACAGAAATAAACAGCGCTCCGAATAGAATGTGTATCAAAACAAACAATACCTCACAATGATGGGGTGCAAAGAACTGAACTAAATAGTGTATGTAAATGACATACAGGTGTGTGAACAGGTGATCAGAATTCAGGTGATTGGGATCTGGAGAGTGAGCTGCGTTCAGGGGATCTATGCGTTGGAGAGTGTGAGCTGGAAAGTGGGCTGGAAAGTGAGCTGTGTTCAGGGGATCTATTTATTTGAAAGTGTGAGTTGGAAGCAGACGTTACAGATCTCAAATCCAAAATGCTGAATTATAGAGACAGATTAAAAGTTTTAGCTTTACTGGTCAAATAAATACGTAGGGGAGTGCATGTACTATATACAGTATCTATGCTCAGGTTAAATTAGCCTAGTATTTGTTCATGGTTGAGTCATTTCACTTCTTCGATAGTTTTACATTGTGTGCTCCCAATGAACTACCCCTTTAGTGTTTTTGCACTTCGTGTATATTCCATTGACCAATCACCATTCCTTTAAAAGTAACCCAAGCTTTTTATTAAGCATGTATGCTATTACTGTGCGAATTTTCCAGTTGTCAAGCACCATGGCCTCTCTTTCTGTGTAGAGCAGAGCAGACAGTCACTTCATTTTGGTTTTCAGTTTCCACAGACCACACAAGTTCAAACCTTTTCAAATGACTGTGTGCCAAAGAGGCAGTTGTTAAATCTAACATGCTTGAGAAAGAGGTCACTTATATTCACCCTAAAGGTTTGAACCAAGTCGTTTCAAAAATATATTTGGCCCGTTATTTTGATATCATAGCCTATAATTTCGGTTTCCGAGAAAGTCAAAAAGCTGGATGACATCACTGTCAACATGACATAATTTGGAAGACAGGGTTCCATGCTCCTTGAAGCCCTTATGGCTGGCTGAGCACAATTCATGGTTAGGAACGTGGAATAAAAACGTGCTTAGTTGGAGTGATGACTGCTGGCTTTCTGCTGGAAATTACGACATGCTTCATGTCCCTTTTGTAAAACATAGGCTGCCTGCACTATAATGAATGTGACTTCTTTAAAATCAGTCTTTATCAACCTTGTAAAATAAAGTGATGTTTTCTCTGGAAAAAAACCTTAATAGACCAAAAAGGTGCCAAGGGCTCTTTGTGCATGTCAAAAGTGTAATATCAATTTCCCCAATTATTCTACTTATTTTCCCATCTAGCCATGACTACTAGACTTCACTGGCTCTCAAGAGCCCTCTGCCTGATAGGCATACTGTGCACCGTCACTACCACATATGTGACAGAAGATTCTCCAGCCCCCGCTGAGAAAGGAGTCACCTTCAGCCACATCTATAAGATAGACCTGGCCAAGAGCCCTGACTGTAAATTGGCCTTGCAGACCATGCCTCACCAGCAGGACCAGGAATCAGGTCTGCAAGAGCTGGAGGGGGGCCCTACTCTGGAGGGGGACAAGGACATAGTCTTCAGGCACCAAATCAACCTCAAGACCCCAAAGTGTGACTGTGATGAGTCAGAGCGCTTCAAGTCTTTGCTGTACAGAGTCAACGGGCTGGAGGAGGAGGTGGAACACCTGAAGAGTCAGTGCTCCCAGGGCTGCTGTGGTGGCAAAGGTGGTGGAGCAGGAGGTACAGTACAGTTTATCACCATAAGATCTGACAGCGCATCTATATTCAATAGCTACAATATATCTGAAACTATATCATTCAAAACTGGGAAACTGAAAAATGATTGGTCTACAGACACTGACATTACACTTACAGTAAAGACTCTTCAAATACCACATAATGTGATTTTTTTATTCTGAATTTCCACAGGTGTGGACACTAGCTGTAGTGGCCACGGGACCTACCAGCACGACACCTGCAGCTGCCAATGTAACCCTGGCTGGGAAGGCCCAGACTGCTCCATCTCCACCTGTCCTGATGAGTGCAACGACCACGGGCGCTGTGTGGATGGCAAGTGTGTGTGCCTTGCTGGCTACATGGGGAGAGACTGCAGCCAGATGATGTGCCCAGGCGACTGCAACGATAAGGGACACTGCGTGGACGGGAAGTGTGTGTGCTTCAGCCACTTCACCGGCGAAGACTGCAGCGAACAGAAATGCAGTCCTGACTGCGTCCACGGCACCTGCGTGAATGGAATGTGTATCTGTGACGAGGGCTTCTTTGGGGATGAATGCTCTGCAGGTAAGGGCCCGTATTCACAAAGTGTCTCAGAGTAGAAGTGCTGATCAAGGATAAGGTCATAATCAGGTTATAATGTCTTATTCATTATAATCTAAAAGGGAAACTGATCCAAGATCAGCACTCCTACTCTGAAATGGCCTAGGTCTACATTACAAACTCTACCTGTTGTTGATTCTGAGAACTGGAATGCAGAAAATATACAGAGAATGCGTAACATTCACAGAGAATGTAGAACATCTACAGCTGTGGAGGCCTAAGGGTTCTGGGGTGTCAAACACTTTAAACCTGACGTTAGGTATTGCAGTTATTTGACTATTAGTTATTAAAAAGCAGTTATTTGACTTAGGTGCAGAGAAGCAGAACATTTGCAGTCAAAACATTCTGACAGAGGAATTTACTGCTTCCACACATATGAAAGTAGAAGTAATTGCTGCAGCCTCAGGTCATGTTTGCCAATCAACTGTCTAAGGATTTCACTTTGTTAAAACCAAGTTTGCCTTGTGCACAGACCTTGGGTAGCAGGTCAGCTATTGCAATCACTGAGATTCAGATTTTCAAGCAGCGCCGCAAGAGATATTTGGAGAGTTATAGCAAGTTGCATATAGGAACTGTTGATTTAATTCCAACAACAATGGGGACGTGTCAAGGGGAAAGAGGGAGGCTATGTGAGTTTATGAATTGGATTTGGAGGACAAATATTATGAGTATGGGACAAAAGCTATAGTATACTGAGACATTTTCTGTTTTGTGTGGAAGAGTGCATTTGAAGCTACGGTATATGGTGAATAGGGATCTTTTCCACAAACATTGGCTTTTTAGAGTACAGAAAATGATCAGACCTTGAGGTGCACTATCATGAATTCTATTTCCCTTTAGCAACAACTAAAAGCAATGCTAACCTCCATAACTCACTACTATGATTGTGTCTGGGATCTGAATGTAGGCCTTTGGAGATTTGGGGTGTTTTTATAATGATAAAGAACTCAGACACACATTTCAAATAAATCACCAAGAGAAAACCTCAAGGGTTTTATTGAGGGTATATTTTATTCTCCCCACAAAAGACCTTGGTGGATTTCTGTGGATTTCTAAACGCAAGATCAAAGCCGTACAGATGCTGCATGTGGATTTGGTCTGCTTTCCATGTTCAGCTCCTGAGTTGGCCCATAATGCTCTTTCCACCATGGCAGACTCAGTAAAAACAGGACCTTATACAAATCACTGAAAAGTGGGATCACTCACACAGACAAATGGCAGTTACAAGCGGTCTTGTTCATTCACATTTTTGCTTCACATTTCAGAATCACATTACATTCTCAAACGGGTGGTCTTGAATATTATTTGTATTGTAATTATGTATGGTCACAGCACAACATGGAAACAGCTTCCCCACTTGTTTCTCGTATTAATTATGACACAGAGTACACTGGGCAGCACACGTTCAGCCCACTTGATGAAAAGCCTATTTACAGTTTTCTCCAAATATTTTTAACACCAAACAGATTTTTCCTTGGTTCAGAACCTGCCACAGTAGATTTATGCTTCCCTTCTTTATGAAGTCCAAACATAATTTCTGTTAGGATATACATTTTATTCTTCAAAACACAGTATGCTTCCCCCATAAACAATCAGTCAGGACACATATTTCCCTCCCTTTAGCTTTTTACAAATCTCTAGATGTTAATTTATTCGTCCCTTTGGCCGTTCTGAAATATTATTTAAGTGCAAAATTGTTACTGGCAGTGGCTGTAGAAAATGTCAGGAACAGGCATAATAACTGCCACTGTATGAAAAGGCTCCTGCTGAAGAGAAAGCTTCCTGCCTTCATCATGTGGAACAATGTCCAAACCTGCTGTGCATTCTTTGCTGGTAAATGTGGTCTCCTGAGCACCCATTTCATATTTCCCCCAATGTACAGTTACGCTTTTCCTGCGCATGAATTCCTCAAATTCACCACCTATGGTCGCCTGTGCATTTCCCTGTACCCGCAGGAATATCTTGGCTTGGAAAGTTTGCTCCGTACACTGCTGACTGGCCGTCTCCTAGGCTCACTTTCATGTTATTGAAAAGTTCCCCTATAGTCTCTGATTCGCCAGACCATATTTTCCACCATCTTAATTGAAGGATCCTGGCTAGATATAACACTGTAACCACAGAAAAGCAATATCTTTTTACCAATTTCCATCTCAGGTTTTTGAAAAACAACTAAAAGTTAAAAATGTTATTTTCCTTAAATCAGATATGTTATTTCTGTCAGAGGAACATCGGGTGAAGTGTGAAAAGAGTGAAAAAGAGAGAAAGCAATAACATAGCGACCTTAATACAATAGCTTCTGATCTGTTCAAGAGGGTTTGATCTCTTGGCATAACAGCTGACGTTTTGAACTGACAGGCCACCAGGTTTATCCTGGTTGGGGTTACCCCTCGAATTCATCAAAATAACATAGTGAGTAACAGAGTTTTGAACTGTCCCTTAACCAACCATACCTCTGTTCCCCCCTTAGTGTTTGGCCCTAACGGCCTGCGTCTGGTCAGGGTGACTGATGTCTCGCTGCTGGTAGAGTGGCAGGCGGTGAGAGCAGCAGAGTACTACGTCTTGACCTGGCACCCTGAGGGCAACGAGGCAGAGCGGGTCACCGTTCCCAACACAGAGACCTCCTACCTGATCACCGGTCTTAGGCCGGGGGTCACCTACATAGTGCAGGTGTACGCTGTCATCAAGGAGATCCAGAGCGAGGGGGACAGGATAGAGGCGACCACAGGTAAAGATGTGAAGTGAATCACAGTATGTTTCTCACAGCATTGATTTGTACTTTGTCCTTTTCTCTCACAAGTGCAGCTGCTTTCGTTTGTAGTAAGTGGTTCTGAATGCCAATTTTAATTTTCTGTCATCACATATAATTCACTGTGTACCGTATGTACAGTTGACCCAAATAACCCTGAAGTCTGTTTGTACTAAACTATTCACTTAGTGATAGTTTGTTTACCATTAGGTTAAAGGTAATTACACTAGGCAGCCTAATTACAAGGAAATTAAGCCGTGGACACATTTTATGGAAATGAGGCTAGTTCACAGATGTGGCGAAGACAGGAACTGAGCACAGAGCCTTGGGCTGTGGGAAACATCTCAGTGCATGACATTCCTCTCTGGGCATGAGAAAAGGCCTGATCATCTGGCTATGACGAAGACTCTAGCCACACAAGACGCTTTAACTTCAAAACATTATCCCTTCCAAATGGTTTAAATCTATTTTCCCCCTGAGAAAGAACATTTAAAGGACATTAGTCAGCCCCTTTCTGGTATTTAATTAGTTTTTCCTGTCCTTTAATGGGCTCGTATGCAAGATCACGTATAGGAAGAGCCTCACAGGAAACATGCTGTGGTTCTGTACTTCAGTTATGACACTCTTTGGTACCCTACTAGGCCTGTCTTATAACTTGTCCCCAATCAAACCATATAACTAATAGATCATTATTGTGACATGAATGATTGTCAGCGTCGGTGATGTTTAAATACAATGGTTAAATGTCACTATTTTTACATATTCTAATGAGACCATGTTGACCCTACACAGTGGTGTCTGGTATTGATGGTATCCGGGTATTGGGCCAGACTGAGGACTCTATCCAGGTGGACTGGCAGAACCCTGCAGCACCTCTGGACCACTTCAGACTGACCCATGCTAACCCTGACGGGCAGGAGGAGGAGCAGATCGTACCTATGAGTGCAGAGGCCAGGACCACCAACACCATCGTAGGTACGTAATTTAAACAAGGAGAACACTGTCTGCAATATTTTAAAATAGAATAGTACGTCATATTTTAAAACTGTTTCCTGTGTAACCGTCTGTTTTAATGTTCTCCACCTCCCCTCACTTGAGCAGGACACTCATAACCCTTTGAGCATTCACAGATCATCCATTTTGTTTGCTATGTACATAAATGGCTATAATCATTGAATAGTGTTCAAATGTATTGTGGTAGATTAAGAACTTTGAACCACTGTGAGGTTTTGCAGCTTACTTTCTCTGTGTGTGTTATACAGGACTGCAACCTGGCACTGAGTACCTCATCACAGTGCAAGGCATCAAAGGCACCATCGAGGGGAAAGCCTCCTTCGTCACCGGGGTCACAGGTGAATGCTGCTGATTCTAGACAACACAGGATATCTGGGGGTTTCAGGGAGTGGGGAGACACTATGGCTGTGTCCAAAATGGCACCCTGTTTCATGCATAGAATAGCCCTATGGGCCCTGGTCAGAAACAAGTGCACATCATAGGGAATAGGGTGCCATTTGGGACACGGATACCATATCCAACATCAGCCAGCTGTAACCACCCTCTGTAGCCCATTGGACCATAGTCTAACTCTAAATCATTCCCAACTCTACTGTGGGAACAGCGGACAGGCACAGAATGCGCTATAAAGCATAGAATGATAACATACAGTACTGTACCCTGATATTAGGTCTTACTATAACAGACAATGATAATAGAATAATGAACGTGGTCAGGAATACTAATAATTATGGCTCTTGCAACCAATAGAATATTATAAATATGGGGGATACAACCATCCCAGCTCTGCAGATTTTGCTGCTGTCAGAGACCGAATCATTAGATAATTTGTTTTGGTACTGTTCATATGTAGCTTTTTGGTCGCAGATCCAGGAATGACTGAAGAATTGCAACATTTACCTGGAGCCAACTCTGCAGATAGCACTACTGGGGGATTTTAAAAGTCATTGTCAATCGATCAATAATATAATAATACTTTTAGCAAAATGTTTTATCTTTCATTTACAATCTGTTGAAACTATGAGAATAGAAAGGTTCAGAACTTGTGAAACATCACAGCACAGTTGACACATTTTTGGCAAATTGAAATAAAAAATGGATGGCGTTAAGAGAGAGATGGGAGGGGTTGAGCGGAGCTGAAGGGTGGGATTAAAAACAACAAGATAACTCATGTAAAATACACTGTGTCCGTAAAATGTATATAGGTTCAGAACTTTTGTGAAACAGCACAGATACAAATATATGGCACTGGATGGTCTTCAGAGATAGATGGGAGGGGTTGATGGTAGCTGAAGGATGGGATTAAAAACAAACAAAAAATAACTATTGTAAAATACATTGTGTCCGTAAAATATATACAGAATGTATAAACTGGAAGTAGAAACCTAAGTGTTGTTGTCTATTATTTTATTCCAATTAGGGTTAGGGGAAAATAATAAAGTAAAATATATATAAAAAAGCTGATCTACCTAAGAAATAGTCTCATGTGGCTCAGTTGGTAGAGCATGGTGCTTGCAAGGGTTGTGGGTTTGATACCCATGGGGGACAAGTAGGAAAATATATGCACTCAATACAGTAAGTCACTCTGGATAAGTGCGCCTGCTAAATGACTAAAATGGTAGTAGAACACATTGTGTAACAGCTTGATATTGTCACCAATGATCCGAGCCTTAAGGTGAGAATAGTCCATGATTTATGTAAGCCATCTGGTCCTTTGAGAAATATTAACATGGGAATCCCTTATTTGGACTTCAAAAGGATTCTGTTGAGTTGTTTGAGGATGAATTAATTAAGGATATTAACTTCTACAGCTGGTCCTATCCAACCTGTTACTTGCCTCCTAGTTGACTGACTGACTGGTCTACAATGGCAGCTTATCCAACTTGGCCTGCTCCTTTTGTTAGGGTGATGTAGTAGTTCAAAAAGGAGAGCTCCCTGTCTCGTTACACTGATGACGCTTTGTTTTCTCAACTCTCAGGCAACGTTTAATGGTTTTAATTTGGAGTTAACTCTTGTAGCGCTCCCGTTTGATGGTTGTCAGGTGGCTTCCATGATCTCACACATGCTTCCCCTACAGAGCTAATCTTCACATGATTCACAGTGGCTTGTCCTAAACCTTCACGTGAGGAGTTGCACGTAAGGCTTATAGTGATTTTGTAATTCGGAACTTCTGAGTTTCCTTAGATAGGCATAGAATTAGTTCAAGATGAGTGTGTGGGCTGGGTGCTTTTAAAAGGGTCACTTATTACTGCTACTGCGCGGTTTGTTCTCCTCAGAGCGATAAAGTCACACACGTAAAAGAAAAATAGGAAAAAACAAACATAATAGCATTCACAAAGAGAGTCTATTATGTCTGCGACTGTCTGTGAATATATGAGCCTCCTACTAGCTGTACAGAGTATGAAACTGTATCCTGCGGGGCCGCCCCTGACAGCTCACATTACAGTATGGAAGCCTCAATTATAGGAGCATTTTCCTCTCCTCTCAGCAAGTTATACATTATAGAATGTTCTCTCACACAAGTGGCCGGTCCTCCACTTACAACAAGAGAGGAAAAGGGCTTTTCAATACCTCTCTCTTTCAGGACAGACTCAGTATTTATTTACTATGAAAATTGCAGCTAGAGTGCATTACATATATATATATATATATATATATATATATATATATATGCCATTTATCAGACACTTTTATCCAAAGCAACTTACAGTCATGCGTGCATGCATTTTAAGTATGTAAATACTATCATGCCATTTTATTCAATGGCTACAAAGGGCTCTCTCTTCTACTGTGTGGTCATCATAAATCCTTATTTTATAGACAATGAAACAGTGGAGTACGGTGCTAGACCTTGACACGTTTGCCAGGGCGCAGTAAGGAGACATGAATTATAGCGAGCTATTACAGCATTTGAACAAGCCAAAATCGATTGAATCGCTACCTGTCATAGTGACCTGCCAGAGGATTGTAAGGCTCATAAACACAACATAGTAGTCTGCTGGTGTTACCTAATCAGATTCAATCAAGTTTACACAGGAGCGGCCGTATAACCAGAAGCAGCTGCATAGCTAGGTAAAAGCCAGGGAATGTGTTTAGCCTTCATGTTATATGGTCCCTGGACTCGAAGGTCCTGTGGAGCTGTGGAGTACAGCCGGGCTGCAGTTGGTACGTACAGTAGGTGGAGGCGGACTCTGGCGCCCTTAGTCCTTATTCTTCAGTTATTCTGAGGTGCTGAAGTTACTAATCTCTTCTTCCCCTAATAAACCTCGTCAGAAATAGTTATGAGCTGCTAATTTCAGTGTGGGTGGAATTTAGGTCTATACATACATAACCACGCACACTGCTGTTTAGAAAAATGTCACCCTTCCGATAGGGCCGGGACGATACCAGTATCGCGATACTTGTTAGTATCGTGGCAAGGAAACAAAACATGAAGCGGATTAAATTCTTTAGGAAAACAGCCCTAATGTAGGAAACAAACATAATTATGTTGTCATCCAGATTCACATGTATTTATTTTCCAAGCTACAGTATAGCACGCAATATTTTACATACCAAAGAGTTTGATCTGCTCCGGGTTTTCATTTTCGCCATGGAAAAAATATTGCGATACTGGTATCGTCCGGCCCTACCTTCTGACACAGCTCTCCCTTGGGCTCCTCGAGCACTCAACTTTCTGCAGTCACTGCCCGTTTAAGTAAGGCTAGCGTGTAAATGCAGCTCGCTCCCCAGGCGGTAAGGCCTGTAAGGAGGCCTATGATGGAATAGCTGTTTTCCACATGGTAAACCACAACCAGTGTTTTGTAGTCTCCCACTCAGCCACTGTGGCGGCAGAACCTTGAGCTAACCCAATCCGTCATACGCTACGCCACGGCCTCGCCAGACTGTCTTCAGCCTCTCCCACGGAAGTAAAACATCTACCAAAGTGCTGATCTGTTCAAGCATGAGCAACCATGCATTGGAGAGGATGATAAAGCTGTGGCATGTGTGTCTGTCTGCATTTTTGTTTGATAAGTAAGAAAGATATTTCTGACAAGTGCTCCCGTTTGCAGGGAAATTAAGGTCTCAGCTTGGGACAACAGAGACAAGGCTTAACTCATACACTCTACACATGCTTTTCTCAGTCTACTGCTACTTTGTTAACTTGTTGCCATTTTCTTGCGACTAATCTCTTTGAGCTTGACGAGCAATGTACCCACATACAGTGCAAAAAGACAACAGCTAAACCATATACGTGGCTTTGTCTTTGGATGCATCGTTAATCAGTTTTCATGATGCGGATAGTGCGGTGACATAGAGCTGACCTTGGCGGAGTCATGGAGGAATAGCCCAATGATGATTTCTTTTACATGTTTTCTCACTTCTCTCTCTCTCTCTCTCTCTCTCTCTCTCTCTCTCTCTCTCTCTTTCTCTCTCTCTCAGTGTCACGCTTTCCTTACTCCAGCGACCACCGTATAACTGCAACCCCATTCCCCTTACTCATCCTGCTCTGCGCTCCAGTCTGGATCCTCCCCTGTCAGTGCGCTCACATCCTCCATATTTCTTCTCTGTCCTCTAATACCTCAAGCCCACTGACCTCCTCCTGTTTCCTCACAGAGAGAGAGAGAGCCTGTCTGCGATCCTCTTCCAGCCTGCTACTAGGACCTCTGTCTGCCCATAATAATTAATTTTTCCGCATTTGATTGACCGACTTGGAAAAAAGTGAATGCTTCAATAGTGTTTTATAAACCATCTGAGTGTCCTTATAGAAAATAATTACGCTTCACACAGCATATTGTCTGCCTCCACCCTCATTATATCAACAGATCTTGACGCTCCTACTAACCTCTCGACCAAAGAAGTGACAGAGGACAGTGCTACTGTGGAATGGCAGAAGGTACAAGCAGAGATCGACGGCTACGTGATCAGCTACAGCTCTGCTGAGGGTTCCAGTGGGGAGATCCCTGTGGGGGCAGACAGCAGCTCCTACAGGCTGACTGGGCTGAGGCCTGGAGTCATCTACACAGTCTACATCTGGGCTGTCAAGGGCTCCCGGGTCAGCAGGAAGAGCTCCACAGAAGCTGAGACAGGTCACTAACTTGTCTTCTAATTTAAAGGGTCAAAAAACCATGTGGATATCACAGGGGGCTGCTGAGGGGAGAACGGCTTATAATAATGTCTGGAGTGGAGTGAATAGAAGGGCATCAAACACATGGAAGTCATGTGTTTGGTGTATTTGATACCATTGCAGTGATTCCGCTCCAGCCATTACCACAAGCCTGTCCTCCCCAATTAAGGTGTCACCAACCTCCTGTGGTGGATATGGCTGTTACTTAGAATAGGACACATTTGTAATAGATCTGGGACTATAAAAAGGAGTGTGTACCACAACAAATTATCACTCAAACTTGTTTCACTTGTCCTTAGTCATACCTCAACTGACCATCACAGATAATTATATTTTCAAACAATATGTTATACATAAAGGGATATTCCACTTCAAAATGTAGGTTTGTCAGATGTTTTTTAGACATAAAAAGAATGTCAAGATGAGTCCACATCCCACGCCATTGGTTGCGTAGATCCAGCTAGTTAAATTCCTTAACCCCAAATGAATAGAAAAGATAAGCACTGCAAAGCTGGAAATTACATGATGCTTATCTTTCCTAGTCATTTAGAGTTTTGGCATATAGCTAGAACTACAAAACTGATGGCCTGGGATGGGAACTTATCTCAACAGAAGACCACTATTGAGGCCTAAAAACACAAGACAAAATGTGATTTTGGAGAATAATTCCTCAATATAAGACTGTAAATTGTATGCAAAATCCTTGTCATACTTCTAAACAAATCTTTACTAGAGAAATATTTTGCCTGTCACAAAAGTCCTTGTTTTTTGCTCTTGTGAAAATGTGCATCATAACTTTATTTCTCCTAGAGGGAAAAAAAATAACAGTATGGAACACTAATATGATATTAACCCATTTACTAATGTCTCTCCAGATCTGGATGCTCCTACTAACCTCTTGACCAGAGAAGTGACCGAGGACGCAGCCGATGTGTCGTGGGACAGACCTCTAGCGGACATCGACGGCTACGTGATCAGCTACAGCTCTGCTGAGGGCTCCAGTGGGGAGATCCCTGTGGGGGCAGACAGCAGCTCCTACAGGCTGACTGGGCTGAGGCCTGGAGTCATCTACACAGTCTACATCTGGGGTGTCAAGGGCTCCCGGGTCAGCAGGAAGAGCTCCATTGTAGCTGAGACAGGTCACTAACTAGTCTCATACTTTTTGAGTGTGAGGGGTGAGATCCCACACACTGTAGAGATGTTAGTTCATCAATCATCTTTGTTCAAGTTTCCATAACCTGTAGGTAGATAGGACTGAGGTCTGAACAGACAGTTTACAGCTTCTGCTCCTTTTTATAACCAGTAGGGAACACAATATATGGTTTATACTTGTCATGTAGGTTTGTCACTTATGGGTGGCACAAATTGTGATATGGGGGACTGGAATGGGCAATTTATTTGCAAATGCAATACTGTAGTTTAATATACTATATTAATTACTTTAGTGTTTTTGCGGAGTGAAGTGTTTTATTGACATTACTGTAGTATTTACTGTAGTTTTGCAGTCTGTAATATAGTGTTGTATTTACTATATTATTCTACAATATACTACAGAATTGTATAGTAAGTACCACACATGACCGAGGGATACTACATTGTGTAGTACAATATAATACAGTATACTACAGAATTCTATAGTAAGTAATGTAGTATTCTATAGTAAACTGTAGCATTTGTTCATGTTCAACTATGTGCCTGAATCCCAAATGAATGGAAAAGAAAATAACTGTCTAAATTCATAATTTAAGATAGTGCCTATATTTTACATTATTTGGGGATTTGGGATGAGGGCACATGAGAACAGTAGATCTACACAACAGATGGCAAGGCACATGGACTTATATCAATATTAAACCATTTATGAGGCCTGATCATCTCTGACAAACTTTGATTTTGGTGTGTGAACTGACCCTTTAAAGTCTCTCTTATACAATGAGAGTGATTTACAGCTCTCTCAGGTACAGCAGGTCTTGATACAGTAAATCAATTAAATGTCACAAACTTCATGACATGACACAGAAGAGCATTAACCCTTATATCAATGGTTCTCCAGATCTGGATGCTCCTACTAACCTCTTGACCAGAGAAGTGACCGAGGACACAGCCGATGTGTCGTGGGACAGACCTCTAGCGGACATCGACGGCTACGTGATCAGCTACAGCTCTGCTGAGGGCTCCAGTGGGGAGATCCCTGTGGGGGCAGACAGCAGCTCCTACAGGCTGACTGGGCTGAGGCCTGGAGTCATCTACACAGTCTACATCTGGGCTGTCAAGGGCTCCCGGGTCAGCAGGAAGAGCTCCATTGAAGCTGAGACAGGTCACTAACTAGTCTCATACTTTTTGAGTGTGAGGAGTGAGATCCCACACACTATAGAGATGTTAGTTTAGGGTTTGTCTTTGTTCAAGTTTTCCATAACCTGTAGGTAGATAGGACTGAGGTCTGAACGGACAGTTCAGAGCTTCTGCTCCTTTTTATAACCTGTAGGTAACACAATATATGATATGTACTTGTCATGTAGGTTTGTCACTTATGGGTGGCACAAATTGGGATATGTGAATGGGCAGGGTATATGCAAATGAAATACTGTAGTATAATATTTAAGAGATAATGCCAGAGAGCCGGTGTTTGGAGGATATATTGCCACAGGTATTGTTAGGCCTAAGTCGAAGTCGTGTAATACTATAGTAATTACTTTAGTGTTTTTGCGGACTGTAGTGTTTTATTGACATTACTGTAGTCTTTACTGTAGTTTTGTGGCATGCAGTATACTGTAGTATTTACTATATTGTTGTAAAAAATGATATCGTAAGTACTACAAATGACCGAGGGACACTACATTGTGTAGTATAATATACTACAGTTTACTACAGAATTCCATTGTATATAATGTAGTATTCTATAGTAAACTGTAGTATTTGTTCATGTTCAACTACGTGCCTAAATCCCAAATGAATGGAAAAGAAAATAACTGTCTAAATTCATAATTTAAGATAGTGCCTATATTTTACATTATTTGGGGATTTGGGATGAGGGCACATGAGAACAGTAGATCTACACAACAGATGGCAAGGCACATGGACTTATATCAATATTAAACCATTTATGAGGCCTGATCATCTCTGACAAACTTTGATTTTGGTGTGTGAACTGACCCTTTAAAGTCTCTCTTATACAATGAGAGTGATTTACAGCTCTCTCAGGTACAGCAGGTCTTGATACAGTAAATCAATTAAATGTCAAAAACTTCATGACATGACACAGAAGAGCATTAACCCTTATATCAATGGTTCTCCAGATCTGGATGCTCCTACTAACCTCTTGACCAGAGAAGTGACTGAGGTCACAGCCGATGTGTCGTGGGACAGACCTCTAGCGGACATCGACGGCTACGTGATCAGCTACAGCTCTGCTGAGGGCTCCAGTGGGGAGATCCCTGTGGGGGCAGACAGCAGCTCCTACAGGCTGACTGGGCTGAGGCCTGGAGTCATCTACACAGTCTACATCTGGGCTGTCAAGGGCTCCCGGGTCAGCAGGAAGAGCTCCATTGTAGCTGAGACAGGTCACTAACTAGTCTCATACTTTTTGAGTGTGAGGGGTGAGATCCCACACACTGTAGAGATGTTAGTTCATGAGTCATCTTTGTTCAAGTTTCCATAACCTGTAGGTAGATAGGACTGAGGTCTGAACAGACAGTTTACAGCTTCTGCTCCTTTTTATAACCAGTAGGGAACACAATATATGGTCTGTACTTGTCATGTAGGTTTGTCACTTATGGGTGGCACAAATTGGGATATGGGGGACTGGAATGGGCAATGTATTTTCAAATGCAATACTGTAGTTTAATATACTATATTAATTACTTTAGTGTTTTTGCGGAGTGAAGTGTTTTATTGACATTACTGTAGTATTTACTGTAGTTTTGCAGTCTGTAATATACTGTTGTATTTACTATATTATTCTACAATATACTACAGAATGGTATAGTAAGTACCACACATGACCGAGGGATACTACATTGTGTAGTACAATATAATACAGTATACTACAGAATTCTATAGTAAGTAATGTAGTATTCTATAGTAAACTGTAGCATTTGTTCATGTTCAACTATGTGCCTGAATCCCAAATGAATGGAAAAGAAAATAACTGTCTAAATTCATAATTTAAGATAGTGCCTATATTTTACATTATTTGGGGATTTGGGATGAGGGCACATGAGAACAGTAGATCTACACAACAGATGGCAAGGCACATGGACTTATATCAATATTAAACCATTTATGAGGCCTGATCATCTCTGACAAACTTTGATTTTGGTGTGTGAACTGACCCTTTAAAGTCTCTCTTATACAATGAGAGTGATTTACAGCTCTCTCAGGTACAGCAGGTCTTGATACAGTAAATCAATTAAATGTCACAAACTTCATGACATGACACAGAAGAGCATTAACCCTTATATCAATGGTTCTCCAGATCTGGATGCTCCTACTAACCTCTTGACCAGAGAAGTGACCGAGGACACAGCCGATGTGTCGTGGGACAGACCTCTAGCGGACATCGACGGCTACGTGATCAGCTACAGCTCTGCTGAGGGCTCCAGTGGGGAGATCCCTGTGGGGGCAGACAGCAGCTCCTACAGGCTGACTGGGCTGAGGCCTGGAGTCATCTACACAGTCTACATCTGGGCTGTCAAGGGCTCCCGGGTCAGCAGGAAGAGCTCCATTGAAGCTGAGACAGGTCACTAACTAGTCTCATACTTTTTGAGTGTGAGGAGTGAGATCCCACACACTATAGAGATGTTAGTTTAGGGTTTGTCTTTGTTCAAGTTTTCCATAACCTGTAGGTAGATAGGACTGAGGTCTGAACGGACAGTTCAGAGCTTCTGCTCCTTTTTATAACCTGTAGGTAACACAATATATGATCTGTACTTGTCATGTAGGTTTGTCACTTATGGGTGGCACAAATTGGGATATGTGAATGGGCAGGGTATATGCAAATGAAATACTGTAGTATAATATTTAAGAGATAATGCCAGAGAGCCGGTGTTTGGAGGATATATTGCCACGGGTATTGTTAGGCCTAAGTCGAAGTCGTGTAATACTATAGTAATTACTTTAGTGTTTTTGCGGACTGTAGTGTTTTATTGACATTACTGTAGTCTTTACTGTAGTTTTGTGGCATGCAGTATACTGTAGTATTTACTATATTATTGAAAAAAATGATTTCGTAAGTACTACAAATGACCGAGGGACACTACATTGTGTAGTATAATATACTACAGTATACTACAGTTTACTACAGAATTCCATTGTATATAATGTAGTATTCTATAGTAAACTGTAGTATTTGTTCATGTTCAACTACGTGCCTAAATCCCAAATGAATGGAAAAGAAAATAACTGTCTAAATTCATAATTTAAGATAGTGCCTATATTTTACATTATTTGGGGATTTGGGATGAGGGCACATGAGAACAGTAGATCTACACAACAGATGGCAAGGCACATGGACTTATATATCAATATTAGACCATTTATTTGGCCTGAAAACCTCTGACAAACTTTGATTTTGGTGTGTGAAATGTCCCTTTAAAGTCTCTCTTATACAATGAGAGTGATTTACAGCTCTCTCAGGTACAGCAGGTCTTGATACAGTAAATCAATTAAATGTCACAAACTTCATGACATGACACAGAAGAGCATTAACCCTTATATCAATGGTTCTCCAGATCTGGATGCTCCTACTAACCTCTTGACCAGAGAAGTGACCGAGGACGCAGCCGATGTGTCGTGGGACAGACCTCTAGCGGACATCGACGGCTACGTGATCAGCTACAGCTCTGCTGAGGGCTCCAGTGGGGAGATCCCTGTGGGGGCAGACAGCAGCTCCTACAGGCTGACTGGGCTGAGGCCTGGAGTCATCTACACAGTCTACATCTGGGCTGTCAAGAGCTCCCGGGTCAGCAGGAAGAGTTCCACACCAGCTGAGACAGGTTATCAATTTGCCCTGGGGCTCCAGTCGACAGCCGAGTCTTTTCATGATAATTTCACGCATTCATTGTCCAATGAGGCAGATAGTCATTACTGAACAGGAGCTTATCTTGTGGAGGCATAATCGTTGACGAGCTGCAGGTTCCTCCACTCTTACTGGAATTCTGGTCAACTCTGACTAACAGTTCAAGGATCTGCTCATTATGTGAGACATATACAGTGACCTTTTTTGGAGAATAGAGATGGAGGAATGAAAGGCACGATAAATTGTACATAATCTTATTCAACCGTCCAATGACTGCAACTGAACATATTCACATTTTCATTTGACTGAATTGCTTACATTTTGGGATCTTCTCTTCATAGAAATTGATTCGCCTAAGAACCTAAAAGCGTCAGATGTTAAGCTGGATGCTGCGACCCTGACCTGGACTGCTCCCTTAGCCAGAATCGATGGCTACATCCTCACATTCAGAGCTGAGGATGGCACATTGAAGGTACTTTGATTCTCACATGGTTCACCCTCTAGCAGTTGTAAACAGTGATGTATCCAATGTTATGACATCTGTACATAGCTATAGAAATCTATTATCATTGTCAGTTATATTTTTTATCTTTAAGTATTGGCGATCACAATGACCTTTCATCATTTTGGTATTTGGTATTTTATTAGGATCCCCATTAGTTGTTGCAAAATCAGCAGCTACTCTTCCTGGGGTCCACACAAAACATGAAACATGACATAATACAGAACATTAATAAACAAAAAACAGCTCAAGGACAGAACTACATACATTTAAAAACCGGCACACATAACCTACATATCAATAAATACACACAATATCTAGGTCAAACAGGGGAGAGGCATTGAGCGGTGAGGTGTTGCTTTAACTGTTTAAAAAAAAAAGTTGACTGTTCATTTGAGCAATATGAGATGGGAGTTCCATGCAGCACTTGACCACGTGGCTGGAAAATAATCAAGATAAGACATAACTAGAGCCCGCAGGATATGCTTTTTGGAGTGTGGTGTCAGAAAAGCAGAGCATCTCTTTATAATGGACATGCCTCTCCCCATCTGTACAACCATTGAATCTATGTGTTTTGACCATGACAGTTTAGTCTCTTCAACTTGTTCAACAGCCACACCATGCATTACCAGATCCAGCTGAGGTCTAGAGTTAATGGAATAATTTGTACCAAATACAATGCTCTTAGTTTTAGAGATGTTCAGGACCAGTTTATTACTGGCCAGCCGTTCCTAAATTGACTGCAACTCCTTTTTAAGGGTTTCAGTGACTTAGCTGTGGTTGCTGACATGTACAGTGCCTTCGGAAAGTATTCAGACCCCTTGACTTTTTTGTTTGTTTGGTTACAGCCTTATTCTAAAATTGATTAAAATGTTTTTTCCCTCATCAATCTTAACTCAATACCCCATAATGACAACGCAAGCACAGGTTTTTAGACATTTTAGCCAATTTATTAAAAATAAAACAACTGAAATATTACATTTACATAAGTATTCAGACCTTTTACTCAGTATTTTGTTGAAGCACCTTTGGCAGCGATTACAGCCTTGAGTCATCTTGGTTATGACGCTACAAGCTTGGCCCACCTGTATTTGGGGAGTTTCTCCCATTCTTTTCTGCAGATCCTCTCAAGCGCTATCGGGTTCTCTTCATCTCTTCAGAGATGTTCGACTAGGTTCAAGTCCGGTCTCCGGTTGGGTCACTCAAGGACATTCAGACATGTCCCGAAGACACTCTTGCGTTGTCTTGGCTTTGTGCTCAGGGTCGTTGTCCTTTTGGAAGTTGAACCTTCGCCCCAGTCTGAGGTCCTGAGCGCTCTGGAGCAGGTTTTCATGATGGAATTTTCTGCACTTTGCTCCGTTCATCTTTTCCTTGATTCTGACTAGTCTTCCAGACCCTGCCTCTGAAAAACATCCCCACAGCATGATGCTGCCACCACCATGCTTTACCATAGGGATGGTTCCAGGTTTCCTCCAGATGTGACGCTTGGCATTCAGGCCAAAGAGTTCAATCTTGGTTTCATCAGACCTGTTCTGAAAGTCTTTAGGTGCCTTTTGGCAAACTCCAAGCGAGCTGTCATGTGCCTTTTACTGAGGAGTGACTTCCGACTGGGTTCTTGGTCCCCTCCCTGACCAAGGCCCTTCTCCCCCAACTGCTCAGTTTGGCCGGGCGGCCAGCTCTAGGAACTTCTTCCATTTAAGAATGATGGAGGCCACTGTGTTGTTGGGGACCTTCAATGCCGCAGAAATGTTTTGGTACCCTTCCCCAGATCTCTGCCTCTAAATAATCCTGTCTCAGAGCTCTACGGACAATTCCTTCAACCTCATGGCTTGGTTTTTGTGCTGACATGCATTGTCAACTGTGTGCCTTTCCAAATCATGTCCAATCAATTGAATTGACCACAGTGGACTCCAATGAAGTTGTAGAAATATCTCAAGGATGGTCAATGGAAACAGGATGCACCTGAGCTCAATTTCGAGACTCATAGCAAAGGGTCTGAATACTTATGTAAAGAAGGTATTTTCCCCCCTTTTTTTCTGTTTGTCATTATGGGTTGGGTCATCAGCATACATGGACACACAGGATTTGTTTAATGCCAGTCGCAGGTCATTGGTAAAAAGGGAAAAGAGTAGAGGGCCTAGAGAGCTGCCCTGCAGTACACCACACTCTGCCTGTTTGACATTAGAGAGGCTTCCATTAAAGAAAACCCTCTGAGTTCTAATAGATAGATAGCTCTGAATCCACTATATGGCAGTTTGAAAAGCCATGAAACATATGTTTTCTCAACAACAGGTTATGGTCAATAATATCAAAGGCAGCACTGAAATCTAACTGTACAGCTCCCACAATCTTCTTATTATCAATTTCTTTCAACCAATACACTCAGTGTATCTCACCGGAGAAAGCATCCGAGCGAGCAAAACAGTGCCCCTCTGTCTTACTATATGTAGCCCATGTATCTGATGTTGTCTGGCCAGAAATTGTATGACATGCCATTTTCTTTTTGATACATGGTCTACACATAAAAGGCAATTTATGCTTGATCATTAAATGTGGTCCGAGGCTCCGTATGGAGGGTGTGAAGCAATTGAGGAGCCTCCGGAGGCATGCAGAGGCCAAATTGAGTTGTGCACCGCATTGCTGTGCGTCTCCCACATTTTGTAAACAATGCGGTGTGCTCTGTAGAGCTCTGCATTGACATGATTGGTTGAAGGTAGGTGAGGGCGGGAGATCCTGTATAAACACAAACTCACTTCCATGACAATTTACGTAACAACAGCTCTGCGCTGCTCCGTGACGCGTAAGAAGTCTGAATAACCTGACTTCTGCAGAGGCCATATCACCATGAATGCTGCACGGCCAATGAAGACTTAGGATTGACCATGCAGCACCTTTTATGAGACAGAGCGGCGCTGTTTCACTCGCTTAGATCTTTTACCTGAGAGTGATGTCTTTCTGTCGGCACGCATCTCCGGCAAATAAATGATCTATATTTTAAGGGCAAGGAGGTACTGTAGAGCGGACCAGGCCCCCTAAGGCCCGTCCATAATATAAGGTGTGCATCTTGTGCAAAAAAATAAATAATATGTATATACCTGTCACGATCGTCGTATGGAATGGACCAAGGTGCAGCGTGGTGAGCGTACATTTTCCTTTATTTTTAAATGTCGCCAACAAAACAATAAACAACTAAATGAACGTGAAGCTCCGTAAGGCTATACATGCATTAATGAAGACAACTACCCACAACTACCAAAAGGAAAAAAGGCTGCCTAAGTATGATTCCCAATCAGAGACAACAATAGACAGCTGTCCCTGATTGAGAACCATACCCGGCCAAAACATAGAAACAAACAACATAGAATGCCCACCCCAAATCACACCCTGACCTAACCAAATAGAGAAATAAAACGGCTCTCTAAGGTCAGGGCGTGACAATACCCATGACCTCTAGTAGCAAAATATTGAATTCTGTGTCAGTGACTCTTTTTTGTCCCAGCCAAAGATGATAATTTCTCTGTGTTCTGAATAGACTTCGGAGAAGAAGCTGAGGGCAGGAGAGAGCAGGTTTGCCATGTCAGGCCTGGAGATGGGAAAGAACTATATTGTTACCCTCCTCGCTTACAGAGGAGCAAAGAGGAGCAGAGTGATAGAGACCACATTCAAAACAGGTAGGATGTGCCCTCTATGAACGTCATCCCTAGACCAAACTAGTCTGATTTATTTACATATCAGTGTGGAGACGTTTGCATTTCACTAAGCTCTTGTGCTATTAATGTAGGGTAATTAGTAATGTCTCATTCCTTTCTCATCTTTTAATTGGTCACTTGTGAAATATCACTGACAGCCAACTTTCTGTTCAATTTGTTTATTGCTTTATCAGAGTAAATGAGTTAACACAATTACTTTTGCCCCCCTGAAAATGAAAGCTTACTGACATCATTGTACTTGTACCTTTAACAGTGGGTTTATTGTACCCGTTCCCCATGGACTGTACTCAGATTAAGACGAATGGTAACATGGCAAGTGGAATCTACACGATTTATATCAACAGTGATCGCACCAAGCCCATGGAAGTGTACTGTGACATGGACACTGATGGCGGTGGATGGGTGGTACGGTCAAGCTAAAGTACATTATGATTTATGTTATTGATGGCTGAAAGAAAAACATGTCAGGATAGATTGAACATTACTCTCATCAATATAAACTGTCAATCAACTTTGTGTGTGAGCAGAGACTGAGATGTACGGTATATCATTCCACAGGTGTTACAAAGACGCAACAATGGACAGATGGACTTCATGAAGCGCTGGAGACAATACATGGCCGGCTTTGGGAACATGACTGATGAGTTCTGGCTCGGTTAGTACTGTAAAGGCATCCTTTTAATCTCTTGTATCTAAATAGGACTGTTATGTCCCTAGGAGTTCCTCTCATGGAATTGAAATTGATGATGCTGATGATGCTGCTGATGATGATGCTGCTGCTCTGATGATGATGACCACAACGATGATGATGATGATGACAACCACGATGATGATGATGATGTAAATCATCATCACAATTCTGTTACTCTAACCCATAGGTCTGGACAATATATATGAGCTGACCAATACTCCTACCCAGTATGAGCTGCGAGTGGACCTGGGTGTGGGTTCAGAGAAGGCCTATGCTGTCTATGACAACTTCAAGATAGCTCCAGCAAAGCAGAAGTTCAAGCTGACCATCGGCAAATACAGAGGAACAGCAGGTGGACCAGCTCTTTGTATCTTTCTAACAATTTGTTAAAGAATACATGAATAAATACTCTACACATACACACTACACAAACCCAAGGCTCCAACCAACAAACATACCTATTATCGCACAATACCTTGAACTCCATTTTTACAATGGCTTGCTAAAAATACAAAAAAGCTCCCAGTTTGAAGTCTACCTGCCATTTAGGGGCCTTTTACCACTGGCCTTCTCTGACTTGGATTGCATACAATAATTCTGTGAATGTGGTATATGATTGTTTTCCAGGTGATGCCATGAACTACCATCAAGGTCGCCCTTTCTCTACTGTTGACAATGACAATGACATTGCTCTCGGTAACTGCGCACTTACTCATCGTGGTGCTTGGTGGTACAAGAACTGTCACCTTGCCAACCTGAACGGCAAATTCGGAGACAACAGACACAGCATGGTAAGAAGTGTTCTTCTTATTTCTTATTTTTATTTCTCATGTGTTATTGTTTTGTAGTACTACATTGATATTGATTACGGCATTGTTGGGTTTAGAGCTTGCAAGAAAGGCATTTCACTGTACATTAAAACGTGAAACTTGAAGTGTGCTCTTTAGTTTTTTGGATGTAGTGGGAGATTGTTCCAGCAGATGGCAGTAATAGAATAATATAGAATCTATGGGGGTTGCACATGAGCATCCTGTAGGGGCTTTCCAATCTTAGTTTGAAATGGCTATGTCCTAGATCTATGAACTATTTTTTTTCTTCTCAAAAAGCCTTATAAATAGCAGGGGCTAATAGATAACTTTAATTCTCAGAAAGAACTGTTGTTGTCTCACAAGAACTGTTTGTGTGTCTCTGCAAAGAAGAATGTTGGGAGAAAATGGGAGGGTATAGTTTTGTCCTGTCACATTATACCATGTTTCTCTTAATAACATGTTTAATAATTTTACGTCTGTCTTGGTGTAGGCAACACAAAGAGAGTTAATAGAAGTTTTCAAAGTGGATAAATCTGCCTGACTGGCTAATCTAATGTGTGGCTGTGCCTCTCTTTACCGGGGGCTGGATTTATGTCATGCCTATAACATCCATTTTTTTTATTTTTTATTCCACCTTATTTAACCAGGTAGGCCAGTTGAGAACAAGTTCTCATTTACAACTGCGACCTGGCCGAGATAAAGCAAAGCGACACAAACAACAACACAGAGTTACACATGGAATAAACAAACATACAGTCAATAACACAATAGAAAAGAAGAAAGTCTATATACAGTGTGTGCAAATGGCGTGAGGAGGTAGGCAATAAATAGGCCATAGTAGCAAAGTAATTACAATTTGGTCCTTGGCCTACAATCCATATACAACCCTCTGTGTAAAGGGTTCCACATGGAACTCAAAAGGGTTCTACCTGGAACCAAAAAGGGTTCTTCAAAGGGTTCTCCTATTGGAACAGCCAAAGAACCCTTTTAGTTTCTAGATAACACCTTTTTTTCTAAGAGTGTAGGCCTATTAAAGACTGAAGCAGAATGAAAAACTGCCTGACTGTGTAATCTAATGTGTTGTCATGTGTCTCTCTAACCTCTACCAGGGTGTGAACTGGGAGCCATGGAAAGGCCACCTGATGTCTCTTGATTTCACTGAGATGAAGATCCGGCCAGTGGGCGCCGCCAGGAAGAGGAGGTCGCTTAGCAGCAGAACAGCTCCTAGAAAATAGTCCCTCTGAGTAACTAAAATATTCAATGGGAACCTCATTACAAACCAGGCGGAGTAGCTAGAGCCTCAACTCTATCACAGGATTACTGTATAACTTACCTTCTGTAACGTATCACATGCCTGTCTTTATTATGAATAGGGGTCCCTTTTGTGATAGCAAATTCATCAGGGACCCCCTCATAATCAGACCACAACTCGAGTGAGATAAAAATAGCATTCAAGGAGTTTTACTATGACTTCAGCAGTGCATGGCCAGACGAACCAAGTCTCAGGCCCTGGGAAGGAATGTTAAACATAATTTAAAAAATGTATATTGTTTGACTTTTTTTTTTTTATCTGGCCACGGACCCCCCGCGGACCCCACTTTAAGAATCCCTGAGCTAGATGACCCAATGACACCATGTTTTTAGGATAGTTATATCGCTCTTGTTCACATTCATAACATAGCATAGACCCTGACCCTCTCTTCTAAGGTTTGGTCCCCTGCCTACTCAGCCTACTCTGAGTTAGCTAGATATCACATTTCAGATGTCATGCATAGGAAATAGAATAGATGATATGCTCCTGTGCTTGTAAGATTGTATTTTCAAATGTGTATTGTAGTTGTTGTATTATATTCATGCCACACATTCTCAGAGAAATAAAGTCCCTTCAAAAAAAGTTGCTTTTTAGCTCTAGCATCTACAGTATGCCTGCAGTGAGTGAGATTGTTTTTTGAATGGGACATGGCTTTGCAAAGTGTTTATCAAATAGATGCATTTGAGATTAATCAAGACGTTTGATTCATACTTGAATGCTACATGCTCACTCAAATTCTAAGAAGAGAAACAAAGTGGAATATATTTGATTTCATAAGTATTTTTTCATGTGCAGTTGTTCTCTTTCCCCGAAGAAAGGTTAGACTTGCAGAAAGGTTAGATTTGCAGTTTCCTTTTGCTTTTTACCATTCATGTCACGTTGTGACATAACTGCAGAGTTAACCCGATCTTCATACAGGATATCTGAAAATGGTCCCCATTTATCTCAATTTTGAATTGACGACTATGGTTTTCTCTTTGTCAGACACAGTCTAGGGTAGCCTACACTTGAGTCGTGTATCATCTACCACAAATTAAGCGCAGCTAGTTCAGACAGGGAACCTGAGTATTGGCTCCGGTGATGCATCAGCTGACATCGCACCAGTCATATTCTACAAACTTTCTACGAGCTGACAGGGTAAAAATCTGTTGTTCTGCCCCTGAGCAAGGCAGTTAACCCACTGTTCCCCAGGCGCCGATGACGTGGATGTTGATTAAGGCAGCCCCCAGCACCTATCTGATTCAGAGGGGTTGGGTTAAATGCGGAAGACACATTTCAGTTGAATGCATTCATTTATACAACTGACTAGGTATCCTTATTTAAGCTGATAATTTTACTAATTCATTCTCCGCAGCCTCTACTGCTGTTGGTCGTTCAATACCATGCGGTTGCATTTTCTTGTATGCGCTGGTGTTCTTGGTGACATGCTAATGCTGTAACATGCATACTCACCGTGTATGTCTGTGTTCTGCTAGCTAGATAATTATTTGCTTATGCTCTGTAACCAGTGGTGACTCGTCATTTAAAGCCCCACCTGTTTTGAGCCATACCTGTAATATCGGCATCCATTCGTGTCACATATCCATTTAGCAAAAAATGTGAAAAAAAGATCCTTGACTTAATAAAGCAGCATGCAAACTTGGTCTATTTCTTTGAGTAAGGCAGCTCCAAAATGCAGCTGTTTCGGCCTAGCGCAGTGCTTTCTGTGGTGGAGGGGCAGCCAGCAAAAGCACAGAGCGTAGGCACGCTGATCTGCACATAGTAAGGGGGTACCCTGAATGAATGAAACAGATAAGTATTTATACCTTGGGCCACACAGTTGGCAATTACAGACTCCTGGTGCTGACAGAGGCTGCATTCAACACTTCAACAGTTTCCCACTGTTACATAGGGATGACAAAATAAGCTTAGACTTTCTATATGTTAATTGACAATAGACGTAACCAGGTACAGACTTCATAAAACATTTACAGTTGGCCTATGCAGCAGGAATAAGACTTTAAAATAGTCATGATCAGGGTTAAGCTGTTTATTTATTTTCCTACGGGAGGATTAATGTGATTTGTCTAACTGAATAAAAATGTGTGAAGAATTGTGAGGCATTTCCTTATCTTTCCATCCCTATTATATACATCTCAGCACTAAGAGGTCACTTGCCCTGCAGTGCTGTTATAGGAACCAATCTTATTTCCTGAAATTCGACGTCAGTGTGGCTCAAATGGGCTATTGCATCAACTGGCTCCCGTGAGACATTTCAAAAGCTTAACTACCATATTCCACCATGGGTCTCTTCCTCTTCTTCTTGTCATTCTTGCTTAACTCTGTGTGAATAGCAATGCAAGAAAATATATTCACAGAGTGATGTACACAAATCATTTCTCAGCAGTGGATTGCAACGACAGCTGAGAAACCAGTGGAAGTTGAGAAACCTCAAGTTCAGACAGGAAACGTCACATATTCGTTTAACCATTAATTAGAAAAGATTACAATACATGCAATATGTTGTCTTGGTGTTAGGATCTGCTCCTTCGGGGTAGCTCACTGCCAGAGCCTGCATGATAAAAATAATAATAATCACAGGCAGTGAGTAAGGTACGCTGTACCAATCCCCAAAACTGCAGAACCGCTGACAGACAACAAACTATGTGTATGGCAGTAGCATGCCCTTTAAACAGTAATTCAGCAATGTCATCTGTATGACATTGTGTAGCATTCTGAAACTTTGTGTAAGCTACAGTATAGCAGGCACACCTCACTGAGATAGCTTCTCAGAAAATCTCAGTAGGCTTATTTCTCATATACTCACCACATGGGTTCCTTGCCGAGGCAAGAGGAACCTGCCATCTTGGTAAATGAAAAGAATCAACCCATCTACACTGTGCCGTAATCACAACACTGAGATAGCTTCTCAGAACTATGAGTAGGCTTATTCTCATGTGACGCACAGCCCAGTGCCCTTCCTGAGGCAAGATGAGCCTTCATCTGGTACATGACAATATTCTACCTGTGACCCCTGCCAACTACCTGCATCTACAGTCAGTGTTATATAGCAGATTGTAATGCAATAAGAGAGAAGCAACATGGCTACTGGACCATGGGGCTGGCAGTCATGACAAAATTAGCAATTACTGCAGGAAATCAACTAGGCTTCCACAATCTAAGAACATTTAATCAAATGTAACGTTTGAAAGCAGCAGAGGATCATCGGCCCATGATCTTGAGGGTGAAGCTGGTACTGGTTGAGAAGCAGTAGCAGCGCCCATGCTAGAGTGAGATGTCTATAGCTCAGAGCTAGCATGATCAAATAAAATAAAATTGTATTAGTCACATGCGCCAAATACAACAGATGTAGACCTTACAGTATTCGCAAAACTACCTGCCTAGAAGGCCAGCATCCCGGAATCGCCTCTTCACTGTTGACGTTGAGACTGGTGTTTTGCGGGTAATATTTAATGAAGCTGCCAGTTGAGGACTTGTGAGGCGTCTGTTTCTCAAACGAGACACTCTAATGTACTTGTCCTCTTGCTCAGTTGTGCACCTGGGCCTCCCACTCCTCTTTGGTAAGAGCCAGTTTGCGCTGTTCTGAGAAGGGAGTAGTACACAGCGTTGTACGAGATCTTCAGTTTCTTGGCAATTTCTCGCATTGAATACCCTTCATTTTCCAGATCATGAATAGACTGACGAGTTTCAGAAGAAAGGTCTTTGTTTCTGGCCATTTTAAGACTGTAATTGAACCCACAAATGCTGATGCTCCAGATACTCAACTAGTCTAAAGATGGCCAGTTGTATTGCTTCTTTAATCAGAACAACAATTACCAGTTATGCTAACATAATTGCAAAAGGGTTTTCTAATGTTTTAGAAAGGGTTTTCTAATCGAAATGATAAACTTGGATTAGCTAACACAACGTGCCATTGGAACACAGGAGTGATGGTTGCTGATAATGGGCCTCTGTACGCCTACGTAGATATTCCATAAAAAAAATCAGCCGTTTCCAGCATTTACAACATTAACAATGTCTACACTGTATTTCTGATCAATTTGATGTTATTTTAAATGGACAATCTTTTAAATTTTCTTTCAAAAACAAGGACATTTCTAAGTGACCCCAAACTTTTGAATGGTAGTGTACTTTAGTACTTTACAATATTTGTACTTTACACCACTGGATATTGGTTTATGTCAAAATGGATATGCCAGTATGCCATCAGAGAAGAATAGATGACTTGATAACCAGAGAAATAGACCCCAGAGATTACTAGAATAGACCTGCAGATTAGAGTTGTCTGGAATAGTCCTCTTGGACATAACGTTTCATTAAAGTGATACAACGCTTGATAGCCAACAGCTAATCACCATGTGGGTGATTAACAAGCCCTCAGCATGTTAGATAATGCTCATATCAACAGCCATACAACACAGCTGGGAGCTACAGTATAACAAGCCTGATTGGTCATCGCACCACGGTATAGTGTCAGCTTCCCCACTAAGGTCAAAGGTGATCATTTGAAATCTGAGAAAAATCTAATTTTAGGGTTCGAAGTAGTAATACTTTTTTTAATGAGCTGTGAATATGCTTAGTGACGGAAACCCAGTAATAATATTTGGAGATATCACGCTGCTCGGCTGGTGAACGGCGCATATGGCGGTCCACAGCATTTGGGACAGCACTATGGTAGTAGAAGTGAGCTACTGTGCATGAAGCTCGTGACCTACAGCATGATAAAAAACACTATAGCCGAGTGAGCTGTATAAGGCTATAAGATACTTTGCATGCACAAAACAGCTTACTGCTATGCTAGAATAAAGACACTCCAAGATACTGCTTTACCTAAATGTTTCATGTGCACGACAGCAAGAATAAAGATGACCACAGTAATTAAAAGACTTAATAATGCATATCATTATCCCAGATTATCCAAGGGCCAATCTGGGATAAAACCAACACGATTATCCCACCACTATTTGATACTAGCTGGGGAAAGGCCGGAGAAGTGACCACTAATGTAATGAACAGCTATGGATGACAGTAAAACTATGGTTGAATTACAGGGTTTGTGTGCAAGCATATGTTTACAACAATCAAATAAAACACAGATGTCCAACGTTTTTGGGCAGAAAGGCTCAGGCCAGTGCATTGATGGGGCAATAGTGGAACAACAAAACATTAGTAGCCTAAATATATCACCATGCCCTAAAACGCGTGCTCTTGCCAGCGATACAAGCAACATGCTATGACAATTATGTGCATATGATGAATAAATAACATACAGTGCATTCGGAAAGTATTCAGACCGCTTGACTTTTTCCACATTTTGTTACGTTACAGCTATCAGGATAAGGTAAGACCCAGATGCAGACCGTCTCGAAGTAACAATGTTTATTACAGCAACAGAGGCAAAGGTACAGGATGGTAGGCAGGCTCAGGTCAGGCAGAGGTCGGAAATCCAGACAGGGGCAAAGGTACAGGATGACAGGCAGTCTCAGGGTCAGGCAGAGTGATCAGGCAGGCGGGTTCAGGGTAAGGACAGGCAAGGGTCAAAAACCAGGAGGGCGAGAAAAAGAGAGGCTGGGAAAAGACAGGAGCTGACAGAACAAACGCTGGTAAGCTTGACAAACAAGACAAACTGGCAACAGACAAACAGAAAACACAAGTATAAGTACACAGGGGATAATGGGGAAGAAAGGCGACACCTGGAGGAGGGTGGAAACAATCACAAAGACAGGTGAAACAGATCAGGGCGTGACACAGCCTTATTCTAAGATGTATTAAATGATACTTTTTTTCTCATCAATTTACAAACAATACCCCATAATGACAAAGCAAAAATGGTTTACTAGAAATGTTTGTAAATGTATTCAAATTAAAAACAGAAATACCTTATTTACATAAGTATTCAGACCCTTTCAGCTCAGGTGCGTCATGTTTCTATTGATCATCCTTGAGATGTTTCTACAACTTGATTGGAGTCCACCTGCAGTAAATTCAATTGATTGGACATGATTTGGAAAGGCACACACCTGTCTACAGTATATACAGTCACACAGTTGACAGTGCATGTCAGAGCAAAAACCAAGCCATGAGGTCAAAGGAATTATTTGTAGAGCTCCGAGACAGGATTGTGTCGAGGCACAGATCTGGGGAAGGGTACCAAAACATTTCTGCAGCATTGAAGGTCCCCATTATTCTTGAATGGAAGTTTGGAACCACCAAGACTCTTCCTAGAGCTGGCCGCCTGGCCAAACTGAGCAATCGGGGGAGAAGGGCCTTGGTCATGGAGGTGACCAAGAACCAGATGGTCACTCTGACAGAGCTCCAGAGTTCCTCTGTTGAGATGGGATAACTTTCCATAAGGACAACCATCTCTGAAGCACTCCACCAATCAGGCATTTATGGTAGAATGGCCAGACGGAAGCCCCTCCTTAGTAAAAGGCACATGACACCCCGCTTGGAGTTTACCAAAAGGCACCTGAAGGACTCGCATGCCATGAGAAACAAGATTCTCTGGTCTGATGAAACCAAGATTGAACTCTTTGGCCTGAATGCCAAGCGTCATGTCTGGAGGAAACCTGGTGGAAGCATCATGCTGTGGGGATGTTTTTCAGCGGCAGAGACTGGGAGACTAGTCAGGATCGAGGGAAAGATGAACGGAGCAAAGTACAGACAGATCCTTGATGAAAACCTGCTCCTGAGTGCTCAGGACCTCAGACTAGGCGAAGGTTCCCCTTTTAACAGGACAACGACCCTAAGCACACAGCCAAGACAACACAGGAGTGGCTTAGGGCAAGTCTCTGAATTTACTTGAGTGGCCCAGCCAGAGCCCGGACTTGAACCCGATCGAACATCTCTGGAGAGACATGAAAATAGTTGTACAGCAACGCTCCCCATCCAACATGACAGAGCTTGAGAGGATCTGCAGAGAAGAATGGGAGAAACTCCCCAAATACAGGTGTGCCAAGCCTGTAGTGTCATACCCAAGAAGACTCGAGGCTGCAATCGCTGCCAAAGGTGCTTTAACAAAATACTGAGTAAATGGTCTGAATACTTACAGTGGCAAGAAAAAGTTTGTAAACCTTTTGGAATTATCTGGATTTCTGCATAAATTGGTCATAAAATTAGTTCTGATCGTCATCTAAGTCACAACAACAGACAAACACAGTCTGCTTAAACTAACAACACACAAATTATTGTATTTTTCTTGTCTATATTGAATACATCATTTAAACTTTCACAGTGTAGGTTGGAAAAAGTATGTGAACCCCTAGGCTAATGACTTCTCCAAAAGCTAATTGGAGTCAGGAGTTAGCTAACCTGGAGTACAATCATTGAGACGAGATTGGAGATGTTGGTTAGAGTTGCCCTGCCCTATAAAAAACACTCACAACATTTGCCTGATGTGAACCATGCCTCGAACAAAAGAGATCTCAGAAGACCCAAGATTAAGAATTGTTGAGTTCAGTCCACCATAAGACACATTGTCTATACTTTGAGAAAGTTCGGCACTGTTGCTACTCTCTCTAGGAGTTGCCGTCCTGCAATGATGACTGCAAGAGCACAGCGCAGAATGCTCAATGAGGTTAAGAAGAATCGTAGAGTGTCAGCTAAAGATTTATAGAAATCTCTGGAACATGCTAACATCACTGTTGACGAGTCTATGATACGTAAAACACTAAACAAGAATGGTGTTCATGGGAGGACACCACAGAAGAAGCCACTGCTGTCCAAAAAAAAAACATTGATGCACATCTGAAGTTCGCAGAAGAGCATCTGGATGTTCCAAAATATTCTGTAGACAGATAAACTGAAATTGAGTTGTTTGGAAGGAACACACAATATGTGTGGAGAAAAAGAGGCACAGCACACCAACATAAAAACCTCATCCCAACTGTAAAGTATGGTGAAGGGAGCATCATGATTTGGAGCTGCTTTGCTGCCTCAGGGCCTGGACAGCTTGCCATCATCGACTGAAAAATGGATTCCCAAGTTTATCAAGACATTTTGCATGAGAATGTAAGGCTATCTGTCTTCCAATTGAAGCTCAACAGAAGTTGAGTGATGCAACAGGACAACGACCCAAAACACAGAAGTAAATCAACAACAGAATGATTTCAACAGAAGAAAATACGCCTTCTGGAGTGGCCCAGTCAGAGTCATGACCTGAACCCGATTGAGATGCAGTGGCATGACCTCAAGAGAGCGGTTCACACCAGACATATATCCCAAGAATATTGCTGAACTGAAACAGTTTCCTAAAAAGGAATGGTCCAAAATTCCTCCTGACCGTTGTGCAGGTCTGATCTGCAACTATAGAAAAAGTTTGGTTGAGGTTATTGCTGCCAAAGGATGGTCAGCCAGTTATTAAATACCACCCTCAATAAAGACATGAAAACATATAATTGTTTGTGTGTTATTAGTTTAACTTCTTATGGATTAAATCCCTTTAGCGGGATCGATTTGACAACATCCGGTGAAATGGCAGAGCGCCAAATTCAAATTAAATTCCTATAAATATTAAACTTTCATGAAATCACACATGCAATACACCAAATGAAAGCTACACTTGTTGTTAATCCAGCCGCAGTGTCAGATTTCAAAAAGGCTTTACGGAGAAAGCAAATCATGCTATTATCTGAGGACAGCACCCCATCAAACAAAGACAGACAATCATAATTCAACCCGCCAGGCGCGACACAAAACTCAGAAATAAAAATATAATTCATGCCTTACCTTTGACGAGCTTCTTCTGTTGGCACTCCAATATGTCCCATAAACATCACAAATAGTCCTTTTGTTCGATTAATTATAGTTAGTTATATATCCAAAATGTCCATTTATTTAGCGTGTTTGATCCAGAAAAACACCGGTTCCAACTTGCGCTACATGACTACAAAATATCTCATAAGTTACCTGTAATCTTTGTCCAAACATTTCAAACAACTTTCCTAATACAACTTTAGGTATTATTTTACGTAAATAATCGATCAAATTTAAGACGGGATAAACTGTGTTCAATACCGGAGGAAAACAAAGAATCAAGTTCCAGGTCGCGCGCACCAAAACATTAGAGTGCACCTGGAGTGACACAGGAAAATAACAGGGCTACCTCCTCATTTCTCTAAAGAAAAACATCAACCAATTTCTAAAGACTGTTGACATCTAGTGGAAGCTAAAGGAACTGCAAGCATATTTCTATTAAAACGGCCTTGCCATAGAAACCCAATGAAAAACAGATTGACCTCAAAAATAAATTCCCTGGATGGATTATGCTCGGGGTTTCGCCTGCCAAATCAGTTCTGTTATACTCACAGACTGTATTCAAACAGTTTTAGAAACTTTAGAGTGTTTTCTATCCACATCTACATTTATATGCATATCCTAGCTTCTGGGCCTGAGTAGCAGGCAGTTTTACTTTGGGCACACTTTTCATCCGGACGTGAAAATAGCGCCCCCAAGCCATAAGAAGTTTTAAGCAGGCTGTGTTTGTCTATTGTTGTGACTTAGATGAAGATCAGATCAAATGTTATGACCAATTCATGCAGAAGTCCAGGTAATCCCGAAGGGTTCACATACTTTTTCTAGCCACTGTATGGAAATGTGATATTTCATTTTATTTTATTTTAAGAAATTGGCCAACATTTCTAAAAGAAAATGATTGCTTTGTCATTATGGGGTATTGTGTGTAGATTGATGAGGGGAAAAAATTATTGAATCCATTTTAGTATAAGGCTGTAACATAACAAAATGTGGAAAAAGTCAAGGGGTGTGAACACTTTCCGAATGCACTTTAAACTAATGCATGACTAGAATGAAGCAATCATACAATTAGTGTAAGTGTAAATACTGCGTCCTAGTGGAGAGAAATAGAGTGTGTTAAAACAGAAAATAATATTAAGTAAGGGAACTTCTGAGTTCAGTGTTGTTATCCGTCTGGCTGCTAGCTAAATCACTGACAAATGGCAAAATAACCCAGACATGGATCACACCCTCTGCACCGAATAGCAGGCAGGGGAAGCAAAATAGTGATTGCTTTGCGACACTCGCAGTTAGCCACTGATTCTTTTCAAACCACTCATTGTTAAATTTGCAATTTCCGACTTGTTGTGTAATGTTTATGCCCAATGGCCAATGAGCAACAACACATTTTATCTCTGATTTCTCTTCATATGACAAAGATTGAATAGGATTTGCCAGTAGATTGTCGACGTGATTCATGACGATCACAGCTTATCTAGCTTGCTAGCTACGATTTTAAAGTATGATGTTGACATGATCCGTCCAATCAAATCTACGTGATTTGACATATTTAATCTGTTACCAATGACCTTGAGCCTTCTTGGACGGACATTTCTGCTGTAAATCTATGAGAGCACCCAAGGGGACATGAACTGCCTAGCTCTCCCATAGATTCTGCTGTGATGTAGTGTCCCCATGAGTGACAGAACCCTGAGCCAATCATGGCGCAACCAGAGAAGATGAACAACACCTACGCTCTAGCGTGCCTTGGGAGGACGGGTGTGGCGACTGTGGCCTAGACCAAAGTGATGACAATGAATTGTGAGCATGTTCATAGCAAGGTTGCCCATAGCCACTGGTACCTGCTCCCCTTCTCCCATGGCACGACTCCCTAGATATAATACGTATTTTTTGTGTTGGCCAGAAACAATAAGAATATTGATTGTAATGTAAAACATTCATTGATGTATGAATGCCTGTGTGCTAATGGAACTCTGAGGATGATTTAACCCCGTTGTGCTTGTCAGCAGTAATTGTACAGAGAACTAGGTGCAGAAGATGTTCATGAGAAGATTTCATTGAATTGCTTGAGTAATTGTGATTGTGAATAAAACATATATTTCTGGCCTGATCATTCCCATGCTCCACTCCCGGATGTAAAGAACCTGTGTATTTTAGATAAATGCAGAGGACCTCACCTCGAGTATATAAAAGGTGGTGTAGTACAGGTACAGGAATACAATTTTATGTTAAATCCCACGTTACACTTACATTTTTGTCTATAATTGCAGCAGTGTTTCAAATCAAATCAAATCAAATTTATTTATATAGCCCTTCTTACATCAGCTGATATCTCAAAGTGCTGTACAGAAACCCAGCCTAAAACCCCAAACAGCAAGCAATGCCGGTGTAGAAGCACGGTGGCTAGGAAAAACTCCCTAGAAAGGCCAAAACCTAGGAAGAAACCTAGAGAGGAACCAGGCTATGAGGGGTGGCCAGTCCTCTTCTGGCTGTTCCGGGTGGAGATTATAACAGAACATTGCCAAGATGTTCAAATGTTCATAAATTACCAGCATGGTCAAATAATAATAATCACAGTAGTTGTCGAGGGTGCAGCAAGTCAGCACCTCAGGAGTAAATGTCAGTTGGATTTTCATAGCCGATCATTAAGAGTATCTCTACTGTTCCTGCAGTCTCTAGAGAGTTGAAAACAGCAGGTCTGGGACAGGTAGCACGTCCGGTGAACAGGTCAGGGTTCCATAGCCGCAGGCAGAACAGTTGAAACTGGAGCGGCAGCACGGCCAGGTGGACTGGGGACAGCAAGGAGTCATCATGCCAGGTAGTCCTGAGGCATGGCCCTAGGGCTCTTGTCCTCCGAGAGAGAGAAAGAAAGAGAGAAAGAGAGAATTAGAGAGAGCATACTTAAATTCACACAGGACACCGGATAAGACAGGAGAAGTACTCCAGATATAACAAACTGACCCTAGCCCCCCGACACATAAACTACTGCAGCGTAAATACTGGAGGCTGAGACAGGAGGGGTCAGGAGACACTGTGGCCCCATCCGATGATACTCCCGGACAGGGCCAAACACGAAGGATATAACCCCACCCAGTTTGCCAAAGCACAGCCCCCATACCACTAGAGGGATATCTTCAACCACCAACTTACCATCCTGAGACAAGGCCGAGTATAGCCCACAAAGATCTCCGCCACGGCACAACCCAAGGGGGGGGGGCGCCAACCCAGACAGGAAGATCACGTCAGTGACTCAACCCACTCAACCCACCCACTCTTAATCATCCAAGATGGCATAGCAGTCAGACGTCATTTTGTCCTCATATTGTCGTGTCCTGTATATATATATATATTTACACCTTTCTTCGCATATCTTTTATATATTTTATTATCCAAGAACTCAACTACAAAAAGCTTTCCTGCAACCCGCCTCACCAATTACAAAAAAAAGTATTATTTACCTCAAATCTGAAAATCCACAATAGAAGCTAGCCAGAAGCTAGCCAGAAACTAGCCAGAAGCTAACCAGAAGCTAGCCAGAAGCTACCCAGAAGTTAACCAGAAGCTAGCCAGAAGCTAACCTGAATGCTAGCCAGAAGTTAGCCGGTTTACTGGCTAACGTTAGTATTTCAGCTAACCACGTTTTGTGGTCATCAGCTATTCCTTTAGCTCGATAATCTATCGGCACTTTTGTACAACGCGACTCAGACCAGAACATAGACCTATTTTTCTCAATATCCCCGGATTTCAACCGCAAGCTCTGGACATTTACACCTTGATTTCGCAGCTAGCTAGCGGCAAACCGTGTGTCTATTGGCTTACGTCGATCCCGGAGCAAACTTAAATTATTCCGGAGCTAGCCAGCTGAAGAGTTCCATCAGCCATTCCTGGGCTACAATCACCTATCCGGACCCGTTTTTACTACAAATGCGGAGCCCCACCGGGCCTTCACGACTGACTACCGACGTTATCTGCCCGAGGGAGTTATCCAACTGGCACCTCCGTCGCAACGTTACCTGAACGCTCATCTGGGGCCCGCTAATCGTTAGCTGTCTAATCGGCTGCTATCTGAATAAGTATATCGGACAATTTTTCTTGGGTCACTATAACTATATCTATTTTGCCAATTGGATTGATCCCCTCTACCACACGGAACCCCACTAATCTACCGACGGAAACGCACGAGGTGACTAAAAATAGACCTCCATCCTATGCTATCTTGCTACCGATAGCCAGCTACCCGGCCAGCTGTCTGGATCGCCGTGACCCCAACCAACCTCTACTCACTGGACCCTTATGATCACTCGATTAAGCATGCCTCTCCTTAATGTCAATATGCCTTGTCCATTGCTGTTCTGGTTAGTGTTTATTGGCTTATTTCACTGTAGAGCCTCTAGCCCTGCTCACTATACCATATCCAACCTTTCAGTTCCACCACCCACATATGCGATGACATCACCTGGTTTCAATGATGTTTCTAGAGACAATATCTCTTTCATCATCACTCAATACCTAGGTTTACCTCCACTGTATTCACATCCTACCATACCTTTGTCTGTACATTATTCCTTGAAGCTATTTTATCGCCCCCAGAAACTTCCTTTTACTCTCTGTTCTAGACCTTCTAGACGACCAATTCTCATAGCTTTTAGCCGTACCCTTATCCTACTCCTCCTCTGTTCCTCTGGTGATGTAGAGGTGAATCCAGGCCCTGCAGTACCTAGCTCCACTCCTATTCCCCAGGCGCTCTCTTTTGATGACTTCTGTAACCGTAATAGCCTTGGTTTCATGCATGTTAACATTAGAAGCCTCCTCCCTAAGTTTGTTTTGTTCACTGCTTTAGCACACTCTGCCAACCCGGATGTTTTAGCCGTGTCTGAATTCTGGCTTAGGAAGACCACCAAAAATTCTGATGAAATTTTCATCCCTAACTACAAGATTTTCAGACAAGATAGAACGGCCAAAGGGGGCGGTGTTGCAATCTACTACAAAGATTGCCTGCAGAGTTCTGTTTTACTATCCAGGTCTGTTCCCAAACAATTTGAACTTCTACTTTTAAAAATCCACCTCTCTAAAAACAAGTCTCTCACCGTTGCCGCCTGCTATAGACCACCCTCTGCCCCCAGCTGTGCTCTGGACACCATATGTGAACTGATTGCCCCCCATCTATCTTCAGAGCTCGTGCTGCTAGGCGACCTAAATTGGAACATGCTTAACACCCCAGCCATCCTACAATCTAAGCTTGATGCCCTCAATCTCACACAAATTATCAATGAACCTACCAGGTACCACCCCAAATCCGTAAACACGGGTACCCTCATAGATATCATCCTAACCAACTTGCCCTCCAAATACACCTCTGCTGTTTTCAACCAAGATCTCAGCGATCACTGCCTCATTGCCTGCATCCGTAATGGGTCAGCAGTCAAACGACCTCCACTCATCACTGTCAAACGCTCCCTGAAACACTTCAGCGAGCAGGCCTTTCTAATCGACCTGGCCGGGGTATCCTGGAAGGATATTGATCTCATCCAGTCAGTAGAGGATGCCTGGTTATTTTTTTTAAAGGCCTTCCTCACCATCTTAAATAAGCATGCCCCATTCAAGAAATTTAGAACCAGGAACAGATATAGCCCTTGGTTCTCTCCAGACCTGACTGCCCTTAACCAACACAAAAACATCCTATGGCGTTCTGCATTAGCATCGAACAGCCCCCGTGATATGCAACTTTTCAGGGAAGCTAGAAACCAATATACACAGGCAGTTAGAAAAGCCAAGGCTAGCTTTTTCAAGCAGAAATTTGCCTCCTGCAACACAAACTCAAAAAAGTTCTGGGACACTGTAAAGTCCATGGAGAATAAGAACACCTCTTCCCAGCTTCCAACTGCACTGAAGATAGGAAACACTGTCACCACCGACAAATCCACTATAATTGAGAATTTCAATAAGCATTTTTCTACGGCTGGCCATGCTTTCCACCTGGCTACCCCTACCCCGGTCAACAGCTCTGCCCTCCCCTCAGCTACTCGCCCAAGCCTTCCCCATTTCTCTTTCTCCCAAATACAGTCAGCTGATGTTCTGAAAGAGCTGCAAAATCTGGACCCCTACAAATCAGCCGGGCTAGATAATCTGGACCCTTTCTTTCTAAAACTATCTGCTGAAATTGTTGCCACCCCTATTACTAGCCTTTTCAACCTCTCTTTCGTGTCGTCTGAGATTCCCAAAGATTGGAAAGCAGCTGCGGTCATCCCCCTCTTCAAAGGGGGGGACACTCTTGACCCAAACAGCTACAGACCTATATCTATCCTACCCTGCCTTTCTAAGGTCTTCGAAAGCCAAGTCAACAAACAGATTACCGACCATTTCGAATCCCACCATACCTTCTCCGCTATGCAATCTGGTTTCAGAGCTGGTCATGGGTGCACCTCAGCCACGCTCAAGGTCATAAACGATATCTTAACCGCCATCGATAAGAAACAATACTGTGCAGCCGTATTCATTGACCTGGCCAAGGCTTTTGACTCTGTCAATCACCACATCCTCATCGGCAGACTCGACAGCCTTGGTTTCTCTAATGATTGCCTCGCCTGGTTCACCAACTACTTCTCTGATCGAGTTCAGTGTGTCAAATCGGAGGGTCTGTTGTCCGGGCCTCTGGCAGTCTCTATGGGGGTGCCACAGAGTTCAATTCTTGGACCGACTCTCTTCTCTGTATACATCAATGATGTCGCTCTTGCTGCTGGTGAGTCTCTGATCCACCTCTACACAGACGACACTATTCTGTATACTTCTGGCCCTTCTTTTGACACTGTGTTAACAACCCTCCAGGCAAGCTTCAATGCCATACAACTCTCCTTCCGTGGCCTCCAATTGCTCTTAAATACAAGTAAAACTAAATGCATGCTCTTCAACCGATCGCTGCCTGCACCTGCCCGCCTGTCCAACATCACTAATCTGGACGGCTCTGACTTAGAATATGTGGACAACTACAAATACCTAGGTGTCTGGTTAGACTGTAAACTCTCCTTCCAGACTCACATCAAACATCTCCAATCCAAAGTTAAATCTAGAATTGGCTTCCTATTCCGCAACAAAGCATCCTTCACTCATGCTGCCAAACATACCCTTGTAAAACTGACCATCCTACCAATCCTCGACTTCGGTGATGTCATTTACAAAATAGCCTCCAAAACCCTACTCAATAAATTGGATGCAGTCTATCACAGTGCCATCCGTTTTGTCACCAAAGCCCCATATACTACCCACCACTGCGACCTGTACACTCTCGTTGGCTGGCCCTCGCTTCATACTCGTCGCCAAACCCACTGGCTCCAGGTCATCTACAAGACCCTGCTAGGTAAAGTCCCCCCTTATCTCAGCTCGCTGGTCACCATAGCAGCACCTACCTGTAGCACGCGCTCCAGCAGGTATATCTCTCTGGTCACCCCCAAAACCAATTCTTCCTTTGGCCGCCTCTCCTTCCAGTTCTCTGCTGCCAATGACTGGAACGAACTACAAAAATCTCTGAAACTGGAAACACTTATCTCCCTCACTAGCTTTAAGCACCAGCTGTCAGAGCAGCTCATAGATTACTGCACCTGTACATAGCCCATCTATAATTTAGCCCAAACAACTACCTCTTTACCTACTGTATTTATTTATTTATTTTGCTCCTTTGCACCCCATTATTTCTATCTCTACTTTGCACATTCTTCCACTGCAAACCAACCATTCCAGTGTTTTTACTTGCTATATTGTATTTACTTCGCCACCATGGCCATTTTTTATATTTTTATTTATATATATATTTTGTTTGCCTCCACCTCCCTTATCTCACCTCACTTGCTCACATTGTATATAGACTTATTTTTCACTGTATTATTGACTGTATGTTTGTTTTACTCCATGTGTAACTATGTGTTGTTATATGTGTTGAACTGCTTTGCTTTATCTTGGCCAGGTCGCAATTGTAAATTGTAAATGAGAACGTGTTCTCAACTTGCCTACCTGGTTAAATAAAGGTGAAATAAAATAAAATAAAAAAAGTGATGCACCCCTCCTAGAGACGGCATGAAAGAGCACCAGTAAGCCAGTGACTCAGCCCCTGTAATAGGGTTATAGGCAGAGAATCCCAGTGGAGAGCAGTCAGAGACAGCAAGGGCGGTTCGTTGCTCCAGAGCCTTTCCGTTCACCTTCACACTCCTGGGTCAGACTACACTCAATCATATGACCCACTGAAGAGATGAGTCTTCAGTAAAGACTTAAAAGTTGAGACCGAGTCTACGTCTCTCACATGGGTAGGCAGACCATTCCATAAAAATGGAGCTCTATATGAGAAAGCCCTGCCTCCAGCTGTTTGCTTAGAAATTCTAGGGACAATTAGGAGGCCTGCGTCTTGTGACTGTAGCGTACGTGTAGGTATGTACGGCAGGACCAAATCGGAAAGATAGGTAGGCGCAAGCCCATGTAAAGCTTTGTAGGTTAGCAGTAAAACCTTGAAATCAGCCCTTGCCTTAACAGGAAGCCAGTGTAGGGAGGCTAGCACTGGAGTAATATGATCACATTTTTTGGTTCTAGTCAGGATTCTAGCAGCCGTATTTTGCACTAACTGAAGTTTATTTAGTGCTTTATCCGGGTAGCCGGAAAGTAGAGCATTGCAGTAGTCTAACCTAGAAGTAACAAAAGCATGGATTCATTTTTCTGCATCATTTTTGGACAGAAAGTTTCTGATTCTTGCAATGTTACGTAGATGGAAAAAAGCTGTCCTTGAAACAGTCTTGATATGTTCGTCAAAAGAGAGATCAGGGTCCAGAGTAACGCCGAGGTCCTTCACAGTTTTATTTGAGACGACTTTACAACCATCAAGATTAATTGTCAGATTTAACAGAAGATCTCTTTGTTTCTTGGGACCTAGAACAAGCATCTCTGTTTTGTCCGAGTTTAAAAGTAGAAAGTTTGCAGCCATCCACTTCCTTATGTCTGAAACACAGGCTTCTAGCGAGGGCAATTTTGGGGCTTCACCATGTTTCATTGAAATGTACAGCTGTGTGTCATCCGCATAGCAGTGAAAGTTAACATTATGTTTTAAAATGACATCCCCAAGAGGTAAAATATATAGTGAAAACAATAGTGGTCCCAAAACGGAACCTTGAGTAACACCGAAATGTACAGTTGATTTGTCAGAAGGCAAACCAGACAAACTGATATCTTTCCGACAGATAAGATCTAAACCAGGCCAGAACTTGTCCATTCCAAAAGAATGTGGTGATCGATGGTATCAAAGGCAGCACTAAGGTCTAGGAGCACGAGGACAGATGCAGAGCCTCGGTCTGACGTCATTAAAAGGTCATTTACCACCTTCACAAGTGCAGTCTCAGTGCTATGATGGGGTCTTAAACCAGACTGAAGCATTTCGTATACATTGTTTGTCTTCAGGAAGGCAGTGAGTTGCTGCGCAACAGATTTTTCTAAAATGTTTGAGAGGAATGGAAGATTCGATATAGGCCGATAGTTTTTTATATTTTCTGGGTCAAGGTTTGGCTTTATTACTGCCACTTTTAGTGAGTTTGGTACACATCCGGTGGATAGAGAGACGTTTATTATGTTCAACATAGGAGGGCCGAGCACAGGAAGCAGCTCTTTCAGTAGTTTAGTTGGAATAGGGTCCAGTATGCAGCTTGAAGGTTTAGAGGCCATGATTATTTTCATCATTGTGTCAAGAGATATAGTACTAAAACACTTAAGTGTCTCTCTTGATCCTAGGTCCTGGTAGAGTTGTGCAGACTCAGGACAGCTGAGCTTTGGAGGAATACACAGATTTAAAGAGGAGTCCGTAATTTGCTTTCTAATGATCATGATCTTTTCCTAAAAGAAGTTCATGAATTTATTACTGCTGAAGTGAAAGCCATTCTCACTTGGGGAATGCTGCTTTTTAGTTAGCTTTGCGACAGTATCAAAAATAAATTTAGGATTGTTCTTATTTTCCTCAATTAAGTTGGAAAAATAGGATGATCGAGCAGCAGTGAGGGCTCTTCGATACTGCACGGTACTGTCTTTCCAAGCTAGTCGGAAGACTTCCAGTTTGGTGTGGCGCCATTTCCGTTCCAATTTTGAAGCGTGCTTCAGAGCTCGGGTATTTTCTGTATACCAGGGAGCTAGTTTCTTATGACAAATGTTTTTCGTTTTTAGGGGTGCAAACTATGCATCTAGGGTATTGCGCAAGGTTAAATTGAGTTCCTCAGTTAGGTGGTTAACTGATTTTTGTCCTCTGACGTCCTTGGGTAGGCAGAGGGAGTCTGGAAGGGCATCAAGGAATCTTTGTGTTGTCTGAGAATTTATAGCACGACTTTTGATGCTCCTTGGTTGGGGTCTGAGCAGATTATTTGTTGTGATTGCAAACGTAATAAAATGGTGGTCCGATAATCCAGGATTATGAGGAAAAACATTAAGATCTACAACATTTATTCCATGGGACAAAACTAGGTCCAGAGTATGACTGTGACAGTGAGTAGGTCCAGAGACATGTTGGACAAAACCCACTGAGTCGATGATGGCTCCGAAAGCCTTTTGGAGTGGGTCTGTGGACTTTTCCATGTGAATATTAAAATCACCAAAAATTAGAATATTATCTGCTATGACTACACGGTCCGATAGGAATTCAGGGAACTCAGTGAGGAACGCTGTATATGTGTCACGGTTCCTACAGAAGGTGGCTCCCCTTCCTGTTCGGGTGGCGCTCGGCTGTCGTCGTCACCGCCCTACTAGCTGTCACTGATCCTTTTTTCCACTTTTCTGTTTATTGGTTTCACCTGTTTTGTGTTTGGTTGATTAGTCGGGCTATATTAACCAGTAGGCCCGCCTGCTATTTGTGCGGGATTGTTTGTGTGACTAGGGTGCACGTTTGAGGTTTACGTGTTTCCTATTTTGTGGGTTTTGCTGGACTGTTTCAGTCCCCGGTTTTGGGGCATTTGTTTTGTGTGCTCCCTGTGTGTTGTGGGGTGGCTTATGTTCGCCGTTTTGTGCATTAAATACCACAACTCTCTGCTTCCTACGCCTGACTTCGCACCCACTACACCCAGATCGTTACAATATGGCCCAGGAGGCCTGTCAACAGTAGCTATAAAAAGTGATTGCGTAGGCTGCATAGATTTCATGACTAGAAGCTCAAAAGTTTGATTTTAGTATGTGTCTATTTTTGTCTCACTCCCAGGGAACAAGTTTAACATGAGCACAAGTTTGGACTTCAACAGATTCCAAAGCATGTGTCATCTGACGAGGACTTTCAAACAACTGTGTACCCATGAACATAAACTGATTAACAGTTGAGGCGGCTATGCGTAGGGTTTATGTATTTTTTTCCATGCGTGGTAGTGTAATATTCGAACAAGGCTTTTTTGTTCAGAGGTGGAGTAGTTAGTGGGAGGGGTGTGTCATGGCAGACAAGCTGCCATCAGCTCGCAGACACTTTCCACTGCATGGCTGTGTTCTGCCTCTGGATGGTTGGGCTTGTCAGCGCTGTAGGACTCAGCTACACAGTATGTGTGACAGAGAGTGGGAAACCCCCACACCATACACTTGACACACCATTAGCTAGTCACTGTTACCGAGCCAGACTATGTATCATTATGTATCAATTCGAAATCCAGTGTGTGTGGATGCTAATGGTTTGTCAGTTACCAAACATCAGATAAAATGATGATAAAATTGCCCAAACCCTGTAGGGATGAAGTCAACTTGTACAACAAAGATGACAGAAATGATGTATGATGATCTCCAAGTGAAGATGGGTCTGATATGTGAATGGGCATAATCACTGGATTGCAGCGACTAGTTGGTGTCCATAAACTACTTTCGAGGCCAGGACATGATTAATAACAAAATGGAAATAGCTCTCAAGGTAAAGGCCTACACTTTCCGTTATATAATGTATCATATTTTGTTAGGGCTCTATTCAATTCATATCGCAGAAGTTCAGCGTTACAGCGTCATTGAAATTTAAATGCAATTTTCCCGCGTTAGTTGAGATTGTGATACACAATCGGAAATTGCCTTCACATTTATATTGTGCAATCTGTACCGCTTCAGCGATATAGACTGAATAGAGCCCTAATCTAATTGCACATATTGTGAGCCTGAGCCAAACATTAACCAAACAACAAATAATTAACAATGCATAAAAAATACTTTATTTTTTGTCTCCCTTTTCTCCATATAGCTGTTATGTAAAATCAAATGATAGGATAAATTATGCATGCGGTATCCACCTTGGCCTGAGCTCATAACTTGAATGATTGCCTCAGCTTTTTCTTGTGTAATAACAAACAGCCAGAATATACAGTATGTTCTCATGCATAATTGGGACAGATCACAGCTTCAGTGATAGAATGTGAAACTATCATCTATGGCAGATTTACTGTTTAAACAAAGGGCAAATCCCCCCCCACCCCGATCCTGTGAATTGAAAAGAAAAACTTTACAAAGGAAAAGTATTTTTCCACCCTCAGACTTTTTATAGATGAATAACTAATGCAGAAGTCTTTAAGCTCAAAATAAGGATCATGAATACATAACAAATAAAACTGATTTGTCACTGGATTTGTAAATTGGAAATCAATTCAGAGATTCTTGAAAGACGGAACAATATCTACTTTTGTTTCAAAAATACAAACATTTGTAAAATATAGAAAATGATTCATTTGAAAATCCCCAATAAAAACACAACAATTCTCAGATCTTACAGCACTCTGATGGACTTGACGTCAGACAAAAATCTGACGGAGTTTAATGGAATTGACAAAAATTGCCTTTTTCTTGACCGTTTATGGTTGTGACCATTGTGATTTCAATATTGTTTGTTTAAATCTATCAAAAGTAGAGAACTTTACAGACCAGGAGTGGTCTTGCTACACTACATGTAATGAGGACATGAATAAGGGGTCCTTATGGTATAGCTGACCCTGCTCATTCCTGATGAATATAGGATTTTAAACATCTGACGGAAGTTGACCAAATCTTCGGACACATTTTTTAGGAATCACAGTTTTGAGATAGAATAACTATTATTTTAAGTCAGAGGGCTACATTGGCACTGAGGGATGATGATATAAGAAGGATCCACTCAGCGCCCCATAAATCTGAGAGCCTGGTGTCCATGCATAATGATATTATGAACCAATTGGGACAGTGCAAGACAGTAAACATGAATCTGTGTCATCAATCTGAGCATAAGGCAGCGTAAAACACGGAACTGTTAGATACATTTTTTCATCAACAATACTAGCTGCTGTATGTAGGATACTCTACGGGGAAAGAAACATATACATTGAGCAATGTAATTGAAAGATCTCAGTGCTTCACTTGGTTCTATTAAATTCTGCGTTTGATAATTAACTCATAAATGTAATTAAGATCTCCATTCAGTGGGTATAGCAAATACAGCAAAATATTTCAAAGTAGTTACACAAATTTCTGTTGTAAGTGCAATAACTGCAAGTGCTTTGAACTTAAAATGGTCTAACCTATTAAAAATAGTCTTCTAACTGAATCACAATACTAGATTGCTGGCTTCCAGCATTGGAAATATAAATAGTCCCCAAATGTGAAGACAGTGAATTTCACACAGAAGTGCACACTAACACATACGCCATGTGCCATCTATCACTCTCCCATGCACATACACCCATTTGCTCATGCACACGCACACACCCACGTATGCAAGCACACACGCACACACGCACACAGACAGAAGTTTTGTTCTTCTATCCTTGTGGGGACCTACAATTTGATTTCCATTCAAAATCCTATTTTCCCTAACCTTAACCTGTAACCCTAACCCAAACCCTGAACCTTACTCCTAAACCTAATCCCTTACCCTTACCCTAACCCTAATTCTAACCCTAAACCTAATCCCTACCCTAACCCTAATTCTAACCCTAACCCTAACCCGATAGTCTTTGTCCTCATGAGGACATGGGAATTTGACTTGTTTTACTATCGTTGTGGGGACTTTTGGGGATTTTAGGTCCCGACATGGATAGAAGAACCAACACACACACACACACACACACACACACACACACACACACACACACACACACACACACACACACACACACACACACACACACACACACACACACAATCAATGACGTATCGTTGGCTCTTTTACTGTCTTTCAACCGTTTCTGTCGAGCATATTGAACACCAGTGCTCGGCATCATGCACCTGTACCTTGCAGTAAAAAAAGAGCTTCATGTGAATACAAAAGGATAAAACCTTATCTGAACCTTACACCATCGTCAGGGCAACCCTGTCTGGTGTCATAGGTCCTGTTTTGACCGAGATCCACAAGTCCTCATCTTTCGGAATCTTCTTATTTTTGTCTGATTTTGCTGTGGCTGAGCTGGGGCTGTCTGCACAGCAACCAGCGGAGTTGGCCCGGCGACAGCAGCAGCAGTGGCAGCACACCACCAGAGAAGTGAAGAGCACCACCATAGGCAGGGCTAGCAGCACCACCAGGCAGACTGTGTTATAGATCCCCTGGTCATGCTTAGTGGTGGCCACCTTCCACAAGTCACTGAAAAAATCCAAGATGTCTTCCTTCATGGTTCACTGACAGTGTCTGAACAACTCCTCTTGAGGGTAATCTATTGAAGAAGAAACCAATTACAATAGTGAACACGTTCTGATTGAAGTAGTCAGCAAGGGTGTTGCTGTTATCAGGGGATTGTTCTTGTGGTGATTTGACCCTGATCTAGTGCTGGTTTCAGTTTCCTGGTGAACTCATGACATTGAAGATTTCGCTGATATAGTAGGACATCCCAGTCACAATGAATATCTGATGAAGGAAAGGGAGGATGGGACAGACTAGAAAAATCATTGATGCAGGGAGAATCTCTTTATCCTCCCCTCCTTCCTTAACCGCCTTATCTGGGGGTTTGAAGACCAACGCATTTTTTTATGAAAGTTTGAAGTCCAAAGATCAATTGTTTATGAGAGAGGGGGGGTTTTCCTTTGTAATCCTTCAGTTGCTGTAATGATTCCAATCTCTCCTTGCCTTGATGGGAAGGTCTATGAAGTCTGCCTGTTTGTGTAGTTTGTTTGTTTCCTCTTTTGGGATTTGGGATCCTACCTCACGTCCTCTGGAGTCTCCTCTCTATTTTAATCCATTCTCCTCTGGGAGAAGTGATGGAATGAGGACATTTTCTGTGGAGAGAATTAGAGAGAAGAAGGTGAGCAGAGTGAACCCCAGTCCCACTGGTGCCTTTTCGCTCTCTTCCCTCCCCTGCTCAAGTATCTTATTCAGCTTAACTCTCATTAAAGTTACAGGAAAATGTCATGGCTCTGGCTGCCTGAATGCACCATGGAGGGAAATACATTTAAATGTGCCGGCTAATGGCGGCCTAGCTTTGATGGTTTTGACTTTAACATTGACTGAGTGTAGCACTCCACCGTAACTTGGATCAATGGTAACCGTTATGGGTATCCAGGAGGTCAAAGGGTAGTTTATAGGTTTATGTTGACTAGGATTATGGCCCTGTGAGGAAAGATTTAAAAAAAATATTATATTGCCTGCTCCACTTTCTAAGCCATATGTATCTGATTGCAAGTGAACAGCAAGAAGGTTGTGTTTGTCTCACAGCCCATGTGTGAAATTGGCTTACCCATAGTCAGCTTCACTTCCTTCCTAGCATAACAAAACAGGAAACTGCGCGCTGCTGCTACTTTGTTGCATTGAGTTAAGAAGGCTGCACCTACTTGCAGTTTGTCAAAATGAAGGTCCCATTTCAGCTAAACACATTTTTTCACCAAATCCATTAAATGTAAGCTTCTCCATTATTCATGTATGTAGGTCTATGCATTTGTTTTATGGTGATGTTGAGTCTAAAGTTGAGACATACAAGGTATGATGACTGGAAGGAATGAGTAACAATCCCACTGGGCACACACTGGTTGAATCAATGCCACGCCATTTCAATGAAATGTTGGTTCAATGTAAAATAGATGTTGAGTTTACATCTGTTCCCAGTAGGATATCACTCATTAGCATTGTCTAGCAAGGTGTAAGAATAGTTTTCCTCGCTAGAGTAGAAAATGGTCAGAGGTTTGTTGTAGTGTACACCACATCAATTTACAGACGCTGTGAAGAACTTGGAGAGTAGTTTTCAAGCAGAAATTGAGAATGAAGAGAATCAATGAAATCTCAATGCATTGAAAAATATATCAAGATCTTATTCTCTATCACAACATCCCCATTCCATAGAGTGTCATGCTATTAGACGGTCTTTGCACTCTGGTCAGGCTGTGGAATGAATGTAAAATAACAACAATGTAACAAATTGACATAACATTGTCTTGGCCTATGATCAGCTGTAAACAGGAAGATACTTTCAGTGGCTCACAAAGCCAGGATGGGGAAAAAACTCTTATGACTTCATCAGTAAGCTACAGCTATTTATGGAACTTGGAACTCTGTTCTGCCCAACCTTAAAGCCTGAATGACAGAAGGCAACACAAGGCAAAACAGGAATATTTAATGAATGGCCCACGGTAATTTGTTGAAAAACCCTTATGAAAAAGAAATGGCGAATGTTCAATTCTAATTATCTTAATAATAAGAGTCAGTCAACAGTCTTTTGCAGGGATAGTCAAAAGTTTAGAGACAGCAAAAGTCATGCATTAGTGTACCAAATTCATATCTTTACTCAAAATCAGTGTCGTGGTAAGAAACACAAGATTGCATATTTTTGATGGGAACAGTTGGGAACATGACCATATCTCCACACAGTATAAGAGAGGACATTGTCTCAATGCATTACAGTTCAAGCTGAAAGGTAACCTTTGAGTCAGGGAGAGTGAAATAGTATAAGTAGAGGAGAGAGCATAACGAGGCAAAGTTTCAAATCAAATTATAGAAATCTCAGACATTTAAGATCTTAGGTGAACCTTAGGTTCAACCATCGAAACCATAATGTCACTAGTCATAGACAATGTGCAAAGCATTGTGCAATGGCCCAACGCTATATTTAAGATTTACATTTCCTGAAAGAGATATGCTATAGAATGGCACTGAGTAGTGACTGACTAGCAACATATCATCTGGTACATCACAATACCTGTTAAACCGATGGAGGGGACTTTCCAAAACAACAGACTTCCAGTTCACGCATAGTATTATAAGTATATACATTGACTCCTTAGCCACAGATACTCAACCAAATAAGATCAACAGCATTCAAGATCAACAGCTTCCCATTCATCATTTCTCAACAGACTTTTGAAATGTACACCTTACCGGCAAAAGGTTTTAGAAGTCCGGGCCAGTAAAGCTGTTTTTCCCTCTCCTCTTTCTTGTAAATCCTCTTTAATATCGGCTGCTGCTTTTTGTTGATATTCTCTAAGCTCTCAATGTTGCCCCATACCTTGTATGTATTGAACTGTGCTCTTTGTGCCTGTATCTCTTTACCTCTCTCTGCCCGTGTGTGTCACTCTCTCAGTGCAGCGTCCCTTCTCTCTGCCCTGCACACCCTGTGTAAGAAAGGGCCCTCTGTCTGTATTCGCGTTCCCTTGCCTGACACGCTGCATTCTTGTGGTTACTTTATACACACAAGTTCCCAGTGATGTCAGAGAGAGAGCGAGAGAGAAAAAAAGAGAGAGGACAGAGAGCTCCCCTGAGAATCCCACTGCTCATAATTAATTGGATTTGTCTGCAGTTTGTAACTTGATGTTTTCAAATTCATATTCTAAAGAGCTGCTGACTTTAGTGTTTGAACGCTTTACCACAACATTAATGCACATAATTATAAGTGTTATAAACCTAAAATTAACCAAAACACCTCACCCATTTCAGCGCTACCTCACTAACTCTAATTGGAAAGAGGAAATGAAAGTGTGTGTGCATGCGTGGGTGTGTGTGGGTGTGGGTGTGTGTGTGTGTGTGTGTGTGTGTGTGTATGTGTGTGTGTGTGTGTGTGTGTGTGTGTGTGTGTGTGTGTGTGTGTGTGTGTGTGTGTGTGTGTGCGTGTGTGAGTCCTGTATGCTCAGGGTGTGGACAGAGCAGGGAAACAGGTGAAGCAGAGAGAGATGCACTGATGTGTGACTGCTTTGTTGAAATCTGTGAGAGATCATGTGACCCTGTTCGTGAGGAGAATGGACCTCATCCATGCCTGTGGCAAACAACATGCACTCACTGGTAAGAGACTGTCACATCCCACAACATACACACTTTGACCCTTGTACTGTAATTCACAGAGAGAGATGAGGAGAGAAAGAGGGAAAATACACACTGAAATATGTTCTTCTAAACCAAATAGGTGCTCTGACTGTCTGACTGACACCAAAAAGTGTCCCCTATTGGAAATATGTATTATTTTGTTAACCTCCTAATGAACCATGAATACGCGGGCTGTGGCCAAGTGAGTATATGTGTTTCATGATCACAGTAATCCTCATTTTGCAATAAGAATGTGAGATTTATTCTGTTTGCTCCAGGCTTTGTTTTAATGTGGAGTTTATTGGGATACGCTACACCCAGTTACCTGTCTGTAGGCTATATACTGTCGTACTTCACATTGAGGGGTGAGGACTGAATCGTACACTCTTAGAAAAGTGTTCTTTGTCTGTCCTCACAGGAGAACCCTTTGAATAACCTTTTTTGGTTCCAGGTATAACCTTTTGGGTTCCATGTAGAAAACTTTCCACAGAGGATTCTACATGGAACCGAAAAGGGTTCGTTCTACCTTGATCCAAAAAGGGTGCTCCTATGGGGACAGCCAAATAACCCGTTTGGAACCCTTTTTTCAAAGATTGTAAAGAGGTAAAGGAACTGTAATCAGGATGTAAAGACTAGCACTACCGCAGTCATTGCTCAAAGCTAGGATTCCCCTATTTGTGCTGCTAAATCAACCCATTATCTCTCCTAATTTCCTGTTTGGAAACTCTATTCTCAATTTTCATAATATGTGGCAGAAACCAAGAACACTGCTCAGCAGAAAACATTCTCATAAAGAAGTGGCTCTTCTTGGGAATCTTTGGGGGTAGGCTAAATATTGCCCTGCACAGCAGCATTAGGGTGCCTTTGAAACGTTACTCTGCACATTTTATGAGCTCGTGTGCTAATGAAAAGTAAATCAGAAGGATGCGGAGGCCAAAAATAGGCTAGGCCGTTCCGTTGCTAACCAGTCCCAAAAGCAAAGCAGGCCATGAGTCACTCCTGTAAAATGTTTTGGCCCAGTGCAATGAAAACAGGAGGAGGGATCTGAAGAACACACAAAGTTGATTTGATGGAGATTACTCTATATATGGAAGTACCTCTCCTGTATTTTCAGTGATGGCATTGTAAAAAAAGTAGTTATTAGCTCTGATGTAAACAAAGGCCTGTTTAGGAACTTTCCAATCCACTTTCTGACTGACTGGTCCAACATACAGCTTGTGTAAATGTGACTGGATGAAAGTAATTTGACTGTGATATCAGATTCATGTTAAAGAGACTATTGATTTCGAAAGTACGTCAATAAGTAGCCAATCAATTCCAGGCTAAAGGTCGAACTTGAGGCAGGGGCGTCAATTGGGTATGGCAGAGTACAGCAGACAACATACCCTAGCTCAACACCAACAATTTAAAATAGGCTACAAAAATCATTCCAATCCCGATTAAAAGGAAATTAGGTTTGCAAGAAAGGCATTTCACTATACTTTTGCATGCAATATTAAAACTTAACATTTAACGGGCTGGTTTTAAGACCATGCGGGCAGCTCAGAGTGGACGGGGAGGCTGTTTGCCTCGCTGCAGTGAACAGCTCTAAAGAATGCAGAGGTGGAAGATGGCTGTAGATGACTACGTAACTCCTGTTTGACTTGATATGAAACGAAACTACAGTTTTTAATCCCAGTGCATAGAAACAAATTGCTGTATGACGTGCTGTATGAATTGTTGTCGTCAAAATGTATGTCCCTTGTCAGCTGAGGTGAATGAAGCTACAGCAGCCAAGGTGTTCTACGAATGGTTTTAAATTGTGTAGAAATGCAGTAAATAACTTTATAAAAATGACGTGGATTAGCTGAAATTACACCACTGACTCAAGGTACATTTGACCACATGATATACTGGACACACTGTTTAAACCGGTTGGTTATTCCCACATGACTCATCTCTTCCTTCCCGTTATTCAAGTATTTTAAAAGGCAGAATAAAGAAGGCACCTTGTCAACCTGTCCGGACATGGATTAAGAGACCCTACCAATGCTTGGATTTGTTATTCTCAGTAGTTGACTACTAGGGTATACTGTCTGGTACATACAGTCCAGTAAGTCAGACAACATCTATAGTATGAATAGAAGCGTCTGTTTTCAGGAGGAAATCAGCAAGATGGAGACAGGAACTTGTGTGGTCTGGCAACTTACTTTCTGTTTCTCTGTCTGTATTGTTCTGTTGCATTTCTCAGTAAGTTACCCAGTATCACCATGTGGTATGTACACAGAAAGGAAGTAATTCCGCAGAAACTCCTAAAGAAGTGCATATTTTTTTGGGGGGGAGTAACTTTACCCACTTGGCACAGACATCATTTCAACGTCTAGTTTTGAATGACATTTGGTTGAGTTTTTAAAAAAGTATATATTTTTATTTATTTTTAGCTTTATTTAACTAGGCAAGTCAATTAAGAACAAATTCTTATTTACAATGACGGCCTAGGAACAGTGGGTTAACTGCCTTGTTCAGGAGCAGAACGACAGATTTTTACCTTGTCAGCTAGGGGACTCGACCTAGCAACCTTTCGGTTACTGGCCCAACGCTGTCAACTAATGTGAATTCAACGTGAAATCAACCAAAAAAATCACTATGTTATTGGTTTTAGGATAAAAGTTGGGTGAAAAATATACTAAATTCCCTCCGTTGATGACTTTTTGCAAATTCAATCCGTTTTCCATGTTGATTCAACATCATCACATTTATTTATTTTTGTTGAAATTATGTGGAAACAACAACATAACAGCCTAGTGGGTTGTTATGTTATTGTATTCGCAATAACCTGCAAGTTCAAACAAAAACAAAAATATAAACGCAACATGCAACTATTTTACAGATTTTCCTGAATTACAGTTCATATAAGGAAATCAGTCACCTTAAAAAAAGTAGAGGCATGGATCAGAAAACCAGCCAGTATCAAGTGTGACCACCATTTGCATGCTCAATGGGTGACATGTCTGGTGAGTATGCAGGCCATGGAACAACTGGGACATTTTCAGCTTCCAGGAATTGTGTACAGAGCCTTGTGATATGGGGTTGTGTATTATCATACTGAAACATGTCAATGTAAATAGTCGGGAGACCATTTGATTATATGTTCAGCAGTCTTATGGCTTGGGGGTAGAAGCTGTTAAGGAGCCTTTTGATCATAGACTTGGCGCTCCGGTACCGCTTGCCGTGCGGTAGCAGAGAGAACAGTCTATGACTTGGGGGACTGGAGTCTTTGACAATTTTTTGGGCCTTCCTCTGACACAGGTCCTGGGTGACAGGAAGCTTGGCCCCAGTGATGTACTGGGCCGTACGCACTACTCTCTGTAGCCTCTTACGGTCAGATGCCTAGCAGTTGCCATACCAGAAAGTGATGCAACCAGTAAGGATGCTCTCGATGGTGCAGCTGTAGAACTTTTTGAGGATCTGGGGACCCATGACAAATCTTTTTCAGTCTCCTGAGGGGGAAAATATGTTATCGTGCCCTCTTCACAACTGTCTTGGTGTGTTTGAACCATGATAGTTTGTTGGTGATGTGGACACCAAGGAACTTGAAACTCTCGACCCACTCCCCTACAGCCCCGTTGATGTTAATGGTGGCCTGTCAGCCCGCCTTTTCCTGTAGTCCACGATCAGCTCCTTTGTCTTGCTCACATTGAGGGAGAGGTTTTTGTCCTGGCACCACATTGCCAGGTCTCTGACCTCCTCCCTATAGGCTGTCTCATTGTTGTAGGTGATCAGTCCTACCACTGTTGTGTCGTCAGCAAACCTAGTGATGGTGTTTGAGTTGTGTTTGGCCACGCAGTCGTGGGTGAAAAGGGAGTACAGGAGGGGACAAAGCACACACCCCTGAGGGGCCCCAGGGTTGAGGATCAGAGTGGCAGATGTGTTGTTACCTACCCTTACCACCTGGGTGCGGCCCGTTAGAAAGTCCAGGATCCAGTTGCAGAGGGAGGTGTTTAGTCCCAGGGTCCTTAGCTTAGTGATGAGCTTTGTGGAGACTATGGTGTTGAACACTGAGCTTTAGTCAATGAACAGCATTCTCACATAGGTGTTCCTTTTGTCCATGTGCGAAAGGGCAGTTTGGAGTGCGATTAAAATTGCATCGTCTGTGGATCTATTGGGGCGGTATGCGAGTGGGTCTAGGGTTTCCGGGATGATGGTGTTGATGTGAGCCATGACCAGCCTTTCAAATTACTTCATGGCTACAGATGTGAATGCTACGGGTTAGTAGTCATTTAAGCAGGTTACCTTGGTGTTCTTGGGCACAGGGACTATGGTGGTCTGCTTGAAACATGTTGGTATTACAGACTCGGTCAGGCACAGGTTGAAAATGTCAGTGAAGACACTTGCCAGTTGGTCAGCGCATGCTCGGAGTACACATCCTGGTAATCCATCTGGCCCTGCGGCCTTGTGAATGTTGACTTGTTTAAAGGTCTTACTCTTATCGGCTACGGAGAGCGTGATCAGATGTTCGTCCGGAACAGCTGATGCTCTCATGCATGCTTCGGTGTTGCTTGCCTTTTTGTAGTCCGTAATAGTTTGCAAGACCTGCCACATCCGACGAGCGTCGGAGCCGGTGTTGTACGATTGATGGTTCATCGGAGGGCATAGCGGGATTTCTTATAAGTGTCTGGGTTAGAGTCCAGCTCCTTGAAAGCGTCAGCTCTATTCAGACCCTTTACTCAGTACTTTGTTGAAGCACCTTTGGCAGTGATTACAGGCTCGAGACTTTTTGGGTATGACGCTACAAGCTTGGCACACCTTTATTTGGGAAGTTTCTCCCATTGTTCTCTGCAGATCCTCTCAAGCTCTGTCAGGTTGCATGGGGAGCATAGCTGCACAGCTATTTTCAGGTCTCTCCAGAGATGTTTGATCGGGTTCAAGTCCGGTCTCTGGCTGGGCCACTCAAGGACATTCAGAGACTTGCCCCGAAGCCACTCCTGCATTGTCTTGGCTGTGTGCTTAGGGTGATTGTCCTGTTGGAAGGTGAACATTTGCTGCAGTCTGAGGTCCTGAGCGCTCTGGAGAAAGTTTTAAGGATCTCTCTGTACTTTGCACCTTTCATCTTTTTCTCGATCCTGACTAGTCTCCCAGTCTCTGCCGCTGAAAAACATCCCCACAGCATGATGCTGCCACCACCATGCTTCACCGTGAGGATTTTCATTTATCCTTTATTTAACTAACAAATTCTTATTTAGAATGAAGGCTTACCCTGGCCAAACCCAGACGACGCTGGGCCAATTGTGCACCGCCCTATGGGACTCCCAATCATGGTCAGCTGTGATTGAGCCATGGATTTGAACCAGGGACTGTAGTGATGCCTCTTGCACTGAGATGCAGTGCCTTAGACCACTGCACCACTCGGGAGACCTGGGATGGTGCCAGCTTTCCTCCAGACGTGACGCTTGGCATTCAGGCCAACGGGTTCAATCTTGGTTTCATCAGACCAGAGAATCTCCAAGTGGGCTGTCATGTGCCTTTTACCAAGGAGTGGCTTCCGTCTGTACCATAAAGGCCTGATTAGTGGAGTGCTACAGAGAGGGTTGTCCTTCTGGAAGGTTCTCCCATCTCCACAGAGGAACTCTAGAGCTCTGTCAGAGTGACCATCTGGTTCTTGGTAACCTCCCTGACGAAGGCCCTTCTCCCCTGATTGCTCAATTTGGCCGGGTGGCCAGCTCTAGGAAGAGTCTTGGTGGTTCCAAACTTCTTCCATTTACATTTACATTTAAGTCATTTAGCAGACACTCTTATCCAGAGCGACTTACATTTAACCTTTATTTAACTTGGCAAGTCAGTTAAGAACAAATTCTTATTTTCAATGACGGCCTAGGAACAGTGGGTTAACTGCCTTGTTCAGGGGCAGAACGACAGATTTGTACCTTGTCAGCTCGGGGATTTGAACTTGCAACCTTTCGGTTACTAGCCCAACGCTCTAACCACTAGGCTACCCTGCCTCCCCATATTTAAGAATGGTGGAGGCTACTGTGTTCTTGGGGACTTTCAATGCTGCAGAAATTCTTTTGTACCCTTCTCCATATCTCTGCCTCGACACAATCCTGTCTCTGAGTTCTACGGACAATTTCTTCAACCTCATGGTTTGATTTTTGCTCTGACATGCACTGTCGACTGTGGGACCTAATATAGACAGGTGTGTGCCTTTCCAAATCATGTTACATCAATTGAATTTACCACAGGTGGACTCCAATCAAGAAACATCTCAAGAATGATTCCTGGATACAGGAAGCACCTCAGCTAAATTTCGAGTTTCATATCAAAGGGTCTGAATATTTATGTAAATAAATTATTTCTGTTTCAGTTTTTTTTCATAAATTAGCAAACATCTCTAAAAACCTGTTTTTGCTTTGCCATTATGGGGTATTGTGTGTAGATTGGTATTGTGTGTAGATTGCTGAGGATTTAAAAAACATGTAATCCATTTTAGAATAACGCTGTAAAGTAACAAAATATGGAAAAAGTCAAGGGGTCTGAATACTTTCCGAAGGCACTGTATATATTTTATACAGTCTTTTTTTTATCATCTTCATCAAGGATGCCAATAATTCTGGAGATACTTTTTCATTTGAAAAGCTTGGTTAATCTCGTATTAGTTTGTTTTATTATGAATGCCAGTGACATCTATTTTTCAGGTAACTGTCATTAATCAATATATTAAAGTAGGTACTTTACCTTCATTATATGCAACTCAAATAATCAATAACTGAATTGCTGGTAATGATCTATGCAGTTCCCATAAGGATACCTGCCACAACATATGTAACTGGATGTTTCCTAACTTTATATTTCAGGCAGTTGTGGAATCTTATGATTATAGGGCTCCCGAGTGGCACAGCGGTTACTTAATATCCATCCCGGATCCGGGATCCTCCTCATCAAAAAAGCTGACTAGCATAGCCTAGCCTAACGGGACAGGGATATCATATAATATAATTTTCATGAAATCACAAGTCCAATACAGCAAATGAAAGATAAACATCTTGTGAATCCAGCCATCATTTCCGATTTTTAAAATGTTTTACAGCGAAAACACAATATGTATTTCTATTAGCTAACCACAATAGCCAAAGACTCAACCGCATATTTTCACCATGTTTCTACCGCATAGGTAGCTATCACAAAACCGACCAAATAGAGATATAATTAGTCACTAACCAAGAAACAACTTCATCAGATGACAGTCTTATAACATGTTATATTAATGTTTTGTTCGAAAAATTTGCATATTTGAGGTATAAATCATAGTTTTACATTGCAGCTACCATCACAAATAGCACCGAAGCAGCCAGAATAATTACAGAGAGCAACGTGAAATACATAAATACTCATCATAAAATATTTATGAAAAATACATGGTGTACAGCAAATGAAAGATAAACATCTTGTGAATCCAGCCAATATATCCGTTTTACAGCGAAAACACAATATAGAATTATATTAGCTTACCACAATAGCCAAACACACAAATGCATTTATTCACCGCAAAAGGTAGCTATCGCAAAAACCAGCAAAAGATATAAAATTAATCACTAACCTTGACCAACTTCATCAGATGACAGTCTTATAACATCAGGTTATACAATACACTTATGTTTTGTTCGAAAATGTGCATATTTAGAGCTGCAAACCGTGGTTATACATTGTGAATATGTAGCATGGATTCACCAGAATGTCCGGAGCTATTTTGGACACTCACCTAATCTGACCAAAGAACTCATCATAAACTTTACATAAAAATACTTGTTGTATGGCAAATGAAAGATACACTGGTTCTTAATGCAACCGCCGTGTTAGATTTAAAAAAATAACTTTACCATAACAAACAGCTTGCGTTATTGCGAGACAGCGCTCCCAAAACGGCAGAGAATAGGAATCAACATTTTCCACAGAAATACGAAATAACATCATAAATTGTTCTTACTTTTGCTGAGCTTCCATCAGAATCTTGTACAAGGAGTCCGTGGTCCAGAATAAATCGTTGTTTGGTTTTAGAATGTCCATTTCTTCTGTCGAATTAGCAACCTTAGCTAGCCATGTGGCGCGAACATGCCCATCTTCTCTTGACGCAAAGAACGGAAAATTCCAAAAGTCCCAATAAACGTTGAATAAACTGATAAAACTCGGTTGAAAAAACCTACTTTATGATGTTATTATCACATGTATCAAATAAAATCAGAGCCGGAGATATCCGCCGTGTATACCGAACACTTATCAGAAGACAATGTCGACGTACTTCGCGCGCCAGAGAAGACAAAGAAATTTCCAGACCTGTCACTCCAAAAGCTCTTGTTCGGCCTCAGATCAAGCTAGACACCCCATTCCACCTTCCACTGCCTGTTGACATCTAGTGGAAGGCGTATGAAGTGCATGCATATCAATAAATATAAGGCAATTGAATAGGCAGGCCCTGGAACAGAGCATCGTTTTCAGATTTTTCACTTCCTGTATGGAAGTTTGCTGCAAAATGAGTTCTGTTTTACTCACAGATATAATTCAAACAGTTTTAGAAACTTGAGAGTGTTTTCTATCCAATAGTAATAATAATATGCATATTGTATGATCTAGAATAGAGTACGAGGCAGTTTAATTTGGGCACGATTTTTTCCAAAGTGAAAACAGCGCCCCCCCTATTGACAAGAAGTTTTAAGGCACTGCATCTTAGTGTAAAAGGCATCACTACAGTCCCTGTTTTGAATCCAGGCTGTATCATATCCAGTCGGGATTGGGAGTCCCATAGGGCGTTGCACAATTGGCCCAGCGTCGTCTGGGTCTGGGCCATCATTGTAAATAAGAATTTGTTCTTAACTGACTTGCCTGGTTAAATAAATAGGCATATTTTACCCCTCCTCTAAAAGAACAGACACATTGTAGAGAGTTTCCCACCAGGCAGTGGATTGACCTCATGTTCATTCCTGGCCTAAAATTCTTCAAGAGCAATGAGCTCACTCAAAATAATACAAACATAATAATAGCTCTAGCTCCAAGCTAGAGTCTAGAAGAGGCACATGCTACACAGCATGACTTAGATTATGATTCAATCATCAATGTAAAATTACATTAAAGAGACAGTAACAGAGGTCAAACATTGTGCGTTCCGTCGTATAACATGACATTATCTAACTGTATGGTTTAACCCACAAAATAGAACTAGAGAGCAGTTAAAATGAAATGCTGCTGTGTCTTGAATGTTTTCACTGGCATGTCCTGAGATTTCAATTCTATTACTTCTAGTCTACTTCCCAAATGGAACCCTATTCCCTTTATAGTGCACTACTACTTATAGTGCTATTGGGGCGCATTCCTATACTTTTTCACCCTGAACGGCCTGTAACAGCTCTGAGCTGGACAGATATAGAACAGAGCCCAGAGCCTTGAGGCAGAACGATAAAGTGGGCCTGAGACTTCACATTCACATGGACCAGGAAGTGCTTACTTGGACTCCTTCCAGAGGGGCAGCAATAAGGTCTCCAGGACAAAACATTACTTATTTTGGAGACGAAGAAGCAAAGCATTAACAATGCTTGCCCAGTCCACAGCCTTAAGAGGCACTTTTGTGATTGTCTATGCTGTGGCATATTAATAAATGGGACAAAAGAGAATGGTTTGAATAGACCCATGGATGGAAGGAGGATGGGATTTGTACAGAGATGATGCCTTTGAGCATCAATTACAACAAAAGATTGCACATTGTAGAGTAATTCTATACCTTCTGGCCATGTTGACTTATACACAGACGCTCTCTTTCCTGTATTATCTCAGCATGTGATAGGAGTCAACTCTGACCAGAATATTTACACTCCAGAAATGATGCTTTGTAAGCATGTCGCCACATGCAAGTATTGCATAGTCCTCATTTGTCATAGTCCTCGTCATGGACTGTTTAACAAAACATGAGGACGGATATCTTATGATTCTTTAATTATAACATGCAAGCCCATTTCAATAACTGCATAATGCTGACATAGTTTGCCTTTGTAATCATGGCTATTCACTATTGATGAGTTATCAGTGATTTGCTGGCAAAACTCTATGTGATCAGTTCAGATAATGACATCGTCACCTTGCACACAAACATACACAACACTAGATCACTGACTAAATCGCGCCCTACAAGAAGAGAAAAAGCAAGAGAGAGACAGCACAACATGTAGCCAAAAACTCATACCTCTTATTTTCCTGCCTCCAATGGAGTTGTCACTAGTCTTCTTCATGGCCTGGAAACATTCATGTTGAGTAGCCCCACTGGCTTACTAAATGTTAGCTATGTCAGAAGTATCAATGCTGCCCATCAATCCGTTCCCGGTCCCTCAATTCTCAATTAAGCCAACGTGTTACCGGCACTATTACACAATCCAACGGAGAGCAGCACTTGTCAGACCCAATTTGCTTCCAGGGCTCAGTGAGTTGTGAAACCAACGCAAGCCGCCCAACCAGGCCGAGGTTTGGGGCTGGTTTTACAGTGTCGCCTTTCATCACATTCCTCCCAGTGATCTGTGAAATGACTGGTGTGTTGGAAGAGGGACAGAGGGACCTCAGGACCCATTAATGGTTTTCGTCCTTATACAGTATGTGTGAGACAATTGTGCAGTTAAGCAGGAGTACACACACGTTATGACGAGCACAGTGAAGAATACCAAGAGTCCTATTCTGGTGTTAAGCTCAAGCTGGCTACAGACACCAAACATCAGGTGTTGACATTTATCCTATGTTACTGTTTGTTATAGGTTCATTATTGTTTTACCACAGTATATTGCAATACCTCGTGACAACCTGGAGTCAGTGACATGTTTTTTCAATTAAGGCAGACAGAATTATGTTTTCAAAAGCAGCGCTGTCCATGTTATATTTGGATAAGGACAGAGTATAGATAGCCATGACTTGGGCCTAATCTTTGGTCTTTCCCGCAGTATGCTGTTCTGTTTTTAACATAACTACTTCCGGCAGTAATTGTGTTGTTCATTATTTAGTGCATCATTTCTGCTCGCTAGACATTTTTATTTAATTAATGACTAATTAAGACATGCCATTATTGTCACGCCAGCTCACGCTCTTCCTCCCGCTGGCACTCAAGGGCGCCAGGATCCCCAGCATTACGCACTCAAGCCACCATTAGTACGCACACCTGCCACCCCCCTGTCACGCGCATCAGCGATCATTGGACTCACTCAATTACTTGCGTCTGTTCCCAAGCTCTGTTCCCTGCTTTGGGATTAATTGTCTCATGTCTGTGTTACCCATGTTCCAACGCTGTTCCTGTCTTGTTTCCTTGTCTGTTCCCGAATAAATGTCTGACTACCTACTTCTCCTGTCCGGCGTTGGCCCTTACAGAATCGCAAAGCCATGACACGAAGCATCGGGGAGTACTGGTGTTCCGGTTGGTGGTGACGTCGGTCCTGGGTCGCCGCCGATGGAACTGGAGGTGCCTAGCCAGCTCGTCGGGCTTCCACGCCCTAGCTGGCTCGAGAGGTTTCCTTCCGCCCATCCCACGTTGGGCCTCAGCCGGATCGTCAGGTCTTGTTCACCCAGCTGGCTCGTTAGACTGTTCCGTCTCCGACGGATCATCGGGCTTTCACACGCGGCGGGATCGACAGGCGTTCATGCCTCAGCCTTGACGTCAGGCTCCTATGCCTCAGTCGGCTGGCCAGGAAACTATTACAAAAACTATTACGGACTACAAAGGGAAACCCAGACGTGAGCTGCCAGTGACGCGAACAAACCAGATGAGCTAAATGCCTTTTATGCTCGCTTCGAGGCAAGCAACACTGAAGCATGCATGAGAGCACCAGCTGTTCTGGATGACTGTGTGATAATGCTCTCGGTAGTCTTCACTGACATTTTCTACCTCTCCCTGACTGAGTGTGTAATACCTACATGTTTCAAGCAGACCACCATAGTCCCTGTGCTCAAGCAAGCGAAGGTAACCTGCCTTAATGATTTCCCACCTGGACAAAAGGAACACCTACGTATGTGAGAATGCTGTTCATTAACTACAGCTCAACGTTCAACACCATAGTGCCGATGAAGCTCAAAACTAAGCTAAGGACCCTGGGACTAAACACCTCCTTCTGAAACTGGATCCTGGACTTCCTGACGGGCCGCCCCCAGGTGGTAAGGGTAGGCAACAACACGTTTGCCAAGCTAATCCTCAACACTGGGGCCCCTCAGAGGTGTGTACTTTGTCCGCTCCTGTACTCCCTTTTCACCCACGACTGCGTGGCCAAACACAACTCTAACACCATCATTAAGTTTGCTGACGACACAACAGTGGTAGGCCTCATCACCGACAATGACGACACAGCCTATGGGAGGTCAGAGAACTGGCAGTGTGGTGCCAGGACATAAACCTCTCGCTCAATGTGAGCAAGACAAAGGAGCTGATCGTGGACTACAGGAAAAGGCTGGCCGAACAGGCCACCATTAACATCAATGGGGCTGTAGTGGAGCGGGTCAAGAGTGTCCACATCACCAACAAACTATCATGGTCCAAACACACCAAGACAGTCGTTTAGAGGTCAGGACAACACCTTTTCCCCCTCAGGAGACTAAAAAGATTTGTCATGGGTCCCCAGATCCTCAAAAAAGTTCTACAGTTGCACCATCGAGAGCATCCTGACCGGTTGCATCACTGCCTGGTGTGGCAACTGCTAGGCATCTGACCATAATGCGCTACAGAGGGTAATGTGTATGGCCCAGTACATCACTGGGGCCAAGCTTCCTGCCATCCAGGACCTATATACTAGGCAGTGTCCGAGGAAAGCCCATTAAAATTGTCAGAATCTCCAGTCACCCAAGTCGTAGACTGTTTTCTCTGCTACCGCACGGCAAGCGGTACTGGAGCGCCAAGTCTATGACCAAAATGCTCCGTAACTGCTTCTACCACCAAGCCATAAGACTACTGAACAATTAATCAAATGGCCACCGGACTATTACATTGATCCCCCCTCTATTTGTTTTGTACACTGTAGCTACTCGCTGTTTATTATCTATGCATTGTCACTTCACCCCTACCTACATGTACAAATTACCTCTAACCTGTACCCCCGCACACTGACTTGGTACCGGTACCCCCTGTATATGGCCTCGTTATTGTCATGTTATTGTGTTACTTTTTAATATTTTTTTATGTTTTACTTTAGTTATTTGGTCAATATCTTCTTGAACTGTACTGTTGGTTAAGGGCTTGTAAGTAAGCATTTCACGGTAAGGTCTACACTTGTTTTATTTGGCGAATGTAACAAATAAAGTTTGATTTTATTTAATTTTTAAAGCTTAAGCATGATATCCAGGTTGTGTGAGTGTCTGTCAGACTCTGAGGTTGTGTCCCTATGTAATGCACTACTTGATCAAAATAAGTGCACTATATAGGGAATAGGGTGGCGCGAGATTTACACCCTCTCCCACGGATTTTCAAGGGCCAGCGAGAGCTCACCGGACGCCACCGGAACCACAACGCTTTCCAGGGCTTGGGCCCCTCTCGGAGCAAACCCATTCCAGGGTGCCCTGCCCTTCACAAAGAAAAGATAACTCTCCCGGGATCGGTCGCGTTGCTATTTGGGACACAGCCTCAAGTTTCCGTCAGGCTCTTCCTCTGTGGGTCAGTTAGTGTTGGGTTTGATGGCAGCCTCTTTGCTGCAGCCATCACAGAGAATCCCATCATTGCATGACCCAACACAACACAAAATCACTCACACACTTTCATGAACTCACAACATACTGTACATGTGAGTTACTGAGAATACATTCTCTGTAAAAAAAATAGGCCAAGAGATTTGAAAGATATTGAATGATATATATTCAAGCAAAAAACAACTATTAGTGTAAGTGAAATTATTGTTAGATTGTTGTGTTCATTTATAAAACATGTAAATGGACTTGAAACAGAAAATAACATCTGAAATAACTGCACTTGTAAACAGCAACATTGACTATTGGAATATTTTATTAATATGTAGAAAATGTATTAAAAATTTTACTATACAGTACATGTTTTTAAGTCAAACTAGAACTAATCTGATCAGTAATATCCAAGATTATACAACACAATCCAGATACTAATCAAAGTAGCTTTTCCACGGTCTCAACCTTCCTCAACATTCTTCATGGGATCTTAAGCCAAACAGGTAAAGTACACCTTTTAACATTCCTTGGGGCTCTTTTCAGCTATACAACAGTGTTGCATCAATTGAAAAATTAATAACATAGCTGTGTCTAGTAGTCATATATACCACAATATAAATAAATGACAGGAAAATATTCCACACACTTACTATAAGCCTGATTAAATGACACAACAGAGGAACAGATTGTGGGTTTGAGTTGTGAGCCAGTGCGAGTTGTTGTTCCAGTAAATTGGGAAGCTGTGATTGGTTAAGTAACGGGGAAATATGGAACATTCTGAAGCACTAGATGAGCTGCTACCATCTGTTATGCAAATGAATAATAGAGTAAAGTCTGCCCTCAACATTGTTAGAAAAATGCAGTCTTAATTTCACTCCCATCCTTACACAGGAAAAATCTTGAAACCTCTCTCAGATATAAATACAAAGATCTGCTGTATGTGTTCCAGATAAAACAGAGACGCTTCACAGTATCTCATCTGTTCAAATAGAAGAGCAGACCACAGCTTCTCATACAAGTCACCGCTCATAAATCCTTTAAGGTCGAGATGCTAACTTGGCCTCAGGCTATCACATTCAAAACCCTAACTGCATCCCACATGGCACACTATTCTGTATATAGTGCACTACTTTTGACCCTGGTCAGGGAATAGGGTACCATTTGGGATGTAGGTCCAATCTGACTATTGTCCTGATCCTCCTACATCAGCTACTGGGTAGAGAGGGCAACAACATTAATTTAGAATGCCTACTAACAGAGTAACAGCAATGTTATTCCTACAGCATATCAAATCTATATTTCTGAGCACTAAGCACTAATGATTCTAGGGCAATGTAATCAAAGATACTAGTAAACAAACCAAGGTATCTAAATGCCGTTGTTTCCAAGGGGAGCAAATGAAGCACTGTGGCAGAACAAGCAAGGACGTGGGCAGAGCCAAGCACGAGCTAGTGAGATCCTACTGGTGCTTTTTAGCATGTATTTGCATATTTCTGTTAGGGAACGCCTTCTCTGTGAAGTACGTGTGTGCAATAACTCAATTCGCCCTTGTACTCCTACTAACAACACATTATTTGCACTCTGTTCGTAACAGATTCTAGTTTTGGGAACAGAAAACTGTACTGAGAGCAATGTTAATTAGCAGAATGTCGGCCAGTTTTCTTCTAGATCAATTTTCTCCCACATCTCGCCACTGGACTTCCTCTCATCATTATATTTGATGGTGAGTGGAAATTGTAAAACAATGCTTCAGATTAATGCATCTTGTGAGACATCTAGCTCCTTCTTCTGTCGGTGATATAATCATCCTAAAGTGATGAGATAATTCACCCATAATCTGCATGATGTTTTATACAGCCATGCAATTGTCCGTCATTTAATTTACATAGGATCTGTGATAAACTGTAACTAAAGCATTAGTCTTTTCTGTGAGGTTGATTATGTGCAGTCCTATTATCAGAACCATAGAAATGGAATCACAACGGTGTGTGTTAGACCCATTCTCGTGATTATATTTCTAAGATCAGAACTATTCCTTTTCCTTTATGATGAAAGTGATGGCATGGGAGCAATAGTAGGACAGATCGAGTTGGCCCTAAGGGGAAATACATTTTTTCCCCCAAAATGTAAGAATTAACCACATTCTTCCCGAGTGGAGCAGCAGACTAAGACACTGCATTTCAGTGCTAGAGGTGTCACTACAAACCCTGGTTTGATCCTGGGCTGTATCACAACCAGCTGTGATTGAGAGTCCCATAGGGCGGCGCACAATTGGCTCAGCGTCCTCCGGGTTAGGGTTTGGCCTAACCCGGAAATAAGAATTTGTTCTTAACTGACTTGCCTAGTTAAATAAAATAAAAACATCTATACAGTTCCAGTCAAAAGTTTGGACACACCTACTCATTCAAGGGTTTTTCTTTATTTTTACTATTTTCTACATTGTAAGATAATAGTGAAGACAGCAAAACTATGAAATAACACATATGGAATCATTAAATAACCAAAAAAAGTGTTCAACAAATCAAAATATATATTATATTTATATTCTTCAAAGTAGGCACTGTTTGCCTTGATGACAGCTTTGCACACGCTTGGCATTATCTCAACCAGTATCATGAAGTAGTCACCTGGAAAGCATTTTAATTAAAAGGTGTGCCTTGTTAAAAGTTAATTTGTGGATTTTCTTTCCTTCTTAATGCGTTTGAGTCAATCAGTTGTGTTGTGACAAGGTAGGGGTGGTATACAGAAGATGTTTCTATTTGGTAAAAGACGAAGTCAATATTATTGCAGGAACAGCTTAAATAAGCAAAGAGACGACAGTCCATCATTACTTTAAGACATGAAGTTCAATCAATCCGGAAAATGACAAGAACTTTGAAAGTTTCTTCAAGTGCAGTCGCAAAAACCATCAAGCGCTATGATAAAACTGGCTCTCATGAGGACCACCACAGGAAAGGAAGACCCAGAGTTACCTCTGCTGCAGAGGATAAGTTAATTAGAGTAACCAGCCTCAGAAATTGCAGCCCAAATAAGTGCTTCACAGAGTTCAAGCAACAGACACATCTCAACATCAACTGTTCAGAGGAAACTGTGTTAATCAGGCCTTCATGGTCGAATTGCTGAAAAGTAACCACTAGTAAAGGACACCAAAAAGAAGAAGAGACTTGATTGGGCCAAGAAACACCAGCAATGGACATTAGACCGGTGGAAATCTGTCCTTTGGTCTTTGTGAGACGCAGAGTAGGTGAACGGATGCTCTCTGCATGTGTGTTTCCCACCATGAAGCATGGAGGATGAGGTGTGATGGTGTGGGTGTGCTTTGCTGTGACACTGTCAGTGATTTATTTAGAATTCAAGGCACACATAACCAGCATGGCTACCACAGCATTCTGCAGTGATACACCATCCCATTTGGTTTGCACTTAGTGTGACTATAATTTGTTTTTCAACAGGACAATGACCCAACACACCTCCATGCTGTTTAAGGGCTACTTGACCAAGAAGGAGAGTGATGGAGTGCTACATCAGATGACCTGGCCTCCACAATCACCCAACCTCTACCCAATTGAGATGGTTTGGGATGAGTTGGACCACAGAGTGAAGGAAAAGCAGCAAACAAGTGCTCATTAGACATGGGAACTCCTTCAAGACTGTTGGAAAAGCATTCCAAGTGAAGATAGTTGAGAGAATGCCAAAAGTGTGCAAAGGTGTAATCCATGCTAAGGGTGGCTACTTTGAAGTATCTCAAATAATTTTTTGGTTACTACATGATTCCGTATGTGTATTTTTTTTTGTTTTGATGTCTTCACTATTATTCTATAATGTAAAAAATAGGATAAATAAAGAAAACCCTGGAATGAGTGGGTGTGTCCAAACTTTTGAATGGTACTGTCTATTATTCTGCTTCACAGTTGCTGTCTAGTAGAGGTCTGACAATGCCTGGTAGAGGTATACTTTATTTACACGGTTCGGTTTCCACAGTTTATGGAATTAGTACCAGCTTCACAAATACTCCTGTCACGTACACTACATGGCCAAAAGTATATGGACACTTGCTTGTCAAACATCTCGTTCCAAAATCATGGGCATTAATATGAAGTTGGTCCCCCTTTGCTGCTATAACAGCCTTCATTCTTCTGTGAAGGCTTTCCGTTAGATGTCGGAACATTGCTGCAGGGACTTGCTTCCATTCAGCCACAATAGCATTACTGAAGTCGGGCACTGATGTTGGTCGATTAGGCCTTGTTCGCAGTCGGCGTTCAAATTCATCCCGAAGGTTTGAGGTCAGGGCTCTGTGCAGTTCCAGTCAAGTTCTTCCACAACAATCTCGACAAACCATTTCTGTATGGACCTGAAATCATGCTGAAACAGAAAAGGGCCTTCCCCAAACTGTTGCCACAAAGTTCGGAGCACAGAATTGTCTAGAATGTCATTGCATCCTGTGGCGTTAAGATTTCCCTTTACTGGAATTAAAGGGCCTAGCCTGAACCATGAAAAACAGCCCCAGATCATTATTTCTCCTCCACCAAACTTTACAGTTGTCACTATGCAGTCGGACAGGGAACGTTCTCCTGGCATCTGCCAAACCCAGAATTGTCCGTCGGACTACCAGATGGTGAAGCCTAATTTATCACTCCATAGAACGCGTTTCCACTGCTCCAGAGTCCAATGGTGGCGAACTGTACACCACTCCAGCCGACACTTGGCATTGCGCATGGTGATCTTGGGCTTGTGTGCGGCTGCTCGGCCATGGAAACCCATTTCATGAAGCTGTGCTGAAGCTGTGCTGACGTCGCTTCCAGAGGCAGTTTGGAACTTGATAGTGTGTTGCAACTGAGGTTGAACAATTTTTACACGCTTTGCGCTTCAGCACTCGGTGGTCCTGTTCTGTAAGCTTGTATGGCCTACCACTTTGCAGCTGAGCAGTTATTGCTCCTAGACGTTTCCACTTCACAATAACAGCACTTACAGTTGACCGGGGCAGCTGTAGCAAGGCAGAAATTTGACGAACTGACTTGTTGGTGCCAAATTGAAAGTCACTGAGATCTTCAGTACGGGACATTGTACAGCCAATGTTTGTCTATGGAGATTGCATGGCGGTGTGCTCGATTGTATACACCTGTCAGCAATGGGTGTGGCTGAAGTAGCTGAATCCACTAATTTGAAGGGGTGTCCACATACTTTTGACAATTTTGTGCATGTGCAAAGTGTTGTCCTGATTTGTAAAGGCATGATTAAACAACGTTATATTCAGCATATTGAGATTCTATTACCTTTCTTACAGACAATACATTTTTTGTGGGTTTTATTTTCCTCCTCAGTATCCCTCAATCTGTTTATATTCTTTAGCACTCAGCATTCTCTCAGCCATCATTGATTACATGCATTTGCACTTGAGGTTCCCTTCAATAGTTAGATGTGCTTTTACATCGCAAGCCTAACACAAGATAACAGTATCTTACTACTCTAACACCGTTCGATCAAAATTCTAGTTCTTTGTAGATATTCTCTCTTTAGGCTCCCCTGAAACCAAATCAAAACAGGTAAGGGTATTTAGTCACTGCATTTGAAATATAACTTTTCCAGCTCAGACCTCAACTTGAATTCTTGGCAGAGATTCTGGGGGTTTAAATAGTGACAACTAGCTTAATGTGTGTGCACATTGCACACAGCCCTGCTAAACCAGGGGTGTGAAGGAAAAGGTTAAGTTACTGAAAGGAATCATAACATAAATAAGAACTACAGAATACCTGTCCTACAGCTTGGAATAGGCCTGCAACAACTTCTGGATAATCTTCTGGATAATCAGAACACTTCACTTGACCAAGCTTGAGGCTTTGCAAAATAAGACTGTGTCATTCTGATTGATTGATTGACAATTCATTAATTTCAGATTTCTGTAAAAGAGAGCAGGAGTCAGTAAGCATTTGGATTACAATTCGGGCACACCAGCGTTTGACAAAAGTGATATATCTTATGTTACATACATTCCATCTGTTATCTACAGAGCTTCATCACTCTCATTCCTTGCAAAAAGTGCCATGAGGCAAAGTTAGTCTAAGTAGTTAATAAATAAGTACACATCCTATTCTAGTGAAAAAGAAAACACTATGTCTTGCTCTGGGAGATGCATTGCATTAACAGATCTGAAACAGTCACTTGACAAGCAGAATTCAGAGGAGAATTTCTACATTTAAATTCAAAAGTAAATCAAAATCAAATCACATTTTATTTGTTACATGCGCTGAATACAAAGGGTGTGGAATTTACCGTGAAATGCTTGCTTTACGAGCCCTTCCCAACGATGCAGATTCTGATGACACGTTTGTTATTACCATGAAGGTGTTGATCATGATTGTTAGCATGCAGTAGGCTCACCGCTTTTCAAAACAAGTCTGTGTTAACAACTATGGTTAGAACAATAGGGGAAGTAGTATCAGCGTTTCTTAATGCTTCTATATTACTCTGCATCTACAAGGGTAAATACTGAAATATGTCTCCTCCTCCTAATTCTTATATGGATATATTAGTACCAGTAGTCTATAGGATGGACAATCACCATTGTTTCAAGTCATCAAGTCTAAAGGACAATGAACGACATAAAATGTACAAAATGATTATGACCCACTGTGTGGTTGTTACAGTTTGTAGAGATTGGGTGAGGGTATTTAAGCCATATCTGAATGAAAATATTAGTCAATTAGTCAATAAAAACAACTAAGGAGAACAACACAATTAAACGATTTGATGAAAGTATTGGATAAGTAGGATTACAGTGTATCCATCAGATGTACATGGAGGACATGAGGGGTTCTCTACAGCAGGCCAAGTGTTACTTGCACTGGTGGCATAACATAGTTAAACATTAAATACGGGTGAGACAGGAGGATTGTATAATGTACAGGACGACTATCGAACACCAACATACAGTAAATGAGCTTATCAATTTCAAATCATTTACTAAAATACTGACAAAGAACTAATGTTCAAAAAGTAACCACGAGAATTGTTGCTGGGCCTAAAACCGAGGATCACAGAAACATCTGCTAAGGTGATGATGAGGTTACAAAGAAAGAGAGCTCTGTCGACAGCGCATTTTCTCTTCAGCAAATCTTTGGTTTCATGTCAGAACTATTAGCACCATCAATGCAAGTAACATAGTGTGGAAACATTTGAGAGCGCTACCTCCTATACAGGATCTTCACACAGCTTTGTATTTGTTTGTGGAGTTGGAATTTCCTCATGGAGAATACCGTATGTGAATATTGGTCAACAATGTTATATATTTGAGTTATGCAGGGCAGTGTAAAGACAAGTATTGAATGACAATGGTCATACTATGTATTACCTCAGCGCAAATAACTTGCTCACTGTTATTTTCTTACTAAATGGGGCACTGGAGTCTAGGCCTATACATTTCAAGTTGAGCAGCTATTGTTTGATGATCCTGTTTCTTCCATTCCAACCAGGGTGTGGATTTGGGATTTTATTGTACATTCAAAAGCAAATTGGACAAATGGACATAAATAAATAAGTCAATAGCTGATGTTGAATCCACTGCTACAGGCTGGTGTGTAGCTTGGTGAATGCTGATTGGCTCATTATGAGTGCCAATGTTTTGTCAATGTCCAATGAATTGCTCCATGCAGGCATTTGACTATGAAACTCATGGAGGGTTGCTATTTCAATAAAAATATCAATAACAAGGCATCAAATTATATCATGTAATAAATTAACTTTGTTACAATATCAGTTATAAAAATAGAGATATCTTACTTGTTTACGGGCATATAGAATTTTGTTAAAATTACTTTTTTTAATGGGGAAAATAATCCTAGCTCTCATGTACTTATATTGTATAGATAGAGAGAAGTTCATGACAGCTACTCTGAGTTCATCTCTTCACCTTCCAGGACAGGGCAAATAACTAAACACAAAAATCTTATGGTTTACCTCCCTATTTTAGCAAATAGATAGCCTTAAAATCCAGACTGAATGGATTGTGAAACAAACATGAAACAGAGCTGAATTCAGTCTGCATATCCAGGCTAGCTAACAGAACCATTGTCATTCAAATTTTGTATAAATTGCATAGCTCCTCCTTTTGTCTTTCAGCCTTATGTAAAAGTAGGAACAGCAAGCTGGATTGGGGTTGAGGGGTAAGGTGTAGGGGTTTATTCTGGAGGAGTGGACCTCCTTCGCTTGCCACTGATGCTGCGGTAGTTGAACGGCCTCATTTTCATCTCCACAAAGGGGACAGAGAACTCATGGCCCTTCCAGTGGTACCAGTTGATACCCTGTATTGGATGAAGAGAGGACAATGTAGGATCAAGAGAGAACAGTGTTTGGAAACAGAGATATCTGATATGACACAACATGGTTTTCTTAGAATATGTACAGTGCACTTCTTTATCAAGGATGTGCGTACGGCCACAAACTTTACTATATGACTTATACAGTATGTCTAATATGGATATTGTGCTCAATGTTCAGTTCACTACTAATTCAAATGTGACATGCTCAGCTGTCTCCTGTCTTTTCAGCTGTCTCCTGTCTCCTCAGCGGTCTCCCATTTCCTCAGCTGACTCAGACCAACCTTAGTGGTATTTCTAATATTGCCCATTGTGGTGTTCAGAAAAATGTGTAAACATTTTCAATGCTATTTGTGGTTTGATCTCACTATGGTCATTGTAGACCATAACTCAATTAGTGGATAAAAATAATGCAGACATTCTTATCTTACCTACAGTACAATGCACAGGTAACTGCCAAAATAAAGGAAACACTTGATTAAATGAGGGATACAAAGTATATTGAAAGCAGGTGCTTCCACACAGGTGTGGTTCCTGAGTTTAATGAAACAATTAACATCCCATCATGCTTAGGGTCATGTATAAATAAGTCCAGTTGCCCATTATTTTGGCTACCATGGCTAGAAGAGATCTCAGTGACTTTGACAGAAGATTCTCAAAGGAGTATAGGGGGTTTAAAGGGTGTGTGTGTGTCTCAGTCACGAGATCTCAATTGAGCACCGGTGGGAGATTCTGGAGCGGCCATTGAAACAGCGTTTTCCACCACCATCAATAAAACACCAAATTATGGAATTTCTTATGCAAGAATGATGACGCATCCCTCCAATAGAGTTCCAGACACTTGTAGAATCTATGCCAAAGCACATTGAAGCTGTTCTGGCAGCTCGTGGTGGCCCAACGCCCTATTAAGATACTTTATGTTGGTGTTTCCTTTATTTTGGTAGTTACCTGTAGCTAGTTCCTCTTTTTATGTCTGAGATCATTTCATGTCATCAAAAGGTTAAAGATATTGGAAACTGCTGATCTGTGTAATGTTGCAAGGCTTCTGTAGTAGTCTCATCAAAAGCTCTTTACAAGACTCTTACTTGTAACAAATATCACACTGTTGGGAAAGCAGTAGCAGATTTAAAGTTTTCTTTACGTCTTTAATGGAAATGACTGGGAATCTCACAGAGTGTGGCCTTTAATGCCAGTCATCACAGTGGTAAGCTGAGGCAGCTGCTCAGTCCCACTGCTCAGTCCCAGTGCGGATGATAACAGGGACACCAACCTGACTGTGTCTCGACTCGCCGTATTTCCCGTTCAGGTTGGCCCGATGGCAGTTTTTGTACCACCAGGCTCCTTTGTAGGACAGAGCACAGTTGGTCACGGCAATGTCATTGTCTCTGTCCTTGGTGGAGAAGGGACGGCCTTGGTGATAGCTCAGCGAGTCCCCTGTGACAGGGAATGAAAATGAATTGAACTGACGGAACCAGCACATGACATGGGTACGTACACTGGCAGTCTGAAGCGTATAATACTATAGGGCTGGAGCCGAGTGTTGAGGGATGGGAGATAAAATAAGTACAACACGTTTCCTCAAGAAACCATAAAGAAGATGGAGGAAAACGGCTTTTATTGTTCAGTGGGGCGGCAGGTAGCCTAGTGGTTAGAGTGTTGGGCCAGTAACCGAAAGGTTGCTAGATCGAATCCCCGAGCTGACAAGGTCTGTTCTGAATCTGTTGTTCTGCCCCTGAACAAGGCAGTTAACCTACTGTTCCTAGGCCATCATTGTAAATAAGAATTTATTCTTAACTGATTTGCCTGGTAAAATAAAAAAATGTCTTGGCTGTTAGAGGTCATATATGTTCAATAGATCAGTTGATTAGTCTTAAATCAGCACCACATAGAGTAGAGTGTACATAAATGCTCACCAGCTGTGCCATTGTACTCTCCTATCCTGAGTTTGTACAGATTCCTGGCGTCTCCAATGGCGAACTTGTCATAGCTGGCGTAGACAGACTCCTGGCCATCCTTCATGTCGATCCGGAGCTCATAGCGACCTTGAGCTGAGAGCTTCTGTATGTTGTCCAAACCTGAAAAAGAAGTGACAATAAAAACACACAAATATTATACATACATACAGTACCAGTCAAAAGTTTGGACACACCTACTCATTCAAGGGTTTTTCTTTATTTTTACTATTTTCTACATTGTAGAATAATAGTGAAGACATCAAAACTATGAAATAACACATATGGAATCATGTAGTAAGCAAAAAAGTGTTAAACAAATCAAATATATATTATATTTGAGATTCTTCAAAGTAGCAATCCTTTGCCTTGATGACAGATTTACACACTCTTGGCATTCTCTCAACCAGCTTCACCTGGAATGCTTTTCCAACAGTCTTGAAGGAGTTCCCACATACACTGAGCACCTGTTGGCGGCTTTTCCATCACACTGCGGTCTTCACTATTATACTACAATGTAGAAAATAGTAAAATAAAGAAAAACCCTTGAATTAATAAGTGTGTCCAAATATTTGACTGATACTGTGTATACACACTATATATACAAAAGTATGTGGACACCCCTTCAAATTAGTGGATTTGTCCATTTCAGCCATACTGTTGCTGACAGGTGTATAAAATCGGGCACACAGCGATGTAATATCCATAGACAAACATTGGTAGTAGAACGGCCAGTACTGAAGAGCTCAGTGACATTCAATGTGGCACTGTCATAGGATGTCACCTTTCCAACAAGGCAGTTTGTCAAATGTCTGCCCTGTTAGAGCTGCCCCGGTCAACTGTAAGTGCTGTTATTGTTAAGTGGAATCTATGAACAGCTCAGCCGCGAAGTGATAGGCCACACAAGCTCACAGAACGGGACCGCCGTGTGCTGAAGTGCGTAATGCACTCACAACTGAGTTCCAAACTGCTTCTCGAAGCAACGTCAGCACAATAACTATTTACTCGGGAGCTTCGTGAAATGGGTTTCCATGGCCGAGCTGCCGCCCACAAGCCTAAGATCACCATGCGCAATGCCAAGCGTCAGCTGGAGTGGTGTATAGCTCGCCGCCATTGGACTCTGGAGTGATGAATCACGCTTCACCATCTGGTAGTCCGACGGACAATTCTGGGTTTAGCGGATGCCAGGAGTTCGCTACCTGCCCCAATGCATAGTGGCAACTGTAAAGTTTGGTGGAGGAGGAATAAGGGTCTGGGACTGTTTTTCATGGTTTGGGCTAGGTCCTTTAGTTCCAGTGAAGGGAAATCTTAACGCTACAGCATACAATGACATTCTAGACTATTCTGTACTTCCAACTCTGTGGCAACAGTTTGGGGAAGGCCCTTTCCTGTTTCAGCATGACAATGCCCCGTGCACAAAGCAAGGTCTATACAGAAATGGTTTGTCGAGATTGGTGTGGAAGAACTTGACTGGTCTGCACAGAGCCCTGACCTCAGCCCCATCGAAGACTTTTGGGATGTATTGGAACGCTGACTGCGAGCCAGGCCTAATCGGCCAATATCGGTGCCGACCTCACGAATGCTCTTGTGGCTGAATGGAAGCAAGTCCCCTTCAGCAATGTTCAAACATCTAGTGGAAAGCCTTCCTAGAAGAGTGGAGGTTGTTTTATCAGCAAAGGGGAAACCAACTGCATATTAATGCCCATGATTTTGGAATGAGATGTTCGACAAGCAGGTGTCCACATACTTTTGGTCATGTAGTATATATAGTGCATTCGGAAAGTATTCAGACCCCTTGACTTTTTCCACATTTTGTTACATTACAGCCTTATTCTAAAATTAATTGAATAAATGTTTTCCTCATAAATCTACACACAATACCCCAAAATGACAAAGTGGAAACAGGTTTTTAGAAATGTTTGAAAATGTATTAAAATAAAAAAAACAGAAATACCTTTATTACATAAGTATTCAGAACCTTTGCTATGAGACTCGAAATTGAGCTCAGGTGCATCCTGTTTCCATTGATCATCCTTGAGATGTTTCTAAAACTTGATTGGAGTCCATCTGTGGTAAATTGAATTGATTGGACATGATTTGGAAAGGCACACCGCCTGTCTATTTAAGGTCCCCCACTCTATTGCCTTATTGCCAATCGTCACGTCTGGAGGAAAGCTGGCACCATCCCTACGGTGAAGCATGGTGTTGGCAGCATCATGCTGTGGGGATGTTTTTCAGCTGCAGGGACTGGGAGACTAATCAGGATCGAGGGAAAGATGAACGGATTAAAGTAGAAAGAGATCCTTGATGAAAACCTGCTCCAGAACGCTCAGGACCTCAGACTGAGGCGAAGGTTCACCTTCCAACAGGACAATGGTCATAAGCACACAGCTAAGACAACGCAGGAGTGGCTTCGGGACAAGTCTGAATTTCCTTGAGTGGCTCAGCAGAGCCTGGACGTGAACCCAATCCAACATCTTTGGAGAGACCTGAAAATAGCTGTGCAGCGACGCTCCCCATCCAACCTGACAGAGCTTGAGAGGATATGCAGAGAAGAATGGGAGAAACTCCCCAAATACAGGTGTGTTAAGCATGTCATACCCAAGACGACTCAAAGCTGTAATCGCTGCAGAAGGTGCTTCAACAAAGTACTGAGTAAAGGGTCTGAATAATTATGTAAATGTGATATTATATAAACTGATTTTTTGCTTCATCATTATGGGGTATTGTGTGTAGATTGAGGAGGGGGGAAAAACTATTTCAAACATATTACAATAAGGCTGTAACGTAACAAAATGTGGAAAAAGGAAATTGGTCTTAATACTTTCCGAGTGCACTGTGTATATATATACAGTATATATATACAAGACAAGTCAAAAGTTTGGACACACCTACTCATTCAAGGGTTTTTCTTTATATTTACTTTTTTCTACATTGTAGAATAATAGTGAAGACATCAACACTATTAAATAACACATGTGGAATCAGGTAGTAATTATTCAAAGAAACCACCCTTTGCCTTGAAGACGGCTTTGCACACTCTTGACATACTCTCAACCAGCTTCACCTGGAATGCTTTTGCAACTGTCTTGAAGGAGTTCCCACATATGCTGAGCACTTTTTTTGGCTGCTTTTCCTTCACTCTGCTGTCCAATTCATCCCAAACTATCTCAATTGGGTTGAGGTCGGGTGATTGTGGAAGACAGATCATCTGATGCAGCACTCCATCACTCTCCTTCTTGGTAAAATAGCCCTTACACGGCCTGGAAGTGTGTTGGTTCATTGTCCTGTTGAAAAACAAATGATAGTCACACTAAGCGGAAACCAGATGGGATGGCGTATCACTGCAGAATGCTTGTTAAGAATGCCTGGAACTCTTAATAAATTGCCCACAGTGTCACCAGCAAAGCACCCCTACACCAAAACACCTCCTCCATGCTTCACGGTAGGAACCACACATGCAGAGATCATCCGTTCACCTACTCTGCTCCTCACAAAGACATGGCGGTTGGAACCAAAAATCTCAAATTTGGACTCATCAGACCAAAGGACAGATTTCTACCTGTCTAATGTCCTTTGCTCGTGTTACTTGGCCCAAGCAAGTCTCCTCTTCTTATTGGAGTCCTTTAGTAGTGGTTTCTTTGCAGCGATTCGGCCATGAAGGCCTGTTTCACGCAGTCTCCTCTGAACAGTTGATGTTGAGATGTGTCTGTTGCTTGAACTCTGTGAAGCACTTATTTGGGCTGCAATTTCTGAGTCTGGTAACTCTGATGAACTTATCCTCTGCAGCAGAGGTAACTCTGGGTCTTCCTTTCCTGTGGCTGTTTTTATGAGAGCCAGTTTCACCATAGCGCTTGCGACTGCACTTGAAGAAACTTTCAAAGTTCTTGTCATTTTCCGGATTGACTGACCTTTATGTCTTGAAATAATGATGGCCTGTCATTTCTCTTTGCTTACTTGAGCTGTTCTTTCCATAATATGGACTTGGCCTTTTACCAAATAGGGCAATCTTCTGTATATCATCCCTACCGTGCCACTATACAACTGATTGGCTCAAATGCATTAAGAAGGAAAGAAATTCCACAAATTCCACAAATTAACTTTTAACAAGGCACACCTGTTAATTGAAATGCATTCCAGGTGACTACCTCATGAAGCTGGCTGAGAGTATGCCAAGAGTGTGCAAAGCTGTCATCAAGGCAAAGAGTGGCTAATATAAAATATATTTTGATTTGTTTAACACTTTTTGGTTACTACATGATTCCATATGTGTAATTTCATAGTTTTGATGTCTACGCTATCGTTCTACAATGTAGAAAATAGTAAAAACAAAGAAAAACCATTGGAGTAGGTGTGTCCAAACTTTTGACTGGTACTCTATGTATATAAAATCATTGCTCATTTCAAATGATAACTGTCACTTACATAAGTCTAAAATTAACTTCTACCTGTACCTTGACATGGTTAAAACTGATGCACACAGCAAATGACATGTAGAGATAACGGGCAAATGTTGAAAACTGTCCATATCTTCCAGTCAACAGTCTGTGGCGGATTTGGCCTTGCTGCTGTTGCCAGCCCAGAGCCTAGCCAGGCTGTGATGATAAGGACCAGGGAGATTATACCTATCTTTCCCAAGATAACGAACCTTCCTGCTTGGCATGGATGTTTCCTGTTTAACCTCAAGCTGAAAATCATATGATGTTGTAGATGCCTCATGATAGCAGATGGCAGTTTTTTGAAACCATATGAAAAAACGTCAAGCTTCCGATGACAAGCATTGGGCTGAACCAGGGCAAAACTGGGCTTGGTCTTCGATATGTCAGCAAAAGATACAGTCGGCATTAGAAAGCAAAGAAGGCACTTGGTGGTGACAGGGGAAAAGCAATTGCTGTAATAAGATGTGTTAAACATTGAGTGAACTCAGAATTGCCATCGCAGAATGCAGGATCATCTGCTATTCATCGCTTAGATAGCTTAGTTTTTCATTACAAATTGCCAGCAGGATTAAAAATGCATTCAGAGGCTGTATTCTGTTCTAATTTTATCTCCTAAATTAACATCTCTTATCATTTTATTACCCATCTTACTCCTACACTTCCACAGAAATGAGGGGGCAAATTAAAAAGAGCAATAATAATTGCATATTGCACAACTGCATCAATTTCTTTATATTACGACCTCAAATTGACAATATATTTGGCCAGGGTCAGGTCAATGAGTCCGATTAATGGATAGCGCCACAACTGTAACAAAAATTGGCTTTTTTTAAACGGCTACTGATAATAGCATCCGCTAATTCCCGTTTCTTCAGTGTGAGCAAATCTTAATCTTAAGTGTCCCAGTAGATAGAGCTCCTCCATATCAGGGTAGTTAAACCAAATGTTATTGTGTCTCCCGGGTCTCACAACAGCAGCATGTACTGCAGGATGTTGTAGATAAGGTCAGGTGCTGCGTGCTTACATCATCTGAAGCTCCACTATGCTGTCCTCCGGGAGCACCACTATTCTCCTCTCATGGTCATATCTATCTATACCAATTGATTTCTATTACAGCATCTTGGATGACTCTCATTCATATTCCATTCACCCAGTTCAATGTAACAGTGATAGGTTTAGGCTACTACATGATACTCAAATTGTTTGCTACACCCATCATGAGGTTGCTACAACCTAGCCTATGAATGAAAGTTTACAACGTAGGTGCACACAGGTCAAGAGACAAATTTGAGGCGACAGACAGTGACACATGGACAGACAGTGACATTCAATAACGCCTTGCACACTCTTGCCTGCATCTAGCTGATATAGGGTGTAATCATTAGTCCAACAGTTGCAAATGAGAGTTTCTACTGGACAAATTCAGGTATGTCTATCCCAGTTTTGTTCGGTTTACTACCGTTTAAGAAACGTTTTTAACAGAATCGGCAGAATGAATACACCCCTGATCAGCCATTTGGGGTGCAGCATGGGCCTTCCAGCAGGAGTGAACACAGCACTGAGTCAGGGGAAATGAAACAAGTCATAAGGAATATTTACTGGATGAGAAGTGTTTTTACCAATCAGGAAGGAGTCATGAATCATAGTCGTTTACCAGGATCTGTGTGTCACTAGTACATGTGGTACAGCCTGAATAGGGGCTTAGTGGCATTTGCTGATATAGAAAGAGGCATGGATGAACGCTCTGACGTAAATGCAGGGTCATCAAGACTCTGTAATGTTCTAAAGGTTAAATTATTTAACAATCCTTTTATCAAACAAACAGATTTTGGTTCTGAAAGTGTACTGTATTGTCATTCTATTTTTCTAATTAAAAGTACCAAAAGTATTTCTCAAGGTTGGGATCTCTATTATGAAGTATTCATGGGTACAATCTTTTATCTATTTCCAAAACAATAACATGAAAACTGGCCCATGAAGAAACAGCTTTTCTAATGAATATAATTATGGCTTTTATAATGAGATTTGCAGAAATGTTTCACAGTGCATCAAAGGAGTGAGCCTTTTGTTTTGTTTCAGAATCAGAGAATTTATGAAAAACAATTACCATGCAGTGAGAAATGAGAGCAGAATACATCCATTAATAAATCACAGACCTAGTGTTGTGAAGTAATAAAATGAGAGAGAGAGAGAGAGAGAGAGAGAGAGAGAGAGAGAGAGAGAGAGAGAGAGAGAGAGAGAGAGAGAGAGAGAGAGAGAGAGAGAGAGAGAGAACAGACTACAAACAAATGTCTAAATGAAGTCAACTGTTATCCCTGCTCTGGGAGAGATAAGCAGAAGCAGAGACTGCAACACAAGGGCCTCCTATTCCTATTTTAAAGAGATTCTTCTGTACTTTTTGTACTTTTTAGCCTGTAGTTCTGAAAATAGTACTCACGAGCCAAAGTGGTCCCCTGAAATCTGTACTACGTGCACCACGTCATTGCTCTCTATCTCTCTCTCTCTGCTGTGTCCACTGAGCTGTTGGGCCCACCCTGCAACCTTGTTGGTTAAAATCGGAGGGCCTGTTGTCCGGACCTCTGGCAGTCTCTATGGGGGTGCCACACGGTTCAATTCTCGGGCCGACTCTTTTCTCTGTATATATCAATGACGTCACTCTTGCTGCTGGTGATTCTCTGATCCACCTCTACGCAGACGACACCATTCTGTATACATCTGGAACTTCTTTGGACACTGTGTTAACTAACCTCCAAACGAGCTTCATTGCCATGCAACACTCCTTCCGTGGCCTCCAACTGCTTTTAAATGCTAGTAAAACTAAGAGCATGCTCTTCAACCGATTGCTGCCCGTACCCTCCCGCCCGACTAGCATCACTACTCTGAACGGTTCTGACCTAGAATATGTGGACAACTACAAATACCTAGATGTCTAGTTAGACTGTAAACTCTCCTTCCAGACTCACATTAAGCATCTCCAATCCAAAATGAAATCTAGAATCGGCTTCCTATTTCGCAACAAAGCCTCCTTTACTCATGCCGCCAAACATACCCTCATAAAACTGCCTATCCTACCGATCCTTGACTTCGGTGATGTCATTTACAAAATAGCCCCCAACACTCTACTCAGCAAACTGGATGTAGTCTATCACAGTGCCATCCCTTTTATCACCAAAGCTCCATATACTACCTACCACTGCGACCTGTATGCTCTCGTTGGCTGGCCCTCGCTTCATATTCGTCGCCAAACCCACTGGCTCCAGGTCATCTATAAGTCTTTGCTAGGTAAAGCCCCGCCTTATCTCAGCTCACTGGTCACCATAACAACACCCACCCGTAGCACGCGCTCCAGCAGGTATATTGCACTGGTCATCCCCAAAGCCAGCATTTCCTTTGGTCGCCTTTCCTTCCAGTTCTCTGATTCCTATGACTGGAACGAATTGCAAAAATCTCTGAAGCTGGAGTCTTAAATCTCCCTCTCTAACTTTAAGCATCAGCTGTCAGAGCAGCTTACCGATCACTGTACCTGTACACAGCCAATCTGTAAATAGCACACCCAACTACCTCATCCCCATATTATTACTTAACCTCTTGCTCTTTTGCACCCCAGTATCTCTACTTGCACATCATTATCTGCACATCTATCACTCCAGTATTAATGCTAAATTGTAATTATTTTCACCTCTATGGCCTATTTATTGCCTTACTTCCCTAATCTTCTACATGTGCACACACTGTACATAGATTTTTAATTTTTAATTTTCTTTTGTGTTATTGACTGTACGTTTGTTTATGAGTAACTCTGCGTTGTGGTTTTTGTCGCACTGCTTTGCTTTATCTTGGCCAGGTCGCAGTTGTAAATGAGAACTTGTTATAACTTGTTATAAAGGTGAAAAAAAGGTGAAAAAAAAAAAAAAAAAAAATGTTAAGGCCCAACTTCAGGAAAACAGTCGCTTTCAAACTATGGATTTCGTGGCAAATTGAGGTGAGACAGTAATTATTTTCATAGCTTATGCGTTAACTACACATTGACACATCCAGCCCAAAGTATTTAAAAAATACTTTCTTAGTCTCCAAAGTACTGGAGCATGTATTTAAGTAGTGTACAATTAAGTAGTGTACAAACTACATTCTCTATCCCAGGAGTGGGGGTACCTCTCTAGAGAGCTAGATATAAAGTACCTCCGAAAAAGTGTTATGGGGTTGAGATGAGTCATCTAGAAAACGGTCTTACCGAGCCAGAATTCATCCTCTAGGTTTCCAAAGCCGACCCTGTAGTCACTCCACTTCCTGGAGAAATCTGTCAGGCCGTTCTGACGACGTTGGAACACCTGAAACACAGATACAGATAGAGATAAGACCAGGTGACAAAACTTTATTCTACCTACATTTTGATAAAGTACATGTCCCAAATGGCACCCTTTGCACTGAAATGTTGGGTGTTGTTGGGTGTTTGTCTGCAAGGTATAAATCTTGCTATGAGACACTTACGATCCAACCTCCTTCGTCTGTGGTCATATCACAGTAGACTTGCACTCCCTGATTGGTGTCTCTGTTGATGTAGATGGTGTAGACGCCATTGAGGGACTCCCCGTTCAGCAGATGCTGGGCACAGTTCTGGGGGGTGGCAAACAGACGGTTTCCTGGAGAAGAGGAGAACAGAGCACATGAGATCAGCTCAACACAATGGAGAATCATTAGGACTGGGCCCGTATTCATAAAGTGTGTCATAGTAGGACTGCTTATATAGGACTGCTGATATAGGATTATAGTGAATAAGATTATATAGATAGGGGAGATCTGATCCTAGATTAGCTATATTACTCTGAGATGCTTATTGAATATGGGACTGGACTTTAGATAGAGATTGTGGATATGGGGATAAATGGTAAATGTGTGTGTGTATATCTGTGTGCTTGCGTACGTGTGTGTGTTTACCTGTTGTGAAGGCCGTAGAGACGATTCCGCTGGTCTCTAATCCCCTGGCAGCCTGCAACCTCACAGTGTATTCTGTGGTCTCTGCCAGCCCCTCCAGACGGATCCAAGTGTCCTCGGCATCCAGGATCAGCTCCTGTAATAGTACCACACACACACACACACACACACACACACACACACACACACACACACACACACACACACACACACACACACACACACACACACACACACACACACACACACACACACACACACACACACACACACACACACACACACACACACACACACACACGGAGATCAGGGAACCGGAACTATGAGTGGATACGGTACAGCAAACTGTTTTAGCTAGATCCAATCCTAACAATTGTACAGCAGACAGTAGCCCAAAGAGGGGACACTATCTGACTCCTACTGTACCAACAAACAACAAAAGCACCCAGGCACATCTACAGAAATGAAAAATGTATGTCAGGCCCATTTACATGTTGAATTCATTAGTCAGTGGTGTTGGCCCTTATACAACTCTGTCCCGTGTTTTTCTTAGAGTTAAGAAGGATACCACAGATTGAGGAGAGGAAAGGACCTTATCAGACACTGGTGCTATAAGGAGCTGCCAGGAAGAAGAATAATTTATATTTCTGTCAAAATCTCAAGATGGCTCAATTCCCTTTCGTTGCTTTTGACAAACCGACTTTCATCAATCGGATCTTCTGATGGCATCATGTTTCTCTCAGAGATCTCTTTTTCTGGCAGATGAAAAAGAGATCTCTTTGATAAGCTCTCTAGGAGCCTGCCGTGACAGCAGAGTGAACTGTGAATTTAATGGGGCTTTGAGCCACATGAAATATCTATGAAGAACTGGATGAAATATTCAGCCATTTTGTAAAAAGTCACACATTTTAAGGCAATTTGTTGGATGAATTATGCAGTTAAAGCCACTCTTTAATTGATGTTTCTCTCACAATGGACCTTACACTGTTTCACTGTCGTTTTTTTGTAAAGATTATTATTTTTTGTTAGAATGACTTGTTACTGATATAAAATATTTGCATGTTTGGAATTGTTGATCGTGTACAAGGAATCATTTACAATAGAGGTTGCCTAATTACTGTATATAATCTAGTATTGCTCTAATCTGGAAGGTCAACATATGATTCATAACCAAACTAAAACAGATTGCTGTGGTGAATATGAACATTATATTAACAGAGAGAACAGGTTGGGAATAATTTATGGGGACAGAAATGAACTCAAACAGAGTAAAACAACATAGTCTGTGACTTAAACCAAATCCTCTGTACATGACTGACACCCACTGGACAAACACAAGCACCAAAAAAGGTCAATATAGTAAAACACATGCATCTTAACAGATGTGCAAGTGTGTGTGTGTGTGTGTGTGTGTGTGTGTGTGTGTGTGTGTGTGTGTGTGTGTGTGTGTGTGTGTGTGTGTGTGTGTGTGTGTGTGTGTGTGTGTGTGTGTGTGTGTGTGTGTGTGTGTGTGTGTGTGTGTGTGTGTGTGTGTGTGTGTGTGTGTGTTGATAGATATAGAAAAGACGAAGACAGTGAGGACAGTACAGTCTTGAGTACATCTTGGCCATGTTCTGTTATAATCTCCACCCGGCACAGCCAGAAGAGGACTGGCCACCCCTCATAGCCTGGTTCCTCTCTAGGTTTCTTCCTAGGTTTTGGCCTTTCTAGGGAGTTTTTCCCAGCCACCGTGCTTCTACACCTGCATTGCTTGCTGTTTGGGGTTTTAGGCTGGGTTTCTGTACAGCACTTCGAGATATTAGCTGATGTACGAAGGGCTATATAAAATAAACTTGATTTGATTTGAGCTCTTTCTGTGACTTCGTTCCAAATGGCACCCTATTCCCTTTATAGTGCACTACATTTTACCAGAGCCCTCTGGGAATAGGTTACCATTTGGAACGTATCCTTGGGCTCTGTCTGTATGATGTAATTAGTTGAGAGAGATATCTGCTGCAGAATATCAGGGGAATTGTTCCTGGTGAGTCATTAATAGAGGTATTGCATCAGAATAGACCAGTTAATCTACTTTATTATTATTACCCAGCTACATCAAAGAATTTTATTAAAATGAAAAATGTTCCAGGAGGCAAATGAAAAGATCTAAACGGCTCTATTGCCTTGGCATCCACTGTGGAGTAGAGCTGCATGGGTCTGTATTAAGAGGCAATTTGTCTGGGCGATACAGGATGTATACTGTTTTGGTAGCTTCAAAACGCTACCGGTAACATTCACATTACGGCTCATATATTATCAATCATATCTCCTGTGAGCATGTTTGGCTTGATGATACAGCATGGAGGTCTACAGTGTGTGATTGAGATTGGAAATTCATAGACAAAGTTAAGGCAGTATTTTGGTAGCCTGTATGTTTGGGCTATGATGCCAACTCCTTGTCACTAATTCATTGTCATGCCAATGTTTGACTTGACAATGACAGCAATGGAGAAGACAAGAGCACAGACAGATCCGGGACCAGGCTATTTTGGCAGCTGGAAAACACTACACATAACACTTATGGCTCATATCAATAGGGCTGGCACAATTACAGTGTAACCGTGTAAAAAAAAATTTAAACAAAAAAAATTACTGACAGTTATGGATGAAAACCCTCATGAAAATAAAATAAGTCAAAAATGTTTTGGGTGGAACGAACAGGGACAGACGGGAATTTGTATGGTTATTGATCCTAGCTGAAATGTAAAATGTTCAACTGTTTAAAAAAAAAAATATGGTGACCGTGGTCATCTGGCAGGCCAATTACCTTCATCCAAAATTCCATGATCGTCACAGCCCTACATCTCAATTCCTCTTTGGCTTGATTATACAGTAACAGTTCAGTGTGTGTCTGTGTGAGAGTGATTGTAAACTCTTGTTGAGGAAGTTAGATAAGCCCTACTGTATTCTACTTACCTTTCTGTTGCCGTCCACTGACTTGTATGTGAGCATGTAATTGTCGATGTCTGCGATGGGCGGTTGCCAGGAGATGAGGGCACTGCGGTGGTTCACCTCGCTAGCCGTCAGGTTCAGAGGAGCGTCCATGGCTACAGGGGACCAATCAAATTGCAGATTATCACATAACAGTTCCATTGAGTCAAATCATTATGTCTGGTGGCCAATTTTTTTTATCCATATACTGTACTTAAATTGGAAATATTGCCCAAATATGGTCTATCTCCTAATCTGATGACCCCCCTCTAGCGGACCTTAGTTGAAGTCACCCTTCTGAACATGCATTCTCATGTCCTTTACCCAGCATCCATAACTGCAAAATGTTTTATCTGCTGAAAATTCACACTAAAAAGAATTAGCCATTCCAAACAGAAGATTTTTACCCAAGACCCTATCCTCCTCTCACATCTAGATAGCTGATACATGCACTCCTTTTCCTATCTTTCTCATTTTCATATCTCCCTCCTCCTGTTGTCCTCAGGTGTTTTTAGGGGGGGATCTATGACAGTTCAGTAATTAACAGCGTGTTCTACCACTGATAGCCTCAGGACTGAAGGATTTTCTACATGAGATGCAATGACATCTCAACACTGCAGTAGTGCCGACTAGAGAAAATTACAATGTGGATGTCCACACTGACCTGACTGCCTCTTCCAGGAGAGACTGTCATTCTCCTCCTGTCTCCTCAACATGACTGCAATGCCTGAGAGAGTGTTTATCTTTCCTTTTCCTTTCATCCCCCTTTCATTGTGATGGACACTGATTCAACATTTTCATGTAGTCCGAGGGCACATCTCAGAAGCTTTTTCAGCCATCACAATGCCTACACTTCTCTCTTGTTTCTTTTCTCTCTCGCTCACTCTCTCAATCTCTGATCTCTGTCAATTCTTTCTCGACTCTCTCTCTCATTCCCTCTCTTTAATTACAGTATACCTGCACTCGGAGGCGTGTTAACACTTTTTACATTAGGACGTTCTGTAATATTCTAATGTTCTATAGTTTTGCCACATGCAAATGTAGAGGTGTCTTAATAGACAAACAGATGTCAAGGGCAGTAATTAATTATTATTACTATTACTCCTGTATGCATTGTACTGAGACAAAATAAATGTGTTTCCATCAAACCATTAATAAGTTAATCCCAATGCACTGGTTCAGGTGGACACTAAACCAAACTTTAGTTATTTGGAAGAAACATAAAAACTTCTGTGAATAACATGTCTCTCACTGGTCAAGTATTTTAGAAAGTGAGTCAACCAATAACTTCATGCTCATAAGAGGTCATCAACTCTGGAACTATTTATCAGAGAATAACAGCTAGCAAAACAAAGCATAAGCAATGCATAACCACATCAAAAACATTTAATGAGATGCAAATTAAGAGCAAAAAAGTCTGGTGAATTTGGCCATCCCATCCAGTGATTATGTGTCAACATCAGACAACAAGGCTGGCACTGGAGTAGCAAAGCCAATGGCCTGTGACACTTTTAACAAATTAATTTATCCAAAAACAGTGTCTATAAATTAAGTTTTGCAAAGGCCACTGTTTGATTAAACATATGGGAATCGCCCCTCATTCTAGGGAGACTTTTACTGCAAGACACAATACAAAAGAAAGCCAGAAAAAAGTACTGGTTGTTCTTTTTTCTGGACATAAGTTTTTGTACTCTACAGAGGCAGAGCAGCAGCCCACTTGTTCTGGAAATGTTCATGCAGCTCCAGCACTGTGCAGACTGGGTAAAACTCTGCTGCTCTGCTCCCTTGGGGATATTAATGGCCTGCTGCTGACAGAGAATTTTTGTCTCAAAAATAAGTTTAGAGCCCCAACTAAACTAAACTAGACCATTTTTCTCCCCTCCTCTTCTCCCTCCCCTGCCGTAGAGTAGGTATGATCTCATTGGCTTGTGGAGGTCGTTAGCTAGGAGTAAGGCGGCATATTAGGACAGCCTCAGTCTCGGCAACTCTTGCGGAGATTGAAAAAAATCTTGCTGAGACTGAGGCTGTCCTAATATGGACACTGTATAGCAGGAGTAGAAACATGGTCAGTCAGTGATCACACTGCAAGGGCCTCAATAAGAGGGGCAATGATTCCTGTTGCTAATTAGACACACTTTATCTGGGAGGTGTAAAAGGGCACCTGTTAATTGAATAGGAGCAAGTTTCAAGTAGCTCCAGGTAGCTTGCCTTTCTCTGAGTAGTCTGCTTCTTGAACATGTGCCATCAGAAATTCCACATTTTGATGTGTTATAGTCTGGATTTAAAATGCATTATATTTAGATGTTGTGTCTCTGGCCTACACACAATACCCCACGTTGAAGTGGAATTATGTTTTAACAAATTAATTTAAAATGAAAAGCTGAAATGTCTTGAGTCAATAAGTATTCAACCCCTTTGTTATGGAAAGCCTAAATCACTTCAGGAGTAAAAATGTGCATAACAAGTCACACCCCAAGTTCAAGAATTGGCTTTTTCTCATTCACTCTAGGTTAAATAAAAATGAAATCTCCAAAATATTGTTACTTTTTAAACAAAGAGATTATTATTATTATTATAATTAATGAATTTAGAATTATATAAAAGCCCTTTAGATATTCTCAGATATTCTCACAGATCCTAACAGAAAATGCCCCTTAGATATTAATTTAGAATCCTCCAATCCTCTAAATGTAATCATTGGCAGAGAGACACGTCATTGAAAAATGTATTTTTAGATATACTGTAGGCCTACCATAGGCAAAGTTAGTCTCACTAGTGTTGAGTAATGTGCTGTTAAAAGTGGTGTAGGTCTTATTTATTTAAATAGCATATTGAAGTTAGAAGAAATAGGATTTGAAGTAATAGCCTACAAATATTTTAGCATCGTTTTGCGCTGCTCTGAGACAAGCATGGGGGCTGGTCTTGATAAATCAATAAGATTTTTATTTTCACTTAATCTCCGTTTGGGTATTGGTTAGACTAGAATTAGAAAATTAGGGTGCAGAAATGTTATGCTCTTAGTGTAACCTTTATTTAACTAGGCAAGTCAGTTAAGAACAAAGTCTTATTTACAAGGACAGCCTACTTCTTCCTCCCCATCGGGGAATTGAACCCCGGTCTCCCGCGTGCCCTGCCCGCAAGACACAGGGATTATTTTGCTAAATAACCTAGTACTGTACTGCCGACTGTCACGTTGTACAAGCGCCTGATTTTCCATTTCATCCTAATGGAAACCCAGAGGGGTTTTTGTTTTTCTTGGAATAGAAACACCATAATATTAATCAAATTAATTAAGCAAGTACAAGTTAAACGTTTGGACACAATTTCTCATTCCAGGATTTTTCTTTATCTTTACTTTTTTCTACATTGTAGAATAATAGTGAAGCCATCACAACTATGAAATAACACATATGGAATCAGTTAAGAACAAATTCTTATTTACAAGGACAGCGTACTCCTTCCTCCCCATCGAGGAATTGAACCCCGGTCTCCTGCATCCCCGCATTCTCTAGTACAGACACTGCTCTCCCTTATGTAAGGAATTATGATAAAAATACTATTTTCAACATGCAGATGTTGATTTAGTTATGGATCCATAACGAATTACTATGGGAATAATTATCACTGATTTACAGAAATATTGGAACAAAGTTGTCTAATGAAGGCAAACAATTAGAATCCTCCAATCCTCTTATGCTGTAGCCTACTCCCGACCGTCATGTTGTACAGCGCCATAGTTTCCATTCCATCCTAACAGAAACCCTGAGAGTTTCGTTTTTTGTTTTTCTCGGAAAAGAAACACCATAATATTAATCAAATTAATTAAGCTAAATTTCTTCAAATCAATCCCATATACTATGTTATTACAAAAAAGGTTTTAAATTATCTGGTAATGCCAATATGGAAGACTATCAAATGCTTCTCAAAGATGCCCTCTGGAGGGTCAAACTAGCACTAACTTGAATTAACAGAAAAACTGGCTGACAATTAAATAACGTGCCACAGAATGCTGCAGCAGCCCACAAGGTGTGCTACAGTATGACGCAACTTTTAATGGAGGAATCACTGTAATAAGTTGCATGGATGGACTCTGTTTGGAATAATAGTGTTTAACGTGAATATTTAATGTCTACCTTATCTCCACACCCCACACATACATTTATCTGTAAGGTCCCTCAGTCGAGCAGTGAATTTCAAACACAGATTCAACCACAAAGACCAGGGAGGTTTTCCAATGCCTCGCAAAGGGCATCTATTGGTAGATGGGTAAAATAAAAGCAGACGTTGAATATCCCTTTGAGCATGGTGAAGTAATTCATTACATTTTGCATGGTGTATCAATACAGGCAGTCTTAACAAAGATACAGATGTCCTTCCGAACTCAGTTGCCGGAGTGGAAGGAAACCACTCAGGGATTTCACCATGAAGCCAATGGTTATTTTAAACAGTTACAGAGTTTGATGGCTTTGATAGGAGAAAACTGAGGATGGATCAACAACATTCTAGTTACTCCACAAAACTAACTTAAATGACAGGGTGAAAAGAAGGAAGCCTGTACATGATAATAATATCCCAAAACATGCATCCTGTTTGCAATAAGGAACTAAAGGAAAACTGCAAAAAATGTGGCAAAGAAATTAACTTCATGTCCTGAATGCAAAGCGTTATTTTTGGGGCAAATCCAACACAACACACCACTGAGTACTACTCTTCATATTTTCAAGCATGGCTGTGGCTGCATCATGTTATGGCTATGCTTGTCATCGGAAAGGAATAGGGATTTTTTTTATTTTTATATAAAAATAAATGGAGCTAAGCGCAGGCAAAATCCTAGAGGAAAATGTGGTTCAGTCTGCTTTCCAACAGACACTGGGAGACAAATTCACCTTTCAATAGGACAATAGCCTAAAACACAAGGCCAAATATATACAGGAGTTGCTTACAAAAACAACATTGAATGCTCCTGAGGGGCCTAGTTACAGTTTTGACTAAAATCGGCTTGAAAATCTATGGTAAGACTTGAAAATGGCCGTATAGCAATGATCAACAACTATCTTGACAGAGCTTGATCGACGTTAACAAGAATAATGTTTAAATATTGTACAATCCAGGTGTGGAAAGCTCTTAGATACTTGTATTGTATTGACTAGGGGTATGAATACTTACAGTTGAAGTCGGAAGTTTACATACACTTAGGTTGGCGTCATTAAAACTTGTTTTTCAACCATTCCACAAATGTCTTGTTAACAAACTATAGTTTTGGCAAGTCAGTTAGGACATCTACTTTGTGTATGACACAAGTACATTTCCAACAATTGTTTACAGACAGATTATTTCACTTATAATTCACTATATCACAATTCCAGTGGGTCAGCAGTTTACATAAACTAAGTTGACTGTGCCTTTAAACAGCTTGGAAAATTCCAGAAAATGATGTCATGGCTTTAGAAGCTTCTGAAAGGCTAATTGACATAATTTGAGTCAATTGGAGGTGTACCTGTGGATGTATTTCGAGGCCTACCTTCAAACTCAGTGCTTCTTCGCTTGACATCAAGGGAAAATCAAAAGAAATCAGCCAAGACCTCAGAAAATAAATTGTAGACCTCCACAAGTCTGGTTCATCCTTGGGAGTAATTTCCAAATGCCTGAAGGTACCACGTTAATCTGTACACAAGTACCCAACAATAGTATGCAAGTATAAACACCATGGGACCACGCAGCCGTCATACCGCTCAGTAAGGAGACGCGTTCTGTCTCCAAGAGATGAACGTACTTTGGTGCGAAAAGTGCAAATCAATCCCAGAACAACAGCAAAGGACCTTGTGACGATGCTGGAGGAAACAGGTACAGAAGTATCTATATCCACAGTAAAACGAGTCCTATATCGACATAACCTGAAAGGCCGCTCAGCAAGGAAGAAGCCACTGCTCCAAAACCACCATAAAAAATCCAGACTACAGTTTGCAACTGCACATGGGGACAAAGATTGTACTTTTTGGAGATATGTCCTCTGGTCTGATGAAACAAAAATAGAACTGTTTGGCCATAATGACCATCGTTATGTTTGGAGGAAAAAGGGGGACGCTTGCAAGCCGAAGAACACCATCCCAACCGTGAACCACGGGGGTGGCAGCATCATGTTGTGGGGTTGCTTTGCTGCAGGAGGGACTGGTGCACTTCACAAAATAGATGGCATCATGAGGTAGGAAAATTATGTGGATATATTGAAGCAACATCTCAAGACATTAGTCAGGAAGTTAAAGCTTGGTCGGAAATGGGTCTTCCAAATGGACAATGACCCCAAGCATACTTCCAAAGTTGTGGCAAAATGGCTAAAGGGCAACAAAGTCAAGGTATTGGAGTGGCCATCACAGAGCCCTGACCTCAATCCCATAGAAGATTTGTGGGCAGAACTGAAAAAGCATGTGCGAGCAAGGAGGCCTACAAACATGACTCAGTACCACCAGCTCTGTCAGGAGGAATGGGTCAAAATTCACCTAATTTATTGTGGGAAGCTTGTGGAAGGCTACCCGAAACGTTTGACCCAAGTTAAACAATTTAAAGGCAATGCTACCAAATACTAATTGAGTGTATGTAAACTTCTGACCCGCTGGAAAGGTGATTAAAGAAATATAATCTGAAATAAATCATTCTCTTTTCTTTTATTCTGACATTTCACATTCTTAAAATAAGGTGGTGATCCTAACTGACCTAAAACAGGTAATTTTTACTTAGATTAAATGTCTGGAATTGTGAAAAACTGAGTTTAAATACAATGCTCAAAAAAATAAAGGGAACACTAAAATAACACATCCTAGATCTGAATGAATGAAATATTCTTATTAAATACTTTTTTCTTTACATAGTTGAATGTGCTGACAACAAAATCACACAAAAATTATCAATGGAAATCAAATTTATCAACCCATGGAGGTCTGGATTTGGAGTCACACTCAAAATTAAAGTGGAAAACCACACTACAGGCTGATCCAACTTTGATGTAATGTCCTTAAAACAAGTCAAAATGAGGCTCAGTAGTGTGTGTGGCCTCCACGTGCCTGTATGACCTCCCTACAATGCCTGGGCATGCTCCTGATGAGGTGGCGGATGGTCTCCTGAGGGATCTCCTCCCAGACCTGGACTAAAGCATCCGCCAACTCCTGGACAGTCTGGTGCAACGTGGCGTTGGTGGATGGAGCGAGACATGATGTCCCAGATGTGCTCAATTGGATTCAGGTCTGGGGAACGGGCGGGCCAGTCCATAGCATCAATGCCTTCCTCTTGCAGGAACTGCTGACACACTCCAGCCACATGAGGTCTAGCATTGTCTTGCATTAGGAGGAACCCAGGGCCAACCGCACCAGCATATGGTCTCACAAGGGGTCTGAGGATCTCATCTCGGTACCTAATGGCAGTCAGGCTACCTCTGGCGAGCCCATGTAGGGCTGTGCGGCCCCCCAAAGAAATGCCACCCCACACCATGACTGACCCACCGCCAAACCGGTCATGCTGGAGGATGTTGCAGGCAGCAGAACGTTCTCCACGGCGTCTCCAGACTGTCACGTCTGTCACATGTGCTCAGTGTGAACCTGCTTTCATCTGTGAAGAGCACTGGGCGCCAGTGGCAAGTTTGCCAATCTTGGTGTTCTCTGACAAATGCCAAACTTCCTGCACGGTGTTGGGCTGTAAGCACAACCCCCACCTGTGGACGTCGGGCCCTCATACCACCCTCATGGAGTCTGTTTCTCACCGTTTGAGCAGACACATGCACATTTGTGGCCTGCTGGAGGTCATTTTGCAGGGCTCTGGCAGTGCTCCTCCTTGCACAAAGGCGGAGGTAGCGGTCCTGCTGCTGGGTTGTTGCCCTCCTACGGCCTCCTCCACGTCTCCTGATGTACTGGCCTGTCTCCTGGTAGCGCCTCCAAGCTCTGGACACTACGCTGACAGACACAGCAAACCTTCTTGCCACAGCTCGCATTGATGTGCCATCCTGGATGAGCTGCACTACCTGAGACACTTGTGTGGGTTGTAGACTCCGTCTCATGCTACCACTAGAGTGAAAGCACCGCCAGCATTCAAAAGTGACCAAAACATCAGCCAGGAAGCATAGGAACTGAGAAGTGGTCTGTGGTCACCACCTGCAGAACCACTCCTTTATTGGGGGTGTCTTGCTAATTGCCTATAATTTCCATCTGTTGTCTATTCCATTTGCACAACAGCATGTGACATTTATTGTCAATCAGTGTTGCTTCCTAAGTGGACAGTTTGATTTCACAGAAGTGTGATTGACTTGGAGTTAAATTGTGTTGTTTAAGTGTTCCCTTTATTTTTTTGAGCAGTGTTCATTTGGCTAAGGTGTAGGTAAACTTCCGACTTCAACTCTATGTAAATGAAATATTTCTGTTTTTAATTTGAAATACGTTTGCAAAAATGTTTCAAAACATGTTTTCACTTTGTCATTATGGGGTATTATGAGTGTTATGAGTTGTATTCAGGCTATAACACAATACAATTTGGAATAAGTCAAGGGGTATGAATATTTTCTGAAGGCACTGTATATGTACTGTAGCTGCTCTTAGTCTGTGTGGGTTGCTTCTGAACAGGTAGGAGGTAAGTAACTAAGCAAGTAAAGTAACTAACATACGTGTTTCAAAGTTGGCAATGACGGTTCCACTGGTCAAGGGTCCCTTGGTGGCGTAGAGGGCTACAGAGTAAGTGGTGCTGGGCTTGAGTTTACTAAGCTGGTGCTCCTGTTTCACACCTTCCACCAGGAAGGTATTAGCTGTCACTGCAAGAGTAGGAGGAACACAAATACATATTAGATTAGGAGAATATATGAGATAGTAAACAAACCTGACTTTTATGATTACATTAAACAATTTGGAGTCTTAATTATTAATGTATAGCGGTTGCCTTGGATATGCATGCTCGCGGTCAGGGCTGGTAGATTGCGGTTCCTATGGGTGTTACATGGGTCAGGTTTAAATCCATTTAGCTCAAATTCATCATTCCTTATTTGTTTGCACGACTAAACTTTGTACAATAAATCTAAATAAATTGCCTGTTTAATAAATGGCTTGCTGTAGCCTCAGAAATACCAGGATCCATGTCGATGGTGAAAAATAATAGGTTAACAAAAATGTTCAGCCTTGATTTCATTGCCTGGCTGAGTAAATTAGAAAGGACACCTAATGAACACACCAAAGAGTCAATAGAACACATTGGCAAGAGGTTGCTGAAGAACCATAATTTGTGGCCATATTGATGAAAGCTGCATCGACTAGCAAGCGGATGTCTGAGCTGATTTCCAAGTAGCTGTGCGACACTTTCCTCTGAGAGCCGACTTGGCAGGAGTCCAGTCCAGCTGGTCTCACTCTACAGACTCAGGGTGCTCTGCACGCTCCACCCCTGTAGCGGAGAAACGTGGCTGTGAGAAGACAATAAATCCACCTACCCTGGTTGCAGGTGAGGGTGAACACGTAGTTGTCAACGCTGGACAGAGGAGGGTTCCACCGGAGTAAAGCTCCTTGTGGGGTAATGTTGAGGGCTGTTAGTTCCATTGGCATGTCCATCGCTATATCAAAGAAAGAGATGAAAGCAATGTATGGCTCAGAGAGGGTACCAAGATGGCCCCATCACTTTCCAAAATGTAATCAACTGTATGTTCCAATTTGCAGACCACCATGTGGACTATATACTCTGCAGATTGAGGCTAATTTATAATGACTCTCTTCTCCAGTGAGATCACACTTTTTGCTAGTATAACTTTAAATCAAAGACAAATTATACAGTCAAATATTCTGTACAGTACACAGAAGAAGAGTTCTTAAAAGCTTTTATTTCAGACTCCCTACCTACCGGAAAACCAAGAGAGAGTAGGAATTTAATTACACGTTTAACTTAGTGTTTTAACCTCCAAGTTTTCATATGGATTTTTGGCTTAACAGAAAAAGTATAGAGAACACAGAAATAAACAGCTTGCCTTGAAAGGACTTGAATCAACCGTTAATTCACCATACCCTCATGTCTGGGAAATGGCTAAGATTATATCTAGGAACTTTAGTCACACTGCTTGTGAATGAAAGGTGTTTGATTACACTCATTACTTAAATTACAAAAATATTTAATTTAATCTAATAAAAGCTGCCAAATTGAAGTGAAATAAAATTGAATTAGATTAGATTTGAATAAAAACAATAATTGTATTTCTGTAACTGTTGATTGTCCTATTTGAAACTAATGAATATATGTCAAAACAAATTATATATATAAAAAATATATATTAGATTGAATAAAGTGTGTAATGATGTGTGGGGATGTCAGTAGCACCACTACTGAGTAGGGATGTGTTTGTGACTAGTTGGTACTGGATGAACCTTTAAAGATGATGGCGCATGGAGAAGGATGGAAGCGGAATGCCAGAAATCGGGTGCAAAAGAGGTGGTAGATTTATTAACAAAAATTGTTACAAAAATAAATAATTCATGTATAATATGTATAAATAAATATATTTCCGGGAAAATGAAAATGACAAAAGAAAGCTTAATCAGAATAAAGTACAAATAAACTAAAAAACGGGTAGGCTAAACATCCGGAAGTATAGAGTAAATGCTTTTTCCAACTATGAGGTTGGAATAATACTGTGAAATTGTGATGATAATGCCCTTTAGCGTAAGAGATGTTTGTAAAGACCGCATTAAATTTCCACCTGTTTTGGTTGTATGGAGTTTTGTTCTGCCTGTCACCAGGCGGTAGATTAGTTAATAGGCTAATAAGAAAGAGAGTTCCTAACCTCTGCCAATAACAGCTAGTTTTCAGTTTTCTCCTCCCCACTCAGACCACTACCAGACAGTCTATGCAAAATTCTTTTTTGAGAAATTGCTCTTTGCTAAGAAGCTATTTTGTTTCTTTTTGACAATTTTAATTGAAAACGATCACAGTAAGGTACTTATTTGTGTTCATTTATTTTCCACTTTGATGGCAAACTGTTCTGATAAAATTCACATCCAGACATTCTCGTTTTTCCCAAATTTGTTTATTTCAGAACCCTTCTGTATGGAATGTTGATGCTGTCTTAAAGCCCCATGGAGAATTTGCATTTTATTTATTAAATCATCACTGTATGTCTAATAAATCCCTTTGTGTGTATATTTCATGAAAATAACTCCAAATATACAGTAAAAGTCACAAGTTTAGACACACCTACTCATTCCTACTCATTCCAGGTTTTTTGTTATTTTTACTATTTTCTACATTGTAGAATAATAGTGAAGACATCAACACTGAGGTAGTCTCCTGGAATACATTTCAATTAACAGGTGAGCCAATCAGTTGTTGTGACAAGGTAGGGTTGGTATACAGAAGATAGCCCTATTTGGTAAAAGACCAAGTCCATATTAAGGCAAGAACAGCTCAAATAAGCAAAGAGAAACGACAGTCCATCATTTATTCAAGACATGAAGGTCAGTCAATCCGGAAAGTTTCAAGACATTTCTTCATGTGCAGTCGCAAAAACCATCAAACGCTATGATGAAACTGGGTCTCATGAGGACTGCCACTGGAAAAGAAGACCCAGAGTTACCTCTGCTGCAAAGGATAAGGTCATTAGAGTTACCAGCCTCAGAAATTCTACCCAAATAAATGCTTCACAGGGTTCAAGTAACAGACATATCTCAACATCAACTATTTTGAGGCGACTGTGTGAATCAGGCCTTCATGGTTGAATTGCTGCAAAGAAATGGTGCGGCAGGTAGCCTAGTGGTTAGAGCGTTGGACTAGTAACTAAAAGGTTGCAAGATTGAATCCCTGAGCTGTTAAGGTAAAATTCTGTCGTTCTGCCCCTGAACAAGGCAGTTAACACACTGTTTCTAGGCTGTCATTAAAAATAAGAATTTGTTCTTTTAACTTGCCTAGTTAAATTTAAAAAACACTAATTGGTGAGTTTTCGTTCCAACCGCTCTGTCTTTGTGAGACGCAGAGTAGGTGAACGGATGATCTACGCATGTGTGATTCCCACGTGAGGTGTGGGGGTGCTTTTCTGGTGACACTGTCAGTGATTTATTTAGAATTCAAGGCATGGCTACCACAGGATTCTGCAGCGATACGCCATCCCATCTGGTTTTCGCTTAGTGGGACTATCACACCACCATGCTGTGTAAGGGCTATTTGACCAAGAAAGAGAGTGATGGAGTGATGCATCTGATGACCTGGCCTCCACAATCACCCGACCTCTACCCAATTGAGATGGTTTGGGATGAATTGGAATGAATTGGACCGCAGAGTGAAGGAAAAGCAGCCAACAAGTGCTCAGCATATGTGGGAACTACTTCAAGACTGTTGGAAAAGCATTCCAGGTGAAGCTGGTTGAGAGAATGCCAAGAGTGTGCAATGCTGTCATCAAGGCAAAGGGTGGCTACTTTGAAGAATCTCAAATATAACACCTTTTTGGTTACTACATGATTCCATATGTGTTATTTCATAGTTTTGATGTCTTCACTATTATTCTACAATGTAGAAAATAGTAAAAATAAAGAAACACCCTTGAATGAGTAGGTTTTGACTGAGCCTCCTTTTGCCATTGAAATTCTCATTCTCATGATGACACAAATTGTAATATATTTACATACCCACGGCTCTGATTGGCAGATAGGATCGTCTAGGCTCTAGAGCCTACCCCGCTTACCCCTTTAAAGTATGAGGATACATATTAAAATAAAAGATGTCTGGTCATTGGTCAGAATAATCAGATGAGATTGTGATGTCATGCTGTGGGCCATCCCAAAACCATTTCCATCCCAAGGCTGAAAATCCAGGCGTTGATTTCAAAAAGCTCTTACACTAAACGGGTATGTTATTTCATGTTATTTCAACCTCATATTGTGGAAATATCATAAAAAAACATGGTTTCGTGGTATCCAATTGTTAGTAATTACTATCTTGTCTCATCGCTACAACTCCCGTATCGGCAGAGACGAAGGTCGAAAGCCATGCGTCCTCCGAAACACAACCCAACCAAGCCGCACTGCTTCTTAACACAGCGCGCCTCCAACCCGGAAGCCAGCAGCACCAATGTGTCAGAGGAAACACCGTGCACCTGGCTCCCTTGTTTAGCACACACTGCGCCCGGCCCGCCACAGGAGTCGCTGGTGCACGATGAGACAAGGATATCCCTACCGGCCAAACCCTCCCTAACCCGGACGACGCTAGGCCAATTGTGCATCGCCCCACGGACCTCCCGGTCGCGGCCGGCTGCGACAGAGCCTGGGCGCGAACCCAGAGTCTCTGGTGGCGCAGCTAGCCCTAGACCACTAGGGCTAGCTGCTAGTGCCCTAGACCACTGCGCCACCCGGGAGGCCTGGAATGAATGGTTTTGACTGTACTGCGCCTTTGTTATCTTCAACCTAGTGGACAACCAGGAAGGGAAACGCTTTGTTTCGTCGCTTTCTAAGTAAACTTCAGCGTTAGCATAGCAAACACAACATTCTGTTAGTTATAGCATGACTTTTGCTATGTAAATATCATTGTGGGTTTACCAATAAAGTTACCATATGGTTTTTACCATGATAAACGTCGTCTGTCATCTTTCATCATTATGAATTCGATATGGACTACTGTACATGTAACTTTCAATGAGGGTTGGTAGCAAAGTTTAGAACAATCAGAATGCTGGGTTTTTGTCAGGCAAACTGGGTCTCTTGAAAAGGTAGGGGATAACCTTTTCACGTGATGTAGTCACCTGTCTCAATCAATGAGATAAGATTTGATGGATTACTTCATGGAGCAAAAAAAATATTTATTCTAATAACAGAGCATTTTGTAAATTCAAACGAACAACCTGCAACTAGCCATGGAAGTTTAAATGACATGCGTTGTCTTCCAAGTCAGGAATTGAGGAAGTATCGCCAAGTAAAGGTTGTTCAAAAATGATCTGTGCTACGCTTTACACTACCTAAGAAATAACGCCTACCAGCCAGCTGGAACAGTAGTAATGGTCTGACTAGGCAATCTTTTTAATAGCTAATATTAATGCAACGTAGTAAAAACACCAGAATCTGCTGAACCACAGTACCTGTCTGACCCAGCCACAGCCATTAGCTGGACAGTTGACTCAGATCGAGTGAATCCTGGACAGTCATTACCTTTGGAATTGCAGCTAGTGCCTCAGTGCCTGACAACAGTAGCTACCCGGCCGGCAGGACTCTCCAGCGACTGCACAAAAACTCTTCCTTAGCGCTAAGGATCTTAATAAGCTGTCTGTGTTTTTGTTTCTGACCTGTAAGTGGAGCACCAGCCCAGCTCCGTTCATGGCAGAGCTTCTCATCTCACACCTTGGACTTTGAGACACTTTTAGGCACAGCGAGCTCCTCTTTCCGTAACGGTTTTTATCTCTGTCTTGCTGAACCACACCACATGATATTGTTCTACTTATGACCCTGTTTTAATGAGCGCTGCCAAGTGCTCCTTCACATAGTTTTGTAAAACACTGCCTGCGACTCTGCAGCATTAGCAGAATGCTAGTGTTCATCTGTTTCTCTGAAAATAAGTTAATAGCAAAGTAAACGTTAGCGTGTTTTCTAGTTTTGAATTACATGAAGATTGTTTTCCCTTTTTTGTTTATTTGGGGGTGTCTCTCTCTGTCTCTCTCTGTCTCTCTCTGTGTGTGGAGTCCTGAACCTTTTGGTTTTGGAAAGACATCTCTACCTGGCTCATCAGTATGCAGTGGTGCACTCCCTTTGCATGCAGTGGCGAGCTGGTTAAGCCCATGTTAGCGGAGTTCACTTCACACCCAGAGGAGCTGCTGCAGCCTACACACCTCTCTCTGGTAGTTCACTAGATGTAAAATATATCTCACATCTCACACAGCTCAATGCTACGGAGGTCTGTCTATCTGACTGACAAACTGCCTGACTGCCTGACTGCCTGTCTGACAGAGGAGAAGCAGAGACAGAAATAAGGTGAGGCTAACAATTTTAAGGCCAAGGGGGTAATGGTAGCTACAATCGCTACAGCAGCAATGAGAGGCAGGTATTCTACTGTCTGTGTCTGAACATAATTTCTTAGTGTGCAGGTGGCAATGTGAGAGATCCACGGAGTGGGTACTAAGAAAAAAATTCACTGAAAAGACAGAACGTTCCATTTATCTTGGAAAGACGCTCTGTCTGACTCCAGAACATTTTGTTCCCCAATCTCATACTCCGAGGAGCACATATAATAATAACTCTAGCTATCATTTTAGCAAACAAGCTAGCTCACTTGTCAGTCAAGAAAACATTGACTCACTGGAAAAGTTACCAAAACAGGATTGTATTGGTTGTTGTTTGATAGTTTAGGGGTACCACAGCATGTTTGCAGAAGTTGTATAGGATGTGGAGACAAAGATTATATAATGATATACATTGTCAGTTCCTCTCTATAGTGGCATTATAGCTGAAGCAGTACAGGATCGTAAGGGGTCAGAAAAGATAGTAAGGGGTCAGAGGTCAGACCTGTGAAGACACTGGTGGTGATGGACTTGCTCTCCTGGCTGCCCCGCACAACGTTCAGGTTGATCTCATACTCTGTTGCTGGGTGCAGGCTGGACAGGGTGTAGTTAGTGACGTCATTGTCAATTACCACGCTGTCCACTGTCCCTGAAGAACATTGTATTCATTTAATGTCGCACTGTTACAGTACGCAGTCTTTCTTTTATAAGAAGTTGAACTTTCTCCTCCAATGCCAAACAATGTAAAAACATGATTTGGTCACACTTGGATTTGGATCGTCCCATATAGATGATCTACAGACGGTTATACTATCAACACACTATAGGTTGATAAGCAACTGCTTACTAAGGTTACGGTTAGGGTTAGGTTCAGAATAATGATTAGGTTAAGGGTTAAGCTTATGGTAAGGGTTAAGTTTAGGGTTAGGATGAGGGTTAAGGTTAGGGTTTGGGTTACGGTGTTAGTGGATAGTTTGTTGAAATGTGGTTGACAGTTATTGAACATCTACGGAATATCTACAAACCATCTACTTGGGTCTATCCAAATAAAGTGTTACCCATAATTGTTTAATGAACTTTTCAATGAAAACATGCCAGAAATGTTTGCTTACCTCTTGCTGATTGATAGGACATCTTGTAGTAGTCGAAGGGAGCGAATGGTCTCAACCATGATATGATGACGGAGTCTTCAGTGGCATATGACACAGTCATCTCTTTAGGTGGATCCATTCCTCCAATAGAGAATCATAGTACATGTTAAGAATGAAGAGATGTCCTTGCTATTGAGACACACACTATACACTAATACAAGATGTTCTTGACATTTGACATAACCTTCTCATGAAAACGGCTAGCTCCATGTCTCCATGTATATGAAAGGGAAGGGAACACTGACACTATCTCTGTCTCCAATCAAGGTGCATGAATTGGGGAACAAACAGAAGTGAAGAGGAAATTCAGCTACTCTTGGAGGACACTCAAGGCACTGGAAGTTAAATAAAGCGTAGATAAAAATGCTTCTTTATTGATAAAAACAATGCATTTCTGGACACATTTTCCTCCCATAGTGTAAAAAGCACTGTGTTTATCCTGCATATTAGGTACATCATAAAATATGTACTAAAATAGCATGCTTCTCTGGCCAGAGCCAGGAGAACAGAGAGGGATATTTGCATTGTGATCGAGTTTGGTTGCCCATAAGGGATTAGTTCATGATTTGTTTATGTGTCCCCAGAGCTCTTACCGCTGCGACAGCAAAGGTTACCAGAGACAATGTGAGCAAACAATTAAAGTGACTTATAAGGTCGGCATCCATTATGGAGGGAAGGGATAGAGAGATTGGTTCTCTCTATTGTTGTGGAATGAAGCTATAGAAATGCTTGTAAAACCAACGCCACCACCCTCCAATTTCCATTACAATAATGAATATTATTCACCAGCACTGACGACGATTCATAAGTTAGGCTTCAGCCTCATTTAAATTCTGCTAGTAGGAAAGAGTGGTGTAAATAAGTTGTGATTATTCATGTATGCCTATCTTTAATTATTTCCCATTCAGCAGTGCAGGCTGCTGTAATAGCTCTGAATTTAGACTCAGTATTCATGTGACATGAGATAATTTGTGCAAACTGACAGACTGCATCAATGTGCTCTGCTGCTCCAAGGTGCGTCCCAAATGATACATATTCCCCACAAACTACACTACTTTCGATCAGAGCCCTTTGGGCCCTGGTCAAAAGTAGTGCACTAAATGGGGAATAGGGGCCATTTGGGATGCAACCCAAGTCTAACCTGCATTCACCTGAGGCATTACAACATATGGTACAGTAAACATGTTGTCATCACTTTATTCAGATTTACCATAAGAACTACCACTTAAACATAAAGAACTTTCAACCTACAAAGACGGTCAGGTGCCACAGCAAGCCCACCAACCCTGTGGTTAATTTGCATATAATAACATAGTGTGATAACAAGCTGAAAAAAGCAACGCAATAACAAAACACACAGATGCCAAAGAGCTGCAACAAATGCATCCGTCTGAATCTGCGATACCCCTAGCCTTCATTCCAGAAATCTGTATGTCACCAGACAAAGAGAAAATGGCTGGCACTCTGGCAGACAGTGACTAAGATAGTTGGCATGTAGAGCAGTAATCAGACAGCAGTATGCAGGTGGCTATCCGCAGAGTTAATATCAGAGTGTTTAGAGAGCTGTCCTGTCCTCCTCAGACAATAGATCTTCCCTTGGGCTTGGCAGCTGTAACTGTGAGTAACAGCCTGCTGATGCGACAGCTGAATATTCCTGACACCTCCAGGTTTAGGCAGGGGTAATTAAGGGAGGATTACACACCCAAGCATTAATAAAGAAATGAAAGGTGGAGGGGAACGTTGTTCTGCAGTGAGTGCAGCTGTGTGTGTAAGAATCTTAATGAGCAAGAGGAGACATGCCATAAAAGTGTCAAGATGTTGTTCTGTTCTGGAGCTAGACTACTTGCTGACAAACAGAACGCCATTTGAATACCACAATAAACTCCAAGCACGTACTGCATGTATAATGTGATGTGTATCCTAAGTACAGGAAGTTTTATATATCCTAAAATGTAGTCCTTCGTTAGCAACTGTCTTGTCAGCAAACAATCAGCCAAAATCAGACATCAATGCACCCTGTGGACAATCAATGCATAAGATGTTGCAGCAGTTTTGTATTAGTCAGTAGTTATTTAGCCTTGTTGTTGTTCCTGTTTGACCCTCCATGAACCATGGGAACCTCCAGCGTAGCTCTGGGTCGTATGCATTAGGGCACACCGTAGCGAAACGTTTTGCAGCGGGAATTTTTTGTTGTTGTTTGTTTATCATTGTTTCAGTCTGTTTTCTTCCATTTGGTGCCTAATGAATACAACCTTGTTTCCCCTTGCAGAGATAAATAGCCTACCTGTGGTGAGCGTGGCTGTGACAGCCTCAGACTTCACCTCTCCATGTATGGTGATAAGGCTGACGGTGTACTCTGTGGAGGGCAGGAGTCCCTTGATAGAGGACCGGGTCTTGGATCCATCCAGGGTAACCTTGGACGTGTCAGTGCCGTCCTCAGAGCTATAGGTGAGGATGTAGAGGTCTGCGGGTGGGGCAGGGGCGCTCCATGCCACCGTCACCGAGTCCCATGTGACATCAGACAAGTAGAGTGCTATGATGGGGCGGGAGCCTGAAAGTCAAAGGTCAAAGATACTGGCTGCATGGTCATGAAGGGCTGTAAGGGACAGCTGCTGTCAATATGGCAGGTGGTGCTGAGGTTCTCAGTCAGTCAGTGGATGGTATGGCTGGTTATTAATTGGCAGATCTCTCTGGAGGTTCTCTCCTTCTCAGTGAGACTGGCAGTAAAGTAATGAGCATGACGGGGGAGCATGGAAGTGAAGAGCTGCAAATGGAATACACACAGCGTGGAAGGCCCGTGACAATGGAATGAGGCTGAATGCTGAGCAAAGGACGAATGTCAAAGTTGACAGCAGAGACTGGATGAAAACATGTCTGTCAACGAGGCATGGCTGTTTTTGAAAGATTCACCAATAAAAGACACTGGTTGAAGTGTGTTGTCAGAACAAGAAGAAGCAATAGGAAATATAAAGACTGCCAGGACAGTTTGCTGTCTGATGTAGATGAGTGTGAAAGAAAGAGGGACAGGAAAGATTAACGGAGTGAACGCAAATAAATATTGATATAATGTTTTTCTCCATTGGATGGGTCAATTTGATGAAGGACGGTTATGCGATTAACAACCTCATGAAATAGCTAACTGTCAATTATTAACATGAATTGTTGCATCAAAGCTTGACACTACCTAATAGCTCGATTTGTAGTCTCCTTCCCAAAGTAGTTCCACATGACATGCCAATGTCAAGCCTATTCTCTAGTACAGCAATAATCTCTACTTTTCAGCAACATAATTGCTTATTTAGGGATGTGAGCACTTCACTGAAAAAGCTCACCTTTATCCAGTTTATTTGAAAATAAACCTTTATTTATAGACTACTGTACATCATCTATTCATCTAATAGATTAATTTGGTGGATGCCTATTTGTACTATTTTGCATGTACAAGTGTGTATTAAACGCATGTGTGAATTGGAAATGTGGTTTTGCATATCTAAGACACACTCAGAGAGTGGGGTCATGGCCAGGGTTAGCCATTATCAACGGCAACCCTGGAGCAATTAGGGTACCGATGCACCAAGTCTGGAACCAGCAGGACCCTAAACAACCCCCAAGCTATAAGACTGCTACGTAAATAGTTAACCAATAGCTAAGTGGACTATATGACCCCTTTTGCACTAACTCACTAACTCTTTTGACTCATTACACACGCTGCTGTTACTGTTTATTATCTATCCTGTTTCCTAGTCACTCTATCCATACCTATATGTACACATCGATCTCAATTACCTCGTACCACTGCATTGACTCGGTACTGGTACCCTATGTATATAGCCAAGTTATCGTTACTCTTTGTGTATTTATTCCTTGTGTTATTTTCTTTTTTAAATGAAATGTTTTTTCTCTCTGCATTGTTGGGAAGGGTCCATTAGCATTTCACTGTTAGTCTACGCCTGTTGTTTTACAAAGCATGTGATAAATACAATTGACTTAGTGCCTTGGTCAAGGGCACATCAACATATTTATTTTACCTTGTCAGCTCAGGGATTCGAACTAACAACTTTTCGCGTTACTGGCTAAGCTACCTGCCGCTGAAACTGATACAGGTGCAGTTACAGTCCAGTCCGCATCCTAAATGGCATAGGGTACTAATTTTGATCAGAGCCCAATAGAATCCCTAGAAGGGGTAAATAACGTCTGACCATGGCTAACTCATGGGGTAAATGCAGTGGTGTAAAAAATACTTTAAGGACCTACTTAAATAATTTTTTGGAGTATCTGTACTTTACTTTACTATTTATATTTTGGCCAACATTTACTTTTACTTCACTACGGTCCTAAAGAAAATAATGTACTTTTACTCCCTACATTTTCCATGACACCCAGAAGCACTTGAATGCTTAACGGGACAAGAAAATGGTCCAATTCACGCACTTATCAAGAGAACATCCCTGGTCATCCCTACTGCCTCTGATCTGGTGAACTTACTAAACACAAATGCATCTTTTATAAATGATGTCTGAGTGTTAGAGTGTGCCCCTGGCTATCCGTACATTTTAACAATAACAAAATGGTGCCATCTGCTTTTCTAATATAAGCAATTTGAAATGATGTACAGTTTTACTTTTGATACTTAAGTATATTTAGAACCAAATACTTTTAGACTTTTACTCAAGTAGTATTTCACTGGGTGACTTCCACTTTTATTTCAGTAACTTTCTATTAAGGTATCTATACTTTTACTCAAGCATTACAACTGGGTACTTTTTCCACCACTGGGTAAATGCTATTGCTCTGTTCAGACTACTTCCACCTCTGCTATTCATAATAGTACAATGTAATGTCAGTTGTGTCAGTTACTTGGTCCTGGTAAAGTACAGTTCCAGTACCTGTGAAGCCATCAATGGTGGCTGCAGTGCTTTGCTGCCTTCCCCTCTGGGCAGCTACAGTGATGGTGTATTCTGTGCCTGGCTCCAGGTCATTGAGCGTGGTGGTGGTCACGTCCTTGGGGACGGTCACCTCCGTGGTCAGGCCAGATGAGGAGGTGTAGGTAACCATGTAGTGGTCGATAGGCCCCTGGACCACCCCCCACAGCAGGGTGATGGTGTTGTCTGTGGACGCCGTCACAGTCAGGTCCATGGGGACATCCAGACCTGAAACGCACAGTAAAGAGTAGTTCAAGTATAATCAACATATAGTAAACATACCAATAAAACGATTTATATTTAAGATTCAATTCTTGATTGCCATACCAACCAAAGTTGTAAAGAATTTGATTTAGTGCAGCTAATTAAAACAGAGACAAAAATATACATACAGTATACAGGTGCCTTCAGAAAGTATTCACACCTCTTGACTTATTCCACATTGTGTTGTGTTACAGCCTGAATCTAAATTGGATTAAATTGAGATTTATTGTCACTGGCCTACACATAACATCAAAGCGGAACTATCTTTTTATATAGATAGTTATATAAAAATATAAGGTGAAATGTCTTGAGTCAATAAGTATTCAACCCCTTTGTTATGGCAAGCATGTAACGCTCGTTGGAAAGATGAGACCAAGGTGCAGCGTGGTACGTGACAAAGCATAAATAAGTTCAGGAGTAAAAATAAAGTTAACAAGTCACATAATAAGTTGCATGGACTAAGAGCATTGGGTGAGTAACTAAAAGGTCGCTGGTTCGAATCCCTGAGCCAGCAAATTGGAAAAATCTGCCGTTCTGCCATTGAGCAAGTCAGTTAACCCCCAACAACAACTGTTCGGCAATGATGTGGACATTGATTAAGTCAGCCCCCTGCACCTCTCTGATTCAGAAGGGTTGGGTTAAATGCGGAAGACACATTTCAATTGAATGTATTCAGTTGTGCAACTGACTAGGTATTCCCATTCCCTCTGTGTGCAATAATAGATTTTAACATGATTTTTGAATGACTACATCATTGCTGAACCCCATAAAAACAATTATCTGTAAGGTCCCTCAGTTGAGCAGTGAATTTCAAACACAGATTCAACCACAAAGACCAGGGAGGTTTTCCAATGCCTCGCAAAGAAGGGCACCTATTGGTAGATGGGTTAAAAAATAAGCAGACGTTGAATATCCCTTTGAGCATGGTGAAGTTATTAATTACACTTTCGATGGTGTATCACCACACCCAGTCACTACAAAGATACGGGCATCCTTCCTAACTCAGTTGCCGGTGAAGAAGAACAACACTCAGGGATTTCACCATGAGGCCAATGGTGAATTTGAAACAGTTACAGAGTTTAATTGCTGTGATAGGAGAAAACTGAGGATGGATCAATAACATTATAGTTACTCCACCAATACTAACCTAAATGAAACAGTAAAAAGAAGGAAGCCTGCAAAGAAGAAAACATTCCAAAACATGCATCCTGTTTGAAATAAGGCACTACATTAAAACTGCAAAAAATGTGGTAAAGAAATGTATTTTATGTCCTGAATACAAAGCATTATGTTTGGGGCAAATCCAACACAACACATCACTGAGTACTACTCTTCATATTTTCAAGTATGGTGGTGGCTGCATCATGTCATGGGTATGTTTGTCATCGGCAAGGACTAGGGACTTTCTTAGGGTAAAAATAGACTAAATAGAGCTAAGCAACATCATAGTGGAAAGCCTGGTTAAGTCTGCTTTCCAACAGACACTGGGAGACAAATTGACCTTTCAGCAGGACAATAACCTAAAAAACAAGGCACAAATATACACTGGAGTTGCGTACCAAGACAACATTGAATGTTCCTGAGTGGCCTAGTTACAGTTTTGACTTAAGTCTGCTTAAAAATCTATGGAAAGACTTGAAAATGGCTGTATAGCAATGCTCATCAACCAACTTGACAGAGATTGAAGAATTTTTAAAGCATAATGTGCAAATATTGTACCATCCAGGTGTGCAAAGCTCTTTAGAGACTTACCCAGAAAGACTCACAGCTGTAATGGCTGCCAAATGTGATTCTAACATGTATTGACTCAGGGGTGTGAAAACACATGTAAATTAGATATTGCTGTATTTCATTTTCAATATATTTGCTAACATTTCTAAAAACATGTTTTCATTTTGCCATTATGAGGAAATGTGTGTAGATGGGTGAGACAATTCAGGTTGTATCACAACAAAATGTGGAATTAGTAAAGGGGTATGAATGCTTTCTGAAGGCACTGCAAATCGGTATTTTGACATGCTTTTCTTTCATGCTTCAATAAAATTTAAACAAACAAAACATGTAAGAAACAAAAGAGAACAGGGTGGTGAATTTCTGTTTACTGATACTGGTAGTTGTGATTTTCTGTGTCAGATCACTGATTTGCACAGATGAGCCAGGCGATTAACTCACTTACCAGTTCTGGCGTTCATTGTGGCAGGAGAACTCTGGTTGGTGCCAAGCATAGCCGATATGCCAATACCATACTCTGTACCTGGCAACAAGTCTGTGAGAGGGAGGAGAGGAGAGGAGAGGAGAGGAGAGGAGAGGAGAGGAGAGGAGAGGAGAGGAGAGGAGAGGAGAGGAGAGGAGAGGAGAGGAGAGGAGAGGAGAGGAGAGGAGAATGAGAATGAGAATGAGAATGAGAATGAGAATATGACAGATGGAAAGAGACAAAACATAGACAATACCTCAACAACTATTGATTTTAATTTGTATGTGAATAGAAAACCATAAACATAAGCTGGTTATGTGAATTAATCTTTCCATACAATACCCCGGCGGACAATACAGTATGATGATATTAAAGAGGAAAAATGAGCAGGCAGATGGAGCCTTTCAGAACTGCCTATTAAAAACTGCATTAATAATGAAGGGCTTGCCACATACCATGTTCATCAATATGTTTTCTTAAAATTTCTGCTAACCTTTTTCCAAAAGCATAATTAATCAGAGTCAAAATCGATATTACAACAGTAAGCTTATCAGGTTACAGAAATGGAGAGAGGAGAGCATTGATTGCTGTCATGCCGCGCAGACAAGGCCTTCCCTTATTCTGATATGCTCTTTACGTAAGACAGACACCATACCGTTTCTCAAATATCTGAAAACTGTTAATGTCGGCAACTTATCAATACTCTTTAGTTAAAACGTCTTAATAAAGTGTACAACATTTGAATCTCACTCGGTCATTCAACAGACATCCTTATCATACTACACAATGCCACTATAGTGAATCATGAGTAAGCAACATTACATTAATTTGTCCTAAAAACAGAGGTGTAACAAAAACTCAAATTATCCCCACTTGTGAGTGTGGTCTTGCTGGTGGGTCCATCGTTGAGTGGGACAATGACCTTCTCGTATTGGTCCCCTGCTAGGGTGCTGTAGACCACCTGGTACCCCTCTACCTCCGCCTCACTGTTGTCCCACTCCAGCTCCAGGGTGGTGGAGAACTTGGACAGCACTCGCAAGTTCTTGGGGGCGTCGATCTCTGAGAGGAACACCAGAACTGACAATGTTGGGGCCACTGAGACCAATCATCAGAAGTGGGACATAGTTTCCACGTGCAGTTCCATCAGCAAGTCAGATCGTAAAAAAGGATGATATGACCATAGAAATAAAATTACTAATGACTATTTCTATGCCATTCTTTATTGTATTTGTAAGAGAAGACATTGTGAAAATGTCAAGAGCCAAGAGTACAGTAGGTGCTACACTACTGTTCAAAAGTTTGGGGCCACTTAGAAATGTCCTTGTTTTGAAAGAAAAGCAAATTTTTTGTCCATTAAAATAACATCAAATTGATCATAAATACAGTGTAGACATTGTTAATGTTGTAAATGACTACTGTAGCTGGAAACGGCTGATTTTTACATAGGTGAACAGAGGCTCATTATCAGCAACCATCACTCCTGTGTTCCAATGGCACGTTGTGTTAGCTAATCCAAGTTTATCCTTTTAAAAGGCTAATGGCCAGAAACAAAGGACTTTCTTCTGAAACTCGTCAGTCTATTCTTGTTCTGAGAGATTAAGGTTTTTCCATGCGAGAAATTGCCAAGAAACTGAAGATCTCGTACAACACTGCGTACTACTCCATTCACAGAATGATTAGAGCCAGTTTGCGCTGTTCTGTGAAGGGAGTAGTACACAGCGTTGTACGAGATCTTCAGTTTCTTGGCAATTTTTCACATGGAATAGCCTTCATTTCTCAGAACAAGAATAGACTGACAAGTTTCAGAAGAAAGTCCTTTGTTTCGGGTAATTTTGAGCCTTTAATCGAACCCACAAATGCTGATGCTCCAGATACTCAACTAGTCTAAAGAAGGCCAGTTGTATTGCTTCTTTAATCAGAACAACAGTTTTCAGCAGTGCTAACATAATTGCAAAAGGTTTTCTAATGATCAATTAGCCTTTTAAAATTATAAACTTGGATTAGCTAACACAACGTGCCATTGGAACACAGGAGTGATGGTTGTTGATAATGGGCCTCTGTACGCCTATGTAGATATTACATTTAAAATGGAATGTCTACACTGTATTCCTGATCAATTCAATGTTATTTTAATGGACAAAAAATGTGTTTTTCTTTCAAAAACAAGGACATTTCTAAATGACCCCAAACTTTTGAACGGTAGTGTATATTCGATGGATGTGTCTATAGTGATGGATGTGTATATAGTGATTGCTGTGTCTATAGTGATGGCTGTGTCTATAGTGATGGCTGTGTCTATAGTGATGGCTGTGTCTACAGTGCTGTATGTATTCACAAGAAAACATCTTATTCCATCAAACACAATAATGTGGAAGCAGCTGCTTGTACAGTACGGTCCTATTGTTGTATGGTCCTCACCGGTGCTGAATTCTGTGGAGATTGTTCCACTCTCATTGCCCTTGCGAACACCACTGATGGACACCTCATAGCGCGAGCCTGGCCTCAGCATCTGCAGGGAGTACTGGCTGAGGGTGGGCTGCAGACGGAAAGTAGTCTTGGGCCTGTCCCCTCCTACCAGGCCATAACGCAGCACTATCTGGTCCATCTTGGCCTTGGGATTGGTCCACTCCACGAAGGTCACCGAGTCCGAGACATCACGCACTATCAGCTGTGTCGGCCCATCAATCACTGTAGGGGACAGGAGAGGTAAATCTACATGACAGGGTTCATGATCTAATGTGATTCCAAAATCACACCCTATTCCCTATGTAGTGTGCTACTTTTGACCAAGGCACATAAGGTTCTGGTTAAAAGTACAGCACTATATAAGGGATAGGGTGCCATTTAAGCATCTATACAGTTCACACTAATACTGCAAGAGGCATGGCCACCATGACTATTGTTGTACCAAGTAGCACCAGAATTAATTAAAAACCATTGCTTTGCACTTTTAGAAACATAAGCTTCGATAAAAAATAAGTGATACAAGCAAGAGCAGTGTGTGGGTTTCTCTTTCTTTGAAATTATCGCTGTTTCCATGATGCACCTGCAGCAAGATACATGTACAGTATATCAGATGTTCGCTCAAGTGCCTTTTGAAATTTGTTGGCAGTGTTGGTAGTGTCACGCCCTGATCTGTTTCACCTGTTCCTGTGATTGTCTCCAACACCTACAGGAGTTGCTTATTTTCCCCAGTGTACTTATCCCTGTGTTTCCTGTCTTTCTGTGCCAGTTCGTCTTGTATGTTAGTCAACCAGCGTGTTTTTCTCGTGTGTCTTTCCCGCGTGTTTTTCCTTTTGCCATTCTCTTTTTGATAGTCTTCCCGGTTTTGACCCCTTCCTGACTATGGACTACTTTTCCGCCTGCCTGATCATCCTGCCTGCCCTGACCTTGATTCTGCTTGCCCTTAGGTACCTTTTGGACTCTGAACTGTTTTTGACCCTTTTGCCTGTCCAAGACCATTCTCTTGCCTTACCCTATTGGATTAATAAATAATGTAAGACTCCAACCATCTGCCTCCTGTGTCTGCATCTGGTTTTCACCTTGTGTCATGATAGGCAGGGAATGCAGTTTAGTAGTTGCTGACCATGTAAAACAAAACAAGAGACTTGGGGCATTACTGAAATAACTACAAAAATACACCCAATAATCAAATAGTTTCCATGGCAATTGTGTGGATTCTTAAATAATTTGATTACATCTGAGAAAACAAATGATGCTGTTGTTTATACAAGCATAAACAACTAAATGTTATTGGAGGTGGAGGAACATTTGCTGCAGTGTAGTTAGCGCGACTGAACAGTACACTACATTTATAGCGTTGTCATTCTGTGAGGAACCAATGTCAAAGTGGTGCCCTCTGATTGGTCACGTTTCTCTCAGAGAGTGCTAATTGGCTGTCCTTGTAATTTACTAGTTTTTCACTGAGTCTGCAGGGAACATCTGCTGCTTCAAAAGGCCTTGTAACTAAGCTAAACCTCATCCATTTCTTCTGACCTGAAGATTAACACCTGAAACACCTACTGTAATTGACTGCTAAACTATTAATGTGATAAACCAGACAGAAAACAGTTTGCTGTGTTTTCTCGAAGATCACACTAGGGGTTTCAAGATTCTTGGCCAAGAATGAATTCCCTCATTCCCTCACCAGAAGTTTGGTATCTTTCTCTCTTTTTTTTCTTTCCTCAAAGAAGGATGGCTAAATCTTTACGCCTATAAATAATTGAGTGACTTAAAATGTGTCTTTCTTTATCCAATAAGGTATCTGTGGGTGGACATGGTGAAAAATGTATGAACGCTCATGAATTATGAATGCCTTAATTACAACCGACAGTGGGCCTGGGTTGGAAAATTAATGGTGTTTTCACTGCGGACACGTAATTTGAATTGTTATGGAAAAGTTCAATTGAATCTAATCCCACTGTCTGGAACTGTCAGTCTGAGGAATTCCTGGGTGAAGTTTACATTAAGTGCATAATTGCTGGCAGACCAAGTCATTCGTCAAGGTGACATTTCCCATTAGTCTCAGCCGTGTGATGCATGTAGTGTATGTGAGATGTGTATGTGTGAGTCCCCCACATCTTGAGTGGTCTTTTTCTGAGCTCCACTGATTAGCCTGAAGACTATCACATGGAAAGAACAGGATAGGGGTGGGCATACGGGAACACATCCTGTGGAGACAACAGCGGCAAAGAGACTCATTTTCAGTGACATGGGGATAATACAGAAACAAAAGCTGCAGTAAGTATATGGAAACTGTGAGCCAACTGAGGGAGTTCCTAATATGGATGCCATACACAAGATACCCACAGGTCTATGCCCTCAAAAACTTACCAGCAGGGATATTTCAACAACCAAATGTTTATGGACATATTAGATAGATAGAAGTTTGTGAATTATAGTTTGGTGAGATTTGAGCAATCACAGAACCATACATACATGTGGTGACGGTGGCGGATACAGGCTGGCTGCGGCCTTGGTCTCTCAGAGCTACCAGGTTGACGGTATACTCCTCCCCTGGTCTCAGGCCTGTCTGGTGGAACGAAGTGATGGTGCTGGGTAGCTGGGCTGTCATCCCTCCATCATTGTCCTGTCAGAGAACACAAACGAGCATAACGCTTTGGCTTCACTTGGGCTCCTCTTGTCATACAGTACATAGTATGGTTTCCAAATGGAATCCTATTCCCTATATAGTGCACTACTTATCATAGGCTCTGGTCAAAAGTAGTGCGCTATAAAAGGAACAGGGTGCAATTTGGGATACACATTCTGTCTTCACTATAATATACATACACAGGTAAACAACCCCACCTGCTGCCCGTGCAGGAGTGATTTATGGTTCCACCTGGGCTACTCCTGGACAGACGGTAGTGCAGGGGAAGGATCTGAACAAACCTCAAACCTCACTGCTCTGACGAGCACCAAGCTATGGCATCCATAAATATAATATTGTGACTGGCTTTATGATAAATTCAGCTCGAGTTAGTTGTTCTTTTGGCGGTTAAGCTCCAGGTCTTGTTAAGAGTTCTGTGATAAATGACATTGTAAAAAGGGTGATCCACATAATATTTGATTGACAGGTTGATGATTGATTGATTGATTGATTGACTAACTGACTGACTGACTCTCTGACTGGATGATTGAAAAGTGAACAATCCTGATAAGTACATTGGTATGGTATATTGTGTAAACAACTGTGAATATGTAATATTGCCAGGCCACCATGTCTCAGATAACTGCTGTTGGTGTAGGGTGGGTGAGCCCTCATCTCTCATTTCTTTTGGCACTGTGAACTCTTGTTTGTCACTAGTCACTGCTTTTCTGCTCACATCCATTACGATATTGTCAAGTTTCAGGTCACTTTTGGATTAAACCCACAGAGGTTGAGACTCTGACTTCTAATATGATTTCCCAAGTGTTGACGTTGAGCTTGAACCCCTCAAACCCTTATGGGGAAGGGGATAGATAGCAGACAGTCTCTTAGACAGAATCATACCAAATGATGTAGATTGAAGTGCACTGTGACCCAACTGCTCCCATGCCATTTGGTATTCATAGCCTGTCACCTCCAAAAAAGCTTTCCAAGTTAATGTCCATGGCATTTATGCTTTTCATCTAAAAGCCCCAGGCTTAAAGTCTTTGAGCCCAGCCAAACTTCTATCCTTCCTAGCCGGGAACACCTAAATGAGAAAGCCAATTATGGAGAGAGGTACTGAGGATTAGAGTACCTTGTGTTTATAGAGGGAATTAAAGGGAAAGCTCTCCTAACTTTGAACCTGTAGCTATTATGGTTATGAGTTTGAAGACGGCGCCTGCTTGCTGATCCACCTAATCGTCATTAAGCCTTGGGCAATCCATCATCTAATTTGACAGAGACTTTAAGTTGAACGGTGAGAAATCAATCCCCCTCCCAAAATGTTCCACTTTTTCAACAATCCGAGAGTCAAAATCTAGCCAAGGATGGGCATATCAAAAATGCATGTTAAATTTGGTTTGGCAATATAATGTTGGTAATTTTTTTTTAAAGCCTCCTGAGATAGAACTCACCTGAGCTGACAAAGACAGGTTTTATTGTACAGTTTGTTGTTGTTTTTGTATTTGTTGCTCTTCAGCATACTGCCGTGTACAGAATTACGTTGCTCTTCCCAGAACATCGCCAACCATGTTCTGAATGTTTTGAAGCCAGAGGGACTGAATGTTTTCAACTCCATGGGGAAGCTGCATATGTACACTACCGTTCAAAAGTTTGGGGTCAATTAGAAATGTCCTTGTTTTTGAAAGAAAAGCAAATTTTTTGTCCATTAAAATAACATCAAATTGATCAGAAATACAGTGTAGACGTTGTTAAAACCTGTTTGGGATAGAGGGCGCTGTTTTCACTTTGGGAAAAAATCGTGCCCAATTTAAACAGCCTCGTACTCTATTCTTGCTCGTACAATATGCATATTATTATTACTATTGGATAGAAAACACTCTCAAGTTTCTAAAACCGTTTGAATTATATCTGTGAGTAAAACAGAACTCATTTTGCAGCAAACTTCCTGTCAGAAAGTAAAAAATCTGAAATCGAGGCTCTGTTCCAGGGCCTCCCTATTCATTTGCTTGAAATCTATGGATATACATGCACTTCATACGCCTTCCACTAGATGTCAATAGGCAGTGAGAGGTGAAATGGGGTGTCTAGCTTTATCTGAGGTCAAAAGAGAGCTCTTGGAATGACATGACCCCAATTTCCTTTGTTCAGCAAGGCGCGGGAAGGAACTCTGGATTGCCTTCTGAAAAGCTTTCGTTATAGACGGCTAATATCTCCGGCTTTGATTTTATTTGATAAATGTGATAATATCATCGTAAAGTATGTTTTTTCAATATAGTTTTATCAGATTATTGAAAGTTTAGTGACGCGTTTGGTGACGATGGACAGCTTCGCGCCACTTGGCTAGCTTTGGTTGCTAATTCGACAGACGAAGAGGACATTCTAAATCCAAACAACGATTATTCTGGACAAAGGACCCCTTGTACAAGATTCTGATGGAAGCTCAGCAAAAGTAGGACCCATTTATGATGTTATTTCGTATTTCTGTCGAAAATGTTTAGTATTATTTTCCGCCCTGATTTTGGGCGCTGTCTCGCTATAACCTAAGCTGTATGTCGTACTAAAGTTATTTTAGAATTCTAACACGGCGATTGCATTAAGAACTAGTGTATCTATCATTTGCTGTACAACATGTATTTTTTAGTAAAGTTTATGATGAGTTATTTGGTCAGAATAGGTGAGTGTCAGAAATATATCCGGAGATTCTGGAAAAAAAGTTGCTACGTTTTCACAATGTATAACCACGGATTTCAGCTCTAAATATGCACATTTTCGAACAAAACATAAGTGTATTGTATAACCTGATGTTATAGGACTGTCATCTGATGAAGCTTGTCAAGGTTAGTGAAAAATTATATATCTTTTGCTGTTTTTTTGCGATCGCTAACTTTTGCTGCTGATAAATGGGTTGTGTTTTTGGCTATTGTGGTAAGCTAATATAATGCTATATTGTGTTTTCGCTGTAAAACACTTAAAAAATCTGAAATATTGGCTGGATTGTTTGATGTTTGTCTTTCATTTGCTGTACACCATGTATTTTTCATAAATGTTTTATGATGAGTATTTAGGAATTTCACGTTGCTCTCTATAATTATTCTGGCTGCTTTGGTGCTATTTGTGATGGTAGCTGCAATGTAAAACTATGATTTATACCTGAAATATGCACATTTTTCGAACAAAACATAGATTTATTGTATAACATGTTATAAGACTGTCATCTGATGAAGTTGTTTATTGGTTAGTTTGGTTGGTTCTTGGTTAGTTTGGTTGGTTTTGTGCAAGCTACCTGTGCTGTGAAAGAAATGTCTGTGCTTTTTTGTATTTGGTGGTGAGCTAACATAAATATACGTGGTGTTTTCGCTGTAAAACATTTAAAAAATCAGACATGTTGGCTGGATTCACAAGATGTTTATCTTTCATTTGCTGTATTGGACTTGTTAATGTGTGAAAGTTAAATATTTCTAAAAAATATCTTTTGAATTTCGCGCGCTGCCTTTTCAGTGGAATGTGGGCGGGAACCCCTGTCCTAGACAAGTTTAATGTTGTAAATGACTATTGTAGCTGGAAGCGGCAGATTTTTTATGAAATATCTACTGTACATAGGCGTACAGAGGCCCATTATCAGCAACTATTGCTCCTGTGTTCCAGTGGCACGTTGTGTTAGCTAATCCAAGTTTATAATTTTAAAAGGCTAATTGATCATTAGAAACCCTTTCGCAATTAGGTTAGTACAGCTGAAAACTGTTGTCCTGATTAAAGAAGCAATAAAACGGGCCTTCTTTAGACTAGTTGAGTATCTGGAGCATCAGTATTTGTGGGTTTGAGCCTGTAATCTATCTCACAAATGCTGATGCTCTAGATACTCAACTAGTCTAAAGAAGGACAGTTTTATTGCTTCTCTAATCAGCACAACAGTTTTCAGCTGTGCTAACATAATTGCAAAAGGTTTTTCTAATGATCTTTTGAGTTTTAAATTGATAAAATTGGATTAGCTAACAGTACGTGCCATTGGAACACAGGAGTGATGGTTGCTGATAATGGGCCTCTGTACGCCTATGTAGATATTCCATAAAAAATCTACTGTTTCCAGCTACAATAGTCATTTACAACATTAATAATGTCTACACTGTATTTCTGATCAATTTTATGTTGTTTTAATGGATAAAAAATGTGCTTTTCTTTCAAATACAAGGACATTTCTAAGTGACCCCAAACTTTTGAACGGTAGTGTATGTTGACTGTGTATTCTTCTTGTTCCTGAATGACAAAATATGTATAATGTTGTTTCATGTTATGTAAACTTCTGTTTTGTTCAAAATATGTTAGGGGGCTGGAACCAAAAATGTTATGACATGCATTATTCTAGTTAGTAAATCCAATGTGAAACATGATAACTATATTATCCTTAACTAGCAAAGTTAATCAATTCTTCTCTAATTAAAAATATCTCCCTTATTTCTGAATAAAGCTTGTAACGTTAGTAGGCTACAGTAGCCTATGCTTCGAAGGGGCAGGTAGCCAACCCAGCTAGCACAGTGGATCTGGAACGATTCTGGCTGAGAGTCAGACTCGGCCAACGTCCTGTGGCCCAAGTCTGAGCCGCCTTTGGCAGTATTACTTATGGCTAGGATGCGGGGACTGAGCTCGGGCCGATTCCCCTGTGAGTTATCTGTACCAAATGTATTACCTGGTGCCCGGGCCGATTGGGGCTACTCTCTGGCAGATGATTACACGGGCTGCTTTATATAATTAACATTTCATTATTTATTTTTCCATATTTTCTTATTGTTTCTGTGATCAAAAAATACAATTAACAATAAAATGAAATTCTTTAAAACTTCTTAAGGATCCGCCCCTCTTTTTTAATTTTCACCTAAAATGACATACCAAAATATAACTGCCTGTAGCTCAGGCCATGAAGCAAGGATAAGCATATTCTTGGAACCATTTGAATGGAAACACTTTGAAGTTTGTGGAAATGTGAAAGGAATGTAGTAGAATATAACACAATAGATCTGGTAAAAGGTAATACAAAGAAAAAAAGAACCGTTCTTTTGTATTTCTTTTGTACCATCATCTTTGAAATGCAAGAGAAAGACCATATTGTATTATTCCAGCCTAGGTGCAATTTAGATTTTGGCCACTAGATGGCAGCAGTGTATGTGCAACGTTTTAGGCTGATCCAATGAACCATTGCATTTTTGTTAACATTTTTGTATCAAGACTGCCCAAATATGCCTAATTTGTTGATTAATAACTTTTCATGTTCAAAATTGTGCACACTCCTCAAACAATAGCATGGTGTTCTTTCAGTGTAATAGCTACTGTAAATTGGACACCAGGTGCACTTGAAAACAGACATGTATCTTATTTCAGTCTGGTAGCTAGCTAACTATATTTTTTCTTCTTCATCAGAAAGCAGCTCGCATTTTCACAAGAGGCTGTTTATATCATAGATAGAAGCAAAAATCCGCTCCTCTGTCTACAGGAATCGATCAACTTCACATTTTAAGGCTTCGGTCCACCAACTATTCGACATTGGGAATGTTCTCAAAATAATCCAAGAACATTAAGAGTCATGTGTAGTATTTTAGTATTGTGATACTTTGTGCAAGGCATTGATAAGCATTAAAAACGTTGTGGTTGGAGCCTCCTGAGTGGCTCAGCGGTCTAGGACACTGCATAGCAATGCAAACTGCATTGCTACAGAGGCTGGTTCGAGACCCGTGCCCGGGAGACCCATGAGGCGACGCACAATTGATCCAGCGTCGTCCGAGTTACGGGAGGGTTTGTCCGGCAGGGATATCCTTGTCCCATAGTACAGTAGCAAGTCCTTTAGGGGGACAGGCGCATGCACACTGACATGGCATGGTGTTTCCTCCGACACAAAATGTTTTTTTGTGGATGGGTATAAAATGTATAATAGTGAAGTTAAAAATTACTAACTTGGGTCATTTTTTATACATTTATTAAAATTTTCATCTGGCCGCTTCTGAGGGGATTCTGGTAAGATGCCGGCAAAGTCGGCTGAATTCCGGTAGACAGAAACGGCCCGATGTACTTGAGCCTATTCTGGGCAGTCATTCATTTTGATTGCGGGCCGAGTCCGACACCCGAATCCGGGCCGATTCAATCAGTTCCGGCCACCCGGAAGAAGGCCGCTTCTGGGCCGATTCCTCATTGCTATCTGGGTCCACGCACACACACTGGAATACATTTCTGAGTGACAGAGTGAGGACTTTGCGTTGTAGCGTTTTTTGTGGGGAGAAAATGCTTGGAACGTAAAATAACGTTATTAACCAGTTCCCATGATTTGAAAATAACGGTTCTGTTCCGGAACAGTATAGATCACTTTGGTTCCTGGTTTTGATTCGTCTTTTCAGGTTTTGTTACCTGAACTGGTTCCAAACCCTGAAATATGTTTACCCAAATCCCTAGACAGAGACAGATTATTTACATGAGAGGGGATTCCAGAGATTGTAGGTACAATGTAACAAATCATATCTACCCTGTACTATTTACTCTGCATTCATTCAAATGCTTTATTTACAGTATGTGGCTAAAGTTGAATATCCATCCACATCTGTCCTCTCTGCCTGTGAAACCTTACCTTGGGAATGAAGCTTATTTCCCAGCCATCAAATGAGTAGTAGAAAGGTTGCCACTGCACCTCCACGGATGTCTCCGTGATGGATTTGAAGAGTAAACCGTCTGGATTTGAGAGATCTAGGAGGCAAGAAGAGATGTATTATAGGCGTCCATCTTCTGTATGCTCAATAAATCACCCTCTTTACAGAGGCAGAGACAATTCCTCTCCGGGAATAGGGGCAGGGGGAAGAATACCTCACCCTGTGGTTAAACCATGTTTCTTTCATAGTGGAGGGCAGGCCAGGCAGCAGGTGCACATCCATTGCTTTTAAACAAACTGTTGAATACTGTGGTAGTTAGCATAGCCCCTATGTAAACATTTTCCTCATTGGGTAAGCTTTGATCTATAAACACATCATCATGAAAGTAACATTTCCAAATACACTAGATCAGTCTAAATCAGAAGGACTCAAATAGATATGCAAAGAACTAACTATGTAAAGCTTCACAAATATATTGTATTATCGGGAGAAAAAAGCTTGAGTAGAATTGCATGAACATACTCAAAATGTGTGATCATATCAGAACTAGGAGTGTTGCCTGCCGACGGGAATTGTAATTTTTAGCGAAGGCCCAATCATTCCATGACAGATAATTGAATGTTTACTGTTTTAAAAAAACGATTTATATTCTGGGATGGAGTGAGAGTTTTGCATATGTCTGAGAAGCATTGAATGGAAACTAAGAGCCTGCAGCAATTTGCCAATCTGACATTTATACCCAGCAGGTGGCAGGAGTCTAGTCACATCCTGTAGGCAAAAATGTCTGTCCTCCTTCCAACAGCATTTCACTCAAGATGTGGCTGTGAACGTATATGGGAGTTTTTGTATTGTTGTTGTCAAAAACTTTCAACATTTTTAAGTGAGGAGAAGATGTATACCTAGAAGAATGTATGATATGGTTACTTTGTTTGAAGGTGAAATTTAAGTGCATGGATTTTTCACAGTATCCAGGAAAACTAAGCAGAAAATGAATACATTGTGTAGGACTTAAAGGACTAATCTGCGTTTGGTACATACATTTAGATAATGTTTTATTATTTATATACAGGCCTACCCATTGATTCTTGAAGAATGCCAATTATAAATCACCAGATTGCCCCTTTAAGCAGAGGTCCACTTGGCATGATGAGGCCTGAATATAATTATAGAAAATGGCTGCCTGTTGTACTCACAGGTTGACACCTGAGTGTTGGTGGGGGCACTGATGACGTTGTTGAGCACAGCGTAGACGTTGATGTTGTACTCGATGCCAGGCTCCAGGTCTGGGATACTGCAGGAGGTGGTGTTCCCAGGGATCCTGATCTCCAGCTGGACCCCACCTGGGCTGGTGGCCACGTAGGTGACCAGGTAGTCCGTCATCAACACTGACCCCTCCCACTCCAGGTCAATGGTATGCTCCGTCACTCCCCGCATGCGCAAGTTCAGAGCCGGAGCCACTGTGGGTGAGATGTCATTTGCATAGTGTGAAATCAAAACCTTGCAACCTTGTAGGAACATGCATTACATTACATCCAGCAGGTGATCTTATTCATTCTTGTTCAGTCCCACTTGACCCACCTACAAAAACAACAGATTCTGATTTGCACTTGACTTCCAATTTCGTGTTGGAATAGCATCACTCAACATGCAGAGAAAACAAACAGTGCAAGACCTGTTCATTTGAACTTACAATACACCAGTGGCGTCACCACCACAACTAAGCTTGCATATGAGTGTGGATTCGTGAAAGGCTTTGATGTTCTTGTGGGCAATAGAGACAGAGCTAGGCCATAAACCTGAGAAGGTTTGAGTGTAGAATGCAAATGAAGCCCTGCATCAACAACAGTGGATACGTTTATAGCTCAATCAGAGAGAGTGAGTAACAGATCTTGTCCTGAAGGCAGCTAGTGGTGTGGGCCTTCCTCTGTAGATTGGGCTCAGTGGTGGTGGTGGTGGTTGAGCATTAAGCCCTCCTAGGGGAGCCGTTGAGGGACTCGAGGAAGCGTTTGAGTTACTTCCACACGAACACGACAGATGGAACCGAGCCTGCCTCCTCCTCAAGACTGACCCTGGAGTGAGGAAAACTCCTGCGGCATTCACTTAGGAAGATTAATCGCATGGACCAGATTCAGTCTTAAGTAAGACACAAAAAAGTGAACCAGTGGTAAAGTGATTGATATGGGTTATAGGGAGTGAGCACTGTAACTAAGCCTTCCAACAGAATGAAGGACACCCACGAGAGAGTGCCCATGTGAAGCAGTGTATAGATGCTTAGAGCAGCGGTCCTGCTGAAGGGCTTTGGGTACATCCCAATAGGCACCCTATTCTCTTAATAGTGCACTACTATGGACCATGGTCAAAATAAGTGCACTATAAAGGGAATAGGGTGCCATTTAGGATGCATTATTTGAGCCAGGACAGACCCTCCCTCCAGTGCTATGTCTGCCTCTCATTAATCACACTTTCATTGGGATGGATGATCCATCCTGGATCAACAGAGAGAGGAGGGGAGTGAACCACTGCACCGCTGCACTGCTGCACTGCGTTACACTGGGGTCATGAGGGTCAGAATTCTGGCATGATGAGACCAAGGCCCCACAGCACAGCTGAGGACCACATCACATCACTGTTTTTTGTTTCCATCCACTTAATTTGTTATTGCTCACAGGATACAGCCTTCGCTGCTTGACTGATCTTCTGTTTACGGGGCAGCGGTTGGCCCTCCAATATTGTACATTAGGACAAAACACAATTAGTAGAAGTGGTGAACTCCCTCAACTCATCTCATATTGTTGCATTGGGTTTAGACTGATAATGTGAGTACTTATAGAAGCGTGATTGGAGTTTAATCTTTAGGGACTGTTTATCAGAGATGGGATTATAAATAGGTCATAGGTCATTGTATTACGCTAACATTATGGAAGATAATAAACAGCACTAATAAACAGCGTTGTTTAAACAACAAAAATGTGGTTATCCTAAAAATGACCCATAACATTGAAGCTAATGTTGAGTTAGCTATACTTTTTGGAGTGAAAGCATTAATGAGGACACAGTGAAGTCATATGGCTCTGGAGGAGGGTAAGCAAAGCTACTTCTATCTCTGCTGGATTGAGCTATTGATAACACATTCATACTCTCCACCATCACTCAGTTAAGTTGAGCAATAATTGAAAAGTGTGATACAAAATGCAGATGTCATGAAGTCTGAATAGAAAAAATAAAAATCTATTGTCATTTAATGCAGCTGAGCTACTGTATGAAGTCAAGGCTTTGACAAAAAATATGTTTAATTCAATATTGTTGGTATTCTGGATGTCAATGATCATTGATATGTTCTCTCTGGCTGAAAGTGGCTGTCAGTCAGTGAACAACTCTGTTAACAACAGGTGACAGGATGGACAGGCTCACATGCAACCTGACTACTAGTGAGAGCTCCTGTATTTCTCTGGCACAAACTTCAAACCATTTGCATTAGGTGCATATATATTATTTTTGGGGGTGGGGATAAAAACTATTTTGGGGGGGGGATAAAAACTATTTAGTCACGCATAATTATTTTCCAATGGGATAATTTGCAAAAGTGGTGGAGTAATGATGAATAGCACTTTGAACGGTAAACTCATCATGTGAATGCTGCTGATTTGTTTCAATTCCATAGTCTCATTATTCTCATAGCAGGAGAAAACGGGGCCACAAAAGCATATCCTGATTTTTCTACTTTGATAATATGAAACACTTACAATGCCTGCCACCCTATGAGCCCTGAATAGGCCCTGGTAATTGAATGGCCTATTTTTGTATTCTGCAACCTCCCCCAAACGTGCCTCTGCTACTTTAACTCTAATTGCAAAGAAATAAGCAATTTTGGCTTCGGTAGGTCCTGCTGAAATTGAGAGGGAGCGAGGTAGAGGATAGGTAATATGATTTGTTCTTTTTTTCCTTTCCCTTGTGAGATGACAGCTGTCTACAGCAATGGGGGGGATCAGAAGCCTTACTGAGAACTAGCTGTGAACCCAAGCTAGCTTGATTCAGATATTGTCTCAGCTTAGGTTAATGTGACACATCTTCCCCAGCGAATGTGACTTTTGACAAATGAATGCTGTTACACCGGCGAGCTGTCACCAATTGTATAGCTACTGTTTGAAGCACAGGGTATTTGCAAGAGGTGTTTGACTCCAGGAGTCCTGTTTTTGGTCAAGCGCTGTGGATTCAGCTGCTATTGCATGGAGAGCATTTCTATTATCGGGACATATTCTGTTCTTGGAAGTATTTTCCAGATAATAAAAGCTTACATATCCCCAAAGAACCAATGGGACCTGAGTGGCGCAGCGGTCTAAGGTACTGCATCTCAGTGCAAAAGGCGTCACTAGAGGCCCTGGTTCAAATCCAAACTGTATCACATCTGCCTGTGATTGGGTGGCGCATAATTGGCCCAGCATTGGCTGGGTTAGGCCGTCATTGTAAATAATAATTTGTTCGTAACTGACTTGCCAAGTTAAATAAAGGTTTCTTAAAAAAAATACTGCTTACCATAACCTCTGTGAAAATTCACTTTCTTTAGATATGATGGGATGCTGAGCCTTATGCCCCATTTACATTGTGACATAATTCCTTATCTTCCTGCAATCTCCGCTACTGGATGGAGAGCATAGGGTTCCACAACGCAAGACAATGTGGAGGAGAGTCTCTCGTCAGAGATTTTGGGAGATGGCAAAATATGACCTTTTTATTCAAGACAGGAGAAACATATTGTTTTGTTTAGTTACTTTCTCCTCAACTTGTTCCTATAACCTTCTAGCAAGTCAAGCTATCTTACAGAGCAGCTAAAAGCTAGGACAGGACTCTCCCATCTAATTCCTAGAGAGCTACCGTCCTGTAGATTTTCACTGCAACCCCAGTTGTTACTAACCCGATTCCGCTTATCAACCAGCTAATTATTAGAATCAGGTTCGCTAGATTAGGGTTAGAGTGACAACCAGGATGGTAGCTCTGCAGGAACAGGGTTGGAGCTAGGCTAGGCTATACTGTAGCTAGTGACCTCCACCTAATAATTATACTCAAAACAAACGTCATTACCATTAAAATGAACTAAAACGGGAGGCAACAATCATAAAGTATAATTGGCTCATCAGCCATTATTAAAATAGTACTTTATTATTTACAAGTTGCTAACTATCCTATCCCATAATATAAACCATTGATATATAATATAAACCGGGATATTTTAATCTTCTTCTGTGGTTTGTTAACTTCCTATTCTTCGACGGACTCTGGCCGGACTGAAGAAGAGGCAGAGTTAGAAAAAATGTGAAGTATGCGGCATCCGTCTCACAACGGAGCCTTCAACCGCAAGGGGCCGTTGCGATTCCACTCCGTTGAGGACCGTCACCATTCAAGTGAATGACATCCGGTGCAACGTAACCGAGTGCTTATGGTTAATGCGAACGAGGCTTGTCTCAAATAACCAAATATCCACCCATATACAGTATATCCACTCTTGGAAACTACAATAGCAAAAATTATGTAAGTCTCCTCTCTCAGAGGAGTTACTGTATGTTTTCCTATGGTTTCCTTTTTCTCTCACCTGCAGAGCAGTCTTCTCCAGCGAAGCCATCTTGGCAGACACAGAAGCCTTCTTTACAAATGCCCTTCTGACTGCAGTTGTTGGCGCAGTAGGCCAAGGAGCAGTCTTCTCCTACGTATCCCGGGCGACACTGGCAGGTTCCGTTGGTGCACAGCCCCTGGTCAGAGCAGTCATTGAGGCAGCGACCCAGTGTACAGTCCTCTCCAGTGAAGTTCTCCTCACAGATACACTCCCCATCCATGCACAGCCCTCGACCGGAGCAGTCCGCCGGGCAGCGGGGCTCCGAGCAGTTGTCCCCTCCGAAGTCACTGTCACACACACACTCACCCTCCATACACACTCCCTGTCCGGAGCATTCGTCTGGGCAGCGCGGCTCAGAGCAGTTCTTGCCCGTCCAGCTGTCCTCACACACACAGCCACACAGGTCCATTTTGAAGCTGCCATGGCCACTGCACTGGGGAATGAAGTCCAGGTGACCTAGAGGAATAAAGGAGGACACAAAACAACATCACTAAAGATACTGTATGGCTTACTAATGTCAACATCATCTGTTGTAACAGTGTAATTTATTTTTATTTGTTTAACAAAGTAACAGTCTAAAATAAACCTATGAACCCTAGAAATCGCCAGGCTTTCATATCCTGGTGCTATCTACTCAAACCAAGACGCTCAGTAACTGAATGAAATGAAAGCCTGACATTCCACATTGGCCTCAAATTAGCCTATGACCAGGGTACAGTAGCTCTAATAATACTGTCAAACTGTACTATTATTCCGCACTTACCCATGGATGAACTCTCCCCACAGCCACAGTTGCCAGAGCTGCACTGGGCTCTCAGCAGCAACACCTCTCTCTCCAACATCTCGATGCGGATGGCCAGCTGCTGCACGATGTTGGCTGTAGGACAGGCGCAGGCCTGTTTGGGGATGTTGATGCGGTGGGTGAAGGTGACCTGGCTGTCTGCGTCCACTGTCTGCTCTGTGAACTCCGTGGCACCCTCCCCACCCCCACTGGACACAGCCCCTCTAGTGGCCTGGCTAGGTGGAGGCACTGCTGAATCCAGATCCACCGAGCACAGAGACTCTAGGGGCACGTTGATGTTGTACACATGGTTGAAGACCATTGGCTGCTCCTTGATGGTCTGGTTGTTAGATTGGCTGGTGGGGCCATCTGAAGGTGCCTGTCGTCTGACCCTGATGGTCCGGACCAGCTTCCCCTCCTCACCGGACGGGGATAGAGCAGCCTGGGTCCCCAGAAGGAGTAGAACCAGGCCCAGCAGCCAGCCTCGTGCAGGGCCCATGGTGAACCACCACGGCGTTAGAGCCTCGTACCTAGAGATAGGGCTCTCCTGACACCCCCGTGCTTACCGGCAGACTTCTGATAGGATCTACAGAGAAGAGATAATAGTGAAAAACTGTGGTGGGTGGTTGAGTAGGGTGTTGGGGTTTGCCTCTGTTCCAAAAATTGAAAATAGTCTTTGATCTATTGTGAAAGAATAATTGGCTGTGGAAAAGAACTGGATGCTTATGGGATGTTTAGAACCCCTAAATATATTTCTGCACACAATACCAAATATTTGATCTTTCCCACAGGATAGGGATGTTGAAATATTGAGCACATAGAACATGTTGATACAGGGATTCAATAGAGCCATGGCTTTAGTGATTTTTCCTTCTACTGTAATCCTCTCTCCAGTGACTGGGCTGAGGACAGGAACAAACCGCAGAATGAATCACATTGAGGGACTGCTTCCCAACTAGAAAAGCCCCTGGTCAGAAAGTGATTATCTGCGATGACGTTTTACCATCTCTGTTAGACAGACTAGACAGAGGGCTGTTCTAAAACGATGAAGTATTTTATCAAAGCTCAATCAGCAGAATAAAAGTGAGACTTACACTAAATGACACATGCTCTCTGTTCATGGAGGAACAATTCGTTTTTAGAGGACACAAATTGAACTGTGTATAAGGTTGTGTCTCTCAGATGTATCTTTAGGAAGTCAAACACAGCATGCCAAGAAGCCTGCGGAGTCTGAATACTTTAAGCCTTTTTCAAAAGAATATATCTGATATTGAAATCTGCTTTTTTTTTTTTTACTGAAAAGGGAAGTCAACCTTTCATATTATTCTCTTGTTTTGTTATCACAAAGCAGGGCAATTCCCCTAGACTGCATATTTGAAACCAACCACAGGCATGAGGTTTGCAGTTCATGTCATTACTGCTAATCTTTAAAGGTTACTTATGAGCACTGCACCCTCAGGGTGAGAACATACAACTGACTTGGTGCATGTGTGCTGAACTGAAACAGTCATTAAAAAATTGAAGACGAGACGGTGTGTAAGTCACTCCAGGGATTTGAGAGTTGGGAGATATGTTCAATTATAAACTGGGTGGTTCGAGCCCTGAATGCTGATTGGCTGACAGCCATGGTATATCTGACCGTATACCACGGGTATCACAAAACATGCCTTTTTACTGCTCTAATTACATTGGTAACCAGTTTATAATAACAATAAGGCACCTCGGGGGTTTGTGGTATATGGCCAATATACCACAGCTATACCACAACTCCGCTTTGCATCGTGCTTATGAACAGCCCTTAGCCGTGGTATATTGGCCATATACCACACCCCCTTGTGCCTTATTGCTTAAATATACGTTGTGATATACGGTAACATATTAGGTTTGGCTGCTATATCATCCTACACAACTTTGGACTTGGGACAGGTACATTTTTAACCCCCCCCCCCCCCCCCCCCCCCGCCCGTAGATAATAGGAAATGTCCTCATGTGAAAAACCCAAGCCATTTAACCAGCGAATCCACCAAATTAATGAGAACCAGAAAGATGAGAAATAAATCAAATGGACAAAATTATTTTCATAACCATTAACTAGTGCAGGGTCCCTTTGATTAAAGTGAAACGTGTTACATGCAGTTCTATAGTCAAATTGACATGTTCAATAAAAGGCCCTGAATGGCTCTCTGACTCACTCTCAGCCACACACATGGGGACTTGTATAATGGTCTTGCTCCTCTATGCCACAGCAACTGAGATACACCAAGTTTAGTTTAGTTTATTTGCACAAATATGCATACTGTAAGTAAAAAACATACTGTTTTACCCACTTTATATGTATATACTGTATTCTAGTCATGGCTCATCCTACATAGTTACTCTGTACACACTTTTTCTATTCATATACTGCCAATTTTCTCTATACACACCATATTCTATATATTGCATGTTCTGATGTTGCTCGTTCTGGTATTTCTTAATTTCTTTTTGACTTTTTTACTGTTGCAACATAAGCATTTCACTGCACCCGCGATAACATCTGAAAATCTGTGTACGTGACAATAAACTTTGATTTGATTTGATGCCCTCATTGCCCTGCTCTCCAGCTCAGGCATCATATGGGCTAAATGTATTGAAGTTGTATAGAGAGACTACAGAGTCATAGGACGTTTTCCTCAGGTGTTTAGGTCTCTGCATTTGCAGTGGGCCCACAGCGTTTGGAGACAATTGGGTTTCATCAAGGCCTGTTGTCAGGCCTCAATTAGGATGCCTCTCAATTAGAAGCGACAAAGAGGAGGATGAGGATCAACGGCTCGGGGCAACACCATCGACTATCTCAATTTACTCTTCAAGAGCAAGGTGTTTTATCACGCATTTCCGCCCTGGATGCACTTAATGGTCATCCTCCTGACTTGACCGTAATGAGAACTGACAGCGTGGCAACTCACAATCCTACGGCCTCCGGGCTGCCTACTGCTGAACGGGTGGAAGTGAGGAGGCACTGTGGGAGCTGGGAGCACGTTGACAAGTAAGGAAATTATTTTGGCACTACTATGGCATATTGCCATTTTAGGCTATATCCTGTAATGACTAGTAGTGTGAAAGTGAGTAGAGTACCTTCTAAGGTAGATGACCAGAGAACAATAGTGTCAGTTTTCCTGAAAGTGGTAATTTTCTCTGGAAATTGAATGTGAATTGGTTCTCCCAGCTCAACCCCCCGCTAGCTGGAATGATCAAAAAAAACACTGAGGCATAAAGCAATTCTGTTCAAAGTTTATGATCATGAACCCTATAAAACTGGCTGCCAGAAACAATATCAAATATACAAACTGTACTTTACATAATACACATTTGGGTACACCCTCTGACAACACACTCTGACAGGACACTCAGTAAGCACCGACAGCTTTGGGATGCCATTGACAAGCATTACACAAAAACCAATAAGTGACCTGAGCAGGCAGATAATTCACCAAAAGAAAGCCATTTTAATTTCACCGTGCACCCAAAAGCATGCTTAAAAGTGTGTTTTAAAAAGAGTTGAAAAGCCTTGATTTGAGCCAGATACGTATTTTCTTTCAGAGACCAGCCATAAGCTGAATATCCCTTTCATCCAAAGCTTTCTTTTTATGGCTCAGGCTGGAGATGATATAAGAGAAGAGTTGAAATATGCATACTCCAATTATGCAAAGAATCAGGTTTTGTCTTAATGATGTAGAGAGAGAGGTTTAAAAAGATAACTTTTCTTATAAAGTTGCATTGAAGGCAGTGAAGAGGGATGACTCGAGAGAGTCTTTCAGTAGAGTGCTTCACTTTCACTGGAGACAAATGCTCCACTCCTCATCACATATCACAGAGGAACAAAAGCAGAGTATCAGTACAGGCAATAATGAAAACACATATCTTGTCATGCATTTTAAGCAACCATTCCAATAACAAACGTACTGAGCGTCCCATATATCCCGACCATCTGCTTTCACCTTGAACATAACATTACCAGCAAGCCAGACCATGAAATAACTCCTGTCTGTTGACGGCCAATAGCACTTTTCAGTCTCACAGAGAACAGGTACAAGGACGCCTGGGGCTTGATTGAAATGTCAGGACAAGGAGCATGTATGACAAAAGCTCATGTGGAATAAATAGCATGTCTGGATGTTTGAAAAATAGAATTCTGTGCTGAGCCTGTGGGCTAGCCGTAACGTTGCTGGTCAGTCACACTGCTCCCCACTGCAGAACGGGGTTCAATCGCTGTGTTCACCTTTCCTACTGTTCTCCAACTTGACTGTCTTCCCCATCTGTTTCCAACTGTCTAAATAAAAATGTACAAATATATATGTAACAAAAAAATATATTTCATTCTGTTACAGTTATTTTATACCTGTGTAGTAATGGTGAAATTACACAAGTAACACCATTGTTCTGTTGTCCGTTAGTGGTAGATTGTTGTAGGTTGGTACAACTGTTGTATGTTGTTAAATATATGCAAACATTTGTTTATGATGTTTATGTTTATGATGCCAACGGAAAACGCACATCAGTGTCTGATCTGATCAACAGTAATTATAATCAAAACCCTGAGGTGTTCTTGTGTTTTTTGTGAAATTGTCCTATGACACTGACTCTGAGTGTATTTACCGTCTAATGAGCTCATCAATAGAGAAACGCTGTAGGGAAGTATTAAAAGAAAATGTACAGTAATATGCTGAAAACTACATGGTGTTACAACTAGTGTAGGTCAAGAAATACATGAACCTTTACCTTAACATAACACAGAATCCTATTTATTTGCAGAGCATTAAAACTCGAGAAGCCTAAATCATACTGTAAAAAAGAGATAGCAGAGATGCTGTAATTGCAACCTTTCAGTGTGCAATGAGTGACATTCTGAATTACCTGCAGTAAGGTTTTATATTAGACAAAAAGGCACAAAGATCAATTTCTCAGATTCTAAAGAATATGAAGGCTGGGATACACCACAACGCCAGGACCGGATAATTGTTAGAAAGAAATCATATTACTAAGCTACCTCTTGTTGTTTTATATATACTTCTAATAAACTTCAAAACTTTCATCTGACGGGAATATACTTTTTGTAAAATGTGTCTATACAACACCTTGCTCTCATTTTGATCTGCTTTCATTTCTCATTCAGCTGCCATTACACTGAGAGGTTCTTAAAGAGGGGTTACACAAGCTATTACAGCACATGCTGCATTATATATGAGAGCGACATTGATGTTCCTTCCCTCCCTGGTGCCATGCTAGATCACAGTGTCACCCGGCACCCTCAGGGAATAGCATCCTTGTTGTAACACTGAGGCGACGCTCTGCATATCTTTATACACTTTATAAGCTTATCTGAGTGGACAGAGGCCTAAAGCCTTTTGACTTCTCCTGTCCACCCCCCCCCCCCCCCCCTCTTTTCCCAGTACTGAACATTGTGAGATGTTTTAAAATCCACATGTGTATATCTTTCCCCTTGAGGACTTTCTATCTACAAAAATAAGCCAGCCTTGGAGGCTTAGTGGCTGCCTGGATCCTTCAGGAGGTCAAACTGCCTGTTTAACGTACTGTGCTAGGGGAATGAAGTGTCAGTATCTCTTCATACCCAGTGTCCTGTGTCACAATTGAACATGTGGGGGCCAAAGCACCAGAGTGATTCTGTAATGCTGCTACAGATGTAGGATCTTAATTTTGTTGCTGAAAATGTTCCTGTACCGCTGGAAACGCAGATAAGCTTCATGACTTACATAAATTCACTGAAAACCCACACTAACACACAGTTATATTAACAGTATTGCACTTTTCATGTAGCCTACTTTTGGCCAGCTAATAGCCTAACCACCAATCAAGCAACATTATGGACTAAACATTCAAATCCTGTTGCTAAAGGATTAATTTGCTGCGACAATACTGGTCGAATTAAGATCGATCCTTTACCTGTTCCTTTCCCCCCTGGTTCTGTTCAACTCCATCGTTCTCTTGAGATCTCTCTAACTGTCCTCCTTTATTTCACACAGTATACAGTATCTGTCCAGACCAGAGCTGCTGAATAAAGAGATGTCTGCATGTATGGTGCTGAATCCCTAATGGAGCTGGGTTGCTACAGAGCTCTGTCAGGCTCTGGCTAACCGCAGACAGACCCAGGCCCTGGGAAGTGAATCTGTAACCCCTATTTGCACAGGTTAATGTGCAAACACCCCGACATGTTCACTATACCAATAGCCAGCCTCCTCCGACACACTGCCCCTCTCTACCTTGTAAATCTCTCTCTAGTAACATTACGATTCTACACCGAGTTTACAAAAGATTAAGAACACCTGCTCTTTCCATGACATAGACTGACCAGGTGAATCCAGGTGAAAGCTATGATCCCTTATTGATGTCACTTGTTAAAGCCACCTCAAATCGGTGCAGATGAAGGGAAGGAGACTCGGTAAAGAAGAAGAAGATTTTAATCCTTGAGACAATTGAAACATGGATTGTGTATAAGTGCATTCAGAGGGTGAATAGGCAAGACAAAATATTTAAGTGCCTTTGAACGGGGTATGGTAGTAGGTGCCAGGCACACCAGTTTGAGTCAAGAATTGCAAATCTGCTGGGTTTTTCACGCTCAACAGTTTTACGTGTGTATCAAGAATGGTCCATCACCCAAAGGCCATCCAACTTGACACAACCGTGGGAAGCATTGGAGTCAATATAGGCCAGCATCCCTGTGGAACACTTTCGACACCTTATAGAGTCCATGCCACGATGAATTGAGGCTGTTCCCAGGGCAAAAGGGAGGGTGCAACTCAATATTAGGAAGGTGTTCCTAATATTTGGTATACTCAGTGTATTCTCTTTACTCCAGCTGCATTTGGCAAATTGCCTTGTCTTTCAGGATCATTGGCCACTGTTCATTTTCAGCACCTGCGACCTATAGGGGTTGAAGGTCTCGTCTTCTCCCTACTCCTTAGGCCTTTTTTGCATAAGTATGCGTACCAATACTACTCACATTGTTTAAAAAAAGTATAGCTTAACAAATTATATTTGGAAAAGTTTCCTGTCTACAAATAATGTAAATTCTATATTTCCAAATGAAGTAAGGACCTTGTCAGTCCTCAGTAGCCTCAAAAATGAAATTGTGGCTTAAATGCTATAAAAGATGCCATCTACAGAAATGTTCCCTAGTGCACTACTTTTAACCAGAGCCCATAGGGCTCTGTGGTCAAAAGTAGTACACTTTATAGGGAACATGGTGCCATGTAGGAAACAGCCACGGTGCATTTAAATGAAGAATCACTGAGTTCATGACGCTAAGATTCAGGATGAATTGAATTTCATATTTGTATCACCAGAACAAGGCTGTATTATCTCAGGTCAGAGGCTGCAGGCATACTGGGGCTGGGCACCATTGTGATGGCTTTTAGATGAACTACTTCTTCTATTGTGATCTATTGTTTCAGAGCCATATATTTAGGATGTGTCTAAATATATGGCTATGTATTGTTGGGATGTAAGTTTGTTTTGCCCAAGTCTAAAATAACACATTTACAGTACGAGTAAATATGGATGCAAAAATAATGAATGTGTTATCTAACACATGTTATTATTTGCATGTTATTTAACTAAAAGACTGAATTCTGTCCCTTGCGTCCTGCAGCAGATTGCTGGGCCTTAACCAGCTAAGTGTAGTTCTCAAGTATTTGATAAGAGAATCCCCATTTAGTATATGTAAAGCCAATGACTGCCAATAAGTCAGACACTATGACATTCCAATGAACCCATGTTTTTGTAACTCCTCTTTCTTTGCAAACCTGACAGTGAATCCCACTTATACAAAGCATAAAATAATCTGTCAATGCTGTGGCTTGACAATCACTAATATCCTCCTCCTCCCTATTACGCTACATCACTGTTCTGATCCAACCCAAACAGCCCGGTCTCCATAACCCCCTCTAAGTCATTTTTTTCTTTCATCTCCCTCTTTCAGAAGACGTTGTTTCCTGTGGGCCAGAACTGACTGTTATTGTTCTTCCTTTCATGAAAATATTTGAAATGTCTTCTCTCTGCCTTTGTGCCACGAAAAAGAGTCAGGGATTTTAAGGTAGTTAGAAATGAGGGCGCAACACAACAACATAATACCACAAGGTGTCAGAGACAAGATAAAATAAATACAGGAATCAAGACGGGATAGATGTGTTTTGTTGTTGGTGCCTGTTTGAGTTAGATGCCAAACCAGAGGAAATCATAAATCATTTTACCTTGTTAGGATTTCATTCAATCATCAAAAATAGGTTTCTATACACATCACAGTGATACACTGATTTTGCTTGGAAGGTGTAACATGATATTTTATGGAATGATATGAATAAAATGCTAAATAACAGTTTTTATATGAAGTTTTACGAGACTAAGGGAAGGTCTAAGGATGAAATAAAAGTGCAAACTTCCTGTATGCATCCAGCAATGTTTAAGCCTCTTACTCTTGTAAATGGAAATTTGTCTGTGAGAACTACTCAGAATCACCTTGTGAAGATTCACTGAAAGTAAGTTACATGTCAACTCAGATAGGGTTAAAAATAACAGCTTTAAAAAGGCTGTCTATATGCTCCGAGAAAGGTTGGACATTGAGTCGACTGTCATAAATATCGAACACTTCCTGATGGGATGCAACAATGGTCAGAGGAGCATGCGCGTACCGATAGGATGCATGGGGAGGGAGTAGCTCCGTTTTGTACCATCAAAAATATGATTATAAAGTTGAAGTCGGACGTTTACATACACCTTGGAAAGTACATTTAAACTCAGTTTTTCACAATTCCTGACATTTAATCTGAGTAAAAATTCCCTGTCGTAACAAACATAACGATGGTCATTATGGCCAAACAGTTCTATTTTTGTTTCATCAGACCAGAGGACATTTCTCCAAAAGTACGATCTTTGTCCCTTTGTGCAGTTGCAAACCGTAGTCTGTCTTTTTTATGGCGGTTTCTGAGCAGTGGCTTCTTCCTTGCTGAGCAGCCTTTCAAGTTATGTCGATATAGGACTCGTTTTACTGTGGATATAGATACTTTTGTACCTGTTTCCTCCAGCATCTTCACAAGGTCCTTTGCTTCTGTTCTGGGATTGATATGCACATTTTGCACCAAAGTACGTTCATCTCTAGGAGACAGAACGCGTCTCCTTCATGAGCGGTATGACGACTGTGTCGTCCCATGGCGTTTATACTTGCGTATTATTGTTTGTACAGATTGAACGTGGTACCTTCAGGCATTTGGAAATGACTCCCAAGGATGAACCAGACCTGTGGAGGTCTACAGTTTTTTTTCTGAGGTCTTGGCTGATTTCTATTGATTTTCCCATGATGTCAAGCAAAGAGGCACTGAGTTTGAAGGTAAGCCTTGAAATACATCCACAGGTATACTTCCAATTGACTCAAAGTATGTAAATTAGCCTAACAGAAGCTTCTAAAGCCATGGCATAATTTTCTGGAATTTCCCAAGCTGTTTAAAGGCACAGTCAACAAAATATATGTAAACCTCTGACTCACCGGAATTGTGATACAGTGAATTATAAGTGAAATAATCTGTCTGTAAACAATTGTTGGAAAAATTACTTGTGTCATGCAAAAAGTAGATGTCTTAACTGACTTGTCAGAACTATAGTTTGTTAACAAGAAATGTGTGGAGTGGTTGAAAAACTAGTTTTAATGACTCCAACCTAAGTGTATGTAAGCTTCCGACTTCAACTGTATGTAACAGCCAGACAACATAGTTTAAATTAAGCCTTTATAATCAATAGATCAATATATCCCCAAGCAACCAGGAAAGAGTGAGCGGTCAGTTATAGGCTGTATCACATCTGGCCGTGATTGGGAGTCCCATGTGGTGCAGCACAATTGGCCTTACGTCATCCGAGTTTGGCTGGGGTAGGCCATCACTGTAAGTAAGAATTTGTTCTTAACTGACTTGCCTAGTTAAATAAAGGTTAAATAAAAAAAATATATACGTACAACAGCGAACTAATCTGTGGGTAAAGCAATGCTGCGACTCAAACCCAACAAGACATGGCTTCCCTTAGAGGAAAAAACTACTTGGAGATGCAAATGAGAGCAACGAACAGCTGAAAGATATCCAGGAAAACATAGCTAAATGCTCTCAATGCTCTCAATGCTCACCAAAACAAACTGTCACAATCTATTGTTAAAAAAGTAGATTTGCTCGAAGGGAAAGTAGAGTATCACGTCAGATATGCATGTACAGAAAAAAGTGGAGAAATAAGACAACTAAATTGGCCACCTGGAAACAAATGTGCGAACTTTAGAAGATTAACTTGACCAGCTAGAAAACAGAACGAGACAAAATAATATGAGAATATTGTCTTTACCGGAAGATGAGAAAAAACTAGACCTTTCTAGCTAAGTAATCAAGCTGATATCGGAGAAGCTTGGCATGTACACTAACATTAAAAAGTATGGGGTCACTTAGAAATGTCCTTGTATTTGAAAGAAAAGCAAATTTTTTGTCCATTAAAATAACATCAAAATGATCAGAAATACAGTGTAGACATTGTAATGTTATAAATGACTACTGTAGCTGGAAACGGCAGATATTTTATGGAATATCTACATAGGCGTACAGAGGCCCATTATCAGCAACCTTCACTCCTGTGTTCCACACTCCTGTGTTAGCTAATCCAAGTTTATAATCTTAAAAGGCTAATTGATCATTAGAAAACCCTTTTGCAATTATGTTAGCAAAGCTGAAAACTGTTGTTCTGATTAAAGAAGCAATACAACTGGCCTTCTTTAGACTAGTTGAGTATCTGAAACAGAAGATCTCTAAATACCCTTAAGTGGTAATAATTAAGCTGTGGAACTATCAGTACAAAGTCAACATTCTGAAGGCACAGGGGGGAAAGGAAATCAAAATCCATGGCAAGTGCATTTGATTGGTCCAGGACCTGTCTGCTAAGCTGAGGAAAAAACGCAAGCAATTCATTCGGATTCACCAGAGGAAAGAGGAATCAAGTCTCAACTCTGATTCCCTGCAGTGCTGTGGGTATGGAAGAGAACACAGAGAATGGAGTTCACAAGCGCCGATGAAGCCCTGAACAGGCTGTAGGAAACCTTTCCAATTGAAAGAAAGCTCAATGCCCTGAGGAGAGGTAGAAGCAGAAAAAAGAGAAAAGCACACTAGGCTACATACAGTGATGCCCAAGCCCAGCTTATCGTAAATTCAGACACTATTCTTTCCCTCTCACCCCAATACAATCTATTACCTGTTACCTGTACCCCAATACAATTAACTGTTCTTCTCCAGGAAGTAACGATAGAATTAGCCAATGAGATACATGTCACTGAAAAGACAATATAAGAGGAAATATAGCATGTAGGTCAAGTGTGGGTCTGTGAACGACGTGAATATGCATATGTACAGGAGGACGGGAGAGAATGGGTGTGCGGAGGCATAGACTGTATGTTGTGTGTGAATGAATGAGAATGGATGAGTAATCGATGTATAGTAAATGTGTCTGAGAAGAAGGGAGGGGGGAGATGGAGGTTGGGATAAACTTGGTCTGGGTGGGTAAAGGAGGGCAAGGATGGGAGGAAGTGATAAGCTTGGTTTGGGGGGGGGGGAAAGTTTGGACAAGCTTAGTTTGTAGGGGTAAGGGTGAGTAAAGATGGGAGGGGGTGGTGGAGAGGGATATTTAGTTTGGGAGAGAGAGAGAAGGACTTAATTATATTACAATGTAAACCTGTTTTAAAATGAATAAGAGTTCTGGACAGATTAGGAAAGGATGTTGAATCATTATTATTCCTTGTTTGCTATTACAACTAAGATTTAATGGTGGTTATTGGTGAGAATGGAGAACGGCTATGTCCAGGGGATTGGGATAGGGTGACTGGGAGGACATAAGACACTTCTCTGAGGTGTGTGTGGGGCCTCCAATCATCCCATTTCATTCTCTCGGAGGACCCACTCACCCCAAGTAGACCCCCACCAGCCACTCTACTATAATTTAATTTCAGGGCTAGTCGTCCCGTCAGCGGGACACCTGTCAACAACTTCCGGTGAAATTGGATGGTGTGCAATTCAATTAAATAATCATAAAAATGATGGATATTAAACATCTAAGTACATACAAGTGTCTTATATCGGTTAAAAGCTTAAATTCTTGTTAATCTAACTGCATTGTCCGATTTACAATAGGCTTTACAGCGAAAGCATGCCATGCGATTGTTTGAGGACGGCGCCCCACCCCACAATATTTTTCAACCAGCACAGGCTTCGTAAAATAACAAATATTCATTTACTTTTTGAAAATCTTCTTCTGATTTGCAATCCCAAGGGTCCCAGCTACAACATGCATGGTTGTTTTGTTAGTTAAAATCCTTTTCTATATCCCAAAAAGCCTGTTTAGTTGGCACCATCGATTTGAGTAATCCACTTGTTCATGCAGAGAAAGGAATCCAAAAAGCTACCGCTAAACTTTGTTAAAACAAGTCAAAATACGTTTCTATAAAATACTTGGGTACCCTAAAATGTAATTAATCTATAATATTTCATAGCGAAAGAAGTATGTTCAATAGAAAAGCGTCCTCTTCGTCATGCACGCACAGACTGATTTCCAACTCTGACTCCCTGTACCAAAACTCAAAATTCTCCCTCGTTTGGGAAGAAACAAGCCTGAAACCTTGAACAAAGACTGTTGACATCTAGTGGAAGCCATATGAATTGCAATCTGGGAGCTATCATCGCTTAGACCTATAGCATTCCATTGAAAGAGTATGGGCTCTCAAAAAATGGTTTTCCAGATGGTTTTTCTTTGGATTTTCTCCTACCATGTCAATTGTGTTATAGTCTCATACATTATTTTAAAATTTCTACAAACTTCAAAGTGTTTTCTATCCAATGGTACCAATTATTTGCATATCCTGGCTTCTGGGCCTGAGTAACAGGCAGTTTACTTTGGGCATGACAGTCAGACAGGAAGTGGAGAAAAATAGACCCTAGCCTGAAGAAGTTTTTAATGTATAAGGTAATACAAACTAACCACAGTACTTATGTTGCAGTCTTTATTCAAATGTATGTACAATGTATCCACAGTTAGTTTTTGGGTTACATTAGGAGAGTGTTACGGAGTCTAGTTGATAGGTAATTGACTACCCGGACTGTTCCCCGGACTCCGCGTGTAGGGATTTGTACAATGCTTGAACAAGGCTATTGAACTTGACATTGGTGTCTGTCTTTATTCCTTTATCCAACATATCATACTGAAACATGGTATCAGAAGTGGCTCAAAAACCACACGTTTGTTATTTCTGTTATTTTATTTCTGTTATTTTCTAAGTACAGTATAGGCACAGTTACGTTCCATATGCGAACACACTTCGTTTCCTACTCCTAGTCACAACACTGATCAACTCGTTGTTAGCTTGCTAGGTAGCATCACTACCTACCTCAATGGCTGAAGGCAAAGAAATCTCCTATTCCATCGCTATGGCAGCGAACGACCAAATCCCATGGTTCTCACAGGGGACTAGAACACTAATTGGGACAACTTCAGGGATGAATTCGAGGACTATGCACTGGCGACGGGTCTACATGAGAAACCCAACGAGGTACAAGCGGCAACTCTGAGGAGTTTAATGGGCAGCGAATGCAGGCATATCTACCGGCACAATCTCACCCTCACAGCACGACAAAGGCAGTGTGATGCAAAGGCTATATTGGATGCATTGGAGAATTAGTTCAAACCTGCCAGGAATGTCATTTACGAGCGGTTCGTTTTCGGAAGCTGCAAACAGGAAGAGGGTGAGTCCGTACACAACTGTGTAACCCATTTGAGAGAAAAATTCGCTACTTGTGAATACGGGGGATTGAAAGATGAATTGATTCATGACAAAATAGTACTGGGAATTGCAAATAAGGATACGTGCCGGAATCTACTAAGAGAGAGAGGCTTAACATTAGTAACTGCCGTGGAAATGTGCCGCACTGCTGAAGTCACTGACATGAGAATGAGAGCAATGGAAATCGAAACCCCACGCACCGACGTTGAGCCCCATAGCATGTAAATACTGTGCGAATACACACACACACGAGGCAAAGAGCACTGTCCTGCCTACGGAAAACCATGCAGAGCTTGTGGAACTAATAATCACTTAGCAAAAGTGTGTCTCAAAAGCAAAAGAAGGGTGAGTGAGGGCAAGATTCACTGTGTTGATGTCACTCAATGTTCAGAGCAGAAAAGTGAAAGTGACATTTACATGCATGAATCCATTAGGGCTGTACACTCAAGAGGGAAGAAATGGTTTGTGACACTACGATTACACAAGAAGCAACAACAATGTCAACTGGATTCCGGTGCTACATGCAATGTAATGAGCAACAAAGACAAAATCAAACTGGCACCTGACACACATCTATTGCCCAGCGATACTAGACTAAAGCTGTACTCAGGAGAACTAATGAGCTCTATGGGCATCTTTGAGACCGAATGGGTTATTCGGGGACGCAAACACAAGCTGAAGTTTGAGATTGTGAAAACCAGTCAACATCCTCTCCTCTCAGGCTCTACATTTGAATGCCTGGGACTGATGCAGTTCACCGTACCAAATGACCTGCACATTGTGGAGCATGTCCAGCATGGACCCCGTCCAAAGAACAACTACTCAGCACATATGACGATGTATTCAACAGGCCCGTTGAATCAGTACCTGGGGAGGTACACTTTGAATTGGATGAGAGTGTCACTCCAGTCCAGTGTGCTCCTTGCAATGTGCCCATTGCAATGAAAGTGGCTGTGAAGGCCCATCTGGACAAGTATGAGGCCGATGGCCACATGACATCTGTGACTGAACCAACTGACTGGATCAGCAATATGGTCATACAGAAAAAAACAGAGAAGCTGAGGGTCTGCATCGACCCAAAGCATCTGAACCAAGCGCTGAAACTATCCCACTACATCATGCACTAGAGGATGTCCTCTACAAGCTTCCCAAGGCCAGAATTTTCACATTGGTGCATGCCTGAGATGCATTCCTTCAATGCAAGCTGAACGAAGAAAGCAGCTTCATGACTACCTTCTGGACCCCCTGAGGTCGGAAACGCTGGCTCAAGCTCCAGTTTGGTGTCTCAGTGGCGCCTGAGGTATACCAACGCAAGCAGCACGAGTTACTGGCTGGGCTCAAGGGCATTGAACCCATCGCCGATGATGTCCTGATCGTAGGCTGTGGTGACACAGACGAAGAAGCAGAGCGTGGCCACGATGTGAAGCTCCTGGCACTGATGGAGCACTGTCGATCAGTTAAGCTTCGTCTTGGCCTGAAGAAGCTGCAGTTCAAGGTAAAAGACGTCCACTTCCATGGCCACATTCTCTCAGCCAAAGGCCTGAAGCCGGACCCAGACAAGGTCAGAGCGATCCTCGACATGCCAAACCCGTCTGATGCAAAAGGAGTACAGCGTCTCATCAGCTTTGCAAACTATCTTGCAAAGTTCATGCCACACCTATTAGCAGTCTGTGAGCCTCTGTGCTGGTACTGGACAAAGACACACCACGGAACTGGCTACCCAAACACGAGGCCACAGTGCAGGAGATTAAATCTCTGGCTTCATCCATGCCAGTGTTGTGCTACTACGACGTCACCAAGCCTGTCACATTCTAGAGCGACTCCTGACAAAGCGCTGGATGCTGCCTTATGCAGGAAGGCCAGCCTGTTGCGTTTGCCTCGAGAGCGCTCACCCCCACCGAGCAAAACTATGCAATTTGAGAAAGAGTGCCTCAGCATCATCTTCTCCTGCCAGCACTTCCATCACTACTTATATGGTTGAGAGCTGGTCACCGCTGAAACTGATCACAAACCACTCATTGCCATATTCAGTTAACTTCTCCTCAACGCGCCCAAGAGGCTTCAAAGCATGCTCTTGACTCTGCAAAACTACAGCCTGAAGGTCATTTACAAGCCAGGACCAGAGATGTACATCTGCGACACACTGAGCAGGGCAACAGCACAATGTACAGGCAGAGGCACTGCCTATCAGTGGTATGTCATCTGTTCGCTACAACAGGAATAACAAGATGTTCAACAGATCAATCAGGCAGACTACTTAAACGTCACAGATCACCGCCTAGCCCAGATCAGGCAACAGACTGACAAGGACGAACACCTACAGTCACTGAAGTCCATGGCTCTCGCAGGTTGGCCGTACCGGACAGAGGAGACACCCTTCACAGTGAGAGAATACTGGACCTTTCGAGATGAGATCAGCGTGCAAAATGGCGTCTTGTTCAGAGGTCAGAAGGTCATTATTCCCAAATCACTACGTCCAGAGATGCTTACCCGCATACACTCCAGTCACATTGGAGGTGACGCATGTTACTGCCAGGCTCGTGAAACATTATACTGGCCAAACATGCAAGCAGAAATTAAAGACGTTGTCAGCAGCTGTACCACATGCAACAAGTACGCTCATGAACAGCAAAAAGAAACCATGATGTCACACGAACTGCCCACAAGGGCCTGGCAAATCGTCAGCATGGACTTATTCAGCCACAGACAAAAGGACTATCTTCTCATTGTTGATCACTACTCTGACTTTTGGGAAATTGAACTGCTCCCTGACTTGTCTGCAGAGACGGTCATGAAGCGCTGCAAGGCAAGGTCAGCCTGACAAGGTCATCACGGACAATGGCCCACAATTCACTGCACAGTTCAAGCGTTTCACCTCAGAATGGGAGTTTGACCACGTGACCTCCTCTCCAAGACACCCAAAAGCAAATGGCAAGGCAGAGTCAGCTGTCAAGATTGCAAAAAAACCTGTTAACTTCTTTGGGCTGCAATATGACAACAGCCACTTCAAGTGCAGGGCGCGAAATTCAAAATATATTTTTTAGAAATATTTAACTTTCACACATTAACAAGTCCAATACAGCATATGAAAGATAAACATCTTGTGAATCCAGCCAACATGTCCGATTTTTAAAATGTTTTACAGCGAAAACACCACATATATTTATGTTAGCTCACCACCAAATACAAAAAAGGACAGACATTTTTCACAGCACAGGTAGCATGCACAAAGCCAACCTAACTAACCAAGAACCAACTAATCGTTGCAATCGGTCGTTGCAATCGGGTGGATCTGCGCGTAGCAGAGCAGACAAACCAGAACACACCATACACTCACCTAGATGAGCTGGATCACAGTCCAGGCCTAAGGGTAAGGGGCGCAGAATTGAGACATGAGCCAACTGAAGGTGAGGCTTCTACCCCACCAAGCTCTCCAGCTCGTGGCCCTAATCCTACCCCTGTCAGAGCCAATACTTACTCACGGGTGGTTCGGCTGTGCAAGCCACCGGACAGGCTTACTCTGTAAGCAAGAGACTGTGTTAACTTGTCCTCTGTTAATATAAATATTTTTTCAAACTTACATTAAAAAAGAGGAAGATGACAACTGAGGTAAAAAGAAAAGGTCATGTTTTTTCAATTGTTATGACTTGACTGTTAAGAACTTAATGTTATGTCATTATGTTTGCACTTTCTATTGAAAAGGATGATGATGATAGGTATTCGACTAGCCGGACTGTTCCCCAGACTCTGCGTGTAGGGATTTGTACAATGCATAACAAGGCTATTGAACTTGACATTGGTGTCTGTCTTTATTCCTTTATCCAACATATCATACTGAAACAGAGAGGAGTCGTTGCTTAAAAGCCCTAAAAAGGCATAGCATCTCAAGTACACGTATTTTGCTTTATGTGTTTATTTTTTTAGTTATTAAATGTCTACTCAGCCCACATGCCCACACTCTCTACTGTATATACTGTATGTAATGTATACAATAACTATGTATTTATACAATGATCCTCCCATTTTATGGAATGCCCACCGCCTTCCTATGTTATGCCTGCTAAAATGTTTTACTTGATTCTCCAATGACACTGTAGACGGAACAGATAAGGTTAACTTTGATTCTATTCAGGTAAATTTGTCACATGGAATGTGCATGGGCTACATGATGGGGGGGAGCATACGATTCATAAACACTTAAAGATATTGTCAGCAGATGTGGTTTTCTTGCAAGAGTTAGATTGAATTTGTTTTTAAATTGAACATTTAAAGAGGAGCTGGGTTGGAGAGGCCTATGCTGCCACGTACTGTAGTAACAGTAGAGGTGTAGGCATCCTGATAAATAAGAATACACCATTTTCCCTTATATCTCAGCACATGGACCAAGAAGGCTGTTTTCTAATGTTGAATTGTACCTTGCGTGGTGAAAAATATACATTGATTTCATTGTATATCCCACCAGGGGCAAATCTGGTGTTTTTAGATTGAAGCTATATTAGATCAAATCCAGACATAATTTTTTTTTAGCAGGTGACATAAATCATACATTCGATACGATTGGCAGTAATAAAAAAGGCAACTTTAGGCAGCCTCCAGAGGCTGAAAAATGTAATCTCTACAAATAATTTACAGGACACCTGGAGATTACTATTCCCAACAACAAAATACTTTTCCTTTTACTCAAGATTGGACTACATTTTTAAAAAATGCACCAAAAAATTTACTGGATACAAAAATTCATGATATAGTGATAACGGATCATTCTCCGGTATCATGCTCAATTACACAAATAGAAAATACACTTAGGGACAGAATTTGGAGCCCAGAAATATATTTAAATACGTAAATGAAAAAACGTAAACCTTTACAAATACAAATGTAGAGATAGTGGACAGAGAAAAGCCGACCCCCGATATAATTTGGGATGCCAGCCTCAGAAATTTCAGCTCAAATAAATGCTTCACAGAGTTAAAGTTACAGACACATCTTGTCACGCCCTGACCGTAGAGATGTTTTTATTCTCTATGTTTGGTTGGTCAGGGTGTGACTCGGGTGGGAAACTATATGTTCTGTGTTTCTATGTTTTGGCCAGGTATGGTTCTCATTCAGGGACAGCTGTCTATCATTGTCTCTTATTGGGAATCATACTTAGGCAGCCTTTTTTCCTTTTGTATTTTGTGGGTAGTTGTCTTTGTTAGTGGCCTGTATAGCCCTAGTAAGCTTCACGTTCGTTGTTGTTGTTTCTTGTTTTGTTGGCGACATGTATAATAAAGAAAAATGTACGCTCACGACGCTGCACCTTGGTCCGGTCATTTCCACAACGACGGCGAACGTGACAGAATTACCCACCACAAACGGACCAAGCGGCGTGGCCGGGAGGAGCAGACAGAGTGGACATGGGAAGACATTCAGGAAGGAAAAGGATCCTGGACGTGGGAGGAGATCCTGGCTGGAAAGTATCGCCTACCGTGGGAGCAGGTGGAAGCAGCGAGGAGGGCGGAAGCAGCTAGTCAAGGGGACCAGCGTTACATTGGGTCAAGGCTGGCAAGGAAGACCGGGAAGCCACTCAAAAACATTTTTGGGGGAGGGGCACACGGGGAGGTTGGCGGAGCTAACAAGGAGCGTGGTACAGGTCAGGCACCGAGTTATGCGGTAAAGCGCACGGTGTGTCCAGTGCGAGTGCACAGCCCGGTGCGCTACATTCCAGCTCCCCGCATTGGACGGGCTAGAGTGGGCATCCAGCCAGGACGGATGGTGCCGGCTCAGCGCGCCTGGCCTCCAGTGCATCTCTTCGGCCCAGGATATCCTGCGCCGGCTCTGCGCACTGTGTCTCCGGTGCGTCTGCACAGCCCAGTGCGTCCTGTGCCAGCGCCCCGCATTTGCCGGGCGAAAGTAACCATCCAGCCAGGACGGGTTGTGCCGGCTCTACGCTTGAGACCTCCAGTGCGCCTCCACGTCCCAGTGTATCCGGTGCCTGCTCCACGCACCAGGCTTCCAGTGCATCTCCCCAGTCCGCTGAGACCTGTTCCGGTTCCACGTACCAGGCCTCCAGTATGTCTCCCCAGCCTGGTAAGCCCTGTGGCAGCTCCACGCACCAGGCTTCCCATACGTCTCCTCAGTCCGGTGAGACCGGTTCCGGCTCCACGTTCGAAGCCTCCAGTGATGATCCATGGCACGAAGCCTCCAGTGATGATCCATGGCACGAAGCCTCCAGTGATGATCCATGGCACGAAGCCTCCAGTGATGATCCACGGCACGAAGCCTCCAGTGATGATCCATGGCACGAAGCCTCCAGTGATGATCCATGGCACGAAGCCTCCAGTGATGATCCATGGCCTGAAGCCTCCAGTGATGATCCATGGCCCGAAGCCTCCAGTGATGATCCATGGCACCGAGCCTCCAGTGATGATTCATGGCACCGAGCCTCCAGTGATGATCCATGGCCTGGAGCCTGCAGTGAGGATCCATTGCAAGTCCGACCCCGGACTTGCAACGAGGGTCCCCAGTCCGGGGTCGGCGTCGAGGGTCCCCAGTTCGGGGCCTGCAGAGAGGGTCCCCAGTCCGGGGCCTGCAGAGAGGGTCCCCGCACCAGAGGCGCCACCAAAGTGGGGGGAGCCAGAGGTTGAGCGGGGTCTGTGTCCCGCACCGGAACCGCCACCGAGGTAGATGCCCACCCGGTTCGTCCCCTATAGTGTCAGGTTTGCGGCCGGAGTCCGCACCTTTGGGGGGGGTACTGTCACGCCCTGACCGTAGAGATGTTTTTATTCTCTATGTTTTGTTGGTCAGGGTGTGACTCGGGTGGGAAACTCTATGTTCTGTGTTTCTATGTTTTGGCCGGGTATGGTTCAGGGACAGCTGTCTATCGTTGTCTCTGATTGGGAATCATACATAGGCAGCCTTTTTTCCTTTTGTATTGTGTGGGTAGTTGTCTTTGTTAGTGGCCTGTATAGCCCTAGTAAGCTTCACGTTCGTTGCTATTCTTTCTTGTTTTGTTGGCGACATTTATAATAAAGAAAAATGTACGCTCACCACGCTGCACCTTGGTCCGGTCATTTCCACGACGACGGCGATCGTGTCACATCTCAACAGCATCTGTTCAGAGGAGACTGTGTGATTCAGGCCTTCATGGTCGAATTGCTGCAAAGAAACCACTACTAAAGGACACCAATAACAAAAAGAGACTTGCTTTGGCCAAGAAACACGAGCAATGAACATTAGACCGGTGGAAATCTATCCTTTGGTCTGATGAGTCCAAATTGGCGATTTTTGGTTCCAACCGCCGTGTCTTTGTGAGACACAGAGTAGGTGAACATCTCTCTGCATGTGTGGTTCCCACCGTGAAGCATGGAGGAGAGGAGGAGGTGTGATGGTGTGTGGTCCTTTGCTGGTGACACTGTCTGTGATTTATTTAGAATTCCAGGCACATTTAACCAGCATGGCTACCAAAGCATTCTTCCTCTAACCTCAACCTCTCCCATCTATTTCTTTCACAAAGGTTCTGAACCTATATACGTTTTATGGACACTGTATGTTTTACTTTAGTTATCTTGTTGTTATTAGTTGTTATTATTCCCAACCTTCAGCTCCATTCAACCACTCCCATTTTTCTCTTCACCATCCATATTGGATTCCTATTTGTCATATATTTTTTTGCTGTGCTGTGATGTTTCACAAAAGATCTGAACCTTTCTGTTCTCATAATTTCAGCTACAGGTAAATGTTGCAATTCTTCAGCCATCACTTGACCTGTGACCAAAAAGAAGCTACATATGGACAGTACCAAAACAAATTATCTAATGATTCTGTTTCTTCGAAGCAGAATCTGCAGAACTGGGAAGGTTGTATCCCCCATATATATAACATTATATTTGTTGCAAGAACTTTGTATAATAATTTAAATTGAAAAATTCAAAGTTTTGAATCCGGTGTCGTATTGCGTATGAATTCATAAACCATGTGCCATGGAATCGGTACGTCTAAAATCTTTTCCCAACTATTTTGCAATCTATGTGGCACAGCTGTCAATTTTTTGGTCCTTAAAACTTCTTGTCAATAGGGGGTGCTGTTAGCACTTTGTAATAATTACGTTCCCAAATTAAACTGCCTCGTACTCAATTCTTGCTCGTACAATATGCATATTATTATTACTATTGGATAGAAAACACTCTCTAGTTTCTAAAACTGTTTGAATTATATCTGTGAGTGAAACAGAACTGGACTTAGAGCAATTTTCCTATGTGGATGTGAGAATGCAGAATTCTGCAAGCTGCTCTGAGATCTGTTTATAAATCTGCCTGTCTTCTATTGGTTGAGATGCACTGCATACGCCTTCCCCTGGATGTTAGCGAATAGTGAGAGTTGAAATGGAGTCTCTACGCAGATCTGAAAGGTTATAAATAGCTTGGCAAGGAAGTGTCTGTTCTTTTCCCTCTTCGCTCTGACGCACGGAGGACCTTGGCATATCGTACTAGAACCTTCGGTTATAGCTTTTAGAAATATCCGGCTGTGTTTTTATTCGATATAGGCTTTAAAGACATCATAATGTTGTTATTTTAAACTGAATTATATCAGTTTATGTCAGTATATTGCGATTTTCGGGTATTTCTTTTTGTGGCGTTCTAGGTAGTTGGGTATCTCTGGCTCACATGCTAATGTTTACTGCTAATTGCAATGTTGAAGACGACATTCTACAACCGAGCAACGATTCTTTTGGACAAAGGACACCTTTCCCAAGATTCTGATGGGAGTTCATCAAAAAGTAAGAACTATTTATGCTGTTAATTCGTTGTTCTGTTGAAAAATGTAAAATGCATAAGCCGCCATTAATTTCAGTGCAGCCTCGCTTTAACGCACGCTGTATGTTGTAGTAACGTTAATTTTAAAAATGTAACACAGCGATTGCATTAAGAACTAATTTATCTTTCATTTGCTGTCCAACCTGTATTTTTTAGTCAAGTTTATGATTATTTATCGATTAGAATAGGTGCCTCTCCCAAGATTTCTCCCGACATTTTCTTGGCAGCTTGGCTACTTTTCTCATTGTATAACCACGATTTGTGCCGCTAAATATGCACATTTTCGAACAAACTCTATATGCATTGTGTAATATGATGTTATAGGACTGTCATCTGAAGAATTCTGAGCAGGTCAGTGAAAAAATTAATATATTTTGGTGGTTTATACGTTATCGCTATTTTTGGCTTGAATCAATGCTGTTGTGTGTTTGCTATTGTGGTAAGCTAATATAACGCTATATTGTGTTTTCGCTGTAAAACACTTAGAAAATCTGAAATATTGGCTGGATTCACAAGATCTGTGTCTTTCATTTGCTGTACGCTGTGTATTTTTCATAAATGTTTTATGACGAGTATTTAGGTAATACACGATGGTCTCTGTAGTTATTCTAGTCGCTTTGGTGAGAGTTGTGATGGTGGCTGCAATGGTAAACTATGATTTATACCTGAAATATGCACATTTTTCTAACAAAACATATGCTATACAATAAATATGTTATCAGACTGTCATCTGATGAAGTTGTTTCTTGGTTAGTGGCTATTTATATCTTTATTTGGTCGAATTTGTGTTAGCTACTGATGCAGTAAAAAAAATGGTGGAGTAAAAAAAGTGGTGTCTTTTGCTAACGTGGTTAGCTAATAGATTTACATATTGTGTCTTCCCTGTAAAACATTTTAAAAATCAGAAATGATGGCTGGATTCACAAGATGTGTATCTTTCATCTGGTGTCTTGGACTTGTGATTTAATGATATTTAGTATTTACTTGTGACGCTATGCTAGGCTATGCTAGTCAGCTTTTTTACTGATGGGGGTGCTCCCGGATCCGGGTTTGGGAGGAATTAGAGGTTAAATTAAACTGGTATACTTCTTCATTTATCACAGTTTTCTTTAACCAATTATGGTCCTTAATGCACAGCCGACAGACAAGTTCCCTGATTTTCCCCACTTCCACTTTCCTTTTCCATTTTTGCGGTAATGCTGCCAATTAGTTGGTTGTAATTTTGGGTAGAGCAGACATATCCACATATTTTTGTTAACTGCATGTGTGACATACTGTAACTCCACCAGTCTTATTTATGATGTCACTTACAAAGATTATACCTTTTTTTTACCTTTTTTAATATATATATATTTTTAATCTATTAGTACATTTGAGTTTAACCACAATATATATATTTTTTTTAAATCTTTTTTTTTCTTCAGGTGGATTAAATTGAAATTGCAACCAACTTTCTATGTCTTGTTTTAAAAATAGTGATATTTGGGAGATGATTTCCTTTTCATATAACTGAAATTGTGAGGTTGTAATCTGAATGAAGGGGAAAAGGCCATTCTTGAACATATTTTGAGATATTCTTATTAATTTTCTAGAGAACCAGTTTGGATTTAAGTATAATTTTGTATGACTGAATCCTTTAGTGAGAGGTCTTATGCTTTAATATTGAAAAATGTATGCCCTCCGAATTCATATTCATTATATAAATAGGCCCGTTTAATATTGTCTGGCTAGCCATTCCAAATAAAATTGAATATTTTTTTCTCATATAATTTAAATAACTGTTCGCTAGGTGTAGGCAAGACCATAAGTACATAGGTAAACTGGGATATGACTAAAGAGTTAATCAGGGTGATTTTTCCACAAATAGACAGGTATTTTCCGTTCCATGGGAGCAAAATCGTATCTATTTTTGCTAACTTTCCATTGTAATTTATTGGAGTGAGATCATTTATTTATTTTGGGATATGTATACCGAGTGTGTCCACATCACCATCAGACCATTTTAATGGTAAACTACACGATAATGTAACATTTGTATTTTTTTGTGGTCCAATACGTAATATAGTGTACACTTATCATAATTTGTTTGTAATCCAGAGAGGATAGAAAAGTATCTAAATCCTTTATGAGGCTGTGGAGGGATCCACATTGTAGATTTAAAAGAAACCATGAATCGTCAGCGTACAATGCAACCTTTGTTTTTAAGCCCTGGATTTCTAACCCCTTGATATTATTGTTGGATCTGATTTTAATAGCTAACATTTTGATGGCCATAATAAATAGATATGCCGATAGTGAACAACCTTGTTTTTCTCCTCTTGACAGTTTAAAACTTTCTGAGAAGTAGCCATTATTTACTATTTTACACCTAGGGTTACAATATATGACTTTGACCCATTTTATAAGAGATTCTCCAAAATTGAAATATTCCAGGCATTTATATATAAACTCCAGTTGTACTTTATCAAAAGCCTTTTCAATGTCAGCTATGAATAGCAGGCCTGGTTTCCCAGATCTTACATAGTGTTCTATTGTTTCCAGTATTTGTGACCCATTTCAGGAAACTAGGCATGTGTAGCAGGTCACTACGTCACAGGAGAGCCGTTTGAACGTAAACTTTTTTTTATCAATATGCGGTTTTTTGGCAAAAATTCCTGCTCGAACATGTAAACTTTCATGTGCCTGAAATAACAAATGTGTATGCCATCTGTAAATCCAAATATAATTGTTCAATTCCGAACCTAGTTGGTTTAGCCACAGAAAAAGTCAGGAACCTTCCTGTTAGCCATGATTGGCTGAGATAATGAGTGGGCTTGACATGTCGAGAGATGAGTTTGGATTGGTCTGCCATATACCACGCTTCTGTTTATTTGAGCTGGTCAGTATGTCTAGGTAACCCTGCCTAACGCAGCATTTTTTAAATGTATTGTGTAGAAAAACTGCAGAAGCCTAATCTCAAGTTAAAGTTTACTGTTAGCTAGCTAACGTTTCTGGAGGACCGAGTTTTGAAATCAGTGGAATTCAAGTATGATAGCTAAGGAGATGGAGAAAACACCTGTCTAATGATTACATCTTCCAACTAAGGGCAACCATGGCATCCGACAGGAGACACGTCCATCCATGATGTATACGGGTAAGATAGTCTAGCTAGCTACATTTAATTTTGACAGAAAATGGTGTCATTTCAAGTTAAAGTGTACTGTTAGCTGGGTGGCACGATAGCTAGCGTTACGTGTATGACCTTATTATTTGTATCTAAGAGCCATTTGCTTGACTAGTTATAGCCTAGCTATATGTCTTAACAAAAGACTCCACTATGCAAATATCCATTTCAACAGAATGTCACTGGCTGGTAAATTCGTTCTGGCTATCTACTCTGATTTCAGACCACGGGTAAGATTGTCTAGTTAGCTACATTTTCAGATATTACACATTTCAAATGTTTACATAAAGTCTTTTCATTTCAAGTTAAAGTGTACTGTTAGCTAGATAGCTAATGTTAGCTGGCTGGCTTGCTAGCTAATGTTACATGTATGAGTGTATTATTCATATCTCAGAGCCATTTGCTTGACTCGTTATAACCTAATGTTACCTAGCTAACGTTGAACCTGGTTGGTTAGCTACCTGCAGATTTATGCAGGGTAGTAACATCATGAGTTGGGATTATAGTTAATTGTTTACCAAGCTAGCTAGCTAGCTACATGTCTTAACAAAATACTCTCGTCTGAGTGTGCCAAAGTGCAGAATAACTGATGAATTTACGAACGCTCAACACACGTTGAATATGGCCGGTGTAGTAAACGTCGGGAAAAAAGCATAATAAAATTGTTGCCAGCAGCACAGTTGCAGTCACCAATGCTCTGGATAACATGAAAACAGCCTAACCAGCTCTGCTAGGGTGAGTAAAAGTGGGGTGTGTCACGCCCTGACCTTAGAGATCCTTTATTCTCTATTTTGGGTTAGGTCGGGGTGTGACTAGGGTGGGCATTCTAGTTTCTTTATTTCTAGGTTGGCCTGGTATGGTTCCCAATCAGAGGCAGCTGTCTATCGTTGTCTCTGATTGGGGTTCATACTTAGGCAGCTTTTTCCTACCTGTTGGTTGTGGGATCTTGTTTTTGTATTGTTGCCTTTGAGCACGACAAAGCTGCACGTTCGTTTCTTTTGCTCTTTATTGTTTTTGTGCCGGTTCTCATAATAAAAGATGATGAACCCAAACCATGTTGCATTTTGGTCCGATTCTTACAACAACGGTCGTGACAGGGTGTTCTCTCATTATTTGTCTGGAAGTAGCTAGCAAATGTTAGCCAGTTAGCTTGGGTGCTTGACTGCTGGGGTGGGTATAATTTGTGGAACGTTCCAACAGGAATCTGTTCCAAAAACTTCGTAAATAACAAGGTTGCCAACAAACAATGCATACAAAGTCGTATAGCAGCAGAATAACATACTTGGTAGGGAGTGTGCTATTTATATAAGTTTTCACTCACCATGTTTATTCCAAAAAATATCTGTCCTCATTCTGGTAGCCTATGGACAAACATTAAGAACAAGGTAGTTAGCTAGGTGAATTGATCATGCTACTTTGTATGCATTGTTTGTTGGCATCCTTGTACTTTACAAAGTTTTTGGAACAGATTCCTGTTGGAACGTTCCACAAATTATACCCACCCTGACTGCCGTTGTGAGGTCAGAACGTTTGGATCAACCGTACTCATCGGCCAGAGCGTCCAGTGTGAGCTCAGAACGCTCAGAACGCTCCGAGAGCAAAACGCTTTGAATTTACGAACAGGCAATCTGACGCACATTTGCAGTCACCAACGCTCTGGATAACATAACAGCCTATAACAGCCTAACATAACTCTAGGCTCTCCTAGGGTGAGTAATGTTCAGTGAGCTGTTCTCTCATTTGTGTCTGGAAGTAGCTAGCAAGTTAGCTTGGGTGCTTGGTTGCTGTTAGTACAGAACGCTCGGGTCAACCCTTAAAGAGATGGGTTGGGCTAAATCTTAAGAGGGTGTGAACGATGCTGAATGGGTGTAGACACAGAAGGGCTCTCCAGTCATAGACCAAAACATTCAAAGGCCATTTTCTCAAAAGTGAGTTTAAGTCAATCAAATTTCAAAGCAATATTACTTTCCCATTGTTCCTCAACTGTAGTATATATGATATATAATGTTGTAGCTCTGAGTCTCTACTTTAAAATGTTGCTACTTACAGTAAGACCGATTTGAGCTGGTCGGTCAATGTATCGTCCATGTAAAAAATCTGTCTGATTAGAATGAATAATATCCGACAATACTTTTTTAATTCTATGTGCTATACATTTTGCTAGAATTTTTGCATCATTACACTAAAGTGTAAAGGGCCTCCAATTTTTAAATGGACTCGATCTTTATATATACCACTTGGATCCTGTTTCAGTAATAGTGAAATCAGACCTTCGTGTTTACTGTCCGTGTCACGTTCGTCTTCCTCCTCGTCTGAGGAGGAGTAGTTGGAAGGATCGGAGGACCAAAATGCAGCGTTGTATATGTTCATCATGAATTTAATAAACAGAGAACACTGAACACACTATACAAAACAATAAACGAACAACGAACGTGAAGCTATATAAGAAATGTGCTGACACAAGCAACTAACATAGACAATCACCCACAACCCACAATGACAAAACAGGCTACCTAAATATGGCCAAACACAGAAACAGACAAACTAGACATACAACATAGAATGCCCACTCAGATCACACCCTGACCAAACAAAACATAGAAACATACAAAGCAAACTATGGTCAGGGCGTGACAGTCCGATAATCTACCATTTATATAGGAGTGGTTAAAACATGCTAATAACGGTACTCTGAGTATATCAAAAAAGGTTTGGTATACCTCAACTGGCATGCCATCCAGCCCTGGAGTTTTACCGGACTTAAAGGCTTTAATTGCATCAAGAAGCTCCTCCTATGTAATTTTGCACATGAGTCTTTATGTACAGCTGTTAACTTTACATTATTAATAGAAAAAAAATCGAGACAATTAGCTTAGTTAAAGGAGATGGAGGAGACTGAAATGAAAAAATATGCTTGAAGTACTTTGCTTCCTCTTTCAAAATATCATTTGGTGAATCGTGGGTGGCACGTTTCAGTAAATTGTATTTGGTAGCATTTCTATGTTGAAGATGAACAAATAATTTGTTACATTTCTCCCCATATTCCATCCAGTTTGCTTTATTATTACACGTGATATTTCTTGAATAAGTTCCTACATTTATTTTTGTTTTTCTTCTTACTTATTCTGAGCCTCTATGGTACAGTTTTTATTGCTATGTATCTGTTCTGTTAGACCTTCTATTTCCTTTTGACCTAAATTGCTTTTGTTTTAGAGCTGAGTACTGAATTGCATGGCCTCTAAAGGCACATTTAAAAGTGTCCCATACAATAAGGGGATCTGCTGTACCTATGTTATGTCGGAAACATTCAGTTATAAATTCCTCTGTCCTAGTTAAAAACAAGTTATCATCCAATAGGCTTTGATCAAATTTCCAATATCCCATGTGGAAATTCAGTAAGTGTAATGTATATGCCAATTTATCTGATGGTCCGACCAAATTCTGTCCCCTATCAACACTTTTTAACTTCTTGAGAATACAGGGGGTGCTATTTTCCCATTAGCATAATTTGCTCTACAGATTAAACTGCCTCTTATTCAATTATTGCTCTTACTATATGCATATAAATAATACCATTGGAAAGAAAACAATCTCTAGTTTCTAAAACCGTTTCAATTTTGTCTCTGAGTGATACAGAAGTCATTTGACAGCACTTTCCATGACCAAGAAGAAAAAAGCAAGATGTGTATGCCAGCTTCAACGCTCTGCCTATATATGGTCGTGCCCCCTATGACCCGAAACACACCTCATTGGCCTTCCTCCGGGTGTCAAGAGGACGTCAGAGGAAAAATATCTTGTTTATCTGGGACTGACGTGAAATAAGAGCTAATTCTTTGGCGTGACCGACAACTTCCGGTTGTCTAAATCGTGCGACTTTTAGCTGCGATTGTCTTCTGTTGTGCGGCCATTATGGATGAAAACTATCTCCGTCTCGAAGTTTGTTTGATACATGTGACCAGATCATCGTAATGTATGTTTTTTCAATATAGTTTAATCAGATTATTTGAATTTTTTCGGGAGTTTTGTGGTGTTCCGTTGTCTGAATTTTTTTACGTTTGAGAGATCCGTGCCACTCGACCGGTACCTGTGCTAAATGGAGTGGGAAAGGAAGAATTCTGAACGGAACCAACGACTCATCTTGACAAAGGACACTTTGATCAACATTCTGATGAAAGATCAGCCATAGTAAGACCCAATTTACGATGTTATATCATATCTGTTGTGCATGTGAACTGGCCGTGGGCGCCTAGCCGAATCTGCCTGGTATAGCTATGCTAATTTAGCGCTACATTTTGTTTTCGTTATAAAACATTTAATAAATCTGAAATATTGTTTGGATTCACCAGATGTTGGGCTTTCAATATCTGTACGCTGTGTATTTTTCTGAAATGTTTTAAGATGAGTAATTCGTTATATGACGTTGGTCTCTGTAATTGTTCTGGCTGGGTCAGCACTATTTCAGATTGCAGCTGCAATGTAGAACTGTGATTTATACCTGAAAAATGCACATTTTTCCCAAAAAAAACTATGCTATACCATAAATATGTTATCAGACTGTCATCTTATGAAGTTGTTTCTTGGTTAGTGGCTATATATATTTTTATTTCGTCGAATTAGTGATAGCTACTGACGCAGGAAAAAGCTGTTGGGAGTAAAAAAATCGTGTCCTTTGCTAACGTGGTTAGCTAATAGATTTACATATTGTGTCTTCCCTGTAAAACATTTTAAAAATCTGAAATGGTGGCTTTATTCACAGGATCTGTATCTTTCATTAGGTGGCTTGGACTTGTGATTTAATGATATTTAGATGCTACTATTTAATTGTGACGCTATGCTAGCGATGCTAATCAGTGTGGGGGGGGGTGGGGGGTGATCCCGGATCCGGGGTTGAGGCTCGTTAGAGGTTAAACTATTGGTGCCAACGAGAATGACATAAGAAAGTAGTCAAGACGACTAGCTTAATTGAGCCTCCGCCATGTATATCTCACTAGGTCAGGATATATAAGCCTCCATATATCCGCTAGTTACAATATATCCATGACATTCATGATTTCTTTAAGAGCATGAGGGTGATAGTTTGTAGTGTGATTTCCTTTACAGTCCATTGAGGTATTTAAAACAGTATCATTATCTCCCACCATAATAATAGAGTCTTGTATTGCTTGTAGGGTTGATCATTTATTATATATATTTTCAAAGAAACACGGATCATCATTATTTGGTCCGTAAAGGTTAATGAGCCATATCTGTTTATGGTCCAAAAACATATTTAAAATCATCCATCTACCTTGCAGATCTGTTTGGACGATTTGCACGTCCGGGTCAAAATTACTGTTAATTAATATCATCACCCCTTTTGAGTTGCTCATGGGAGAAGTATATTTCACCTCCCAGTCCTTTTTCCACACAACTTCATCTAAAATTGTTGAATAAGTTTCCTGTAAACAATAGATGTCATTATTTAACTAGGAAAGTCAGTTAAGAACAAATTCTTATTTACAATGACAGCCTAGGAACAGTGGGTTAACTGCCTTGTTCAGGGGCAGAACGACACATTTTTACCTTGTCAGTTCAGGGATTCGATCTAGCAACCTTCCAGTTACTGGCCCAACGTTCTAACCACTAGGCTACCTGCCGCCCCAAATTGTATTATATTCCTTCTCTTTAACTCAGATAAATATTGTTAGTCTTTTCTTATTATCTGCGTAGCCATTACAATTATAACTGGCTATACAATAACCATAATGAGATACAAGTTTCAAATATATGTATCATAATATATATATATGTACATTTACCATGAAAAAGTATCATAGTGATTGAGTATCCATATAGCTGTACTATGATATTTGCATTGCTACTAAGTAACCCTCCGATTGTTTTCCACTATTCCACCCGCTAAAGCCCCTCCCTATCCCAAGTTGGGTTGTCATCCCATCGACCGGCAGGCCACCCCCGTACCCCCGGATCCCTAGGCCCCCCGAGAGGCCAGGACCCATCCTTCAAAAAGAGCACACAGTGCCACCCACAGAACAGAAGCAGATCAACCTCTGAAAGCATTTCCAATGCTCTCAACACAATTTGCTTCATATATAGCTATTAAAAACAACGTATATTCAAAAATCTTGCGTATCTTAATAAATTATTGCGTAATAATGTTGACAGTTCATGCAAAGGATTGTTACTTATAACCAGGATTGTCATTGCATTACATTTTTGTCAAGCAATTATTATTTTAGCAAACAATTATTGTGATTCATCCTATATTGTCCCTAACATCCTTACCCCCTAGCAACAGATGTGGGACACACACACACACACACACACACACACACACACACACACACACACACACACACACACACACACACACACACACACACACACACACACACACACACACACACACACACACACACACACACACATACTCTTACACACTCAACCCATTTCCCCCACAATCAACCATAAGCTCAGATGCTCAACGGTTGTTACATCCCAGAGCCCAACTCAAGAAAGGACTTGATTTACGAATGCCTATACAGTTACAGCTGTTTGAGAAAGCATGCATGATTTAGCAAAATTGGCAAAAATGGGGTGACTTGATTAAAAACTTCTTAAGTTTAGGGGGCAGTATTTTCGTTTTTGGCTAAAAAACGTACCCATTTGAAACTGCCTATTTCTCAGCCCCCGAAACTAGAATATGCATATAATTGTCAGATTAGGATAGAAAACACTCTACAGTTTCCAAAATGGTCAAAATGTTGTCTGTGAGTTTAACAGAACTGATATTGCAGGCTAAAACCTGAGGAAAATCCAATCAGGAAGTGCCTTTGTTTTTGAAACCTCTCTGTTCTTATGCATCCCTATCACCCATTTAAAGGGATATCAACCAGATTCCTTTTTCTATGGCTTCCCTAAGGTGTCAACAGCCTTTAGACATAGTTTCAGGCTTTTATTTTGAAAAATGAGCGAGAACGATCACATTGAGTAAGTGGATAGGTGGGGGCTCTCAGAGTGAGTTTTGCGCAACAGAGAAAGGCGGCCATTGTTACTCCCAGTCCTATTGAAAAACCAACACTCCCGGTTGATATATTATCGAATAGATATTTGAAAAACAACCTGAGGATTGATTATAAAAAACGTTTGACATGTTTCCGTGGACATTATGGATATTATCTGGAATTTTCGTCTGCGTTGTCGTGACCGCTCTTTCCTGTGGATTTCTGAGGATAACGCACCAAACGAACGGAGGTATTTGGATATAAAAATAATCTTTATGGAACAAAAGGAACATTTGTTGTCTAACTGGGAGTCTCTTGAGTGAAAACATCCGAAGATCATCAAAGATAAACAATTAATTTGATTGCTTTTCTGATTTTCGTGACCAAGTTAGCTGATGCTAAGTGTACTTAATGTTTTGTCGAGCGATCGATAAACTTACACAAACGCTTGTATTGCTTTCGCTGTAAAGCATAATTTCAAAATCTGAGACGACAGGTGGATTAACAAAAGGCTAAGCTGTGTTTTGCAATATTGCACTTGTGATTTCATGAATATGAATATTTTCTAGTAATATTATTTGACTGTGGCGCTATGCTATTCAGCGTTGCTGATGACAATTATCCCGATACCGGGATGGGTGGTTCAGAAAGGTTAACCAATGTCAAGTCCTAGGTCCTAAGTCCTAGAGATCAGAAACACCTCCTTTCCCTGAAACACACGCACACTGATTCCCTGTTGTGACCCCTTTCCCAAGCATGTCTGTGCAGTCAGACCTTTGATTATTTTGTGCCACAAGGGTCACAATAATATGCCCCCTCTCTGATTGTCCGACTGTGACCCCTTCCCCCTGGGTTACTGCAGCAAGTGTTGCCAGCACTGCCACTACCTGGGAGGGGGTACCCCACCGGAATCCCCACCAGCTAGGTACAAGGTCGTCAAGGTTCTCATTAGCAGCATTGAGAATTTCCTTGTATATTATGCACTCCCATCAGGGTGCTCTGGCTTTGTAGGACCAACCATGCTAAGCAGGCTAAGAATCTTGAGGAGGCGGTGCTGCTCTAATAGGTCTCTGTCCACATTCCTCTTTCTGTTTTGGCTGCTTATAGGTTACTTACAGTTGGCCCATACAACAGATAAGGACTTCTCTTTAGTGTATGGATCACTCAGATGGGTGTCTGGGGTATAGGGTTGGGGACCCTTCCATCATGATAGGACAATAAATAAATTAGATGTAGAATTTATTTTAAGATGTATATCCCTCATCTGCACAAAACTGATAGCTCTCTCTCGCAAACCCTGCTCACAAATACACATTGGTTCTGGGATATGCAACAGTTTCCTTACTCACTCACTTAATGCCACGCTTTTCCAAACACAAAAACACACACCACACCTTCCATCACAATACATCCACACATCTCCACCATGTTGATTGAGTACTTTTGTGTTCCAATTCATTATATTTGAATATGTATTATTTTGCTAGATTTCCTTTCTTCTAATCCTGTCTTATCCACTTATAAAATACTTTAAATAGAAAGTTAAATAATTATTTTACAACATTCCCTATCTTGAATGGTATAGTGTAGTTGTAGTTTATTTAACATTTGTTTAATTTGATTGCTTTTTTATCTATTTCAAAAATATATATTATTACAATCCCTATCATGGCTAGATTTTGGTGTTCCATTATTCGACTCATCTATGAGAACTTTTACATTTTTAGAATAGCAATGGAGTAGTCTTTGTGTCTCGGGAACATTTGGTTGTTAATATACAGTTGATCGACTACGAGAGCTGCACGCTTCCCTTTTAATCTATTCTGCTTGAAGATTGGACACAGAAGTTTGCCCCGTTCTGCAATCTCTGCTGTGGGGCGACCATGAACTGATCATTCATGCCTATTTTCGTGCCAGCGAGTATTTTACACAGACTTTTAACCATTATTTATCTTTAAAGAAAGCAAATTTGGCAACGATTGGGCGCTCATAACTCTGTCCTCGTTGTTCGAAAGGGTGTACATGTTCGAGTTGGATTTTATCGACAGCATCGATTGGGATTTGAAGCGCTGTAAGAAAGAATTCATTCACTACTCTTTCAGGAACTTCTCGTTCTCTTTCTTGAATACCAGAAAGTGTAAGATTTTCTGTCATAGATCTGGTCTGTATATCAAGGAATGCTTCTCTCAGAAAGATGTTCTCCTTTATAAGTTCATTAACGTCTGTTTCATATTGACTGTCACTTTTAGCTTGTTTGTTTCTTTATCCATTGTCACAGCTTTTTTTGTCAGTCATTTCCAGGCCTGCCTTCAACTCCTTTATATCTTTACTGACTAAATCAAGTATGCCCAGTTTGAGCAACCCGGGAGAAAGGCTGCCCGGAAGTTACTCCAGCTTCGGCAGGACACCCTCAGTGTGGCAGACTATGCGGTGGAGTTCAGCACGCTAGCAGCGGACGGTACCTGGAACCGGAAGCGCTGTTCGACACGGTCCTGTATGGATTATCGGAGGAGGTAAAGGATGAGCTGGCAGCCCGAGAACTACCGACAGATCTCGACACACTCATCGCTTTAACCATCTGGATCGATGGTCGGCTACGGGAACGTAGGAGGGAGAAGAGGTTCGATTGCGGTTCCAATCGCTCACTCAGGGATCCAACCTTGCAGCTAGTAAACTCTGGAAGTCCCCGAAAGGATCCGTGCTTACCCGAGGCCCTCCAAGAGCCTCCGGAGACTGCCGATTCACTTCTTCCCGAGCCAAGGCAGCTCGGCAGGGCTAGACTGCCTCCAGCCGAACGCATACGCAGACTTGAGACCCAGAGTTGCCTGTAATGCGGTACTGCCGGTCATTTTGTGTCAACTTGTCCCTTCAAGAGAGCTAGCTCATTCGTTGGAGTGAGTACACTGGTGAGTCTGAAAGATAATTGTTCTACTCCCCTTACTCACCCCACTCTCTATGCCACCCTGCTGTGGGGCGACCAGTCCAAGTCTCTCCAGGTACTAATTGACTCGGGGGCCGATGTGAGTCTCATGGATGTTACACTGGCGTCCGAGCTGGGCATCCCCACTCAACCCCTCTCCATTCCCATGGGTGTTAGATCGCTGGATGGGCGCTTTATAGACCGTGTCAACCACCAGACCACCCCCGTCAGCCTACGCGTGTCGGGGAACCACAGCGAGGCCATCCAATTCCTGCTGGTGAGTCTCCGCAGGTTCCTGTGATATTGGGATTCTCTTGGCTCCAGCGACGCAATCCCTCCATTGACTGGGCTACTGGTGCCATCGTGGACTGGAGCCCAGTCCTGCCACACTCATTGCCTGAAGTCAGCTCTGCCTGCCCCCAGGGACGTCTTCCTGGGGGCTTGTAAATTGCCCCGGACTTCTCCGCCAGCTCTGCAGAGTACCAGGATCTCCGGGAGGGGTTCAGTATGGCCCGGGCCACTTCGCTTCTGCAGCACCGACCGGTATCCAGGAAGGTCAAGTCTGAGGCACTGGCAAGTTGCTATAGTGTCATGGCTATACCCCCAGAAGCCGAGACCTGTCCCCCCCGCTCCAAGATCATTAGCCCCTCTGCTGTTCGTCCACTGTTGCCCTGTACCCTTCGTATTTTCCTACCTTTTCTGTGTTGAGAGTCAAAACTATGTCTAACTGTCTCTTGTCTTCTGTTTCTAGGCCCATCTCTCCCCCCGTGTCATCGATGGCCAGCCAGCGTACACGGTGAAACACCTCCTGAGGGTTCGACCACGGGGCAGGGGTTTCCAGTACCTGGTTGATTTTTAGGGTTATGGCCCAGAAGAGAGGTGCTAAAGACATCTTGGACCCGGCCCTCATCGCCGACTTTCACCGCCGGCACCCCAGTCATTCAGGTATTCGCCCAGGTGGAATGCCAGGTGGTGTCCCTAGAGGGGGGGGGGGGGTACTGTCATGCCTTGATCTGTTTCATCTGTCCATGTGCTTGTCTCCACCCCCCTGCAGGTATCGCCCATCTTCCCTATCATCCCCTGTGTATTTATACCTGTGTTCTCTGTCTGTTTGTTGCCAGTTTCTCTTGTTCGTTCAAGCTAACCAGCGTTTTTCCTGTCAGCTCCTATCGTTTCCCAGCTTCTCTTTCCTCGTCCTCCTGGTTCTTGACCTTTGCATGTCCTGCCCCTATACCCGCCTGCCTGACCTCTCTGCCTGACCCTGAGCCTGCCTGTCGTCCTGTACTTTTGCCTTACCCTGGATCTTCGACCCCTACCTGCTTTGACCTGTCTTGCCTGCCCCTGTCGCTACAATAAACAGTGTTACTTTCTGCATCTGGGTCTTACCTTGATTCCTGATCATTTGGAGATGATCTTTCTGATATACCTGACCAATATTGAAACTCAATGCCCCCTTTGCTAAAAATATTTTCAGAATGCTCCAAAATCTCAGGATATATATTTATGTGGAAATAATTAAATAATGGCAATAGGAAAAAGAAAATAATCACAATCTACAGTAAGCGGACCACTAACAATATTGAATACTTGTCACGTTCCTGACCTGTTTTCCTTTTTCTTGTATTTATTTAGTTGGTCAGGGCGTGAGTTGGGTGGGTTTGTCTATGTTTGATTTTCTATGTTGGGATGTTTGTGTTCGGCAGGGTATGATTCTCAATCAGAGACAGCTGTCAATCGTTGTCCCTGATTGAGAATCATACTTAGGCAGCCTTGGTTTCACGTGTGTTTTGTGGGTGTTTGTCTTCCGTGTAGTCGTTGTGCCACACGGGACTGTTTGTCGGTTTGATTTTCTATTTGTTATCTTGCTTCATATAGTGTTCAGTTCGATGCTAATAAATTATGGACACTAACCACTCTGCGTATTGGTCCGATCCTTCTCGCCTCTCCTCGTCCGAGGAGGAGGAATATGAAAGCCGTAACAATACTTAGGATGCTTAATAAGTGACAACAAACACAGTGCCGTGAAAAAGTATTTGCCCCATTTCTGATTGTCTGTATTTTTGATACTGAATGTTATCATATCTTCAACCAAAAGCTAATATTAGATAAAGGAATACGTTTACAAATAACAAAACATTTTCATACTTATTTTATTTAATGAACATAGTTATTGAACGCACAATTCCCCTGTGTGAAAAAGTAATTGCCCCCTTACATTTCAATAACTGGCTGTGCCACCTTTAGCTGCAATGACTCCAACCAAATGCTTCCTGTAGTTATTGAACAGTCTCGCACAACACTGTGGAGGAATTTTGGCTCAGTCATGCATGTAGAACTGCTTTAACTCAGCAACTTTTGTGGATTTTCAAGCACGAACTGCTTGTTTTAAATCCTGCCACAACATCTCAATTGGGATTATGAAGGCAAGTCATCCAGGTCCTGAGGCAGCAAAGCATCCCCAAAGCATCACACTGCCACCACCATGCTTGACCGTTGGTATAAGGTTATTTCTGTGGAAGGCAGTGTTTGGTTTTCACCAGACATAATGGGACCCATCTTGTCCAAAACGTTGACTCAAGTTTGCCAAAAAGCACCTGGAAGCACCTGGATGATCATCAAGACTCTTGGAAGATCCTCCATCATTAACACAATGAAAAATCTAATAATTGTATTATTGTATTATTGAAATATTGAAATAGCTTTGGTGAGCGAGGAAAAACACATTGATACAATTTAAGGCCAAGTGGCAAACAATAAAGCAGGCACTATAGATAGGGGTGTGAGCATGCAGGCACTAGAGATAGGGGTGTGAGCATGCAGGCACTAGAGATAGGGGTGTGAGCATGCAGGCACTAGAGATAGGGGTGTGAGCATGCAGGCCTGGGCAGATGAGACATAGTCATTGTTTTTGTGCATCTGTAAGTTGTTGTTGTTCGTATGTGTATGTTTGTATATGGAGTGGAGGGGGAAAAAAGAAGAAAAAACTGAAAGGACTTCAACAGGAGCATGTTAACAACTAAATAATGGACATAGCTAACAATTACAGACTCATAAAGCTTTGTTTCATCGTGACTTCCACCTAGTAAGATTTGACTGGTTATGATGAATAAGATATTTTGATACACCTCTACTCGTTTGGAAACAAGCTTTATGATGCAGTGTAGGAAGCGGAACGTGTAGAAAGTGAAACCAATCCATTCCATCCATTATTGATCAAGCCAGGGTAAGATTTGGCTAGATTATTCATGTATCACCACTGCCTGTACCAGGGGCATTGAATTCTGATCTGTTCAGTTCCCAACATATCCCAGAGAGGTGACTCCAGGTCTAATTCATTAACAGGCAGCCACCCATTAGACTGCCAGGTCTAGTGTACCTTGCCCTGGGAGGACAACTCATCAGCATTAGGGGCTGTGTGCGTGGGTGCGTGTGTGCGTGTGTGCCTGCCTGCCTGCCTGCGTGCGTGCGTGCCTGCGTGCGTGCGTGTGTGCGTGCGTGCGTGTGTGACTGCAGGCTTCCAGTGGCTAACTTCCCTTTCATCTCATGTCTGGTGCCCCGCCACAATAGCAACAATCCCTCAAAGTATTTCATTAAGAAGTTAAAGATGCCATATCCCAGAGGCATCTAGAGTCTCTGAGCCGGCTTCCTCCCGTCATACATAAAAAATCCTAATCTGCTGTTGTGTGGATCGAATAAATGAATCTCTACAGTACGCCATTACTTATTCAGTGCTAAGCCCTGGCTGTGATGCTCTGAACACATTAGTAACAATTAAGCGTGGCCAGGTCAGTCAGACAGTTACTCTGGCCTCTTGAGCATCAGGATACTTTCCAGCATGCAACAAGTGATAACTCACTTGTTTTCAACCAGTTTAGAAAAGTTAGAGGTTTAATTGAAGATGAAAGAAAACTGGTCTCTAAATGCTTCATCGAATGTATAGTAGTAAGGATGATAGCTTTATAACTAGGTAAAGCTCCGCCTATTCTCAGCTCACTGGTCACGATAACAACACGCACCCGTAGCACGCGCTCCAGCAGGTATATCTCACTGGTCATCCCCAAAGCCAACACCTCTTTGGCCGCCTTTCCTTCCAGTTGACTTGCCAATGACTGGAACGAATTGCAAAAATTGCTGAAGCTGGAGACTTATATTTCCCTCACTAACTTTAAACATCAGCTATCCGAGCAGCTAACCGATCGCTGCAGCTGTACATAGCCCATCTGTAAATAGCCCATCCAATCTACCTACCTCATCCCCATATTGTTTTAATTTGATCTACCTTTCTGCTCTTTTGCACACCAGTATTTCCACTTGCACTTCTATCACTCCAGTGTTCAATTGCTAAATTGTAATTACTTGCTACTATGGCCTATTTATTGCCTTACCTCCTCACGCCATTTCTTCAGACTTTCTTTTTTCTATTGTGTTATTGACTGTATGCTTGTTCATTCCATGTGTAACTCTGTGTTGTTGTTTCTGTCGCACTGCTTTGCTTTATCTTGGCCAGGTCGCAGTTGTAAATGAGAACTTGTTCTCAACTATCCTACCTGGTTAAATAAAGGTGAAATATATATATTTTTTTTAATAACAAACAGAGCTTTTTCACTGTCATCTCATTTACTGAGGGATACATTGAAAAGGCAAAGCTGTACATGTCAACACAATATACATGCTGACTTCCAAACCATAAATACTGAATGATAAACCATAGCTTTATGGATTATGCTGTTTTACCTTAAATTCAAGCAGTGGTTTTCCTGTGGCGATGACTAATCCTGCACCTGTCAACACACAAAGAGAGGAGAGGTGTTATAGTCAGACAAAACACACACACGCACGCACGCACGCACGCACGCACGCACGCACGCACGCACGCACACACACACACACACATAGCCTATCCCCTTGAACATGAGCTCTCTGTCAGCCAGAGTAAAGAACATGCATACTACGCCAGCACCCTCCTGCTGTTGGAATACACAAAGTAGTGAAGATGATCCTTCTCTCAACATGAAAAGAGAAATCATCATTTACTTTCCTCGCCTTGTCTCTTCCTCAGGGTCTTTCCTCACCTACTGGGAGATGAAGCGACAGCCTTTGCAACTTGTGTTGTCAGCTGTAAGGAATTGCAAATAGGTCAAAATTGCTTCATTTTCGCTCTCCGACAGCTATTCGGTTTTATTATACACTGAGGACGGCAGCAGGATTAGATCTCAAATATGACATGGTGCTGATGATACCTATCTCAGTGTTCCTAAAAGAAAGGCCCTTGGCCACAAGGGCATCAGTACACTTTGTACTATTATGCCCCACACACACACATGCACACATGCACAAAAGCAAACACACAGACACACACATTGTTTACTATTTCTCTGCTGTCCCAGTCCTGGAGGAGGAGAACGATACAGATAATCCTGTTTTAGGTCATTCTGTTTTATATATGGTTGTGAGAGAAAGGGATTTTAAATGTCATTCATACTGCTTCCTGGTGTTCATTGAGCAGGTCAGCAAAGCTAATAATAATGATAGTCATTTTGAGCAAACAGAAATGCATATTATTAATTCAAACACCAAATGCATTACATTTCAAACTATCATACATGACAGATTGTTTTGGGGGGAATTTGTCACTTTGCCAGCAGTATGACTATAAGGAGAAGGAAAATGGGATCTCTACAATACCAGTTGTGGCTGGTCTGTGTGAATCATTGCTGGCTTCTTGTAATTTGTTATCTTTTGGAGATCCCATTTTCAATGTGTTGATGCAGCAGATAGATTCCCCCACAGCCTCCATTTATGACCTGTCATGGTAAACCTGTTTTGTCATTTTCTACCAACAAAAAATGGGTAGCGGGAGGGGTGGGGGGGTGTAATAAAAGCTGTTATTAACTGTATTTTTTAAAGGTTTCCTCAAACAATATATTGAAACCGTTAGTTCCACAACTGGAGTTTCAAAACCTAGACTATGACATATCAAGTTCAACCTCAGAATGCATAACGAAATGAAAATGAAAAGCCACTCAATGTGACAACTTCTCACGCTAGTGAAAAACTATTTTTTAGATAATGAAAATGCATCATGCCTCAATACACAAATGATTATATGCATAATAATTTACTGGATAAATGGAGCATTTTAATTTAAGATACATTTTTCATCCTAGAAACAAAGGATCTTTTGGGCTGGCTGATGGGATAATTGCAAGCTGAAAGGGCCATTGTTAGCGGTTCAAAGCTCTCTGAGTATCTTAGACTTTTGACACAAGCTTTTATTTCAGAAACTACTAACTGAAATAATGAATTCAACACTGGTTGCAAAATCCATTACACTCACCAACTTGCTTGCTGTATTAGGAGAGACTGTACAGTACAGTAAATTTAGACAGCGGCAGTGTGTTGTATTCTAAGCATTACAGTAGGAGGAAAAACAACACAGTTGAAGGTCTATTGAACTATAGAAGAAAATCCTTTTAGTCCAAGAATAGGCCTAATATATCGGCTTTATTTACATAAACTTGCTATTTTGTCATTTTATCTTTCAATTGTCTTTGACGTTTTCTTGGTTTATTGTTGTGTGCAACAGGCTATACGCTAGCTATCACTGCATACAAAAATGCCACAGGTATACAAATACATGTTTTATGCAAGGCCAGGCCAAGTATTTCTTGTTAGACATGTTTTAGTAATTAATTTTATGTAGCTATTAGCCTAGTCCATGAGATATGAAACAGCATTTTGGCAGGAAACAAAATAGTTGCTGAAGGGTGTTTACAGAGCTAAGCTAGTTAAGCGAATCCTCAGTTAATCAGGATGCCAACTCTCACAGAGCAGTACCAGGTATGATTAACCTGAACGCAGCAGACCACAGGCCCTTTCCACAGTCATTAATCTGGACTTTGCCAGTTCCCAGCAGGGCAGGCCAAGGGTGGGAAAAAATTGGCTGTGCATATCTATAACTATCTGACATTGCTGCATGCCAAATAAGACAACTGATTAAAATCCATAAATCAATATTTTAGCACAGGCCTCTTCAAATTAGAGCCCTGGAGTTAGAGGCAACAACATAAGCCAATTTCTAGCGGAGTGATGGGGACCAAAAAAATAAAAATGTATTCATTGATGGAAAATGTATCTGCACAATAAAATGCCACACTTGCTCTATCTTTAGAGGTGAATTAAAAGCAGACATGTTTCAGCTTTTAAAGGAGTCTTCACCCCAGGAGCAGAGAGTTTTCTTTTTACCTGCCTGCCATACTCAAGGATCTTCTAAGTGCTTTTATCTCTTGCATTTCATTGAGTGGCAGGGTTCAATGAAGCACAGTTCATTAGTCAGAAAGCAGCAAATAGCGAACTAGCAATGGGCTACATATCAAAACCCAAGAATGTATACCCTAAAACCCATCCTAAAAGGTAAATGTTTGACCTGCCAAGTCCATTCAGTTAGTTATTTATTTTCTTAAAATGCACCACATTAGCAACACCTTAAAATAAGCCCATGCACTCCATGCTGGGCGCTACGAGCAGTGTTTTTCCCATGCTTTCAACTAGTAAATGTATCCATCAAAGTCAGCATAAAAGAACTGACAGTTCAAGTAATGTGCTGTGGGCAAGCCACATCTGATTAAGAGGTTTTTAATGGCTTTATGGCCCGTGGCAAACACAACAACAGCCTTCTGGAGGCATACAAGCCCCATTCCCTCACTGGAAATATCCCAAATGCTACAGATGTAGGATCTTAATTTTATCACCCTGTTGCAGAAGAACAGGACATTTTAAACTTGTAGAGTATTTGAGGTTTAAAAAAGGTTTGACATTTCAGACTTGATTTTCCCTTACGAGAAATAAATCAACTAATAGAAATGTCAATTAATTATAAACCACATAATAATTCACATTTCATGTTGTTGCAGGATAATTTCCCCAAACTGGCTCAAATTCAGATCCCACATCTGTATACACCCACCAAACGATGCACCTGGATTTATTTTATTTTTCTGCACATCAGAGATTGGTTTGGTTTTGAGAATGTTTCCCTGCTTGCAACCTCAATCTACAATACTCAAGAAAAAGGTTTATAAAATTGTTGGAAATTAAGGGGGGCATGTGGGGTCTACCTGGAGCGGGTTTGGGGGCATGCCCCCTGGGATATTTGTTGTTGTTGAATGACTGTGAGAAGGTTACTCAGCCTAGTAGTTAAGAGCATTGGGCAAGTAACTGAAAGGTCACTGGTTCAAGCCGGCAAGGTGTCAAAATCTGCCGTTCTGCCTTTGAGCAAGGCAGTTAACCCGCAACAACAACTTCTCCACAGGCGCCGGTGACGTCGATTAAGGCAGTTGTGCAACTGACTAGGTATCTCCCATTTCTGGTGAATTCTTTAAAGAACATTCTATTGCAAATGAAATTATGTTATCCTCCTTTGAAACTCTTCTGAAAATCGAGGACAGTTTAATTTGAATTCTCACTGACATCAGTAGCCAATTATATATTAACCCCAAAAATAATTTTACTAGCATAACATTACTGTATTTTAGCTAAGAATTATTACATACATCTATATATAAGATTGGTTACACTTCCAGGATTACAAGCTAGCTAGCTAGTTACCTTAGAGGTTTCTCAGATGACCTGATAAGAATCTGAGGAAGATATGTCATTTGTTGTAACTTGTCACTGATCTTAAAAGCACATCTCAGCAGACATTTAAAAAATATATGTATATTATTATATATTTTTTTGCAGTGGCAGCAACGATTAAATTCATATATGGGAAAACACTGACCCCTCAGCCCCCACTCTCTCCTTGAACTGCAGCAGAAACGTGTGGGGAGCAGAGAGGTGTGGGGAGCAGAGAGGTGTGGGGAGCAGAGAGGTTTGGGATGGGAGGTGAGGTGAGGACAGGAGGCCAGTCTTAGATATCCTCCAGATTGACACAGAAAGGGTGAGAGTGTGAGAGAGAGTGAAATTGCACTCCTCAATCAATTGCTATTGACCCTTATTGCAGTAGGGAAGGGATTATGAATATGCCTTCCTCTGATATAAAAACAAGTATTTTTGTTGTTGTTGTTGCTGACCCCTGTCTGTTATACCGTACCATCTGTGTTATTATTGTCACGATCGTCTTGGGAAGAAGTGGACCAAAGCGCAGCGTTGTGAGCGTACATGCTTATTTAATATAAGAATTCGCCAACAAAACAATAAACATCAAACGAAACGTGACGCCAACGTAGTGCTCACAGGCAACTACACATGGACAACTACCCACACAGACAGGTGGGAAAAGGCAACCTAAGTATGGTTCTCAATCAGAGACAACGATAGACAGCTGCCTTTGATTGAGAACCACACCCGGCCAAACACACAGAAATAGAAAACATAGAACACAAAACATAGAATGCCCACCCCAACTCACGCCCTGACCAAACCAAGATAGAGACATAACAAGGATCTCTAAGGTCAGGGCGTGACAATTACACATTTCTGCCCTCTGTAAACAAGTAAGATGTCCTGTCAATTAACATTGTGAGAATTGTTTGGGTCAGCAATTGGCCAGTTCATTACTCGAGTAGCCTTAGGAATGAGTGATTGGGTAAGATAATTGGAAACTCTAACACAATCAATTTATCCTTTAATATTTTATTTGTACAGCTTTCTTAACCCACAAAGGAACCTCAAATCTCTGATTAATTTCAAATGCCTTTTTTGTCTTCCATAAATATTTAGCAATTGATTTCGGATGCTGTCATACAATCTTCATGGATTCGGTTCCCAGTTCTACTGAATTCTGTCTTGTTCATATAGTCAAGTCTCAAATGACCAAACACAGGCATACATTACATTCTTTGCCAAACTCATTCTTAGATTAGTGAGTTACAAAGATCAGTAGCCACCGACCTGAGGGTTGGAGGAAGCACATGTGGAGGACATTAGAGGAAATAAGGTGGATTAATGTGTAGTGCTCAAGATCCACAACCAATATGATGAATGTGATTCCTTCCTGTGCTTCAGAATATTTACTGCATGACTCACTCAATTAATTAAGCAAATCAACTCTGGCATTACAAGCTCTCTGCGTTCTATATATAACTTGTGCATCTGGGATGGAAATGCAAATGCAACAGACCATTTCCTGTGATGAAGCTGTATAGGAATTTCTGGTTATGACATGTTCTTAAAGTGTGTTGAAAAGTTTGCACGCTTAAATTAACCAATTTTTTAATAAGATGATTTGCTGAGAAAATTATCTCTCAACGTTCTGCTGAGCAGGCTACCCCAGTTGGGACCTATGCAGCTACACTCACATCAGGCCTTTGTTCTGCCAGTCAGCTTGGTAGTGGCATGACAACGGCAGAGGCAGACTTCTGAAGGCTCCTGTCACAACTGTCACACGCACTCCTATCACTTCAGAGACGACATTGCCTCTCTGGAGGCAGTACGGGGCACAACCAAATTGATTTCTGTATGCTCATAGAGAGAGTTCTGACCGACAATGTGTTAGCCCGCAAATATCTGACCTTTGGATTACAGTGTATAAACCAAGGCAGCTCAAAGAGGTTTATCTTGATTTCTGCTGGGACGAGGCAGCGATAGATAGATGTGATAGAGCTTTATAGACGTATGTTCTGTAGCACATCCCCACGGGCAGTATTCCACTTAATCAGCATCCAGGACAAGGCTATTGGCTGTGATGTCAAAGTGGGTGACGAAGCCAACCAACCCCCTGGTGGTATCTATACTAAAAGTGGACTGTGCTGGCCTGGCTGTCAGATCTGGATTGGCATATTGGACTAGCTTGTAGAACTGGCTAGGATCTGATCAATGCATTGGGATTCATTGGGCCGTTGGGCTGTGTGGAGGGGGAGCATGGGAAGCATTGATGGTGTTGCCTGCCCTTGAACACATGCTGTCTCTAAACAGAGATCAGTTGGCCCAGTTTTGTCTGTGGATGTAGCGCAGAGAACGGATGTTTATCAGGGGAACTGCCGGTGAATCAGTCCTAACATCAGCCTCATTCCTCCAAGGGGGGAGATGAACACTGGAACACCAGGAATTTGCATTGTGGAAAAGGAACAGGCAAGAAAGTATCTCGTTGGACGCTGTATACCATGTGTATCCTTACATACGACTAATGACACTTTAAATGTGACTTTATGTACTCTGGCCTTGTACCATAACACGTTCTCTGTTATTAAAAAACACTATGAACTAGACTGTCTATTTTTTATTGATTCGTTTTTTAAAATTTGTTATCAGATGAGAATTCCACTTCATGGATCATCAATATGCACTTGTGAATGAGCAATACAATATAACTAACAACTCAAAGAGCATCACTTGATATAACTGAAATTGCTAATTGAAACTTTGCTTGTTTCATTAAGAATCATGTGATGAAAGAAGTATTTTTATCTAGTATCTTATTTTTACCTTGGTAAAATGATGTTACAAGTTACCTTTTGTTGGATACAAACTAAAGACAACATGGACACCTGCAGTTCTATTGGATATTTAGCTTTCTTCAAATTTAAGGAATAGTACTTGCATGGTTAGACCCAACAACAATAATCCAGTGTATTGGGAAGATGCTGTCCTCGAAACTGCTGGCAAAGTCACAGTAATGAAATCATCTTTTAAAATCACTGTTCATTAAACTTCTAATTCAAGACAACTACAAAGGATATATTATTTGCTTTTTAATATAAGTTTTGTTTTGACTCCCTGCGCTCACTGCTTAGAATGAGGGCTCAAATAGGAACACAGAGAACAAAATCATAAGAATAAGTCACTTTGGTGAAAATGAGAAGCTGGCTTTGTACTGTATGTAAAAGATCCCACAGATGGACCCTGTAAGCATATGACTCTGCTGTAGACAAGACTATCATCTGCAAAGTTGACAGTGAAAATTAGGATTTTACATGGGGAGGATAATACTTTGTTATCACCTACCAAATTTGTTGGCACAGTTGATTTTTAAGTCAATGGATTATTCCATCTGGGAGTCAGTTACTGCTAAGGTCAAAAGTGATCGAAAGTCATTTTTACTGGAGGCTGTTTTCTATACAGTGTGAAATACTCACCCGAATGACCATGGAAACTCTGAGCCCTCAAACTATGCCTGAAAGTTTAGAAAATAATCTAGAATGGTCTTGTTAACAGATATACTAAATGTGAAGCAGAGATGAGAATATATCAAAAAAGATCTGCTAACTCGTTAGCTACTCCAACATGCTGCATTGTAAATCATTGCTTTAATTGCCACTTTCCATGTTGCTTTAATGAATGCAAATAATCAGAGAGTTCTACATGTACTTCAGGGAGAAACTTAGCCTGGTCCCATGTCTCTTGCCATGGCATGGCAATTACATTAGGATGAGAGCAGAAACAGACTGGCATCCAGGCTATAGAATCGTTCAAGAGGTGACAAGAACTCCGGGCAACTGTCACCAGCAGAGGGAGTAGACTACATCCATAATAAAGTTGACAAAGCCTGGGAACAAAAGGGTAAAAAGCCATCATCCCCTTCTCACATGTTGAAGTCTGGACATGAGCTCACCAGAGAAAACAAGCTTGTTTGGACAGTCAACTCCATACCACAGCTACATAAAGCATCGAAGCATCCATTAAGCTGTTGTCCTGTGTCTATCAACCCTCTTTCAAAATGGCCTTCTGGGGACTAAACTGTTTTGCCTTTTCCAGATTAGTGTGTACCCATTTTATCCAGAACACTATATTTTCGTAGTCATGGCAAATTTCTATAATTTTATAACAATAATAATAATATAATAATATATAATATAATACAAATCTATAATTTCAACCTGATAATTTCCATTTCCAAAAGAGATACTCAATGGACTATCTAATCTTAACCCTTATGTTGTCTTAACCCTTATGTTGTCTTAACCCTTATGTTGTCTTAACGGTCAGAAATGACCCGCCACTATGTTTAACAGCAGAGAAAACCCCCTAAATGATATCTTTTCAACTTGAAATGTTATTACTTTTCCAAGAGTGACCCAAACATTAGAAAAAGTGAAGCATCTCCTTTGTTAATTTTTCCATGAAAGCTGTACACCACCAGGGTACAAAGATTGTCTTGGGGTCATTCTTGACCCGTCAGTTATAAAATCATTTACACACCACAAAGACCACAAAGACACACAAAGACACACACACACAAAGACACACACACACAAAGACACACACACACACACACACACACACACACACACACACACACACACACACACACACACACACACACACACACACACACACACACACACACACACACACACACACACACACACACACACACACACACACACACACACACAGAAATGTAGATTGTGTGCTCCTGATTGAACTCAGACAAAACTAAAACTTTATTGTGCATGTGCAGCATCTCCCCTCCATGACGCCACACATGACTCAAGTACATAGACAAAATAAAATCAATTTCAGAAAAAATAAACAACATTTCAGACAAAACAATTGTTTACTAATGGGGAATGCAGTCAGAGGCTACAAAGGTGCTGCAAATGACAGTCCCCCCAGTTCTCTCTTTGCTGAAGCCATGAGTGCACATTTCAGTGCCCAACAGGTCATAGATCAGGTTTTTTCAGATGTCCATGAGGAACAAGAGAACAACGATTTAGAAGAGAAAAGGTATCTGAAGAAGAAGATGGGGAAGAATACAACCCAGAGCACGATGCATCATCTTCAGATGAAGAAGAAATCCCCCAAGCTGAAAGAGAGACATTTTTGTCAAAGAACAGCAAAATAACATGGTCCTTGTCACCATATGACAACCAGGGCTGGATGGCAGCACAACATGACATAAGGATGACCCCAGGGCCCACAAGACATGCAGTTTCCCATGCCCAGGACATCGCCTCAACATTCTACATGTTCATCACACCAACCATCGAAAAAATCCTCCTGGAGATGACATATTTGGAGGGTTTCCGTAAATATGGAGACAACTGGAAAAGGGTGGATGAGATTGACCTGCGTGCCTACATAGGGCTGCTAATCTTAGCGTGTGTGTATAGATCTCGAGGCAAAGCTACATGTAGTCTCTGGGATGCAGAGGGTGGAAGGGTGATTTTCCATGCCACGATGCCACTGAAAGTCTTTCACACTTTCTCAAGAATGCTACGATTTGATAACCGTGAGACAAGACCTGCAAGACGTGTGAGAGACAAACTGGCGGCCATAGGAGAGGTCTGGGAGAAGTGGGTGGAGCGTCTACCATACTGTACCTCTACAACCCTGGGCCTGAAGTATCAGTGGAGGAGCAACTGGTTCCATTCAGAGGTACATTTTTATTTTCATATCTGTAATGTAAGTGATTTTCACTGTTCCTTTTATTATGTATTGCTGTAATATCATTGATTTATGTGATTGTTTTCTGTGACACTGATACTAATTACTGATAGTAATCTCTTTTGTCAAAAGGTCGCTGTCCTTTCCGGCAGTATATGCCCAGCAAGCCAGCAAAGTATGGCATCAAGATATGGGTTACCTGTGACACACAGTCCAGCTACTCTTGGAAGATGCAAGTCTACACAGGGAAGCCGACCAGTGGAGGCCCGGATAGGAACCAAGGGATGCGGGTTGTGCTTGATGTGACAGATGGACTGAGGGGGCACAATGTCACGTGACAATTTCTCCACCTCTTATGAACTCAGCCACCAGCTCCTGAAGTGGAAGATCACAATGGTTGACACAGTTAGAAAGAACAAGCATGCGCGGAGTGCAGGGGGGGTGGGGGGGGGCCCTGCACTCCTCGCAACAAGGGGGAGAGAGGCCTTCTCATCAAAGTTTGCCTTCACCCCCACCACCACTCTAGTTTCTTACCTCCCAAAGAGGAACAAGAATGTGGTCCTCCTGAGCATACTGCACAAAATGGCTGAGATCAGTGATCGTGAGGACAGGAAGCCAGCCATCATCCTGGACTACAACCACAACAAAGGAGGCATGGACAACCTGGACAAGGTGATTGGAACTTACAGCTGCAGGAGGATGACTGAGCATAACATCATTGGTGTGTCCTCATACAATGCCTTCGTGATATGGAACAAGATCAACCAGGGTGTTCATGGAGCAGCTGGGAAAGTCACTTGTAACCCCACACATTCAAAGAAGGGAAGGGAGCGAGTGAAAGCTGTTCAGGGGACTGTTTCTTGTCCTCATCCACCTGAGTCTGCAGCGGCAGGCAAGAGGAGGAGATGCCAATTCTGCCCCCCAAAGAAGTACTGTAAAACAATACTATGTGCTACACATGTAAGAAATACATCTGCAAAATCCATGTACACACACTTGCATACTGTCCTACATGTGCTAATTAGAGTTGATTGATTTATGTTCTTCACATTTTTGTTTTGTATCTATTATCTTGTGGGTGGGGGCAATGGTTAAGAAAATGGGAGAAGACTAGTATTTTGAAGTTGAATTCCTCATTGTACAGTATATAAGAATGTATCACTATGTTGCCAAACACGTTCAAGACGGTTATTGTTTCCCTTCAATAAAATGCATTCAAAACTACTTTCTGCACATTTCTGTTACTTTCTTAGGCTATACAAGTGCTATCTCTAGCTAAAAAAATCATGTTTACGCCGATGTACCTTTAGTACCAGTACCTTTAGCAATAATAATAATAAAGACTACATTTAATAATAATAATAATAATAAACCTCTACTTTAGAAAAGAAAACAATTATGATAGGTGTGTTGTAATAAAAACGAGTGGTGTCCACTGATTAAATGCAGTCTTTCTGCATTGTGAACAGGGAAAACCCAGATATTCACAACGTTTGTGATGAATGACAGGTTGTTTCTTCATGCAAAATAGATTTGGGTTTAAAATTCAATTAAGCTGCTTTATTTTAGGGGTTTAGTGAAGGTGGGTCATTTTGTACCCTTAGGTCAAGGAGAGCATACAGAATGTTAAGACTACATACACAAGGGTTAGAAACATGTGTAATCCATTGCATAAAAATCAACACATTTCTCACAGGGACCGTAACAGTGTAAAAACAGTGACCTAGTTGACACTGTTAGTGTGTAATGTCTGCATTGTCACTACTTCTGAGGTGCTCCTAGATATGTGATCAAGAATAATATGTCATGTCTATGAAAATGTTTGATTCATTTTCTTATTACAGTTCAAAGAACTGATCACTTTTAATACATTTTGTTTTGTTTTGTCACTAAGACATAAAGTAAAAGATAATACCCAACAAAGACATAAAGTAAAAGATAATACCCAACAAATCACATCACTAAGACATAAAGTAAAAGATAATACCCAACAAGTCACATCACTAAGACATAAAGTAAAAGATAATACCCAACAAATCACATCACTAAGACATAAAGTAAAAGATAATACCCAACAAGTCACATCACTAAGACATAAAGTAAAAGATAATACCCAACAAGTCACATCACTAAGACATAAAGTAAAAGATAATACCCAACAAGTCACATCACTAAGACATAAAGTAAAAGATAATACCCAACAAATCACATCACTAAGACATAAAGTAAAAGATAATACCCAACAAGTCACATCACTAAGACATAAAGTAAAAGATAATACCCAACAAATCACATCACTAAGACATAAAGTAAAAGATAATACCCAACAAGTCACATCACTAAGACATAAAGTAAAAGATAATACCCAACAAATCACATCACTAAGACATAAAGTAAAAGATAATACCCAACAAATCACATCACTAAGACATAAAGTAAAAGATAATACCCAACAAATCACATCACTAAGACATAAAGTAAAAGATAATACCCAACAAATCACATCACTAAGACATAAAGTAAAAGATAATACCCAACAAATCACATCACTAAGACATAAAGTAAAAGATAATACCCAACAAATCACATCACTAAGACATAAAGTAAAAGATAATACCCAACAAATCACATCACTAAGACATAAAGTAAAAGATAATACCCAACAAGTCACATCACTAAGACATAAAGTAAAAGATAATACCCAACAAATCACATCACTAAGACATAAAGTAAAAGATAATACCCAACAAATCACATCACTAAGACATAAAGTAAAAGATAATACCCAACAAGTCACATCACTAAGACATAAAGTAAAAGATAATACCCAACAAGTCACATCACTAAGACATAAAGTAAAAGATAATACCCAACAAATCACATCACTAAGACATAAAGTAAAAGATAATACCCAACAAGTCACATCAATTGCTTTAACAGTGTTAGGACACCTTTCAAGAAATGTGTACGTTTTTTGGATATAATATACATATACATGAACATAATTCACACTATGCTAGTTAACCCAATGATAAGTGTCTTCAGTTTGCATATAAATAGTGTTTTGTCTCTACGCTATTATGTACTCTGTCAGCTATTCTCTAATGTTCATATGCTCTTATGCACACCTGTCAACCCAATCATAATTGAAAGTCTAAGAAAACTCAACATTATACATTTCATTTTGTTATGAGAACAATATGCCCATGTGAAAGTTTATAAATGACTGTTCTAGATTGAAGTGCCTTTACAGCATGTTAATCTAAATGATGTTTGAGAGGATAGAGGGAAAAGGAGAACATAGAATATGATAGATGAACTAAGTGGTTTACTTGTATACCACTAACAGGAAAATTATTTTTCTAAAACATTATACGCATAATTCATTGGTACATTGCAGCTGATGGACTGAAACATATCACATTGGTTTAATGTGAAACTTAACCAAGAGAAGTAAACACATTCTGATAAATGCTCTGTTCAGTGTGACATTAATTAAATAAGTCAATGAAAGTCCATCATGTGAAAAACGTTCATTAATGTTCTTAACTAGATAATGATAGCTTCCTCAATGTCGTGCAGCAAAGTAGGTAATTGGTTTTCATGGACTGAGACTTTGAATTTACTTTATCACGAGGAGGAGACTAACAAAATGCAATGACGTGGAGAATAATTAGTCTCATGGCTGGATTGGAATTCAACCATGTCAACATTCAATCACTTTATTCAATGTGATCTATTCATAATTTCCTTCTACGGATTATTAAATATGTATTAAAAATGTTTTACTTTCCACAACAAGAATCATGACTGTGCATTTTAGTTATATGATTACATTTTTCACTTTTTCAATGATAACGTCTTGTATTCACATAAATCATTTTTTATACTATCACAGCATTCACAATATCCTATAATAACCTATGGTGGCATCACAATGAGAAATGAAATATATGCAGTGCCAGGACGGTGGAAAATGTGTACAATATTCTCTAATTCTACTGAAGTGGGGATAGTCTAGTCTACAGTATTCCTCCTTCATTTGAAGAGATTTGGATTCCATTTGAATCCAAATGGAATGAGAGTGCTTAACGTTCAGCAGTATCCCCAGTTCTCTTTCACAAGTTCACATTTTTACGGGCAAACATAAACATTCCGTGGTAACTGCGCACTTTTGCTGTCTATTCAATGGCAGAGGAATTGTATATTTCAGGCTATTGACCTCTGCAAGCCATTTAATAACTATGGGGAAGAGACTGTGGCAACAACTGAATTGAAGTGCTAATATGGTCTGTACTGTGTGTTGTTTGCTGGTCTAAACAGTTAGACAAAGGTCACATCAACTGAGATTAAAAGTAAAAGAAAATCAGAAAATGTGATGGAATTCAACTAAAATGGATGGCACATATTGTGTAGACACCTTTCCCTCACAATACAGCATGGAGACATACCGGTATGCATGTTGTGACTACTACTCATTGCATTGATAGGAATGCATCGTGAGACTGATCACAGAAAGTTCTGTACTTTGACCCAAGCTTGAGTGCGTTCCAATTGGGACTGCGTTGGGTTTGTGTGAACCACAGCTTCTTATTACTCCACTACCTGCTCTTCCTCAACCCAGTGCTCCTGACTCTACACCCTCTACAACACCACCAACCCAGACAACCATCAACAGCATCTATCATGTAGACAGAAGTGCTGAGTGGCTATTACTCCTCAGCAGCCCTCATAAAACCAGGCAATGAAATGCTATTGGCCCATTCTACTTTGGCTAAGCCCCAAATGGCATCCTATTCCCTATGTAGTGCACTACTTTTGACCAAGGACCTGGCTCTGGTCAAAAGTTGTGCACTACATAGAGAATAGGGTTCCATTTGGGATGCATTCTTTGTCTCAGAGCAGAGACCCCTAGTCGCTGCTTTGAAATGGAGATGGAGAATTAAAGACTGTGACAGTTCCTGTGAAATTGGAGCTGATGAAGTACCTCTCACGAGGGCCACTGACTGCATCACTTTCACTAAGGAAGGAATGGGGATCCTACAAGGAAATTATAGGTACTCAATGTGTCCTCTCAGAGTATTTTCCACTCTAGATGGAGGCCTCTTTAATACTGTATATTAAGTTATAATATGTAAGTGCTATATATAGGGTAGTTATCTGATGTATCCTGGCTGAACCTGGATTCAGTGGACATCTCAATGGTATTGGCAACTCTAGGTGTAGGCCTCTGTGAGGTACAGTACTGTAAGGAAAGATACAGTATATCTGTGCTGTATGTAGGGTAGTTACGGAGTCTATTGTAGCCTGGCCCATGCTAGAGTCTCAGAAGTACCCAAACACAAAGGGCTATCCCTCTCTGACTGTGTCCCACTATTTAACATTGCCAACTAGGCAGCAGTGGGTTTCTCCCCTGTCACAATGGGAAAAAGGTCTCATTCATAAAGGCCATCCTGACATTCCCAGACAACTAAAAATAAACCACCAATCAAGCAGGAGATGTAGGTACACAATGCAGCAGACAATGATGAGCAGAGAGCTCCAGCTGAAATTACAAATGCCTCTGTCTCATTAGGCAGGCAAATCACATAAAATCTCGTCTTTACCTCTTCCTATATGTACATATCTACCTCAAGTACCTTGTATCCCTGCACATTGTTATGGTGTTGGTACTCCCTGTGTATGTCCTCATTCTTGTCTATTATATTCCAACATAGTGTTATTTTTATTTTTATTAATTTTATGTTTGCATCGTTGAGAAATGGTAAGTAAGCATTTCACGGTAAAGTCTACACCTGTTGTACTCAGGGCATGTGACAAATACGATTTGATTTGAAACCATATTCAGTTGTTGTACACTCCTTCTCCAGGTTATGTGGAGCTGACAGTCAGTCACATTAGAATCTCAGTCATCGAAGGTATTCCGTTATTCAAAACCACCCAGAGAGAGGGGTCGGAACAAATACTTTGTTATCGTATTATTCATGTCTACACTTATGTATGTATACAGTGTTCTATTGTAGGTACACATACTGCAGGTCCTGGAAAATAATAATACATTACTATTATCAAAATACACCCTACACAGGATCCACAACCCCCCAAAAATGAACACTCTTTCAAAATAAAAAACACATTCAAGAATAATGCATTCATTTAAGAATAAATCCTCTATGAAAAGGACAATTGCGCATCACAGTGACTTGATTCACAATCGTGTATCAATGATTGGAGGAAGCCAATTCCTCTATTCGTCCAATGACTAGGAAACTTCACTGAGGAAACTTCACCCTCTGCACTTTTAACATGTGATCTACCTCTCTCACAAACAGCCAGAGTGGCACTCGCCTCTGATGAATTCTTCCAGCCAGCCCTGTTAGCTCAAGAAACAAATGCAATAATAGCGATCAAAACAAATTATATCTCAAGTATGTACAGTATGATGCAATCACTTTGCATGTTTGATCCTAAAGTGGCTAATTGGTCATTGGTAATGGACCAGATGCCGTGCCATCACAACCATAACCTTTCCTAGGGATTTGTTTGGACTAGAGGAAATCAGTGTGATTTTTCCAGATGACAACAAGCACTTTACCAATTATGGCCTGAGCCATCGAGCTATCTGGATGTGCAAGGCAAGCACACACATAGTTGCATGGCAGATCAATGTCTCAGTGTGAGTCCCAAATAGCACCCTACTCCCTACATAGTGCACTAATTTTGACCAGAGTCCTATTGTACCTGGTCAAAAGTAGTGCACAATATAAAGAACAGGGTGTAATTTGGGATGTACACTCACAGTCTGGGTGCAGACATGGCCCAAGCAAAAAGCACAGGGTTCCTTCGCAGTGCACCAGGATCTGTGGCATTCAAGTCATATGATACGTCTTTAGAATACCCCAAATCAATTCACATTTGCAACAATCAAGGGCCGGTTCCTATCTGGAGTAATTAGACTTGCCTAGTTAAATAAAGGTTAAATGAAAATAAATCAAATATAAATTTGAAAGGCAAACATGGATGGAGGGAGAACAGGGATGTGTCCCAAGTTAATTGGTTTATTAACATTTTTAATTTAGCGATAAGCTATATTGCGTATACAAGTACAAACAAAAAACAAACAAATCATAAATGATGAGAGTAATGGAACTGGATGGGAAGATGGAGGATCAGGGAAGCAGATCTGATGGCAATGAGACCAAAGGAAGCATTGATGGTCTGATTATCAGATGAGCGGAGAAGGGAGCCGGTCAGAGTAGAGAGACAGTCAGGCCCATAGCCTCAGCAGTACATCTTGGTGCCCCCTCATGTCCTCTGAGCTGGTGATGGTTAGCTTGGATGGCTAGTCACTCCTCTCCACTAACACTAGCCCCCCTGGTCTCTCTACTCCTCTGTGGCTCAGTTGGTAGAGAATGGTGCTTGCAATGCCAGGATAGTGGGTTTTATTCCCGGGACCACCTGTACTCAAAATATATGCATGCATGGCTGTAAGTCGCTTTGGATAAAAGTGTCTGATAAATGGCATGTACACTATTATGGTCAAAAATAGTGCACTGTACAGGGAATAATAATTGATTTTAGTGTCAACCTACTGATGACTGTATCAAACATTGGTAATAGCAATAGCTGGAATGGCTGCAATACCTATGTGGGCACTGTGCGGTGTAATGTCTGTGTCTGTACTATCCATTGTGTGAGAAACCTTGCCTGCCTCGGGCTAACACTTTTATTATTGGGAGAGTGTTTTAGAATCAGTCTCCGTCACAATGGAGAACAGAATCTACTACTGAGCTTACTCCTTTGAAATTAGTTCTGTGCACTAGCCATACAGTATTGAATCGAATTGCTCAACATCCTTTAAACAGATTGGATAAAAGAGCAAACTAATCCTTCTTGGAGTCACTAGAACCATGAATATGTGTTACAGAGGACCAATGTCTTTTCAAGGTTAATACCACCCATTGTGCTACCGCTGAGAGTGAGGAACCCACTACAATGGGGGAGTGAACTAATAATACTGGTCAGTTTCGTGCTGGCTAGCCATGCCTGAGACAAATTATCTGGTTATGGTCCATAGGTGTTACAAGTCATATAGTCAGAAGTGAATCCATGCATTCACTGAGAGTTGATCATGTTGACCTCCTCTCAAATGTAGCCGATGACGACAGAGCCAATAAATAATCTGATATCAGTTTCAAACAAGTTATTTTCCCCATTCACGACTTAACATTACAAGTGTTTGGCTCCATTGAGCTAAACTAGTCATCAGTGTAAATTACACCATCATCAACTGAAATGAATCTGCTACTCTCACATATCCTTAAAGTATGTCCTCAGTTTTAAGTAGTTGAATTACAAGGAACAGAGGTAGCCATTATCAGCCATTAGTGTCAACAGGAACAGGGAAACAGAAAGGAATGGAAAGAAGCCAAAAACAAGGTTTTTGTAGAACATAGAAGACCAGCCTTGCCTCAGTCAGTGCTGAGATCCTGAGAGCCATCTATGTGCTGCCAATCCTCCTGAGTGCTTTAACCTGCTCTTGAAGTCACAAAGCTCTGTGATCACATTTCTCTTTAGTGATGATATATTTCCCTCCCTGCTCTTTTACGAGGTCAGTTCTCAGCTTGAATGAAATATTTATTTAATACTAAAACGGATAGCACAATACACAACATATTCAAACAAGTGCTTTCAGAGTGGAGTGAAGGAGTGAAGAGAGATAAGGTGATGTCAAAGCATGTACAATACCATTCAGAAGTTTGGGGTCACTTAGAAATGTCCTTGTTTTTGAAAGAAAAGCATTTTTTTTGTCCATTAAAATAACATCAAATTGAATAGAAATGCAGTGTAGACATTGTTAATGTTGTAAATGACTATTGTAGCTGGAAACGGCAGATTTTTTATGGAATATCTACATAGGCGTACAGAGGCCCATTATCAGCATGTCACGTTCGTCGTAACGAGGAGACCAAGGCGCAGCGTGATTTGAATACATTCTTCTTTTAATTAAAAAAATAACACTTAAACAAATTAACAAAACAAACGTGAAGCTCAGCAAATGAGTGCTGACATGCAGCTACACACCCACAAATACAGGTGGGAAAAGGCAACCTAAGTATGGTTCTCAATCAGAGACAACGATAGACAGCTGCCTCTGATTGAGAACCACACCCAGCCAAACACACAGAAATACAAATCATAGAAAAAGGAACATAGAATGCCCACCCAAATCACACCCTGACCAAACCAAAATAGAGACATAAAAGCTCTCTACGGTCAGGGCGTGACACAGCAACCATCCCTCCTGTGTTCCAATGGCACGTTGTGTTAGCTAATCCAAGTTTATCAGTTTAAAAGGCTAATTGATCATTAGAAAATCTTTTGCAATTATGTTAGCACAGCTGAAAACTGTTGTTCTGATTAAAGAAGCAATAAAACTGGCCTTCTTTAGACTAGTTGAGTATCTGGAGCATCAGTATTTGTGGGTTCGTCAGTCTATTCTTGTTCTGAGAAATGAAGGCTATTCCATGCGAGAAATTGCCAAGAAACTGAAGATCTCGTACAACGCTGTGTACTACTCCCTTCACAGAACAGTGCAAACTGTCTCTAACCAGAATAGAAAGAGAAGTGGAAGGCCCCGGTGCACAACTGAGCAAGAGGACAAGTACATTAGAGTGTTAGATTTGAGAAACAGACACCTCACAAGTCCTCAACTGGCAGCTTCATTAAATAGTACCGGCAAAACACTAGTCTCAACGTCAAAGGTGAAGAGGCGACTCTGGGATGCTTGCCTTCTAGGCAGAGTTACAAAGAAAAAGCCATATCGCAGACTGGCCAATAAAAAGAAAAGATTAAGATGGGCAAAAGAACACAGCACTGGACAGAGGAAATCTGCCTACAAGGCCAGCATCCCGGAGTCGCTTCTACACTGTTGACGTTGAGACTGTTGTTTTGCCACCAGGGTCTGCCGGTATAACTGCTAAACTGCTTGCTGATTGTACACTTTACTGCATGATTGTAGCGGGTTTACTAACACATTAGTTCTACTATATATGTTGACTATGACATCACTAGCATTGTTAGCTAATAACGTTTTTAGCGGTTATGATATGTTTTTTTTCCCGCCTGGTCACAGACAGCTGATGTGTTGTCCACTGAAGTCCACAAGCGAAGGGAAAAGGTGAGAGGACGAGCATGCGTAGATGCAAGAAGGAATTATACAAGAAAAATGTGCATGCTGTTTGCATGTGGCTGCTGTGAAAGTGAACTGGGTGTTTTCATTTAGCCGATTCTGTTGCCAAACATTTCTTAAATGGAAACAAACGGAATTTAACAGGGATAAACTCATTTGCAACTGTTGGACTAAGGATTACATCCTAGATCAGCTAGATGCAGGCAAGAGTGTGCAAGGCGGTATTGAATGTGTCACTGACTGTCACCTTGATTACTCAAATTTTTCTCTCAAACTGTGTACCTATATTGAAAACTTTCATTCATAGGCTAGGTTGTAGCAACCTCATGATGGGTGTAGGGAACATTTGAGTACCATGTATTGGCCTAAAACTATAGATGTTACATTGACCTGGGTGAATGGAATATGAATGACAGTCATCCAATATGCTATAATAGAAATAAGGCTATGCTCATAAAAAAAAAACATTGTCATCCCTCATTTTAAACGTCACCGACTGCCACTGGTTTCTACTGCAGCTAAGACTAGGCCTAAATGCTAAACAGCATGACTATGGATTACCCCTTTTCCAGCTCTTAACCAAGTCTAATACCAGAACAGCCTAAACCAACTGCTTGTACATACAGGACACAACAAACAAACTGCTATGGAGCACATTTTAAATGGTGTTCAACCTGAGCTGAGAAAAAAGGACAGCATTTATCCCTTTTCACCTCAACCCTGCCCACACTGATTAACCAATGAGAATGAGCATTTAATTAGAATAACTTTACTTTGTTAATTAGTCCAGGTAACACTATGGAAAACATGATTTATGTGAATTGCATTAATTAGTTTAAATGACCATGTTTAGTCATGTACACTTTAGTTAAAAAGACAGAGTTACATAAAATAAAACATGATTAGAATTACTACTCAGGGAGACTGAAAGCATGGGTGAACTACACACTAATTATCTAATTCACCACATATGGCTTAAACCTGAGCAACCAACTCCTTAGCAAACAAGTACGGTCAGAAACACCTAAACTGGTAGATAGCTATGCATGGCAATGGACTAGTGCACTTTATCCAAACCACACACAAATAGTGAAGAGGCCATTCTAAGGCTGCCTCATCACAATCCCTTTGAGAATGGCGAAGTTATTAATTACACTTTGGACTTTGTATCAATACACCCAGACACTAAAAAGATACAGGCATTCTTCCTTACTCAGTTGCCAGAGAGAAAGGAAACCGCTCAAGGATTTCACCATGAGGCCAATAGTGACTTTAAAACAGTTACAGAGTTTTATGGCTGGGATAGGAAAAAACTGAGGATGGATCCACAACATTGTAGTTACTCCACAATACTAACCTAATTTACAGAGTGAAAAGAAGAATGCTTGTACAGCATACAAATATTCCAAAAACATGTATCCTGTTTGCAATAAGGCACTAAAGTAAAATTTGCATACAATGTGGCAAATAAATAAACGTTATGTCCTGAATACAAAGCATCACTGAGTACCACACTTCAGATTTTCAAGCATGGGGGTGGCTGCATCGTGTTACGGTATGCTTGTCATAGTTAAGGACTAGGGAGTTTTTTATATATAAAAATAAACAGAGTAGAGCTAAGCACAGGCAAATCCTAGAGGAAAACCTGGTTCATTCTGCTTTCCAACAGACACTGGGAGACAAATTCACCTTTCAGCAGGACAATAAGATAAAACCCAAGGCCAAATATACTCTGGAGTTGCTTACCAAGATGATGTTGAATATTCCTGAGTGGCCTAGTTGCAGTTTGACTTATATCGACTTGAAGAAAATAAATAAAAATAATGTGCAAAATTGTACAATCCAGGTGTGCAAAGCTCTTAGAGACTTACCCAGAAAGACTCACAGCTGTAAAGGCTGCCAAAGGTGATTCTAACATGTATTGACTCAGGGGTGTGAATAAATATGTAAATTAGATATTTCTGTATTTCCTTTTCAATAAATGTGCTAAAATTTCTAAAAACAAGTTTTCACTTTGTCATTATGTATATGGGTGAGAAAAAAATATATATTTAATCCATTTTGAATTCAGTCTGTAACAACAAAATGTGGAATAAATCAAATGGTATGAATACTTTCTGAATGCACTATCATACATATCAGCAAATTCCCATATGCCTATTATATGAAATGGTCCTCCTAACCTGGGAACAAATACATGTTTAAATCAATAAACCTCATTTGAATCCATTCTGACTGCTTTTCTGGAGTTCAAACGCAAAACTACAAACATAAACAACAGAGCTCAAATGAGAAAGCAACAAAGCACATGACAGCTGGAGTGATGGTTCAAAACACAGATTAAGAAAAATCATCATTCTACAGAAGGCATTTTCTTCGGCTTTCCGTCAAATTTGAGTGGTGGTTCTGTTTTTTTTAAACTCAGAATGAAAAGACACTCGATCATCGTTCAGTACCATCATTGTTTGAAACACTCAGGATGGCAGGATGCCTAGGAAGTCTGTTTGCTGCAAGTTTCTGTACTTTGTTTATTCAATAGATAATAGACAGTCTTCTCACGCAAAATAAGTCATAGGAAGGCATCCGGTGATAATTAATTACAAATTTCATCACTGAAAAAGCACAATGCAGATTCTGAGATACGATCACACCTCACAGCAGCTTGTCCCACAGACAGCGGGAGAGAAGATAATACGATTATTATTATTTTCCCAGGGAATCAATTTATGACTCATTCATACACTCTAAGAAATAAAGGTGCTATCTAGAACCTAAAAGGGTTCTTTGGCTGTCCCCATAGGGTAAACCGTTGAAGAACTACTTTTGGTTCCAGGTATAACCCTTTTGGGTTTCATGTAAAACCCTTTCCACAGAGGGTTCTACATGTAACCCAAAAGGGTTTTACCTGGAACCAAAAAGGTTTCTCCTATGGGGACAGCCAAATAACTATTTTGGAACCAAGAGGGTAGGGACACCAATACATATAAAAGCATTGATTTCATCTTTATCCTTGACAATAGTGAAACAAAGAACAGGCCGTTTTTGAGGGTCCTTGTCAGATGATTGTCATGGAATCTGGCAGCGAGGCAATCAGCAGATGCTGCATGGGTTGCACTTCACACGAGTACACTTGTGTGTTTGAGGGCTGCCAATGGCACATTAAACCTGTGCTTCTCCAAACCCCATGCCTGTTTGTCGGCATGCCACGCGCCTCTCGGTATCACACTCCGTTTGCTCCACTCTTGTGAAGAACAGCATATTAATGAAGCTCAGTTTATTGGAGTGGGTGGGCTGAAGGAGGCATGACGTTAATCATACAGCCAGCATTGGAAGAAGAAGACATGCCACTGCTGGGTACCAGCAAAAGGCAGAACAGCAACATTTAGAGACTCTGAGAAACCACCCACATGTATTAATGAAATCTAGGCCACAGAACAGTACAGAACAGAGCAGAACAGAACCAAGACATGCCCCTGCACTTATTGGAACACTTATGTATTAATGATGACCCTGGGTAATACTAATTCATCCAACACGGTATTGTGTAATCGTTTTTTAGAAATATATGTTCGAGATGGAAAAACACTTTCAGTGTAAACTTAAACAATTAAAACCAGATATAGAGTATGTAGAAAATATAATGTACCTGTATATTTATAAATAATATAATATTTGAGAACAATCACCATAATAAAAGCTAGACAGTCAGGTAGAATTGACCATTCCAAAAACAATGCATTTAGCAGTATTGATTTTGTTATTATGTTTGAGCAAAGGAAGAGCATTAAGTATTGAGAAATGTATAGAATTGCGGGCAAAAAGCTTTAAACTGCAACATCTTCTCTCAGTTCCATGGAGAAATGTGTAGAATTGTAGGAAATTGGCTTAAAAATGAAAACATTTCTCTACACCGCCAAGATGGGGGCCTCTAAAACGTTATCTAAAATTCAGCTGCGACGACGAGCCGACTGCGCCCACCGCGCCCACTGCCAAGCCCCCTGTCACACCCCCCTGCCACGCCCACCACCTAAGCCCCTTTTGATCCAGAAAAAACCCTGTAAGGGTGTTATTGTATGAGGCTGGACCTGGAATCCAATCGAACATGCACAGGGGAAGGGAAATCCACATCGCAAGAAAAGTCAAATGAGATTTTCTGCACTGAAGGTTTTATTTTAATTCAGCCCTGGATGTCAATGTTCCTAAAACTGTGGGCATAACCATTATTCACTGGTTAGACATGCTGGAACACTGAATCGTTATCACAAAAACAGATTGTGAAAGTGGGCCCTAGATCACAGATAAGGAGAGCTGAAGGCCTTAACAAAGCCCCCTGAGCGGAATGCTCATTTTGTCGTTCTCTGCTCCGTTCTATCTCAATGTGCCACCTATAATACTATACCCAGCTCACTGGGTGAAATTGAGTGTCACCATGGTATAAAAAAAAGATTGTCTGGCAACTCTGCCATTTGTCAGAAGATGAACTGAGTGGTATTTTTCCTCATTACAGAACAGCCTCCAAATGCCTCCACTAATTTTAGCACCAATCCCTCAGGTGGATCCTTTCCTGGAGTGACTGGTATAAGTCATTTTCATGGCCGGCATTCTGGCCTCGATCAGCCCGGACTGTTGATGTTTTAAACCCACACAGACAAGTAAATCTGCCAGCTTTAATTAAAATAGTGTCTTTACTTTTTTGTCCTGCATGACATAACGATCCCAAATCTTCCAGCGAGCTCGTTCAAAGGGCTGACCCTCAGAGATATGGAGGCAGGCTTTATGACGTGCTTAAAAAATATATATTTCCTTGACCTGGTTTGTAAAGTTAAGAATGAAGAAGAGGTTTGAACTGATTTTATTGTAATCTTGAATTAAATTATACCAATACTGATTATATTAATAATTACGTGTGTAGCAACTAATATCACAATATATATATTTTTTACACATAATGCATCTGCACACACTACAACATGTCTCTATGAATAAGGTGTTTTTCTTCCAAAATGCCCCCACCCCCCCAAAATATATATATATCCTCCTGCAAGGTCTCTTATCCATTATATAGATAATAACAACACTATTCATATACGTTTCTTTGCAGATTGTCTGAAGGCTCACATTGACCTTTATTGATAAACTGATTTATATCATACATCTGGAAGGTATTATGAGTTTAGAGTCATATCACATGGTAAAATATAAGGTGCATCTTAAAAGATATCATTAAAAAAAATCTTACAAACTCCAACTCTAATGTTTCTACATGCAAACTATACACTTCACAGTGTGGTATTCATGTCATACAACAACATACTTATCAGCCAGCCCCACTTGTATTTGGAAAAACAATTACCCTGAGAGATGTGAAAGTGTCTTTTGAAATGATTTGTGCTAAAAGGAAAAACAAGACGACCACCAATTGAGAACACTGGGCGTGATGTCGAAATAGAACGGAAGACCCCGAGACAGGCACGAACTACCTCCCCTCTCCTCTCCCTGAGTGTGTCTTTACCAGCTCATAGAACTTCCATTGGTGGAACCCAGAACTATTATCAGAAGATGACAGAGGGCCCCAGTGTATCCTTGTCAGACTAATACACATCCTTTATGTGTCCATGTCTACTTTGTAGAGCCACGGCAGACAGAATAGACAGAACAGACAGTGGCCCATTGATTTCATGGATAGTTCACAGTATTTAAACTACTTCCACTAATCTATTACATCTCAGACAGGGTACTATTGTTTTGCAATGCACAACTCACTGATGGCACTTATTATTTGAGAGATGTTCCACTAAGCGTAACTGACATACTGTATGTTAGGGAGTGGCTACAGGGCTACGGGCCAGCAGCAGAATCCATCTCCAACGAGTCTTTCCTTATGCCCTGTTCTTTCTCTTGTTGACACCGCACTTCAGCTATATGTTATAGGCTGTCGATTACAGCTAGAGCGGCAGAGGGGTCAAAGAGCACAAATCACATTCAAAGCATCCGTGCAGCACACTGCTTCAGCACCCTGGACAACTACCCCAAGTTAGCATATTGTTCTACAGATGACACACAAGGAGGCAAGAGAAATGCAGCGTTGGATGATGGAAGGCAGCATTATACCATCATGTTCTATTCAACTATATGCTAGAAAAATATGTATTCAAGTTGATGTAACTTTGATTGTGTTGGTTGCATTTGAACTGCCCTTTAGTCCTAGTGCAATATAATCAATGATCCTGGAAAGCAGCCATTACTAAGCTGTGGCCAGGCAAGCCCCTTGTTAAACTGACTAACAGACCTTCACTTAGCCTCCGTGTTGATGTCCTCCGTGTTGATGTTAAATATGTCAAAATATTATATTCCACAAAACAACAGGACTATTGAAAAAGAGATCCAAATGAAATCAAAATCAAACAATTTCATTAAACAATTAAATATTCTTTGGCTTTAAAGTTGACCGTAGTAGGCCTATCTCTCGAAAATGTTGACCAAATAAACCCAATGTTCTAACAGGATAAGCAATAGATCAACACAGACCTTTATGTCCTGTAATAGTACAATTTCCGTCACTGTATTGTCTTTGCTTTTAGTTTGTGTCTAAAACAAGAACATACGAACATTCTCAGTAGTCAACAAAAGGATGGGGTATAATGCACTAGCTACTCCATATCAGGTCCTTTCATGAGGACAAAGACCTCCGCTGTCTGTAACCAAGTTTCCATCCACAGTTTTTATGCAAGTAAAGTCATAACTTTCAGGACAGCTGTGATGGAAACAGGAAGTTTCGGTACAATTTTATAAATGCCGACAGATAATTTGTTCGTTCGACATGGTGGGATCTTTTTGTGTCGGAAAAATTAATTATGCGAGAAATGGCGGTGGAAACACCTTTATGCGCAAATATTAGTATAACCATCATATCGAAGTTGAAGTGACGCGATAATATGGTGTGTGGTCCTCCCACTAAGACTCGGGAAAGCATGCAGTTTATTAGGCTACAGATTAAATAACTTGCGAGGAACTTCACAGGGTGGTGAAAGTACACTGTGACATTGATGCTCCTCTCCAATAAATATTGAGGCTCTGATTCTGGTGAAATGATGATCGATGCTTGACTGCCTTTTGAAAATATTCTTGCTCTTTCCATAATAATCTCATCATGTATACTACCCAACCAGCACAGTTTACCCGCACTGTATCTACGAGCTGTTGGCTAGAGAGCATGTGCCAAGACCAGAATAAGCTGTTTTTGTGACAAAACTATTGGTAGAGTTGAAAATGCCATGGAAACACATATAATTTTTGATTTGTATTCTGTATATGAAACCTTAACCAAAAGAGTAAATGTTGTGTGCTACCAAAAAAGTAAATGTTGTGTGCTACCTCATCAGGCAGTTAATTTTATCCCCAACAAGTCCTTTTGGTGGAAACACCACCGATGAGAAAATTCCCATAATTTCTTCATGCAGATTTTTGAATATTCGCATGGCAATCTGTCGCCAATTGGATGGCAACCTAATTACTAATCGTGTTACCATCCAACCTTTTTATGCAAGTAAAGTACATGTCGGATAAAAAAAATGTCATGACAGGCCTGATAGAAACAGCTAATTTGTATGTAAACAGTTAACCCACTGTTCCCCGTTTGGCGTCATTGTAAATAAGAATGTGTTCTTAACAGACTTGCCTAGTTAAATAAAGGTTCAATTTTAAAAAAAGTAGTGGGCCCGCACTGTATCTGCGAGCTGTTGGCTAGAGAGCATGTGCCAAGACTAGAGTGGGCACATTCGCTATGTAACGCAACATTTTTTGGTGACAAAACCATCAGTAGAGTTGAAAAACGCGATGGAAACCCATTTAACGTGTCTTTTTTATTCTGTACATGGTCATTTATCCACACTATGTCATCACGCACAGACTTTTATCCGGCAACACGTTAATTTGATGGAAAATGCTTAATTGTTTTTATAATATTTTCTTATTGGATGGAAACCTCTTGTGATACACATAATAGGCCTAAACCATGCATCTGTATATATAATATGGCATTTAGCAAACACTTTTATCAATAGCATTTACATTCATGCATGGGTACATTTTACGTAGGGGAGGTCCCGGGAATCAAACCCACTATCCAGACGTTACAAGCACTATACTCAACCAACTGAGCTATAAAGGACCACGTGCTGCTACAATGCTATGTTTCAGCATCCAACACAAATGAACTGCAATTAAGAAAAACATCTCAAAGCCTATTGAGATAGCACTTAGGCCTACCTATCCAGGATGATTGCTATTTAATAATCTGAGTATACAGTATCATTACCTGTGATGGAGATAGACACAATATATTTTCCAAAACGTTTATATAACCAGATGGACATCACCGACTCCTAAGGTAAATATTTTATTTACTTTTGACAGGCTGTTACCATATTCATTTAAGCATGACTAGCGCATCTTCTTTGTGACAAAACATTGAAGTTGTCTCTTGAGCACAGGAGGTTGGTGGCACCTTAATTGAGGAGGACGGGCTCGTGGTAATGGCTGAAGTGGGAATCGGTGGAATGGTATCAAATACATCAAACACATAGTTTCCATTTGTTTGATGCCTTTCCATTCGCTCCGTTCCAGCCATTATTATGAGCTGTCCTCCCCTCACCAGTCTCCACTGCTTTTGGGTATCATTCAGGTTCATCATAGTAGATGCATCTAGTTTGGCACATCAACTTCACAAAAAAACAGGTGAAGGTTAAACTACCATCAGGTTTCAAGGTTTACTCAGCATATTCCCAAAGAGTCAATGGGACCTCTGACCAACAAACATCTAACCACATCCAGTGGTCAGCTGAGAGAAGTGACCATCTACCTACTATATGTAATTTTGTATAGCCCCCTCTTTCCAAGAGAAATCAGTCTGAGATCTTGACGAATTGCTTTGCTGACAATGTTAGATGAGAGTTCTATTGATCTACAGATTGACTGACTGGATGATTGATTAATGTGGTTGTTTATTCTGTTATACCCAAGCCTCTTGATGGAAGGTTTGGGGAAAAAATGTCAATGACCTGTCACAGAGTAGTACAGATCTCCCAGTGACGACAGCATAGGTAGATATATTTCAACTTTGAACCAGAATTTCTGCTAAAACTCTAAATAAGTGCAGTTTGAGTGATATACTTATACTGTATTAGATATTTCTCACAATTAAATACATGAACATTTGATGAATGAGGGGTACTGTTCTAACACACACAAATGAAAACAATTGAAAGAAAAAAGAAAGAGGGACTAGAAATTAACACAGTAAACATGGTCTCTGGTTTGGACATTGTACGTGAACCATTGAAATCAGAACTCAATGGAGTGTTTTTAAAGAGAAGCAGTGCCCTGCGGCTAAAGGATGAAATGATCTGTGTATATCTCATTAGCCCCCCATGATGACAGACGTATGCTGCAGTGATTAATGGCCGTCGGTAGAAAGTTAGAGTACATCCCAAATGGCATCGTATTCCCCATGGGCTCTGGTCAAAAGTAGTGCACTATGTAGGGAATAGGGTGCCATTTGGCAAGCAGGCAGAGTTATTGACATGACCTTTGGAGCTCTGTTTAGGAACAAATGGACTGACATATTTTCTCCTGAAATGATCCCGTTTAACATTTCCATCTGCTAGCCTTTCTCAAAACTTGTAAAAACTATTGCAAAGACAGGTCGCTGCCATATCAGAATCTATCAGCAATGAACACATCTATCTGCACAGTTTTTCCTGTAAATGTGTTTTTGTAAAAAAAAATCTGTTGAAATGGTTAAAAATAGTCCTTGTACATAGAGTTCTATGGTTTGTCAAACTTTGAAATTAATGGCTTTTGTTTGGTATACAGTACCAGTCAAAAGTTTGGACACACCTACTCATTCAAGGGTTTTTCTTTCATTTTTATTTTTATTTTTTAATTTTTTTAAGGCAAAGGGTGGCTACTTTGAAGAATATAAAATATTAAATATATTTTGATTTGTTTAACACTTTTTTGGTTACTACATGATTCCATATTTGTCATTTCATAGTTTTGATGCCTTCACTATTATTCTACAATGTAGAAAATAGTAAAAAAAAAAAAAACATATCCTTGACTGAGTAGGTCCAAACTTTTGACTGGTACTGTCCATTTTAAAATGAAAAATCTAAGTCTTGGTGCAATTCCCTTACCATAGAATTACAAAAGTTTGGTAACATAATAAAACTGAGGGAGATTTAACTATAATTTTGTTACCAAACTTTGTATCTGCACAGTTTTTCCAGTAAATGTTTATTTTATTTTACATTTACTGTGTAAATTGTCCAAAGTAATCCGTGTGCATAGATAGAGTTTGTATGATTTGTTAAACTTTGAAATCAATGGTTTTTGTTTTCCATCCAAAATCGGATTCTCAGCTTAATTCTGCTTCCGTGGAATTGTCCTACTCCATCCTAAGTAGAGCATGCATCAATACTTTTTAGAAAATCTAAGAGTAGCTTCTTGACACACTCTTCATAAAGCTCATGTCCCGAGAGGTTTAGAGAATATAAGAAGGTTCCGGTGTTTTGCCAATGGCAGACAGTTAGTTACAGTATCTGGCAAGACTTAGCTGAAAGAAGATGGGGGGGGGTGAAATAATTCACCCTGCACAATACTACACCACAGGAAAGCAAGCAAGCAATCAATACAATTTAAACCATTAGAACCCGTTGCAACAACAAGCATGCTGTTAAAACTGCAATATGTAACTTTTTGGGTGACCCCACCAAATTCACATAGAAATCAGAGTTATATCTGTGTATTAGTCATTCTCAATGAAAACAAGTCTAAGACGCTGTACATCTATTATATTCTAAACTTAAGTTTAGTTTTTGCTTTCTGTTTTGTACACCAGCCTTTAACAACTGAAAATGCTATATTTTGGGTTATTGAAAAGATATTTCACAGCAATTTATATGGTACAATGATTCTCTACATTGCTTGTTTTGTCACATAAATTGAAATTAGGCGAACTATTCAAATTTTAGCAACCAGGAAATGGCGGAGTGATTTCTGCATATTGCACCTTTATCAGAGCTAGATGTTTAATACAAGGTAATTAGTTCATTAGTTTCATGCTGAGCTGAAGTAACTCTGTATTAGCTCCTGTTAGTTACCATAAGCCGGAGGAATACAGTGTTCAAATCTACAAATTAAGGACATCAAAACATTAGTCTGGGACTCTGGGTACTTCTTGTAATAAAGGACAGATGTGGTATTGGACATTGAATATATACAAGCGTATAAATGGCCCATCTTGTTGAAATGGCAAACAGGCAACAGAGTATGTTAGAGCTCCCTATTAAGGACCCTGGGCCCTTTTCATAGTTGGATTGGGTTGAGCTTGGGTGTAGCACTCTGATTGTGCACGTCATTTCCTTTCCAGAGAGAGACAAGCTGCGCTCTGTGGTCACTTTTCTAACCTTTCTCCAAATGAACATGCCTCCTAGTACAACATGTCTCTTTCATAATCCTCTAAATAAGCAATCTGAGTCAAATGGACTGCACTGTAGGGAAAACAAGCCATGGACCAGAAGATAGAACACAAATTCAATATGTATCTCCTCAAAATCATACCTTATAATTTCAGAGGTTAGATATTGTCATTCATACCGAGACAAATACCATCTATATTATTCTGATCAATATTTATTCATAAACACGTCTACACTTCTGTCCAGTGATGTTTATAGCTCACTGCCTGTTCCTCATATGATTACAGGTTTGGCCTAATGATACAGGGGAAGGTAGTAATCTGAGCCGAGGGGATTGACTGGTGTTCCGTAAACTAAACACAACCTTCAATGTCAATAGCTCAGCATTGTTTAGACTCAGTGTGAAACATGCCCGATGAGATATGCTTTGTGGGCTTGGTGAAGTGACCCTGAGATTTCAGGGTCGCTTCCGGCAACGATGAAAAATGGCAAATCAGCATATAAATGACTGCTTTATGGCTCCGACATTAAAACCAGAGTCCATTATATTAATTAGAGAGGCTTACGTACGTGGCAGGCACCGGGCCGGGCCAGTGATAAATGAAAGGCTACTGTAGGAATTAAGCTGGCCAATAATATATACAAGCATCAGAACAACTGTTCCTTTTTGTTTATGGTGGAGACCTTGTAATTAATCACAGTGGCTCAGAGAGGAGGGGAAAGGTCACTGAAACATACTGGAGAAAGGAGATGGATTTAACTCTCCTAAGATCCAACAAGGAAAATCTTACTGTATACCTTACCAGCAGCTAACCAAAGCATTTAAAAAATATGTTGAGAGAAAAATATGAAATATTTTGTGGTGGGGAATGTGGAGGGGAAGGATTTGGTAGGAGTGTGTGTTACTCTGTAGGCTATAGAACAGTGGTTTAGAGTGAAATTCTTACTTCTCTAATTCATTTGTGTTATGTCATCAATAAGCAGACAGTGTATACCAGCGGGATGCATATGAAAACTGAACATTTCTCGGAAAGATATGAAATAAAACTCTAAACGAGCTCCTGAGGGTGTTTTGCTTAATTCACCATCTCAGCTCTCACTATATTGCCTCTCTCATTACAGCAATGCTAAAATAAGATATGCTAAACATTGCAAAAGTAATTCCGACTCATCTGTATGGGGTTAGTTTTAACCTTTTGTTTAAATCTCCCATTTTGAATTAAATTATATCACATTGAAATAATGTTTATGTAACCAAGTTTATGGCAACAAAACGGTAACAATTTATTCCCATCCCATTAAAACAAAATAAGGAGAATCAGAATTATAGAGTGATCTGGGAGGATGCAGAAATGTATGATCATTGGGCTGCAACAGGGGCTATTGTGGACACACACACGCATGCACAAACACAGTCTTGAGAAATGAATTCCATGATATTCCTAAACCTGAGGGGTTTGATTAATTTCAGTGCCAGTTAGGGGTGTTAATGGGTGTCCTTAAGAACAAGTGTATCTTTAATTCTATGTAAAACATGTATCTTTCATCAAAGTTTATGATGAGTATTTATGTTAGTTGATGTGGCTCTCTGCAATTTCTCCGGATATTTTGGAGGCATTTCTGAACATGGCGCCAATGTAAACTGAGGTTTTTGGATATAAATATGAGCTTTATCGAACAAATCATATATGTATTGTTTAACATGAAGTCCTATGAGTGTCATCTGATGAAGATCATCAAAGGTTAGTGATTAATTTTATCTCTATTTCTGCTTTTTGTGACTCCTGTCTTTGGCTGGAAAAATGACTGTGTTTTTCTGTGATTTTGCGGTGGCCTAACATAATCGTTTGTGGTGCTTTCGCTGTAAAGCCTATTTGAAATCGGACACTTTGGTGGGATTAACAACAAGATTACCTTTAAAATGGTATAAGATACATGTATGTTTGAGGAATTTTAATTATGAGATTTCTGTTGTTTGAATTTGGCGCCCTGCACTTTCACTGGCTGTTGTCATATCATCCCGTTAACGGGATTGCAGCCGTAAGAAGTTAATTGTTTTGAGAAGTACATTGTAAACTGTATTCAGTTCAGTTATAACCCAGGGCAGTTAAACTCTCTCGCTGAGGCAAACTTTCATTCAGGGCTTACAACCAAAATGGCCCTGTCCTCCTCTACACTCTTAGAAAAAACGGTTCCAAAAGGGTTCTTCGGCTGTCCCCATAGGATAACTCTATTTGGTTCCAGTTAGAACTATTTTGGGTTCCGTGTAGAACCCTCTGTGTAAAGGGAACTCAAAAGGGTTCTACCTGGAAACAAAAGGGTTCTACCTGGAAACAAAAAGGGTTCTTCAAAGGGTTCTCCCATGGGAAAAGCCGAAGAATCCTTTTAGGTTCTATATAGTATTGTGTAGCTACGATTCCGTCCCTCACAACTCACAGCTCTGTGTGGTGTCATTCACTACATCACCTCACCAACAACATCCCTACTCCCACAGTGGTAGGGGCCTATGTATAGAAATTCTGAAATGCTTTTTGATTCTTTACCACCTGCCTGTGTAAAAACACACTGTCTTAATTGAAGTTCATTGCAGAGCTTGGCACCCCTTATATGAGGAATAGAATCACATGATACCATGAAACCCTCCCACAGCACAAAGTGAATTACCTGACGTATCTTGGGAGAGAGAAAGACCATATGACACTCTTATGGGATACTAAAGGGAACATGGTAGCTGTGACAACATCCCGCACCTGCTAGGGACAGACCCAGAGCCAGAGCCAGACCCAGGCGGAGTCCCAAATGACACCCTATTCCCTACATAGTGCACTACTTTTGACCAGAGCCTGATGGGCCCTGCATTACTTTTGATCAGAGCTCTATGGGACCTGGTCAAAAGTAGTGTACTATGTAGGGATACAGGGAATTCGGTGCCATTTGGGACACCCCAGAACCAGAGAGCTGAGGAGATTGACTGTAGCGAGACTGGGGCTCTGGACTTTCTCTCCTGGGAGCCTCTTACAACTCTGTCTGCCATGGGGTGCAGGCAGAGTAATAGAACGGACCCATCTGCACACATGCCCCAAGTGTTCATCCAACAAAAATAGATGAAAACCAGCACCTGTCCTGTAGCCAAGTCCCCCATCTCTATCTCTCCACAGACTCTTGGAGGCGAGAGGCTAGAAACAGCTTACCTTTCTCTCTCTATTTCTCCACAGACGCTCTCAAAGGCGAGGGGGAGAGGCTAGAAACAGCTAACCTTTCTCTCGCTATCTCTCCACAGAATCTGTCCAAGGCGAGGGGGAGAGGCTAGAAACGGCTAACCTTTCTCTCTGTATCTCTCCATAGACTCTGTCCAAGGCCAGGGGGAGAGCGAGGCTAGAAACAGCTGTATTCAGGAAGGTGGATGACTTTGGACACGGATGAAAGAGGCTTCTACTGTTGGCTTCTGCTTCTGCAGTGACACTGTCCATGGACAACACTTCCATGACTGTGCAAAAGATTCAGCTGCTTGGCAGTGAAGGCTGGCTAGAGTCAAAAAGAAAGGATTGTTGTTGGAGAAGCCATACATAATTAAAACGGATAAATAGGCTGTCTTTTTGTTTGTTTGTTTGTTTGGACTTGTCTGTATTATACGAGGCTTACTTTACCAGCAAAGAAGTCTCCATTTATGTTGGTAAACTCATTTAAAAAAGATATACCTCATAAAACAGTGAGAGACCCGCACTGCAACATGATTTAGCCTAACATCCAGGAGTAAATGGGATTCTCAGATGACACCATCAGTATAATAGAGTTAGAGCCATTAAGAGATGCTTTAGCTAAATGTTGCCTAGACAATAGCCATTTCCTAAGATCAGATCAATCCCTAGCCTGTCAAACTGTAGTACCTCGCCGCCAGATTGAATCCCCAGGCAGGCCAGAGAATGGGGTAACTCAGGTGGAATGATTTACCCGTTGAGCAGGAATATACTTTGAGTGCCACCATTTGTCTCTAGGAGCCCCGACGTCATCTACCGAAAAGTCATAAACCGACACAGCGGCGTCCAAATGGAGGACATCTTTCATTTCTATTGGCATCAACCTCCGTTATGGCGGGGCACTGCTGCAAAGTGGCCATGTAGCCAGCCCACCGCTTTCCACATGTACGTGGGAGGTCACCATTTCTCACAATGGATGACCAAGGAAACAGCTGAACCACAAGCTAAGATTTCTCTTTATAACATGATACACTTGGTTCTTTTTACCCATAAAAATGTAAATGTCTTCAGCCAGCCAAGGTAAAGTGCCACTGACCCCATACCTGGTGCTAGAGCAGATGGTAAGGTCTGGGGCCGTAACTCCCAGCACCACATGGGATAATCAGGATAGTGTGTGTTAACCCGTTTGCTAAAGGTCTGGGCCCAGCCTACATAATGCCCAAGTAACACTCCTCCACTGACCCCAGACATGGTACTAGAGCAGGTGGCATGGTCTGGGCCCAGTAATGCCACTGAAGCCTGCCCAGGTAAAGCACCCCAGACCAGGTGGTAAGGTCTGGACACAGCGTCTATAATGCCCCTGGACTGTTCCACAGCCAGCAAGAGGCTGAGGCTGGTCACTCAGTTAGTGCAGCTGTCCCAGGCCCTATGAACCAGCAAATTGGACAGATCACTTGGCAGTGTATGATTTGGCTGAACTGTACCACAGACTCATTCAAATGCAGGTTGAAGTTTTATTACTTTATGGAGGATTCTTTCAGGTGCCACTAACCAAAGGTTCAGAGGTTTAGTGCCTTGCTCAAAGGTACGACAGCATGAGTCCCCGGGCGTCCCCCACATTCAAATCCATGGCTTTGTGGCAATGACCCGAGTCCACCACACACCAGTGTTAACAGTGCTGACCACACTTCATTTACAGAGCTGGAGTCACAGCCGATGAGTCCAGCAGACTCCAGAGGCCCTCCACCCCGCGTGCCCTTCATCTGGGCCTGACATCAGTTCCCATGGCAACTGCATCGAGGAGTGGGGTGGTCACAAAGTCTTAACATTTGAGGCAAGAATGGAAAATAGTTATACATATCTCGACATCTATAACATCTACAGCTTTGTTTACTCTTGATGTCACAGGTAATGGAAAACGAGAGTTTATGCATATTGGTCATTTTATTTTCTTCTGTGTTTGGATTGTCCAGTGACAACAATTACTAATGAAATCTCATACAATATCCACAGGGTCTAAAAACGTTATTCAACACATCCATAATCTTGCCTTTCTGTCCTTATGTTATTAATTCATGCCAGAAATATTTAAATGCCAACTAGCTACAGTACAGCGCAAGAAAGGCACTTAGAGGCATTGTAAGGGATTTAGGACGTGGAACCGGACTTTATTTAAATGACATGGTGGATTAAATGAGATGGACATCATTAAGAAATTATAACAATGGTTTATTGGATTTTTAAGAGACAATGCTCTTCAATGAATTCGTAATTTTACATGTTAATTTATCATATCATTATTTCTGATGGTTTCCTCAATTCTTCACTTTTATGTAAAACCTAGTGAATAAAGTTACCATTTATTATCACACAACAAAATAACACTTTTCATGAGAGCCTTTCTTCATTAATTGGTCACTTGCTGTGTGCTAGTAACTGCATCGCTTTTAAACTACATTCAACGTTTGATGTAAAATGTACTTCATTACTATAAATGTCTTGGCCTCAGGGTTCTGTTTTTGTAGCCCTTCATAAAAACAATCGAAGCAACGCATGACATTTGTGAGAAGATGTATAAGTCATCTTTTTCCCATACAGGGGAGGCGAGCTACAGGCTACATGCTGACGAGCCTTATAATGTAGTCCACAGGAGTACAGGAGCACATTTCTATTCCCAAAAGGACGAGCATATTGTGTTGCACTGAATACCAATCCTCTCTGCCACCTGCTTTCTGCCAGGGGAGGTGTTGAGTGCCCAAGACACTCAGATTGTGTTAGTACTTAATCATATCTCGCATCCCATCCAGTGACAGATGCACTGAAGGTTTTACAACCATGGGGATGCAATGTATACCATATGCATTAACTTCTCATCATACCGCCAGCCATATGAAGTCAATATGGTTTCATTTTTCACTGTAGCTGTTCATGGCACTAGTCAAATTCTTGAATGAGACTTTGCATTTTACTATTGTAAATGTGGCATGGAAAATGTTACGAAACAGGGAAGCTTTAATTGAATAGTAATTTGCGACGGAATGCAGCCACTCATTCACTACATCAGCATCCTCAAAGGTGAGTCCTATGGTGTCACTATAAACAGGGACATCTGGGCACCTCACTTATCTTCTCAGAGTCAGACCAGGGGGTTACTACAAGTTAAACCACTATTATTCTGAATTCAAAATGTCTCTGATGTGTTCTTGTCTATTGACTTTATTATTGACCTAAAACAAATATTTTCCAATCTTTATTAGCCTCTGGGGAATTGACTGATGACTATGGGAACTGTCAAATCAGTCCATGCTTTGGAAACCCCTTTGAGCTAGAGGAGAAGTAGGACACTGGTATTAGCATGGGGATGCTACTGTATCACCCCCATCCACCACACTGGCACATACAGTACATACTGTGCATTCGAAAAGTATTCAGACCCCTTGACTTTTTCCACATTTTGTTATGTTACAGCCTTATTCTAAAATGGATTAATTGTTTTTTTCCCCTCATCAATCTACACACAATACTGCATAACGACAAAGCAAAAACTGTTTTTTAGACATTTTTGCAATTGTAATAAAAACAAAATATCACATGGTGCCAGGTTTCCTCCAGACGCGATGCTTGGCATTCAGGCCAAAGAGTTCAATCTTGATTTAATAAGACCAGAGAATCTTGTTTCTCATGGTCTGAGAGTCCTTTAGGTGCCTTTTAACAAACTCAAAGCAGACTGTCATGTGCCTTTTACTGAAAAGTGGCTTCCATCTGGCCACTCTACCATAAAGGCCTGATTGGTGGAGTGCTGCAGAGATAGTTGTCCTTATGGAAGGTTCTCCCATCTCCACAGAGGAACTCTGGCGCTCTGTCAGTGTCCATCGGGTTCTTGATCACCTCCATGACCAAGGCCCTTCTCCCCCGATTGCTCAGTTTAGCCGGGCAGCCAGCTCTAGGAAGAGTCTTGGTTCCAAACTTCTTCCATTTAAGAAAGGAGGTCACTGTGTTCTTGGGGACTTTCAATGTTGCATACATTTTTTGGTACCCATCCCCAGATCTGTGCCTCGACACAATCCTGTCTCTGAGCTCTACGGACAATTCCTTCGACCTCTTGGCTTGGTTTTTGCTCTGACATGCACAGGTGTGTGCCTTTCCAAATCATGTCCAATTAATTGAATTTAACCACAGGTGGACTCCAATCAAGTTATAGAAACATCTAAAGGATGGTCAATGGAAACAGGATGCACCTGAGCTCAATTTCAAGTCTCATAGCAAAGGGTCTGAATACTTATATTTTGAATGCTTTGCAGGATAGGAAAATTGTCCAATTCACTCACTTATCAAGAGAACATCCCTGCTCACCCCTACTGCCTCTGATCTGGCGTACTTGCGAAACACACATGCTTTGTTTGTAAATTATGTCTGAGTGTTGGAGCGTGCCCCTGGCTATCCGTAAAATAGAAATTAAGAAATTTAATTGGTGCTGTTTGGTTTGCTTAATACATATTTTTTTACTTTGATACTTAAGTATATTTTAGCAATTACGTTTTACTTTCAATACTGAAGTATACCACCCTGCATACCACTGCTGGCTTGCTTCTGAAGCTAAGCAGCGTTGGTCCTTGTCAGTCCCTGGATGGGAGACCAGATCCTGCTGGAAGTGGTGTTGGAGGGCCAGTAGGAGGCACTCTTTCCTCTGGTCTAAAAAATATCCCAATGCCCCAGGGCCATGATTGGGGACACTGCCCTGTGCAGGGTGCTGTCTTTTGGATGGGATGTTAAATGGGTGTCCTGACTCTCTGAGGTCATTAAAGATCCCATGGCACTTATTGTGAGAGTAGGCGTGTTAATCCGGTGTCCTGGCTAAATTCCCAATCTGGCCCTCAAAAAACCATCACGGTCACCTAATAATCCCCAGTTTACAATTGGCTCATTCATCCCCCTCCTTTCCCCTGTAACTATTCCCCAGGTCATTGCTGTAAATGAGAATGTGTTCTCAGTCAAGTTACCTGGTAAAATAACAGATAAATATATTTATAAACAAATACTTTTAGCAATTTTACTCAATTAGTGTTTTACTGGGTAAATATAGATAACTTAATAGAAAATGACTCAAGAAAATGACTTCACTTTTACTTGAGTCATTTTCTATTAAGTTATCTTTACTTTTAATTGGGTACTTTTTCCACCACTAAGCATGGGCCAACTTTGGACTGGAGCAGTCAGTTGCCCGAAAATAAAGAAGGCAACTAGTAACTAGTGCAGTGGAAGTATACAAAAACCACCCTATTTAGTTGGCCAAAAATGACAAGAGCTGCATGAGATACAAAAGTGATAGAGTATTAACAACACAAAGCGATAAATGGGACCATCTGGCCATCGGGTAAGGTGGACAAAAACACGGATTGGCTTGTTTTCAGCCCAGGGATGTTAAGGCGTGCCTCAGCGACTGACTCTTGGCACTTGTAGGTCTGGCAGGTCAGCGAGAGGAGCGGTGGCGTCAAACATGCTGTGACTAACAGCCGCGTCACACAAAATAACAAGTGAATTAGTATTTGAAAGAGGACACGAATTTCTGTTAAACTTGTGAAGTTAAACCTTTTGGATGACTGAGAGCTGCTACAAACACAGTGATTTGAAGATAGACTTTTATCTACGTCTATCAAGAGTTTACAAATGCAAATACAAATGTAATTATGTCGTGGTAGTGATGAAGTGAAGAAATAATGTCCCATTATCATACTGTTACATCTCAGTGAGGGATAGCTTCGCTACCTTGTGGAGCTGTCGGAAGTTTATTTCATCAAGCTAGACTTGTGAAGTGAGAGTTTTTACTTGATCACTGTCAGACAATAATGTTATGCTTTTGGAACGTAACAACACAAACAAAATACTAATAAAACAGACAGTTTCAAAAAAATATTACACCTATTTTCTTTAAGGTATTGTGTTTTTAATGTTTTACATGAAGTTGCTTAGTTACCTGTGTAATAGCAATATGATTACTGTAGTAACAATGTTTTACTTACATTCTGGGTAAAGCGTTACCATTTTATTTAGCTACTACTCCAGCATTACAAAGACCCAACCTGGCAAGTTCTATTGTTACAATTCCTCAGGCTAAATTGTACCATGTGTATGCTGCATTATTATCACTTGGCACTGTTAATTTGTCACATTGAATTATTTCACTACTAAGATTTAAAATGCAATCTTATGAGGACAGAATGATGGAGTTATATTTACGTCATTTAGCAGACACTCTTATCCAGAGCAACTTACAAATTGGAAAGTTCATACATATTCATCCTGGTCCCCCCGTGGGAATTGAACCCACAACCCTGGCGTTGCAAGCGCCATGCTCTACCAACTGAGCCACACAGGACTGTAGACATTTTAAATTCATAAAATCTGTATATATACAATATAAAGGTGTGACATCTCTTTAATGTGACATAGTTACAAGACAAACTGAACAGTCAGATGAATGAGATGAACACTCCCCCTACATCACAGCTATACTACACAGCCGTTCTGCTGTGAGGGGATGAAATAGATAGAAACACAGAAGCTTTTTCCCTCCCATCCCATTCAATTCTTATACTATTGTCTCCACACTCCAATAGCTTTCTATATTCTATTATTGCTCTGAAACACAGGTATATCGAAAATTACAGACAGTTGGGGAAAATCAAAATCACTGACCTTTAAATAGCTTTAGAATGCAGCGGAGTGTCTCATCCCAGATGTCATCCTATTCCGAGCCATATGGGCCCTGGTCAAAAGTAGTGCACTACTGTACTGTATGGAATAGTGTGTCATTGGGACGCAACCCCAGACTCTTCCTCATACAGGTCTTACAAGAGAGGAATGAGGACAAAGGTAAGTGTTCCAGAGTTAAACAATAGGAGTGTATGGGATCTTACATGTACCTCTGAATATGTGATCTTACCCAATTTCAAGCAAGACTGCCTCAATAAGATCCATACATTCCTTTTTAAATATTCACAGGAAACATTTATCTAATTTGCTTCATGGCTCCTTGCTTCTACATCCTCTCTGGAACATTCACAGAGCAATGGACACGCAGTTGGACATGGTTAGTATTGCTGGCTAGAGCGACGATGGTAGGCAAACAGGGAGTATGTCACGTTCTGACCATAGTTCTTTTGTATTTTCTTTGTTTTAGTGTGGTCAGGGTGTGAGTTGGGTGGGTAATCTATGTTTTCTATTTCTGTGTTGGTTTTCTGTGTTTGGCCTGATATGGTTCTCAATCAGAGGCATCTGTCAATCGTTGTCCCTGATTGGGAACCATATTTAGGTAGCCTGTTTTCTGTTGGGTTTTGTGGGTGGTTGTTTTCAGTCTTTGTGTGTCTGCACCAGATAGAACTATTTCGGTTTTCACTTTGTTGTTTTTGTATTTTGAGTTGTTCACTTTCATTAAATAAGATGAGCAATTATCACACTGCGCATTGGTCCTCTGATCCTTCAAACTTCAAACGACAGCCGATACAGAGTATCACATGAAGGACCATACAATATGCAATATTAAACAAATAGTTTAGACCAGCTATTGTTGTGTTGTATTATTTGAACTGCGCATGCTGATAATTATAAATTAAAAAGCCAATTAACCACCTTGTCTTATTGTCTAAGATAAAATGTTAGTTTTTTTATGTCTTAGTATGCCTTTGTTTTTGCTTTCCCTATCACAATTCCAATTTGAATTATCAAACTTCTAAGGGATTCGGATTTTAAGCCATCCCAAGCTAGTGAGAAGTAATGGCAGCCATCCTACTCTGAAATGTTACTGTCTTATCGCCACAGACAGACTTCTCTCATTCAGCAAGCTGATTTCATTGTTTGGTTAGTAACATTCACTTATTCCATAAGCCTATTCCACAAATAATAAGTAGGCCAATATAAACAAACACCCATGAATTAAAATATTATAATTTGAGTACGTCTAAATTTGAGGAAACTGCTTGGTCAATTATTCAACAACAGCACTGCTTCATTACTTCATGTTCTTTGAGCAGTGCTACCTTAATGCATGAAGAGGCACTAATTGAGAACAGCACAGAGCTTTCCGTTGGAAAGGATTTGAGAAGTTTTGGAATTGAAATGCCTAGTGTGTGTCATGATGTCTAAGTATATAATGTAAAGGTCAATGCTTTTTCATGTGCCCTAATTCCATCTTGCTTCTGTCTACAAAGTCAATACACATTGAGGTCAAGCAGATATCAAATGAAATCAGTGGAAATGCCATTTTATTTCACTAGCTCCCAAGAACTCTCTGGTTCTTTAGTATACTTTTTAGCCAATACTTCTTCTGTACGTAGCGCTCACGAGCAAAAAGTGGTCCCTGAAAATTGCATACCACGTCACATGTGCAGATATGTGCATTACATCATTGCTCTCTCGGTCTGCTGTATAGTATGTGCATCTTGCTAGCTGTCACTCAAATGGCAAGGTGTTGAGCCTCATTGGCTGGAACTCGAATTTCTATGGTGCTGCGTAGCTTACAGTAAACAGACTCTTTCAAAGTAGGGATTTCATGGCTAATTGAGATAAGACACTTATTCTGCTCATAGATTATGTATGTATAAACTACACATTGACACATCCAGCCCAAAACAGGAGGTTTAAAAGATACTTAATGGTACCGGAGAATGTCTTTGATCAATATATTCAATATCTATGTCTTTTACCAGTGGACTGCTATATCCTCTCTACACCGGAGCTGGTCTTACTGTGTCTGTGAAAGACGTTCTCTCTCACTGAGGCTGGTCTGATTTTTGTTCAAATAGCTTAATTGGAACAAAGCTCCAAGCCAGTCCCAATGTCCTCCTCTCCTCTATTAAAGCCCTTTGAGTGCACCATTGACTGAGTGCTGGGCTGAGGGGAAGAATAGCTCATTGTGTGATCTCTCTGGGTGGACTGGTTTATGTAATGAGAAATATGAACACAGACTGACTAGAGGTGTGACTGGTTCTAAATGGTGATGATCAGAGTGGGAGGTGTAATTTATTAAAGCCATCCAGGCTTTGAATCTGCTTTATAAAGAACCACAACTGCATGTTTTTGGTTATGGAGCAGGGGGGGGGGGGGGTGTCTTTGCTAGCATTCACAGTAACAAACTAATGTGAGGTTTACTTGTTAGATTTCATAGATAATAACAACCACTTCAGTATGATATTCTTTTTAACTTGGGGAAGCAACGGCATACACAAAACACCTACATATTGTTCAGTGGACAATTATTTTTGACAAACTAGTCTAAGGTCAGTTATATAAAATGCTTCAGTGATTACCATTGCAGGTTTTATACAAGTACCTGCTGCTTTCAGCAAGAGGTATTGAATATCATGGAACATGAAATGTGTTCAAGCAATAAAGCCAACAATTTTTTCTCCTGTGGTCACCAAGAGAACAAAAATACATTTCTCAAGTTTTTAAGCAATTGTTTGCATCCCTCCACAAATAACATAGATTCAAATATTATACCAACCAACATTTGTTTAATCTCAATGTGAAAGCTTCAGCCACAGAAGCTCTCCTCTGTGATGAGTGCACGTCAAATGGTTGTTTAAACACCTCTCCATGTACATGTTTTAAATGAGAATTATTTTGACGTATGTGTACCTGTACTCAATACTATTTTTGTGTACTTCAACTATGTTAGGAATCCAAAATGCCCACCATATACACTCAAACATATTTATCTAGATACAGTTGAAGTTGGAAGTTTACATACACCTTAGCCAAATACATTTAAACTCAGATTCAAAATTCCAGACATTTAATCCTAGTAAAAAATCCCCTGTCTTAGGTCAGTTAGGATCACCACTTTATTTTAAGCATGTGAAATGTCAGAATAATAGTAGAGAGAATGATTTATTTCAGCTTTTATTTATTTCGTCACATTCCCATTGGGTCAGAAGTTTACATACAATCAATTAGTATTTGGTAGCATTGCCTTTAAAATAATTTAACTTGGGTCAAACATTTCAGGTAGCCTTCCACAAGCTTCCCACAATAAATTGGGTGAATTTTGGCCCATTCCTCCTGACAGAGTTGGTGTAACTGAGTTAGGTTTGTAGGCCTCCTTGCTCGCACATGCTTTTTCAGTTCTGCCCACAAATTTTCTATAGGATTGAGGTCAGGGCTTTGTGATGGCCATTCCAATACCTTGACTTTGTTGTCCTTAAGCCATTTTGCCACAACTTTGGAAGTATGCTTGGGGTATTTGTTCATTTGGAAGACCCATTTGTGACCAAGCTTTAACTTCCTGACTGATGTCTTGAGATGTTGCTTCAATATATCCACATCATTTTCCTACCTCATGATGCCATCTATTTTGTGAAGTGCACCAGTCCCTCCTGTAGCAGAGCACCCCACAACATGATGCTGCCAGCCCAAAGCTTCATGGTTGGGATGGTGTTCTTTGGCTTGCAAGCCTCCCCCTTTTTTCCCCTCCAAACATAACGACGGTCATTATGGCCAAACCGTTCTATTTTTGTTTCATCAGACTAGAGGACATTTCTCCAAAAAGTACGATCTTTGTCCCCATGTGCAGTTGCAAACCATAGTCTGGCTTTTTTTTGCGGTTTTGGAGCAGTGGCTTCTTCCTTGCTGAGCGGCCTTTCAGGTTATGTCAAGATAGGACTCGTTTTACTGTGGATATAGATACTTTTGTACCCGTTTCCTCCAGCATCTTCACAAGGTCCTTTGCTGTTGTTCTGGGATTGATTTGCATTTTTCGCAAAAAAGTACGTTCATCTCCAGGAGACAGAACATGTCTCCTTCCTGAGCGGTATGACGGCTGAGTGATCCCATGGTGTTTATACTTGCATACTATTATTTGTACAGATGAACATGGTACCTTCAAGCGTTGCTCCCAAGGATGAACCAGACTTGTGGAGGTCTACAATTTTTTTCTGAGGTCTTGGCTGATTTCTTTTGAATTTCCCATGATGTCAAGCAAAGAGGCACTGAGTTTGAAGGTAGGCCTTGAAATACATCCACAGGTACACCTCCAATTGACTCAAATGATGTCAATTAGCCTATCAGAAGCTTCTAAAATCATGACATCATTATCTGGCATTTTCCAAGCTGTTTAAAGGCACAGTCATCTTAGTGTATGTAAACTTCTGATCCACTGAAATTGTGATACAGTGAATTATAAGTGAAATAATCTGTCTGTAAAAAATTGTTGTAAAAATGTATTGTGTCATGCACAAAGTAGATGTCCTAACTGACCTGCCAAAACTATAGTTTGTTAACAAGAAATTTGTGGAGTGGTTGAAAAACGAGTTTTAATGACTCCAACCTAAGTGTATGTAAACTTCCGACATCAACTATATTTTAAAAGGACACAAACTGATTGGCATGGCAACACCAAGCATTCCTTGTCACAAGCTTCTTTGAGCATCAATGAGGCAACTGGGAGGCTCCAACGAAAAGAAAGAGAATCCAACCCTAGACTCTGACAACCTAGCTCTACAACTTCCCCCACGGGGTATAACTTTCACCCCCAGGATTGGGCTCTTAACATGATAACACTAAGATTTTGTTACACTACCCTCAGCAGAACAATCACCACACCACAAAATACGGATACTGGTGAAGCTATGATGCTGAGAAGTAGCCTAGTCTTCCTTTCCTTTTAACTACAGAGCAGGATAGAGAAGACTTGGCAGCAGACAAAGCTATGTGGGAGCTGTCCTCCATCTGCCCGCACAGATGGGGAGAACTAACAGCTGAAAGACCACCAACACAAGCAAACCTCATTTATCCTCTTAATAAATGCTAAAAGACCACCAACACAAGAAAACCTCATCTATGTCTGCAAAATTCATCAAATTCACATCGAAATTGCAGTACTGACATGTGCTGTAGTCATATCGCAAGAAATCCATATCACATGCAATATTTTGAAACACATCTCAGCCACATGTAACATCCGTTTTGATAATATACTTTTTTTTCTTCTTACGGCTGCTTCCAGCACACACCAAGCCCCGCCCCCTGTCCCTCAAGCAGCACAGTTCCGCCTCCTCGTTGTTAGATTCACTATAAGCTTGCATGCTGTTCTGTTAGGTGAAATACAGTCAACAAATTGTTTCAAACAAGAACAATGCTGCTTTCCTCTTTGCTTCTTAAAATAAATCATTCTATTTCTATGATTCCAACACTTCCCCCAATTGTTTTGATGTATATAGCGCGGAAAATTGCAATTGCAATATTTGGGGGAAAAAATCTCAATAAAATGTTTTGCCCATATCATGAAGCCCTAACCCCATCCACATATCCTCATGTTGAAAAATAAAACTGAGTAGTTCAAATATAGATTCAGATACATTATTGGCCACATAGTAAGATTCTCTTGATAAAGCGCTCAACAGAGTTGTATTCTTTGTTCAAAACAGTTGTATTCCTCTTTGACACACAGACATTATGATAATCCAAACTCGGTTTCAAGCAAAAATGCCGCTGTTTCGACCCGTCTGTCAATTAGCAAGAGGAAGGAAAGGTTTTCAACAGCGCACGGAATATCAATGTGTCTGACCACTGTCTAACTGGAATTGACTGTTGCTCATTTCACAAATTACAATTATCTGATTGGCCTACAGCTGCAGGGGGGCTGGGAAGCCAGCAAGCCAGGCAGGCATGAAGGCAGGGTAATGCGAGTGAGGGAGCCAAGACAAAAGTGTAATTGGGAAATCAATGATGTTTGTTTAATTACTGGGTGAATTTAAATCAGTGTCACAGCTGTCATTAATACCACTGCCCAGGAGCCATCAGGAAGTCATTTTAAGCCATTCTGATAATGCTGATACACAAAATAATTTATACAACACCTTTTAATTGGTCCAGTCGCCTACTGTAGATACAGGAGAAACGGTAGAAACAACACAGAAGACACTGTAGAAAGATAGCTGTGGACACAATAAAAACATGAACACTGGACAGGGGAGAATGAAAACTCTATTCCCCATTGGATTTCATTGTCAGTTCTGATGCAGGCACAGTAAACAACACGGACATTGGTTCACTCGGTCCTTTGGCAATAAGGCTTTGACACTGACAATGAAAGCCCAATGACAGGAATCACTAATGTAAGCATTCCGCACTCAGAGGCTGTTTGAAAGGGTGGAGCCCAGCCACAAAATAAGTTTGAAACAGAATACTGCAGACAACAAAGACTGTACTCTGGTGTATTTAGCCATTTATTTATTATTCTACTGATTTGTTAAGATATTTCTGTGATTAAGATGTTTTCACCTGCTGTATCCTGTGCACATGGTGAATAAACTTTGAAACTTGAAACCTTTAGCTTTACGGGACTAAGACTTGAAACAACTCAAATTATGCAAGCATATTTTGAGTGTCCTGCATTCTTTTGTACTGTGGCTAGTGTGATAAATGGAACAGCAGTGTGTGCGTACATGCACTCAGAATGGGAATGAGGCCTCCATTTGTGAGCAATAAGATCATTATTAGGTTAATGATACCATTCTCTCTAATTGCAGACATATGGAATCTTCACTGGAACAAACAATTGCTTTAGTCCTTAATCACATGTCAATTAACTTGAGAGTGGCAGTGGCAGTGCAATCCTGATTTGTTTCCACATTATTTAGGATTAAAGCTCATATAGATTTAAATGGGGTCCACCCTATGTTCCCTCAGCCCTATGTTCCCTCAGCCCTATGTTCCCTCAGCCCCATGTTCCCCTATGTTCCTTCAGCCCTATATTCCCTCTGCCCTATGTTCCCTCTGCCCTATGTTACCTCAGCCCTATGTTCCCTCTGCCCTATGTTCCCTCTGCCCTATGTTCCCTCAACTCTATGTTACCTCAGCCCTATGTTCCCTCAACTCTATGATCCCTCTGCCCTATGTTCCCTCTGCCCTATGATCCCTCTGCCCTATGTTCCCTCTGCCCTATGTTCCCTTAACTCTATGATCCTTCAGCCCTATGTTCCCTCAACTCTATGATCCCTCTGCCCTATGTTCCCTCAACTCTATGATCCTTCTGCCCTATGTTCCCTCAACTCTATGATCCCTCTGCCCTATGTTCCCTCAACTCTATGATCCCTCTGCCCTATGTTCCCTCAACTCTATGATCCCTCTGCCCTATGTTCCCTCTGCCCTATGTTCCCTCAACTCTATGATCCCTCTGCCCTATGTTCCCTCAACTCTATGTTCCCTCAACTCTATGATCCCTCTGCCCTATGTTCCCTCAGCCCTATGTTCCCTCTGCCCTATGTTCCCTCAACTCTATGTTCCCTCTGCCCTATGTTCCCTCAACTCTATGATCCCTCTGCCCTATGTTCCCTCAACTCTATGTTCCCTCAACTCTATGATCCCTCTGCCCTATGTTCCCTCAACTCTATGTTCCCTCAACTCTATGATCCCTCTGCCCTATGTTCCCTCAACTCTATGTTCCCTCAACTCTATGTTCCCTCAACTCTATGATCCCTCTGCCCTATGTTCCCTCAACTCTATGATCCTTCAGCCCTATGATCCCTCAACTCTATGATCCCTCTGCCCTATGTTCCCTCTGCCCTATGTTCCCTCTGCCCTATGTTACCTCAGCCCTATGTTCCCTCAACTCTATGATCCTTCAGCCCTATGTTCCATCAACTCTATGATCCCTCTGCCCTATGTTCCCTCAACTCTATGATCCTTCAGCCCTATGTTCCCTCAACTCTATGATCCTTCAGCCCTATGTTCCCTCAACTCTATGATCCCTCTGCCCTATGTTCCCTCAACTCTATGATCCCTCTGCCCTATGTTCCCTCAACTCTATGATCCCTCTGCCATATGTTCCCTCAGCCCTATGATCCTTCAGCCCTATGTTCCATCAACTCTATGATCCCTCAACCCTATGTTTCCTCAACCATCTGTTCCCTCAGCCCTATATTCCCTCAGAACCCACTTAACTATAAGGGTATATGGGACCTACTGAACATGTTGAATCACTGTGACCTTGACCTTTTCTTAAAGGCCCAGTGCAGTCAAAAATGTACTTTTCCTATGTTTTATATACACTGAGTATACCAAATATTAGGAACACCAAACATACCAACCATATGACATATGACATATTATGACATGGTTATGACAGTTTCATAACGTTTTATGACACTGGGTGTCAAGTAAAATATGACCAAACTTTAATATTACAGCAGCCCGAATGGCATTATGAGATAAAACAAAATGCATTTTAGCATCTACTGTAAGGGTGCGTGCTGGTGGCAGGGAAGTCAGGCGCAGGAGATTGAACTTGGTATAAAACGGAGCAGTTTAATAAGTGCTCAAAACCTCCGAAAACCAAAATATACAAAATAATACAAGTGGGTACAAAACCTGTCGCACACCAGAATATATCTTGCACATAGCTTACACACAAAGAATCACCGACAAGGACAATGAGGGGGAACAGAGGGTTAAAGAAACAACAAATAATGAATGGGATTGGAATTAGGTGTGATACAAGACAAGACCAAAGGAAAATGAAAAGAGGATCAGCGATGGCTAGAAGGTCGGCGACTTCGACCGCCGCCCGAACAAGGAGAGGGACCAACTTCGGCGGAAGTCGTGACAGTGACGCGGACGACCCGGAGGGCGAGGCGCAGGGCGATCCGGACGAAGACGGTGGAACTCCTGCAGCATAGATGGGTCCAACACGTCCTCGATCGGAACCCAGCACCTCTCCTCCGGACCGTACCCCTCCCACTCCACTCCCTCGCCCTCGCCTCGAATCCAGTATGGAGCGAACGGAGTACGCCGGGCCCCCCCCCCCCCCCGATGTCCAGAGGGAGCGGAGGAACCTCCCGCACCTCAGACTCCTGGAGCAGGCCAGCCACCACCGGCCTGAGGAGAGACACATGGAACGAGGGGCTAATACGGTAATCGGGTGGAAGCTGTAACCTATAACAAACCTCGTTCACTCTCCTCAGGACTTTAAATGGCCCCACAAACCGCGGACCCAGCTTCCGGCAGGGCAGGCGGAGGGGTAGGTTTCGGGTCGAGAGCCAGACGCGGTCCCCCGGTGCGAACACCGGGGTCTCACTGTGGTGGCGATCTGCATTAACCTTCTGGCGCATCACGGCCTGCTGAAGGTGGACACGGACGGCTTCACATGTCTCCTCCACACGCCTGAACCAGTCATCCACCACAGGAACCTCGGTCTGACCCTGATGCCAAGGCGCCAGAACTGGTACCCCAGTACGTACTGGAAGGGAGAGATGTTAGTGGAGGAGTGGCGGGGCGAGTTCTGTGCCATCTCGGCCCAGGGCACGAACTCCGCCCACTCCCTCGGCCGGTCCTGGCAATAGGACCGCAGAAACCTGCCCACATCCTGGTTCACTCTCTCCACCTGCCCATTACTCTCGGGGTGAAACCCTGAAGTAAGGCTGATCGAGACCCCAGACGTTCCATAAACGCCTTCCAGACCCTAGACGTAAACTGGGAACCCCGATCAGACACTATATCCTCAGGCACCCCGTAGTGCCGGAAAACGTGTGTAAACAAGGCCTCCGCAGTCTGTAGGGCCGTAGGGAGACCGGGCAGAGGGAGGAGACAACAGGACTTAGAGAAACGAGAGTGGAAGATCAGTAAGAAAATTCACCGACAGGTGCGACCAAGGCCGCTGTGGAACGGGTAAGGGGTGTAGCTTACCTCTGGGCAGGTGCCTAGGAGCCTTACTCTGAGCGCACACCGAGCAGTTGTAAACATAAACCCTCACGTCCTTAGACAAGGTAGGCCACCAGTACCTCCCGCTCAAACAGCGCACTGTCCGACCGATCCCAGGATGACCAGAGGAGGGTGACGTGTGGGCCCAATAGATCAACCGGTCACGAACAGCAGACGGGACGTACAGACGCCCAGCGGAACACTGGACGGGAGCGGGCTCTGCACGTAACGCCTGCTCAATGTCCGTGTCCAGCTCCCACACTACCGGCGCCACCAGGCAAGAGGCGGGGAGTATGGGAGTGGGATCCATGGACCGCTCCTCTGTGTCATACAGCCGGGACAATGCATCTGCCTTCGCGTTCTGGGAGCCTGGTCTGTAAGAAAGGGTAAACACAAAACGGGTGAAAAACATGGCCCACCTTGCCTGGCTAGGTTTCAGTCTCCTCGCTGCCCGGATGTACTCCAGATTGCGGTGGTCAGTCCAGATGAGAAAAGGGTGTCTAGCCCCCTCAAGCCAATGTCTCTGTACCTTCAAAGCCTTAACGACAGCCAACAACTCCCGGTCCCCCACGTCATAGTTTCGCTCCGCCGGGCTGAGCTTCTTTGAGAAGAAGGCACAGGGACGGAGCTTCGGTGGCGTACCCGAGCGCTGAGAGAGCACAGCTCCTATCCCAGCCTCGGATGCATCCACCTCCACTATGAATGCCAAAGAGGGATCCGGATGGGCCAGCACGGGAGCCGAGGTAAACAGAGCCCTCAGGTGACTAAAAGCCCTGTCCGCCTCAGCTGTCCACTGCAAGCGCACTGGGCCCCCCTTCAGCAGTGAGGTAATGGGAGCCGCTACCTGACCAAAACCCCGGATAAACCTCCGGTAGTAGTTGGCAAACCCTAAGAACTGCTGCACTACCTTTACCGTGGTGGGAGTCGGCCAATTACGCACAGCTGCAATGCGGTCACTCTCCATCTCCACCCCTGAGGTGGAAATGCGATACCCTAGGAAGGAGACGGACTGTTGGAAGAACAGGCATTTCTCAGCCTTGACGTACAGGTCATGCTCCAACAGGCAACCAAGCACTCTGCAGGGACACATGGGACAGGGACACATGCTCAGCGCGTGTAGCGGAGTATATCAAAATATCATCAATATACACCACTACACCCTGCCCGTGCAGGTCCCTGAAAATCTTGTCTACAAAGGCTTGGAAGACTGATGGCGCATTCATCAACCCGTACGGCATGACGAGGTATTCATAGTGCCCAGAGGTGGTACTGAAAGCCTTCTTCCACTCGTCTCCCTCTCGGATACGCACCAGGTTGTAAGCGCTCCTGAGATCTAATTTGGTGAAGAAGCGCGCCCCGTGCATTGACTCTATCGCTGTGGCTATGAGCGGCAGCGGGTAACTATACCTCACAGTGATCTGATTCAGACCCCGATAGTCAATACACGGGCACAGACCTCCCTCCTTCTTCTTGACAAAAAAGAAACTCGAGGAGGCGGGTGAAGTGGAGGACCGAATGTACCCCTGATGCAGGGATTCGGAGACACATGTTTCCATAGCCTCCGTCTCCGCCTGTGAGAGGGGATACACGTGACTCCTGGGAAGTGCAGCGTCTACCAGGATATCTATCGCACAATCGCCCCGTCAATGGGGTGGTAATTGAGTCGCCTTCATTTTGGAGAAGGCGAGAGCCAAATCGGCATATTCAGGGGGAATGCGCACGGTGGAGACCTGGTCTGGACTCTCCACCGTAGTAGCACCAACGGAAACCCCTAAACACCTACCTGAGCACTCTCGCGACCACCCCGTGAGAGCCCTCTGTGACCAAGAAACAGTGGGGTTATGCCAAGCTAACCAGGGTAGGCCCAGCACCACGGGAAATGCAGGAGAGTCAATAAGGAAGAGACTAATTCTCTCCGTATGACCCCCCTGCGTCACCAAGCCAAAAGGAGCGGTGACCTCCCTAATCAACCCTGACCCTAATGGTCGACTATCTAAGGCGTGAACGGGGAAAGGCACATCCACGGGAACGATGGGGATCCCTAAGCTATGGGCCAAAGCTCTGTCAATAAAATTCCCAGCCGCGCCTGAATCGACGAGCGCCTTATGCTGGGAATACTGGAAAAACTTAGGAAAAATGACAAACACAAACATTTGTGCAACAGACGGCTCTTGGTGAGAATGGTGCCGGATAACCTGGGGTGACACCAGAGCGCCCTGCCTGCTGCCTCGATCCCCAAAGGAACCAACCCGAGACAGACCGGCAGTGTGACCTCTGCGGCCACAGATGGTGCATGAGCGGGAAACCCCTCCGGTCTCCCTGCACACCGCCCCTCCCAGCTCCATGGGTATCGGAGAGGGGGTGCGGGAGGATGGAACCACCGTACCCCGATCATAACGTCCGCGGGTAGCCAGCAGGTTGTCCAGTCAGATGGACAAGTCCACCAGATGATCGAACGTGAGGGTGGTGTCTCTGCAGGCCAACTCCTGACGGACATCCTCGGTAATGGTCGATCAGGGCCCTGTCGCTCCATCCCGCGCCGGCAGCCAGGGTCCTAAACTCCAGAGCAAACTCATGGGTGCTACTTGTCTCCTGCCTCAGATGGAAGATGCGCTCACCCTCCGCTCTACCCTCGGGCGGGTGAACTCCTCAAACTGGTCCAACGTCGCATCTCCCTCTCTCCACGTGGCATTGGCCCACTCCAGGGCTTTCCCGGTGAGGCACGAAACGAGGGCGGACACCCTCTCACGGCCCGATGGAGCCGGGTGGACGGTGGCCAGGTATAGCTCCAGTTGAAGCAGGAACCCCTGGCAGTTCACAGCCTCTCCGTCAAACTCTTGGGGCAGGGAGAGACGAATCCCACTGGAACCAGGTAGAAAAGGGGCGGTCAGAAAAGATCCCGGTTGTGCTGGTGGAGGCGCTGGATGAACTCCATGTCTCTCCCAGCGGTCCATAGTCCGGACAACGCGGTCCACGGCGGTGCCAAGATGGTGAAGCATTGCTGCGTGCTCCAGGACGCGCTCCTCCACCTCTATAACCCGGGGTACCTGCTCCTGCTGACTCTATACTTGGTCTGTGATTCTGTAATAGTGCGTGCTGGTGGCAGGGAAGTCAGGTGCAGGAGATCGAACTTGGTATAAAACGGAGCAGTTTAATAAGTGCTCAAAACCTTGGAAAACCAAAATATACAAAATAATACAAGTGGGTACAAAACATATCTTGGACATAGCTTACAAACACAACACAATACACAACAAATAATGAATGGGATTGGAATCAGGTGTGATACAAGACAAGACAAAACCAAAGGAAAATGAAAAGAGGATCAGCTGGCTAGATGGATCAGATGGCTAGAACGTCGGCGACTTCGACCGCAGAACGCCACCCGAACAAGGAGAGGGACCAACTTCGGCTGAAGTCGTGATATCTACTCAAGTAATTATTATAACGATTGGCTCAAATATGTAAAACTATATGGCCTAGGACACACTGAAATATTTAATTATTGACTGGAAACTTGAAACACAAATCTGAGTATGCTAACAGTCCTGAACATTAGAACAGAGCATGGAAAAAAGTATTTTCATTACTCAGCCCCCTGGTGTTGGAATTCCCTCCAAGTCAACCTAAAGCCACAGGACCTGGTGTCCCTAGAGGAGTTCAAACAACAAATAGACGAACAGGTTGTTGGGGCATGTACTTGTTTCTGGTTGTCACCCTGTCACTAGTCGGTTTTGCCTTATGTAAGAAAGCATGTTGAAGTATTTGATAATATTTGATACTATTTGATGCTGTGTTGATACTATTTCATATTTGATAGTGTAATGGCCCTGTGATTTGACATATTGCACTTCAATGCTTTTTTTCCCGAACCTGTGTCGTGTATAACCGTGCTGCTTTTTATATTAAAACTGTCTGAAACTAATGTGTTGATGCTGCTGTCTTGGTCCAGGTCTCTCAAGAGACTAACCTGGTTAAATAAAGGTAACACGTTTCAGGTAAGACCCAGATGCAGACAATGTCGAAGTAACAACAGTTTATTAAATCGAACAGGGGTAGGCAAAAGGCGGGTCAAGGGCAGGCAGAGGTCAGTAATCCAGATAGGTGCGGCAAAGGTACAGGATGGCAGGCAGGCAGGCTCAGGGTCAGGGCAGGTATAGGTCAGTAATACAGATAGGTGCGGCAAAGGTACAGGATGGCAGGCAGGCTCAGGGTCAGGGCAGGCAGAATGGTCAACACTGGGAAAACTAGGAAACAGGAACAATCGAGAGACAGGAGTAGAGGGAAAACGCTGGTAGGTTTGACAAAACAAAACGAACTGGCAACAGACAAACAGAGAACACAGGTATAAATACACAGGGGATAATGGGGAAGATGAGCGACACCTGGAGGGGGGTGGAGATAATCACAAAGACAGGTGAAACAGATCAGGGTGTGACAAAAGGTTTGCTTAAAGAAACTATTTAGATCATATTTGGCACAAATAAGCAAGGCCATTGGACTGACTCAAAATGTCTTTAAGGCCCAGTGTGGTCAAAATTCTGTTTTTCCAAGGTTTTGTATTATATTGTAGAAAAGCTGGTAAAACAAAAACTGTAAAATTGTGAAGAAATGTGGACCAAATGTAATTTCCTAAGAGTTGCTGGTTGAAAATACAATATACACAGGACCTTCTGGATGGGTGGAGTTGTGGCTTAACGGTGACATCACCAGGCGGTATAAGATAATATAGACCAATAACAAAGAGTTCCAGACCTTTCTGCCAATAACAGTTAGTTTTCAGATTAAATATCCCCCCTCAACACGATTCCATGTGTGTTATTTCATAGTTTTGATGTCTTCACTATTATTCTACCATAGTAGAAATAAAGAAAAACCCTTGAATGAGTAGGTGTGTCCAAACTTTTGACTGGTACTGTAAGTATTCACACCCTGAGTCAATACTTTGCAGAAGCACCTTTGGCAGCGATTACAGCTGTGAGTCTTTCTGGGTAAGTCTCTAAGAGCTTTCCACACCTGTATTGTGCAACATTTGCCTATTATTCTTAAAATAATGTGTCAATCTTTGTCAAATTGGTTGTCATTTATAGACAACCATTTTCAGGTCTTGCCATAGATTTTGAAGTAGATTAAAGTCAACACTCTGCCACTCAGCCATTGTCTTCTTAGGAAGCAAGCAACCAGTGTAGATTTGGCCTTGTGTTTTAGGTTATTGTCCTGCTGAAAGGTAAATTAATCTCCTGGTGTCTGGTGGAAATCCCTGAGTGGTTTTGTTCCTCTCCGGCAACTGAGTTAGGAAGGACGCCTGTATCTTTGTAGTGACTGGGTTTATTGATACCACCATCCAAAGAGTAATTAATAAGTTCACTTGTAACTTCACTTGTATGTGTGGGGTACAGAGATGAGGTAGTCATTTCATGAGGTAGTCAACACTATTATTGCAACTTATTATTTGACTTGTTAAGCAAATGTTTACTCCTGAGCGTATTTAGGCTTGCCATAACAAAGGGGTTGAATACTTATTGACTCAAAACACTTTCAGCTTTCATTTTGTATTCATTTGTAAAAACTTCGAAAAACATAATTCCACTTTGATATTATAGGGTATTGTGTGTAGGGCAGCGACACAAAAAATCTAAATTTAAGAAATTTTACATTCAGGTTGTAGCAAAACAAAATGTGGAAAAAGTTAAGGGGTGTGAATACTTGATGAAGGTGTTTTATCTACACACTATTAGGAAGCAGCATCTGAAACTGCAATACAGATATGAAGAGAAAGACACTAAACACCCCAAACATATTTACCCTTTGGCTAAGGTGTCTCTTGCATCTAAGCAAATACTTCATAGCATGCTGTGGGGCTCCAAGCATGAACTTTAAGCTTGCCTCCTCCCCGTAGTCGCTGCATTGACCAAAGGTCTACAGCAAACAGTTCAACTTATAATATGGCTACTAATACTGGAAAAGCTAAATCAAAGTCCAAGTATACAGATTTGACGATATTCTTGCATACAAATGTAATGTGAATGTAAATGTCTCCTTCACGATTTGCCCAAATGTACCTGGGTGACTTCACACTAAATGTCATGTAGTTTGCTCATACTTCAAGTTATCCGTCTGAAACTTTGCACATACACTGCTGCCATCTTGTGGACATCATCGGAATTACAAACAGAGTGATGGCTAGATGTGGGACCTATCTGTTGCATTTCAAAGATGGTGGTAGGAAAAAAAGTTGTTTTTTTCTTTGTATTTTCTCCTACCAGATGTATTGTGTTATATTCTCCTACATTAAATTCACATTTCCACAAACTTCAAAGTGTTTCCTTTCAAATGGTACCAAGAAAATGCATATCCTTGCTTCAGGGCCTGAGCTACAGGCAGTTAGATTTGGGTTTGTCATTTTAGGATAATATTGAAAAAAAGGAGGCTATCCCTAAGAAGTTTTTAAAGATAGGTTTGATTCAGAGAAGCGTAAGAGTTGGAAACCCTTGGCAGAAGCTATACACAGAATAGACCAGCATAATGGATGCATGGATGCTGTGGAAAGAAATTGTACCGGCCACAGACAAGCTCTTGGGGCCCATGCGCCTGTTTGACATCGGTATATTTTTTCTTCATTTAATAAATCATTTTGACAGTAACCCTCCAAAAAGTCATTCATAACCCTTTTTAATTTCCAAATCTACTAGGAAGCTAAGTACCTGTTTCTTGGGCTTCAAGAATGTGACTGGTCGAAGTGCTTCAGGCCTTGAAAATGAAATCATTGAAAGTAGGGGGATATCGGTAAACAAATGCTGTGGTAAAGACTAAGACACCACCAGTGCAATGAGTTTACCTTACTCAGGTGTTCAAAAGCGCATATCAGAACGAGAGCCTAATACTTCTTAGGTTGTTCTTTATGAGATTTATTTAGAAAATGATCTCTCTGAAAAAGTGACAGTTAATGGGTTAGGGTTAGGGTTAAAAACAGCTTGATTGCTGTGGCAACATCAGGGAAACCAGGCAGAAGGGAGTGGTGTTTCATATACCGAAGTTCTGCAACATCTTTAACTAAGCCTCTCACATTCCCCTTAATTGCTGCCCTCAACACGTTAAGGAAAGAGATTAACTGTATAGGAAGCTCTGGGACAGGTCGTCCTGATACTGGACAGCCAATAAATTGGCAGATGGAAACAGATGATCATCTTAAGTGGACAAAAGTTCTTGAGGGCTCAAACAAAAAAAAGCGGTTTGTGATTTGGTTCATACTGGTGAACTGGCGGTTGAGTTGTGTGGTAGCAATTTAAACAGTCCCTTATCTCTGGTATATCTTGGCATGCATCATTCAAGACTAAGTTTAAATGATGTGCAGCGCAATGGACACATGATGCACAATGTCTCAGGAAAGACAGCCTGGGTTGTCAATATTATTTTTTTGTTATTATTTATTGAACCTTTATTTAACTAGGCAAGTCAGTTAAGAACAAATTCTTATTTACAATGACGGCCTACCAAAAGGCAAAAGGCCTCCTGCAGGGACGGGGGCTGGGATTAAAATGAAAAACAAATTAAATAAAAATATAGGACAAAACAGACATCACGACAAGAGAGACAACACAACACTACATAAAGAGAGACCTAAAACAACAACATAGCATGGCATTAGTACTTTGTTGAAGCACCTTTCGCAGCCATTACTGCCTCGAATCTTCTTGGGTATGCCACTACAAGATTGGCACACCTATATTTGGGGAGTTTCTCCCATTCTTCTCTGCAGCACCTCTCAAGCTCTGTCTGGTTGGATGGGGAGCGCTGCTGCACAGCTATCTTCAGTTCTCTCCAGAGATGTTCAATCGGGTTCATGTCCGGGCTCTGGCTGGGCCACTCAAGGACATTTAGAGACTTGTTTAGAGACATTTAGAGACTCCAAAGCCACTCCCGCGTTGTCTTGGCTGTGTGCTTAGGGTCATTGTCCTGTTGGAAGGTGAACCATTGCCCCAGTCTGAGGTCCTGAGTGCTCTGGAGAAGGTTTTCATCAAGGATCTCTCTGTACTTTGCTCCGTTCATTTTTCCCCTCGATCCTGACTAGTCTCCCAGTCCCTGCCGCTGAAAAACATCCACACAGCATGATGCTGCCACCACCATGCTTCATTGTTGGGATGGTATTGGCCAGGTGATGAGTGGTGCCTGGTTTCCTCCAGACGTGACGCTTGGCATTCAGGCCTAAGAGTTCTATCTTGGTTTCATCAGACCACAGAATCTTGTTTCTCATGGTCTGAGAGTCCTTTAGGTTCCTTTTGGAAAACTCCTTTTACTGAGGAGTGGCTTCCGTCTGGCCACTTTACCATAAAGTCCTGATTGGTGGAGTGCTGCAGAGATGGTTGTCCTTCTGGAAGGTTCTCCCATCTCTACCGATGTACTCTGGAGCTCTGTCAGATTGACCATCGGGTTCTTGGTCACCTCCATGGCCAAGGCCCTTCTACCCCGATTGCTCAGTTTGGCCATGTGGTCAGTTCTAGGAAGAGTCTTGATGGTTCCAAACTTGTTCCATTTAAGAATGGAGGTCACTGTGTCCTTGGGGACCTTCAATGCTGCAGAAATGTTTTGGTACCCTTCCCCAGATTTGTGCCCCGACACAATCCTGTCTCAGAACTCTAAGGACGATTCTTTTGACCTCATGGCTTGGTTTTTGCTCTGACATGCACTGTCAACTGTGAGACCTGATATAAACAGGTGTGAGCCTTTCCAAATCATGTCCAATCAATTGAATTTACCACAGGTGGACTCGAATCAAGTTGTAGAAACATCTCAAGGATGATCAATGGAAATAGGATGCACCTGATTTCAAGTCTCATGGCAAAGGGTCTGAGTACTTATGTAAATAAGGAATTTCTGTTTTTTATTTGTAATAAATGTGCAACATTTTCTAAAAACCTATTTCGCTTTGTCATTATGGGGTATTACGTGTAGATTGATGAGGGATAATTTTAATTTAATACATTTTAGAATAAAGCTACAAAGATTTATTATTATATTTTTTTAATTTAAGAGGTCTGAATACTTTTCGAATGCACTGTATAGCTTTGTGAAATGTTAGGCTTAACATGAGAAAATCACGACCAAATATGCCTACCAATAAACATTGATCTATTAGCTAAAGCAAAGCTATAGGCTACATGCCCTGGCACCACAGAAAGTCCATCATCGATTCGATAGGCAGATGCATAGTCATGTCGCAATTTGGACAGCGATCGGAAGTCTATACTTTGTGAGTGGCTGGCTGGCTGACGCATTCAATTAATTTTGATTTTAGGGAAGGTGGGGGGGGGGTGAACTCTGACCAGAGAAACTGTGTTACGCCAGTGCTCTCATCCCACTAATAAGAAGTCATTAGCAAGGCCCTCCTCGTTCCCTAACGTTGGGAGGAGAAAAATGTGGATAAAAATAACCCCAGAGACCCGTAAGGCAAATGCTTGTTAAAGAGATACTGTACTGTATATTCCTTACAAAATGATTTATTTGAAGCACCCTATAGTGTGCTGCTACACCTGGATCAGAGAAGCAGAAATTATACCAAACTGGGGATGATGAACAAATCCCCTGACTGTTGTGAAGATCAAATAAAACAAAACACCTTTACAAATATAAAGAGAATAAGTCCACATACTATACTTTTAGTGATCTGGTCTTAGAAGTGTCCTAACGAAATAGCAAAAATAATTAAAGAGGGCCTATGTTTCAAATGATTATTAGCTGAAAGATGGATGGTCTTCATTCATCCTCATCCTTCCTAACTTTTTATTGCGGTTCAGTTTAAGTGTTCTCTGGGTTTTCTGTCTACACAAGCAGTAATATACTGTTGTGAATCCGAGGAGAATTAAAGCTAATCCAAAGCTCCTGTCCAGCTATTGGAAATCATATTTGATTTATGCTTTTTTTCCCTCCCCATTTCCTTCAGGTTTATGGCACAATCAATCGCCTGGTTAGCTCAGGCATGATCAAACAGAGCTGATAAGACAAACGTTCTTTGTCACTGAGCAGTATATAACTGGGAATTTTTAGCCCTCCATCGATTGCTGATTTTCTCTGCCCAGCACTGCAATTCAAAGCAAACTGTAGGTAGTCGGAATCTATCTTGCCGGATAAGACTCCTGACCACCTAACTGCTGACTTGTTGCTCGCCCACTGTCACTTAACATTTATCCCAGTCTGGTATCATTTCGGTGCTCAATGAGAATGCAGACTTTCGAATAGAGGACACACAGAGAATGCTACTACTGTATGCAGCCTGCCTTGGTTAGCCAAACAGAAACAGTGTAATAAGATCTTCATAATTAATATATTCATCATAAACATTAATGAAGACAGGCGTGGTCTAAGTTCAACACTAGTGCTTTGTTGTGCCAGAGGATTGTCTCCAGAGCTTTTCTCCACAGGCCAGAATAGAAGCCTGGCACCACTGCAAGCCAATGCACTTTAACTCCCCCACTGGTGATGAGAAAAAAGCCATGCTACCACGGGTGCATGATAATAAGTAACATTGTACATTTCAAATGGGCTCTTACTCTATCTCTCGCCAGGGAAACAGAGGGTTGCGTAGGTAGGAAGATTTGCATGAGCATGAGTTTGTGTGTTTCATTTTCTTCTGTTTTCTATACTCTGATTTGGGGAAATGGAAATGCTTGTGTGGCTTTTTCCGTGTGTGGTGCAGACAAATCAGTGCAGGGTCTACAGAACATTCATCAAACAGATTGAGAATATGACAGAACGGACCATGGTGACCCCAAAGGGATGTATGGAAGACTGGTAGAATAATCCAGAGCAACCACATAGCACCATCTCTATACTGTATCATCATTGTGCATTGCATGCATCCACTGTCATTAGCTAATGACCTTTGATTGTAAGTGTAATAATATTGTCCTAAAATAAGCTTGAACTGGGATAGCATGATGGAGGAAACCAGAGACTGTTCAGAAGTCCTCAGTTGCAATTTTTTTGCAAGAAGCTGTTCATCACACTGTCAGTTTCTTTATTACATTGGCCCGAGAGAAACACAATGGTACAAATTTAGGTGGATCTGGCTATTGGTATTATGTACACCTGAGCAGTGTTTTGGCAGCTCTGTTTGTCTGAATACATTATTTGATTGATGATGCAAATGAATGAAATACCTCCATTTGAATGCAGAATAATGAGGAGTAATGGGGAAACTTCTCTAACAAAATCACCGCTGGGCGCAACAGGGAACTAAATCCCCAGGATTTAAATATTATGTAAATGATTAATGACCACATAGACTAACATCATCTTGTTGTTTGGCTACCCATTGGCACACTGGTAAATATTAATTATTCACATAGAGAACAAAAAGAAACCGTCCTGAGCTCTAGAGTAATGAAACAAGCTGAGGCAAAAAAGAGAAAGAGCACCACTTAATGATGTCAATATTTTTAACCTAACCTAATGAATGAGTCTATTTCTAAGCGTCATTAATGAACAAAAGTCCACAAGGAATAGGTTACGATATTTTTCCATCAATTCTCTTAACATATAGCACAGACATATTATGCCTTGTGATTTTCAGCCATTTTACACACATTCATTGATCACTGTATGGTTAGCAAGCTAGCTTCTAACCGAAGTCACACTTTATGGATGGATGGATCTACTTAGTAGATGAAATAGAGACAATGTTATCTACATTTTCAGACTTAGGGAACCTTTGAAAGCATGGCTCATGCTAATGACACAGGGTCACAGGGGAGAAGGGAATTGAGAGGATGGGAGGTAGGAATCCTAAGACTGATTCCTTTCTACCTCCAGACTCACAGCCAGCCTATATCCACACCGCACACAGAATGAAGGTGGTGCCTAAAATTAACCAAACGATATCTCAGAACAGAAGAACACAACTCTATACCTTCAGACTCTTCAGCATACATCCACATCAGACACAACTCAAAGGTGGTGCCTAAAATTAACCCAATTATATCTCAAAGTCACAACACAGAATGGACCAACAGAGTTATTTTGCAATGGTGTGAGATTTCTGTACAGATTGTAAATCATCCAAAAGGGTATGCCCTAGGACACCCCCTCACCAGATGTTAATATCATGCTAATATCTAACAGCAAACCTCCGACTCTCTGGTCCATGGACAATATGCTCAGCTGACTTTGAACAATTAGACACATGAGATATATGACAATAACCTTCACTTGGTGATGCTGTCTAGAGGAACAGCAGATATATAGCTAAATGTTTCCCAAAAAAGAATACCATGAGATAAACATATTATTTCTGGAGATATAAACCACACTATATCATCCTTATCTGACACAGCATTAAACAAATGATTGGATGTTTACACAGTAATTTTCTTAGTCAACAGCAATAATACTTGGCTTAGATTTGATTTGGGGAAATAAAACTAAAATACAATGATAGCATTGGTTTAGTTTCACACAACAATGTGATCAAGACTCAGTGACCTGGTGGTTGCTAGTTGAGACACTTGAATATGTGGGGAAAATTAGGGACACTGATACTGTGCTCAGTGTTCCTCCAAAACAAGTCAGTTATGGGTTTGTTTCTTGTTGTATACTCGGCACACGGAATAAAGCTATACATCTATAACATGCATGCTACATTATGTGATCAATTGCACATGTCATTTATTGTTAAAAAAGGTTAAGTAATGATAAAGATTATTATTTTTGAGTTTTTATAAAAAATTTCCAGTAAAATACAGAGTAACTAGATACGGAACCATATACTAGGTGTACTTAAAAAAAAAAAAGTTTTTTGAAGTGTACTGATTTTGTTGTGATATGGAATGTGCTTGCCATTAAAGTCTGCAGTACTTTTGCATTACTTTTGGAGTACTCATTGTCCTGTGAAATTGTATCAGTATCAATTAATGTAACATGAAATTGCTCTAGCGCTTGATGAAACTGTTTCTAACAACATTAGAGGGGTTTAGTTTCCTGATGTTGTCTGCTGTTTAGTCCCTGCTGAGGAGTCATTAGCTGGATATTGTTGTGGCCCCTCTGCTCAGCAGGATAATGTTTTGATTGATATATTTGTTATCTTGCCCCCATCAACCAAACCCCCGCCAGGAACAAAGCTATACCTGAAAAAAAAATCATTTTTTAAAAACATGCAGTCTAACTTACCCAATTTCCCTCGGTTTATCTCTCTCTTCCCTCTGGTGCCGGTCCCTTTCTCTCGCTGTACACTGATCTCCAAGAGGCTTCTCTCTCACTCTCCTAGCATCTTTTGCTGACTGTATTGATCTTTCAGCCAAGTATGTATTTAGCCCTGTATTGTTACTACTGCTGATCAGATGAGAGCTCTCCTCTCTCCCTGCTTCTCACAGCTGCAGTGGGGAAGCAATGTGTGCTTCTCGCTTTTGCTCTCTCTCTCCTCCACTCGCTCTCTGACTCGCTCTCTGCCTCTCGCTCTCTGACTCGCTCTCTGCCTCTCGCTCTCTCTCGCTCTCTCGCTCTCTCTCTCTCTCTTGGTGTGCTGTATTGATCTCTCTGTGCTGTTCCTCTACTAGTGCAGCCCCTAGTGGGCGTTCCAGACACTACTTGTAGCAATCTCACTGTGATTGTCCCAGCTCAGTACACATCGAGAAGGGGAGGGGAGGCAGGAGGCAGGAGGGAGGAGGGTGCCTGGATAAATGCATGATGCCTCTGAAGAACAAGGTGCAACCTGGGCGGTCAGCAGGCAGCAGGACACCTACCTTCAAGAAAATATACTGTATGTAACAGAGATGTGAATTAATGTTTCAGCAGGCAATCATAACCAAATAACTATACACACATGAAGGTGAACAAGCACTCATTGATGCTTCTACCTGACTGGTTTTACACAATTCTGATAGTATCTGAATATGATGAGGTTTAAAGGAAAACTCCACTTACCATCTAGTATAATCCAGTTGGTGGCAGGGGATCATAGATAGCCACACTTTTTGAAAAGGTTAGGATTTATCTCACAGTAAGTTAGTCTACTTTTTTTTTTAAACACGTATTGTCCTATCATCAGGTGTATTATAATGGAAAGAAGTAACCAACATTTAAAAAAATAATAGATTTGGTAGATAGTTATTCATTATTCTGACCTCCCTACATTATAATTGGAAGAGGAAATAAAAACTCATAGTCTATTAGCTAGAAATGTAATTCCAAAACTATTTTTGCTGAAAGAGGCTGTTTAGCTGGTTGAACAAATGTTAGCCATGTGTTGTCAAAAATGTACAGTATCAGTCAAAAGTTTGAACACACCTACTCATTCAAGAGTTTTTCTTTATTTTGTAAATATTTTTCTACACCGTAGAATAATAGCGAAGACATCAAAACTATGAAATAACACATATGGAATCATGTAGTAACCGAAACAGTGTTAAACAAATCAAAATCTATTTTATATTTAAGATTCTTCAAAGTAGCCACCTTTGCCTTGATGACAGCTTTGCACACTCTTGGCATTCTCTCAAACAGCTTCATGAGGAATGCTTTTCCAACAGTCGTGAAGGAGTTCCCAAATATGCTGAGCACTTGTTGACTTCTTTTCCTTCACTCTGCGGTCCAACTCATTCCAAACGATATCAATTGGGTTGAGGTCGGGTGATTGTGGAGGCAAGGTCATCTGATGCAGCACTCCATCACTCTCCTTGATCAAATAGCCCTTACACAGCCTGGAGTTGTGTTTTGGGTCATTGACCTGTTGAAAAACAAAAGTATAGTCCCACTAAGCACAAACCATATGGGATGGCATATCCAGCAAAGCACCCCCACACCATCACACCTTCTCCTCCATGCTTCACGGTGGGCACCACACATGCAGAGATCATCCATTCACCTACTCTGCGTATCACAAAGAAACAGCGGTTGGAGAAAAAAAATCGCATTTGGACTCATTAGACCAAAGGACAGATTTCCACCAGTCTAATGTCCATTGCTGGTGTTTCTTGGCCCAAGCAAGTATCTTCTTCTTATTGGTGTCCTTTAGTAGTGGTTCCTTGCAGAAATTCGACCATGAAGGCCTGATTCACGCAGTCTCCCCTGAACAGTTGATGTTGAGATGTGTCTGTTACTTGAACTCTGTGAAGGATATATTTGGCCTGCAATCTGACATGCAGTTAACTCTAATGAACTTGTCCTCTGCAGCAGAGGTAACTCTGGGTCTTCCTTTCCTGTGGCGGTCCTCATGAGAGCCAGTTTTATCATAGCGCTTGATGGTTTTTGCGACTGGATTTGAAGAAACTTTCAAAGTTCTTGAAATTTTGCGGATTGACTGACGTTCATGTCTTACAGTAATTATGGACTTTCGTTTCTCTTTACTTATTTGAGCTGTTATTGCCATAATATGGACTTGGTATTTTATCTTCTGTATACCACCCATACCTTGTCACCACATAACTGATTGGCTCAAACGCATTAAGAAGGAAAGAAATTCCACAAATTAACTTTTAACAAGGCACACCTTTTAATTGAAATGCATTCCAGGTGACTACCTCATGAAGCTGGTTGAGGGAATGCCAAGAGTGTTTAAAGCTGTCATCAAGGCAAAGAATGTTTGAAGAATGTCAAATATAAAATATATTTGGATTTGTTTAACACTTTTTTACTACATGATCTCATGTGTTATTTCGTAGTTTTGATGTCTTCACTATTATTCTACAATGTAGAAAATAGTAAAAAATAAAGAAAAACCTTTGAATGAGTAGGTGTGCCCAAACTTTTGACTGGTACTGTATGTCCAAGTCAAGAAGGGTTCCTTGCAGCTTTTGGCACTTGCTTTACTGTTAGCTTATTCACAGGTGCTAATTCAAAGCCAATGTCAGATACTCTAGTCAGTGTAATTGAGTCCAATGTAATTCAAAATGTTTTCATTCTCTTGCTGCGGGTGATTCCCTGATCCACCTCTACGTAGACGACACCATTCTGTATACATCTGGCCCTTCTTTGGAAACTGTGTTAACTAACCTCCAAACGAGCTTCAATGCCAAACAACACTCCTTCCATGGCCTCCAACTGCTCTTAAACGCTAGCAAAACCAAATGCATGCTTTTCAACCAATCTACAAAATAGCTTCCAATACTCTACTCAGCAAAGTGGATGCATTCTATCACAGTGCCATCCATTTTGTTACCAAAGCGCCTTATACCACCCACCACTGCGACCTGTATGCTGTAGTTGGCTGGCCCTCGCTACATATTCGTCGCCAGACCCACTGGCTCCAGGTCATCTACAAGTCTATGCTAGGTAAAGCTCCGCCTTATCTCAGCTCACTGGGCACGATAACAACACCCACCCGTAGCACGCGCTCCAGCAGGTATATGTGGTCCCGTGTGGCTCAGTTGGTAGAGCATGGCGCTTGCAACGCCAGGGTTGTGGGTTCATTTCCCACGGGGGGACCAGGATGAATATTTATGAACTTTCCAATTTGTAAGTCGCTCTGGATAAGAGCGTCTGCTAAATGACTTAAATGTATATCTCACTGGTCACCCCAAAAGCCAACACCACCCAGTCTACCTACCTCATCCCCATATTGTTTTTATTTACTTCGCTGCTCTTTTGCACACCAGTATCACTACTTACACACCATCATCTGCTCATCATCTTCTCATCTATCACTCCAGTGTTAATCTGCTAAATTGTCATTACTTTGCTACTATGGCCTATTTATTGCCATACCTCCTCATGCCATTTGCACACACTGTATATATACTTTCTTTTTTTCTATTGTGTTGACTGTACACTTGTTTATTCCATGTAACTCTGTGTTGTTGTTTGTGTCGCACTGCTTTGCTTTATCTTGGCCAGGTCGCAATTGTAAATGAGAACTTGTTCTCAACTAGCTTACCTGGTTAAATGAAGGTGAAATAAAATAAATTCTGTTGTTGCGATATTCATTAAAAACATTGAAATTATAAATAAAAAAATATTTAAAAATGTATATTTTCACAAACCCCCTGCAGTACCTCCGTGGACCCCTAGGCCAGACCCCTAGGTTGAATACCCCTGGTCTACTGAGTAGATTAGAGCCTTGGCCTATTAAGCCTTGTTCACAATGCAAGCCTTAATGCTCAAATCAGTTTTGTTTTTCAAATCCATTTTGGACTACTGACTGTCCAAACAGTAAAGTTACAAGTTACCAAATCAGATTTGTATGTGTTCAGACAGTCATTTGCTGACAAGAATACACTAGTAACAACGGGTGTGTGTGCAGTGGTGTAGGCTGATTGGCGGTGGTGCTTGTGCTTCCTATCACTCAGAAGTTATGTAGCAAGCTATGGTGACAACAATGGCTGTCATGGACGTTTCCCAGTTGCTTTGAATCTTCAAAATCATTGGGTAAGATCACTTTTAAAGCCTCAAAGGATAAGACGATCGATCCAACCTTCAAAACGAGTCCTTATTGGCTAGCCACAGTAGTCAACTAGCTAGCTAGGTAGCTGTTTAGCATTCTAACACATTCACTAATGTTTGTAAACAATTAACAGAGTAGCTAGCAAGCAACAAGATATGCCAAATAACTGTCTAAAAATCACTTGAGGGCAAATAAATAAGAAGTGCCTGTTCAAACTGCAGGAAAAATAACAGATTGGAATCAGATATGCAAATAAATAGGATTTGAGTCACTTCAAACCGCAAATTTGAACACGGCAGGTAGCCTAACGGTTAAGAGCGTTGGACCAGTATCCGAAAGGTTTTGGTTTGAATCCCTGAGCCTACTAGGTGAAAAATATGTTGATGTGGCCTTGAGCAAGGCACTTAACCCTAATTGCTCTTGTAAGTCACTCTGCATAAGAGTGTCTTACTAAATGACTAAAATGTAAATGTTAAAATGTGCAGAGGGAGGAGCAAAGCCATGCATAGGCCTTTGGCAGGGCATGTGCGCAAAGTACATTTTTTACATTCACAATTATCTACTGTTCCTGTTTCAAGACAATATATATATATAAAAAGACAGCAATAGACCACAACATGTAAAGACCAAAAACTATACTCTTGGAGATATCAGGAGTCATTTAGCTATAGATTGAAGCATGGCACCAGGCAGGTCAAAACTCCATCCCACCAAAACAGGCTGAAATTTCAGGCAATATTTTCAGACAACTCTTACACTAAGTGGGCATTATCATAATTTTCACAATTTCACAGTATTACTCCAACCTTATAGTGTGGAAATATATATAAAACACAGAAAAATCACATTTTTGACTGCACTGGGCCTTTAATAGACCTATCTCTCAGTAAGACAGATCTACAGTACTAAATACTTTTCAAGTATTTGATGCTGGTGTTGTGACTCAACTGAGCAACCATAGTGTTGTATCTTGCTTTCAACAGGACAGTCATTTTAATAGCAGTGAATGAAGTGTTTCAAAACATAGTAAGTTTCTGCCCTGGAAAAGATCCTCTATCTCTTGCTTAAAAGCAACAAAATAACTGAGTGCTGTACATTTCATAAGCATTTTATTTGGAACACAATCCAAATACTATAGTGTTTCCTACATAGAGGACAATTATATTCCTAAGCAGCATGATATTTGTGCAGAAACTAAACAGCTCTTACAGATGCAGATAAAGAGATGCATAGAGTATCACTACTGTAGCAATAATCCTTGAGATATAAAGAAAACATGATAGTAATGTTTGAAACAATGAGAAGACCTTGGGTTATTATTACTGTATTACTGCATCACATTCCACTCCCAGGATCACCGTGTCAGGCTAATTAACAATGCATATGAATAGATCAAATAAATCACAGCCACACAGTCCCTCAAGATATGTATAGAGTAGTGAAATCATAGTTTTCATTCTGATGAATATACATTTTTCACATTAATATCTCTTCTGTTTCATCCACACCTGGATATACATAAACCTAACAAAGAAACTGTTTAAACAGAAAATGCATCAATATGAGGAGATCAAAGGCTTTCACACAGAAAAACAGTTCCCAGAACACACCACGGGCCTATATGTTGTACTTGGGGAAAATTCTAATACAACACACAAAAGAATCCAATACATTCTGTATAATATAACACTACCACCTCATCCCTGGCACATGCTCTCATCTGGGAGTGAACACGAGGCATTATCAACGGCAATTCATGCAGTGGAGAATGGCGCCGACAGAGATGGTCGCCTCGCTTCAGGTCCTTAGGAAACTATGCAGTAATTTGTTTTTTTATGTATTATTTCTTACATTGTTAGGCCAGAAAATCTCAAGTGTTATTACATACAGCCGGGAAGAACTGTTAGATATAAAAGCGACGTCAACTTACCAACATTACGACCAGGAAAACAACTTTCATCTAGCGGATCCGTTGTTCGAACCTCCACCCTGGACATGGGATCTTATCCCAGAGGCCGACCCAAAACAATGCGGTCGCCGCAGGAGAGGCCTTCTGGTCAGACTTAGAAGGCGAGCACACCATCCACCGCTTCCAAGCATATTACTCGCCAATGTCCAATCTCTAGACAGCAAGGTGGACGAAATTAGGGCACGAGTTGCCTTCCAGAGAGACATCAGAGATTGTAACATTCTGTTTCACGGAAATATGGCTCACTTGGGATATGTTGTCAAAGTCGGTACAGCCATCCGCTTTCTTCACGCATCGCGCCGACAGAAACAAACATCTCTCTGGTAAGAAGAAGGGCGGGGGTGTATGATTAACGACTCATGGTGTAATCATAACAACATACAGGAACTCAAGTCCTTTTGTTCACCTGACCTAGAATTCCTTACAATCAAATGCAGACCGCATTATCTACCAAGAGAATTCTCTTCGATTATAGTCACAGCTGTGTATATCCCCCCTAAGCAGATACCTCGCTGGCCCTGAAAGAACTTCACTGGACTCTACGTAAACTGGAAACCATATATCCTGAGACTGCATTTATTGCAGCTGGGGATTTTAACAAAGCTAATCTGAGAACAAGGCTTCCTAAATTCTACCAGCATATCGAATGCGCGGCAGGAGCTGGTAGCATTCTGGACCATTGCTTCTCTAACTTCCGCGATGCATACAAAGCCGTCCCCCGTCATCCCTTCGGCAAATCTGACCATGACTCCATTTTGTTTCTCCCAGCCTATAGACAGAAACTAAAACAGGAAACACCCATGCTCAGGTCTATCCAAAACTGGTCTGACCAATCGGATTCCACGCTTCAAGATTGCTTTGATCACGTGGACTGGGATATGTTACGGATAGCCTCAGACAATATCATTGATGTATACGCTGACTCTGTGAGCGAGTTTATTAGCAAGTGCATCGGTGATGTTGTACCCACTGTGACTATTAAAACCTTCCCTAACCAGAAACCGTGGATTGATGGCAGCATTCACGCAAAACTGAAAGCGCTAACCACCGCTTTTAATCATGGCAAGGCGACTGGAAACATGCCCGAATACAAACAGTGTAGCTATTCCCTCCGCAACGTAATCAAACAAGCAAAGAGTCAGTATAGAGACAAATTAGAGTCACAATTCAACAGCTCAAACACGAGACGTATGTTACAGGGTCTACAGTCAATCTCGGATTACAAAAAAGAAAACCAGCCACGTCGCGGACATTGACGTCTTGCTCCCAGACAAATTAAAGAACTTCTTTGCTCGCTTTGAGGACAATACAGTGCCACTGACACGTGCCAAAGCCTGCGGGCTCTCATTCACCAAGGCCAACGTGAGTAAAACATTTAAACGTGTTAACCCTCGCAAAGCTGCCGGCCCAGATGGCTTCCCTAGCCGCATCCTCAGACGATGCGCAGACCAGCTGGCTGGTGTGTTTACGGACATATTCAATCAATCCCTATCCCAGTCTGCTGTGCCCACATGCTTCAAGATGGCCACCATTGTTCCTGTTCCTAAGAAAGCTAACATAACTGAACTAAATGACTATCGCCCCGTAGCACTCACTTCTGTCATCATGAAGTGCTTTGAGAGACGAGTCAAGGTTCATATCACCTCCACCCTACCTGATACCCTCGACCCACTCCAATTTGCTTACCGCCCAAATAGGTCCACAGACGATGCAATCGCCATCACACTGCACACTGCCCTATCCCATCTGGACAAGAGGAATACCTATGTAAGAATGCTGTTCATTGACTACAGCTCAGCATTTAACACCATAGTACCCTCCAAACGTCATTAAGCTCGAGACACTGGGTCTCGACCCCACCCTGTGCAACTGCGTCCTGGACTTCCTGACGGGCCGTCCCCAGGTTGTGAGGGTAGGAAACAACATCTGCACCCCGCTGATCATCAACACTGGGACCCCACAAGGGTGCGTTCTCAACCCTCTCCTGAACTCCCTGTTCACCCATGACTGCGTGGCCATGCACACCTCCAAATCAATCATCAAGTTTGCAGACGACACTACAGTGGTAGGCTTGATTACCAACAACGACGAGACAGCCTACAGGGAGGAGGTGAGGGCCCTCGGAGTGTGGTGTCAGGAAAATAACCTCTCACTCAATGTCAACAAAACAACGGAGATGATCGTGGACTTCAGGAAACAGCATAGGGAGCATCCCCCCATCCACATCGAAGGGACAGTGGTGGAGGTGGAAAGTTTTAAGTTCCTCGGAGTACACATCATGGACAAACTGAAATGGTCCACCCACACAGACAGCGTGGTGAAGAAGGCGCAACAGTACCTCTTCAACCTCAGGAGGCTGAAGAAATGTGGCTTGTCACCCAAAACACTCACAAACTTTTACAGATGCACAATTTAGAGCATCCTGTTGGGCTGTATCACCGCCTGGTATGGCAACTGCTCCGCCCACAACCGCAAGGCTCTCCAGAGGGTAGTGCGGTCTGCACAATGCATCACCGGGGGCAAACTACCTGCCCTCCAGGACACCTACACCACCCGATGTCACAGGAAGGCCAAAAAGATCATCAAGGACAACAACCACCCGAGCCACTGCCTGTTCACCCCACTATCATCCAGAAGGCGAGGTCAGTACAGGAACATCAAAGCTGGGACCGAGAGACTGAAAAACAGCTTCTATCTCAAGGCCATCAGACTGTTAAACAGCCATCACTAACATTGAGTGGCTGCTGCCAACATACAGACTCAAATCTCTGGCCACTTTAATAAATGTAATAAATTGATTTAATAAATGTATCACTAGTCACTTTAAATAACAGCACTTTAATAATGTCTACATATCCTACATTACTCATCGCATATGTCTATACTGTATTCTATACCATCTACTGAGTAAGATGGCACTGGAGCAGAAGGTAGACGTTTTACTTGTCCTCAACCGATTATGTTTTTTTGTTTGTTTATCTGCGTTGTTTGTAACTTATTTTTTTACTATTTTTGTCCATAATGTTGCCACTACAAGTCTCTTATGACCGAAAATAACTTCTAGACATCAGGACTGCGATTACTCACCACGTACTAGCAGAATCCTTTTTCTTCTTTCACAACTCTGACGAGCCCGAGGCGGAGGATATACGGCTCCCTCGGGAACAGGACCCGACCCCAGTGATCTGCGGGAAGAGGAGGCAGAGAAAGAGAGGCCGGAGGGCAGGCTGCCTTCTGAGGAGTCGGAGGTAATCGAATAAACCCCCACTCACCTCAATTCTGCTAGCAAACATGCGACCTTTGTACAATAAAATGGACAAATTATTGGGAAGATTAAACTACCAATGGGACATTTAAAAACTGTAACATCTTATGCTTTATGGAGTCGTGGCTGAACGACGACAATATCAACATACAGCTGGCTGGTTATACGAATTACCGGCAGAATAGAACAGCGGCGCCTGGTAGGACAAGGGGCACGATATCTAAGTAAGTCTCGAGCTATTGCTCACCTGAGGTAGAGTTTCTCATGATAAGTTAGAGACCACATTACCTACTGAGAGGGTTTTCAGCTATATTCTTTGTAGCTGTTTACATACCACCACAGTCAGAGGCTGGCACGAAGATAGCATTGAATGAGTTGTATTCCGCCATAAGCAAACAAGAAAACGCTCACCCAGAGGCAGCGCTCCCGGTAGCCGGGGACTTTAATGTAGGGAAACTTCAGTTTCAGTTTGACCAAATTTCTATCAGCATGTTAAATGTGCAACCAGAGGGAAAAGAACTCTGGACCACCTATACTCCACACACAGAGATGCATACAAAGCTCTCCCTTGCCCTCCATTTGGCAAATCTGACCATAATTCCATCCTCCTGATTCCTGCTTACAAGCAAAAATTTAAGCAGGAAGCACCAGTGACTAGATCAATGATAAAGTGGTCAGACGAAGCAGATGCTAAGCAACAGGACTGTTTTGCTAGCACAGAGTGGAATATGTTCCCGGGATTCCTCCAATGGTATTGAGGAGTACACCACATCTGTCATTGGCTTCATCAATAAGTGTATCGATGACATCATCCCCACAGTGACCGTACGTACATACCCCAACCAGAAGCCATGGATTACAAGCAGCATCTGCACTGAGCTAAAGGCTAGAGTTGCCACTTTCAAGGAGCGGGACTCTAACCCGGAAGCTTATAATAAATCCCGCTATGCCCTCCGACGAACAGGCAAAGCCTCAATACAGGACTAAGATCGAATCGTACTACACCGGCTCTGACGCTCGTCGGATGTGGCAGGGCCGACAAACCATTACAGACTACAAAGGGAAGCACAGCCAAGCACAGCCAAGAGCTGCCCAGTGATACGAGCCTACCAGACGAGCTAAACTAGTTCTATGCTCGCTTCGAGGAAAATAACACTGAAACATGCATGAGAGCACCAGCTGTACACATCACGCTCTCCGCAGCCGATGTGAATAAGACCTTTAGACAGGTCAACATTCACAAAGTCGCAGGGCCAGACGGATTACCAGGACGTGTACAGCGTGTATGCGCTGACCAACTGGCAAGTGTCTTCACTGACATTTTCAACCTCTCCCTGTCCGAGTCTGTAATACCAACATGTTTTATGCAGGCCACCATAGTGCCTGTGCCCAAGAACACTAAGGTAACCTGCCTAAATGACTACTGTCTGTAGCCATGAAGTGCTTTGAACGGCTGGTAATGGTTCACATCAACACCATCATCCCAGAAACCCTAGAACCACTCCAATTTGCATACCGCACCAAAAGATCCACAGATGTTGCAGTCTCTATTGCACTCCACACTGCCCTTTCACACCTGGAAAAAAAGAACACCTATGTGAGAATGCTATTCATTGACTACAGCTCAGTGTTACAGCTCAACACCATAGTGCCCTCAAAGCTCATCATTAAGCTAAGGACCCTGGGACTAAACACCTCCTTCTGCAACTGGATCCTGGACTTCCTGACGAGCCGCCCCCAGGTGGTAAGGGTAGGTAACAACACATCTGCCACGCTGATCCTAAACACGGGGGCCCCTCAGGGGTCCGTGCTCAGCCCCTCCTGTACTCCCTGTTCACTCATGACTGCATGGCCAGGCATGACTCCAACACCATCCTTAAATTTGCCAATGACACAACAGTGGTAGGCCTGATCACTGACAACAATGAGAGAGTCTATAGGGAGGAGGTCAGAGACCTGGTTGTGTGGTGCCAAGACAACAACCTCTCCCTCAACGTGATCAAGACAAAGAAGATGATAGTGGACTATGGGAAAAAGAGGACAGAGCACGCCCCCATTCTCATCGACGGGGCTGCAGTGGAGCAGGTTGAGTTCATTGGTGTCCACATCACCAACAAACTAACATGGTCCAAGCACACCGTGACAGTTGTGAAGCGGCCACGACAAAACCTATTCCCCCTCAGGAGACTGAAAAGATTTGGCATGGGTTCTCAGATCCTCAAAAGGTTCTGCAGCTGCACCATCGAGATCATCCTGACTGGTTGCATCACTGCCTGGTATGGCAACTGCTCGGCCTCCGACCGCAAGGCACTACAGAGGGTAGTGCGAACGGCCCAGGTAATCACTGGGGCCAAGCTTCCTGCCATCCAGGAATTTTTAGGGCCTTCCTCTGACACCGCCTGGTATAGAGGTCCTACCAAGCGGTGTCAGAGGAAGGCCCTAAAAAATGTAAAAAACTCCAGCCACCCTAGTCATAGACTGTTCTCTCTGCTACCCCACGGCAAGCGGTACCGGAGTCTAGGTCCAAAAGGCTTCTAAACAGCTTCTACCCCCCAAGCCATAAGACTCCTAAACATCTAGTCAAATTGCTACCCAGACTATTTGCATTGCCCCCACCCCTCCCCTCTCCACACCACTGCCACTCTCTGTTGTCTTCTATGCATAGTCACTTTAATTAACTCTACCTACATGTACATACTACCTCAACTAACCGGTGCCCCCGCACATTGACTCTGTACTGGCACCCCCCTGTATATATTGTTATTTTTTACTGCTGCTCTTTAATTACTTGTTACTTTTATGTCTTATTCTTATCCGTATTTTTTGAAACTGCACTGTTGGTTACAGGCTCGTAAGTAAGCATTTCACTGTAAGGTTGTATTCCTGTTGTATTCGGCATATGTGACTAATAAAATTAGATTTTTGATTTGATTTGATGTGCCACACGGCCATCACACCCATATATTTATATGTACATATTCTATTCATCCCTTTACATTTTTGTGTATAAGGTAGTCGTTGTGAATTTTTTAGATTACTTGTTAAATATTACTGCACTGTCGGAACTAGAAGCACAAGCATTTCGCTACACACATTAACATCTGCTAACCATGTGTATGTGACCAATAACATTTGATTTGATTTTGATTTGATGGAAGTGAAGATTTCCGGGACTGCTCAGAGCCTGAGGCTGGGCCTGTGAAGCAACAGATTATCTGGCTTTGTTTGTTCACTCAGCCTTAGCATCTTGTGTGGGCCTGCGGTTCTGAGTTAGAGGCAGAGACCCTGTCTGACAGGTTAAGGTTCAGTTCATGATAGACTCTCCAAGAGATTTTAGACCGTTATTTATGTATGGATTAAGTTAAACTATCAGCATTTTATAGGGACAAGCACAGGGACAAATTCAGTCCTATGAGATTCAGACCTAGGAATACTGTATAAATGACAACATTTCACTACACCTGGCATCATGATTACACCAGTTCAAACATGAAATATAGACATTATGGCATGCCTATTGTATTTTATACTTAATTCCTTTCCAACCAAGCAATACGGGTTTCAAACATCACTTTTCTTGCTGAAACCACAACAAAACCTCGATCCAGAGAGAACTCTGATGCATATCACTGCCGAACAGCCCACCTAATCTCCTAATTGGCACAAGGGAACAAGGGCATCCAGCAGAGTAATTGAGCAAGGTAAAGTCCCCGGCAGCACACATTATTGAGGCTTACTTTCAGCTAGGGAAAGTTAAAATGTAGTTTGTGTCGTGCTGACTGCGTAGAGATAAAGGCACACGCTGCTAATCAATAGGGTTTTCTCATTGTTTCCCATTCAGACTTGAGAATGCCAATAATCCAATTATTCTCAGCTGCCACAAATACATTGTGGCCAGAGGAAACCATTTGCATTTTCGAGAGAAATTAGACAGGAGAGTAAGTAGTGATAAGGTCATAGACTTAGACTAGTGAGCATACAAGTGTGCCATTAGTGATTGGCACACACAATCTCTCTATGGAGACAATTATTTTTTAAAGTGATGTAATGCCAATAGGCTCTGTAATTCATGTTAGCAGATTTACAAGTGAAAAAACATCATTGCATCCTTAATTAAACATCCATACACCAAGTTCATTACAAAATAATGAACGTGTACGCAAACACACTCCATTACAAAAGACTTAAGACAAAGAATGATCAATTGAAAATCTTTAGATCTGATTGGAGATCTGATCATGCTATTGTTCTCATAAAGGTCAAGGAGGGTTTGGCACAGGATTGTAATGGATTGCCTAATGCAGGACACATCAAGCAATGTTTGTAGTCAACCAGTCCCACTATTCACCTGTGACATACTAACCACCACTATTAACCATTATTAAAGAATCTTATAATTCCATACTCTCTCAAACTGTACATTGAGACTCGCTCATCTCTCTATAGTATACCCTGTATGTCCCACAATGAGTCTGGGGACAGTCATTCAAATGTTGCCTTTAACACTGTACCCTTCATAAAACATGCACAGTCCACAGGCACAACCTTGCTGAATCAACATTGTTTCAATGTAATTTGTCAATGCAGGTGGAATCTACTGTACGTGGAAAATACATTGGATTTGAAAAAGTCATCAATGTAAACTGATGTTTTGAGGGTAACATTTCAACCACAGGATTATGTTGTCATGGTAACCAAATTTCAACATTGACTAACCTTGTATAAAATATTTTGAATTTGTAACAACATAAGATCTACAATGTTATATCCCCTATCAGAAAAAAAACAATAGGCTGGGCCTGGGCAGCATGCCAGCTACCATTTGGTCTGATTTGATTTAGTCCTATTCTTTAATGTAGTTTTTTGGTTGATATGGAGATGTGAATTCAATATATCAATGATTCATTTGTTGACAAACAGGAATTAAAGCCAGACAGTGGCACAGAAGGAACTATTCAAGCAAAAGTTAAATCTCCATCAAATTTTTGATTGCATTGACAACCAAACACAATTCAATATCACTTTTCAAATACAATAAATAGCCTGTTAACTTGTAGACAAGTTAACAAATTATATGTTTTATTCGTCTCTAACTCAACCAAAAATAAAAGTTAAAGAATGAGCATAAGCCAACTGCTCAGATGGAACTATCCAAGCAGTAGATACATCTCCTTTAAACATTAATATTTGGATGTGGTGTGAACCAAACACAGTTCAATGTTACTTTTGTAATATAGTCAATAGCCTAAAGTTAAGGCTGTCTACAGAAGTCAGGAGAGGACATAAAAAAGATATATTGTATAGAGATCACAAGAACATTTTCTCATGATCATACATAACAAAAGTTGTTTTGTCAAGATCTCGAGATAATCAAAAGTACCACGCATCATCCATTCATTTGTTCAGATGCACCATAACCACCTCATTGAGGAGACATGTGGTTGATCGCATTGCGCTCGTGGGGCATTTAAGCCCTGAGCGATGCCTGACAGGCAACACTGTCTCCCAGGATGCGTGCCGTCCCCAAAACCACAGCCAATTTCATGCAAGGAACAACGCAGCTAACTTCATTAGTCTTGTGAGCTAGCTTGTTAGATAGGTAGTCTTGTTAGCTAGGTAGCTAGCTAGCTCTATATATGCTGGTTTGGTAGTTTTGGTATTTTATTAGGATCCCCATTAGCTGTTGCCAAAGCAGCAGCTACTCTTCCTGGGGTCCACACAAAACATGAAACATAATACAGAATGACATAATACAGAACATCAATAGACAAGAACAGCTCAAAGACAGAACTACATAAAAAAAATGTAAAGGCATACGTAGCCTACGTATCAATGCATACACACAACCAAGTAGGTCAAATAGGAGAGAGGCGTTGTGCAGTGAGGTGTTGCTTTATCTGTTTTTTTTTAAACCAGGTTTGCTGTTTATTGGAGCAATATGAGATGGAAGGAAGTTCCATACAATAAGGGCTATATATAGTACTGTACGCTTTCTTTAATTTGTTCTGGATTTGGGGACTGTGAAAAGACCCCTGGTGGCATGTCTGGTGGGAAAAGTGTGTGTGTCAGAGCTGTGTGTAAGTTGACTATGCAAACAATTTTGGATTTTCAACACATTAATGTTTCTTATAAAAAGAAGAAGTGATGCAGTCAGTCTCTCCTCAATTCTAAGCCAAGAGAGACTGGCATGCATAGTATTTATATCAGCCCTCTGATTACAATGAAGAGCAAAATGTGCCGCTCTGTTCTAGCGACGTTGTTAGCTTGCATAACTGATATGTGGATAATTGTAAGGGACACTTCATGTTTTATGGATAATATTTACATTTACAGAGTGGGTGAACTCCATTCCTGACAGATTCAATTTTTGCCTCAGAGCTTGATCAGATTCAATAGCAGCCTAAGAGGCTGATAAATTAGGATTCTGCCTTGTAGACTGTTTCATTGGTAAAGCTCCTTGCAGGCAGATTAGCAGTCAGTGCATTATGTAAATGATCAAGAGTGGGTAGGCTCTATTCCTGGCAGGCTGATCAGATTCAATAGCAGACTCAGAGGCCGATAAATCAGGATGCTGCTTGTAGGCTGTTTCATATGTAAGGCTCCTTGCAGACACCCTACCAGGCAGCATCCTGCATCAAAGGGCATTTAGGTTTGTGGCAAATTGTTGTCAACCTGCCAAAACTGCATAAACACTGAGATTGAATTGAGCCATTCATAAAGCGTATTTATTGTCAAACTCTTCCATTTATTGAACAGCCTCAGTGAATATACATTGCTCAAATACCAGCAAAAAAAGCAATCTAGGAAAAACGGTGGAAAAACCAACACACAGTCAATTGAGTCACCGGCAGCTTGAGGAATGTGGTGTGTATCCCCTTAACAGATGGAGGGTCTGATTAAGAAGGTTGATGCTGAGGGTGAGGCAATATCTGTGCACCTGAAATGGCAGCCCTGAGGTGCGTATCTTTGGTTGCAATTAGCATAATAGAGTTGTACTTTCCCTAAGAAGGAAATAGAATTGGTTTGGGTGTATGATGCCTGTAGTTGATATCTGATTCTGCACTGTAATTCAAACTTTGATCATCAACTCCGTTATTGTTTGAGTTTGTGATGTTCTGCTTAATTTCCCACAATCCCCTCAAGGTAACACTTTGCTATTATACTTGTGTAGTTACACTGTAACTACAGTAACATCATTGTATGAACATGTTATTTCCTTTGTATTTACATGGTAATAGTGTTGAGCCATTTAGAAAGTGTGAAGAACTTTCTGAAACTTTCACAGAGATTTCATCATACAACAGTCCATACAGACAATGTTGTTTGTCACTCAAACACAAAAACAACAATGGCATTTCTCACTTTTGAGGATGCTTGTTAAGTCTTCCTTTTCATGTGTTGGGCCTTGAAAAACCTACTTGTCATTAAGAGAAACCTGTTTCTAGCCTGCAGGATCTCCAACTGGGATGGGTGACAAGAAGGATGCATGGTACTAGCTCCCATTAATACTAACCATCAGTTTGGTGGTAGTAAGCTCCAGCAAACACCAGCACCAACTACTGTAACATGCAAAACATATTGAGGATCTAGTAGGTACCTCTTCAACGTTCCTTCCCATACAGGCCTGTTCCATTCTTCTTCCATCTTTCTTTTTCCTTTTTTTGGATGTTGTTGGATGTTGGATATTTTCTTACCCACGGAAACCTCTTAGCTGGAGAGCGCTCCCCCTGGGCATAGACTTCACTTCAACATACAGTTTTGATTTAAGTTTGGTTGAGTTGTCAAAAAATGTGAAAAAACATGAAATCAATGAACAATGTCACCATGTCATTGGATTTAAGTTAGAAGTTTGGTGGAAAAAATATGAAATTCCCTTACGTTGATTACTTTTTGCAACAACAACAACAAAAATTCACATTGGTTAAACGTCATCACATTAAATGATTTTGTTGAAATGACATGGGAACAATGATGATTCAACCAGTTTTTGCCCAGTGGGCTGTTTGTCCTTATCTGTCCTTATCTGTCGCCGGGTGGGCAGGCTGGATGTATTACAAATGTGTTAACTGGGTTCCCCAAAAGGGAAGATCGATACAAGGCATTCTTGTCCAACTTAATGTCTCTGGATCGATATAAACTGTTTCATTACTGTTTGTTTCAGCACTGCTACAGATACATGGTTGAGGGCTCTGAGGTAGCTTACAATATGATGCAGTTGCATGTGATTAGTTTATTGCAAGTCAGTTGCACTATGTTAACATAGAAATAATATTTCCACATAGAGTACCAGTACCATGTGGCTTTGTAAGAATCCATATCTGGTGTATGTATAGGAAATTAGTTTTACTCAACGGAATAAGAATTGTTCTCATGAAAGTACAGAATTATATACTGACCAACTGATAGAGGTATACTGTCAAATCTGATCCTGTATAGCATTGCTTCAATACACAGAGATACTGTATTTTCTAAAATATCAGGCAATATACATTCATTACAGACCTGTGGGACACCAGGCGTCCCTGTTGGATACTTTGGACAATTCCCCAAAAAGGGACAGAAAAATCAAAATCAAAATAGAATTGAATTCTTGAGCGGCTTAAAAGGTGCTGGGGGAAAAAGCTTTGAGCAAGTAATTGGATTTTAGTTTGGTCAGAAGAATACGAGATGTATCATGTGTTCCTTGAGCCACACTGGAGGTTTAAGCTACAGCAAGACTGCTAAGCCCCTGCAGAGATTTCTATTTAGCCTGCCAGTATAAAAGACATAGGTGGAACGTTCTGCTGTAGGCTTCCAACAACCTGAGTAGAATATCCCTCAACTCAACATCTGTAGATTCTAGATATCTTCCTGCATGGGAAGGAAAATACTTTAGTACTTTTTGATGAAGACCTACAGGACCATATATATTTCATGTGAGAGTTTATGGTATTTATGAACATTGATACGCAGTAAATACATCCCTATTTACTTTATCCCATTTTGAAAATTACATTTTTAGCTTGTTACAGAGTTAATTTACAGAATCAGCAGGGACACAAATAACAAATTAATCTTTGAATAATTCATGTTTTCTAATAATTCCAAGAGCTCACAATATCTTGAAATAGTGGAAAGTAATAATGTTTTATGCTGATGTTACTGTTTTTGATAGTGTTTTATGTCACATCTCATGGCCTTTCATTTCAGTACCTTTGTCACTGTTGTCTCAAATTGGGGAGGGAGAATCTATCATTGCCAGGACTGTCATAGCTGCACCATTTACAGTATATGACCAGTTAGGATTTATCAACTGTTTAATGGGAAGCTTTTTACAGTCTGTTTTCATTACTTGATATCAAATTATTCACATTGCAGACGGTATAATCAGGCCAACCATCTCAGCATGTTCTTGTAAAAATGAGGCAACAGTGTGACAATGTTGTTTCAGAGAATGTTCTATGTTTATAAATCAGCAGTTGGGTTTCTCTCAGAGTTTGATTGATAGCCTGAAATGGTAGCTGCTTTTAGCATCACTAGTATTTTCACACTAGCGTTGCTGGGAATTCGTTTGCAAAAAACGGAACAGTCTGTCGGAAGCCAGAAGATGAATAAAATGTATTTTCAAAGTACTCAGTCAATTGTCTGTAGGCATGGTCCTTACTTAGGGGTGAATTTGTGGAAAACATCTAATGGACGATATGAATTATTAACTTGAAGATTAAATATGAAATCAACCAAAGTGTGAAACCCTAGGCCTATATGTATAGTCTATTCTTATTGAACCCTGGGCTGAATTGAACAGACCCCGTTTAGAAATTCTATTTAATTATATGTTGGATTAACATCTCCATCTCAACCAAAAGTTAAATAATCAAACTTTATTTAAAGTGCATTTAACTTAGATTTGTGGTTGAGATGGAGACCTGAATCCAACATATATATTATTAATTTCGTATAAAAAATGGAATTAAAGCCAGACTAAGTAAGTGGCACAAAATATGCATCACCTTCGATTGTTGATATTTGTTTGCGTTGACAAACAAATCACTTTTGTATAACAGCAAATAGAATAAAGTTATCTTACAAACTAATGTAACAGTATTTTTTCAACCTTAAAATAAGCAACACATCTATGTCCACATGTTGAGGTTACTGTAACTACAGTTGATGTCGGAAGTTTACATACACTTAGGTTGGAGTTATTAAAACTAGTTTTTCAATCACTCCACAAATTTCTTGTTAACAAACTATAGTTTTCAATCAATCAAGTTTATTTTATATAGCCCTTCGTACATCAGCTAATATCTCGAAGTGCTGTACAGAAACCCAGCCTAAAACCCCAAACAGCTAGTAATGCAGGTGTAGAAGCACGGTGGCTAGGAAAAACTCCCTAGAAAGGCCAAAACCTAGGAAGAAACCTAGAGAGGAACCAGGCTATGAGGGGTGGCCAGTCCTCTTCTGGCTGTGCCGGGTGGAGATTATAACAGAACTATGCCAAGATGTTCAAAAATGTTCATAAGTGACAAGCATGGTCAAATAATAATCATGAATAATTTTCAGTTGGCTTTTCATAGCCGATCATTAAGAGTTGAAAAACAACAGGTCTGGGACAGGTGGCGGTTCCATAACCGCAGGCAGAACAGTTGAAACTGGAATAGCAGCAAGGCCAGGCGGACTGGGGACAGCAAGGAGTCACCACGCCCGGTAGTCCCGACGTATGGTCCTAGGGCTCAGGTCCTCCGAGAGAAAGAAAGAGAGAAGGAGAAGTTTTGCCAAGTCGGTTAGGACATCTACTTTGTGCATGACACAGGTCATTTTTCCAACAATTGTTTACAGACAGATTATTTCACTTAGAATTGTCACGTTCCTGACCTGTTTTCCTTTTTCTTGTATTTATTTAGTTGGTCAGGGCGTGAGTTGGGTGGGTTTGTCTATGTTTGATTTTCTATGTTGGGATGTTTGTGTTCGGCCCGGTATGATTCTCAATCAGAGACAGCTGTCAATCGTTGTCCCTGATTGAGAATCATACTTAGGCAGCCTGGGTTTCACGTGTGTTTTGTGGGTGTTTGTATCTCGTGTCAGTGTTCGTACCACACGGGACTGTTTTCGGTTTTGTCACGTTTGTTGTTTTTGTATGTATAAGTGTTCAGTTTATGTTCATTAAAATATGACCACTTTCCACTCTGCGTGTTGGTCCGATCCATGCTCCTCCTCGTCTGAGGAGGAGAACGACTTCGACAGCCGTAACAGAAACACCCACCACCAATGGACCAAGCGGAGTGGAGAAGGGCGGCAACAGCAGCGGAAAAAAACCCAGGACTCCTGGACTTGGGAAGAGATTCTGGACGGCAAAGGACCCTGGGCTCAGCCAGGGGAATATCGCCGTCCCAAGGCGGAGTTGGAGGCAGCGAAGGCAGAGAGGCGCTGGTATGAGGAGGCAGCGCGGCGACGCGGTTGGGAGCCCGAGAGTCAGACCCAAAAATGTCTTGGGGGGGGGGCACACGCGGAGTGTGGCAAAGCCGGGTAGGATACCTGAGCCACCTCCCCGTGCTTACCGTGGAGTGAGAGGGCGTCGTACTGGTCAGACACCGTGTTATGCGGTAAAGCGCACGGTGTCCCCAGTACGCGTGCTTAGCCCAGTGCGGGCTATTCCACCTCGCCGCACTGGTAGGGCTAGGTTGGGCATCGAGCCGGGTGCTATGAAGTACATGGCACCAGCCTTACAGATGGTGTCCCCGGTTCGCCAGCATAGCCCAGTGCGGGCTATTCCACCTCGCCGCACTGGCAGGGCTACGGGGACCATTCAACCTGGTAGGGTTGGGGAGGCTCGGTGCTCAAGAGCGCGTGTCCTCCTTCACGGTCCGGTATACCCGGTGCCACCTCCACGTACCAGTCCTCCGGTGGCAGCCCCCCGCACCAGGCTGTCTCTCCGGGTTCTCTCTTCAGCTGCTCCCACCTGTCCAGTGCTGTCAGAGCCTTCCTCCTCTCCAGCGCAGCCTGAGTCTGAACTGCCTGCCTTCCCAGCGCTGTCTGAACTGCCTGCCTTCCCAGCGCTGTCTGAACTGCCTGCCTTCCCAGCGCTGTCTGAACTGCCTGCCTTCCCAGCGCTGTCTGAACTGCCTGCCTGCCCAGCGCTGTCCGTCTGTTCCGAGCCGTCAGAGCTGCCCGTCTGTACTGAGCCTTCAGAGCCGTCCAGCCAGGACCAGCCAGAGCCGTCCAGCCAGGACCAGCCAGAGCCGTCCAGCCAGGACCAGCCAGAGCCGTCCAGCCAGGACCAGCCAGAGCCGTCCAGCCAGGACCAGCCAGAGCCGTCCAGCCAGGACCAGCCAGAGCCGTCCAGCCAGGAGCTGCCTGAGCTGTCCAGCCAGGAGCTGCCAGAGCCAGCCAGCCAGGATCCGCCAGAGCCAGCCAGCCAGGATCCGCCAGAGCCAGCCAGCCAGGATCCGCCAGAGCCAGCCAGCCAGGATCCGCCAGAGCCAGCCAACCAGGATCCGCCAGAGCCAGCCAGCCAGGATCCGCCAGAGCCAGCCAGCCAGGATCCGCCAGAGCCAGCCAGCCAGGATTCGCCCCTCAGTCCGGTGCTGTCCCTCAGTCCGGAGCTGCCCCTCAGTCCGGTGCTGCCCTTTGGTATAGTGGGATTGACATGGAGGGTGGCCATTGGGAGGAGGCCACGGAAGCGGGGTTTGACTATGGTGGGGTGGGGACCACGACCAGCGCCAGAGCCGCCACCGTGGACAGACGCCCACCCAGACCCTCCCCTAGAGTTTATGCTGGTGCGCCCGGAGTTCGCACCTTAAGGGGGGGGTTATGTCACGTTCCTGACCTGTTTTCCTTTTTCTTGTATTTATTTAGTTGGTCAGGGCGTGAGTTGGGTGGGTTTGTCTATGTTTGATTTTCTATGTTGGGATGTTTGTGTTCGGCCGGGTATGATTCTCAGTCAGAGACAGCTGTCAATCGTTGTCCCTGATTGAGAATCATACTTAGGCAGCCTGGGTTTCACGTGTGTTTTGTGGGTGTTTGTATCTCGTGTCAGTGTTCGTACCACACGGGACTGTTTTCGGTTTTGTCACGTTTGTTGTTTTTGTATGTATAAGTGTTCAGTTTATGTTCATTAAAATATGACCACTTTCCACTCTGCGTGTTGGTCCGATCCATGCTCCTCCTCATCTGAGGAGGAGAACGACTTCGACAGCCGTAACAAGAATTCACTGTATCACAATTCCAGTGGGTCAGAAGTTTACATACACTAAGTTGACTGTGCCTTTAAACAGCTTGGAAAATTCAAGAAAATTATTTCATGGCTTTAGAAGCTTCTGATAGGCTAAATGACATCATTTGAGTCAATTGGAGGTGTACCTGTGGATGTATTCCAAGGCCTACCTTCAAACTCAGTGCCTCTTTGCTTGATAATCATGGGAAAATCTAAAGAAATCAGCCAAGACCTCAGAAAAAAAGTTGTAGACCTCCACAAGTCTGGTTCATCCTTGGGAGCAATTTCCAAACGCCTTAAAGTACCACGTTCATCTGTACAAACAATAGTAGGCAAGTATAAACACCATGGGACCACGTAGCCGTCATACCGCTCAGGAAGGAGACGCGTTCTGTCTCCTAGAGATGAACGTACTTTGGTGCGAAAGTGCAACTCAATCCCAGAACAACAGTAAAGGACCTTGTGAAGATGCTGGAGGAAACAGGTACAAAAGTATCTATATCCACAGTAAAACGAGTCCTATATCGACATAACCTGAAAGGCTGCTCAGCAAGGAAGAAGCCATTGCTCCAAAACCACAGACTACGGTTTGCAACTGCACATGGGGACAAAGATCGTACTTTTTGGAGAAATGTCCTTGGTCTGATGAAACAAAAATAGAACTGTTTGGCCATAATGACCATCGTTATGTTTGGAGGAAAAAGGGGGAGGTTTGCAAGTCGAATAACACCATCCCAACCGTGAAGCACGGGGTTGGCAGCATCATGTTGTGGGGGTGCTTTGCTGCAGGAGGGACTGATGCACTTCACAAAATAGATAGCATCATGAGGGAGGAAAATCAGGTGGATATATTGAAGCAACATCTCAAGACATCAGTCAGGAAGTTAAAGCTTGGTCGCAAATGGGTCTTCCAAATGGACAACAAAGTGGGTCTTCCTTAAGGACAACAAAGTCAAGGTATTGGAGTGGCCATCACAAAGCACTGACCTCAATCCTATAGAAAATGTGTGGGCAGAACTGAAAAAGCGTGTGAGAGCAAGGGGGCCTACAAACCTGACTCAGTTACACCAGCTCTGTCAGGAGGAATGGGCCAAAATTCACCCAACTTATTGTGGGAAGCTTGTGGAAGGATACCCAAAAATGTTGACCCAAGATAAACATTTGAAAGACAATGCTACCAAATACTAATTGAGTGTATGTAAACTTCTGACCCACTAGGAATGTGATGAAATAAATAAAAGCTGAAATAAATCATTCTCTCTACTATTATTCTGACATTTCAGAGTCTTAAAATAAAGTGGTGATCCTAACTGACCTAAGACAGGGAATTTTTACTAGGATTAAATGTCAAGAATTGTGAAAAACTGAGTTTAAATCTATTTGGCTAAGGTGTATGTAAACTTCCGACTTCAACTGTGTATATATATATATATATGTGTATATGTATGTATGTTTATTTTTGTGGGAGGGGCGGGCTTGCCTGTTTTGCATGTTATTTTGGCATTAATACATAACAGTCACATATCAGTTTGCAAACAATGTAAAAAAAAAAATAGATATATAATTGAGTTAATAAAGCCGCATACAAACATGGTCTCTTTTTTTTTCTTCCTTTGAGTAAGGCAGCTCCAAAATGCAGGTGTTTCAGCCTAACACCGTGCTTTCTGTGGTGGTGGGGCAAGCCAGCAGAAAATACAGAGCGTTGGCTCAGTGTTGATTGGCTCAGTGTTCTGTCACTCATGGTGACACTACGTCACCGCCAAGTCTAAGGGTAGAGCTCTAAAATTCTTGCCCCTTGGGTGCTGCCATAGAGTTACATTAGAAGTGCCCATCCAAGAAGGCTTAAGGTCATTGGCCACAGATAAAATGTCAAATCACAATATATCTACAGTAACTTTGATGTCAACATCATACTTTCAAAATCTTAGCTAGCAGTCATCATCATGAATCAACCTTAGTTCCTTTGTTATGTCTCTATTTTTGGTTTGGTCAGGGCGTGAGTTGGTGTGGGCATTCTATGTTTTTGTTCTATGTTTTATATTTCTATGTGTTTGGCCGAGTGTGGTTCGCAATCAGAGGCAGCTGTCTATCGTTGTCTCTGATTGAGAACCATACTTAGGTAGCCTCATCCCACCTGTGTTTTGTGGGTTGTTGCTTCCTGTTGTGTGTCTGCACCAGCCAGAACTGTTTCGGTCGTTATTCTTTGTTATTTTTGTTATTTCAGTGTTCATTTAATAAATATGGACACGTACCACGCTGCACCTTGGTCCTCTCCTTTCAACAGCCGTTACAGAACAACCCACCACCAACAGACCAAGCAGCGTGGAAAAAAGGAGGAATGGACATGGGAGGACATTCTGGATGGGAAGGGATCCTACACATGGGAGGAGATCCTGGCTGGAAGGGATCGCCTCCCATGGGAACAGGTGGAGGCAGCCAGGAGAGCGGAGGCAGCAGGAGAAGGGAATCAGTGGGACGAGGGAACACGACTGGCAAGGAAGCCTGAGAGGCAGCCCCAAAAACTTTTTGGGGGGGGGCACACGGGGAGATTGGCGGAGTCAGGTAGGAGACCTGAGCCAACTCCCCGTGCTTACCGGGTGGAGCGTCGTACTGGTCAGGCACCGTGTTATGCGGTGGAGCGCACGGTGTCTCCAGTACATGTTCATAGCCCGGTGCGCTACATCGCAGCTCCTCGCATCGGCCGGGCTAGAGTGGGCATCGAGCCAGGAGGGATTGTGCCAGCCCTGCTATCCAGACCTCCAGTACATCTCTACGGCCCAGGATATCCTGCGCTGGCTCTGCGCACTGTGTCTCCAGTGCGTCTGCACAGCCCAGTGCGTCCTGTGCCTGCGCCCCGCACGTGCAGGGCCAAAGTCACCATCCAGCCAGGACGGGTTGTGCAGGCTCGTTGCTCGAGACCTCCAGTGCGCCTCCACGGCCCAGTGCATCCAGTGCCTCCGCCAAGGACAAGGCCTCCTGCATGTCTCCCCAGCCTGGTGAGTCCTGTGCCTGTGCTAAGCCCTAACCCTCCTGCATGTCTCCACAGCCTGGTGAGTCCTGTGCCTTCTCCCAGAGTCAGGCCTCCTGTGTGTCTATCCACTCCAGTGATGATCCATGGCACGAAGCCTCCAGTGATGATCCATGGCACGAAGCCTCCAGTGATGATCCATAGCACGAAGCCTCCAGTGATGATCCATGGCACGAAGCCTCCAGTGATGATCCATGGCACGAAGCCTCCAGTGATGATCCATGGCAAGAAGCCTCCAGTGATGATCCATGGCACAAAGCCTCCAGTGATGATCCATGGCACGAAGCCTCCAGTGTGTATCCATGGCACGAAGCCTCCAGTGAGGAGTTATGGCACGAGGCCTCCAGCGACGCCCTCTAGTCTGGAGCCTCCAGCGTTGCCCTCTAGTCCGGAGCCTCCAGCGACGCCCTCTAGTCCGGAGCAGCCAGAGTCTCCCTCCTGTCCGGCAAGCCAGAGTCTCCCTCCTGTCCGGAGCAGCCAGAGTCTCCCTCCTGTCCGGAGCAGCCAGAGTCTCCCTCCTGTCCGGAGCAGCCAGAGTCTCCCTTCTGTCCGGAGCAGCCAGAGTCTCCCTCCTGTCCGGAGCAGCCAGAGTCTCCCTCCTGTCCGGAGCAGCCAGAGTCTCCCTCCTGTCCGGAGCAGCCAGAGTCTCCCTCCTGTCCGGAGCAGCCAGAGTCTCCCTCCTGTCCGGAGCAGCCAGAGTCGCCTCCTGTCCGGAGCTGCCAGAGTCGCCCTCCTGTCCGGAGCTGCCAGAGTTGCCCTCCTGTCCGGAGCTGCCAGAGTCACCCTCCTGTCCGGATCCTCCAGTACCCCCCCCCCCCCCCCCCCCCCATAGGTGCGGACGTCCGGCCGCAGAACCTGAACCTATAGGGGAGGGTCTGGGTGGGCATTTCTCCACGGTGGCGGCTCTGGTGCGGGACGTAGACCCCGCTCCACCTCTGGCTTGGCCCACTTAGGTGGCGCCTCTAGAGCGGGGACCCTCGCCGCCGACCCCGGACTGGGGACTCTCATAGCGGGCCCCGGACTGGGCGCCCTCGTAGCGGGCCCCGGACTTTTTATTTAAACTGAACACTATAACAAAAATAACAAAGAGAATGAACGAAACCGAAACAGTCCTGTCAGGACACAAAAAACAGAAAATAACTACCCACCAAGCATCGGTGGGGAAAAGCTACCTAAGTATGGTTCCCAATCAGAGACAACGATAGTCAGCTGTCCCTGATTGAGAACCATACCCGGCAAAGCAAACAAATACAAAACATAGAAAAAGAACATAGAATGCCCACCCAAATCACACCATGACCAAACCAAAATAGAGACATAAAAAGCTCTCTACGGTCAAGGCGTGACAGTACTTGAAAGCATTTTTACTTAAGTTCTTTATACCACTTGTTGTGCTATGAGATGAAGCACATTAATAACACATTAAGTTGTTGTTTAAATAAACAAAATATCTGTATTCCCATTTTAACTTTGTTGTGCTTTAAATGGTTGAAAGCACAGTTAATAACACATTTAGATGACAACTAAACCAAAAATCAGACATTGTTTTTCCATTGGAATTTGGTTGTGCTTTTAGATGGTTTAAAACATAAAGATAATACATTGGGAATTCAACAAACTTCTGGCTGTCTTTTTGAGTGGGTGAATAAAGGTTGAAATCTCATTGATCAACAACTCAACCAAATATTACCAAAATGTCCATGTTGAAATGACGTGGCGTGCCCAGTGGGAAGTTAAGGGGATAATTAATAACTAGCTCTGAAGTCCGGAACCAACAATTAGGTGTCATTACTGGCAGTAAAAAGATAAGAGCCAAGACAACAGTAATCTAAGGTACCATCGTTTGGATTATTTTTTTGCCAAAGTGCCATGAAATAATAAAAAAACAATCATAAAATGTACTCAGTGAAGCAACCTAGAAGAGATATGAAAGAGTTATGGAAAGGCCCCCAAGGACAACATGGTTCTTCTGACTTTAATGACATGAGTGTGGGCAGAGAAGAGAGAGATAACAGCTACATATTTTATTGTAAAACTAAAACTAAAATCTCTCATAAGAAGATGGAGCCAGGGGTTTGATCTCTCTGCAATGCCCTATTATTTTCTAATGAGCTGCACATGAAAACACTCCAATCAACATTTCAAAAGAAAACAAACATATCTGAGGTGCGTTCAACAACGGAAATAGTTCACCAACATTACCTAACGTTAAGTAACATACTCCACAGTCTGAGAAGATAGTGTGCGGTGAACATAAGTGTCTGTTTTGGGTCTAAACTGCCCTTAAAAAGTGGCCATGTAGACTTTCTACTATATTTAGTAGGAATAGCTAAGTTGTTTTCAGTTTGAATATTGACGCTAAAAAGCCACAGTAATCCTTACAAAAAGTAGCTGTTTTATGTTTTACTGTAACATTTTGGAATGTTCAGTCAAGTTGTTCAACTGAAATTGTTACTCTGGCAACATGTTCGCTGCAAACAGAAGCCTTGTTGAACTCGCCTCTGGGCTATGTGTACTTAGAGTTAGTTTCTCTTTCTCTGTTACTAATGAAATCCATTAATGGTGTAGATGTGCATGGTGCAACATAGATCTCTTTCCTGCAGTCAGTTACCAAAAGCTCCCTATTTGGCATCATGGGTGGAATGTTATTAATATTTGTTATAATTCCATCATTAATAATAATAAAAAAGCCCTCCAGAGTGGCACAGCGGTCTAAGGCACTGCATCGCAGTGCTTGAGGCGTAACTGACCGGAATTCCCATAGAGAGGCACATAATTGGCCCAGCGTTGTCCGGGCTAGGGGAGGGTTTGGCCGGGGGGGCTTTACTTAGCTCATCGTGCTCTAGCGACTCCTTGTGGCAGGGCGGGCACCTGCAGGCTGACTTCGGTAGTCAGATAAACGGTGTTTCCTCCAACACATTGGTGCAGCTGGCTTCCGGGTTAAGCGTGCAGGTGTTAAGAAGAACGGTTTGGCGTGTCACGTTTCGGAGGACGCGTGACTCGACCTTCGCCACTCCTTATCCCGTTGGGGAGTTGCAGCAATGAGACAAGATTGATGAAGGGGGTAAAATATAAAAACCGTTAAACAAACTACAAATATCTGGTGTTTCTATGTCAAACAGCTGTGATATATTTCAGTCTTCTGTGATGTATATAAAGTGTCTATATCAGTCTATATTTCAGTCTATATCTGATATTGTACAGATGTCTTCTTTTTCTTAAGCCCATAATCATGTGTGTGAGTTTTATACTTCTGTTTCAAAGTAGATTTGTTTAAGACCACCAAGAATCACTCTGTGTGACCCTGCTATAGCCCACTGCAGTAAAATGTTAAATAACTCAGTAACATTCTAGAAAAAAGGCATACGGGGTGACAGACAGAACCAGGGCCAAACAAGCTATGCCAGCTTTTCTAATCTCACATGGGTCATTTGGTAATTATTCTGAACAGTGGGAAGCTGGGTGGCATCAGGTCTGACATGTTTTCATCCTCCTACTGCACAGTTCCCTTGAGGTGGCTATTTGCATTATCGTCATGGTCAGGGCTCATAATCTGGAAGTGCAGTGTCACTTTTTCGCTTTACAGACAGTGTGAACTGTGTGGCTTTAGGTCAGGCAACTAACTGCCTGGTCATATTGTGTATATGAGACATCTAAATCAAAACATGTGTCAGTGATGGTTGAATGACACAAGGCGTTGTACTTTTTTCAGTTACTTCTAAAATGTCTCTAAAACATGAGATGGCAATGAGACGAGGATATGAGGTGGGTACTGGATACAGATGTGGGATATTTTAAGAATGTTTTCTCTCTCCTTGGTTGTGGATTACAATATACTGTTTTACTAAAACTTAAGAACAACATGTCACTCTCCACAGGCATTTATATTGCCCACTGATGCTGACTTTACTTCCGACCATGATCAATCCAAATTGATTGGGTTATGATTTTCAGAACAGTAGGAGCATGCCTCGTGCCTATGTCTGCGTTTGAGCGACCAAGCAGAGTTGTCACACGCACACACACACACACACACACATGCAGTTGTCCTACTTTAGTGGGAGGATGGGGTGCATTCATGATCAGTCTTTTGACATCTGCACATTGAATTACAGTCATGTGCACGCGGCTAGCTACAGCAGGCCGGCCTGCCTGCGGCCATGCCTCTGTCATTGTCAATGCTCTATCCTTGATCAGGGGCTGAAGGTCAGTTAATGAGGACTGCAGTGCTCTTTGAAACAGCCCTTTTAGACGCATATTGATCAATTGTGAAGCTGATAGGACAGTAATTAACTTCCTGTAAAATGTAAAGCCTATAGAAATGAGTTGCACTACAGCACATCTGGTCTAACACCTAGCTACAGTAGCTTTAAATGCACTACAGTAACCTGTATAAAAAGAGAAACCATGCAGAATCCACATTTATTTAATTTGATTGTTTTATTTAAAAGTCCAACGCAGCCGTTTTTATCTCAATATCTAGTACCTTGCTGTGACGGTCTTCAATTGAAATTGTAATCAAAAATAAATAAAATGCCAAAAGAGCCATTTCTCCAGCAAGAATTTTGCTAGGACTGTCTGGTAGTGGTCTGAGTGGGGAGGGAAAAATTTAAACTAGCTGTTATTGGCAGAGAGGTTTGGAACTCTGATGTCACCAGGCAGACTGCACTGGGCCTTTAAAACATTTTAGTTTAGAAGCTTTGCATTATGCTAAGGGATGAAAAATATAATTGTGGTGAACTACAAAAACAAATTAACTTCAGAAGGATCATGCCTGTTATCAAGTCAGTAGGCATGGTGAGAGATTTGATTGCATTTCTAGGTATAGTATGTATTTGAAGATATGGTTCACTTTGCCGTCACATCTGTGGACTTATACAGTAAATGTTCAGACTATTTCCTGCACCACTTGTCAAGCATTTCCAAAGAGGGCTTGAGCTCTTGTCTGACACTATAACCAAAGATGGTTTAGAAACTCTGTGCTATTACATTTTTGGGGGGGAGGTTCGCTAGGGGGATCTTTAGAAGCTGTGATAAGCGTCCCTGGCAACTCCACTCTCCTGTATGATGTACAATTCATGACTCCCCTTAGTGCTTGAGCCATTAAGATAATGGTCACGTCTGGCACATGGTAGATAGAGTCAAATCCACCCCAGAGAAATACAACACTGTGTCCTCGATGCTCCCCCTCATCCCATGGATTTAAAAAGGACCCCATCAATCACGTGCTGCGGGCTGCCCATCTCTTTGACAGACAGAGATAGGGAAGCATTGACACCTTGTGGCCAGGGAGAGGGCTGGGAATTGAGTAATGACGCCATAGATCCAAAGGGCGGACAGGCAGAAAGTTAGTCGTTTGCAGAGGGCAAGGTGTCTTGGGGGCCCTTTCCTGGAGGTGAGTAGTATGTTATAATGGGGGGTGAGGAACTTTTAGTCCTTTAGCCCAGAGAGGTGCCATGTGGAGCTGAGCTTCTTTACTGACAGCCAGTCAACTATACAACTAATCCTTAGCCCAGGGCAGCGATCGAACAGAGAAACAACATTGACAGATGCCTTCAGGATACACTCAAGTCAAAGAATAATGTTCTGTCGTTTAAGCCTGTTTTGCTTATTGGTTGTGTATACAGTTTAAAATATGTTATAGCAGGGGCAGCAAAATGCTTGTGTTACTAGCTCCTAACAGTGCAGTAAAAATGTAAAACAAGTACAGAAATAATAAAAACTAGAAACAAGAAATGACATAATGCCAGAACGAATCCCATTAACAACCCAAATAACACTGTATCAGTAATTAAAATACAATCTATGCGTATATACACCAAAATATATACTTAGAATGATATGAGCAGCAGTAGATATTTTACAGTGAGCTATGTCAAGAATCCAGTATATAAATTATGCGATGTGTATAAACAGTGTAATAAAAATGCAATGTACAGCAGTAGATACAGTAGAATGAGCTATGTGAAGAATACAGTATATCCCTCCAGGACACCTACACCACCCGATGTCACAGGAAGGCCAAAAAGATCATCAAGGACAACAACCACCCGAGCCACTGACTGTTCACCCCGCTATCATCCAGAAGGCGAGGTCAGTACAGGTGCATCAAAGCTGGGACCGAGAGACTGAAAAACAGCTTCTATCTCAAGGCCATCAGACTGTTAAACAGCCATCACTAACATTGAGTGGCTGCTGCCAACATACTGACTCAAATCTCTAGCCACTTTAATAATAAAAAATTGGATGTAATAAATGTATCACTAGTCACTTTAAACAATGCCACTTTATATAATGTTTACATACCCTACATTACTCATCTCCTATGTATATACTGTACTCAATACCATCTACTGCATCTTGCCTATGCCGTTCGGCCATCGCTCATCCATATATGTATGTACATATTCTTATTCATTCCTTTGTTGTTGTGATATTGTTAGATTACTTGTTAGATATTACTGCATGGTCGGAACTGGAAGCACAAGCATTTCTCTACACTCGCATTAACATCTGCTAACCATGTGTATGTGACCAATACAATTTTATTTTATTTTATTTGATGACTACACAATGTGAAAACAGTATAAAAGAAATGTCTCGTGGGACAGCAGCGTTGGCTGTGAGTGTGTGTGTATGTGTGTGAGTGTATATGTGAGTACAGGAGTCTGTGTGTGTATGAGGTGTGTGTGTGAGCTTGTGTGTGAGCTTGTGTGTGTGTGTGTGTTTTGAGTCTATCTTTGTCTCTTACTACAGGATATGGTTCTAAGGCTGTTCAACAGTCTGATGGCCTGGAGATAGAAGCTGTTTTTTAGTCTTTTGGTTCTGGTATTGATGCACCTGTACCGTCTCTGTCTGCGAGACGGTAGCAGAGTGAACAGAACGTGACTCAGGTGGCTGAGATCCTTGATGATTTTTTTGGCCTTGTTTTGACACCAAGCCTCTGATGATGCATTGGGCTGACAGCGCCACCCTCTGGAGAGCCATTTGCTTGAGGGCGGTGCAGTTGCCTTACCAGGTGGTGATGCAGCCCAACAGAATGCTCTCAATGGTGCATCTGCAGAAGTTCGTGAGGGTCTTAGGGGCCATGCCGGATTTCTTCAGCCGCCTGATGTTGTAAAGGCTCGGTTGTGCCTTCTTCACCACAGTGTCTGTGTGGTGGGATAATTTCAGGTCCTCAGTGATGTGCATGCCAAGGAACTTGAAGCTTTTGACCCTCTCCACTGCGGCCCCGTCAATGTGGATGGTGGCATGCTCCCTCTTCTGTCTCCTATAGTCCACGATCAGCTCCTTTTTTTACATTGAGGGAGAGGTTATTTTCCTGGGACCACTCCGCGAGGGCTCTAACCTCCTCCCTGTAGGCTGTCTAGTTGTTGTTGGTAATCAGGCATACCACTGTCGTGCCGTCAGCAATGTTGATGATTGAGTTGGAGTCGTGCGTAGCCACGCAGTCATGGGTGAACAGGGAGTACAGGAGGGGGCTGAGCACACACCCCTGGGGGGCCCCCATGGAGGATCAGCATGGCAGAGGTGTTGTTGTCTATGCTCACCACCTGGGTCCTGAGCTCGGTGACAGGCTTGGAGGGCACTATAGTATTGAAAGCAGAGCTGTAGTCAATGAATAGCATTCTCACATAGGTAATCCTCTTGTCCAGGTGGGATAGGGCGGTGTGCAGTGCAACAGTGATTTCGTCTTCTGTGGATCTGTTGGTGCGGTATGCAAATTGTAGTGGGTCTAGGGTGTCGAGCAAGGTGGAGATGATACACTCAATATAACTCAATCTATTTTAAAATGACTAAAACCATTCAGTTTCTTGACTATCCAGCTAGCTATTAATCACTGTGTACAGTTAATGGACCTACATTCATACAGATTATTGACTGTCCAGCTCCTTAATAATCACTATACAGTCAGGGGGCATCGAATATTCCAAAAACGATGGATAGAGGACTATTTTTAACTAATTTGAAGGCAAGGAAATATAACACATTTTCATTGAGGCCCTCCGGACCTCGTTAAAGCGAAATGAGTTTGACACCCCTGCTCTATGAACTTCCTGATGAACCCAGTGACAGAGGGCCTTCTACACTCTTAGGAAAAAAAGGTGCTTAGTAGAATCATATAGGGTTCTAAGGTTTGTCCTCATAGGGAAACCGTTTTTGGTGCTAGGTATAACCCTTTGCAGAGAGTTCTAACTAGAACCCTCTATGTAGGATTCCTTTTAAAACCCTCTGTATATGGTTTTGCCTAGAACCCTCTATGAAAGGTTCTTCCTAAAACCTTCAATGAACAGTTCCAGCAGCATTATTAGCCTTTAAAATGTAATTCTTTATAACAATTCATTACATATATCATAAGGCCTTTCTTTGAGGGCCTAGTTTACCCTAATCAGTGGTGTTAGGAAAATCCTGGTTTATAGGCCACATCACACCTGCTAGTCACATTATGGTGGCTTTTAAAGTGATGTGGGAATCCTGTTGGAATCCAGCTAGAGTAAGGATATCCAATAACTGAACATTTTAAACACCTGCAAGTTGCAACATACATTCAGATTGAATGGGATGATTATACTTGTACCTACATCATCTAAACTGGAACAACCATCTCAGTAACGGGTGCAATTAATCTTACTACTAACAGATTGGATTAGTTTAGAAACATTTATCTTATATATTTGCATCTCAGTGCTAGAGGCGTCACGACAGACACCCCGGTTCAAATCCAGTTTGTATCACAACTGGCTGTGATTGGGAGTCCCATAGGGCGGCGCACAATTGGCCCAGCGTCGTTCCGGGTTTGGTCGCTGTAGGCCGTCATTGTAAATAAGAATTTGTTCTTAACTGACTTGCCTAGTTGAATAAAGGTTAAATAAAATAAAAAATGTATTTAAAAAATAAATATATATATATTTATACGATATATATATATACTTGAGTCATTTTCTATTAAGGTATCTTAACTTTTACTCAAGTATGACAATTGGGTAATTTTTCCATCACTGCCCAGATCTGTGCCTCGACACAGTCCTGTCTCGGAGCTCTACGGACAATTCCTTCGACCTCATGGCTTGGTTTTTGCTCTGACATGCACTGTCAACTGTGGGACCTTATATAGACAGGTATGTGCCTTTCCAAATCACTTCCAATCAATTGAATTTACCACGGGTGGACTCCAATCAAGTTGTAGAAATATCTCAAGGATGATCAATGGAAACAGGATGCACCTGAGCTCAATTTCGAGTCTCATGGCAAAGGGTCTGAAAACGTATGTAAAAAAGGTATTTCTGTTTTTTGTTTTCGCTTTGTCATCATGGGGTTTTGTGTGTAGATTGATGATTTTAATCAATTTTAGCATAAAGCTGTAACGTATCAAAATGTGGAAAAAGTCAAGGGGCCTGAATACTTTCCGAATGCACTGTAGGTGATTTGATGATGTTGAAATGTTGAAGTTTAAATGGTGCTGGAATAGTTGAGGCGGCACTTGTTTTCTTTGTGATTTGCGGAAACTTTCTGGGGTTCTAAATCAATAGTTGTTCAGTAGTGTCAGAAAATGTCAGAAACATTATCTTGCTTGACCATGCTGTAGGTCATGTAACTGTTTGTTACATGCAATATACTTGTGGATTTCACCAGACAGAGGTTGCTCTTTTGTGACGAAACAACGTTGTGGTTGAATTTACTATGCCACTGTGTGTTCTTATTGTCTCGGCCTTAGGCCTATATATCACGGTGGCAAGGCATATGAACTAACAGGTTATAGAGCAAACAACGCAATTATCACATTCTCATAGAATGTAATATGGCTTTTTTTCTGGCTTGGCTTCCCCTGTGAATTTATCCACCCACCGCTACTGACCTTACTGTGATTGTTTTCAATTAAAATGGTCAAAAATAAACCAAAATAGCTTCTTAGCAAAATATTATTTATCAAGCAAGATTTTGCTAGGACTGTCTGGGAGTGGTCTGAGAGAGGGGCCTAATTGGAGGAGCCTAATGGCAGGGATGTGTAACCTGAAAACCAGCTGTTATTGGAGGAGAGGAGAGCAAACCCTTTTTGTTATTGGTCTATCAGCAGTCCAAAAACCGCAGGTTGACGTTTACTGTCATGAGTCATGTACTGAGGCCAGTTGCAAAGGGTTAGGCATTAGGGTTAGCAGTGTTGTTAAGGTTAGGGTTAAAATCAGATTTTATGACTTTATGGTTGTGCCAGCTAGTGACCACTCTGTATCCAGAAAGATTCATGGAGAAAAAACGCAAACCTGCCCAAAAGCCCCAACCAGCCAAACAAGGGAAATGTTCAGGTGGTCTTTTCAAACACTGTAAGTGCATTATCATAATTTTAAAAATGTCAGAGTATTTTTCCAACCTCATAGTGTGGAAATACAGTTGAAGTCGGAAGTTTACATACACCTTAGCCAAATACATTTAAACTCACTTTTTCACAATTCCTGACATTTGATCCTAGTAAAAATTCCCTGTCTTGGGTCAGTTAGGATCACCACTTTATTTTAAGAATGTGAAATGTCAGAATAATAGTAGAGAGAATGATTTATTTCAGCTTTTATTTCTTTCATCACAATCCCAGTGGGTCAGAAGTTTACATACACTTAATTAGTACATGGTAGCATTGCCTTTAAATTGTTTAACTTGGGTCAAACGTTTCGGGTAGCCTTCCACAAGCTTCCCACAATAAGTTGGGTGAATTTTGGCCCATTCCTCCTGACAGAGCTGGTGTAACTGAGTCAGGTTTGTAGGCCTCCTTGCTCGCACACGCTTTTTCAGTTCTGCCCACACATTTTCTATAGGATTGAGGTCAGGGCTTTGTGATGGCCACTCCAATACATTGACTTTGTTGTCCGTAAGCCATTTTGCCACAACTTTGGAAGTATGCTTGGGTCAATGTCCATTTGGAAGACCCATTTGCGACAAAGCTTTAACTTCTTGACTGATGTCTTGAGATGTTGCTGGAATTTAAAGGCACACAAAAGCTGTTTAAAGGCACAGTCAACTTAGTGTATGTAAACTTCTGATCCACTGGAATTGTGTAAACAATTGTTGGAAAAATGACTTGTGTCATGCACAAAGTAGATGTCCTAACCGACTTGACAAAACTATAGTTTGTTAACAAGATATTTGTGGAGTGGTTGACAAATGAGTTTTAATGACTCCAACCTAAGTGTATGTAAACTTCCGACTTCAACTGTATATGCAAAACATAGGAAATCACATTTTTGACTGCTCTGTCCCTTTAATATGCAGCCACCTTTCCTTGTTTCCCATGATAAGGTGCACTGTGGCTGTGTCCCAAATGGCACCCTATTGGCCCTGGTCAAAAGTTGTGCAATATACTGGTAATTTGTTGGGACACAGCACCCCGCCTCTTCCTGCCAGGCTGGCACAAATGTTAATATGCCATTTTTATGACCTGTGGTAAAGGACATCACTGAGGGAGAACGTCTGACAGTGACCTTGGTTAACAACACAATTGGTGCATAAAAAAGAACCCTAGCCCTGGTCAAAAGTATTTCACTATATGGGGAATGGTGTGCTATTTCGGACACAACCATAGACAATGCTATTCTTGAACGACTCCTGCTCGTTCATCACCCTGAGATTGCACTACATCACTCTATAAACATGTAGTATCTGACAAAGATGTGAAACGGAGGCCATAGCTAAAAAGCTCTCGGGGTGTTTAGCATTTCTCATCAGATAAGGCCTCGATCTGCTAAGCACACTAGCACTGAGCAGCGGAGGGCAATTGAGCCTGCATGTCTCTATTTTTTCAGTCAAATCCAATTACTTGTTTGGCTCGGAGAGCAGAAGAGACTCGGAGGAGGGCATGGATACATAAACAGGGCCACCTTCAGCTGATGACAGTGCCCAGCAGTTTGTGACTGACTGGGCTTGTGTGCCAAATCGCACCCTATTCCCTTTATAGTGCACTACCTTTGACCAGGGCCCATAGGTCTCTGGTCAAAGTAGTGCATTATATAGGGAATAGGGTGCCATTTGGGATGCCCCCTGGCTGTTGCTCCAGGCTCTGTCAGATGTGCATCAGGGCTCCAACTCATCTGCTTAAAACTGTTCTGCCACAGCCACTGGAAATTAAACAACCACAGGCCATGGAGACCTGAGATAAACAGACATGGCCAAACATTAAACTTTGACCCACATGGATTCTAGTTTACCCCCTTCCAATTTTGAAGCAGAAAAGTGCCATCAAAAGTGGTCTTGATGTCAATATGAAAAAGTATCATACTGTGATATGCTAGAAAATAATTTTAAAAAATGGCCTTTGAAAACATATAGCAACAATGCATCAGGGATATTACTCTAACAAGTGTTATTATTACTCACTTAAAAATGCATGATTAACTCAAAAATAGCTCTTCCCTACCCTTGAGTGCCAAAACCTCCAGCACGAAAGCAGGACCAATTTTAAGCTTCACGTTTCTGCTGCAGTCATTCACAGCCAACTATCAACGTGTCACTGATACAGTATCTACTAAGTCAGAACACCCCAGTACTAAGTCAGAACACCCCAGTAGTGTAAACCTTGAAGCGGATGTTAAAGCACATACTGTATCTTCTTATGGGCCATGGTCAAAAGTAGTGCACTAAATAGGGAATAGGATGCCATTTGCAACACACAACTCACTGACACTGTCATGGCTGTTCTCTCCCTTGACAGTATGTGAGTGTCAGTGAGAGGATGATATCAGAGAACACATCAAAGAGCTTCAAGTATTTAACTTCACGCTGCCCCCAGTCAATGTTTACTGTGGTATTGTAGGAGCGATTCATTTAATTTTCTTAATATCTTCCTCTACTATTCCATGATGCACTACTATGACAAAGTACATGTGGTATGGTGTGAAATAGTAGTAGTTTCCAATTGAAGTGACCATCATTTTTCCTATTAACCTCAGTTATTGTGTATCCTTCAGCAAATGTGCTACATTATGATGAATATGTAACAAAGTGTATTTCTGATAGCTTGGGGATTAGTCGACTCGGGCACTTTCTTCATCACTTTTTCTTATTGTCTCAAGTAAATTAGTACTAATGTGATGATAGTACTTGAAGGATTTTATTGAATGCATTATGTTGATTGAGTAGGATGATCCTCTGTAAATTATCATATGATTAGTATTTCTGGCATTTGTTAGCTAAGGAGCATAATGGCCTGTCAATATCAATTATCCTAACAAGGCCTTGATGTGCTCTCCTATAGATGACCCTTCAAATAGTTTTTTTCAAGAAGTATTTGCAGGTATCCACTATAGGGAAAGCACTAGGGGGCAATCTTGGCCCCTATGTAGCCTTCTGCAGTGGTACAATTAACGGTTGAATAATAATGTTCATGTCAAGCCTCCTTAATAACTACTCAATTAATCATCTATGTGTTATTGTGCCTGGACTCATAATGGATTCATTACCATAAGTTGTCAACGTTTCAAACAGCTTCATTAAATAAATTATAAATGACCAACAGAAATGTGCTTATCATGGCAATGCATTATTCACTTATTAACTTTACTTCACCAACTAGGTTATTGAGGGCATATTCAATTACACAATGGAAGCTTATTTAGCACTTTGACAAAGACACCAGGCCTTACATGAAGTTACCCAATCCATATCCATTATCCAATTTGCAGTACAGCCTACAATTTAAACAGCGATAGTCATTAAAAAAAATCCTGACCTTAAAACGACCTTCAGGTACACATAATTCAGAGAGTAGAATGTGTGTCCTTCCTTGACAGCACCAACTGTTTTGATTTGAGTAGCTTGCAGTGACAAGGGGACCAAAGTAAGTAACGGGCAGGTATTTTGTCAAGGCAATTTTGAGGAGACTGCAAGAGACAGGGGTGGTGGGAATTTTGCATCCATGAGCAGAATACAAAGGCTGTTCAGAAAGAACAATGGCAGATCTGAGCTGATGAAAATTGCAGTAAACATATCTACTTCACAGAGGTGGAAAATAGATAGTGAGATTGGGGTGAAAATAACAGAGTATTGGTAGCAGAACTGACAGTTTGATTACGAGTATGAAGACAAGCAGCAATCTCCACGTCAAAATGAACAAGGTATCAACTAGACCCTGTGCACCAGTTTCCAAAGGTTTATAAGTCAAATGACATACATGCTGACTACTTACCCTGCTGCTTAAATCATTTGTAAATGTTACTAGTGTAGGGTTGTGTGTCTGACATATTTAAAAGTGTGTGTGTGTGTGTGTGTGTGTGTGAGAGAGAGAGAGAGAGCAGTATCAACTTGTGATCTTATTGAATATTGTTTTCACTGGCAGAGAAAGAGTGAAAAATATCATGGCTTCTATCATACGAATTAGCTATCGTTGGAAAAGCTGGTAATTTACTCTGCGCTGAAGTATCAATTTATCTCAGTCATTGAAGTATCAATCTATCATTTTTTCACAGAGCAGTTCTCATCTTTTAATTGGCATCTTAAAAGTCTGGATCCCTGTTATCTGATAAAGAGATGCCACCTCAATGGGCGTGCTGTGCTGATAGCAGTAAACAACTGTGAGGCAGTAAGTACATCAGAAACATATCAAACACACAACACATAAACACACTTCAATGCCCAGGCTCTAACAACTCTGGAATACACTGTTTGTCTGAGAGAGAGAGACAAAGAAGAGAGAGATAAATAGAGAGGTGGCCTTGACAGCTACAGATAAGCTCAGTGTGAGCTCCTGATTTATTTATCTCTTTTTTGTTTTTAAAATGAGATAAACAATCAAATCTAAAAATAATTCAAGACAAGAAATAATGAACAACAACTCTACTCAATCAGATTTTTTTTAACTTTGTGCCTCAAATGAACCTAGCAAAGGGAGTTAATACAACTATATAAAATTACCAAACTGATTGATTGAACCAAAAAGGAGCATGGACTCTACACATATATCATTCATTTCTGAATTTCTTTCACTCTTCTTTGTGCTTTTTGAGCTAAGCTAGAACTAGCCCTGACAAAAAGTCCTGAATACATATCTTGCAGAAATAGGAAGTCCTGCAGGATATCCCAGAGGATTTTCGGGGCCACTTTCCTGTAGGACAATTCCTGCAGGGTCCTGCAGCATTGTTTCCTGAAGGACTACCTGTAGGAATTGTCCTATACAAAAATGGCTCCAAAATCATGTGGGATGTCCTGTAGGTAAGAGTCACGCAGGTAATTCCACAAGATTTCCAGGGCCATTTTCCTGTAGGACAACCTGCTGGTTTCCTTCCTCATCCTTCAGAGAATTTCATGTAGGCAGATTGCAGAAGATATTAGTCCATGCTTTTCACTTCTAGATTAGACTACTGCAATGCTCTACTTTCCGGCTACCCGGATAAAGCACTAAATAAACTTCAGTTAGTGCTAAACATGGCTGCTAGAATCTTGACTAGAACCAAAAAAGGTGATCATATTACTCCAGTGCTAGCCTCTCTACACTGGCTTCCTGTTAAGGCTAGGGCTGATTTCAAGGTTTTACTGCTAACCTACAAAGCATTACATGGGCATGCTCCTATCTATCGTTCCGATTTGGTCCTGCAGTACATACCTACACGTACGCTACGGTCACAAGAAGCAGGCCTCCTATTTGTCCCTAGAATTTCTAAGCAAACAGCTGCAGGCAGGGCTTTCTCATATAGAGCTTCATTTTTATGGAATGGTCTGCCTATCCATGTGAGAGACGCAGACTCGGTCTCAACCTTTAAGTCTTTATTGAAGACTCATCTCTTCAGTAGGTCCTATGATAGAGTGTAGTCTGGCCCAGGGGTGTGAAGGTGAACGGAAAGGCACTGGAGCGACAAACCACCCTTGCTGTCTCTGCCTGGCCGGTTCCCCTCTCTCCCCTGGGATTCTATGCCTCTAACCCTATTACGGGGGCTGAGTCACTGGCTTACTGGTGCTCTTCCATGCCGTCCCTAGGAGGGGTGCATCACTTGAGTGGGTTGAGTCTCTGACGTGATCTTCCTGTCCGGGTTGGCGCCTACCTCGGGTTCGTGCCGTGGGGGAGATCTTCGTGGGCTATACTCGGCCTTGTCTCAGGGTAGTAAGTTGTTGGTTGAAGATATCCCTCTAGTGGTGTGGGGGCTGTGATTTGGCAAAGTGGGTGGGGTTATATCCTGCCTGGTTGGACTTATCCGGGTGTATAGTTGGACGGGGCCACAGTGTCTCCCGACCCCTCCTGTCTCAGCCTCCAGTAATTATGCTGCAATAGTTTATGTGTCGGGGAATTAGGGTCAGTCTGTTATATCTGGAGTATTTCTCCTGTCTTATCCGGTGTCCTGTGTGAATTGAAGTATGCTCCCTCTAATTCTCTCTCTCTCTTTCTTTCTCTTTCTCTTTCTCTTCTCTCGGAGGACCTGAGCCCTAGGACCATGCCTCAGGACTACCTGGCCTGATGACTCCTTACTGTCCCCAGTCCACCTGGCCGTGCTGCTGCTCCAGTTTCAACTGTTCTGCCTGCGGCTATGGAACTCTGACCTGTTCACCGGACGTGCTACCTTGTCTCAGACCTGCTGTTTTCGAATCTCTCTCTACCGCACCTGCTGTCTCTAACTCTTAATGATTGGCTATGAAAAGCCAACTGACATTTACTCCTGAGGTGCTGACCTGTTGCACCCTCTACAACCACTGTGATTATTATTATTTGACCCAGCTGGTCATCTATGAATGTTTGAACATCTTGGCCAAGCACTGTTATAATCTCCACCCGGCAGTCAGAAGAGGACTGGCCACCCCTCAGAGCCTGGTTCCTCTCTAGGTTTCTTCCTAGGTCCCTGCCCTTCTAGGGAGTGTTTCCTAGCCACCGTGCTTCTACACCTGCATTGCTTGATGTTTAGGGTTTTAGGCTGGGTTTCTGTATAGCACTTTGTGACATCGGCTGATGTAAGAAGGGCTTTAGAAATATATTTGATTGAATACATTTGATTGATGTAAGATTGCATGGAATTTGTATTATCCAATAAAGCAACAGCTGACATGTTAATTGTCCATTTCACCAGCACTGCATAAAATAAAAGAGATTGAATAAACATGGTAAAAGCATATTTTGTTACAAGAGTGAGAGTAATGGTGACAACACATGAACCGCTTATGTGTATTGGTGTGAAGGGAAACGGATGTCTGCAATTGTAAACTTGGTGAATAGTTGGTTTTAATATGGCTGGTACATCAACAACATCTGTGAGTATGCATGTGTGTTAGGCTCTGTTTTAAAGGGAGAAATGAGAGGCTGAAACTGTGTGTGGTGTTACCTTCACCTGCATGGCTGTCCAGTACTGCTGCCCGTGTTAGTCAGTCTTACTGTTGTTCATAGGCATGATCTTAACTAGGGAGGAGAGTTCACATGATGTAATAGCAGAAAGTCAGTCAGTCTGTCTGTCTGTGTCTGTGTGTGAATGTGTATGTGTGTCTGTTACATGAGGAACAGTGACGAAGGAAATAACAAGTAACAGATAGGTCATACTTACCGGAATAGTACTTACTATCATAAATTTAACTAAATGAAGGAGTTGTACTTGGAACAGAAACACACTTGATCGTTGTTAAACATCGATTTTAAGCCCATATGTGCAGTATTACTAATAGGCTGTCACATGGGTAATGATTAGCCTATGAAATGATATACTATTAAACATGTTACAAAAAAACACTTTAGACATAACTTTCTTTTTCCTTTTATTAAACATTGATGATCTTTTCTCTCCATGCTGAAATAAAAAAAAGTGCATCTCAGTGGCCTGAACCACGCAAATGGCCTCATTGAGTGACAACACTACAAAACTCAGGTGTTTTGCCCTCCACACAAGGCTCCGCTTCAGAGGAAAAAAGTATGGAGCAAAGCGAAGGAGGTGTTATACTATAACAGAATAAAAGGGGTAATTTGGGGTTAAGGGAAACCTTGCCCATGTAAGTGTTTTTTTGTCTGAAAACACATAAGAAATGTGTATATTAACACTCAACACACCTATACATTGACAAGAAAGTATGTAAACCTATGTCTGATGTGAAGTTTATGCTCATCGTTCATCTTCTCCCTCAGTGCTGCTCAGATGAAAATGGGGGGTATATCTGGAAACAGTTTCTACAAATCTAAATTGGGTCAAAGGGGGACTCCCGGGTGGCGCACTGGTCTAGGGCACTGCATCGCAGTGCTAGCTGTGCCACCAGACACTCTGGGTTTGCACCCAGGCTCTGTCGCAGCCGGCCGCGACCGGGAGGTGCGTGGGGCGACGCACAATTGGCCTAGCGTCGTCCGGGTTAGGGAGGGTTTGGCCGGTAGGGATATCCTTGTCTCATTACGCACTAGGGACTCCTGTGGCGGGCCGGGCGCAGTGCACGCTAACCAGGTCGCCAGGTGCACGGTGTTTCCTCTGACACATTGGTGCGGCTGGCTTCCGGGTTGGATGCGCGCTGTGTTAAGAAGCAGTGCGGCTTGGTTGGGTTGTGTTTCGGAGGACGCATGGCTTTCGACCTTCGTCTCTCTCTCGAGCCCGTACGGGAGTTGTAGCGATGAGACAAGATAGCAACTACTAGCAATTGGATACCACAAAATTGGGGAGAAAAGGGGGTAAAATTCAATAAATAAATAAATTGGGTCAAAGTAAAACATTTTATGACTTAATAAATGGTTAAAGACCTGCCAATGGAAATAACTTTTGAGTGCTGCGTTAGGATCTAAATGTTTCCAGTTTGACTTTTCTCTCATCAAGGGCCGGCTTTGCTGAAGTCCCTTTATTGGCATTTCCAATTTTTCCAGATAATACATGGATAGCAATCCCCTCCCTCCCAAACACAGCCACAGCCAGGTCTTTAACCATGGCTGTTCTGTAGCTGCCACCTCTACAGCAGGCCTGCAGTGTGGCATTACTTATGCCCAACTGGGCAATCAAATCGAATCAAATGTTAAAAACAATAACAATAACAAGGCCATATACAGGAGGTACAGGTACAGAGTGTATGTGCGGGCGTAAAGGTTAGTCGAGGTAATTTGTACATGTAGGTAGGGGTAATGTGACTATGCATAGATAACAAAAAGTGAGTAGCAGCAGTGTAAAAACAAGGGGGGGGGGGGTCAATGTAAATAGTCCGGGTGGCCATTTGATTAATTGTTCAACAGTCTTATGGCTTTGGGGTAGAAGCTGTTAAGGAGCCTTTTGTACCTAGACTTGGTGCTCCGGTACCGCTTGCCGTGCGGGAGCAGAGAGAACAGTCTATGACTTGGGTGACTGGAGTCTTTGACAATTTTTTGGGCCTTCCTCTGACACTGGCTAGTATATACAGTAGGTCCTGGATAGCAGGAAGCTTGGCCCCAGTGATGTACTGGGCCATACACACTACACTCTTATGGTCGGATGCCGAGCAGTTGCCATACCAGGCGGTGATGCTACTGGTCAGGATGCTCTTGATGGTGCAGCTGTAGAACTTTTTGAAGATCTGGGGACCCATGCCAAATCTTTTCAGTCTCCTGAGGGGGAAAAGTTGTTGTTGTGCCCTCTTCACGACTGTCTGGTATGTTTGGACCATGATAGTTTGTTGGTGATGTGGACACCAAGGAACTTTAAACTCTCGACCCACTCCACTACAGCACCGTCAATGTTAATGGGGGCCTATTTGGCCCTCAGTTTCCTGTAGTCCACGATCAGCTCCTTTGACTTGTTCACATTGAGGGAGAGGGAGACCCTCTGCCGATGGTCCTGGCTGTATAAATGTTAACATAATCATACACTAATATATTAGCACTGTCCAACATTAAAAGATGACATATACACTTTTTGAATGGCTAATTAAGCACATCTGGGGGTAGTGGTTGGGCAATGACCTGAGAGTTTTAGAAACAAGGCAATTCATGAGATTGAAAAACAGAAATTAATCAACCTGTTTTCAATTCAATCATTTGAAAAGAGTGAGAGACAGACAGAAGAGGGAGACATTCAGGTGATCCCTTAATAACAATACAAACATGCCTATAGCAATACACACCTCTTTGCAGAGACATGTTCAGGGTTGTCAGTTCCTGGTTTTGGACCTTCAACTCTTTCACCTCTTTTTTAAGGGCCTTAATCTCCTCCACCGCCTCTTCTAAAGCCTTATTTTCCCTTTCTGTGATCTTCTCCATAAGGAGAAGATCCTTTGTCCGTTCAGCAACTTAATATGTAAAAAGTTTAATGTGAGAAAATAGGAGCTTCTAGAAATTGAGAGAGCAGTTGATTGATTAACTTTAAGTTTCTGCACAAGAATAAAACTATTGGGCCTACCTTTCTTGTCTTCTTTGCCGGATTGGTTTCGGTCCTGGCAGACTGAAGAGTGCTGGGGGGAGTCTGTGTGCTCTATGAAAGTGTGAGTTGACAGTCAGAAACAATTAGGCAAACTTTAGCTAAGCATGGCAATAATATAAGAGACACCAGTTTAACATATCCATGCAAACATTAGAGACAGACATAGAAGCACAACCAGCCAGACAGACAAGTGAGAGAGAACTGATGTCACATAAGTTACAGACAGAATGAAACCTACCACTTGTTTCAATCACTTTGGCAGGAGAACTCTCGTCCTCCCACCGAACATCCACTATTTCCCCCAGGTGGAACTCCTCTATGAGTATTTTTAAGCGATGTATAATATCAAATTTGGGTGGCTCCTCCTGCCGCTCTATTGGCGTCCACTTATCTGTAGGTTAAACATGGATAAATCATTACAATGGGGTCATTGTTAATAGGGAAATCAAATCAAAGTTTATTTGTCACATGCGACGAATACAACCTTACAGTGAAATGCTTACTTACAGGCTCTAACCAACAGCACAATTTTTAAGTAAAAAATAGGTATTAGGTGAACAATAAATAAGTAAAGAAATAAAAACAACAGTAAAAAGACAGAGAAAAATAACAGTAGCGAGGCTTTATACAGGCACCGGTTAGTCAGGCTAAATTGAGGTAGTATGTACATGTAGGTATGGTTAAAGTGACAATTTTATTACCTGTTCAGGAGTCTTATGGCTTGGGGGTAAAAGCTGTTGAGAAGCCTTTTGGGCCTAGACTTGGCGCTCCGGTACCGTGTGCCATGCGGTAGTAGAGAGAACCGCCAGGTGTAGAGGTCCTGGATGGCAGGCAGCTTAGCCCCAGTGATGTACTGGGCTGTAGGCACTACCATGCCTTGCGGTTGGAGGCCGAGCAGTTGTCGTACCAGGCAGTGATGCAACCAGTCAGGATGCTCTCGATGTTGCAGCTGTAGAACCCTTTGAGCATCTGAGGACCCATGCCAAATCTTTTTAGTTTCCTGAGGGGGAATAGGCTTTGTCGTGCCCTCTTCACAACTGTCTTGGTGTGTTTGGACCATTCTAGTTTGCTGGTGATGTGGACACCAAGGAACTTGAAGCTCTCAACCTGCTCCACTACAGCCCTGTTGATGAGAATGGTGGCGTGCTCGGTCCTCCTTTTCCTGTAGTCCACAATCGTCTCCTTAGTGTTAGTTACGTTGAGGGATAGGTTGTTATTCTGGCACCACCCGGCCAGGTCTCTGACCTCCTCCTTATAGGCTGTCTCGTCGTTGTCGGTGATCAGTCCTACCACTGTTGTGTCGTCAGCAAACTTAATGATGGTGTTGGAGTTGTGTTTGGCCGTGCAGTCGTGGGTGAACAGGGAGTACGGGAGGGGACTGAGCTCGCATCCCTGAGGTGCTCCACTGTTGAGGATCAGCGTGGCAGATGTGTTGCTACCTACCCTCACCACCTGGGAGCGGCCCATCAGGAAGTCCAGGATCCAGTTGCAGAGGCAGGTGTTTAGTCCCAGGATCCTAAATACCTTAGACTCGGCAGCTACGTTAACGCTATAGCTAGCTTTGTAAACCCCTTTAGCTTTAGTCTAATTTTAGCTCATTGGATCGGTGGCTAGATATGTAATAGGACAGACTAATCACCTACAGTTTAATTTCCCAAAATATTTACTAACTTGAATTTCCAGCCCTTTTAGGAGTCAGGATTGGAGATTGTAACTAGCTATGTAACTTGTCTTGGGATAGCTAGCTAGTGTAAAATGTGACCATTCCCTGTCTCGCTCTCCGGTCTTTCTCGCTCCCGAGTCCGCTCTAGCTACATCAGTCTAAACCAATCATGCACATGAAAGGAAATCAGTCAGGTGGCGAGGTGGCAGGAACCACTTCAGTCTAGCAGGCAGCTACATCAGGAGAAGACCAGATGTAGCCAAGGTAAGTCTTAGCTAATTACTATTTATAAAGTATCTGTCTTTTTACATAATGTACTTACAGATATGTTGCTCTTTGTTCAATTAGCTGGTATGCTGTTTGGATGTTAGCTAGATCCAGTAGTTTTCTAGTTAAATGCTAAGGGGGAATAGCTAGCTAACATTAATGTTAGCTAGCACAGCCATGACATACTGGGCTAGCTAAGTAGCTAGGTACATTAGCTAAGAGTAAGGATATACACTGAAAATATGTCAAAAATATACTTATTTTATTTTATACTTTTTTTTATTTTTATACTTTTTATACTAGGTGATGTTGGGGTGTTTTTTGCTCTGTCTGTCTCAACCCAGAGCCTGAAAGGTCAGTTATTTCGGCAGTGTCTCCCTTACATGCATTTAGCAGTGGCTAGTGGTTAATATATATATTATTTATTTATTTTTAAATCAATATACATATATATACAGTACCAGTCAAAAGTTTGGACACACCTACTCTTTTTCTATATTATTACTATTTTCTATATTGTAGAATTATAGTGAAGACAGCAAAACACTGATATAGCACATATGGAATCATGCCAAGAGTGTGCAAAGCTGTCATCAAGGCAAAGGGTGGCTACTTTGAAAAATCTAAAATCTAAAATGTATTTTGATTTGTTTACCACCTTTTTAGTTACGACATGATTCCATATGTGTCATTTCATAGTGTTGATGTATTTTTAAATAAGATCATATTCGAGAACAAAGAATAACAAAAATAAAACTAGACAGTCAGGGAGAATCAACAATTCCAAAAATGGCGTGGGACCCCCACTGATTTTGTTGTAATGTTTGAGTCACTCAGATAGTACAAATAAGTACAAAAATGTATGCACTCACTTCTCTGTAAGTCGCTCTGGATAAGAATATCTGCAAAATGACAAAAAATGTAAACAGCAGAAGAACACAACATAAGCCATCGGAAAATGGGTAGAATTGCAGGAAATTCGCTTTAAAACTGTACATTTTCTCTCCGCCCCAATGCAAAATGTGTAGATTTGCAGGAAATTAGCTTGAAACTGCAGTTTTTCTCAGCACCATGACAAAATGTGTAGAATTACAGGAAACTAGCTTTGAAACTGTAAAATGTTCTCTCCGCCCCATGGCAAAATGTGTAGAATTGTAGGAAATGTGCTTTAAACAGTAAAATGTTGTCTCTGAGGGCTTCTATAACCGTGCCATTGGCCATGCCTACTGCCATCCTAGGGGAAACACTGTTCTGGGTATCTTGGTTAACTATTTTCATCTCCTTTTCAATGCCCTCTTGCCTATTTTGCCCCATTCATTTCATCTAGCCTGTAGGCCAAGTTATTTATTTAAAAGCATACCTCCAAGAACCTACAACTGTTCCAAGGCAGACCGAAAAGGAGCCACGTGTCAACAACAAGAAAGGTAGCTACTGTATGATTTTCAGACATCCTTAACAAATCGAATGTACCTATGTGTACTTAAAACAATATATACCAAAGCTGTCTACCAATCATGACGATTGGTTGTATTTTGACTGTGCTGTATCCTTAATCATCTCATCAACATCTACCCTCCTAAGATTGGAAGAGGAAGACGGCTACATGGCTACAAGTAAGTATTCCACTCAGGTAAAACAGCATAGCAGTGCTACACACTCACTCATTTCTGAAACATTACTGACAGTTGCAACAGTCACCTGACATGCATGGCTCTTCCCCACAGGACAGCTCGTCCGAGAGCGGCGTCGATCGCTGCGTGACCCAAGACCGCCAACATCCGTCCATTCAGGTAAAACAACATGGCAATTGAAATTGCATGAACTTAGAAGGTAGTACTGTGAGACCATTAAAAAGTAGGGAATTGGTCACAGAAGGGACTTTAACTCTGAACCTTTGTGGCGAAAAGTAACTGCAATGATCACCTAGTCATTCTAGAAGTTGACAGGTTTTTAGGTAAAATGGGAAAGTAGTTCCTCAACAGGTCAGATATTTGGGGGTGGTGTTTAAAATGTCCACAGTGCAATATATTTTATTCAGAGTGCCTAACATAGACTCATATGGTCACATTTTCAAAAAACTTGGTATGGCTTGGCCAGGATCGAACAATCAACCTTCTGACTTCAAAACAGAAACTCTTACCACAAGACTACAGGGTAGTGTAAGGGGTGCGTAATCGGTGGCAGGGAAGTCAGACGCAGGAGAGCAGAACTTGGTAATAGCCGGAGCAGTTTAATAGCAACTGGTGCAGGATATCTATTGTCTACTGAATGACACGGTTACCTCTCATAACATTCATATGGCTGAGATGTTCTTTAGAGAATGTGTTATTAGGTTTGAACAATTGCATGGGAAATGTCATGTCAGCTACAATGTCCAAATACTTTTGCATGCACCTACATCTGTCCGAAACTGGGGACCTTTGTGGGCTCAAAGTGCATTCATTTTGAAAGTAGTAATGGGAGACTTTGTAAACTCTTCCATGGCACTCAAGGTACAGTGGGGCAAAAAAGTATTTAGTCAGCCACCAATTGTGCAAGTTCTCCCACTTAAAAAGATGAGAGAGGCCTGTAATTTTCATCATAGGTACACTTCAACTATGACAGACAAAATGAGAAAAATCCAGAAAATCACATTGTAGGATTTTTTATGAATTTATTTGCAAATTATGGTGGAAAATAAGTATTTGGTCACCTACAAACAAGCAAGATTTCTGGCTCTCACAGACCTGTAACTTCTTCTTTAAGAGGCTCCTCTGTCCTCCACTCGTTACCTGTATTAATGGCACCTGTTTGAACTTGTTATCAGTATAAAAGACACCTGTCCACAACCTCAAACAGGCACACTCCAAACTCCACTATGGCCAAGACCAAAGAGCTGTCAAAGGACACCAGAATCAAAATTGTAGACCTGCACCAGGCTGGGAAGACTGAATCTGCAATAGGTAAGCAGCTTGGTTTGAAGAAATCAACTGTGCGAGCAATTATTAGGAAATGGAAGACATACAAGACCACTGATAATCTCCCTCGATCTGGGGCTCCACGCAAGATCTCACCCCGTGGGGTCAAAATGATCACAAGAATGGTGAGCAAAAATCCCAGAACCACACGGGGGGACCTAGTGAATGACCTGCAGAGAGCTGGGACCAAAGTAACAAAGCCTACCATCATTAACACACTACGCCGCCAGGGACTCAAATCCTGCAGTGCCAGACGTGTCCCCCTGCTTAAGCCAGTGCATGTCCAGGCCCGTCTGAAGTTTGCTAGAGAGCATTTGGATGATCCAGAAGAAGATTGGGAGAATGTCATATGGTCAGATGAAACCAAAATAGAACCTTTTGGTAAAAACTCAACTCGTCGTGTTTGGAGGACAAAGAATGCTGAGTTGCATCCAAAGAACACCATACCTACTGTGAAGCATGGGGGTGGAAACATCATGCTTTGGGGCTGTTTTTCTGCAAAGGGACCAGGACGACTGATCCGTGTAAAGGAAAGAATGAATGGGGCCATGTATCGTGAGATTTTGAGTGAAAACCTCCTTCCATCAGCAAGGGCATTGAAGATGAAACGTGGCTGGGTCTTTCAGCATGACAATGATCCCAAACACACCGCCCGGGCAACGAAGGAGTGGCTTCGTAAGAAGCATTTCAAGGTCCTGGAGTGGCCTAGCCAGTCTCCAGATCTCAACCCCATAGAAAATCTTTGGAGGGAGTTGAAAGTCCGTGTTGCCCAGCAACAGCCCCAAAACATCACTGCTCTAGAGGAGATCTGCATGGAGGAATGGGCCAAAATACCAGCAACAGTGTGTGAAAACCTTATGAAGACTTACAGAAAACGTTTGACCTCTGTCATTGCCAACAAAGGGTATATAACAAAGTATTGAGATAAACTTTTGTTATTGACCAAATACTTATTTTCCACCATAATTTGCAAATAAATTCATTAAAAATCCTACAATGTGATTTTCTGGAATTTTTTTTCTCATTTTGTCTGTCATAGTTGAAGTGTACCTATGATGAAAATTACAGGCCTCTCTCATCTTTTTAAGTGGGAGAACTTGCACAATTGGTGACTGACTAAATACTTTTTTGCCCTACTGTATATCAGGACAAATAGTGGAAATGTTCACCATCTACCAACACATCCCGGCATTTCAAATGAGGTTCAATGAATCAAATGCACAGGCATCCGTACCACCTGTGTTTATTTGAAAGACCTCCAAGGTGTACAAGGGAACTATATCTGTTTACAGCCCAACAAATGGGAGGTAGACTGAGAAAGGGTTGAACCATTTAACCTAACTTTTTTTTACATCAGAATATGCATGAATGAAGGTGTTTCTTAAACAGGCAGCATGATATATAAATGCACTATTATATTTACATTATTACATCGACTGAACTGTGGGCATACTGAAAACATATTGATTGTGTTAGTATCCATCAAATAGAAATAGCATACACTATATTATTTGCATGTGGACATTGTTCTTTCTTACATTTCTCATCTGCTGAGTTAAATGTCTGATATTGCACTATATTTCAAAATTATATTTTCTCTGTTGTCACAACATACTGTATCTCAAATCTTGTAGTTAACTTGAAATGGCCATATCCTGTCCAAATAGCAAAATCCTGAAGGTTTCAGTCCTACATGATTCCTGCAGGAATGTACTTGGTCCTGAATTGTCATGTTTGTGAAGGATTTTCAACATTTCTGCAGTACAAGTCATACTCCTGCAGGACTTTTTCTGAAGGATTTTGTCAATCCCACAGGATTCCTGCAGGACACCTGCACAATTCCTTCACAAAAGGTTGAATTCTTACAGGATTCCTGTAGGAGCTAGCAACAGCAGCAGACAAACAAAAATGGTTGCCATGGCAACAGTGCAATAGCAGCAGGAGCAGCAGAGCCCACATTTTGAGACACCATGTCCCCCTCCCCCTCGGCACTGAGTCCATTCTCTACCCCCCAGAGGCCAAAAATGACACAACGAGGAATGCTTTTAAACATACACTACTAAAGCAAACCTCTACAAAAATGGGGATGTGAGTAATCTCATCTTTCTCACTGATCAGCCAAGTGCATGGCGCTCAGCAGTCTGCTCTCACTACCATCCATAAAGAAATCCATAAAGAAGAGAGAATCTGAAATGGGTGGAGGCTGAATGTAAGAGGCAGACAACCCAGACAGCACCATGATAAAAATCAACCTCTACAAGACTGGGACTGTCATGGTGCCAGGCAAGCTTAGGCTTTCTGGAGATTAAGGAGAGAGCAGCGAGAGAGGACACCACCAGTGACACCCCCTCGCTCGCACAAGAGAGACTCACCAGCACAACCTTCACCCTCACTCTCTTCAACCAAAATGGCACATCCAGCACCTCTCCCCAAGAGGAGAGAGACCCCTTTGGTGCAGAGCAGGCTCAGGCCCTCCTCACCACCATGGCTGCCATGAGAGACGAGTTCACTAAACTGGAAGAGATCCTGCTCACGAGAGAAACCAGACACCCACACCTTAGAGGAGCTCCTAACCAAGGTGCGGATAGAGCAGGACAGCAGCCTTACAGCACAGCTGAAAGAGGTCCAGCAAGAGATAGATGGACTCAAGAGAGAGCTGGCTGATCTAACAAAGGAGGTGATCGATCTACAAAAAGACAGAGCAGTAATAATGAGCTGACCACATTAAAAGAAGAGAAAGAAAACAGGGCAGACTGCAGGAGAGAAAGAAAACGGAGGGTAGACTGCAGGAGAGAACAGAGGGCAGGCTGCAGGAGAGAACAGAGGGCAGGCTGCAGGAGAGAACAGAGGGCAGGCTGCAGGAGAGAAAGAAAACAGGGCAGACTGCAGGAGAGAACAGAGGGCAGGCTGCAGGAGAGAACAGAGGGCAGGCTGCAGGAGAGAACAGAGGGCAGACTACAGGAGAGAACAGAGGGCAGGCTACAGGAGAGAACAGAGGGCAGGCTGCAGGAGAGAACAGAGGGCAGGCTGCAGGAGAGAACAGAGGGCAGGCTGCAGGAGAGAACAGAGGGCAGGCTACAGGAGAGAACAGAGGGCAGGCTACAGGAGAGAACAGAGGGCAGGCTGCAGGAGAGAACAGAGGGCAGGCTGCAGGAGAGAACAGAGGGCAGGCTGCAGGAGAGAACAGAGGGCAGGCTGCAGGAGAGAACAGAGGGCAGGCTGCAGGAGAGAACAGAGGGCAGACTGCAGGAGAGAACAGAGGGCAGGCTGCAGGAGAGAACAGAGGGCAGGCTACAGGAGAGAACAGAGGGCAGGCTGCAGGAGAGAACAGAGGGCAGGCTGCAGGAGAGAACAGAGGGCAGGCTGCAGGAGAGAACAGAGGGCAGACTGCAGGAGAGAACAGAGGGCAGGCTGCAGGAGAGAACAGAGGGCAGGCTACAGGAGAGAACAGAGGGCAGGCTGCAGGAGAGAACAGAGGGCAGGCTGCAGGAGAGAACAGAGGGCAGGCTGCAGGAGAGAACAGAGGGCAGGCTGCAGGAGAGAACAGAGGGCAGACTGCGGGAGAGAACAGAGGGCAGGCTACAGGAGAGAACAGAGGGCAGGCTGCAGGAGAGAACAGAGGGCAGGCTGCAGGAGAGAACAGAGGGCAGGCTGCAGGAGAGAACAGAGGGTAGACTGCAGGAGAGAACAGAGGGTAGACTGCAGGAGAGAACAGAGGGCAGACTGCAGGAGAGAACAGAGGGCAGGCTGCAGGAGAGAACAGAGGGCAGGCTGCAGGAGAGAACAGAGGGCAGGCTGCAGGAGAGAACAGAGGGCAGGCTGCAGGAGAGAACAGAGGGCAGGCTGCAGGAGAGAACAGAGGGCAGACTGCAGGAGAGAACAGAGGGTAGACTGCAGGAGAGAACAGAGGGCAGGCTGCAGGAGAGAACAGAGGGCAGGCTGCAGGAGAGAACAGAGGGCAGGCTGCAGGAGAGAACAGAGGGCAGACTGCAGGAGAGAACAGAGGGCAGGCTGCAGGAGAGAACAGAGGGCAGGCTGCAGGAGAGAACAGAGGGTAGACTGCAGGAGAGAACAGAGGGCAGGCTGCAGGAGAGAACAGAGGGCAGGCTGCAGGAGAGAACAGAGGGCAGGCTGCAGGAGAGAACAGAGGGCAGGCTACAGGAGAGAACAGAGGGCAGGCTGCAGGAGAGAACAGAGGGCAGACTGCAGGAGAGAACAGAGGGCAGGCTGCAGGAGAGAACAGAGGGCAGGCTGCAGGAGAGAACAGAGGGCAGGCTGCAGGAGAGAACAGAGGGCAGGCTGCAGGAGAGAACAGAGGGCAGACTGCAGGAGAGAACAGAGGGCAGACTGCAGGAGAGAACAGAGGGCAGGCTGCAGGAGAGAACAGAGGGCAGGCTGCAGGAGAGAACAGAGGGTAGGCTGCAGGAGAGAACAGAGGGCAGGCTGCAGGAGAGAACAGAGGGCAGGCTGCAGGAGAGAACAGAGGGCAGGCTGCAGGAGAGAACAGAGGGCAGGCTGCAGGAGAGAACAGAGGGCAGACTGCAGGAGAGAACAGAGGGCAGGCTGCAGGAGAGAAGGGGAACAGGGGGCTACAGCATCACTCTGTGACCTGCACTCACACAGCAGAGGAGCCCATCCCATCCAACCAGGCCTCCCCAGCCCTGCCTGCTGTCTGCTGCACGCCCCGATAAAAACAACTTCCTCTGTTCCAGATACGTTCCCCCCTTAGAGTCACTTCAACGAGAGAGAGTTTCTCCATTCTAGAGGAGGAGATTAGTCACTTTCAAGCCCAAGGCAACATACTGGTCTGTGGAGACCTGAATGCTAGAAAAGCAGACGAACCAGACACTATTAACAGTCATGGGGATAAACACCTGCCGGAAAGCAACAACCTTTCCCTCCCCATATACCACCCCAGAAACAACTATGTGAAAACAGAAATGGAGCACAGCTTCTGCATCTCTGTCAAACGCTGGGTCTGTACATAGTATTAACCCAGAGTTTCTTAGAGTCTTCACAGTCAGCCCATCCAGACCTCTCAGACCAAAGTAAAATCACAATGTTTTTGAGAAGAGCAGAACCCAACCATGAAGCATCACGGCCCAATAAATTACATGCTACATAAAAGGTCTATAGATGGAGTGCAAACATAACAGAAATCTACCAAAAAGCAATTAGTAGCCAAAAACTACAATCACTACTGGACAACTTTTTATCCTTAACATTCTTCTACAGCAATAAAGGTGTAAATGGCCGTTTTGGAACATAAACTCAATGTTTTTGACAAAGTATCCTCCTGGGCTAATCTAAAGAAACACAAGAGCAAACCAAAAATAATAGATAATGTAAAATTGTTTGATAAAGATTGCACACATCAAACAACGTTATTGAGAAGTATATAAAAAGCACAGAGATCCAGACAACAAATATAGACCCATTCATTATGGAGGAACACCGAAGCAATACAAACATACCCGAATAACAAAAAAAGAACAGCACATTAGAAATCAGCTGGATGTAATTGAGGAATCCATAGAATCAAACCACTTCTGGGGGAATTGGAATAAATTAAACAAGCCACATCATGAGGAATTGGCTATCCAAAATAGTTATAAAGCAATATAACAAAGAGTACAGAACAAAAAGATATACAAGACAAATTATAAATCCTTGAATCAGCGTTCAAAGGCTACCACAACCCTGTGTATACCCCAATTTCAGAACAAGAATTATTGGAAAAACTATGCGCTCTACAAAACAAAAAGGCCTGTGGTGCTGATGGTATTTTAAATGAAATGATCAAATATACAGACCACAAATTCAGCTATACTCAAACTCTTCAACATTATCCTCACTGCAGGTATTTTCCCCGATATTTGGAACCAAGGATTGATCACACCAATCTATAAAAAATTTGACAAATCTGACCCAAATGAGGAATTTGCGTTAACAGCAACTTGGGATAAATTCTCTGCAGTATCATAAATATCAGACTACTTAATTTCCTTAATGAACACAATGTCCCGAGAAGAAGCCAGATTGGATTTTTACCGAATTACCACAACAGACCACATTTATACCCTCCACACTCTAATGGACAAACAAGTCAACCAAAACAAATGCAAAATCTACTCATGTTTTGTAGACTTCAAGAAAGCATTTAATTCAAAAGGTATTTTTTATAAACTAATATAAAGCGGTATTGGAGGGAAAACATATTATGTTATTAAATCAATGTACACTAAAAACAAATGTGTGGTTAAACTTGGCAACAAGCTAACAGACTTCTTCTCTCAGGGACGTGGAGTGAAACGGGGCTGCTCAATTAGTCCAACACTATTTAACATCTACATTAGAAGAATCGGCAGCACCTGGTCAGCAGAAGCTCGATCATCTGCACAGCTTCTGTCAGACCTGGGCTCTGACAGTTAACCTAAATAAACTAATATAATTATATTCCAAGAGGTCAGGAAGTCTGGATCACAAATATAACTTCTATTTGGACACAGTTCTATCGGAACACACCAAAAACTACACGTATCTATATATCAGCAACACAGGTAGCTGTCGCATGGCTGTGAATGAGCTGAGAGACAAAGCAAGAAGAGCATTCTATGCCATTAAAAGGAACATTAAAATCGAAATTCCAATTAGAATCTGGCTCAAAATGTTCCATTCAGTTTTTGAACCAATTGCTCTATATGGTAGTGAAGTATGTGGTCCACGCTCAAATAATGAATTTACCAAATGGGACAAGCATCCAATCGAAATACTGCATGCAGAGTTTTGCAAAAGTGCTGCAAGTGCAAAGAAAAACTCCAAATAACACATGTCGAGCAGAACTGGGCCAATACCTCCTCCTTATTCAAACTGAAAACAACCATCTAAAAACAAGCAACCCCGTAACATTTAATCACAGCCCTACAATGTCAAGAGATAAAACAAGAAAAGAGTCCAATCCCTTAGAGCCCAGGACAGCACTCAGAAAACCTGGCCCAACCAAATTATTTAAAAAGAGTACATATCACCTATTGCAAAGACACCACAAAAAATCTAAGTAAACTTCAATGCTATTTGGCTCTAAACAGACAGTACATGGTGGCAGACTATCTGACCACTGTGACGGATAGAAAACTGAGGTAGGTACAGACTCAGTGATGGCATAGCAGTCAATCCAAGATGGCAGTCAGGCGTCTTTGTCTTCGTTTTATCATGTCCCGTGTAGACATCTTTTTATATATTTTTTCTTCGCATATATTCTTTTTCAAATTTTCATAACTTCAACATACTCTCCTGCAATTCGCCTCACCCAATGTGGTATGGATCTGATATTTTCTTTACTTTAGAACCGGAACCCCCAACAGAAGCTAGCCAGCTAACTAGCTACTAGCTAGTAGTCAGCTAGCCACTGCTAGCGGTCATCAGCTAACCTTTAGTCCGGACAACTCCTGCCAGTCTGCACAGCGCGATTCAACCCAGAGCATATCGGACTTCTTCTTCTCCACATCTCCGGAATCCTACCGCAAGCTCTGAACCTTTTCACCTGGATCATCGCTGCTATCCGAGTGGCTACTCCTGGCTAACGTCTCTGTCCTGAAGCAAGCACCAATTAGCCTGGAGCTAGCCTTTGCTAGGCCCATCTCCCGGCTAGCTGAATCAAGTTTTCTTTTCAACAGGCTCCTCCATCGTGACGTCCCCTGAATACCCATCTGCTATCCACGGCCCGCTAGCTGTCTAGAGCATATCGAGCTGTTAGCTGAAGAGGTCCATCAGCCAATTTCTTGGGCTACTATACCTATTTTGCCAATTGGCCTTGACCCTTTTACTACACAGAACCCTGCTGATCCATCACGACTGGTCTGCCGACGTAACTGCACGAGGGGGGCTGCAACAGACTTCTTCCGTCGTGACGTCCCTCTGAGGCCCTTCTGTTAGCCTGCTAGACCCGGCCCGCTAGCTGTCTGAATTGCCGTGTCTCCAGCCCGCCTAGCTACTCACTGGACCCTATGATCACTCGGCTACGCATGCCTCTCCCTAATGTCAATATGCCTTGCCCATTGCTGTTTTGGTTAGTGATTATTGTCTTATTTCACTGTAGAGCCTCCAGCCCTGTCCATATATGCCTTAGCTAGCCCTTTTGTTCCACCGCCCACACATGCGGTGACCTCACCTGGTTTAAATGCCTCTTTCATCATCACTCAATGCCTAGGTTTACCGCCACTATATTCACATCCTACCATACCTTTGTTTGTACATTATGCCTTGAATCTATTCTACCGCTCCCAGAAATCTGCTCCTTTTACTCTCTGTTCCGAACGTACTAGACGACCAGTTCTTATAGCCTTTAGCTGTACCCTTATCCTAGTCCTCCTCTGTTCCTCTGATGATATAGAGGTTAATCCAGGCCCTGCAGTGCCTAGCTCCACTCCCATTCCCCAGGCGTTCTCATTTGTTGACTTCTGTAACCGTAAAAGCCTTGGTTTCATGCATGTTAACATTAGAAGCCTCCTCTCTAAGTTTGTTTTATTCACTGCTTTAGCACACTCTGCCAACCTGGATGTCCTAGCCGTGTCTGAATCCTGGTTTAGGAAGGCCACCAAAAACCCTGACATTTCCAACCCTAACTATAACATTTTCCGACAAGATAGAACTGCCAAAGGGTGCGGAGTTGCAATCTACTGCAGAGATAGCCTGCAGAGTTCTGTCTTACTATCCAGGTCTGTGCCCAAACAATTCTCTCACCGTTGAGACAAGTCTCACAAGTCTCTCACCATTGCCACTTGCTATCGACCTCCCTCTGCCCCCTGCTGTGCCCTGGACACCATATGTGAATTGATTGCCCCCCATCTATCTTCAGAGCTCGTGCTGTTAGGTTACCTAAACTGGGACATGCTTAACACCCTGGCCATCCTACAATCTATGCTTGATGCCCTCAATCTCACACAAATGATCAATGAACCTACCAGGTACAACCCCAAATCCGTAAACGCGGGCACCCTCATAGATATCATCCTAACCAACCTGCCCTCCAAATACACCTCTGCTGTCTTCAACCAGGATCTCAACGATCACTGCCTCATTGCCTGCGTCCGTAATTGGTCTGCGGTTAAACGACCACCCCTCATCACTGTCAAACGCTCCCTAAAGCACTTCAGCGAGCAGGCCTTTCTAATCGACCTGGCCCGGGTATCCTGGAAGGATATTGACCTCATTCTGTCAGTAGAGGATGCCTGGTTATTCTTTAAATGTGCTTTCCTCACCATCTTAAATAAGCATGCCCCATTTAACAAATTTAGAACCTGGAACAGATATAGCCCTTGGTTCACTCCACACCTGACTGCCCTTGACCAGCACAAAAACATCCTGTGGCGTACTGCATTAGCATCGAATAGTCCCCGCGATATGCAACTTTTCAGAGAAGTTAGGAACCAATATACACAGGCAGTTAGGAAAGCAAAGGCAATTTTTTTCAAACAGAAATTTGTATCCTGTAGCACAAACTCCAAAAAGTTCTGGGACACTGTAAAGTCCATGGAGAATAAGTGCACCTCCTCCCAGCTGCCCACTGCACTGAGGCTAGGAAACTGTTACCACCGATAAATCCACTATTATTGAGAATTTCAATAAGCATTTTTCTACGGCTGGCCATGCTTTCCACCTGGCTACCCCTACCCCGATCAACAGCCCTGCACCCCCCACAGCAACTTGCCCAAGCCTCCCCATTTCTCCTTCACCCAAATCCAGATAGCTGATGTTCTGAAAGAGCTGCAAAATCTGAACCCCTACATATCTGCCAGGCTAGACAATCTGGACCCTCTCTTTCTAAAATTATCTGCCGAAATTGTTGCAACCCCTATTACTAGCCTGTTCAACCTCTCTTTTGTATCGTCTGAGATCCCCAAAGATTGGAAAGCTGCCGCGGTCATCCCCCTCTTCAAAGGGGGAGACACTCTAGACCCAAACTGCTACAGACCTATATCTATCCTACCCTGCATTTCTAAGGTCTTCGAAAGCCAAGTTAACAAACAGATCACCGACCATTTTGAATCCCACCATACCTTCTCCGCTATGCAAGTTGTATCCGAGCTGGTCATGGGTGCACCTCAACCACGGTCAAGGTCCTAAAAGATATCATAACCGCCATCATAATAGACAATACTGTGCAGCTGTATTCAACGACCTGGCCAAGGCTTTCGACTCTGTCAATCACCACATTCTTATCAGCAGACTCAAACCAGACTGGTTTCTCAAATGACTGCCTCGCCTGGTTCACCAACTACTTCTCAGAAAGAGTTCAGTGTGTCAAATCGGAGGGCCTGTTGTCCGGACCTCTGGCAGTCTCTATGGGGGTGCCACAGGGTTCAATTCTCGGGCCGACTCTTTTCTCTGTACACATCAACGATGTCGCTCTCGCTGCTGGTGATTCTCTGATCCACTTCTATGCAGACGACACCATTCTGTATACTTCTGGTCCTTCTTTGGACACTGTGTTAACTAACGTCCAGACGAGCTTCAATGCCATACAACTCTCCTTCCGTGGCCTCCAACTGCTCTTAAATGCAAGTAAAACTAAATGCATGCTCTTCAACCGATCACTGCCCGCACCTGCCCACCCGTCGAGCATCACTACTCTGGACGGTTCTTGCAAAGAATATGTGGACAACTACAAATACCTAGGTTTCTGGTTAGACTGTAAATTCTCCTTCCAGACTCACATTAAGCATCTCCAATCCAAAATTAATTCTAGAATCGGCTTCCTATTTCGCAACAAAGCATCCTTCACTCATGCTGCCAAACATACCCTCGTAAAACTGAACATCCTGCCGATCCTTGACTTGGGCGATGTCATTTACAAAATAACCTCCAACACTCTACTCAGCAAACTGGATGCAGTCTATCACAGTGCCATCCGTTTTGTCACCAAAGTCCTGTATACTACCCCCCACTGCGACCTGTATGCTCTCGTTGGCTGGCCCTCGCTTCATATTAGTTTTGCAAAAATCACTGAAGCTGGAGACTCATATCTCCCTCACTAACTTTAAGCACCAGCTGTCAGAGCAGCTCACAGATCACAGCCTATCTGTAAATAGCCCATCCAACTACCTCATCCCCATATTGTTATTTTTTTATATATTTTTCTTATCCTTTGCACCCCAGTATCTCTACTTGCACATTCATCTTCTGCACAACTATCACTCCAGTGTTTAGTTGCTAAATTGTAATTATTTCGCCACTATGGCCTATTTATTGCTTACCTCCCTTATCTTACCTCATTTGCACACACTGTATAAAGACTTTCTCTATTGTGTTATTGACTGTATGTTTGTTTATTCCATGTGTAACTCTATGTTGTTGTTTGTGTCGCACTGCTTTGCTTTATAATCAGACCTAAGAGAATCTTTCTTTCTCAAAATTATTATTCAGTACAAAGAATTTTCAACTATAAAAGATTAAGAAAAAATGTAATATTTATTGGGTGAAAAGCCAAAATATGCCTCCTGACACAACCTGAGGGACGACTAGTGAAATGTGCAATGTAATGTCAATAATATTTGCCATTTTGTTTTGGCTTTCATACCATGCCATGTGGCTTTTTAGTCATGTTGAGACTGGCCTACTACTATTGCTTTAATTTATTATTATTATTATTATTAATATACTATTATTATTGATGCCTTATTGCTGTTGGTCCCATCATTGTTGTTATACAATACATTACAAAAAGTATGTGGACACCTGCTCGTCAAACATGTCATTCCAACATCATGGGCATTAATATGGAGTTGGTCCCCCCTTTGCTGCTATAACAGCCTCCAATCTTCTGGGAAGGCTTTCCACTAGATGCTGGAGCATTGCTGCAGGGACTTGCTTCCATTCAGCCACAAGAGCATTAGTGAGGTCGGGCACTGATGTTGGGTGATTAGGCCTTCAGCATTGTCATGCTGAAACAGGAAAGGGCCTTTCCCAAACTTTTGCCACAATTTTGGAGCAACAGTATCGTCTAGAATGTCTTTGTATGCTGCAGCTTAAAAATGATCCTTCACTGGAACTAAGGGGCCTAGCCCGAACCATGAAAACAGCCCCAGACCATTATTCCTCCTCCACCAAACTTTACAGTTGGCACTATGCATTCGGGCAGGTAGCGTTCTCCTGGCATCCTCCAAACCCAGATTCCTCTGTCAGACTGGCGAGGCGTGATTAATTACTCCAGATAAGGCATTTCCACTGCTCCAGAGTCCAATGGCGGAGAGCTTTACACCACTCCAGCCGACGCTTGGCATTGCGCATGGTGATCTTATGCTTGTGTGCGGCTGCTTGGCAATGGAAGCCCAATTCATGAAGCTCCAGACGAACAGTTCTTGTGCTGACATTGCTTCCAGAGGTAGTTTGGAACTCGGTAGTGAGTGTTGCAACCAAGGACAGACGATTTTTACTCACTACACGCTTCAGCACTCGGCGGTCCCGTTCTGTGAGATTGTGTGGTCTACCTCTTCACGGCTGAGCCATTGTTGCTCCTAGATCTTTCCACTTCACAATAACAGCACTTAGAGTTGACTGGGGCAGCTCTAGCAGGGCAGAAATTTGAACAAATGACTTGTTGGAAAGTGGCATCCTATGACGGTGCCACGTTGAAAGTCACCGCACTCTTCAGTAAGGCCATTCTACTGCCAATGTTTGTCTAAGAAGATTGAATGACTGTGCGCTCAATTTTATACACCTGAGCAACAGGTGTGGCTGAAATAGCTGAATCCACTAATTTGAAGGCGTGTCCACATACTTTTGAATATATAGTGTATGTGTACTTCGACAACGTTAGTAATTTATGTCAACAAAGTCTGCTGAATTGAGAGAGAGAAAGAGATGAGAGATGCCCCATGGTGTGATTGACAGCTGGGTCCTATTTTCTCTCCCTAAAATGGAATATAATGATGTTCTCAGGCTGTGACTCCGGGGGACTCTGTAAGCTCACCCACAGAGAGGCGGTGCTACATGAAGGACTCCTGAGGAGCATCTTCAAGCACACGGTCCACTTTAAAGGATTGCAGTAAGTCCACTCTATAGGGTTGCAGTAAGAGAGGAGGATGGCTGTTACCATGGTGCTGCATGGGGAGAAAATTGAGCTAGAAGAGCTGTGCTGGAGTGGAATGGTGGAAAAATCGAAAAATATCTGATAAAAGGGATAGTCATGTGTTACATAAGTTAATCACCTTCTGATAACTGACAATTGCTGACTCTTATACCAGCAAAAGAAAGAAGCTGCTCACTCAGTTAATAATTTAAGTTACAAGCCATGGGAATTGAGGGGTAGAACTAAACATGTACAAATAATGAATTAGAGTCAAAGTAGGATGAAACGGAAAATGAAATTATTTTCTGTATATAATACTTAGACAGGAACTCAAGGGGTGACAATGAAAACAGTCCTGCAAATAACTAATGTTAAATTGATTGTTCAAGGAAGCTGTCCCATACAAATTGTGAAGATATCAAGATAAGATGCAACTGTGAAAGTCAGGGAACAGACTACTTAATTTCAGTCTTACGTTCCTCCTTTTTAAACCAAGAATAACTCAATGCAAAGAAAGTTCTCTGCAAATAATTTATTTAGGTATACAAATACAGAACATCTCTTGGTCGTGTCTCAGAAAATAGGTACATCTTGGCATTCTAGCAAATCCACTTGATTTCATGTGTTGGACGTGTTCTGGTTGCAACATGTATCATGATTTAATACAAAATGAAAGTATTTTGGAGACAGGATTTGTATTATCAAATACATGTTCACTGACAAAAGAGAAATATACTGTAACATGAGTGAAATGTCTCGAAGTCATTAGTCAATCTTCCGTTGCATTTTCAAACTCAAAATTCTTGACTCTAAGCCATGCCACTGAAAGCTTGATTGCAGAAAGAAAACAAGTCCAGTTAAAAGATGTTGCCATTGCTTGAAACATCAAACAGTCTAAACATAGGGGTAAACCAAAGACTATTGAAAAGGATGACAGATGTATACATTGGGTTGAAAATGCATTCATACAATGAGTCATTTTGCATTTTATTTTTGTTTTGACTTGTGCTTTGGCCTGCAACTTAGCTTCTTGCTGGATGTACCTCTAATGAAATACATTTAACAAGTTTATTAAAAAGAACACATATCAATTAAATTTCAAATCATGTTAAAGAGATGTTCTATTAGTCATTAACTTTATTCAAATAGAGGCTTTCAAAAGATGAATCTACTTCTGTGCAGAAAAGCCCTCAATCTCATTCTGAATTACATACATCCACAATCCTAGTGTATGATGTACTCAGTCTTTTCCAAAGTATTCTTGCTCATTAAAATCAAATGACTTTGGTTTTATTAATTCTCCCAATCTGGTAAGCACCTCAGATCTAGAATTGCAAAGTTTCTATTTGACCAAGAAACTATACGCTCCAATCCCCAGACTGGCCATGAAAGAAATGGAGCCGTAGTTTCCAGAGGCTTTGATGAGATCTGATGGACCTTAAACAAGCTCAAGTACCTATAGAGAGAGAAAAATACAGGTGAGCAGAAAGAATAAACCATGTAGCCCACATTTTTCCTAGGCTGAAAAACCTGATACACTTCACGCAGCCACTCCAATGACAAACTTAATGACGTCCTCTAGTGATTTTTTAAAATGTTCCTGTTGAAAAGTGATAACCCAAGTATACATACAGTAAAGTACGCACACTAAAGGGTAAAGAGCAAAATAGTGGTTTTTAGACTAACTTCAAGTAGGGCATTCATGAGTTGGTTTGATGGGAAGTTGTGATGTCAAAGAGGAGCAATAGAGTACAAAAGAGGAAATATATTTTGTTCTTCTGTATTAGGCAATGTCATCTCTAAACCTCCCCTCCCCCCAGATATGTTTATTGCGGATCTACACTGATCTCAAAAACGACCTCTCCAGAATCCATATGACAGAAATCCGTCGCAGTGACGGAGATCTTTAACCCCCGAGTTCCCAAACTAGAGAAAGACCATGCTAAATACATTAGCAGAGTCCAGGGCCCGGTTTCCCAAAAGCATCTTAAGGCTAAGAACCTTAGTAGGAGCATCGTTAAATATCCGAGATGGGCCATCTCTTTGTTATCCATCTCTCTGTGACTGCCAATAACTTCAGAACAAAGTTAACAAATGTTGCCAATGTCTTCGCAATTGATATAAACAAGCAATGTATTATAAAATGATAATTCAAATGAAAAATGTTAATGCAGTCATCTTGAATTAACAGTTGACTATAGGCCTATTTCAATCACATTGAAATACATTTCATGTTCAATCAATTGTTCTATTTTGCTATATGGAGGATACTGTCTGCAATTTGTCTCAACATATGTCATGAAGTGTAGCCTAACGTGTGCAATGACGTGCCAAATCGGTGATTTAGTGCACTATTATCGAGTAAGCATTAGAATAAGCCGCCTGACTATTTGCAGCTGTAGGTGATATCTAGGAGCTGATCCATCGTCAGTATTGTGGAATAATTAGAATGTTAAAGTAAGATTTGAATGGAGAAAGCTGATCTGAGAGCAGCACTCTCTTTCGATCCCAACAGTATCAACTCATGCTCCAACAATGCACTTAGCGACGTTCTCTCTGCGTGGTGTTTTGGGAAACTCATGTTACATCTTCAGCTGTCTTCAACACTCGTAAGCTTAAGTTCATCACTATTGGGAAACTGGGCCGAGTAAAATACAATCACAAAACAAACCTTGATTGTTCCTTGACTGTTTGCAGCAATCAGCACATTGGACTCCTACAAGAGAGGACACAAACCATGAAACTGTTAAATTGGTACTCATGGTTGATTGACACCATTATTATTCAATTTCTTGATTATGCTTTTACTAAATGACAAATGTGGCCTTAAAGAGTCTGTATAAATGTATCCATAACATTCAAACGATATCATCTGGTAATTAACTTCTCATTTGGTGGATAAAAAAATTAAAAAATTCAGTGCAAAGAGAAAGGAACGATGTTGCTACCTCACTCGCCAAACAAGGTCCATGAATTAAGGAGTAAACTGAAGAGGAAATTCAGCTACTCTTGGAGAGGTCGTTATTAAAATGCTTCATTATTGCTGAAACCAACGCGTTTCGACCCATAGCCTTCATCAGGGTTTTTCAAAAGGTGGTTAATTTAAGCAGTGACAGTGTATGACTGTTGCCAGGTATTTCAACCCTGTGTTTTTCTATTTACCAACCATGGAAATTGTAGGTGGGTTGATGCGTTTGGGATTATGAACATGATCTTAGACCAAACTGTTTGTGTTTTGAGCCATTCTTGTGTGGCAGTTACTTGTCCTTGTGTGAGAGAGTAATAACATGCTCCACTGGACAGTGGTGTCCTTCTGCCTGGAGGAACGCCCTAGTTTCTTATAGACCCTAGACTGGGACCATTATTAAGGTCACAAGAGAGGCATTTGTTGTCAGAAAATATTTAGTTTGCAGCCATTTCGAGAGGCGTAACCGTAACGCAGACATATAAAGAGGATATCAGACATGAATCCCCACTGATCTGACTGACACACAGTTCTCTCACTCACCCCGTCAGGCATAGCTCTCCAGCATACAGCGCTGACAAACTCGTTGGTGTCATCCTCTTTCTTGTCTTTATCCAACACACTCTTCACAGTGTCAAACTTGAATGTCAGCAGTGTCTTGGACAGCCCCTTGTAGTAGAGATAAAGTGAGTTGTTCTCACTTCCTGCAGAGAGAAGAATGATTGAACTCCAAAATCTGGCAGTATATCAGATCTTTTAGTACCATATCATATCAAAGTACTCACTACATTTGAAAGCACCCAAAATGCATTCTTAAACAACTGAACACATCCACGATTGGTCAATCAATAGACTGTCCCCAAACACATTAAATCTAAAGCCGTATATGAATGTCAATCTGATTGTGTCAATCTGAGTAAAAGCATTTTCACATCCACTGAAGGACTTTTCCAGCACCACACAGCATGCTGCTGTCAATGTGGTCCCACTTACCACACGCAACATAGTCTCCATTGGAGGCAAGGCCAACAAAGTTCTTCTCATTGATGTGGCCCTTGAATGAGCGCAAGCAGTGGGGCTTGTTTACATTCCACAGCTTTAGCTGGCTGTCTGTTGAGCTGTGTGATACAGAGGAGGAATTATGAAGGCAGAACAGCAGAACATGCACTTCGACTACCAAATATGGTCTTTATCAGATCAGGGACCTAATAGGAAAATGCTGTGACATTTTGGGGAACATTTACAATATGGTCAAATGTAAAGTGTGACATCTCTGAATGTAATTTGATTGAGTTGACTTACGCAGATACAATTTCCTCTCCGTTGACAAACTTAGCATAGGACACAGCTTTCCTGTGACCTTTGAACACCATGATGGGCTGTTTAGTGTTGCGGAGGTCGTAGTAGTGGACACAGTGGTCTGTGAGAAAACATAGAAAATTACAGTAGTAAAAAAAATTTTTTTTTTTTTTTTTTTACGAAGTGCAATGCATGTTTCAATTCATCCTTCACCCAAATCAAGACCGTGGAAAAGGTTTGGAAGAAGAAGTAGCATCACAGATCAACCGACCTGCACATCCAAAAGCAAGGTGATACCTCGATGTCGGACTGAACTTTACACAGCACACATTTGCTTTGGCCTCGATGCTGGCGACTGAATTGTCAAGGTTGGTAGACCATAACTTCACTGAAAGAAACAAAAACCAGATGCAATCCTAGATTAATAACAAAACACCAGAGATGTTGAGACTGGCAATATGCTCCCTTTAAACCCAGCAGGCATCTTGTTTATTAGGACCTTGGGAGAAGTGCAAACAAACAACTGCATCGTTTCAACATTACCTTTCGCATCATCAGAACCAGAGGCTAGAAGCTTGGGATCCATGAGGTTGAAATCGACACTCCAACATCTTTTCTCATGCTCCTGGAGGAACATCACAGGTGTGAAACAAACATAACTGACTTTTATAACTGAATAGATTTCCATCTATAGAGCAGTGTAAATTCCCCCATAGCTAAAATCTCACTAGCCCAAGAATACTGGGGTACATACTTTAGCAAAGGTTTACTTTGAAGACAGAGTGGATGAAATATGTATTTCATACAGTACATCTGCAACAGTGTCTGTTTCCATTTAGTAATGGATTGAGTGTAGTGTCCAAAGAAAATCAAACAAAGGTAAAAGCTTCTGGGTATAGTAGGAGGCCTTAGCAGCAACAATATCCACAGCTGTGGTTTGTTTGTTCCATTGTATTAGAGTAGTTGTATTTGAAAGGGGGGAACCTCGGGGAATGAGCGCGCCAGGTGCATACCTGATAGACCTTTGACCTTTGGCCAGTGAAACCATCCCACAGGATGACTGTTCCCTCGTAGTCGCTGCTAGCCAACAGATTCTTGTGGTAGCTGCTCCAGCTGATACAGCTGAAATACAAAACGCATGGGGATGTAAGAGCCGAGACCTGTTCTTCCATGTTTCTATGAGGATTAATGATTATCCTAGATAAAGAAAACAGATCCATAAAATCTATAACAGCATTTTAAAAAAATACCTAGAATAGGGAACCCACTAAGGTAATGAACATTGTTTAAAAGTGTGTCATTTCTATTGTAATACAGAGATGGTAATTCTCAACGTTAAGACAGGTTGAAAGGTCACCTGATTTTGGAGTTGCACGTCATTTCATTGACAGGGTAATGAATGTCCACAGCATCCTGGATCACCGTTCCATACTCAAACACCTTGATTTTCTTGGTGACGCCAGCGATGGCAAAGTAATCACAGTCACGATCAAATTCAATGCTGCAGAAACAAGAGCGCAAAACATCAACCTCAATAGCCAATAAGAAGTCGCATCAAACAAGTAACAATGGTGAATTTAGTTGCGTGCAATGAAGCATTATTTCATAAGAAGCATGGTAGCATCTTAAATGGCCCCCTATTCCCTATAGAGTGCACTACTTTTGACCAGCACTATATAGGGAATGAGGCACCAACTGTGAAGCACACTAAGTCTCCCATCAGATTGCATTAGTACTTTTCCATAGAGATAGAGCTGTCAGACACCGTGGTGCCTTCTGCTACACTCTGGTAGCAAATGGAAGATGTATTGTGATACAAGAGCGCTCTCTGTAGGTCAAATTGGATACTAACCATTAGGATGGTGCTAAATTTAACAAAAAAATAAACGCAACATGCAACAATTTCAAAGATTTTACTGAGTTACAGTTCATAGAAAAATCAGTCAATTTAAATAAATTCATTAGGCCCTAATCTATGGATCTCCCATTTGGGAGCCAGGCCCACCCAATCAGAATGAGTTTTTCCCCACAGAAGGGGTTTATTACAGATAGAAATACAACGTTGGAGGCAGCTTATGGTAGAGAAATTAACATTTAAATCTCTGGCAATAGCTCTGGTGGACATTCCGGCAGTCAGCATGCCAATTGTACGCTCCCTCAAAACTTGCTGGATTATCTTGGCAAAGAAGAAATGCTCACCAACAGGGATGCTTTTTGTGCATATAAAAATCCCAGACATTTTCCTTCTGTTGTTTGTTCATGAAACCAACACTTCACATGTTGCATTTATATTTTTGTTCAGTATAATTAGCTAAGCCATCAAAGGCTTAGTGTTTGACAGTTGAGGGTTGACGTTACCTAGAGACAATACTGGAGCCGTTGTAGAGATCACTAGCATAAGACAGGGTCGCCAACGGCCGCACAGAGTTGTACCGTGTGAACTTTGAGAGACACTCCATGAAATCATCCAGTTGATTTAGGTTCCTGCTGTCATCTAAAACAAGACATGACAAACAATAACTATCTAACCCTGAACACCATTAGAAAGTAAACCATGTTTTAGTTGTTTATTATCAGATTCGTCCTTATGTCTTGCGAGCGCCATGTAAGTCAGCCAGAGGGCAGGAGCCTCAAGCCTAAAATAGATTCTGCAAGATAATGCAGCTCAGTCAGCTAAAAGTTAAACCTAGAGGGTTGTTGTTACGGTCATTTGTGGAAGATGCCATCACCCTTCCTCTTTTGGAATACAAGGACATTACTTTACCCAGAGAAGCCTTTTAAGTAAAAGTCGACGTAAACCTAGAGGGTACCTGTTAATCGGGTCATCCGGTTAGAGAAGTAGCATTGCTCCAGATCTTCAAAGTGCGCTGTGAGCCTCTTTCTGCGTGAAGCCAGAGTACTGTTGTACCACGTTTGCCTCTTACCCTTTGGTAAAATAGAAAAGACACTAAACACATGCATCTGCAGAATGTGAACCTGAACCACCAACATCAATGATTCACAATGGCTGCGTCTCGATTCTCCAACCTTCTCCCAAAGTGTAAACTTGCACACTTTCTTGCATGGATTTAACAACACACCACCCAATGCTTACACCAATCCTATGCTTTTAAATCCATGACTAGAAGAGTGGAGAACAGGGATGCAGCCTATGGCTCAGAAAACTAAAGTGGGTCAGACTTACCTGGGAAGTTCCACCAAAACCTGGTGGTTGACTCACATACTCTGTCGAATCGATAAGACTACTGTAAAGGCAAGAATTTGTTCGTTACCGTAAATATATATCAGTGTCTCCTGTAAAAGCTCAACCTTTTCACAACGTTTAAAGGAAATTCCTACAAAGATCCCAAATGTATATTCTAAGTCAGATAATTACTTTGGTCCTTTCACAAGACTAACTAAAGAACAGGACAGAATTTTGTTTTACCTGGGTGCAGGTGAGGGAGCCTCGAAATTGGGCACAGTGCTGTCCAAGTTACGATCCATGTCACTCATTGGTGAGTACAGTCCACTCATTTCCTAGAAAATGCACAATGTATTTAGTTGTTTTTTTTTTACTCCTCAACAGACAGCCTTTACCTGCATTTCTGAACATTCTGGGGCCGTTTTTCTGGGACACAGAGTTTTTGTCCAGGACTAGGCTTAATCTGTGTCAAGGAAACCAGATCTCTGACTTCTAATCCATTTCAGGAGGACAGAAATGTTAGGATAGCTAGCCATGTATATTATTTACCTCAACACGCTTGATATCCTCCTCCAAAAAGTTTAGCTCCTTCTGCAACTGCTCCAGTTGCTGAATGGTAAAACACAATGTCACTCAATAACTAATGGTTATTTCCTCACATAGATTACTACTGTAAGTAAATATTGAAACATTAAGATGAGATCCAAAACAGATATGGGGCACACCTCTCTTTTATTTCTTCTTGCTTCTTTGAGGAATTCCATTAAGATCTGACGTTGAGCAGCTTGTGATTCCTATGGGAATAAACAGACAGAGTTAATGGTCAATCAAGGTATGACTACAAAACCACTTAATAGGATTAATTAAATGTAATGTTATGAATAAACAAAAGATAGTGTATATTTGATCTGCAGTTATTTTTTGGGGGGTTCAAGTTTCAACTTTATTTGTCCCAGAGGGCAATTGGTTTCGCAGCAAGGAGCGCATTAGAAGAAATACCTTGCTGCTGGTCGCTGCACGAGCATGCACACCTGGGTTCGATAAGGGGTTATGTTATGGTTAATGTGGTATAGTTTCAGTGAGGTTATGGTAAAGGTTAGGGAAAGGCATAAAAGTTAACATTGGGTGAGTGTCCCGCTGTCCGCCCACCATTCATTTTCTGCTGGTTAAATATATAGTGCTTAAACAAAATATGCATACCGCTTCCAGCTGTTTCTTTTTCTGAACAAGGAGTTCCAGCATCAAGTTGACATTAGCAAGATCTAGGTTTTCTTGGTCTGTGCCCAGGACGTCTTGAAACACTTGCCATCTTGACCCATTCTAAAAACAGGAGAAATATACAATTAGGCAGGTACTTTGGGGATATTGGGTTAACTGTTGGGTTCCTTCACTATTAGACCTCATACACACCAACAACAATTGCTAGGGTAAAGTTAATGGCAGTTTCCTGGACAGACTAAGCAGAATCCTGGACTACGAAGCTTTTTCAATTAAGATTCTCCATTGAGCTTGCTTTTAAATTGAAGACCAGGCTAAATCTGTGTCTGAGAAACTGGCCCATAATGTTGTTGTCTGCATTTTGTAGTAACATTTGACCCAGGTCTGGTTTCTTGTGCAAGTGTGTGTGTATGAGACCTGATCAGCTGAAGCACTTACCGGATGGTCCATCTTCAGACGTTTTTCATCTGATCTCTGTTTTTGTTTGAGAATAAGTTCATTGACTGTAACAAATCAAAACAAGAGTTAGAATTACTACTGAGGAGGAGTGATGTATTGGAAAGGTTCAAAGATGACTTTTGACCAGGGCCCATACAAAAATAGTCCACCAAATATGGAATAGGTTGCCATTTGGGACAAAGCCGGTGACAAGGCTGTAGGGAAGCTAGCTACACCACAGCCACCAACATATGTAGGACATTGTTTTGAAATCTAATCTATATCAAGAGACAAACCTACCAAGAAAGTTTGGATAGAGCTGATCCACGTTGTCAATGATGTAGTTACATTTTGGGCACCTATTGCTGTCCTCCAAACTCTGGCGAATGCACTTGTAGCTGAACAAAGAAATAGAATGGGAAAACCAGCACAGGGAAAAATGATTGATGCATTGGTGGAGGATACCAAAGGCACTAGTTAATATTGATGAATGGTACTAAAAGCTATAGAAATTAAATGGATGTACTGTAGCCTTGCCAATGTCATCAAGTTTGCTTACCAGAAACTGTGTCCACATTTTGTCATGTGTGCCTCCTCAATCATTTCAAAACAGATCGGGCTGAAAAGAAAATGCAATGCAACATAATTTGGTTAATTAGGAAAATTAACCTTACTTTTACAGTGTTCAACTATTGAAGTGAGAATAAATAAGTGCGAATAACCAATGAGTCTGGTTTACTGATATGCATTTCTGAGCTTTTGTAGCTACCAGGCTAGCTAGCTGCCAAACAGACATTGTAAACAAGAACGCACTCAAATTGAGCTAGCGAGCGACATATAATTAGCAACCTAGACAGCAAGCTATTTAGCTAAACAAGTTCGCCAAGTAGCTAGCATTTTGCAGGAAAACTCACCACACAAAATCGTTGCTTTTATCTTCGTAGGAATTCAAGAGACCATTGTAGAGAGGTGCTTGGTGGAGAGGACGTTTTCTGCTGGTGCCAGATGAGGATGAACTGGGTCTGCTAAGTGTGGCTAAGCTTATTGGAGACTGGACAGCCGCTGCAGGTACGAGCAATCCATCGCCAGTTGTAGCCAGAGTCCGTGAGGGCACAACATTTGAAGAATTGTTCACATTGGCACTGTCGTTACTGCCTACGCTGGTGGCACCGTTAGCATTGGTAGTGCCACCGGTACTGCTGCTACTTGTCCCAGGCCCCGCTCCACCGCCAGTTTGCTGTTGACGGTTGCTTGACATAATTCAAGCCTGATGCCCAACTCTTCCAAGGCCAAAGACTTGTTGTAGTTCACCGCATCCGGGCTCAGCTATTTAGTTAGCTAGCTAGCCAGCTAATGTTAGCTTACCAGCTAATGTGTGCTAGCGAGCTAAGATAAAATAACAATGTACGAATGCACACAAGCTCGCTGTTAGCTAACTGCTTTAGATGCAATTGTAAGCTTTTGTCAACAAGTCGACCATAACAAAGTTGCAAGAATTATACAATCTTCACCGCTGTCTGTCTACGTTCAGGGAATTAGAAACCATCTCCTGGATCTCCTCGGTTACCCAGATGTCTGACACCAAACGAACGTACATTCCTGGCAAAGATTCATTACTGCCCCCTACTACGCAGGAGTAGTGCGTTATAGCTGCGAAGGTGAACCCTGCCTGCATTGAATGAATGCACCCACACCAATAAAATAGGAGATGCAACAAAATGTAGAAAATCATTTATATCATGTTTTGTACTTACATCTAGGATAGTATTGTGTTTTTGTGAAGTATGTAATTGACTTTTTATTATTTTGTATACGTACAGTACCAGTCAGAAGTTTGGACACCCTACTCATTCAAGGGTTTTTCTTTATTTTTACTATTTTCTACATTGTAGAATAATAGTGAATACATCAAAACCATGAAATAACAGATATGGAATAATGTAGTAACCAAAAAAGTGTTAAACAAATCTAAATATATTTTAGATTTTAGATTCTTTAAAGTAGCCACCCTTTGCCTTGAACTCTGTGAAGCATTTACTTAAACTCTGTGAAGAATTTATTTGGACTGCAAATTCTGAGGCTGGTAACTCTAATGAACTTATCCTCTGCAGCAGAGGTAACTCTGGGTCTTCCTTTCCTGTGGCGGTCCTCATGAGAGCCAGTTTCATCATAGTGCTTGATGGTTTTTGTGACTACACTTGAAGAAACTTTCAAAGTTCTTGAAATGTATCGCATTGACTGACCTTCATGTCTTAAAGTAGGGATTGACTGTCGTTTCTCTTTGCTTATTTGAGCTGTTTTTGCCATAATATGGACTTGGTCTTTTATCAAATAGAGCTATCTTCTGTATACCAACCCTACCTTGTCACAACACAACTGATTGGCTCAAACACATTCAGAAGAAAAAAAATCCACAAATGTACTTTTAACAAGGCACACCTGTTAATTGAAATGCATTCCAGGCCATGAAGCTGGTTGAGAGAATGCCAAGAGTGTGCAAAGCTTTCATCAAGGCAAAGGGTGGCTACTTTGAAGAATCTCAAATATAAAATATATTTTGATTTGTTTAATAATGTTCTGGTTACTACATTATTCCACATGTGTTATTAAATAGTGTTGATGACTTCACTATTATTCTACAATGTAGAAATTAGCAAAAATAAAGAAAAATCCTTGAATGAGTATGTGTGTCCAAACTTTTGACTGGTACTGTATATACTTTCCACAAAAATCAGTCTGTAAAAATCTGCAAAGGTTAGATATTGACAGTGCCAAGAGAAAGCATTCACACCCCTTTACTTTTTCCATTTATTTTGTGTTAAAGACCCCATTTGAAATGGATTCAATTGAGATTTTGTGTCACTGGCCTATATGAAATACCCCATAATGTCAAAGTGGAATTATGTTTATAGACATGTTGACAAATTCATAAAAAATGAAAAGCTTAAATGTCTTGAGTCAATAAGTATTCAACCAATTTGTTATGGCAAGCCTAAATAAGTTCAGGAGTAAAAATGTGCTTAAAAACTCACATAATAAATTGCATGGACTCTGCATGCAATAATAGTGTTTAACATGGCTGCAGGTAGCCTATTGGTTAAGAGCGTTGGGTCAGTAACCGAAAGGTGGAAAATCAGTCGATGTGCCCTTGAGCAAGGCACTTAACCCTAATTGCTCATGTAAGTCGTTCTGGATGAGAGCGTCTGCTAAATTACTAAAATGTAAAATGTAAAAGGATTTTTGAATGACTACCTCATCTCTGTACCCCAAACATACAATTATCTGGAAGGTCCCTCAGTCAAGTAGTGAATTTCAAACACAGATTCAACCACAAAGGCCGGAGAAGTTTTCCAATGCCTCGCAAAGAAGGGCACCGATTGGTAGATGGGTAAAAAAAAGCAAACATTGTATATCCCTTTGACCATGGTGAAGTTATTAATTACACATTGGATGGTGTATCAATACACCCAGTCAATGCAAATATACGGGCATCTTTCCTAACTCAGTTTACGGAGAGTAAGGAAACCGGGCAGGGATTTCACCATGAGGCCAAAGGTGACTTTAAAACTGTTACAGAGTTAATGGCTTTGATAGGAGAACTGAGGATGAATCAACAACATTGTAGTTACTCCATAATACTAACCTTATTGACAGAGTGAAAAGAAGGAAGCCTGTACACAATAAAATGTAGCAAAGAAATTAACTGTCCTGAATGTCCTGAATACAAAGCATTATACAGTATATTTTGACAAATCCAACACAACACATCACGGAGTACCACTTCATATTTTCAAGAATAGTGGTGGCTGCATCATGTTATGGATATGTGTGTCATCGGCAAGGACTATGGAGTTTTTTATGATAAAAAGAAACGGAATAGAGCTAAGCACAGGCAAAATCCTAGAGGAAAACCTAGTTCAGTATACTTTCCAACAAACACTGGGAGGCAAATGTACCTTTCAGCAGGACAATAACCTAAAACTCAAGTCCAAATATACACTGGAGTTGCTTACCAAGATGACATTGAATGTTCCTGAGTGGCCTAGTTACAGTTTTGACTTCGGCTTGAATATCTATGGCAAGACTTGAAAATAGCTGTCAGCAATGATCAACAACAAATTAGACAGAAGAATTTAAATATTGCAAATATTTTACAATCCAGGTGTGCAAAGTTCTGAGAAACTTACCCAGAAAGACTCATAGCTGTATTCGCTTCCAAAGGTGATTCTAACATGTATTGACTCAGGGGTGTGAATATTTATGTAAATGTATTTCTGTATTTCATTTTCAATACATTTGCAAAAAATGCATGACATTTTTTTCTCTCCACTTTATCGTTATGGGGTATTGTGTGTAGATGTGTGAGAGAAAAAAAATGATTTAATAAATGTTGAATTCAGGTTGTAACACAATAAAATGTGGAATAAGTCAAGGGGTATGAATACTTTCTGAAGGCACTATATGTTTTTTGGACGTAAAGTTGTCTTGACAAGTTGTGGAGTTAGTGGTGGTGACCATACCTGCCTCTCATGAAGTTCTGACAGCACACAGCAGAGGGCATGATCACCTCTGTCACACTCCTCATCAAGGCTCATTCACGTGACAAGCAAACTATCTCTGTCCATCCACGCTTTATACTAAAATCTCTTTATTCATTCATCTATTTTCTTACATTAGAAGCAATTGGTGTCCCTGTTTTTCCATATCTACTCTCATTCAGTCAAAGTGGAGTATTGTGCATGTAGGCCTGCACAGCGTTCACAGCAAATAATGTTTCCAGTGTTTTCACTTGTGGAACAGATTTATGAACAGTTCCCTGTGTAATTCAATTAAGATGGAAAAAGGCATACTCAGGCAGAGGAAAAATACTGGATATCTTGTAGAATACATTCGTTTCTCTCAAGGACCACCATGGCAAATGTTTATCCTTCCCTGTTCCTTCCCTTTCAAAACAACCTATCTGATTTGTATGTGCATTCATTTATCTCTATTTATGATATTTTTGTATATCACTGTAGCAAATTCATGCCAAGCAATGTTTTATTGTTAAAAAGGTTGGGGAAAATCCCAAAACAGAGGCTAGGGGTGCAATTTTTTTTTTTTTTTGCCATGATGCTTAAAAAGTGAAAGGTACAAAAGTGCATAAAGTGAGAAGGTGCTTAGAAACTAAAGTTTATGTTACTTAATCATCATCAAGATAGAACCTACTCTCCGTCATCTCATACAAAAACAATATTAGTACCTTATTGTTGTTCTTGTGTCCTTCTTTCTGCCATAATTAGCATTTGAAACACAACAGAGACAGTATACCTCTCTGAAGTAGCCAATTCTTAATTACAACAAACAGCCAGAATGCATTCACTACTCACACAACAACAAGTAGCCCACACCTGCTACACATGTTTTATCCCTTTACTGTTGATTTCAATGGTTTGTCACTTGTTTTGCTGTGTTTGCAAAGCAACATTATAATTTCACTTGGTAAATTACCTATTAATAAAGGCCCTGTGCAGTTAAAAACATGATTTCCTGTTTTTTTTGTTCTTGATGCTATTTCCACACTATGAGGTTCGAAATAACACTCTGAAAATGTGAAAATGATATATAGACCTAAGATTGTTCTGCAATTAGGCAAACGTTCTATACATAACTTTTTTCAATTTATGAAAATGCTGTCAATTATTTTTGTTTGAAGTTGGATTGAACAGTGTAAAACAATCAGAATGGAGAAATCCCCATTGAACTCATGTATAATTTATGTTTTGCAACCCTAGGGCCATGCACTGCTCATAAAGCATATTTTATTATTAAAAAACATAAAACACCGTCAAATAACATTATACCATCAAAACTGTGAAAAATATCACCCTGCTCTATCCCCAAATATTTTTTTTACCTTTGACTGTTGATTGGGTTACCACTTACCAATATTTTTTCTGTCACAGCATTCTATAATCACAAGGTAAGGTGGGAGAGGGCAGTGAATATTCCGTTTCAATCTAGCAAATTATGGTATAGATATCAACGTTTTTCCGATGTAGTGCAGCTCATATTTTGTTTGTCTGTCCATTTCTTTCTGCAAACAAGCTCCCCAACCCATCCAGGATAGGTTCCCTGGGCATCCCGGAGCTGGACCCTAATGGACTACACAGACTGCAGTACCACTCTGTTCTTACGACCCAGATAGCCCCAGCACCAACTGACAAAGCTCCTATAGGTCAGATACCTGTAAGGACTACCAATGTCTTGTTTTGGTCATTCAGCCAATCACAGATAGATGAGTAGCCCCTGTCAATTGACAACTCCTTATAAATCTTTCAAAGGGCATGATTTAGCCACCACATGTACTGAAAAAGAGTAATATACTGTATAGACCCAAGATTGTTCTGCTATGGGAAAAAAGTTGTATACAGTTGAAGTCAGAAGTTCACATACACTTTAGCCAAATATATTTAAACTCAGTTTTTCACAATTCCTGACATTTAATCCTGGTAAAAAATTCCCTGTTTTAGGTCTGTTAGGATCACCACTTTATTTTAAGAATGTGAAATGTCAAAATAATAGTAGAGAGAATTATTTATTTCAGCTTTTATTTCTTTCATCACATTCCCAGTGGGTCAGAAGTTTACATACACTCAATTAGTATTTGGTATCATTGCCTTTAAATTGTTTAACTTGGGTCAAACTTTTCTGGTAGCCTTCCACAAGCTTCCTACAATAAGTTGGGTGAATTTTGGCCCATTCCTCCTGACAGAGCTGGTGTAACTGAGTCGGGTTTGTAGGCCTCCTTGCTCACACACACTTTTTCAGTTCTGCCCACAAATTGTCTATAGGATGGAGGTCAGGGCTTTGTGATGGCCACTCCAATACCTTGACTTTGTTGTCCTTAAGCCACAACTTTGGAAGTATGCTTGTGATCATTGTCCATTTGGAAGACCCATTTGCAACCAAGCTTTAACTTCCTGACTGATGTCTTGAGATGTTGCTTCAATATATCCACCTAATTTTCCTTCCTCATGTTGCCATCTATTTTGTGAAGAGCACCAGTCCCACCTGCAGCAAAGCACCCCCACAACATGATGCTGCTACCCCCGTGCTTCATGGTTGGGATGGTGTTCTTCAGATTGCAAGCCTCCCCCTTTTTCCTCCAAACATAACAATGGTCATTATGGTCAAACAGTTCTATTTTTGTTTCATCAGACCAGAGGACATTTCTCCAAAATGTAGGATCTTTGTCCCCATGTGCAGTTGCAAACCGTAGTCTGGCTTTTTTATGGCGGTTTTGGAGCAGTGGCTTCTTCCTTGCTGAGCGGCCTTTCAGATTATGTCGATATTGGACTCTTTTTACTGACGATATAGATACTTTTGTACCTGTTTCCTCCAGCATCTTCACAAGGTCATTTGCTTCTGTTCTGGGATTGATATGCACATTTTGCACCAAAGTACGTTCATCTCTAGGAGACAGAACGCGTCTCCTTCATGAGCGGTATGACGACTGTGTCGTCCCATGTTGTTAATACTTGCGTACTATTGTTTGTACAGATGAACGTGGTACCTTCAGGCTTTTGGAAATTGCTCCCAAGGATGACCCAGACTTGTTGAGGTCTACAATTTGTTTTCTGAGGTCTTTGCTGATTTCTTTTGATTTTCCCATGATGTCAAGCAAAGAGGCACTGAGTTTGAAGGTAGGACCTTGAAATACATCCACAGGCCCACCTCCAATTGACTCAAATGATGTCAATTAGCCTATCAGAAGCTTCCAAAGCCATTACATAATTTTCTGGAATTTTCCAAGCTGTTTAAAGGCACAGTCAACTTAGTGTATGTAAACTTCTGACCCACTGGAATTGTGATACAGTGAATTCTAAGTGAAATAATCTGTCTGTAAACAATTGTTGGAAAAATTACCTGTGTCATGCACAAAGTAGATGTCCTAACCGACTTGCCAAAACTATAGTTTGTTGACAAGAAATTTGTGGAGTGGTTGAAAAAATAGTTTTAATGACTCCAACCTAAGTGTATGTGTAACGGCATTCCTCCTCCTCTTCATACGAAGAGGAGGAGTAGTGATTCGACCAAAATGCAGCGGGTTGTGAATACATAATGATTTATTAGACAAACGACGAAACACAAAATAACACTTTAGAAAAACAAAATAACAAAACGAACTAAACAGACCTAAACTTACGAACTTACATGAAACGAAGAACACACGAACAGGAACAGACAAACCGAAACAGTCCCGTGTGGTAACATGTACTGACACGGAAGACAATCACCCACAAACAAACAGTGAGAACAACCTACCTTAACTTTTTATGGCTGCAGGGGCAGTATTGAGTAGCTCTGTTTAAGGTGCCCATTTCAAACGGCCTCGTACTCAATTCTTGCTCTTACAATATGCATATTATTGTTATTATTGGATAGAAAACACTCTCTAGTTTCTATAGCCGTTTGAATTATGTCTCTGAGTGGAACAGAACTCATTCTACAGCACTTTTCCTGATATGGTGTGAGATTTCAGACATCTTGGCCCCTGCTCCCAGGTCAGTTCATAAGTCCCTGTGAAGGCTATGATGCTACAAACACTGCCTACGCCTTCCTCTAGATGTCAGTAAGAGGTGACAATTTGAATGGAGTCGATTGCGCAATCAGGGCCTGTATAAAACGACAAAGACCGGATGTACCGTTCTTTTCCTGCTGCGCCTGACGCACGATGTACGTTGGACCTGCTCTCTTTCCAAGCTTGGGTTTAGCCAGTAATATTTCGCCGGTCATGTTTTTACTCGTTATAGGTGTTAAAGACATCATAAGGTAGTTAATTTAAACCGTTTTATAGCAATTTATATCCGTTTAGTGCGATTTTGAGGCAGTTCTATGTGACGCCCATCCAAGAGCTGGGCACGTTTCGGGGTCCCGGTCGAACGTTAGTGGGCATTTCGACGGACAGAGGACATCTTTCGACCAAAAGAAGATTAGACCCAAGAAAGGATACATTGCCCAAGATTCTGATGGAAGATCACCTCATAGTAAGAAATATTTAAGATGATAAATCGTTGTTCTGTCGAAAAATTTTAAACGCATATTCCGCCATTTTGTTTGGTATAGCTTCGCTTGGCGAACCCTGTATTGCACAGTAAGGATAATTTTAGAAATGTAATTCAGCGATTGCATTAAGAACTAATTTGTCTTTCGATAGCTGTCCAACTTATATTTTTTTAGTCAAGTTTATGAATAGTTATCCATGAGACAAGATCACTGTGAAAGATGGCGTCCGACATTTTCAGGCTAGTTTTGCTAGTATTGTCATTGTATAACCACGGTTGTTTGTGGCTAAATATGCACATTTTCGAGCAAACTCTATATGTATGTTGTAATATGATGTTACAGGAGTGTCATCGGAAGAATTCTGAGAAGGTTAGTGAAAAAATTAATATATTTTGGCGATGATTACGTTATCGCTCTCTTTGGCTTGAATCGATGCTCTGGTAACGTTTGCACATGTGGTATGCTAATATAACGATTTATTGTGTTTTCGCTGTAAAACACTTAGAACATCTGAAATATTGTCTGAATTCACAAGATCTGTGTCTGTCCATTGCTGTGAGCTGTGTATTTTTAAGAAATGTTTTATGATTAGTAATTAGGTAATACACGTTGCTCTGTGTATTTATTCTAGTCGAGTTGTGATGGTGGGTGCAATTGTAAACTATGATTTATACCTGAAATATGCACATTTTTCTAACAAAACCTATCCTATACAATAAATATGTTATCAGACTGTCATCTGATGAGGTTTTTTCTTGGTTAGTGGCTATCAATATCTTTATTTGGCCGAATTGGTGATAGCTACTGGTGGAGAGAAAAAAATGGTGGGCAAAGAAAAATGGTGTCTTTTGCTAACGTGGTTAGCTAATAGATTTACATATTTTGTCTTCCCTGTAAAACATTTTAAAAATCTGAAATGGTGGCTTTATTCACAAGATCTGTATCTTTCATTTGGTGTCTTGGACTTGAGATTTAATGATATTTAGATGCTACTATTTAATTGTGACGCTATGCTAGCGATGCTAATCAGTGTGGGGGGGGTGGGGGATGTTGTCATAGGTGTACCGACCTCGGGCTTGCAGCCATATTAATATGACTCTCAATCAGAGGAAACGTCAAACACCTGCCTCTAATTGAGAGCCATACCAGGCAACCCAAAACCAACATAGAAACAGAAAACATAGACTGCCCACCCAAAACTCATGCCCTGACCAATAAACACATACCAAACAACAGAAAACAGGTCAGGAACGTGACAGAACCCCCCCCTCAAGGTGCGAACTCCGGGCGCACCCCTACAACTCAAGGGGAGGGTCTGGGTGGGCATCTGTCCGCGGTGGCGGCTCCGGCGGTGGACGAGGACACCACTCCACCACTGTCTTTGTCCCCCTCCTTAGCGTCCTTTGAGTGGCGACCCTCGCCCCCGACCATGGTCCAGGAACCTTCACTAAGGCCCCTCCTACATAGAGGAGACAGCTCAGGACAGAGAGGTAGCTCAGGATAGAGAGGTAGCTCAGGACAGAGAGGTAGCTCAGGACAGAGAGGTAGCTCAGGACAGAGAGGTAGCTCCGGACAGAGAGGTAGCTCCGGACAGAGAGGTAGCTTAGGACAGAGGGACAACTCTGTACTAATGGCAGCTCCGGACTGAGTGGCAGCTCCGGACTGGGTGGCAGCTCCGGACTGAGTGGCAGCTCCGGACTGAGTGGCAGCTCCGGACTGAGTGGCAGCTCATGACTGGAGGGCAGCTCATGACTGTAGGGCAGCTCATGACTGTAGGGCAGCTCATGACTGGAGGGCAGCTCATGACTGGAGGGCAGCTCATGACTGGAGGGCAGCTCATGACTGGAGGGCAGCTCATGACTGGAGGGCAGCTCATGACTGGAGGGCAGCTCATGACTGAAGGGCAGCTCATGACTGTAGGGCAGCTCATGACTGTAGGGCAGCTCATGACTGTCTGGCGGTTCTGGCAGCTCCTGACTGGCTGGCGGCTCTGGCAGCTCCTGACTGGCTGGCGGCTCTGGCTGCTCCTGACTGGCTGGCGGCTCTGGCTGCTCCTGACTGGCTGGCGGCTCTGGCAGCTCCTGACTGACGGACGGCTCTAGCGGCTCCTGACTGACGGACGGCTCTAGCGGCTCCTGACTGACGGACGGCTCTAATGGCTCGGGCCAGACGGGCGGCTCTAATGGCTCGGGGCAGACGGATGGCTCAGAAGGCGCTGGGCAGACGGATGGCTCAGACGGCGTTGGGCAGACGGATGGCTCAGACGGCGTTGGGCAGACGGATGGCTCAGACGGCGCTGGGCAGACGGATGGCTCAGACGGCGCTGGGCCGACGGATGGCTCTGCCCTGCTGAGGCGCACAGTAGGCCTGGTGCGTGGTGCCGGAACTGGAGGTACCGGGCTGACGGCACGCACCTCAGGGCGAGTGCGGGGAGAAGGAACAGTGCGTACAGGGCTCTGGAGACGCACAGGAGGCTTGATGCGTGGTGCCGAAACTGGAGGCACTGAGCTTGAGACACGCACCACAGGGAGAGTGCGTGGAGGAGGAACAGGGCTCTGGAGACGCACTGGAAGCCTGGTGCGTGGTGTAGGCACTGGTGGTACTGAGCTGGGGCGGGAAGGTGGCGCCGGATATACCGGACCGTGTAGGCGTACTGGCTCCCTTGAGCACTGAGCCTGCCCAACCTTACCTGGTTGCATGCTCCCCGTAGCCCGTCCAGTGCGGGGAGGTGGAATAACCCGCACTGGGCTGTGTTGGCGAACCGGGGACACCATGCGTAAGGCTGGTGCCATGTACACCGGCCCGAGGAGACGTACTGGAGGCCAGATATGTTGAGCCGGCTTCATGGCACTTGGCTCAATGCTCACTCTAGCCCGGCTAGTACGGGGAGGTGGAATAACCCGCACCGGGCTATGAACACGTACAGGAGACACCATGCGCTCTACTGCGTAACACGGTGTCTGCCCGTACTCTCGCTCTCCACGGTAAGCCCGGGAAGTTGGCGCAGGTCTCCTACCTGACTTCGCCACACTACCCTTTAGCCCCCCCCCCAAGAAATTTTTGGGTTGTACTTGCGGGCTTCCAGCCTTGCTTCCGTGCTGCCTCCTCATATCGTCGCCTCTCCGCTTTAGATGCCTCCAGCTCCGCCTTGGGACGGCGACACTCCTCTGGCTCTGCCCAGGGTCCTTCTCCGTCCAGAATCTCTTCCCATGTCCAATCCTCCTTGACCCACTGCTGCTGTCGTTGCTGTCCGTTAACCCGCTGCTTGATCTGGGTTTGGTGGGTGATTCTGTAACGGCATTCCTCCTCCTCTTCATACGAAGAGGAGGAGTAGTGATTCGACCAAAATGCAGCGGGTTGTGAATACATAATGATTTATTAGACAAACGACGAAACACAAAATAACACTTTAGAAAAACAAAATAACAAAACGAACTAAACAGACCTAAACTTACAAACTTACATGAAACGAAGAACACACGAACAGGAACAGACAAACCGAAACAGTCCCGTGTGGTAACATGTACTGACACGGAAGACAATCACCCACAAACAAACAGTGAGAACAACCTACCTTAATATGACTCTCAATCAGAGGAAACGTCAAACACCTGCCTCTAATTGAGAGCCATACCAGGCAACCCAAAACCAACATAGAAACAGAAAACATAGACTGCCCACCCAAAACTCACGCCCTGACCAATAAACACATACCAAACAACAGAAAACAGGTCAGGAACGTGACAGTATGTAAACGTCCGACTTCTACTGTAAATATGAATTTTTTCAGAGAGTGTAGTAGTTGACCCATGCCCTATAACCAATTAGTAGGAATTGTCAACAGGCAGGGCTATGGGTCTATCTGTGATTGACTGTATGACAATGTCAAAACACATTTGTACAGTGTGTAAGGGCAGTGGTCACCAACCATCCTCCTGGAGATCTATTCTCCGGTAGGTTTTCACTCCAACCATCACATAGCACAACAGATTCCGCCAAGTAAGTTCTTGTTAAGAAGCTAAGTGTAATTATGTGGGTGCAATAAGTATGAAATACTAACTCTTCCATCTTTCCTGTCACAGGATGTGATTATAGTTGACTATAGTAATGTCAGTGTTGGAGAAAGCTTGTGATGACGATGTAAATAAAACCACTACTTGTTTCTATTTTATACCATCGATGACTACTTTGTTGCTTCTCTATACCTCCTATTCGATTATGTTTAGCTAACACCCTCTTACTTTCACCATGATCTGTTTTCCTCTCAAAGAAACACCTTGAGCACATGTAAAACAAATACTTACAAACTTTCATTCTAACCTTGTTTACGGACTGTTTATGATGTTATGTAAATAACTGACAAGAGAATGTATCTTGAATGACAACAACCTTTCATTGCAGTCTGGTTTCTTTGTTCAACTTTCAGCAGAACACATTCAAAAAATTGTAATTGAAGAGTGTTTACGCATATTTTTTTTAAATAAGTTAAAATCTCCAGTATCATCACAAAGTTTAATTCGTAAAATTATTAAATAGACTTTGTGATGATACTGAAGATTATACCATATAATCTGCCGTCTATTCATTGCAGAATGCAATGTGATCTATTGAAAACTGTACAACAATGATATAGCAAATTAAGATGCATTATGTATGCCTTCTGTAATGATGACAAGACAAGGTAGCCAACTCACCTATGGAAGTTTGTTGTTTTCAGGGTGCAATTCCAGCTCCAACTGACAGGTAGAATACGATGTGCCTTTGTTGTTGTTTTTTTTGAAGGGTTGGGCTCTAGACCATCCTATCAGCCAATCAGGGCTGTGAATGTAAATATCACATTTCATATTCAAATGTTTTTCCTAACAGACTGAGCAGTTCAGTGGCTCAGAGATGATGATTAAACATATATTTTTGAGTTATATAAAAAAAAGATAAACACACACAATGAATTATTAGACATAAAGTGATGATGTAACAATAGAAAGACTGCATGGGGCTTTAAGTTACATTTGCCTCCAAACAATTGTGGGCCCCCTCTTTCATTTTCTACCAATGCTCTTGAAAGGGTCCCCCCCCCCTCCCTCTCTCCATTTGTCCATCCAGCACATCAGGTTGGATTTTCCCCCATTCCTTTTCTGGTCACTCAGATAGGGGTTGGGGTTGGGCAAGCTCAAATGAAGGATAATCTCCTAAAGGTCCTTTGCAGTGGGGGATGAGGCCCGGCAGCAGCCATTCACTTTTTTTTACACCATTGCAGCTGGATCTCAAAGCACTTCGATAAAAAGCGGAATGTTTTGCAGGCAGATCCTCAGGCTGGTTGCGGAATTCTTGCCTCCCACTGTTAGGAACCTTTTTACCCCTTAAGGGGCCCCTGCCATAACCGCCAGTTGCTTCTAGCTGGGCTGTTTGCAAATTGAACCTGACAAAAACAGTGGGGGTGAAAAAATGGGTGCATTTAGACGTAAAACAGCTGCAAATCTACGTTTGATCAATAAAGAGGTATGATTTCTAGTAAGTTAGTTACATGAGTGATATGGTCCAAATTCTATTACTTTGCGAGCTCTGTTGGACTGGTAGCACACACACCTGCACAGCTGAAATCTTTTATTATTACAATGGCATTGTTCACTGTGAAAAAATATATCATAGCCGATTCAGTAAGAATCTCACTCAAACTAACTTGCAAGGCTGCATGCAAGCTGGCTACTACATGTTTGTTAACCAATTGCTTAGTTGCAGGAAACATTTAAATAAGCAGAATTGAATAAAGAAACTGTAACAAAATGAGTTTGTTCAAATCTAAAGACACATGTCACCCGCCCCACGCAATATTAGTGTTCTAAGTGTCGACAGGTGATCATGATCAGGTCACGATCAGATGTGAGCATGGAGAGATGGTTCAGGGACTTCCTATAGCAGTCCCGTGGTGTCATTCCTGAAAGATTGATAGTAGAGTGGACCACAATCCCATCAATATGGCCAATGCTAAGCAGCTTCAATATCCAGATACAATTACAGTAGGCCTATTTACAACAGTTTTGAAACCATTATCATCTAATTTGGTAGTTACTTGGTCTTATCAAAGTTCTAAAGGACAGTTCATTCCTGGACAACAGGGACATGAGAAGAAAACCCACAAATTCAACCACACATAATGGCAGTAAAACAAATTAAGGAAAAAAAGTTAAGGGGCCAACCCACATTTAATAATATGTACAAGTCCATTTTTGTAGTTGAATGTCCTATCTCAAATATTATAATAATATTTTTGTACTAAGGCAAAGTCATCAACACAGTTACCTTTAGAGAGACTCCCACATAAGATGATGCATATATTTATCATTAAAGTTAAAGCCCTTCTTACACTATTACCGTGGCAACAAGCTAATTAATTTAAAGAATGGGGCATGGTTTATATAAGGCAAGTTACAACTAAATGCAAGTGGTATTTTCTATTGCAATTAGAGTTGACTTGGCAAATAAATCTCAAGATCAGAGTAAAATAGTTTTTGTTTATCTTATGTATTAATGCTGTAAAAAAAAGAATAAGTTAAAAAAAGCTCAGGTTTCTGCTGTAGAGGTTTTCAAGCATCCTCAAGACCCCCAACTCTGGTTTGCTCAGTTTGCAGGTGCATCACATTATATAGCACTAGTGATTCCAAGCATGAGAACCCCTAGTTTTTATAATACCAACTTTACCTGCATACATAACAATTTAGGCTATGTAGGCATGCTCGTTTTTATTCCAATTAATTAAATACATAGGTTTATCCTTTGTGTCTGTAAACTACTTTTCTCATGTGTCAAACAGATGTGCCGTGTGTGAGAGAGGGGTGTTCAGATGGTGTGAGACTCAGACAGAATCACTGTTCAGTGGCTGTTGTGCACTAGCCTATTCATAAAAGTGCCTCAAAGAATACGGTTAAGGAGGACGGACAGTGCATACAACTCGACGTCAACTGTGTGTAGAGTGACTGCCTGAATAGAGAGGTTTACTTTCCTCACTTACTGTATGTGTGTAGGGGCAGGGTTAGTGATGTCAGTCTGAAAGTAACATATAAAACGTTTCAGCGCGTTGTTTTGATCTTGTGAATAGGCTGTGGAAGAGGGCGAGACTGGCGGTTCATCAGCGCAGAAAATATATTAACAATTTCAAATGGGGATACAAGAGGACTTTACGCGCGCTTGAAGGTGATTTAACGAACAATTTTTCTTTGGAAAGTCTATTACCAGGATCAGCATTTAGTCTGATTCCCATTTACTTGCACTCATCTCTTGTCTCATACCTTGTATTTTTACTTTGCAACTAATTGCAGAGAAAGGAAATAGCAAGTAAAAGAACAATAGACAATAGTTTATGGTTAGCTTACTTATATTTCTGCCATTGTGTCGCCTAATGACTGCATTTCATTTAATTTCACCTGAGGTTAATATTTCAATAAAGCTTATCTTTACTGTATATGACTTTACAGTATAGCCCTTGAATTATAAATATTGTCTTAAAAGCATCAGCCAGCTTGTTCATTATTTTTGGCCACCCCTGCATCCTACTCACTGGGTGAATGTTAGGTTAACAACAACGGGCACTATCGAAACAGCGCACAAGGGGGAGATTGGTGGCAAGACCTGAAATAACCTTTATTTTGCCAGGTATGGATGAAAACATTGAAAGCATTACTTGAATGGGCCTATACTGAAAGAAGATAAAGAGAAAACCCACCAGTGACAATAGAATTCCCACTGAATTCTTTGGACAAACACGTCGACATAGTAGACATATTTCAAAAATTAATTCCAAATTCTAAATTGATGCTGCAAATACAGTAGCCTAATAACAATAGTTTCCTCATTTGTGTTCAATCAGGCGGTATCATGGCAGGCTGCTCTGACCGTCACTTTCCTTAATAGGCATGACCCGTTTACAGTGTAGCAGGTTTCAAAGGCGAGTTGATGTGATGCGCGCAGGTGAGGCTAGATGTGAGTCAAGTTGACGTTTTCCTTTGACCGGTGAAATAGCCAGAAGCTTTTATAAACCAAATATAAATTGAACCTCAATATGCAATAGCCTAAAGATTTTGCACTGTCAACGTCACATACTGCTACAGTTCCGCCCTTTGAGTGCACTCTATTTAGCTGCGTTTTGAAGTCGAGAAGTAAAACTGGCATCTGAGGAAAATAGGTGCGACAAACCTGCCTTGTAAACACATGTGAATTAAAGTGTTAGTCTAAGTAAATGTTTAATAAAGGGCATTGAATGCAGTGCACTAAATAGACCAGCCCAAACCAAAATAGGCAATTGCTTATGCAAAACATAGGCTACCTGCTTAAAAAGTTTTAATCCTTGGATTTATTATAATACTATTATTTTAGAAATATACAGAGTTACCCAGTTATCATTTAATGGGGAATATGTGTTTTAATCAAATCAGATCTTGTTGCTAGTTTATTCAACTTTTATATCTTAGAAGGAATAAACTAAAAACATTCCAAAATATCAATTCCAAATCTAAACTCCAAAATGTTGTGTCTCAGACTACTGTCTGTTGTCCTCATAATGATCAACACATGGTTGCTAAACTCTGCTCAATCAGATCATATCCAAAAGTACAAACGCACATTGGCTCAGAGAGCTGACAGTGAAGTGGCTCACTTAGCAAGTGAACAGTGCAGGTCCACTCGACAGCCGAGACAAGTAACATACTCAGCATCAGTTCTACATCTCCCTCCAGTGGCTCACCCAAGCAGATACACCACAAGGCAAAGAGGTCTCTATCATATAGGTCCTCTTGAGAAGTCCTCTTGTTCAGGTGGGTGCAATTCTGATGCTAATTCTAACCCAGGACTGCATAGTGCCTCTCATTGGGGCAATGGTGAGAAGAAGGTTAATCGGGGAAACTCTGAGGCAGTGCTACCCAAAGACAAGGAGGAGAGACATGTTAAGAGTATGGGGATGGTCAGTTCTCCTCACCTCGACTCCAGTAGAAAGCCTCCTAGTCAGCCTGAGGTGACAGTGGATTCAAACAGTGACAATGACAAACCAGAGGTTGATGGTGTGCGCTCTGAGGGCCCAGACAAGCAGTTGCGGCTCAAGAAGCAGCAGAGAGTTCCGACTGACACGCCCACCTTCCACAGAAGGGTCCGCCGTAGCCCGGCAGTCTCCAATGGTGAAGACAGTCGGGCAGCTTTCCCTGAAAGCATAGTAAACTCCCGGGGGATATTCTCTACGTTTCGACAGCTCAGTGACTATTCTGCTGAGAGTGAGGACTACCCTGGGGATCAGGAGGGACCACCTAACCCCGGCCCCGCCAGAATGTTGTGGGGTGCCCAGATCCCAGATGTCCACCCTAAGTGGATGTCTGCTTTGTACTTTAATGGACAGAAGGAACAACTGAGGGTCAATCCAACAGCTGGTATTGAGCTTCCTCGGGCCAAGTTCAGTGTTGAACTGTGGGTCAAACCAGAGGGTGGGCAGACTAACCCAGCCATCATAGCAGGTGAGTGATATTCCACAACATTCTCTCTCTCTCTCTCTCTCTCTCTCTCTCTCTCTCTCTCTCTCTCTCTCTCTCTCTCTCTCTCTCTCTCTCTCGCTCTCTCTCTCTCTCTCTCTCTCTCTCTCTCTCTCTCTCTCTCTCTCTCTCTCTCTCTCTCTCTCTCTCTCTCTCTCTCTCTCTCTCTCTCTCTCTCAGGATACACTGCAGACACAATGTATCTTGCATTGCAGACTTAACATGTCTGGGTTTGTTTAATTCATCATTCATATATTAATTTAATGGTTACATTTAATTGTTAAAATTGTTAAAAAGGATCATATTCAGTGTGAAGACCACACATGACATGGTTGGGAAGATGAGAGGAATTGGGAAATCAGCCGTTATGTGGTGCAAATGGGTTATTAAGGGGTGAAATTCCGCTGGGCACACCACGTCATTTTAACTTAGAAATGTGGGTCATTTTTGGTTGAGACATTGATCAATGAGATTTGAACTTTTATTCACCACTCAATAAGACAGCCAGAAGTTTGTTGAATTCCCAATTTGTTATCACTATGCTTTCAATCATCTAAAACCACAACCAAATTGCAATGGGAATTTTTGTTGTTGTGATTTTTGGTTTAGTTGTCATCTAAATGTGTTAACACTGGACTTTCAACCATTTCAAAGCACAAAAAAAGTTCAAATGGGAATACAATGTTAGATATTTTGTATTTATACAGCAACTTAATGTGTTATTACTGTTCTTCATCAAATAGCACAAACAAATTACCTGGATTGTAGTTTACATTAAAAGTACATAGTGCAAATGATCGATGCAGTTCGAGATTCTACACAGATATTTATATTGTGTAGATCTCAGTGGAGGCTGCAGAGGGGAGGACAGCTCATAATAATGGCTGGAATGGAGCGCATGGAATGGCATCGAACACATGGAAACTATGTGTTTGATGTATTTGATACCTTTCCACCTATTCCGCTCCAGCCACTACCACGAGCCCGTCCTCCCCAATTAAGGTTCCAACAACCTGTGGTAGATCTCCACAGACCTGCAACCTTTGCATGCTATCTTGAACATGCACGCTTTCTATAATTACATAATAATACTTTTCTAGTTACAGTTACCTCAACATGTGGCCATGGATGAGTTACTAATTTTAAGGTTAAATACAATTTGTTTGTAAGATAGCCTTAACTATAGGCTATTTACTGTATTACATAAGTCTTATCAAAATGTTAGGTTGACAATGGAACCAAATATCAAGATTTAAAGGAGATGTATCTAATGCTTGGATAGTTTAATCAGAGCCACTGCCTTAATCCTATTCTTTAACTTTTATTTTTGGTTTAGTTGGGGATGTGAATCAAGTTAATAGGCTATTTACCGTATTGAAAAAGTGAATGTGAATTGTGTTTGGTTGTCAACACAACCAAATATTAACGTTTTAAGGAGATGTATATTTTGTGCCACTGACTTAGTCTGACTTTAATTCCAGTCTACAAATTAATAATTGATATGTTGGAATCGCATCTCTATCTCAACCAAAAATCTAAGTTAAAAAATAGGACTAAATCAAATCAAACTTTAAAGGCACGTTAAATAAAGTTTGATTTGATTTAGTCTTGTTATTTAACTTAGAATTTTGGTTGAAATGGAGACTTGAATCTAACCTATTCATTATTAACTTGAAGATTACATTTGACATCAACCAAAACTTTAGGCCTATATGTATTGTCTATTTTTAGTTGAACCCTGGGTTGAACTAAAACAATAGCTGTTGATAACTTTGCAAATGTTAAATAGGCCAAAATATTATTATTATATATGACTTATAGAGTATAGTTACATTTCATTTGCTCAGTTAAACCTACCATTTGGAATGACTTCGATAGCAACAATGGATCTATTTAGTTATTATGAGATCTCTCAATAATCATTCTCACGGTAGCACATTGATAGCAGTCAGTGACAAATATCACATCTAAGTAGGGCTGGGCTTGGTAAAAACCCTGGATGGGAAACTAAATGTAGATAAATCAACTCTCCAATAGGAAGTGCTGCCCAGCCTATAGTTTTTTTCTGATAATGGATATAACTTTGACGTTCTGACGTTGTTTCAAAGGTACAAATTCAACATATTTTATACCAGGTTTGTATATGTTGAAAATAGGTTACCACGATGACATAATTCTGTGGTTGAAAGTTCACACTCAAAACAACAGTTGATGACTTTTTGCAAATCCAATGTATTTTCCACATACTGTAGATTCCATGTCACAATAAGTTGACAAATGACGCTGAAACAACATTAGTGGCCGTCACCTGCAGGCTTGTTGTTTTGATATCACGTTTTGAGAGGGTTAATGCTTAGTCATAGGCTACCCAGCAAGTAGATCCATTGCCACATGTGATGAAAAGTTCAATTAACACATTTTAAGTTATCCCAATCATTGGATTAATATCAAAACTAAATTCCTTTTTACAAGCCGTTTCCTCTGCTGTCTGTGAGGTGGGATGAATCAAAGATGTCTAGTCTAGTTTAAAACTTCAAAAAGGAGGAGTAAACTGAATTGCAAGGTTTATGTGGAGGTTCAATTTAAATAACATTGTTATTGATAGTGTAATCTCCTCGTATCCTGCAGGCGATATACCCACTCTAGTCCAACAGCAGAATAAGGCTAAGGGTTGAAGGCAATATGATATAGGCAATTAATTATTCATTATTTCACTGCATGAATGTAGAAAATCAAGAAAATAATCACAGTATTATTTGTATTGGGATGTAATTTATTGAATGATGTGGGAAATAGCCAGGATCAATGATTGAACCAGGGACTTCTCATATGTTAAACTAACATGCTACTGAAGGGGGTTAGGCAACCACAAGTCCACAAGAGCCACAATGCCTGCAGGTTTTCATCCTCGTCTTTTAACCAGGACTGGAGGAAGCAGCTGGGTACAATTGCTCAATTAAGGCTAGGATTCAATCCGATCGCGCTTTGTCGGCTATGTGCCATTTAAAGGTCATTTTCCGGTTGAACCGGCATATGCAGCGTTTACCGTGAATGCGGTCTCCGCGAACGCAGGAACAGTGCCTTTAAAAAGTGCATAGCCGACAAGTGTGATCAGATTGAATCCCTGCCCAAGAATCATCAAGAATAGAACCCCCCTTACCAACCCATCTATCTATGCAATTGCAATTCTGAAAATAGCCACACTTAATAGTTGTGTTTAGTAGGACTGTAGATACACTCTTAGATAAAATGGTTCCACATGGGTTCTTCGGCTGTCCCCATAGGATAACCTTTTATTTTTTATTTTATTCCAGGTAGAACCATTTTTGGTTCCAGACAGAACCCCTTTGGGATCAATATAAAAACCCTCTGTGGAAAGGGTTCTACATTGAATCCAAAAGGGTTCTACCTGGAATCAAGAGGGTTCTCCCTGGAACCAAAACGTTCTGCTAGATAGCACCTTTTTTGCTAAGAGTGAAGCTACACTACTCATTTGGGAATTGCTCATGTTTCCACCTCCTTTTAGTTTCCCTTTTTATTTTATTTGTATATCCTCATCACATGTCACTTATATTCATCATGACCTACAAGCTTTGGCCTCAATCTTTAGTGACCCTTATGTGACATTTCACAAATTAGTTTATTCCACAATTATATTATCACTTTTTTTTTCTATTAAAATAATGAATTTCTGAACTGGGTTTGATTGGCAGAATTAACATTTTAACAGATAAATTACAGACTAGTTTTATCCTCTACTCTTATAAATCTGCCTCTCTATTGTTGCCAGATAATAATACAGTATCAAGACTTTTACTTGGCAGAGATGCTGTGTTCTAACCACTACGTTGAGTGAATTAAATGCTTAACCATGATATTGGCCAACCCTCCTGAGGGATATTTTCATACAATTTCCCAGCTTTCTTTTCAATATCCCAAAAATGTCACGTTTTTGTGTGTACAGTGTGTATGGAAGGAAGGTGAAGGGGTTCCCTGACCTTTAGCTGTCCCGGCATAGAGCATCTGGAAGCCAGATGTGAGTCTCTCTTTTTGAAAAACAGCTGGGAATCAGTGCCTTGTTTAGGGAAATACCTTCAACCCCTCAACTCTCTGGGTAATTTGGCTTTAATTACATTGGAAGAGGATGCTCAATGTTTATGTCTTTTTACAAAATAATATTTGTCTTCCTTTTGTGTAGGGGTTTTTGACAACTGCTCCTACTCCTTAAGTGAGAAAGGATGGTCAGTAGGTATTCGGACAGTAGAACCCGGGGGGAGAAAAGATGCCAGATTCTTTTTTACACTTCGTACCGACCGCGCTCCCAAAGCAACGACTATCTATGGGCATCAGCGCTACCACCCTAACTCCTGGACTCACCTGATGGCCAGCTACAATGGTCACAATATGACCCTCTACATAGATGGTGCCAAGGTTGCGGAGAGCCGTTTGCAGTCTGGTAACCTCTACAGCCCATTCATGGAGACCTGTCGAACACTTCTTCTCGGTGGGGACCAATCAGACCTTGGGCACAACTTCCGAGGGCACATCGGAGGTATTGTGTTATGGGTGCTTCCTCGCACTCACGAGGACCTCCTGAAAGGGCGCTCTCAGATTGATAAGAGGGAACCAAACCTCGCTCTCTGGGCTGACTTCTCTGAGGTAGAGCAACATTGGAGTCCTCATAAGGACGGCTACCACCCGTCCATAGTCATTATCCCTATCCCTGAGCTGGAACATGTGTCCCCCTTCGTGCCCCCTCCCTGTGGGTTAACAGCCTGTGACAACACAGACATCATCCTCGGCTACAATAACCACTGGCAGCTGCGCACAGAGAAGAGGATCAGCTACCGCATTGTCAACATCTGTAACGACGACGGAAGTCGTCCCACCGTCTCCCAGGCCCAGATCCAGCAGCAGCACCAGGCACTTGTCGAAGCCTTCCGTTCCCACAACATCAGCTTGGAGCTGAGCACGCATACCATCCAGAACACATCTCTACGCCAGCGCTTCATCCTAAGCAACTGCCGGATCAGTAAGATTGGTAACAGGCACTGTGATGCGGAGTGTGACCACCCACTGACGGGCCATGATGGTGGGGACTGTCTGCGCCTGGGGCCCTGCTACAACTGGAAGAGGCGGGACGGGGTCTGCAACACAGAGTGCAACAGCATCCACTATGACTTCGATGATGGGGACTGTTGTGATCCGGAAGGCACGGATGTCCTGAAGACCTGCTTCGACCCAGAGTCCCCAGACAGGTGAGATATTTTCTTTCAAAAGAATTTGGGGCAGGAATCCTCAACCCTGCTCCTGGAAATCACTGGTCTATGAGTTTCTCCTGTATAACTTTACATTAGGTGCTCTTATACCTGTGCTCCTATATCTGTAATTACTTTAGTAAGTAGGGAAAAAATATGAATAGTTGCTGTGTTGGGCAGTTGTCCCAATCGTTTAGACATACAGTAGTAATGAGTCACAAACAATACCTTTATGCATTTTGGGGTCCAGAGCATTCTTCTATCTAATATCAAATTAAATTAATCTGTTTATAATGATGTTCTTTACTAGTACTGACAAAGAAAAAAATAGGTTTTGTCTCTGTCATCCTTAGCCTTCCTTAGCTGCCGCAACCAAAAAAGTATTTTGCTGCCTGCCCCTGTAATTATTATGGGACTTTGTGCATGTTGTGAGTTTTTAACGATAATGGCGGTAATGATATTGAGGTTCTACAGAGACCTTGGGAGCTTAACGCCTAATTAGCGATATCTTGATTTACTAAAGAGGCCTTAAGTGTCTGTCTTCAAGGCACACAAATTTAAACTCTGGAACAGTTTCTGAAAGCAAGTGAAACTGGGAATGGAAAGAGAAGCCAAAGTATACAGTTATTATGGCTAAACAATGAAAGCAGAAGTCTCCTCTGCTCCGTTCTATTCATTTTGACAGGCAGGCTTATTTGCGTTTCAAACAAAACACATGATGTATTGCCATAATATCTTTTTTGCTTAATAGTGCACAGCATGTAGGTAGAAATTCTAAACTTGAGTATGTTGTCTGATCCATTTCACAGATGTGAGAGATCAATAGACCATCTATATACATATAAAGTTTGGACAACCCTACTCATTCAAGAATTTTTCTTTATTTTTACTATTATCTACATTATAGAATAATAGTGAAAACATCAAAACTATGAAATAAAACATACGGAATCATGTAGTTGGTTACTACACATATGGAATTATCGTGTAGTAACCAAAAAAGTGTTAAAAAAATCTCAATATATTTAATATTTGAGATTCTTCAAAGTAGCCACCCTTTGCCTTGATGACAGCTTTGCACACTATTGGCATTCTCTCCACCAGCTTCACCTGGAATGCCTTTCCAACAGTTTGAAGGAGTTCCCACATATGCTGAGCACTTGTTGGCTGCTTTTCCTTTACTCTGCTGTCCAACTCATCCCAAACCATATCAATTGGGTTGAGGTCGTGTGACTGTGGAGGCCAGGTCATATGATGCAGCACTCCATCACTCTCCTTCTTGGTCAAATAGCCCTTACACAGACTGGAGGTGTGTTGGGTCACTGTCCTGTTGAAAAACAAATGATAATCTCACTAAGCGCAAAACAGATGGGGTGGCATATTGCTGCAGAATGCTGTGGTAGCCATGCTGGTTAATTGTGCCTTGAATTCTAAATAAATCATTGACAGTGTCACCAGCAACGCACCCCCACACCATCACACTTCTTCCTCCATGCTTCACGGTGGGAACCACACATGCAGAAATCATCCGTTCACCTACTCTGCGTCTCACAAAGACACAGGGTTTGGAAGAAAAAATCTCAAATTTGGACTCATCAGATCGAAGGACAGATTTCCACCGGTCTAATGTCCATTGCTTGTGTCTCTTGACCCAAAAAAGTATCTTCTTATTATTGGTGTCCTTTAGTAATGGTTTCTTTGCAGCAATTCGACCACGAAGACCTGATTCACGCAGTCTCCTCTGAACAGTTGATGTTGAGATGTGTCTGTTAACTCTGTGAAGCATTTATTTGGGCTCCAGTTTCCTCACAGCGCTTGATGGTTTTTGCGACTGCATTTGAAGAAACGTTCAAAGTTCTTAACATTTTCCGGATTGACTGACCTTCATGTTTTAAAGTAATGATGGACTGTCATTTCGCTTTGCTTTTTTGAGCTGTTCTTGCCATAATATGGACTCGGTCTTTTACCAAATAGGGCTATCTTCTGTATACCACCCCTACCTTGTCACAACACAACTGATTGGCTCAAATAAATTAAGAAGGAAATAAATTCTACAAAATAACTTTTAACAAGGCACACCTGTTAATTGAAATGCATTCCCGGTGACTACCTCATGAAGCTGGTTGAGAGAATGCCAAGCGGGTGCAAATCTGTCATCAAGGCAAAGGGTGGCTACTTTGAAGAATCTCAAATGTCAAATATATTTTGATTTGTTAAACACTTTTCTGGTTACTACATGATTCCATGTGTTATTTCATAGTTTTGATGTCTTCACTATTATTCTACAATGTAGAAAATAGTATAAATAAAGAAAAACCCTTGAATGAGTAGGTGTGTCCAAACTTTTGACTGGTCTGTATATCTCAGGAGGTTGGTTGCACCTTAAATGGGGATGGGATTGTGATAATAGCTGGAGAGGAATGAGTAGAATGGTATCAAATACATGAAACACATGGTTTGCATGTGTTTGATGCCATTCCATTTACTCCGTTCCAGACATTATTATGAGCCGTCCACCCCGTCCACTGATTATATATCTTGATATACTGTGCATTTCCGAGCTTCCTATGCGTTGCAAAGTATCATAGACTGCTTAAAATGAGCTACAATTTCCTGTAGATTATTTACAGTTGAAGTCTGAAGTTTACATACACTTAGGTTGGAGTCATTAAAACTAATTTTTCAACCACTCCACAAATTTATTGTGGTTAGGACATCTACTTTGTGCATGACACAAGTAATTTTTCCAACAATTGTTTACAGACAGATTATTTAATTTATAATTCACTGTATCACAATTCCAGTGGGTCAGAAGTTTACATACACTAAGTTGACTGTGCCTTTAAACAGCTTGGAAAATATCAGAAAATGACGTCATAGCTTTAGATGCTTCTGATAGGCTAATTGACATCATTTGAGTCAATTGGAGGTGTCCCTGTGGATGTATTTCAAGACCTACCTTCAAACTCAGTGCCTCTTTGCTTGACATCATGGTAAAATGAAAAGAAATCAGCCAAGACCTCAGAAAAAAATTGTAGACCTCCACAAGTCTGGTTCATGCTTGGGAGCAATTTCCAAACGCCTGAAGGTTCCCCGTGCATCTGTACAAACAATAGTACACAAGTATAAACACCATGGGACCACACAGCCGTCATACCGCTCAGGAAGGAGACGCGTCCTGTCTCCTAGAGATGAACGTACTTTGGTGCGAAAAGTGCAAATCAATCCCAGAACAACAGCAAAGGACCTTGTGAAGATGCTGGAGGAACCCGGTACAAAAGTATCTATATACCCACAGTAAAACGAGTCCTATATCGACATAATCTGAAAGGCCGCTCAGCAAGGAAGAAGCCACTGCTCCAAAACCGCCATAAAAAAAACAGATTACGGTTTGCAACTGCACATGGGGACAAAGATCGTACTTTTTGGAGAAATGTCCTCTGGTCTGATGAAACAAAAATATAACTGTTTGTTCTTAATGACCATTGTTATGTTTGGAGGAAAAAGGGGGAGGCTTGCAACCCGAAGTACACCATCCCAACCGTGAAGCATCATGTTGTGGGGAGCTTTGCTGCAGGAGGGACTGGTGCACTTCACAAAATAGATGGCATCATGAGGAATAAAAATGATGTGGATATATTGAAGCAACATCTCAAGACATCAGGCAGGAAGTTAAAGCTTGGTCGCAAATGGGTCTTCCAAATGGACAATGACCCCAAGCATACTTCCAAAGTTGTGGCAAAATGGCTTAAGGACAACAAAGTCAAGGTATTGGAGTGGCCATTACAAAGCCCTGACCTCAATCCTACAGAAAATGTGTGGGCAGAACTGAAAAAGCATTTCCGAGCAAGGAGGCCTACAAACCTGACTCAGTTACACCACCTCTGTCAGGAGGAATGGGCCAATATTCACCAACCTTATTGAGGGAAGCTTGTGGAAGGCTACCCGAAATGTTTGACCCAAGTTAAACAATTTAAAGGCAATGCGACCAAATATTAATTGAGTGTATGTAAACTTCTGACCCACTGGGAATTTGATGAAAGTAATAAAAGCTGAACTAAGTCATTCTCTCTACTATTATTCTGACATTTCACATTCTTAAAATAAAGTGGTATTCCTAACTGACCTAAAACAGGGAATTTTTACTTGGATTAAATGTCAGCAAATGTTGAAAAACTGAGTTTAAATGTATTTGGCTAAGGTGTATGTAAACTTCCGACTTCAACTGTATATGTTAAATTGGGGCTCCTTTCCCAAACTGATTGTTGGGGTTTATATTTTCATTTGAAGCAATATTGTTGCTGAGATTACCTGGGCACTAATAATACATTTGGAGTGCAGTCAGTCAGTGTGTTGTTTTGCACAATGAGGGAGTGATGGTATTTGTACTTTAAAGAGCAACAACAGCAGCTAAAAAGCCAGGTCCCTAGACAGATATAAAATTAAGTGTGTGGAAGGCATGAGCGAAGAACTGACTTCTGATTTATAGCTTGCAATGATGTAATCTCTCTTTATTACTTGCCAAAGTTTTCCCTACCTCTTACCCTTCACTAAAACTGTATGAATTGCGAATCCACCAGAGATGCAAATGCTTCATAAAACAGGGCTCTCTGGAATATCTGCAGCGCAGGTCTTTAAAAGGCTCTTGACCTGAGCTGGTTGGAAAAGTGCAATCTGTTGACTGCAATCCAGAGTTTTAGAATAATTAATGCAGGGATGACATTTTGATGGCATCTGTGGAGTGTACAATTTTATCTTTGGCTCTGGGATTTTTGGTATTTTTCTGTTTGAGTTACGGTCCAGGTATCTGCAGCTCGGCAATAGAACTCAATCCCTAGCCAATTGCTGTCACTACACAAATGTGTTGTTCAAGCAGACAGAGAGACAGCCATGAGGAATGGCCAGGTACATGAAGATTTTGGCAACACAAGAAAGTGACAGGAAAAACGAGGAGGACATTTTAGCCATTAATGCTGGGATATTCCCCTGCTGCTGAGGGGATCCAGAATTGGTGGTTTGAATCTGTTTGCAAGGCAAACTGGGTGGTTCTCAAAAATCACTTTTTCTTCAACAATGAAAGAATCAGGGTTTAAATTAAGCATGAACAGAATGGAAAAAAGATACATGGCCTTTGAGTACGGTTCTACAGTCCCAGTTCAGATTATCCAAGAAACACAGACGATTTTGAACATAATTCTATAAAATTTGTGCGGTATAACACTTTTTAAAGGAAGTAGGCCAGATGTATTTTTTTGGAGTGCCAGTGTTGTAAGACGTTTGTTTATGAATATTAGACTTCTCAACAGACTGAATGTTGTCCAAAGCTATACTGAATGGATTATATCAACCAAAACAGTGCTTCAACATGTAGAATTCAACATAAACAATCAATGATTTATTAAAAACAATCCATCTGTATTTCATATGTTGTGAATATGCATTATGAAGCTCATTTGACTTAATGATAAATTGGAGCAGATTGGCACAGCTTTTGCTTGTTTAATGAAACTTGAATGTAAGGCAGACTACACTTGGTCAGTTCTTGGGTGGTACACATCCAAGAAACAGTAGGTGGTTCAATTAATGGGCTAGACTATTTGGCAGGTTTCGAAAGGGCATTTCAAACGAATGGGCCAGTGATAGGTGCAAAGGCTTTCCAGCTATAACAGCACAAAAGAAAAATTACGTGACATATTCTAGAGTAAGGATTGTGGAAACAAACTGTCAAATTGACCCAGATTAAAAGCAGGGAATGCAAGAAAAAAAGAAATGCTAATGACATATACTTCCTCTCCCTGCTGCAGAGCCTATATGAGTGTAAAGGAACTGAAAGAGGTGTTGCACCTGAGCAGCACAGACACCCTCAATGTTTTCTTTGCCAACAACTCAGCCCGTGAAGAGTTAGCAGGGGCTGCAACCTGGCCATGGGCAAAGGAGGCCCTCAATCATCAGGGTAAGCTACTGCTATACCCCTTCCTTCTGTCTTTACCTGAATCAAACATAAAAGTCATTGATCTACACAATCCCTTCAAAATGATATGCATGCTAAAACATGCCAAACTGGATTACATTGACGTCCACTTGTGGTCAGTAAAAATTACACCAAAGTAAAAAGCAGAAGAGGTGCAGGTAGGCATTGCCCTTGTCTTCAAAATCTGGTTATGATTCTCTCTCTCCCCCTCTCATTCTCACTCTCCCTCTCTCCCTCCCTCCCACTCATTCACTCTCTTCCTTCTTCACTCTCCCCCTCACTATCCTCATCTCTTGCCCTCCACTCTTTGTTCTCAGTATTAGCCGTAACAAGATTAATGAGCCTTAATCCGGGGTATAAAAGAAAACACTTGTAGCGTGCATAGATTTCCCGGCAGATTGCCTCCTAATCATTAGGGCTTTCCAGTGTAAAGACAATCCCGACAACAACCAAACAAAAACCAGAAATGCCAGGGTAATGCCCTTTTGCCATTTATACATCGCTGCCAGCCCATTTGACTGTTTAAGCACTCGTTAAAGCTAAGAGTTTTCTCCTCACATCCAGCTCTTTCATAAATCTAAACTTTACCTGAAGTGGGAAGGTCTTTTTCTAATTGGTTTGGCTGGTATTATTTTGGCTGTGTATTACTAAAGAAATTGCTCTACCAAATAAAAAAAGACTGTACTATGTTACAGTCAAGTTGCTTCTTGTAAATTATCCTTTAGTCTTCTATTCTCTTCTGTGTATTCTCTTCCATCTACTGAAGAGCTTTAAATCACTCACAAAGAGTGCTTGGCCGGGGAGTGAAACCCCTTTAAAGTATTATTCTCTGTTCAATCAGGTTTGTTGTTGTGTTCCCTCTGGGTTGTGTCTTACCTCCTGGCACATTCATTATGGGCCCTGGGGATGGCGTGCGGAGCATTCCAGCACAGATGTCCTTTTCTTCATCCTCAGAGTTGAACTGCATCAACAAGCCAGTCAGTGTTTTGGGCTGGGCTTTCTCTGATGTGTCCCTGATGGACCGTCGTCTTGCAGGTTTCCCTCCCCTCTTTGAACCCCACAGCTCCCACAATTGAGGATATTTCACTCAAAGCCATGAATGATACGGGGAAAGACGCAGTGGTGCCACGACTGTAAGAGAGAAGAGAGACTTTGTAGTGTCAGTTGTGTAGTTACTTTTCACAGTCTTATTTTGTAACAAACTGTCAAGCTTGTATATCAGATGACACAGGAATATATATAGTGGGGTCCGAAATGATTGACACCCTTGATAAAGATGAGCAAAAATTACTGTATAAAATAAATTATTAAAATACTGAGCTATATTGTATGCTCAAAAAATTGGGGAAATTGTATACTTTTATACTTGTTCAATTGCTCAGAGAAAGAGGTTTTGTTTAACAATACTTTTTTCTCTCAAAAAGGTAGGGTTCAAAATCATAAAATGAATTCCCTTCACAACCTCAATACCTTGTGAGAATAAGGGCACTGAGCCTTGTTCTAAAATGTTTTATGAGTTGGAGAACACAGTGGGAGGGATCTTAGACTATTCCTCCATACCGAATCCTTCCATATCCTTGATATCCTTTGTCAGCACTTATGGACTGCCCTCTTCAATTCAAAGCACATGTTTTCAATGGGTATCAAGTCCAGAGACTGAGATGGCCATTGCAAAATGTAGATTCTTTTTTTTTTTTTTACCAATTAACCATTTATTTGTGTATTTTGATGTGGGTTATTGTCTTGCTGGAAGATCCACTTACGGCCATGTTTCAGCCTCCTGGCAGAGGCAACCAGGTTTTTGGTTTAAATGTCCTGGTACTGGGTAAAGTTCATGATGCCGTTGACCTTGGCTCCAGGACCAGTGGAAGCAAAATAGCCCCATAAGATCAAAGTTTCAAATCCAAGGTGAGATATTGAAAGGCATTGAAAACAGGGGTGTCAATCATTTTGAGAAAAAAGTATTACTTATTGAACAACATCTCATTCTCTGAGCATGGTCCACATTAGTATGTATTAGTATAAAATCATTTCCCAATTTGTTTTGCATATAATATAGCTCAGTATTTGAATTATTTATTTTGTAAAGTCACTTTTGCTCATCTTTATCAGGGTGTCAATCATGTCAAGCCCACTGTATGTTTACCCAGACCTGATGATTTATGTCTGAGGACAAACCATGAGAACCTTTTTAATGAGTCCTATCAGAAGTCTTCATCTGACAAGAGGATCCTCTACCAATTAACTTCGATTGTACCAGAAAATATTCTCCACCGAAGTGAATGTTGAAGCAGAACCCTGAAATACATCTGTCAATATTTACAGGCTATAAATGTGCTATTAAAGTGAAGTTGTCTCAACGGGCCCAGCGGAAGTCCTCACAAATTGAATAGTGTTTCTAATTAGAAAACAAATAGCATTTTTATTCTATTCCAGCTCTTAAAGTTAATAATGAGCAATAACCACTGCTTCCATATTCCATAAATTACATCATAAGAAATTATGCAAATTATTTCTGGGGAAAGCACTATACTTGTTTCTTACATGCTGAGTTAAAACTGCTGACGGGTTGCCTCATGTCTAAGTGGTTATAAATGTCACATCGTTTAAGGTTTTTATGACATTAGTTGGTTATAAAACCAAGTGTTAACATGGTATTATTCAGAAGCTTGTCAGACAAAATGTGTTCGACTGTTTGCTTGAGATGGCAAGCTTGACTAGCTAGTCAAGAAACACACAAAAAACATTGACACAGTCAATGAAATAGACATAAATAGAGATTGTGTCTGATTCATCTTCGCCCCAAAAAATAATGTCCCACTGTGATCATGGAGCTAGATCGTCTGGGATAGAAGTTATTTACGGGCTCTAAGAAATACCACCTAGCTATTTGGGAAGCAACAAAGGCAGATTATTTCAGCTATCTCACCACCTGTTGAGTTCTGTTAGAGTGGTAACATGACAACGATATCATCCGATCCTATCCACAGGTGGAATGGTCCTCAATCCATCCTACTTTGGCACTGTCGGACACAATAACACAATGATCCATGAGATGGGCCATATCTTTGGACTGTATCATGTCTTCAAGGGGGTCAGTGAGCGGGAGTCCTGTGATGACCCCTGTCAGGAGACTACTCCCTCCATGGAGACAGGAGACTTATGTGCAGACACGGCTCCTACACCAAAGTCAAAGGCCTGCCATGACCCTGGCCATGTAAACGACACCTGTGGGATAACGCTCTACCAGGACACACCGTACAACAACTACATGAGTTACACAGGTAGGTCTACTGTAACCTCTCTGCAATGCTGTCAACATAAGCTAGGCTGCATCCCAGTTCATCCCTTCATAGTGCACCACTTCTGACCTGGGCCCTATGGGCCCTGGTCAAAAGTAGTACACTATAAAAGGAATAGGTTTCTGTTTGGGACGCATCCCTAGAATGAGGCTGTGGTGCTGTATTCCTACTGCAAGACCACAAAGGTCTACTGTATATACAGTATTAAGTTACGTCCAAGTTTATTGCATTTGGACTAGGGATTGCATAGTATTGATAATTCATCCACATCAAACTTGAGTGATCAAGATTCTCTTGGCTGTTTAATGATGATTTCCGCTGGGAACATTGACTCTACTCTACTTTCACTTCTTCTCCTGAGACGATAACTGCACCAACCATTTCACACCAAATCAAGTGGCTCGGATGCATTGTTATATGGATCTAGTCTACGAGAACTGGCTGAAAGGGAGAAGGCCCACCCCCATCCCTCTCAAGCCCATGGTGATTGGACAGAGCTCAGACTCGGTCTCCATTCATTGGCTTCCACCTGTAAGAGGGCCACTTCATCAAAGGTAGAATAATTGTGGAGCTACATTTTTTCCTCATATCAACAGTAATGAGATAGGATGCATCCCAAATGGTTTCAATTCCCTATATAGCTCACTACTTTTAACCAGTGCCCATAGGGAGCCCATAGTGCACTATAAAGGGAATAGGGTGCCATTTGGGATGCAGACATAGATATTCATGAATGATCATGACAATTTCAAATATTTTCTGATACTTACATTTGAGCACCTCTATTGACAGTTCTCCTACAGTGGATAGTGTAAACTGCAGGGACTGTGAGGCAGATGGTGTTTTCCATCAGTATGCCTATGAGGCCACATCGCCACGGGTCTGTGACTCCTCCGGATACTGGACACCTGAAGAGGCTACTGGTCAGTATTTTTCTTTAGACACTCATGGGCCTGTGTGACTCAGATTGGTGGCACATGCCACTTGCAACATCAGGGTTGTGGGTTCAATTTCTGATGTGGCCATCCATAACAAAATGTATACATGCACCTCTGTAAATACATTTGTATAAAAGTGTCTGATAAATGGCATATACTATGATAATTACATTGGCCACTAGTAAACAGTCTAGGAAAGAAGTCTCAGAGATTGCACACTCAGTGACATGTCTCTGACACCCCAAACACATAGTAAAGTAGACACGTATTCATTGTCTGAAAAAAATGGCTGATTTTAGTGTCCGTTTTGAACATACACAAAACATTCAGTTACAGTTTAGTTTCTGCCTTTCTACCAGGGGGGTCCCCTGTTCTCCTGTGGGTAAGGTGCGTGCAAGGATAAAGACTGTCTGGAGAAAAATACGATAATCATTAAATGATAATTGCCAGGCTAAATAACTTATTTTGTTTTAGCCATAAGAAAAACACGGTGCTTGGCAGGGTCAACTTTTGGTAATGTTGGGTGCTGTGGAACATTAAACTATCATAAAAACAATGTATCCTGTAGAGCTTTGAAACCTTATGCTTCATGTACCAGTTCCTTATTATCCCAATCAAGATTATTTGAGTGTACAGAAGCCCAGTCTTTTGACATGACGTGTAAAACGTTTAGAAAATTCTACGAAAATATTTGGAAATTCTCAGATGAAATTTATGCTTTCAAAAAAGACAGAGAAATCAAAATCAAGTTAAAATTAAATCAAATGTTATTTAGGACATGCTTCATGAACAACAGGTGTACACTAACAGTGAAATGTTTGCTTACAGGCCCTTCCCAACAATGCAGAGAGAAAAATATAGAAAATATTAACACATTGAATAAATACACAAAGAGTAACGATAACTTGGCTGTATGCACAGGGTACCAGTACCAAGTCTATGTGCAGGGGTACGAGGTAATTGAAGTAAATATGTACAGTATATATACTGTAGGTAGTGGTAAAGTGACTTGGAAACATGATAGATAACAGTAGCAGCAGCATATGTGATGAGTCAATAGAGTTATTGCAAAGAGAGTCAATGCAGATAGTCCAGGTAGCTATTTGGTTAGCTATTTAGCAGTCTTATGGCTTCGGGGTATAAGCTGTTCAGGGTCCTGTTGGTTCCAGACTTGGCGCATCGGTAACGCTTGCCATGCGGTAGCAGAGAGAACTGTCTGTGACTTGGGTAGCTGGCGTCTTTGACAATTTTTAGGGCCTTCCTCTGACACCACCTGGTATAGAGGTCCTGGATGGCAGGGAGCTCGGCCCCAGTGATGTACTGGGCCGTACGCACTACCCTCTGTCATGCCTTGCAGTCGGATACCAAACTTTATGAGGATCTGAGGGCCCATGCTATATCTTTTCAACGTCCTGAGAGAGGAGGCATTGTCGTGTCTTCTTCACAACTGTGTTGGTGTGTGTGGACCATGTAAATCCGTTAGTGATGTGGACACCGAGGAACTTGAGGCTCTCGACCCCCTCCACTACAGCTCTGTTGATGTGGATGGGGGCGTGCATGGCCCCTCCATTTCCTTTAGCCCACAATCAGCTCCTTTGCTCTTGCTGATGTTGAGGAAGAGGTTGTCTTCCTGGCACCACACTGCCAGGTCACTAACCTCCTCTCTATATGCGGTCTCATCGTCAGGCCTACCACTGTCGTGTCGTCAGCAAACTTAATCATGGTGTTGGAGTTGTGCGCGGCCACGCAATTGTAGGTGAATAGGGAGTACAGGAGGGGACTAAGCACCCACCCCTGAGGCGCACCCACCCCTGAGATGCCCCCATGTTTAGAGTCAGTGTGGCGAATGTGTTGATGCCTACCCTCACCAACTGGGGACGGCCTGGTCAGGAAGACCAGAGGATCCAGTTACAGAGGGAGGTTTTCAGTCCCAGGGTCCTGAGCTTAGTGATGAGCTAGGAGGGCACTATGGTGTTGAACGCTGAGCTGCAGTCAATTAACAGTATTCTCACATAGGTGTTCCTCTTGTCCAGGTGGGAGAGGACAGTTGGAATGCAATAGAGATTGTGTCATCTGTGGATCTGTTGGGGCGGGATGCGAATTGGAGTGGGTCCAGGGTGTCTGGGATGATAGAATTGATGTGAGCCATGACCAGCCTTTCAAAGCTTTTCATGGCTACAGATGTGAGTGCTATGGGGCGATAGTAATTTAGATAGGTTACCTTGGCATTCTTGTGCTCAGAGACTATGGTGGTCTGCTTGAAACATGTGTAGTTGAAGTCAGAAGTTTACATACATTTAGGCTGGAGTCATTAAAACTTGTTTTTCAACCACTCCACACATTTCTTGTTAACAAACTATAGTTTTGGCAAGTTCTTTAGGACATCTACTTTGTGCATGACACAAGTAATTTTTCCAACAATTGTTTACAGACAGATTATTTAATTTATAATGCATTGTATAACAATTCCAGTGGATCAGAAGTTTACATACACTAAGTTGACTGTGCCTTGAAACAGCTTGGAAAATTCCAGAAAATGATGTCATGGCTTTAGAAGCTACTGACAGGCTAATTGACAGCTAATTGACATAATATGAGTCAATTGGAGGTGTACCTGTGAATGTATTTCAAGGCCTACCTTCACACTCAGTGCCTCTTTGCTTGACATCATGGGAAAATGACAAGAAATCAGCCAAGACCTCAGAAAAAAATAAAATAATTTAGACCTCCACAAGTCTGGTTCATCCTTGGGAGCAATTTCCAAATGTCTGACGGTATCACGTTCATCTGTACAAACAATAGTACGCAAGTATAAACACCATATGGACCACGCAGCCATCATACCGCTCAGGAATCAGACTCGTTCTGTCTCCTAGAGATGAACGTACTTTGGTGCGAAAAGTGCAAATCAATCCCAGAACAACAGCAAAGGACCTTGTGAAGATGCTGGAGGGAACAGGTACAAAAGTGTCTATATCCACATTAAAATATTGACATAATCTGAAAGGCCGCTCAGCAAGGAAAAAGCCACTGCTCCACAACTGCCATAAGAAAGCACATGGGGACAAAGATTGTACTTTTTGGAAAAATGTCCTCTGGTCTGATGAAACAAAAATAGAACTGTTTGGCCATAATGACCATCGTTATGTTTGGAGGAAAAAGGGGAGGCTTGCAAGCCGAAGAACACCATCCCAACCGTGAAGCACTGGGGTGGCAGCATCATGTTGTGGGGCTGCTTTGCTGCAGGAGGGACTGGTGCACTTCACAAAATAGATGGCATCACGAGGATGGAAAATTATGTGGATATATTGAAGCAACATCTCAAGTCATCAGTCAGGATGTTAAAGCTTGGTTGCAAACGGGTCTTCCAAATGGACAATGACCACAAGCATACTTCCAAAGTTGTGGCAAAATGGCTTAAGAACAACAAAGTCAAGGTATCGGAGTGGCCATCACAAAGCCCTGATCTCAATCCTACAGAAAATTTGTGGGCAGAACTGAAAAAGCATGTGTGAGCAAGGAGGTCTAAAAAACTGACTCAGTTACCCCAGAATTGTCAGGAGGAATGGGCCAAAATTCACCCAACTTATTGTGGGAAGCTTGTGGAAGGCTACCCAAAATGTTTGACCCAAGTTAAACAATTTAACGGCAATGCGACCAAATACTAATTGACTGTTGGCAAACTTCTGACCCACTGGGAATGTGACGATAGGAATAAAAGCTGAAATAAAAAACTATTATTCTGACATTTCACATTCTTAAAATAAAGTGGTGATCCTAACTGACCTAAAACAGGGAATTTTTACTAGGATTAAATGTCAGGAATTGTGAAAAACTGAGTTTAAATGTATTTGGCTAAGGTGTATGTAAACTTCCGACTTCAACTGTAGGTATTATGGACTGGGTTAGGCAGAGGTTGAAATTGTCAGTGAAGTCACCCGCCAGCTGGTCAGCGTATGCTCTGAGAACACGTCCTGGTAATCAGTCTTGCCCCGCAGCCTTGTGAATGTTAACCTGCTTAATGAAAGGTCCTATTCGCATCGGCTACCGAGCGAGCGAGATCACACAGTCATCTGGATCTGCTGGTTCTCTCATGCATGGTTCAGTGTTTCATGCTTCAAAGTCAGCATAGAAGGCATTTAGGTTGTCTGGTAAGCTTGCTTCACTGGGCAGCTCGCAGCTGGGTTTTTCTTTCTAATGTTTGATAGTTTGCTAGCCCTGCCACATCCGATGAGCATTAGAGCCGGCGTAGTGGGATTCTGTCTTAGTCCTGTTTTGATGCTTTCCCTGTTTGATGGCTCATCGGAGGTTGTCATAGGATTTCTTATAAGCGTCCGGATTAGTGAGAACTCTCCATGCATTACTTTTAATAACGATAAATACAATTACAGCATTAGCCAGGAGAAAAGAGTGGAATCTATAATTCTGGGGGAGACACACAGTCTGTTGGCTTTTGTTGTGTACTGTAGTGTAATTTATGGGAGAGAGTTATATTACCTGCTTGTCCATGTTTAAGCCATGGAGTTCATTCATGGGCCTTGAGAACTTCTGTTGGAACAGGAAAACAAAAGTTTTACAAATTAAAAAATTAAAGAGGCTTTTTGTACACTGAGTGTACAAAACATCATAATATTGAGTTGAACCCCCTTTGCCCTCAGAACACCCTCAATTTGACAGAGCATGGCCTCTACAAGGCGTTGAAAGTGTTCCACAGGGATGCTGGCCCATGTTGACTCCAATGCTTCTCACAGTTGTGTCAAGTTGGCTGGATGTCTTTTGAGTGGTGGTCCATTCTTAATACACACAGGACACTTTTGAGCATGAAAACCCCAGCAGGGTTGAAGTTCTTGACACACTCAAACCAGTGTGCCTGGCACCTACTACCATATCCCGTTCAAAGGCACATAAAACTTTTGTCTTGCCCATTCACCCTCGAAATGGCACATATACACAATCCATGTCTGAATTGTCTAAAGGCTGAAAAATCATTTAACCTGTCTCCTCCCCTTCATCTACACTGATTGAAGTTGATTTAACAGGTGATCAATAAAGGATCATAGCTTTCACCTGTATAACTCTTTTGAATGCCGAAAAACATTGGTTTTACATTTAACAATAAACTTGAACTTTTCTCCAAGAGTTGCTGAATTTCTTCTTCACTTCAGTTTGCTCCTAAATTCATACACATTGGTTGAAGAGCGTGGTCACTGTGTTTCCTTCCCTTAACTAGGCAAATTCTTATTTACAATGACGGCCTACTCCGGCCAAACCTGGGCGATGCTGGACCAATTGTCAAGCATTGTCAGTTTCGCGCGAACCACTGCTTTTAACCAGGGCAAGGTGAAATATGACCGAATACAAACAGTGTAGCTATTCCCTCCGCAAGGCAATCAAACAAGCTAAGCGTCAGTATAGAGACGAAGTAGAGTCGCAATTCAACCGCAGACACAAGAGGTATGTGGCAGGGTCTACAGTCAATCACAGATTACAAAAAGAAAACCAGCCCAGTCGCGGACCAGGATGTCTTGCTCCCAGACATACTAAACAACTTCTTTGCTCGCTTTGAGGACAATACAGTGCCACTGACACGGCCCGCTACAAAAACCTGTGGACTCTCCTTCACTGCAGCCGACGTGAGTAAAACATTTAACCGTGTTAACCCTCGCAAGGCTGCAGGCCCAGACGGCATCCCCAGCCGCGTCCTCAGAGCATGCACAGACCAGCTGACTGGTGTGTTTACGGACATATTCAATCAATCCTTATCCCAGGCTGCTGTCCCCACATGCTTCAAGAGGGCCACCATTGTTCCTGTTCCCAAGAAAGCTAAGGTAACTGAGCTAAACGACTACCGCCCTGTAGCACTCACTTCCGTCATCATGAAGTGCTTTGAGAGACTAGTCAAGGACCATATCACCTCCACCCTACCTGACACCCTAGACCCACTCCAATTTGCTTACCGCCCCAATAGGTCCACAGACGACGCAATCGCAACCACACTGCCCTAACCCATCTGGACAAGAGGAATACCTATGTGAGAATGCTGTTCTGGGTCTGGGTCTGTCGCCCTGTGCAACTGGGTACTGGACCTCCTGACGGGCCGCCCCCAGGTGGTGAGGGTAGGTAACAACATCTCCACCCCGCTGATCCTCAACACTGGGGCCCCACAAGGGTGCGTTCTGAGCCCTCTCCTGTACTCCCTGTTCACCCACGACTGCGTGGCCATGCACGCCTCCAACTCAATCATCAAGTTTGCAGACGACACTACAGTGGTAGGCTTGATTACCAACAACGACGAGACAGCCTACAGGGAGGAGGTGAGGGCCCTCGGAGTGTGGTGTCAGGAAAATAACCTCACACTCAACGTCAACAAAACAAAGGAGATGATCGTGGACTTCAGGAAACAGCAGAAGGAGCACCCCCCTATCCACATCGACGGGACAGTAGTGGAGAGGGTAGTAAGTTTTAAGTTCCTCGTCGTACACATCACGGACAAACTGAATTGGTCCACCCACACAGACAGCGTGGTGAAGAAGGCGCAGCGGCGCCCTCTAGCTTTGGGATGTTGACCCCTGTCACAGTGCTGTCCTTCACGACATCAGCAATCTCAGACAAAGTGTTCACTCTGGTCTTTCTGAAGCACTGCTTGATGAGGCCAAAGCACCAGCCGTGGGCAAACTTGGTGTGGCCTGTGATCAGGAAGTGAAGGTCCAGACTGTGGTGGAGCTTGTGCGTGGTCCGCCAGGCACAATACCAGAGCACAAACTTGTTCTTGTTTTGGCCACTGCAGTTATCACAATTCAGGGCCACAAGTGCTTCCCTAACTCCGTAGTTGGTGAAGAAATGGTGCATGTAGTTGATGACTGCGCTGCTGCCTTTGCTGGATGACGTGCCTTCATCAATCAAGTAGTTGACTTGTTATGGTATTCCTTCACAGCAGACACCAAACAAGCCACACTTGCGAGGAGTTAAAAAGTAGATGGGACCTGGCTGCATAGGGTCAGAAGGATAGTGCACCTGCAAACAACAAAATAACATTAAGATATAACATTAAGATATATCATATATCATATAATTTATCAGGTAACTTTCATTTACCTACAAATGTGCAGAGCAGCAGCACTGCATACAGAAACATCATCTTGGAAATTGGAAGTTAAAATGATAACATACAGCCTGACTACACGTACCTCTGGAAAATACATAAATAATGTAAGATCAATAAAAGTAGTGCCAATCATGTTGTAGGTCAATTAAATAATCAAAACGTGTTGTTTATGCTTTACATACCAAGTGTTGTCATCGATTCTTTGTAGAGATGCCACACTGCTGCTTTTGTCACATGGGATGGCAGCAGCTTTCCACCAAAGTGTTTGTGTCCTGGGTGGTGTCCTGGTAATAATATTGCATTATCCTCTGCATAGTTGTTGATGAAGTTCACCACTCGCTGCAAGTCCTCATGCTTCAGGTGTAACCTGTGCTTGCTTGGGCCATATCTCTTTTTGATGGGAGGCATTAGACCATTCTCCTTATATGACTGGTGGAGGACAGTCAGGCGTGTTCTACTGATGCTGAAAGACAAATTCCAGATACAAATATTTTGGCATTATTATACAATAGATAGCCGTAATCGCCGTCAGACAAACCTGGCTAACTTGATGGGTCATGTGATCATCTGGCGAAGTGGAGTCTTTTGTTAAGACATGCTAGCTAAACAATGAACCATAATCCTAATCCATAGAGCACTAGCAATACAAACCGATTGTCAAAGCTAGCTAAAGTTAACCAAATAGGTTCAATATTAGCTAGTTAGCTAGCTAACATTAGTCTATAACTAGCCATGCGAAATGGCATTCTGTGATAACATTACTACACACAGATCATAAACGTAATGTTAGCCAGCGAGCCAGCCATCTAACGTCAGCTAGCTAGCTAGCTAACAGTAAGCTTTAACTTGCAATGAAAAACACTTTCTGACTAAATTTGAAAAATTCTAAAAGTATTTGGTTTTAAATATACTTAAGTATCAAAAGTAAAAGTATAAATCATTTGACATTCCTTATATTAAGCAAACCGGATAGCTCAATGTTCTTGTTTTTTTAATTTACAGATAGCCAGGGGCACACTCCAACACTCAGACATTTACAGATAGCCAGGGGCACACTCCAACACTCAGACATTTACAGATAGCCAGGGGCACACTCCAACACTCAGACATTTACAGATAGCCAGGGGCACACTCCAACACTCAGACATTTACAGATAGCCAGGGGCACACTCCAACACTCAGACATTTACAGATAGCCAGGGGCACACTCCAACACTCAGACATTTACAGATAGCCAGGGGCACACTCCAACACTCAGACATTTACAGATAGCCAGGGGCACACTCCAACACTCAGACATTTACAGATAGCCGGGGGCACACTCCAACACTCAGACATCATTTATGAACGAAGCATGTGTTTAGTGAATCCACCAGATCAGATGCAGTAGGGATGACAAGAGATGTTCTCATGATAAGTGTGTGAATTGGACAATTTTTCTGTCCTGCTAAGCATTCAAAATGTTACAAGTACTTTTGGGTGTCAGGAAAATGTATGGAGTAATAATTTTCTTTAGGAATGTAGTGAAGTAAAAGTAAAAGTTGTCAAAAATATGAATAGTAAAATAAAGTTCACACTGACCGTGTGCAATGCCATAAGAATCATCTTAAGCTTTACCCTCATCCAAACTCTGACCATTTTACTCGTCCTAGCAGAGCTGGTTAAGCTGTTTTCATGTTATCCAGAGTGTTGGTGGTTGTAACTGTGCTCCTGGCAACAATTTAATTGCTCTTTTTTGCTGACGTTTACTGACACCAGCCATATTCAACCGGTGTTGAGCATTCGTAAATTCATCAGTTATTCTGCGCTCTGGCACACTCAGACGAGAGGAACATTTATTTCAGGTAAAATACTGTATTTTGGCTACATCATTCTTTTCACAGAAACATATCCTCCCTTTGATGTGTTCCTCCACTGAAACCCAAGCATTCATTTTCAGACCTGGGGAGTCTATTTCATCTTGAGAAAGGGGAAAAGTAGTGACATGGTTAAGTTGCTGAAAGTAGGAAGGATGATACACTAAGATCTTGAAGCACTAGGCTTTCCTACTAGGCTTTCCTGTGGGAGCCGTTTGCCACATCTGATACAGTGATTAATCTGGGCCTGTGTTGAGGCCTTTCTCTGTTTATCTGACCAACCGATGTTTACCCTGTACAAATCCACACATGTGAAGGAGCCACATTGGGTGCAGATAGCAGAAGCTGGAGAAGCTGAGGACGCTCAGGCATTGGCTGGCTGGGGCTACTGCTGCAGGCTCTCTCCCTCTATCCCTCTCCATTCGGCAGTTTATTTCAGTGCTCTGCTGAGACACACGACCTGCTCCTGTTCCTCTTTTACCACCAGGAAATTAACATGCTTTATAAATTGTTTTGTGAGCCTGTATGTCCCAATTAAGAAATTGATTCCTTTCCTGTGTAAAGTTGCACCTGGGTATGTTGTGTTCTAGAGGGTGGTTAGGAAAATACCAGTCCAGTCCAAAACCAGGTCATGTGATTTTCCCAGTCTCTCTCTCCTGTATGATTCTCCCTCAGAACATAGCTTGTACTCTCTACTAGCCCTCTTTAATAATAGTACAGTAATGGTTTTTCAGTGATTCAAATCATTTCACAACTTCAGTAAAGATACTGCACTAATTAAAGACAACAGAGTGCCTACCTTTGAAACCAATGAATTCTAGCTCTCTGCATTTTATCAGTGTGGTTGGGAAGGTACTGTGCATGTCATGAGTTGAGAAGGCTTAGATGTAGAAAAAAGTTGTAGGCCTATCTGCTATATCTGTTGTCACTTTTACCTTTCTTTGGTTGCATTCCAAAGGGCACCATATTCACCAGACCCCTATGGACCCTTGTCAAAAGTAGTGCAATATAAAGGTTATAGGGGGCCATTTGGGACGCATATACAGTAGGTGTATATATTGTAAGACCAGTGTGTGTGTGTGTGTGTGTGTGTGTGTGTGTGTGTGTGTGTGTGTGTGTGTGTGTGTGTGTGTGTGTGTGTGTGTGTGTGTGTGTGTGTGTGTGTGTGTGTGTGTGTGTGTGTGTGTGTGTGCGTGGGTGCGTGCGTGCGTGTGCGTTTACAGGCCCTCCAGATGTATACCAGACCTGCGAGCCCAGCCTACAGGCCTGGAGTCCAGAGCTCAGCCTGTATGATGCCAACGTGACGTCTCCCTGCCCTGAAACCGAGGGCTGCGTCCTGATGCTGCGCTTCCTCCACCTTGTGGTCCCTGACAGCCTCACTGTGTGGGTCACCTACATCTCAGCCGGTGGGTCCCGGATTCATTCTAGTGGTCTCCAACAGTGTACATTTAGCATTACTGAAACTCTCCACAATACAAGCCACATGTTGTGTCTACCTGAATGATAATGCTTTGGCTATTCATCTGAGCAGGTAATGTGAAGTTACACCAGTTATTTGTCCTCGGTATTTATGAATAAATAAATGGCCAAGCATGTGCACTACTCTGGAACTGCTTGATTATACAGCTTATAATTATCCACCATGTTGTCTCTACAGATAACCAGGTGATTACCAACATCGAGCTAATAACAGACACAGACGAGTCTCTAGACATGGGTCCACAGCACGTCTTCTGTGATGTGCCCCTCACCCTACATGTGCACACCGAAAAAAGGGTGGCAGCTGTCAAACTGAGCACCTTTGATGAGAAGATGGAGATTGACGCTATTCTGCTTACTTCTGGCCCCCATAATCCTCTCTGCTCCAGTTGCCAGCCTCTGATCTACCGAGTTGTCCGGCAACCGCCGTTTTCAGGCGATCTGGTCCAGCAAACTCTGCTTACATTTACAGACAGGTACAGTAATATTGACACTGACAGATATAGAGTACCAGTCAAAAGTTTGGACACACCTACTCATTCAAGGGTTTTTCTTTATTTTTTACTATTTTCTACATTGTAGAATAATAGTGAAAACATCAAAACAATGAAATAACACATATGGAATCATGTAGTAACCAAAAAAGTGTTAAACAATTTAAAATATATTTTATATTTGAGATTCTTCAAAGTAGCACCCCTTTGCCTTGAACACAACTTTGCACACTCTTGGTATTCTCTCAACCAGCTTCATGAGGTAGTCACTGGGAATGCATTTCAATTAACAGGTGTGCCTTGTTAAAAGTTAATTTGTGGAATTTCTTTCCTTAATGCATTTGAGCCAATCAATTGTGTTGTGACAAGGTATGGGTGGTATACAGAAGATAGCCCTATTTGGTAAAAGACCAAGTCCAAATTATGGCAAGAACAGCTCAAATAACCAAATAGAAATGACAGTCCATCATTACTTTAAGACATAAAGGTCAGTCAAGCTGGAAAATTTCAAGAACTTTGAGAGTTTCTTCAAGTGCAGTCGCAAAAACCATCAAGGGCTATGATAAAACTGTCTCTCATGAGGACCGCCACAGGAATGGAAGACCCAGAGTTACCTTTGCTGCAGAGGATAAGTTCTTTAGAGTTAACTGCATCTCAGATTGCAGTCCAAATAAATGCTTCACAGAGTTCAAGTAACAGACACATTGCAGCATCAACTGTTCAGAGGAGACTGCGTGAATCAGGCCTTCATGGTCGAATTCTTGCAAAGAAACCACCACTAAAGAACACCAAGAAGAAGAAGAGACTTGCTTGGACCAAGAAACACGAGCAATGGACATTAGACCGGTGGAAATCTGTCCTTTGGTCTGATGAGTACAAATTTGAGATTTGTGGTTCCAACCGCTGTGTCTTTGTGAGACGCAGAGTAAGTGAACGGATGATCTCTGCATGTGTGGTTCCCATGGAGGAGGTGGTGCGATGGTGCTTTGCTGGTGACACTGTCAGTGATTTATTTAGAATTCAAGGCACACTTAACCAGCATGGATACCACAGCATTCTGCAGCAATACACCATCCCATCTGGTTTGCTCTTGGTGGGACTATAATTTGTTTTTCAACAAGACAATGACCCAACACACCTCCAGGCTGTGTAAGGGCTATTTGACCAAGAAGGAGAGTGATGGAGTGCTGCATCAGATGACCTGGCCTCCACAATCACCCAATTGAGATGGTTTGAGATGAGTTTGACAGCAGAGTAAAGGAAAAGCAGCCAACAAGTGCTCAGCATATGTGGGAACTCCTTCGAGACTGTTGGAAAAGCATTCCAGGTTAAGCTGGTTGAGAGAATTACCAAGAGTGTGCAAAGCTTTCATCGAGGCAAATGGTGGCTACTTTGAAGAAACTCAAATATTAAATATATTTTGATTTGTTTAACACTTTTTTGGTTACTACACAATTCAATATGTGTTATTTCATAGTTTTGATGTCGTCACTATTATTCTACGATGTATAAAATAGTAAAAATAACAACAACAAAAAACTTGGATGAGTAGGTGTGTTCAAACTACTGTACTGTATGTAGCCGCACACTCTGGAATTCGGCAAATACTTTGACCTTAGTCTGGAAATTTCTCCTGTGTGGACACAGATGTATTGTTTTGAGGTCATGTACCACTGCTCCAAGAAGTGGACCTAAGAATACACACACACACAAAAAAAATCACGATCAATGTATAATTTATGTCACTTACAAAGACCATACATAATCGTCTGTAGCCCCAGAAACTGAGATTTGTGTCATTATCAAGTATTTCGGTGTGGCACAGTTTTCGCAACACAGAACCAAATGTATTCAACATTCCCTTTAGCACTAGCTACTGATACAAATCAACATCAAGGGCATTATTTAATTAAAAGTTTTCAGAGGATTCCGGCGTACGTCAAACCATTTTAATCTCATGCAGTGACAAAAGGTGTTAAATTGATTATCTGCATCCAATTTTGCATTACACATAACATAAGTCAGTCCCCTAAACGTTAAGATATTTCCCATCTCATATACATTTTTTAAATTCTGTTACAGCTTACTTTTATTCATTAGAGTCAGCTTGTATTTGGTATTAGTGTCATACACATTTTTTTGTGAATGATTTTGTAATTTTCCACTAACACTTTCTGGGATATTGTTGCTTTTCAAGCACTTGCAGGAGTAGGTGGATGTGCTTAAGAGGTCACATTGAGGGATACATTTGGTTTCATCTCTAAAAGTTCCACAAGTGGCTGTAAGTGCAAAAAGATGTAAAAACCAAGGGGAATTCAGTTATGTGGAGGGAAGAGGAGGGCAGAGAGGTTGTGTTAGGGGAAAGGCAGTCTCTGGAATATAAACCAAATTTGACCAGCAAAAACAGTAAACACCTGTGGCTCTTTGGAGCTGTTGCTCAGCCATTTCCTCTCGCTGAAGGCTCTGTACTGTATGCTCATCATGGTTAGTATATGATAAGTGAGAGGCCTGTCATTTGGAGGAGGGGGTAAAGAGAGAGAAGTGGAGTGCATTGCAGGAGAGAAATGAAAGAAAGGCTTAGAATTGTGACTGTGAGTCTACACTGCCACCAAGAGGTATAGCTGGCAAAACAAGATGGTTTTGCACTTGATATCCTAATCCTTAAATATTTGACTCTCGTTTTTGGTCTATTAGGAGTAAAAAAAACACCTTTGGGGTATGTGTGAAATAGGTGTAGGATAAAATTATGTTGTTAGTCCATGGACAAGGATGTATTATTTTCCTCTGACCCTCATAGCCTAGTTTCTGCTAATTAGTGGCTCATAAACATTTGACTTGTACATTAATAACTGATTGTATCATTCCCAAAACTACCCTAAGTCTAAGCCCTCAAAAAAACACACAGGCTCCTCCGGTGGTATGCTGGATAGAGCGGGCTCTTAGAGTTGATCCATAATTGATAAGGGTAATTTGTAGCGGGAGGAAATCAGACACGTCTGAGAGAGTAGAGGATGTGCATTTTTGTAGGCATTCTTTACAGCTGGCCGGAGACAATGGTAATCTAGGAGGGCTGCCGGGAAATCAAAGGTAGGCTCTTTTTATAGTTTGGAGCTGACTCAAACAGATCAATAGCTCTGGGACAGGAGGTATGATATCACTGTACCCACCGTACCTCCTGTTTAGGTTTAAGGTCACGGCTTCCTACAGCAAGCTTAGATGACTAGGTGACTCTGGACACAGATACACAAGAACAATCTGTTTCTTATTGTGTATCTATGTGCACTGTCGTTTCCATATAACCTTGCTGTTCAAAATGGTTATTTGACAATAATAGCTATCGGTTTAGTTTAGTCATTTGTATCTCTATGCAACAATTCCACCTGGAAATAATCTGAAATGTCAATTATGTCTTTAAAACTAAAGGAATACAATTCCATGACACAAAAATGCAGTTAGAAAGCTGTTTATACTTGAATGTTACATGTTTTGATGTGTTCATACAGTGATATTGAAAAGGACATGGAGTACCAGTACAGAGTTCAGGTGGAAGCAGACGGTCTTCTCAGTGAGCTCTCCCCACCTCTCCTCTACACCCATGGAGCTGCCTACTGCGGTGACGGACTTCTCCAGGGGTCAGTCAGTTTACACAGTATTCACATCCCAGATGAAGTGCCTGGAGAAAGTATTCATACTCTTTGACTTATTCCACATTTTGTTGTGTTACAGCCTGAATTTAAAATGGATTAAATTGTTGTTTTTTCTCACCCATCGACACACAATACCCCATAATGACAAAGTGAAAACATTTATTTAGACAGTTTTCCAAATGTATTGAAAATTAGGTTTACGTCAAAACTGTATCTCGGCCACTCAGGAATATTCACTGTCTTCTTGTGAAGGAACTCCAGTGTAGATTTGGCGTTGTGTTTTAGGTTATTGTCCTGCTGAAAGGTTAATTCATCTCCCAGTGTCTGGTGGAAAGCAGACTAAATCAGGTTTTCCTCTAGGATGTTGCCTGTGCTTAGCTCCATTCAGTTTCTGTTTTATCCTTAAAAACTCCACAGTCCTTAACGATTACAAGCATACACATAACATGATGGAACCACCACTATGCTTGAAAATATGGAGAGTGGTGTTCAGTAATGTGTTGTATTGGATTTTCCCAAACATAACACTTTGTATTCAGGACAAAAGTGAATTGCTTTCCCATATTTTTTGCAGTATTACTTTAGTGCCTTTTTGCAAATGTAACGGCTTTCTTCCTGGGATGAAGGAGAGGACCAAAATGCAGCGCAGTTAGTGTTCAACATGTTTAATTTAACGAACTGTGAACACTTACAACAATACAAAACAACAAACGTGAAAACCGAGACAGTCCTATCTGGTGCAGAACACAAACACAAAGACAGGAAACAACCACCCACAATCCCCAACACAAAACAAGCCACCTATATATGATTCTCAATCAGGGACAACGATTGACAGCTGCCTCTGATTGAGAACCATATTAGGCTGAACACAGAAACAGACAAACTAGACACACAACATAGAATGCCCACCCCAACTCACGCCCTGACCATACTAAACAAATACAAAAACAAGGGAAAACAGGTCAGGAACGTGATAGCAAACAAGATGCATGTTTTGAAATATTTGTATTCTGTGCAGGCTTCCTTTCATTCACTCTGTCAATTAAGTTAGTATTGTGGAGTAAATACAATGTTTTTATCCATCCTCAGTTTTCTCCTATCACAGCCATTTAACTCTGGAACTGTTTTAAAGTCCCCATTGGCCTCATGGTGAAATCCCTGAGTGGTTTCCTTCCTCTCCTGCAACTGAATTAGCCTGTATTTTTGTAGTGACTGGGTGTATTGATACACCATCCAAAGTGTAATTAATAACTTCCCGATGCGCAAAGAGATATTCAATGTCTGCTTTTATTTTTATTTTTACCCATCTCCCAATAGGTGCCCTTCTTTGTGAGACATTGGAAAACCTGCCTGGTCTTTGTGGTTACATCTGTGTTTGAAATGCACTGCTTGACTGAGAAACCTTACAGATAATTGTATGTTTCAGCTGCCCACGTTTTGTGGTCATCACCTATTCCTTTAGCTCGATAATCTACCGGCACTTTTGTGCAACGCGACTCGGACCGGAGCATACCGGGCCTTTTTTTTCTCAGTGTCCCCGGATTTCAGCCGCAGGCTCTGGACATTTGCACGGAGCCCCACCGGGCCTTCACGACTGACTGCCGACGTTATCTGCCCGAGGGAGTTATCCAACTGGCACCTCCGTCGCGACCTGAACGCTCATCTGGGGCCCGCTAATCGTTAGCTGTCTTATCGGCTGCTATCTGAATAAGTATATCGGACAATTTTTTCTTGGGTCACTATATCTATTTTGCCAATTGGATTGATCCCCTCTACCACACGGAACCCCACTAATCTACAGACGGAAACGCACGAGGTGTCTAAAAATAGACCTCCATCCTATGCTATCTTGCTACCGATAGCCATCTACCCGGCCAGCTGTCTGGATCGCCGTGACCCCAACCAACCTCTACTCACTGGACCCTTATTGATCACTCGATTAAGCATGCCTCTCCTTAATGTAAATATGCCTTGTCCATTGCTGTTCTGGTTAGTGTTTATTGGCTTATTTCACTGTAGAGCCTCTAGCCCTGCTCACTATACCATATCCAACCTCTCAGTTCCACCACCCACATATGCGATGACATCACCTGGTTTCAATGATGTTTCTAGAGACAATATCTCTCTCATCATCACTCAATACCTAGGTTTACCTCCACTGTATTCACATCCTACCATACCTTTGTCTGTACATTATTCCTTGAAGCTATTTTATCGCCCCCAGAAACGTCCTTTTATTCTCTGTTCTAGACGTTCTAGACGACCAATTCTCATAGCTTTTAGCCGTACCCTTATCCTACTCCTCCTCTGTTCCTCTGGTGATGTAGAGGTGAATCCAGGCCCTGCAGTACCTAGCTCCACTCCTATTCCCCAGGCGCTCTCTTTTGATGACTTCTGTAACCGTAATAGCCTTGGTTTCATGCATGTTAACATTAGAAGCCTCCTCCCTAAGTTTGTTTTGTTCACTGCTTTAGCACACTCTGCCAACCCAGATGTTTTAGCCGTGTCTGAATCCTGGCTTAGGAAGACCACCAAAAATTCTGACATTTTCATCCCCATCTACAAGATTTTCAGACAAGATAGAACGGCCAAAGGGGGCGGTGTTGCAATCTACTGCAAAGATTGCCTGCAGAGTTCTGTTTTACTATCCAGGTCTGTTCCCAAACAATTTGAACTTCTACTTTTAAAAATCCACCTCTCTAAAAACAAGTCTCTCACCGTTGCCGCCTGCTATAGACCACCCTCTGCCCCCAGCTGTGCTCTGGACACCATATGTGAACTGATTGCCCCCCATCTATCTTCAGAGCTCGTGCTGCTAGGCGACCTAAATTGGAACATGCTTAACACCCCAGCCATCCTACAATCTAAGCTTGATGCCCTCAATCTCACACAAATTATCAATGAACCTACCAGGTACCACCCCAATTCCGTAAACACGGGTACCCTCATAGATATCATCCTAACCAACTTGCCCTCCAAATACACCTCTGCTGTTTTCAACCAAGATCTCAGCGATCACTGCCTCATTGCCTGCATCCGTAATGGGTCAGCGGTCAAACAACCTCCACTCATCACTGTCAAACACTCCCTGAAACACTTCAGCGAGCAGGCCTTTCTAATCGACCTGGCCGAGGTATCCTGGAAGGATATTGATCTCATCCCGTCAGTAGAGGATGCCTGGATATTTTTTTTAAATGCCTTCCTCACCATCTTGAATAAGCATGCCCCATTCAAGAAATTTAGAACCAGGAACAGATATAGCCCTTGGTTCTCTCCTGACCTGACTGCCCTTAACCAACAGAAAAACATCCTATGGCGTTCTGCATTAGCATCGAACAGCCCCCGTGATATGCAACTTTTCAGGGAAGCTAGAAACCAATATACACAGGCAGTTAGAAAAGCCAAGGCTAGCTTTTTCAAGCAGAAATTTGCTTCCTGCAACACAAATTCAAAAAAGTTCTGGGACACTGTAAAGTCCATGGAGAATAAGAACACCTCCTCCCAGCTTCCAACTGCACTGAAGATAGGAAACACTGTCACCACCGACAAATCCACTATAATTGAGAATTTCAATAAGCATTTTTCTACGGCTGGCCATGCTTTCCACCTGGCTACCCCTACCCCGGTCAACAGCACTGCCCTCCCCTCTGCTACTCGCCCAAGCCTTCCCCATTTCTCTTTCTCCCAAATACAGTCAGCTGATGTTCTGAAAGAGCTGCAAAATCTGGACCCTTACAAATCAGCCGGGATAGATAATCTGGACCCTTTCTTTCTAAAACTATCTGCTGAAATTGTTGCCACCCCTATTACTAGCCTTTTCAACCTCTCTTTCGTGTCGTCTGAGATTCCCAAAGATTGGAAAGCAGCTGCGGTTATCCCCCTCTTCAAAGGGGGGGACACTCTTGACCCTAACAGCTACAGACCTATATCTATCCTACCCTGCCTTTCTAAGGTCTTCGAAAGCCAAGTCAACAAACAGATTACCGACCATTTCGAATCCCACCATACCTTCTCCGCTATGCAATCTGGTTTCAGAGCTGGTCATGGGTGCACCTCAGCCACGCTCAAGGTCATAAACGATATCTTAACCGCCATCGATAGGAAACAATACTGTGCAGCCGTATTCATTGACCTGGCCAAGGCTTTTGACTCTGTCAATCACCACATCCTCATCGGCAGACTCGACAGCCTTGGTTTCTCTAATGATTGCCTCGCCTGGTTCACCAACTACTTCTCTGATCGAGTTCAGTGTGTCAAATCGGAGGGTCTGTTGTCCGGGCCTCTGGCAGTCTCTATGGGGGTGCCACAGGGTTCAATTCTTGGACCGACTCTCTTCTCTGTATACATCAATGATGTCGCTCTTGCTGCTGGTGATTCTCTGATCCACCTCTACGCAGACGACACTATTCTGTATACTTCTGGCCCTTCTTTTGACACTGTGTTAACAACCCTCCAGGCAAGCTTCAATGCCATACAACTCTCCTTCCGTGGCCTCTAATTGCTCTTAAATACAAGTAAAACTAAATGCATGCTCTTCAACCGATCGCTGCCTGCACCTGCCCGCCTGTCCAACATCACTACTCTGGACGGCTCTGACTTAGAATATGTGGACAACTACAAATACCTAGGTGTCTGGTTAGACTGTAAACTCTCCTTCCAGACTCACATCAAACATCTCCAATCCAAAGTTAAATCTAGAATTGGCTTCCTATTCCGCAACAAAGCATCCTTCACTCATGCTGCCAAACATACCCTTGTAAAACTGACCATCCTACCAATCCTCGACTTCGGTGATGTCATTTACAAAATAGCCTCCAAAACCCTACTCAATAAATTGGATGCAGTCTATCACAGTGCCATCCGTTTTGTCACCAAAGCCCCATATAGTACCCACCACTGCGACCTGTACACTCTCGTTGGCTGGCCCTCGCTTCATACTCGTCGCCAAACCCACTGGCTCCAGGTCATCTACAAGACCCTGCTAGGTAAAGTCCCCCCTTATCTCAGCTCGCTGGTCACCATAGCAGCACCTACCTGTAGCACGCGCTCCAGCAGGTATATCTCTCTGGTCACCCCCAAATCCAATTCTTCCTTTGGCCGCCTCTCCTTCCAGTTCTCTGCTGCCAATGACTGGAACGAACTACAAAAATCTCTGAAACTGGAAACACTTATCTCCCTCACTAGCTTTAAGCACCAGCTGTCAGAGCAGCTCATAGATTACTGCACCTGTACATAGCCCATCTATAATTTAGCCCAAACAACTACCTCTTTACCTACTGTATTTATTTATTTATTTTGCTCCTTTGCACCCCATTATTTCTATCTCTACTTTACACTTTCTTCCACTGCAAACCAACCATTCCAGTGTTTTTTTTTACTTGCTATATTGTATTTACTTCGCCACCTTGGCCTTTTTTATATTTTTATTTATTTATATATATATTTTGTTTGCCTTCACCTCCCTTATCTCACCTCACTTGCTCACATTGTATATAGACTTATTTTTCACTGTATTATTGACTGTATGTTTGTTCTACTCCATGTGTAACTATGTGTTGTTGTATGTGTCGAACTGCTTTGCTTTATCTTGGCCAGGTCGCAATTGTAAATGAGAAAGTGTTCTCAATTTGCCTACCTGGTTAAATAAAGGTGAAATAAATAAAAAATGTGTGGGGTACAGAGATGAGGTAGTCATTCAAAAATCATGTTAAACTCTATTATTGCACACAGAGTCCATGCAACTTATTATGTGACTTGTTAAGCACATTTTTACTCCTGAACTTATTTACGCTTGCCATAACAAAGGTATTGAATACTTATTGACTCAAGACATTTCAGCTTTTCATTAAAAAACTGTAAAAATTCAAACAAAAAACAATTCCACTTTGGCATTACGGGCTACTGTGTGTAGGCCAGTAATTCAAAAAATCTCAATTTCATCCATTTTAAATTCAGGCTGTAACACAACAAAATGTCGGAAAAGTCAAGGGGTTTGAATACTTTCTGAATGCACTGTATGTTATTTTTTCTGTCATCCATTGTAGACCACACCAACAGTAGAAGGAAAATGGCCATAATATTATGCATTCATTAATACTATTAATTGATACACAGCAATATTGTAATCATGGTAAACAAGTCCACTTTCATCACTCTGGACAGTTTCAAATACAAATACAATTGTCTATATCAAAGGAGGATTTTAAATGAACATTTTACAATGAATGGATTCACATACAAGGCATAAAGCTTAAGTTACAAAGCATTAACAAGCATTAGAAAGCATACTTCTGAGCCTAACTTAGAAGACAAAGCATGAACAAAGAGATGCCTATTAAGCCAGAGGCTTAGAAGCCCAGGAAGCCTGGATACAGGATGAGAGAGAACAAAGGCATGTCATAAAATGTATAACACCTGAAGGTGTAACCTTTCAACCCAAAACCAACCACCATTGACCAACCAAGTTTACAGAGTAACCTGACCACCATGGCCCAATCTCCACAGGGTGTCACAGAAATTAAAGGCTTGTGTCGGGTATGAGACCAACGTAAATAAGACAGAATTCCTGGAAGACAATAAAACCTTCTTGCATAGAGTAATTCAGAGGTCACCCTGTACAGATACAAGTTACCACATATATAATACATCCATATAGATAGCATCAGAGTTATCCTCAGTGAACAACTTTCAGATAGAATAATACTATAGTATCCATGTTTGATTTCTATCATATTCAATAGTCAGTCCTCTGAATACTGTAATAGACAGATACATTTTGGCCACTCAGAGGGCGAAGGGCTGACTAGTCCTTGGGCATTGTTCTTTGTGCACTCCTTGTGTTCCTGAACCACTTGCAACTCCCGGTAACAGAGAACATATAAATTAGGGCAGAGCCTAATGACTGATCCTTGCTGTCTCTTTGTCTGTAGGACAGAGGACTGTGACGATGGCAATCTGTTGGATGGTGATGGCTGCTCTAAGAAGTGCCACATGGAGTCAGGCTTCAACTGCAATGGTGAGTGAAGAACAGACAAGAGCACTCTCCTAATCCTGGTCTCAGTCTACAGTCTGTGAAATGACCACAACAGAAACTCACCTAGACCAGGGGTGTATTCATTACAGTACGTCTTGCAACAGAGTAACTAAGTAACTAAGTAAAGAGTAATCACTTATCACACACATTAATTGTTATTTTATCTAACATATATACTGACAGGGAGTTGGATTGGATTCTGTGCCTCGACAGAATCCAGTCTCGGAGCTCTATGGACAATTCCTTCGACCCAGTGGTGGAAAAAGTACCCAAATCTCATACTTGAGTAAAAGTAAAGATGCCTTAATAGACAATGACTGAAGTAAAAGTGAAAGTCACCCAGTAAAATACTACTTGAGTAAAATTCTAAAAGTATTTGGTTTTAAATATACTTAAGTATCAAAAGTAAAAGTATAAATCATTTCACATTCCTTATTTTAAGCAAACCAGATAGCATAATTTTCTTGTTTTTGAAATTTACGGATAGCCAGGGGCACACTCCAACACTCAGACGTCATTTACAAACAAAACATGTGTTTAGTGAATCCACCAGATCAGGCACCATAGGGACGACAAGGGATGTTCTCTTTATAAGTGTGTGAATTGGAAAAATGTTCTGTCCTGCTAAGCATTCAAAATGTAACGAGTACTTTTGGGTATCAGGGAAAATGTATGGAGTAAAAAGTACATAATTTTCTTTAGGAATGTACTGAAGTAAAAGTAAAAGTTGAATATTCAAAAACATGAATAGTAAAGTAAAGTACAGATACCCCAAAAAACGACTAGTACTTTAAAATACTTTACACCACTGCTTCGACCTCATGGCTTGGTTTTTGTTCTGACACTGTCAACTGTGGGACCTTATAGACAGGTGTGTGCCTTTCCAAATCATGTTCAATCAATTGAATTTACCACAGGTGGACTCCAATCAAGTTGTAGAAACATCTCAAGGATGATCAATGGAAACAGGATGCACCTGAGCTCAATTTCGAGTCTCATAGCAGAGGGTTTAAATACTTATGTAAATAAGGTATTCTTGTTTTTTTGTATTTTATTCCCTTTTTTTCACCAATTTTGATCTTGTCTCATCGCTGCAACTTCCCAAATGGGGTCGGGAAGCTAAGATTGTGTCATGTGTCCTCCGAAACATGACCCGCCAAACTGCGCTTCTTAACACCCGCCTGCATAACCCGGAAGCCAGCTGCACCAATGTGTCGGAGGAAACACCGTTCAACTGACAACCCGAGATCCACCTACAGGTGCCTGACCCACCACAAGGAGTCGCTAGAGTGCGATGAGCTAAGTAAAGCACCCCCCGGCCAAACCCTCCCCTTACCCGGACGACGTTGGGCCAATTATGCGCGCCCTATGGTACTGCCAATCACGGCCGGTTGTGATACAGCCTGGGATCGAACCCAGGTCTGTAGTGACACCTCTAGCACTGCGATGCAGTGTCTTAGACCGCTGCACCACTCGGGAGGCCAGCTGTTTTTTATTTGTAATACATTTGCTAAAATATCTAAAAAACAGTTTTTGCTTTGTCATTATGGGGTATGGGGTGTGTCGATTGCTGAGTATTTTTTTTCATCTAATCCGTTTTAGAATAAGGCTGTAACGTAATAAAATGTGGAAAAAGTCAACAGCCTGAATACTTTCCGAAGGCACTGTTGATGGGAGGGGTTGAGGGTAGCTGAAGGATGGGATTAAAAACAATTTGGATTTGGAAATTTTGATCTTGTCTCATCGCTGCAACTTCCCAAATGGGGTCGGGAAGCTAAGATTGTGTCATGTGTCCTCCGAAACATGACCCGCCAAACTGCGCTTCTTAACACCCGCCTGCATAACCCGGAAGCCAGCTGCACCAATGTGTCGGAGGAAACACCGTTCAACTGACAACCCGAGATCCACCTACAGGTGCCTGACCCACCACAAGGAGTCGCTAGAGTGCGATGAGCTAAGTAAAGCACCCCCCGGCCAAACCCTCCCCTTACCCGGACGACGTTGGGCCAATTATGCGCGCCCTATGGTACTACCAATCACGGCCGGTTGTGATACAGCCTGGGATCGAACCCAGGTCTGTAGTGACACCTCTAGCACTGGGATGCAGTGTCTTAGACCACTGCACCACTCGGGAGGCCAGCTGTTTTTTATTTGTAATACATTTGCTAAAATATCTAAAAAACTGTTTTTGCTTTGTCATTATGGGGTATGGGGTGTGTCGATTGCTGAGTATTTTTTTTCATCTAATCCGTTTTAGAATAAGGCTGTAACGTAACAAAATGTGGAAAAAGTCAACAGCCTGAATACTTTCCGAAGGCACTGTTGATGGGAGGGGTTGAGGGTAGCTGAAGGATGGGATTAAAAACAATTTGGATTTGGAAATTTTGATCTTGTCTCATCGCTGCAACTTCCCAAATGGGGTCGGGAAGCTAAGATTGTGTCATGTGTCCTCCAAAACATGACCCGCCAAACTGCGCTTCTTAACACCCGCCTGCATAACCCGGAAGCCAGCTGCACCAATGTGTCGGAGGAAACACCGTTCAACTGACAACCCGAGATCCACCTACAGGTGCCTGACCCGCCACAACATTTAAGTCATTTAGCAGACGCTCTTATCCAGAGCGACTTACAAATTGGTGCATTCACCTTATGATATCCAGTGGAACAGCCACTTTACAATAGTGCATCTAAATCTTTTAAGGGGGGGGGGGGGGGGGTTAGAAGGATTACTTTATCCTATCCTAGGTATTCCTTAAAGAGGTGGGGTTTCAGGTGTCTCCGGAAGGTGGTGATTGACTCCGCTGTCCTGGCGTCGTGAGGGAGTTTGTTCCACCATTGGGGTGCCAGAGCAGCGAACAGTTTTGACTGGGCTGAGCGGGAACTGTACTTCCTCAGAGGTAGGGAGGCGAGCAGGCCAGAGGTGGATGAACGCAGTGCCCTTGTTTGGGTGTAGGGCCTGATCAGAGCCTGAAGGTACGGAGGTGCCGTTCCCCTCACAGCTCCGTAAGCAAGCACCATGGTCTTGTAGCGGATGCGAGCTTCAACTGGAAGCCAGTGGAGAGAGCGGAGGAGCGGGGTGACGTGAGAGAACTTGGGAAGGTTGAACACCAGGCGGGCTGCGGCGTTCTGGATGAGTTGTAGGGGTTTAATGGCACAGGCAGGGAGCCCAGCCAACAGCGAGTTGCAGTAATCCAGACGGGAGATGACAAGTGCCTGGATTAGGACCTGCGCCGCTTCCTGTGTGAGGCAGGGTCGTACTCTGCGAATGTTGTAGAGCATGAACCTACAGGAACGGGTCACCGCCTTGATGTTGGTTGAGAACGACAGGGTGTTGTCCAGGATCACGCCAAGGTTCTTAGCGCTCTGGGAGGAGGACACAATGGAGTTGTCAACCGTGATGGCGAGATCATGGAACGGGCAGTCCTTCCCCGGGAGGAAGAGCAGCTCCGTCTTGCCGAGGTTCAGCTTGAGGTGGTGATCCGTCATCCACACTGATATGTCTGCCAGACATGCAGAGATGCGATTCGCCACCTGGTTATCAGAAGGGGGAAAGGAGAAGATTAATTGTGTGTCGTCTGCATAGCAATGATAGGAGAGACCATGTGAGGTTATGACAGAGCCAAGTGACTTGGTGTATAGCGAGAATAGGAGAGGGCCTAGAACAGAGCCCTGGGGGACACCAGTGGTGAGAGCACGTGGTGAGGAGACAGATTCTCGCCACGCCACCTGGTAGGAGCGACCTGTCAGGTAGGACGCAATCCAAGCGTGGGCCGCGCCGGAGATGCCCAACTCGGAGAGGGTGGAGAGGAGGATCTGATGGTTCACAGTATCAAAGGCAGCCGATAGGTCTAGAAGGATGAGAGCAGAGGAGAGAGAGTTAGCTTTAGCAGTGCGGAGCGCCTCCGTGACACAGAGAAGAGTAGTCTCAGTTGAATGACTAGTCTTGAAACCTGACGACAAGGAGTCGCTAGAGTGCGATGAGCTAAGTAAAGCACCCCCCGGCCAAACCCTCCCCTTACCCGGACGACGTTGGGCCAATTATGCGCGCCCTATGGTACTGCCAATCACGGCCGGTTGTGATACAGCCTGGGATCGAACCCAGGTCTGTAGTGACACCTCTAGCACTGCGATGCAGTGTCTTAGACCACTGTACCACTCGGGAGGCCAGCTGTTTTTTATTTGTAATACATTTGCTAAAATATCTAAAAAACGGGTTTTGCTTTGTCATTATGGGGTATGGGGTGTGTCGATTGCTGAGTATTTTTTTGGGCTGTAACGTAACAAAATGTGGAAAAAGTCAACAGCCTGAATACTTTCCGAAGGCACTGTTGATGGGAGGGGTTGAGGGTAGCTGAAGGATGGGATTAAAAACAAACAAAAGTTAACTATTGTAAAATACATTATGTCTGTAAAATGTACAGTATATGGTATGTATAAGCTGGAAGTAGAAGCCTAAGTGTTGTTGTCCATTAGTTTACTCCAATTAGGGGAGGGGTGGTAGGGTTAGGGGAAAATAATAAAAGAAGATATAAAATATATATATATATATTCACTAAAAATATATATTGTGGATTGGAAATAATGCAGACAATTACATTGATGGAAGCTACAATCTATCTGCAATATAAAGCTGATCTACCACTTTAAAACGGGTTAATGAAATAAACAAAATACTGTCATTTGTAGTCATTCTGCGCTTAACCATCTCAATTTATCCAAACTATGCATTATGCATACATTAATCTAATATAATTCAAAACAAAATCATATGAACTCAAAGACTAAAGCAACACTCACCCAGAGATGTGAATTGTGAAGGATATTTTTCTTTCCTGAGGTAAATTTACTACAGCTAGCTTGTTTTGATTTCCACAACAAAACAATGCTGTCAAGCGGACACTGCCTTGTCTCTGGTTTTCATTCAGAGACTTGGCATGCTAAAAGTAGACATTGCACAGTAACACCAGCAAATGTCAACCTCATAGTTGTGGTGTTGCCTATAATTTTATCCACCATGCTGGGGGATTCTTTTGTACACTTCCTTTATCATCATGCTCTTAGTTAAAGAAACGTGTTTTCTTAATAGAACATGTGTCATTTGAAACACAATATAAATCACAAGGAAGTAGGCCTAACGGTTACAGAGTAACTAAGATAATTCAATGGGATTTACGTTATTTATTCTCACATACTGTATTTTAGCAAGTTGTCAAAGTAAGTGAAGGGACACATTTTGAGTACGTCCAAAATGGCAGCCTATTCCCTTCATAGTGCACTACTTTTGACCAGAGTAGAGTAGGGTAGAGTATTACTTTAAATCCCAACTTGGGAAATTGTTTCATCACCTCAAGCATCATCAATGATTTTGGGGACAAGACAAGGATAAATTATTATATACATAATAATTAATACAAAAATGAAGCAGTGGATTATAAAGTGAATAGGGTGCCATTTGGGATGCATATCTTGGGAATCTATTACTTAGCTTGTACGTCAACACCCCCTCAGTTTTGTCAAGGGAGAAATAATGAATCTATTCCATGAAGGTTCAGAGATGCCGTGACTGAAAGTGTTATATTTTCTTTGGGAATAAAAGGCATGACTAGCAGGAAAAGAACTTTGGCAAAAAAACAGATTATAAATTGCAATTTATAAAATGGAATCATTGCACCATTCAAGATAGTGCCTCATTCTCACTCAGTCATGCACATATTTGCTTCCATGTTTGGGTATTCTGATGCTTGACAAGTTAACTCCTACAACACAAGACTGGATCATGATGTCAATGTATCTGAAGCATGAACATCAACTCGTAATATCCTGAAAGTGATATTGCTTTGACAAACAACTGAAGTAAAAACACATTTATCATTGTCACAGGGGTTGTTGTCTTTTGTACTGTATATTATGGTCAGTGCACAATATCCAAACAACCTGCTATGATGATAATGTGGTTTGATTCCATATTGTCTAGACTGTTTCTTTTTGAGACATAGTTCCTTGGATTATTTATGCCAATTCAACACCTTGTCAGTGACTAAACTCTCCTACCCATGCAGCTGTATGTAACTAACAGGGCCAAATCCAGCCTCTGATGTTAAAGTTCACACATTATAAATGTTTGGTGTATTACATAATGCTTTGCTGTTTTATTCTCTGTCTGAACCATTGTCACACCTCTTTATTGAACTACATCTTTCCGGGGATGTTTTCTGATGACAGCATCTACTTATTGTAATACAATGCAATCTCCCCAGCAGACTGTTCCTTTGGCCTAAGTCCCAAATGGCACCCTATTCTGTATATAGTACACTACGTTTGACCAAAGCCCTCTGAGTCCTGTTTAAAAAGTAGTGCACTATGAAGGGAATAGTTTGCCATTTGGGACGCAAGATGTTCACCACATAGCTTTCCCATTGTTTCCCCTAGGTGAACCCAGCCTGTGCTACGTCTTTGAGGGTGATGGTGTGTGTGAGGAGTTTGAGAGGGGCTCCAGCATACAGGACTGTGGTTACTTGACCCCTCATGGGTACAGTGATCAGTGGGCCTCCACCGCAGCAGCCTCCCATCAGGACCAAAGCAGCTGCCCTGCCCTGGCAGCCACCGGAGAGCCCTCGCTTAGCAAGGTAGCAGTGCTTTCCTCTGCCCTGTCCCCCACCTCCTGGATACAGATGTTATCTTTCTGTAAATGTGACAGTACTGAGTGTTTTGAATGTTTGGTAACACTTGATTTGGATAGTCCCAAGTAGATGGTTTGTAGATGGTTTGTAGATGTTCAATAACTGTCAATATATATATATATATATATATATATATTATTTTATTTTACCTCAATTTTTTTTCTCAATTTCGTGATATCCAATTGTGATCCAATTACGATCTTGTCTCATCACTGCAACTCCCCAATGGGCTCAGGAGGCGAAGATCGAGTCATGCGTCCTCCGAAACATGACCCACCAAGTTGCGCTTCTTAACACCCGCTCGCCTAACCCGGAAGCCAACTGCACCATTGTGTTGGAGGAAATACCGACAGCCGAGTCAGCTTGCAGGTGCAGGAGTCGCTAGAGCCAAGTAAATCCCCCCCGGCCAAACCCTCCCCTAACCCGGACAACGCCGGGCCAATTGTGCGCCGCCCTATGGGACTCCCCGGTGTCAACAACATGTCCACTAACCCTAACCCTAACCTTAACCCTTATCCTAACCTTAAACTTAACCCTTACCCTAGCCCCAACCCTAACCTTTACCCTTATTCTAAACCTAACCGTAACCGTAACCTTAGCAAGCATTTGCTTATGAACAGATAGTTTTTTGATAGTATAACCATCTGTATATCATGGGACTATCCAAATAAAGTGTGACCGAAGGTTTTCAATAATTACTGTATGATTCCCCTTGTATTAAAGTTGTGCAAGCCCCAGTACCTGGAGGTGAATGAGAAGCCGTCACATGACATATGGGTTCCATGCACGGCCCAGTCGTACACTCAGACCTACTACGATGAGGAAGATACAGTATGGCTAAAGGTTGAGTACTCCAGTCCACCACAGAGGATACTTGGGGCACCTTTTTCCCTTTATAGTGCACTACTTTTGACAAACTTTTGATAAACTATTTACAACCCTCTCTAAAGTAACGTTCCAACGGTCATTTGTTATGTTTCACGGCACATCTTTGTACTTTCTCCCAATTTGTCATGCCACGTTTGTCACAGTATTGTCCTGTTTCTGTTGTCATACTTTCATTACCATGCAATCTAATTACCATTGAAGTGGGGGACATTTAGGAACCGATTATTGAATAGTTGAACTCATTTGGTTGTTGTCATAATAACTCTAATTGTTTGCCCAGGTGGGATTTACGCAACCTGGAGTCGCCGCGTCTGTCATCATCTATCTGGCCTCGGACGGAGCCTGGCCTGGAGAGCAGTGCAGGAAAACAGTCACCATCCAACTGTGTGATACTGGTGGCAGAAATCACTCCCTGGGTATGAACTTGAACTACTGACCCTCAAAGGATGTTTGCCTGTTCGTTTTGACAGACAAAAGAGCTGACTGACTGTTTGAATTAACATTCAAAGATGCCTCAAGATGTCTTCACATATGCAGCATGTAGGGTTAGGGTTATGGCTAGGGACATCTCAAGTCATGATGGCTGGTTACAGTGATGACCATATGATATTTAAAAAGTGTACTGAGTAAGCATCCATGTGTTATTCCTGTCTGGTGCTCTATCTCAATTCCTCGCATCCCATCTCCTTGGCTCCTTCTCAACTGTAGTTGAGGATAAGGTCCAAGGTCCCTCCCCTTGGACCTTCTTGTCCAATATGTTTTCAGAAGAAGATGAGGAATTGAGGAAAGATTCATTGAAAAGGGGACTGTGTCTGTCCTCAGGTTCCTTTGAGCTGTCGTGCCAGCAGAATCCTCTAGTGGTGAACGTGACACACAACCTGAGTCAACCCTTCTTCCTGACCACCGCTGTCATCCTCAACTTCTCCTCGCCCTTCGTTGCCGTGACGGGAGTCGCTCTGCGCACGTCGTGTCACTTCAGCGCATTTGCCCTCACTGGGTGCGCTGAGGGTGGGGTCTCATAGGGCTTCCACATGCACACACACACACATACATGCACATGCATGCATGGACATACATACATGTACAAGCACATATGTGTACACACACACTCTCAGTCAGGTATACATACACACACACATACCAACACATATAATAGCACACACACATGCACCACACACAAACACATACACGCAACAAAACGTGCAACAAATCAAATCAAATCAAATGTTTTGTAGCTGATGTTATTGCGGATGTAGCGAAATGCTTGTGTTCCTAGCTCCAACAGTGCAGTAATATCTAACAATACACAACAATACACACAAATCTAAAAGTAAAAGAATGGAATTAAGAATGATATAAATATTAGGACGAGCAATGTCAGAGTGGCATTGACTAAAGTATAGTAGAATAGAATACAGTATATACTGTACATATGAGATGAGTAAAGCAGTATGTAAACATTATTAAAGTGACTAGTGTTCCATTATTAAAGTGACCAGTGATTCCATGTATATGTATATAGGCCAGCAGCCTCTAAGGTGCAGGGTTGAGTATCATAATTGTGTACACACACACACACACACACACACACACACACACACACACACACACACACACACACACACACACACACACACACACACACACACACACACACACACACACACACACACACACACACACACACACACACACACTAAGAGTGTGCTATGTGATACCATATCTGTTGAGGATTCAAATAATCAACATTACTCAGCTCATACTTTTCCCTCTGTGTTTCTTCTCTCCCTCTGTGTGTGTGTGATCGTGGTGGCCCAGCTGTTCACGGCGGCCCTGCCAGATGGACACATGCAGTCCTCCTCAGTTGGAGCATGCCTCTGTCACCTGCAGCCCCGAGACAGAGAGGACTGAGACCTCTCACTGCACTGTTCACTGTCATCCAGGTTTCATCCTCGCTGTGCTCAGTGGCAAGGGTAATCCACCCTTTCAGGTAAGCAGAACTCTAGGATTAGACCAAGGTTTTAGCCCATCAGGTAAACACAACCCTAAAACTTCCAGAAATCACTCTATTTTTAAGAGACTGTGCATTATAGAAATCATATATAAAATGTATATTATAAGACCCCTCCACTTTATCCCCCTACACATCAACATTGAATTTGAGAGCATTTGAAAGTAACATGAAATAGTACTAGCCTCAAATGACTGTCGAAATATAGATCGTAGAGGAACTATTACAAGTAGCAGCAGTAGTATACAGTATATTTGTATTACTGTAGTAGCATGCCATATCCCATCATGTCTGTGTAATGGTAATGTATTAATCTTCCATTGAAAGCAAGAAACAGAGCTTCAGTGTCTAAATGGAGCATGGGACCGTGTTGTGAGCTGTCAGCTAATTGACTGTGGGCCCCCTGACCAGTCTCACGTCTACTTCGCTGTCTTCAGTTGCCCCTGGGGAACAACATTTGGCAAGCAGTGCTCTTTCACCTGCAACCCCCCCGCCATGCTTCAGGGTATGTATGGTCAACGGTACAATTATAATGATACAAATTTACATACAGTGCTTTGTTTTCATAACAGTTTATAGGTTCAGATAATTATAGGTCCATTTATTATTTTAATGAAGTGGGAAGTTGATATTCATTCACTCATTTACACAACATGATTGGCACATTCTAACATTTTCTCAGAGAGATGAACTTGACCATGAGGCTGTCATTGCTGAGGGGCCTCAGTCTATCTAAACCTTAAATGGTTCTTCGGCTTTCCCCATAGGAGAACAGTAACCTTTTTGGCTGCAGGTAAAACCCTTCTGAGTTCCATGTAGCACTCTTTCCACAGAGGGTTCTACATGGAACCCAAAAGGGTTGTACCTGAAACCAAAAAGGGTGCTCCTATGGGGACAGCCGAGAACCCTTTTGGAACCCTTTTTTCCACGAGTGTATTACCTCATGTTGTACACAGAGTGGCTTGGAGTCTAGCCTGATGTGGCATCATGGCGTAGGAGTGTGTCTGTGTTTCTCTGCTCTAACCTATTAGAGGTTGTTGTGAGGCGAGGCTGTTCAACCAGCCCTGGGACTGAACTGAACAGCTTGGGAGTTGGTCTTGGTCGACGTCCAGTGGACAGAGGCCCTAGGCTTTGTGTAAATAGGAAAGTAGCATGCAGCCATAGCTGGTTGCTGACAGGTGGGGATAGGAAATAAGGCAAACAAGAGAGGGTTTCTATCTCTGGAGTCGCCAGCAGGGCCGAGTGGGACTCATGCTGGCAAGAACATTCTGGCTTAGTGCCCGCCTGCCATTTCATTTACCTCAGGGCCCCTGTCTTCTACCTTCTACTACAGGGTTTACCCCTGTCTTCTAGGTTCTACTACAGGGTTTTACCCCTGTCTTCTAGGTTCTACTACAGGGTTTACCCCTGTCTTCTAGGTTCTACTACAGGGTTTTACTCCTGTCTTCTAGATTCTACTACAGGGTTTACTCCTGTCTTCTAGGTTCTACTACAGGGTTTACTCCTGTCTTCTAGGTTCTACTACAGGGTTTTACTCCTGTCTTCTAGGTTCTACTACAGGGTTTACTCCTGTCTTCTAGGTTCTACTACAGGGTTTTACTCCTGTCTTCTAGGTTCTACTACAGGGTTTACTCCTGTCTTCTAGGTTCTACTACAGGGTTTTACTCCTGTCTTCTAGGTTCTACTACAGGGTTTTACTCCTGTCTTCTAGGTTCTACTACAGGGTTTTACTCCTGTCTTCTAGGTTCTACTACAGGGTTTTACTCCTGTCTTCTAGGTTCTACTACAGGGTTTTACTCCTGTCTTCTAGGTTCTACTACAGGGTTTTACTCCTGTCTTCTAGGTTCTACTACAGGGTTTACTCCTGTCTTCTAGGTTCTACTACAGGGTTTTACTCCTGTCTTCTAGGTTCTACTACAGGGTTTTACTCCTGTCTTCTAGGTTCTACTACAGGGTTTACTCCTGTCTTCTAGGTTCTACTACAGGGTTTTACTCCTGTCTTCTAGGTTCTACTACAGGGTTTACTCCTGTCTTCTAGGTTCTACTACAGGGTTTTACTCCTGTCTTCTAGGTTCTACTACAGGGTTTTACTCCTGTCTTCTAGGTTCTACTACAGGGTTTTACTCCTGTCTTCTAGGTTCTACTACAGGGTTTACTCCTGTCTTCTAGGTTCTACTACAGGGTTTTACTCCTGTCTTCTAGGTTCTACTACAGGGTTTTACTCCTGTCTTCTAGGTTCTACTACAGGGTTTACCCCTGTCTTCTAGGTTCTACTACAGGGTTTACTCCTGTCTTCTAGGTTCTACTACAGGGTTTTACTCCTGTCTTCTAGGTTCTACTACAGGGTTTTACTCCTGTCTTCTAGGTTCTACTACAGGGTTTTACTCCTGTCTTCTAGGTTCTACTACAGGGTTTACTCCTGTCTTCTAGGTTCTACTACAGGGTTTACTCCTGTCTTCTAGGTTCTACTACAGGGTTTTACTCCTGTCTTCTAGGTTCTACTACAGGGTTTACCCCTGTCTTCTAGGTTCTACTACAGGGTTTTACTCCTGTCTTCTAGGTTCTACTACAGGGTTTTACTCCTGTCTTCTAGGTTCTACTACAGGGTTTACTTCTGTCTTCTAGGTTCTACTACAGGGTTTTACTCCTGTTTTCTAGGTTCTACTACAGGGTTTTACTCCTGTCTTCTAGGTTCTACTACAGGGTTTTACTCCTGTCTTCTAGGTTCTACTACAGGGTTTTACTCCTGTCTTCTAGGTTCTACTACAGGGTTTACTCCTGTCTTCTAGGTTCTACTACAGGGTTTTACTCCTGTCTTCTAGGTTCTACTACAGGGTTTACTCCTGTCTTCTAGGTTCTACTACAGGGTTTACTCCTGTCTTCTAGGTTCTACTACAGGGTTTTACTCCTGTCTTCTAGGTTCTACTACAGGGTTTTACTCCTGTCTTCTAGGTTCTACTACAGGGTTTTACTCCTGTCTTCTAGGTTCTACTACAGGGTTTTACTCCTGTCTTCTAGGTTCTACTACAGGGTTTTACTCCTGTCTTCTAGGTTCTACTACAGGGTTTACTCCTGTCTTCTAGGTTCTACTACAGGGTTTTACTCCTGTCTTCTAGGTTCTAGATGGCAACTCCCAAAAGATGTACACTTAGTATACCAAACATTAGGAACACCTCCTTAGAATTGACTTGCTCCCCCCAACATGCTGGCCCATGTTTGCTCCAATGCTTCCCACAGTAGTGTGAAGTTGGCTGGATGACCTTTGGGTGGTAGCCCAGTCTTGATACACACAGGAAACTGTTGAGCATGAAAAACTCAGCAGCGTTGCAGTTCTTGACACAAACCGGTGTGCCTGGCATACCCCGTTCAAAGGCACTTAAATATTTTTCCTTGCCCATGCACCCTCTGAATGGCGAACATACACAATCCATGTCCTTCTTTAACCTGTCTCCTCCCCGTCATCTACACTGATTGAAGTGGATTTAACAAGTGACATCAATAAAGGATCATAGCTTTCACCTAAATTCACCTGATCAGTCTGTCATGGAAAGAGTAGGTGTTCTTCATGTTTTGTATACTCAGTGTATACCACAACCTAGCTTGTTATTGACAGTACTTTGTTAAACTGTGATCAATCAGTGAGCCCTTTCTGAATTGTTTGATGGATTACCGATATTGACCCAACATGCATGTTGATCCTAGTTCGTATTTACCCATTGACATGCATTACTAAATACTCAGCGGTTCCTCCTTATACAGCTGTACAGGTGTAGGATTTTAATTTTAGTTAGTTTGCTACAGCAGGACATAATCCTGCAGCAACAGGAAATGTGAATTATTATGTGGATTATAATTAATGGAAATGTTTGTAGGGGTGTGAAATCAAGTGTGAAATTTCAAAGTAGAAATTACAAAATTCAGAAGCCTTTTAAACCTCAAATACACTACAAGTTTTACATTTCCTACACTGCAGGAAAGTTATCCTGCAAAAGGTAGGTCAAATTAAGATCCCACATCTGTATTGGATTTTGTTAATGATTGCAACACTAGAGCAAAGCTTAAAGACCTTATAAAACTTTAAACCATGTTAAAGATTCATTACATTTTATAGACCAATAAAATGAACACAACTTTTAGAGTATTATGATGACATATACATACCAACATAAATTTGTGTGGGGGCCTTAGATAATTGAGCTTTACGCACCGGCAGGTATGGACACATACGGTACATTTGATCATATTGAAATCACTAATAGTCCACAAACTCACCTTCTCTCTTAGCAATTGAACAAAGAGACTGATTCCAGATGTCAGATTCATTAAGAGTGTTAATAACGAACCTCTACTCATCATTACCATTAAATGATATACAATTATGTGTGAGGTTTGAATTGATTGTGTGCCTTTATTTGTTTTGCAGGGGACAGTGATAGGTTGGTGTGCCTAGATGATGGTCTATGGTCCTTCCCTGAAGCCTACTGTAAGATAGAGTGCCCAGAGCCTCCTACAGTACCTAACGCCAAGCTCCTAGTACCCCAGTGCAATGGTACAGGACATGATGTGGGTACCGTATGCCGTTACAAATGTAACCCAGGTTACTATGTTACGGCCAGCCTAAACACAAAGTCAAGAAAGTGAGTAATGTGTTATGTATCACTTTTCTTTTGCTCCATAAACATGTTATAGAACCGTGTTAATAGCTTCTATTTTATGTAACAAGGAACAATGAATGCATCACATATTTCCCCCACGGATCCTGAGTTTAAATAGCACAATTCGTACATTTAAATGTATTTTCAGATCCATCAACCTTGCATACCTGTGTACGGTTTCTAAGCATAGCAACATAAACCTCCAATAAACTCCATACCAATGGTTACTTGCCTCATTATTGTTTTCCAGTTGAATTAATTGGGTAACTTCACCTCATTATCAATGTAATTCACGTGTTTCTAATGAGATGGTTTCCCATTAGTAAACCGCTGGTGCGAGTTTATTTCCTCCCTTTGTTGGAGTCAGCATTATCCCTTGACTATTGGGCAATATTGGCTGTCAAAGACAATGTTCTTGAATCTAGCTGAACCTTCTAAGACTGCTCAGCATGTTCTACAGGACTAACTGCATGTACAAACTAATATGTTAACATAATTTTTGCACCTGGACTTCTTTATGAGTTTTTCAACTCACTTTTAAGATATGTGAAAATCTTAAGCACCTTATTAATGCAACGTGTTAAAAGCTAAAAGCACTATAAAAATGGTTTTAAATGATCTTGTTTATTATTACTTTTGAGATGTTTTAAATTAAATTTGAAACAACATAATTTTGTGTGTGTGTGTCTGTGTGTGTGCGTGCGTGCGTATGTGTGTCTGCATGTGTGTTGTGTATGTGTTGCGTTCCCAGGAGGTTTCTGAAGGTGGAGTGTGTAGAGGGGGGCCAGTGGGAGGAGGGGGGCTGTGAACCCGTTCCCTGTCCATCTCTGCTTGCTGTCTTTGAGGGCATGTACACCTGCACCAATGGCAGGCACTACAACAGCCTCTGTACCCTCCTGTGTCCCCACGCCTCGGAAAATGTAAACAAAAGATGCAATCTAGTTCCACTTTCTGAGCTTGAACATCATCCCATCCCATTAATAAAGTACTATCTTATTCATTCAGTTGTTATCTCTCCTGACAGCACACAATTCGCTGCACTAAAGATGGCAGGTGGACAGAGGAGTTCACCATGTGTACAAGGTTAGCTGGATCCTGCTCACCTCCGCCTGATGTCAATCAGGTTCAGTTTGCCTGTGACGAGGGTTTCAATGTTGGTAAGTCTCCTTCTCAACTTCTCCAGCTTGAGGACACTCCTCATTACACTTACAGTAGTACTTTAATGTAGAAATGCACAGCAGTGTTTTGTACTGTAGTAATCAATAGACTGTCAGTATTATTTTAAAGACATAATGCATTGCATCCATTCTGTTGGTATTTGTTTGGTCATGAAGCTTCTACGATGTAACAGAACGTGTTTTAACATCTCATGATTATGTAATACTATACCTTAAAAAATATATATACATATATATTTTTACCCAGACATAAGTATTCTTAATTGTTTAGATATTATGAATTGTGGAGCGTTCTGTAGCATCCCAGAAGGCATTGGAAAATATAACAGAGACATAGCAGGTAGCAGGTGGTAAAACACTTTTCAAGCCGAACTGCCAAGCTGTTGAACCACAGATGACTAGTCTCAACTTTTTTTATTTGCACATGAATAAATTCAACAGATGCAAATCAGGGTAGAAGGAAAGCTTACTTTGTGTCACTGCAGGTGCAGTTTGCTACCCAACATGCAGTGCGGCCCTGCATGACCCAGTGGTTTTAGTCAATGACACCACAGCAGACAACGTTAAGCACTGGATGCTGCCAGGCAGGGTTCAGGTAAGGTGTTTGACTGATGCAAACGTAGTGATGCTTTGTTATTTACTGAACGTTATTAGCATTGGCTGATATCCCCTTTGTGTATCTTTAGAGCTTCACAAACAGGTCTGAGGCTTGCTCAAATGATTAATTTGGATGAGTAATGGACTAAAACATGTGGTTGTCTATACTTCAAATTGAGCTTTTCCTGCAAAAAAGCTATATTTGCAGCTTTATTTTACTCTATGTATTAATATTATTCAATATAAAGAAGTTAGGGCACTGTTAGCCTTACTGTGAACTCTGTAATGATCAAATGTTTATTGTGATTTCTGTAAGATTGACATACAGATGGCAAGTTATGATGGTATAAAGAATCGGATGGACCAAAAAAAGTAATATGTGACATCAGGGGGTATACTATTATAAATAGGCGCCTTTCATCAAGAATCTGTGGAACACGCAATCATCATGGCGGAATGTCTAGGAATTTCAATGATGTGTCAGAGTGAAATATACTGTTGTTTTCTTAAGAAGGGCAACCTGCCCAATATCATCTCAAAGGATCGCTTTGACATGAACGTTAGTGTAAACAGCTCTATCATTTGACCCTGTATTGCCCTCAAACTCAACTCTGGACCTCAAAGCTGTTCTGCTGCATTTTTTCATTGTTCTAAATCAGGGACTGATTTAGACCTGGGACACCAGGTGTGTACAATTAATTATCAGGTAGAACATAAAACCAGCAGGCTCCGGACCTCGTAGGGTAAGAATTGAGAACCCCTGCTCTATTGGGTGGCCCTTCACTGAGCCAGCAGACCTAACTGCCTTCCAAATAGTTTGGAACTGATTTTGATAACTTGAGCTGTATTACTGGCATGTCATCTTGATCCAAGGCATTATGACTGTATCCCTTAACCAGACAACTTTTGGGACACAAAGGAGTATCCTGTTACTCCTACAGTCTTTGTCAGTCAATCAATATGATTAGTACGCTGTCGTTCCAATTAAGGTAGAAAGAAAATGCCACAGACCATTATGAGAACTCAAGATGACAGTGCCATTTTGGCTAGATCACTTCATAACACCAAATATGGGCTTGTTGACTAAATGTTTTTGGTTTGGTGGGAGCAGTAGTGTAAAGTTGGAGCTGGATTTAAAGTTAGAAATCTTTATCAAGTGTAGTCATTGACATTTTGTATCACCAAAAAGAAAGTCCTGTGTACAGACATACTATTTCCTGTAAGCCTAGTTTAACTGAAATCGGTTTAGATCTATAGAGCTTGATGTTGATACTGATGACTAGTTACAACGTCTCAATCAATGTTACATTACAGGACATCGTCTGCACAGGAATGATGAGATGGCATCCTGACCCCAAACTCCTACAATGTATCCAGTCATGTGAGGTGAGTGTTCTATCATAGGCTAAATTGCCACCAGGGATGGGGGGACATGTGCCCCCCAATATTCAGAACAGTTCAATTACCCCCCCCCCCCCCCCCCCACCCCTAATAATTTCTTTAACTTCTTATGGGCAGGTGGGACGCCAACATCCGGTGAAATTGCAGAGCGCGAAATTCAAACTACAGAATTATAAATATTTAACTTTCATAAAATCACAAGTGTAATACATCAAAATAAAGCTTAACGTCTTGTTAATCCAGCCGCTGTGTCAGATTTCAAAAAGGCTTTACGGCGAAAGCACATCATGCGATTATCTGAGGACAGCGCCCCGCATACAAAAGCATGAAAAACATATTTCAACCAGGCAGGTGTGCCACGAAAGTTAGAAATAACAATATAATAAATGCCTTACCTTTGATGATCTTCTTCTGTTGGCACTCCAAAAGGTCCCAGATACATCACAAATGGTCCTTATGTTCGATAATGTCCTTCTTTACATCCATAAAAACTCAGTTTAGCTGGCGCGCTTCAGTCAATAATCCACCCAGTTTCCCTCCATCAAAATGCATACAAAATGAATCCCAAACGTTACTAATAAACTTTTCCAAACAAGTCAAACAACGTTTATAATCAAACCTTAGGTACCCTAATACGTAAATAAACGATAAAATGTAAGACGGAGAATCGTTATTGTCTTTACCGGAGAAAAATACCAAAAAACACGCTCTCTTCCACGCGCTTGGAAACACTACAGCCAAAATGGGGGCCACCTAGAAAAACTACAATTTCTGGCTAATTTTTCAAAAAATCAGCATGAAACTCTTTCTAAAGACTTTTGACATCTAGTGGAAGCCCTGGGAACTGCAATCTGGGAGGATTTTGCCTTATAATAAAAGTCATAGCCATTAAAAACAGTTGTAGGCTGAACATTTGTTTTTTTGGGATGGTTTGTCCTCGGGGTTTTGCCTGCCATATCAGTTCTGTTATACTCACAGACATAATTTTAACAGTTTTAGAAACTTTTGTGTTTTCTATCCAAATCTACAAATTATTTGCATATCCTATATGCCTAGCTTCTGGGCCTGAGTAACAGGCAGTTTACTTTGGGCACGCTTTTCATCCGGATGTGAAAATACTGCCTCCTACCCAAGAGAGGTTAAAATAAACAAATAAAAATGTTTTGGTTGGGGTGCCCCAGCCAAAACACGCCATATAGCATATAGCATATGAACACATCACAATCAATGGCAAAATGTGTAGTATTGCAGGAAATTTGCTTTAACAATCAACTTTGGGCACGTACAACTGTCCAACTCCTCCACTTTCTAAACGTGGTATGAGTTTGATGGTTCATCGATGTGTCTTTCTGGTCATGTGCGACGTGACCGACGTAGCTAGTTCATCAGCTAAGCTAGCCACTTGTAGCTAGCCAGTAACTCCTCCAGTATGTGTTGATGTCATTTTGGATGGAAGCTGTAGAGATTGGTAAGAAATGGCACTCCTGTAGCCAAATATCTTGTCAATAATATACTTTTTTTTAAGCATTAAATGACCTGTTATTATTGTGCATTGATCAATTATACAGTTTAAAGCCGTTATTTTTGCCGAAAGTCGACTTGTAAAGTAACTATCCAGTGTTTCCAGATTTCTATTAAATATGACCTATAATTAATTACAATATGAGTGAAATAGTTTTCCTTCCAAAATGTTTTAAATAAGTATGTTAAAAAGCAGCTTTTCTGTGTTGGATTGGTGTGGGCGTACCCCAACAACAGAATGGTGTGGGCGTATACCTGTCATTAAAAATATTCATGCAAGTAGACCGCTCATCTGTTATCAGGAAATAGCAAGCATTTTTGAAACGGTCTGTTTGAGATACAAGTTTGAGTTTTTTATTTTTATTAAAGTGTTTTTTTTCTTCTCCGATTTATGCTTTGGCCACAAATACGAGTATAGGATTAGTCAACAACATTATTTGGGTATGAGTTAATAGAATATTAACTTTTAAAATTTAGATTTTCACTGGACACTTACTTTAAAACCCCACCATTTTCTCTCTTCCTCCATTACAAAATGTGTAGAGTAGCGAAAAATGAGCGTTAAAACGGCTAAATGTTCTCTCCCAAAAAATTTGTAGAATAGTATTATAAAACTGCAAATCTTTTATTTAAATTTTTGGGGGGGATTGGGGGGCCTTCCACTTATCCTTCCACTTGTACGGTGTTTTCAAACCCATCCATATACCCCACAAAATACCCCTTAAGAGAGGCATAATAAGTCAGGTCAAACTGTGTAGAATTGCAGGAAATGTATAATAAAATGTCAACAACAACATAAATACACCCGGGTTTCCCGTCTGCTATTTATCCCTTGTGTTCTATACAGCATAGTGCCTGCCAGATAGGGTTCATATACTATACTATCGTTCAAAAATGTTGAGAGTTTTCTCTAGCCTCCCTGGAGTGCCAGATGGGTGGGGTTTGCAGTTTTGGGACTACTTTATTGGTCCATTATGACAAACAAGCACATATCAATTATTTGTAATGATTTCCAATAGTATTTGAACCCAGGTCTGGTGCCTGCTACAGTATTATACTGTACCAACATGATTAAAGATGAGACATGTCAAATCAAATCAAATGTATTTATATAGCCCTTCTTACATCAGCTGATATCCCAAAGTGCTGTACAGAAACCCAGCCTAAAACCCCCAAACAGCAAGCAATACAGGTGTAGAAGCACGGTGGCTAGGAAAAACTCCCTAGAAAGGCCAAAACCTAGGAAGAAACCTAGAGAGGAACCAGGCTATGAGGGGTGGCCAGTCCTCTTCTGGCTGTGCCGGGTGGAGATTATAACAGACATGGCCAAGATGTTCAAATGTTCATAGATGACCAGCAGGGTCAAATAATAATAATCACAGTAGTTGTCGAGGGTGCAACAGGTCAGCACCTGTTGAGTAAATGTCAGTTGGCTTTTCATAGCCGATCATTGAGAGTATCTCTACCGCTCCTGCTGTCTCTAGAGAGTTGAAAACAGCAGGTCTGGGACAGGTAGCACATGAAATATATTTTGCCAATCTACGCTGCTCTGTTCTATCGCTACAGTCTGTTTTATCTCTCTATTGTGTTCGTCTTCAAAATGGAGACCCGAGCAATACATGCTTTGAAAAAGTATTTTCTTACCTGATCATAATCACCCCTAACATCAAAACAATGGTGTTTTCTTTAAAGTAGCCTAAGCTTGATCTCAGAAAATATTATTTGAACAGACTTGCTCTACATTTATTGCAGAAAAAGGGATAACATGTTATACTTTAAAAAGTAAATTAAACCATGGCAATATATAGACTCTTCATATTATCATACTGTACATACTCCTACCTCAACCGAGAATATTACCACCAAGACCCACATTCAATTAATTGCAGATATAGCAAACAACATTGTGGGTTCACTGAGAATGTTTATGCTGTATTCTAAGGGAAGGTGTGGTTTTACGTCAAAATCCATTGTCCACGAGAGGAACAGCTTGTGGGTTTAAACATGGTTAACTCATCAGATTTACATTTAGATTTTGATTTACAATTTGGTCACTTAGCAGACACTTATCCAGAGTGCCTTACAGAATGCATTCAACTAAGGTAGGTAAGACAAGCACATATCACAGTCATTGAAAGTAAAAACATACCTCAATTAAGCAGCAAATTAACCCTAGTGCAGTTCCTTCACCTACAGGGGAATGAAATGGGCCCCAAGTGTGCTCCAACTATGGCAAGGTTCACTGCAAACTATGAACCTCTCTCGCTCTACCTTGTTAAGGCTTTATTTGTTGAAATACTGATCACTGGCGACAAAGCGTAATTTCTGAGGCTGACGGTGTTCCATTTCTCTCTCATCGTTTCCTTAGATTTTGTCTATTTTCAGGGATCAAATTCAAAGGCAGGCTTATTTTGATATATTTGTCCATTAATTTATTAGCTGTCATAGTACACTATTATTATCCAGAACCTTTTTATTCAGAATCCACCAGACTTTAGTGTAAACTGGAACTATCTATGGAACACATTAACTGTTCATGTCTCATGGTATTAAAATATTTAATCTACCTGCCAACAATTTTTTCCTTCAATCTTCAGTTGCTTATAACCAGATACTCCATGACAACATTGTAAATTATACCACTCCACATGTGTTACAAATGCTCCCTGACAGATCTCATCCAGATGCTCCTTTTCAAAATAGGATGATGAGGTCAGTTAAAGGAATACTTCAGTGCTTGTGGAAACCATTTTTATGTCTCTGCGTGCAGTTTGAAGGAAGTTGCTAACTAGTATTAGCGCAATTGCTAACTAGCGTTAGCGCAATGACTGGAAGTCTATGGTAACTGCTAACATGCTAGTACAGTAAATACAATACACTTCCAGTCATTGCACTAACTCTAGTTGACATTGGCTCACAAAACGACCTTCATACTGGATGCAGAGACATAAAAATGGTATCCATGAGTTCTTCTGACTCTGCTAAAATCCCGAAGTATCCCTTTAAGGCATCATAGACTTTACCACAAGTAGACCTTCATTATCTAGGCCAACATAATCGTGGTGCACAAAATGCATAAATTTCAATAGCAAAACAGTTGATCAGAAGAATACTCAAATGGTATTTTCCTTTCAAGAAGTAAACAAGCAAAGGCTGAATGGACAGTAGAGAGCAGAGAGACAACTGAATAATGTAATGAGGGTGTGTCGAGACTAGCCAATCAGCCCTTCAAAAACAAACTATTTAGCCTACCCCATGTGCTCTACATGTAGACAGCCAGTATAAACTGTTCCCACATATTTATACTTTTGTATACTTTTTAGACAGTAGTTCTGAAATACCCGAAAATTGCATACTACGGCACATACAGTGCCTTCGGAAAGTATTCAGACCCCTTGACTTTTTCCACGTTCTGTTAGGTTACAGCCTTATTCTAAAATTGATTCAATAGTTTTTTTGGATCATAAATCTACACACAATACCCCATAATAACAAAGCAAAAACGTTTTTTTATAAATATAAAAAATGTTTTTTACTCAGTAGTTTGTTGAAGCACCTTTGGCAACAATTACAGCCCTGAGTCTTTTTGGGTATGACGCTACAAGCTTGGCACACCTGTATTTGGGGAGTTTCTCCTATTCTTCTCTGCAGATCCTCTCAAGCTCTGTCAGGTTGGATGGGGAGCAGTTTTTTTATGGGGAGGATTTTATTATTTAACTAGGCAAGTTAGTTAAGAACAAATTCTTATTTTCAATGACGGCCTAGGAACAGTGAAACAGAAAATAAGAACTGCCTTGTTCAGGGGCAGAACGACAGATTTCAACCTTGTCAGCTCGGGGATTCAATCTTGCAACCTTCCGGTTACTAGGCCAATGCTCTAACCACCAGGCTATCTGCCGCCCCGATTTTAGAATAAGGCTGTAACGTCGCAAAATGTGGAAAAAGTCAAGAGATCTGAACTTTCCGAAGGCATTGTACAGTATGTGCAGATATGTGCACCGTCATTGCTCTCTCTCGCTCTGCTGTGGGTGCATGATGTACCACTTGCTAACTGTCATTCATATGGCGAGGGGATGAAGCTCACTGGTAGAACTCAAATTGCTATAGGGCTGGCCCTTGTGGGGGAAAATGTAGGGAAAATGGCACAGCACAGCTTCAAGAAAAACAGTCACTTTCAAACAAGGGATTTTGTGGCTAATTGAGGTAAGATAGTAACTCTGCTCATAGATTACAGATGTATGAACTACACATTCACACATCCAGCCCAAAGCAGGAGGTTTAAAAAATATTTAGTAGTCACCAAAGTTCAAGAATATGTCTTTAAATAGTCAAATTTTACAATACCTTGAGTAGTAACTGTACCTGCAAGTTTAACATTTGCCAGACACACATTAATGTTTCAGGTTTGTTTTTAACCGCTAAACATGACTTTACATTTGAAAAGGAATTTAGAGGAGAACATAATTAGTGAGCGAGCTCTGAGGAAGTCCCAATCAGGAAGCGGTAATGTGGGCCCTTGAGCAAGGCAGTTAACCCCCAACAGCAACTGCTCCCCGGGCGTCATGGACGTCGATTAAGGCAGACCCCGCACCTCTCTGATTCAGAAGGGTTGGGTTAAATGTTGAAGACACATTTCTGTTGAATGCATTTAGTTGTGCAACTGACTAGTTATCCCCTTTCCTTTCCCAAAACATTAAAAGTTGTTGCTATGGAGTTTATTTAGTTTGTTGTATCTTTCACTTAGCATTAAACTAAGTCAGTCGGCTCTCTCTCCGAGCGTAACCCCTTCCTTCACTCCAACAGGATGTTTAGGTTTAATCTATAACCATGTGTGACTTTTAAGTTGTAAGATTGTTTTCATGGCATGAAGAGATAATGTTTATGAGGAATCTACACCCTTGGTGTCGCTAATGATAAACTTAGTCCACATTTATTTTGGTATTGTCGAATTACTGAGTCATCCTGGAAACAGTTGCATTGTGTTAATTTATGTTTCTTCAAAATGCTTTTGTCTTAATGGAAACAGTTGTGTTGTGTTTATGTTTCTTGAGAAATATATTTGTATGAATAACAATAACAAAGGAGTTCATTTAAAGTAAATTTTGGATTCTTTAAATACCAATTTAGATGACGCAAGTTAAAAAATGCAATGGACTAGAATCCCTAAGAACCCCTCTTAGACAGAAGCCAGGAAAATAAGTAAACAGCCAGGTTGTCTATCTGATTTTGGATATATTTATTCGCTGTTGTAACTCAAACAGCTCAGCAAGCTATCAAAGGGATGAGTTGTCCCTCAGATAGCACACTGTATGGCATCTAGTCTACTGTAGGAATTACAGTGTACTAGAACAATGGATTTTTCAAAGAGAAAACACCAAGGTTCTGGGGAAAAGCCGGCCTCCCCTCCAAAGTCTGCTGGTGCAGACACGGCATCATAAACACCTTTTAACTTGGTACATTACACTGACACCGTAATAGAGCAGACATCAGAGTTCCAAGTATGTTCTAAGAGGCGATACTATTCAATTTACTGACAGTTTACACAGGGCAGTTAGAAGTCGGGAGGTCTCTCTCTACCTTATTTCCCAGATTCCTGGAGCACTCCGTGGAAGTCTGATCCATCAGTCTTATCTATGACCCCTTATCACCTTTTAAATTACATTAATGGCACCTTTATCAAATAAAAAACATGATGACTCACAAGTGGAAAAGTCATGCCTCTTTCCAAATTGAGGACATTTGGGTGATAAGAAAGGTGTGGGGAAATTGTTGATAGAAATGGGCATTTGGACGAGTCAAGAGTGTCAACTTTGAATTTGTTTTATGGAAAGCATGGGTGTTCATACTGTTGATGTTACAGTATTTTTATTGTCTTGCTTTATACTGAAAGGGGTCAAGTACTGATGTTAGATCATGTTTAGAAGTTGTTACATTATGTAACATACAATTAAAGTCGGAAGTTTACATACACTTAGGTTGGAGTCATTAAAACTCGTTTTTCAACCACTCCACACATTTCTTGTTAACAAATGATAGTTTTGGCAAGTCGGTTAGGACATCTACTTTGTGCATGACACAGTTAATCTTTCCAACAATTGTTTACAGACAGATTATTTCACTTATAACCCCCTGTATCACAATTCCAGTGGGTCAGAAGTTTACATAAACTAAGTTGACTGTGCCTTTAAACAGCTTGGAAAATTCCAGAAAATTATGTCATGGCTTTAGAAGCTTCTGATAGGCTAATTGACATAATTTGAGTCAATTGGAGGTGTACCTGTGGATGTATTTCGAGGCCTACCTTCAAACTCAGTGCCTCTTTGCTTGACGTCATGGAAAAATGAAAAGAAATCAGCCAAGACCTCAGAAAAAAAATGTAGACCTCCACAAGTCTGGTTCATCCTTGGGGGCAATTTCCGAACGCCTGAAGGTACAATGTTCATCTATACAAACAATAGTATGCAAGTATAAACACCATGGGACTACGCAGCCGTCATACCGCTCAGGAAAGAGACGCGTTCTGTCTCCTAGAGATGAATGTACTTTGATGCGAAAAGTGCAAATCAATCCCAGAACAACAGCAAAGGCCCTTGTGAAGATGCTGGAGGAAACAGATACAAAAGTATCTATATCCACAGTAAAATGAGTCCTATATCGACATGAGGAATGGGACAAAATTCACCCAACTTATTGTGGGAAGCTTGTGGAAGGCTACCCAAAACGTTTGACCCAAGTTAAACAATTTAAAGGCAATTCTACCAAACACTAATTGAGTGTATGTAAACTTCTGACCCACTGGGAATGCGATGAAAGAAATAAAAGCTGAAATAAATCATTCTTTCTACTATTATTCTGACATTTCACATTCTTAAAATAAAGTGGTGATCCTAACTGACCTAAGACAGGGAAATTTTACTAGGATTACATGTCAGGAATTGTGAAAAACTGAGTTTAAATGTATTTGGCTAAGGTGTATGTAATCTTCCGACTTCAACTGTACGTGTTGCAAAACAACAGCTTTATGTTAGGCACCATAGTAGAAATGTATGAAGACCACAGTATTGTATTACAAATGCACCTGAAACCAATATGGTCCATGAGCCAGTTTAAAAGCCTATTTGTCTTACAAAGGGAGTATCAACAAATTTTGCCAAATAGTCTGTTTTAATTACCGGCCAAATTATTTTGTAAAAAACAAAACAATTAAATAGATTTATTTACGGCTTGGCAGCTTCAAAAGGCAAGGAAAATTGTTTTGGAGTGGGGGCTAGCTTTGAGCAGGGGAGAAAGTCTGCAGAAATCTCCCCAGCAGCTGCCATTCTACTGTGATGTGGATTCAGGTACAACCTGGAGTGTTTGAAATGACTCCATCGGCCCGGGGAAAGCCAACAGTATCTTTGGCAGTCACCTCTTATTTTCTTATTTTTGGCACAGCAACTTTAAGGTTAAGTTAAAAAACGTTAAAGGCTTTCATTATGACGCATTTAAGATTTTTATGTAACATAAATTTGACAATTGCGTGCCATTGCCGAGTTAGACAGAACTCCCCAAAGTTCTGCAAAAATGGTTAAACGCAGTACCCTATTCCTGTCTCACGTGCAAAATACTGAATCACAGCTCTGAGAGGTCAGGGATCAGCTCTTTACTAGGTGTTAATTAATTACATGAAAAGGCAATGGTATCCACTATTGGCGCTTCCCAATGTGGGTTTGGTTGAATTCTGTTGATGTTGATGCCTGTAAGTAGGAAGTTGCCTTGTTTTTGATGATGTCATCTTTTGGATGCTACCTTTTAATAAGAGTTTCCTTTTTTCCAGCCCTTTGGGGGAGATGGTTGGTGTGACACCATCAACAACCGGGCCTACTGCGAGTATGATGGAGGGGACTGCTGTCCATCCACACTCTCAACCAGAAAGGTAAATTAACCAATTTTTTCTATACTTAATTTTACATTGACATTTTAGGCATTTAGCAGATGCTCTTATCCAAAGTGACTTACACTTAGTGCATTTATCTTAAGATAACTAGGTGGGACAACCACATATCACAGGCCTAGAAAGTATAATTTCCTCAATATCGTAGCTGTCAGTAGAATCAGAGCTAGAAGGGGAGGGAGGTCAAGTGCAAGTGCTGGTTAAGTTTTTTTTTGGTGAGGAGGATTATTTAAGATACTGTTTGAAGAGGTAGGGTTTCAGATGTTTTCGGAAGATGGGCAGGGACTCTCACTTCCATGTGAGAGTCAGTCTACTGCGGTGGGAATGTTTTTCTCCCACATACCTGCTATTTTGCTTACTGTATAATCATGGTGCCTATTCATTCCTGGGAGTGCGGCAGCCAGCTAACTGGAGGTCATTAGTCTCTATCATGTCTGTAGCTATGACTCATGGCGGTAGCACAGCTATTCCCGGTTCCCCCTTGAATGAGTAAGCACAGCAACGGAGTGCGTGTCATAAATACATCAGCAGCTAAATAGTATTTTATGAGGGGAAGGCTTAGTGTCCGTGGTCTTCTGCAACTCTAAAACACCAGTTAAACTATAAGGCTCTGAGAAAGTGAAATAAAACGTAAGCGACAGCATCCTGCCACTGTGGGTCCAGCGGAACTGTGGAGCAGTGGTGTTTATGCAGCCCATGGAAATGCTTCTGGTCTTAAAGGCACTTCTCTAATTGGCCACTTTGATTTGTAGGGTCTGGTTTTGGGTCCAAAGGTCCAAGCTAGCAGCAGAAGACTTGGATAGTAGACTAGGAAGATGATTCAGTCCACTCGCTTCCAGTTGAAGGAGAGACGTGTAATGAGCCTCGATGTGCTCTACATGTTTGTACAGTGCAATCCATTCATTCAATTAATGAGTTATCTAAAACACATTTTATTCAATTTTCAAAGCAGTTTTGTGAAGTCATGATAAACATTGGTTAGCAACTACTCAGAAGTACATACAAAACAGTCCAAGATTTGGCTTTTGTTTGACGCATGCAGGAAAAACATCCAGCCCCTGTTGTCCAAAGGTTGTTAGAACAAAGCAAAAGCAGCAGAGTATAGTTTTGTCCCAAATGACACCCTCTTCCCTACATAGTGCACTATATCATTTGGCTCACCACTGCCTCCATCAATGAACCAACATAGGGCTTAGGAAACACTTTGTTGCCAAACAAACACACGTTTAATGGGAGAGAGCAGTCTCTGATCTGTGTTTCTCTTCTTAACCTTCTGGAACAGTTGCTAAGTCTTCAATAAAACTATTACCTCCATTAAACATCAATGAAATCAATGCTAGGCTAGCCTCAGCATTTAGCTAGCCTCTCATGTTTACATTTCTTGCAACAGACTGCTAGGCAGGGCATCTGGGTTTATTTTGCAACCTGTGGTGATGGCTTGCTTCCTAGACAAGACCTGGCAACCCCTGTTGTTGATTCTTAACATGTGTTCATCCGTTCACCTCTGTGGTGTATTCCCTCCCCCGATATTCAAGGTTTCTCACCGTTGAGTCCATGGTGAACCATTTGACATCACTCCCTTCATTTATCTCTCTGGAGACATTTGTTTCTCTTTAAAATTGTGAAGAAATAAAACATGTGTAGAGCTCACACATATAATACTATGCAAACTATTGGATAGGTAGGATAAACAACTGGCTTCTTATGGGCATAGTTTGAAGTTTATTGCATTGTTAAATGTATGCAATTACATTGTGTATGTATTAGTTAAGTTGGGGAAATGACCTCTGGTTGTGATTTTATTGCCTCTTGAGATTTGTTTGTTTCTAATCTCCTGGTTACTTGACTGATTGACAGGTCATTCCGTTTGGTGCCAACTGTGATCAGGATGAATGCACTTGCCGTGATCCAAACGCCGAGGAGAACAAGAGTAAAGCCAAATACTTGGAAGCAGGACTGTTATGAACGATGGATCGTTATGTGTGAACAGGGCCAAGGCTGGCTCACAATGAAACAACACCAGATGAACTTCACCCCTGGACATGATATATTTCCATTTTGTTTTCCTATTAGGGAGCAATGAAGGTAATCTCTTCTTAGACAAAAAATAAAAACTGTTTTAATATTGTAGCTTTTAGGATTACAACACAATAACTAATCTGTAAAGACGACTAACTTGTATAGAATAATATATTTGGGCAATCTCTAATTTAGTAGATGTGGTTATGGAAGACTACAGTATTATAACATCATATCACATAATACATATTTATGCATATCATAGGTACCTAACTTAACACCTTCTGCTAAGAGAGTTGTTGTTAGATGTAGCAGTTCTCAATATTCCATGCAGATATTGTGTAATCCTGTTCTGTGTGATATTATACTGTACTTTACACTTGATGTTGAATAAACCGTAATAAACACTGATTCTATCTCACTGTTTCTGGATCTCCACACCCCTCTGAAAATAAGGGGGACACATACTATATGCATCTCAAATTAAATATTATTTGTCACATGCTCCGTAAACAACAGGTGTAGACTAACAGTGAAATGCTTACTCACGGGTCCTTTTCCAACAAGATAAATGTAAAGATAAAAAATTAATTGTAACACGAGGAATAAATACACAGTGAATAACGAATAAGAGTAACGAGTAAAAAATGACATGGCTATATAATTGAGGTAGCTATGTAGAGTTGAAGTCGGAAGTTTACATACACTTAGGTTGGAGTCATTAAAACTCATTTTTCAACCACTCCACAAATTTCTTGTTAACAAACTATAGTTTTGGCAAGTCGAATAGGACATCTACTTTGTGCATGACACAAGTCGTTTTTCCAACAATTGTTTACAGACAGATTATTTCACTTATAATTCGCTGTATCACAATTCCAGTGGGTCAGAAGTTTATATACACTAAGTTGACTGTGCCTTTAAACAGCTTGGAAAATTCCAGAAAATGATGTCATGGCTTGAGAAGCTTCTGATAGGCTAATTGGCATCATTTGAGTCAATTGGAGGTGTACCTGTGGATGTATTTCAAGGCCTACCTTCAAACTCAGTGACTCTTTGCTTGACATCATGGGAAAATTAAAAGAAATCAACCAAGACCTCAGAAAAAAATTGTAGACCTCCACAAGTCTGGTTCATCCTTGGGAGCAATTTCCAAACGCCTGAAGGTACCACATTCATCTGTACAAACAATAGTACGCAAGTAAACACCATGGGCCCACGCAGCCGTCATACCGCTCAGGAAAGAGACGCGTCCTATCTCCTAGAGATGAATGTACTTTGGTGTGAAAAGTGCAAATCAATCCCAGAACAACAGCAAAGGACCCTGTGAAGATGCTGGAGGAAACAGGTACAAAAGTATATATATCCACAGTAAAACGAGTCCTATATCGACATAACCTGAAAGGCTGCTCAGCAAGGAAGATGCCACTGCTCCAAAACCCCAATAAAAAGGCCAGACTATGGTTTGCAACTGCACATGGGGACAAAAATCATACTTTTTGGATTGACGTCCTCTGGTCTAATGAAACAAAAATAGAACTGTTTGGCCATAATAACCATTGTTATGTTTGAAGGATAACGGGGGAGGCTTGCAAGCCGAAGAACACCATTCCAACCGTGAAGCACGGGGTGGAGAAATCATGTTGTGGGGGTGCTTTGCTGCAGGAGGGACTGGTGCACTTCACAAAATAAATGGCATCATGAGGAGGAAAATTATGTGGATATATTGAAGCAACATCTCAAGACATCAGTCAGGAAGTTAAAGCTTGGTTGCAAATGGATCTTCCAAATGGACAAAGACCCCAAGCATACTTCCAAAGTTGTGGCAAAATGGCATAAGGACCACAAAGTCAAGGTATTGGAGTGGCCATCACAAAGCCCTGACCTCAATCCTATAGAACATTTGTGGGCAGAACTGAAAAAGTGTGTGCGAGCATGGAGGCCTACAAACCTGACTCAGTTACACCAGCTCTGTCAGGAGGAATGGGCCAAAATTCACCGAACTTATTGTGGGAAGCTTGTGGAAGGCTACCCGAAACGTTTGACCCAAGTTAAACAATTTAAAGGCAATGATACCAAATACTAATTGAGTGTATGTAAACTTCTGACCCACTGGGAATGTGATGAAAGAAATAAAAGCTGAAATAAATCATTCTCTCTACTATTATCTGACATTTTAGATTCTTAAAATAAAGTGGTGATCCTAACTGACCTAAGACAGGGAATTTTTACTAGGATTAAATGTCAGGAATTGTGAAAAACTGAGTTTAAATGTATTTGGCTAAGGTGTATGTAGTCTTCCGACTTCAACTGTCTAGGTAGGGGTAAAGTAACCAGGCAACAGGATGGATAATAGACAGCAGGAGCGTGTGTGCTGAGTGTGAAAGTGTGTGTGGCGTCAGTATGCAGGTGTGTGCGTAAGGATGTGTAGTGTGTGTGTTGGGACGTCAGTGTAAGTTGCGCTGCCCAGCTGGCGGGTGTCTTCACTGACATTTTCAACCTCTCCCTGACTCAGTCTATAATACCTACATGTTTCAAGCAGACCACCATAGTCCCTGTGCCCAAGAACGCCAAGGTAACCTGTCTAAATGACTATTGCCCCGTAAATGACTATTACCCCCCACATCTGTAGAGTCCATGCCCTGGCGAATTGAGGCTGTTCTGAGGTCAAAAAGGGGTGCAAGGTGCTGTTTTGTGTTTTGTGCACTCAGTGTATAAGTGAGAAGCTGAGCCGAGACTTAACATGTCTTTTGGCGTTGTTATTTGGTTTAAACCATCGCGTTTGAGGCTCAACAATCCCTAAGAAACACTCCAATCAGTGTGACATGAGTTAACTTGAGTTAACTGACTGAAAATGAACTAGACCTAGACATGGTGACTGATCAGGAAACTTTTTTTTTTAGAACATCCAACATTCCAAAATGTCATAATATATTGTTTATTATTCTTTGAAATAGCAAAGATCAAAGGGAAAAAGGGAACATTAGATTAGCCACATAGACATAATAGTATAACATGCAGATGTTAGTTTTCATCTGCTTTAGTTTCCATCAGCTTTATGATGTGTATGGTAACAATTCTGATGCACTTCTGATGGATAATAACATTTGTTAAGCATTATAATCTGTCCATTTTTGTAATCCACTTCATTGTATTGATAAAACAAACCTCTCCATTATTTTGGGAAACAGTCTCAGAATAAAAATATTGCAAACATACACAAAACATGTATACATAATGAATGCTCACACCTCTCATGTGCAAATTGAAACAAAAAAAAGCATACCTACCAATGTCAACCAATGGTTTTCTCATAATAAAAGACATATCCTTACAGCTGAGGCCCACTGTTATTAATGTTATAATAGAAATAATTTGTAATACAAAATGTACAGAAGCTAACCACTGTGCTGTTATTTGATGCATTGGTGAACTTATGAAAATATCTACAAGCATTTGTTTTCAAGTCCATGTTATGGGGATAACTATTGCATTATCAAAGTGTGTGAGGAGCGTAATTGTTTTTTAAAGAAAACACTCTGCATTTGGTTTATATTAATTGCAAGTGTGTGCTGCTTTGAAATGCTATTGTTTTAAATGTATGAAAACGTATTATAGTAAAACAAAGGTATCAAAGGTATTAGTGTTTTTACAGGATCACATCATGTATATTCTTAAGACACATACAAATTTAAATTTCTAAACATACTACGGATAAACAATATAAAACATTGATTTGCTGTTATCTTTCATTTTGTAATAGAAATGCTGATTCAAAGATAGCCATTTGTTGATTTCAGAATGATTAGGAATTCATTGATGTAGCAAAACTGTCATTTGGGTTTGGTAACTTTTAACATTTAGAGCCACACTGTCTGTACATGACCTCCCAACCTTCTGAAATGACCACTAATGTATATACTGACTGTCTAAATACAAAAGACCTGTACAATAGCTTAAATATGAATGTATACTTGAATACTACATTCAACATGTTACAGTAAATAACTAAATCTTCATAATCCTAATATATACATTTTTGGGGTTCAGGATTGTTGGTGCAACTTCCAAACTTCAAAACGTCCAAAAAGTCATGAAAAATGCTGTCTAAATGCAATTAAGCATTGAGAAAGGTACATGTACACTTTGTTACTGTACATGTGCATTATTGTTATATCTTGCTCTAATAATATTTTAAATAAACCCTCCTCACCTCTCAAACCCACCCTACTTTGAAATAAGGTTCCTATAACAATAAATAAGGGTTAGAACACACAATAATTAAAAAGCAGACATGATGATAATCCCAAAAGCACAATTACACACTTACAGATCCTCAAGACCCATTATTTGCTGTGTGACGTTCAACGTTCTTTGGGCTCCCCATAATCATTGTACATGACTGGCAGGTTCTGTTCGTCGCAGGCCTTTCGCACATCCTGGCCCAGGTCCACCCAGTTGAGACCAAAGGCCTTGGTGTCTGTGTAGCGGCAGGACAGGTACTTGAGGGACATCCTGCGCAGGCCGATCTTGGGCTCCTGGAGAAGATTCCTGCACCAGCCACTCAGGTCGTCCAGCTGGGAGAGAATCAGACCAGCTTTCCTACAAAGGAACACAACACTCCTCAGCAAACACAAACTACCTTGAAATCAGGTTCCTATAATATTACCTGCCACAGTGCTACACAGTATAGGCATAAAATGCACAGGTGTCTTAACATGGATAACTATTGGTAATTATGACATATTGTTAACACATTAGTAATATACACAATTTACCTCAAATCAAATTATTTCCAAGGACAAACTGTACATAGACAGGGCCCTAACACAAAAGAAAATGTCTTAAAGCTAGAATCCATAGCGGTGAAACCTATATCTATGGAGGGGTGAAGCTGCCACATCAGTTTGCGATATTACAACAACAAAGACGTTACTTCAAACAACGAACACTGTTTTTTTCTCCCTCTGATATCATTGCACATCATCACACGAACGATAGAACAGCAGTGTATCTGCAAAGGTTTTTTTTACCACGATGCTGGATGCTTATATACTCAAAACAAAAACAATAACAAATGCGCATGGGGCGGCCAGTGGCGCTGTTTCGCCTATTGTGGATCTCGGTTTCTTGTAGAATTATCTCAAAAGAACAAGAAGAAAAAGTAAGATTGATGGAAATACCTAATACACAAATTATGGAATTCTGTCTGGATTGAGGTAAAATCTAAGTATTTGGTGTTCTCACCTTAAATGATGCAAATCAAAAGTTGGATAGAGCGGGTCACTCATAAATCACACGTTGCGTCTTCACCATCATTTTGACAATACGACACTCTAAACCCACATCTTCCTTGCAGGAAGAGACTGGGCATGAGGTGGAATAAATAATTGATTAACTTCTAAGGTCAATATTTTACTGTTATTCATCCATTTCATAACCTGTACAAGGTCTACCCATGTTCAGATAACAGTGACGACACTGCATATTTTTTTCACTAATTGGTCTGTTGACCAATCAGATCAGCTCTGAAAAATATCTGATTTGAAATAATGTGATGTGATTGGTCAAAAGACCAATTAGTGGAAAAAATATAAGAATTGGGCTGCCTGTATAAACACAGCCACTGAAAGTGATGAAGCTGTCTCCACGATAAGTGGCTGACAGAAACAGTAACTGTACAGGATGGAAAGAGTGTCTCACTCCTCAGACATGGCTTCACCTCACTCACTGGCCAAACCAGGACCACCAAACTGCAATGTAAATAGTGAGACGTTTTTGGGTAGACTCATACTCTGTTATTAATGAAAAGCACATTATTCTCTCTTAATACTGTCATCTCTCCCAAATCCTACATTCAAAGCATTCCTAAGAATATCCACAGAATCCAATGTTTTCGGACATACTGTCCCTCTTAACTTGCTATTCATTGTGACTCATCTGATTGACTCATTGTTTTGTTGTTAGTCCAGGCGCAGGGTGGAATGAGGACAGCTTGTTAGTGTGCTTTTAGTGTCACAGGGTGAGACTTTCCAAAAAAGGACAATATCACTGTTTCATTGACATACTGTAATGGACTGTCATATTTCCATGTATTTGCATTCAACAGGGGAAAGCTAAGCGGTGACTGTAATATTATACATCCTCATATTGAGATTTTGTATTTCAAAGTAGGGGCAGGTTAATCAGTTCTCCCTTGAATATTGGATACTACTGTGTCTGTAGCGGAGGAGGGTGGTGGGAGGAGCTATAGGAGGACAGGTTCATTGTAATGCCTGGAATAGAATCAATGGAATGGTACCAAACACATCAAACACATGGAAACAACATTGATTCCATTCCAGCCATTTTGCCCATCCTCCTATAGCTCTTCCCACCAGCCCCCTCTGGTCTGAAGCCTATGTTATGTTTACATAGAGATACTAAGCAACACCCATTTGCATATGCTAGTCAAATAGGGCAGAACAACAGCTTAAATTCCCACAATTTATCATCTGCAGAGAACTCTTGAGAAAATAATATAACAGTACTTTGAAAGATGTAAAAATTCACAGACATATTGAGTCTTTAGTAAATAATCAGTGTGTCTGTACTAGGGATGCTGTCATTTATATCATCCTTCTAAATGTATTGTAATGACCTCGATAGATCATGAATGAGAGAATGTCCACAACAGTTCCCTAGTTCTCGAAATTAACGGTTGATTAACCCAGAACTCACACAGGCAACTGTCTGGCCGTAGCCTACGCCAAATAAATCTGATACAACAATAACAGGTATTCAACTCACTGTCGGGACATGAAGAGAGGGATAACAATGCAAGCATGGCAATATAATAGACATGTAGTGCCCAGCCCCCTGCTGTTCTACCAACCACAAGGATGTCTGGCACTGACACATTCCCTTGATTGGCAGAGAGTAGGGGGACTGGCATGCTGGACCCTGTGAAACCACACAACTGTCCAAGCGCGTCGCTACAATATATATTTTTCTAATACCTTGCCACATTTCAGTGGTTTAAGGAATTTAGATATTTATTTACTTAAAACAAAAACCTTCAGGTTTGTTATGCTTTAATTTGTCAAGAAATAACTATTTGGGCTTCAAATAGCAATGGTTGTCACCATAAATCCCAGCATGTATAGAAGTGGAAAATGGCTTCACATTTCCGAGGTACAGTACACTCACTATATCTCACTCTGTCAGGGCCCCTCTTTCAAATCTTCTTGACTCAGACAGCCACAGAGACCAGGGACTGGACCAAAAGAGCATCCATGATGCTAGGAAACCACCACTATGATGACTCTGTCTCTGTGTTACACAGATATACTATATGATGCAATACGATAAATGTATTGTCCATTTAAATAAACATTTTGAATGCATGCATTTTCATGTGTTGCGTGAACGTAAACTGTTGGACTTTTATGGTACAGTACCAGTACATACATTGCTGTCTATACCCAACAAACAGTTATGGGGTATATGTGTTGGTAAGACAGTCCACAACATGAGCTAATGGAAGAGTAATTGTGGTAATGTCTGAGGAAAATCTCTATAACTCCTAAACAGCCTTGATGAAATAAGGCCCTTTTTAACAAAAAAATGAAAAATCACAACAACATGAGCTCCACTTATCATGTCATCAAGCGAAATCCAACCATAACAATACTTAGCATCGCAGGCAATTTCCTGATTAGGATGTGTCATAAAAATAACTGTCAGTTCTCGGGCTGAAAAGGCAAGGAGACAGAGCAGAGACAGTGCAATACTCATGATAGGATTTTCTCCTACCAAGCCAACATCTAACATTTCTAAGTCAACATCCAGCCTCATGCCTTTAGTGATGGGTAGTAACGTAGCGATGACAAGATTGGGACATGGAGAGAAGTGTTGGGCTCAGGAGACAGACTTTGTCAGTTTATGTTTGGCTTGAACATCACACAATTTTGCAGGAAAAAGAAACAAGAACGTTCTCTGACAGGGGCCAACCTAACTCGTCAGTGAGATATGATATGTACAAAAGTTGAGAGTGGAATATTTCCAATGCTTTATAAAGATAGATCCATTACTTCACCAGTTTATTTTAACATATTGTTTACTCTGCTGAAACAAGTTTACATTTAGTCAGGGGCTGAGTGGGTGACTATTATCTGTATTTTGACTAGCTAATGAAAATTTTAATGGTCCACATTGTTTGTGACAGGGTAACCCCAGTGAATTGGAGGATTTCATAACAAGGAAAGTCATTTCTGGAGACAAGCCCTGTTACAGGCAATGTTGTCTGCTTTGTATTGGTGTGTGTGGAAACCAAAATCTCATTGTTTTGATTCAAATGGTACATTGATCCTTTCAGAACTGCTAGAGAGGCAGGGGGTATGGAACAAGTAAACAAGTGATGGGGGGTCTCCAATTATAGGAACCTCCTGGTCTTCTCCAGGGGCCCAACGCACCCAACACATAAGGTCCATTGCAAACTGTGTCTAATCATGTTATTCTTATTCTAATTCTAAAGAATACATTACAAATACATCTCTTCAGTAACGCCTATAGCACAATGACATTTCCTGAGACAGCAGGCTTACACAATCACAACACACCATAACAACATGGAAAATCCTTCCCAACACGCTAACAAGCTAACAATAGTCTTAAAGTATGGAGCAACTTAAAAGGTAGATATCTATCTACACGCTCTCCTCCTCTTACCTTTTCTCTTCGCTTGTGGACTTCAGGCCAAACCTTCATATCATGACCGCTAACCGCTACACAAAGCCTACATCGTTGTCATGTCATAGTCAACATAGCTACTAGAACTAACGCATTAGTAAACCCTCTACAATCATGCAGTACAGTGTACAGTCAGCAGCAAGCAGTTTAGCAGTTACACCGGCGGGCCCCAGTGGCAACAAATTAATAAAACCACAAACTTACCTTGACTTGGAAGAGTTCCAGTGTTGGATAGCCATAGCCAGCTAGCTAACATAGCATCCCTCTCTGTTTGAACAGGTTTTTGATTAGGCCAAACTAGCTAGCTGTATTTCACGCTAGCTAAGTAAGTGAAAGTGAAAAAATATATACTATGAAATATAGCTCTCTCTCTTGCTTCTCCTTAATTTTGGATAAAATTAATTTGTTCAAAACTGTTCAACTATTGTCTTTCTCTCTTTTTGAGTCAACTACTCGCCACATTTTATTCACTGAAGTGCTAGCTAGCTGTAGCTTATGCTTTCAGTACTAGAATCCTTCTCTGATCCTTTTATTTGGTGGACAACATGTCCGTTTATGCTGCAATAACTCTGATAGGTTGGAGGAATTCCTCCGGAAGTTGTCATAATTACTGTGTAAGTCTATGGAAGGGAGTGAGAACCATGAGGTTCCTAGGTTTTGTATTGAAGTCAATGTACCCAGGGGAGTACGGAAGCTAGCTGTCCTCCAGCTACACCATGGTGGTACCCTACAGAGTTCTGTTGAGGCTACTGTAGAACTTAATTGCAAAACAGTGTGTTTTAATCAATTATTTGGTGACGTGAATATATTTAGTTCAGTTTTATCTAAAAAGGCTAACTTTTTTAATGTTTCACTATTTACATTTTTCTGAAATTCACTGAGGAGGATGGGGAAGACCATGAAGAGCCTCCACTGGTTGAAATCTTCCTAGAAGTGACACATGGTTGACGGAGAGACATGTCAAAATGATTGAATGAAAGTTTGGCACTTTAGCGAGCCTTTATTCATATAAAAAAATGATATGTATTGAATTCTCCATGTGTTCTATATTAAAGAGCACTGCATTTAATATAACAGGCTTTTAAAATTCAATATTGGTGCACGCAAAAGGCACTCTTCTCGTGGAATGACCCAGCCAGTGCAGCCATCCTCCTTAACACTATAATGGTGTTTAGTGAGATAATGTCCAATTGATTACTAGGTTAATCTAAACCCATGTTTATAGTCCCCCGACCCTCACCTCAAATGCACTTACTTTGGTGCTTACTTGACATGAATCATCCCTCTGAAAATTGGGGGCTGTTAATGTAAGTGTATTTTAATGGAACACTTCAGAAGCAAACCAATTACTTCAACGCTTCCAATATGGGCTCGATTAAAAACAACCTTTAATTTAAAACTAAGGCCCTGATTCAGAGTTTGCAGTCGAAGACGTCTTAATCAGTTTCACCTGCTTCACCGTGCATCTACCAGCAACCGTACCTACACATTTTATTTCGGACACATGGCTCTGTTTATAAAGCATTTAGCTACAATTTCACATTATAATACTTATCTGCACTGAGTAACCAGTAAGGGGATAGCGGAGGCCTTCCTGCCTACTGTAAATTGACAGACGAATGTCAGAGGTACAATTGTCTCCAATAATTTTGAATTAATTTCCACTTTACCCAATTCATGCAAACGATGTCTACAATCAAATCCTGTATTTGGAATCTATTATAGACCAGTATGTGTTAAAAACACATCCAAAATGACCTAAAAAAATCTCAACAACCACCCATGTAGGGACGGATTGTGATGCTACTACACAGTCTGGCGGGCGGTAGTTGTGCTGTCCTAACCAATATGCCATGATATTCTTGGACAGAGAGACAGAGAGAGAGAGAGAGAGAGAGAGAGAGACAGAGAGAGAGACAGAGAGAGAGACAGAGAGAGAGACAGAGAGACAGAGAGAGAGACAGAGAGACAGAGAGACAGAGACAGAGAGAGAGAGAGAGAGAGAGAGAGAGAGAGAGAGAGAGAGAGAGAGAGAGAGAGAGAGAGAGAGAGAGAGAGAGAGAGAGAGAGAGAGATCTGGGCCCCAGTTCATCCTCCCATCTCCAGGTGGGCCCCAGTTCATACCTGGGCCCCAGTTCATCCTCGCATCTCCAGGTGAACTCTCCGAAGCTCTCGTAACGCTGGTTGTAGTGGTAGAGCACACGGTGCAGGGTGGGAGAGCCCAGTTCCATCAGCGTATTGTAGGCCGTCTGCTGCTCCTTGCCACTTGTGTAACCATTGAACAGGTTGTAGATCTTGTCTGAAATCTCTGCAACAACACAGATCTGATCTCAGTACTGTATGTGGAGCCAATAAATAAAATTAAATGTTATTGGTCACATACACATATTTAGCAGATGTTTATATGAAATTAGATGTAGTGAAATTCTTGACATGTGTGTCTCAATAAGTTTTCAGATTGGTAACTACTGTTAGACAATTTGTCTAAAAACCAAGATACAGATACAGAAACTGTCCATCCATGCATGAGAAATCCCACCTTGTGCTTTGACATCATCCACAGCAGGACAGGGGGTCTTGATGGTGACCTCAGTAGGACTGGAGCGACGGCCTGTGTTGTCCACTGCCCAGAGCCTAAACCTGAAAACCAACATATATGACTAGTGTTAGTTCATTGCAATGGGAGTGCATGCTACAGCAATAATGTGTGCAACTGCTAACTAGTGCTTCAGGCTTTGAAAATAAAAATAAAAATGACCCTGAATTAAGTGGTTGAAATTAGATGCATTCAATGTTATTGTGACAAAATCATAACATTTTCTGATTGACTGTTGTAATGTGATAAAAATGCTAATAAAATCTGACAATAGACTAAATTTACAAAACAAGTGCGTGGATGTTAACATTTACTTGAAGCCTATCGCCATCTAGTGGAAGGAAACATTAACAACTACCACCTGCAGTGGTATCTGTGAAATAGTGTATTGTGTCTACCCCAAATAAATGTACTGTATGTATCCATGGTTATGAATACAATACAATACAGCCTGACAAATAAGGCACTGAGGTCACTGTCCAGTGTCAAGACAATAAGAGAAATAAAATAATGTGTAAAATTAGGTTTCCTTTTTGGAACCTACAGAGCCGGTATTTTTACATTCTCAAAGCTGAACTGAAAGATTTTGCGAATACACTTGAACAAATATTCTAAAGAAGTAATCAAGCAGCACAGGTATAGAGAGATTTAATGATAAAAGGAAATATTTTGAAAATAACTGAATTTGCCTGTTGTAACAACTGTGCTGAACAGCCTGCCAACAAGGAGACTGACCAGAAGCAAAATTATGTAAAGATAAAGCGCATATGTTTTTGGTTGGGATATTCCTATTCCTTTACATCAGAACCATTTGAAGAGACAATGTGCTCAAGCTGAGAGTTTCTCCCACTCCCTCCTTTGTGTAATCTTTTCAGTGTGTCTACCCCATTTACAGAGCGTGTGTGAGGTAAGTGGCTGCATGTGTGGAGTTAGGGAGCTGAGTGTGAGTGCCAGAGGAGGGAGGGGGGAGGTGGAGGGGTGCCCGAGGAACTTATATCTCTCAGAGCATGGCCCAATTCATTACACCGACTGACCCTAAACACACAGTCAAGCGTTCCATGCGGTCATTACACACTGGCCACCAGGCAGCACAACATTGACCTCACATGGGACTTCCTCAGTGGTGAGTTTACATCACCACAATATCATCTTGCATTACTACAACCACCAGAGCAATGCAGACTGTAATGTCCAGTAGCACAGAAACAGCATAACCATAAGCTGCTTTCATTACACCTGGCAATGACCTCACTTAACTCCTCACGTTTCCCGGAAAGTGAATAGATTTTTCCTAATATCGAATTCAACGATATCATTTTTTTCCTATTTTTGGGGGAAAATACACAATACCTCCGAAATAGTTTGTTATCGGGTTTATTATTTAGCCATTTATAAACATTAGAAGTCATTATAATATAAATCCAGGGTAAATGTTGAATTTTGTGATTCAAAAAAAGAAAAATATGTATATTGAAATAACTTCTCAAATAGTGCACATTTTGTCAAGAACAAGGCCTTTCTCTGTCATGTTTGTCTGCACACCTAATCTGTTGATCTTGTGATTCTTGTTTCTGCTATTAGCATTAAGTGCTCCGTTTACGCACTTTCAAGCTGTTCCAAAGCATGAGCTACTTCCCCAGCTGTCTGAACCATATTTAAAACACCCCAATTTGAACCTTAAAGAAGTACATACACATGACTGGGGAGTGATTCCAGGCTCCTTGCACAAACTGGATGTTGTTCCCTTCATGAGACTGTGTTTCCATGGGATAACATCGACACGTATGTACACATCCACGGAACATCCAGGGCAGGGCTTCCCTCAGTGCAATACACAATAGTGTTGTAATATAGTGTAAAAGTTATAGGAGATATGCTTTCCCAGGATCTGCATTTAACCTAAGAAGAATAGCTAGCTAGTTCTTCATATTGTGCAATTCCTCAAATTAATAATTGTCCCTTGTTGTCTTTTTCTTGGAAATCTTACATTCAAGTCACTGCTTGCTAAATCAAGTTCGAAGGAGGCAAGCAATGTGTTTACAAGTTGGTGAAGTATATTTTACGTATTTATCTGAGTGGTGATAATGACGATATAGTATTTTCCATTTGAAGATTTTATTTCTTAAATGCTATTTCCACCAATTTTTCACATTTGTGTTAGCTTATGGGTACCTTCATGTGTGTGTCAAATATTTATTTTCTCAGATTTTTTATTCATATATTTAGGTGGGTATTAAAATGTTTTTTTGTTGGCAACATATCTATATATCCATTGTTTAGCTGGAATGAAATGTTCACATACTGTATTGACTGTGATATGTGGTGGTCTTACCTAGCTATCTTAAGATGAATGCACTAACTGTAAATCGCTCTGGATAAGAACATCTGCTAAATGACTAAACTTTCAAATGTAAAGGTTTTACATACAGATCTCAAATTACTGTATTGATTCATTAAAAAATATATATGTTTATATTGATGTCACAAATGTATAATTTGTACAGTTTGTTGTTTTTATGTAGTTATTTGTTACATTTGACTGTGTAAAACCTAGCAGTACTACTTATTTCTCTGAGAGTGAGGTGGCCATATAGCGTTTTGCAAAAAAACATGATTATTTCTCTCTTGAATTAAACCATCAAGTGATAGATTTCCAATAAATACATGAATGTCATTGAAAAACCCCTGACATGATTAGATAGTGAAAAAAACACACCAATCTCTTTCATAAGTTATCTAAAGGGGCAATCTGTAGTTGCTACATCCAGTTTTGGACTTATAAATTAATGATATACAGTGCCTTCGGAAAGTATTCAGACCCATGGACTTTTTTCACATTTTGTTAGGTTACAGCCTTATTCTAAAATTTATTAAATCGTTTTTTTCACTGTAGGGGTGGTGCCAGGGTTCGTCCAGACGTGACGCTTGGCATTCAGTCCAAAGAGTTGAATCTTGGTTTCATCAGACCAGAGAATCTTGTTTCTCATGGTCTGAGAGTCCTTTAGGTGCCTTTTGGCGAGCTCCAAGTGGGCAGTCATGTGCCTTTAACTGAGGAGTTGCTTCCATCTGGCCACTCTGCCATAAAGGTCTGATTGTTGGAGTGCTGCAGAGATGGTTGTCCTTCTGGAAGGTTCTCCCATCTACACAGAGGAACTCTAGAGTTCTGTCAGAGTGACCATCGAGTTCTTGGTCACCTCCCTGACCAAGGCCCTTCTCCCCCGATTGCTCAGTTTGGCCAGGCGGCCAACTCTAGGAAGAGTCTTGGTGTTACCAAACTTCTTCCATTTAAGAATGATGGAGGCCATTGTGTTCTTGTGGACCTTCAATGTTGATGAAATGTTTTGGTACCCTTCCCCAGATCTGGGCCTCGACACAATCCTGTCTCGGAGCTCAACGGACAATTCTTTCGACCTCATGGCTTGGTTTTCTCTCTGACATGCACTGTCAACTGTGAGACCTTATATAGACAGTTGTGTGCTTTTCCAAATCATGTCCAATCAATTAAAATTATCACAGGTGGACTCCAATCAAATTGTAGAAACATCTCAAGGATGATCAACGGAAACAGGATGCACCTGAGCTCAATTTCGAGTCTCATAGCAAAGGGTCTGAATACTTATATAAATGTGATATTTCTGTTTAAAAACTTATATAAATGTGAAAAAAATTCATAAAAACCTGTTTCGCTTTGTCATTATGGAGTATTGTGTGTCGATTGATGAGGGAAAAAAATATTTTATACATTTTAGAATAAGGCTGTTACGTAACAAAATGCGTAAAGAGTCAAGGGGTCTGAATACAACTTATAAATTCTTCATAAGCTTAGTTCAACTGTCACACCTCATGAATAAAAATATTTCAATTTAAGATTATTTACCAGAGTGCCGTCCTATTTCTGTTCTTTTGATTATATACGGAGGATCCAGCACCCAATTTAAGTTTATATACTGTAAGGTGGAGTCATGCACCTTGTTTATCTTTTCATATACCCCATGAGATCCCACAATATAAGCTTGTTTTTCTCCAATGTTTGTAAATATTGCAAATGTAAAGAAATACTGAATGGCCTCAAAACATGGTTAAAACAATACATGTAATATCATGGATGGCCAGTCCTTTCATTCATATCTCTGTCTATTAATCTGAGAGTGGCTACATTTCTACAGGCCCATCCCTCAGCTTTTGATCAAAACAGAGGCGGGGTGCCTACTTTGTTGTTGTTTCAACTGTAAAACAATAAAAGCTAATTTACCGACATTTCTGAAAATTGATATATAGCGTTTTGAAAAGAAGAGAGATAAGAGATAAGCATCCATTGATAATGCTACAGCAACTTACATGTAACTGGTGTCTGGCTCCAGGCAGCGAATGATCATGCTCACGGAGGAGGTCAAGAGGTCAGGGATATCCCCAAGCATCACACACGGAGACTTGGCCCCAGACAGGATGTCATCCACAAAGCTCAACATCGTCTCTGTACGGGAGGAAATCCAATTCATCAAATAATCAGTGATATCATGTGTTGACTAGAGAGGATATTTGAACCTGCAAACATCACAAATAGTAATTCATAGCAACAGTTCTTGAAGGAGACTAGACAACGTTTTCGTATAGTACTTTGTAATTCTTCAAATCCATAGGCTAATATCTAAGGCTTTTACATTTTCAGTTTGGGGCACATTAGGAACATGTATGCGTACTGTCAGCCGCCAACACAACGTCTTCACAGAAACACTACTCTGTGAGCTCAAATAATATACAGTGCATTCGGAGGGTATTCAGACAACTTCACTTTTTCAAAATGTTGTTACGTTACAGCTGTATTCTAAAATGGATTAAATATTTTTTAATCTATACACAATACCCCATGATGACAAAGTGCAAACAGGTTTTAAAAATAAAAAACTGGGGCCTCCCGAGTGGTGCAGTGGTATAAGACACTGCACCGCAGTGCTAGCTGTGCCACTAGAGATTCTGGGTTAGAGTCCAGGCTCTGTCGCAAATGGCCGCGACCGGGAGAACCATGGGGCGGTGCACAATTGGCCCATTGTCGTCCAGGTTATGGCGAGGGTTTGGCCGGCAGGTATGTCCTTGTCCCATCGTGCACTAGCGACTCCTTTGAGGGGCCGGGCGCAGTGCACGCTGACACGGTCGCACAGGTGTACGGTGTTCCCTCTGACACATTGGTCCAGCTGGCTTCCGGGTTAAGTGGGCATTGTGTCAAAGAAGCAGTGCGGTTGGGCTGTGTTTCGGAGGACGCATGGCTCTCGACCTTTGCCTCTCCCGAGTCCGTACGGGAGTTGCAGCGAATAGACAAGACTGTAACTAGAATGTAACCAATTGGATACCATGAAAAATTGTGGAGAAAAAAGTGTGAAAAAAATCATAATAATAATTTTAAAACAAGTATTAGGACCCTTTGCGATGAGACACAAAATTGAACTCAGGTGCATCCTGTTTCCATTGTTCATCCTTGAGATGTTTCTACAACTTGATTGGAGTCCACCTGTGGTAAATTCAATTGATTTGACATGATTTGGAAAGGCTCACACCTGTCTATATAAGGTCCCACAGTTGACAGTGCATGTCAGAGCAAAAACCAAGCCATGACGTCGAAGGAATTGTCCGTAGAGCAGGATTATGTCGAGGCACAGATCTGGGGAAGGGTACCAAAACAGTTCATCAGCATTGAAGGTCCACAAGAACACATTGGCCTCCATAATTCTTAAATGGAAGAAGTTTGAAACCACCAAGACTCTTCGTAGAGCTGGCCGCCTGGCCAAACGGAGCAATCGCGGGAGAAGGGCCTTGGTCAGGGAGGTGACCAAGAACTCGATGGTCACTCTGAAAGAGCTCCAGAGTCCCCCTTTGGAGTTGGGAGAACCATCCAGGAGGACAACCATCTTCGCAGCACTCCACCAATCAGGCCTTTATGGTAGAGTGGCCAGATGGAAGCCACTCCTCAGTAAAAGCAGTGGTGGAAAAAGTCATACTTGAGTAAAAGTATAGATACCTTAATAGAAAGTTACTCAAGTAAAAGTGAAAGTCAGCCAGTAAAATACTACTTGAGTAAAAGTCTAAAAGTATTTGGTTTTAAATATACTTATGTATCAAAAGTAATTGTAATTTCTAAAATATACTTATGTATCAAAAGTAAATGTATAAATAATTTAAAATGTCTTATATTACGCAAAGCAGACAGCACCATTTTCTTGTTTTTAAAATGTGTCGATAGCCAGGGGCATACCCCAACACTCAGACATTATTTACAAAAGATGCATTTGTGTTTAGTGAGTCTGCCAGGCCAGAGCAGTAAGGATGACCACGTGTTCTCTTGATAAGTGCTTTAATTTTCCTGTCCTGCTAAGCATTCAAAATGTAACAAGTACTTTTGGTTGTCAGAGACAATGTATGGAGTAAAAAGTACATTATTTTCTTCAGGAATGTAATGAAGTAAAAGTAACAGATGTCAAAAATATCAATAGTAAAGTAAAGTACAGATACCCAAAAAGACTACTTAAGTAGTACTTTAAAGTATTTTTACTTAAGTACTTTACAGCACTGAGTAAAAGGCACATGACAGGCCGTTTGGAGTTCACCAAAAGACACCTAAAGGACTCTCAGACCATGGGAAACAAGATTATCTGGTCTGATGAAACCAAGATTGAACTTTTTGGCCTGAATGCCAAGCGTCACATCTGGAGGAAACCTGGCACCATCCCTACGGTGAAGCATGGTGGTGGCAGCATCATGCTGTGGGGATGTTTTTCAGCGGCAGGGACTGGGAGACTAGTCAGGTTCGAGGGAAAGATGAACGGAGCAAAGTACAGAGAGATCCTTGATGAAACCTACTCCAGAGCGCTCAGGACCTCAGACTGGGGTGAAGGTCCACTTTCCAACAGGACAACGACCCTAAGCACACAGCCAAGACAGTGCAGGAGTGGCTTTGGGACAATTCTCTGAATGTCCTTGAGTGGCCCTGAGAGCCCAAACTTGAACCCGATCAAACATCTCTGGAGAGACCTGAAAATAGTTGTACAGAGACACTCCCCATCAAAACTGACAGAGCTTAAAAGGATCTGCAGAGATGAATGGGAGAAACTCCCCAAATAAAGATGGGCCAAGCTTGTAGGGTCATACCCAAGAAGACTTGAGGCTGTAATCGCTGCCAGAGGTGCTTCAACAAAGTACTGAGTAAATGGTCTGGATACTTAAGCAAATGTCATATTGCAGTTTTTTTATACACTTACGGTCAAAAGTTTTAGAACACCTACACATTCAAGGGTTTTTCTTTATTTGTACTATTTTCTACATTGTAGAATCATAGTGAAGACATCAAAACTATGAAATAACACATATGGAATCATGTAGTAACCAAAAAAGTGTTAAACAAATAAAAATAGATTTGAGATTCTTCAAATAGCCACCCTTTGCCTTGATGACCTTGAGCTTTGCACACTTTTGGCATTCTCTCAACCAGCTTCATGAGGTAGTCACCTAGAATCCATTTCAATTAACAGGTGTGCCTTAAAAGTTAATTTGTGGAATTTCATTCCTTCTTAATGCATTTGAGACAGATGAAACTGGCTCCCATGAGGACCGCCACAGGAAAGGAAGACCCAGAGTTACCTCTGCTGCAGAGGATAAGTTCATTCGAGTTACCAGCCTCAGAAATTGCAGCCCAAATAAATACTTCACAGAGTTCAAGTAATAAACACACCTCAACCACTGTTCAGAGGGGACTGCATGAATTAGTCCTTCATGGTCGAATTGCTGCAAAGCAACCACTACTAAAGGACACCAATAATAAGAAAAGACTTGCTTGGGCCAAGAAACACGAGCAATTGACATTAGACCGGTGGACATTTGTCCTTTGGTCTGGAGTCCAAAATTGAGATTTTTGGTTCGAACCGCTGTGTCTTTGTGAGACGCGACGTGGGTGAACGGATTATCTCCGCATGTGGATTTCCCACTGTAAAGTATGGAGGAGGAGGTGTGATGGTTCTTTGCTGGTGATTGATTTAGAATTCAAGGCACACTTAACCAGCATGGCTACCACAGCATTCTGCAATGATATGCCATCCCATCTGGTTTGGGCTTAGTGGGACTATCATTTGTTTTTCAACAGGACAATGACCCAAAACACACCTCCGGGCTGTGTAAGGGCTATTTTACCAAGAAGGAGAGTAATGGAGTGCTGCATAAGACGACCCGACCAAATTGAGATGGTTTGGGATAGGTTGGACCACAGAGTGAAGGAAAAGCAGCCAACAAGTGCTCAGCATATGTGGGAACTCCATCAAGACTGTTGGAAAAGCTTTCCAGGTGAAGCTGGTTGAGAGAATGCCAAGAGTGTGCAAAGCTGTCATCAAGGCAAAGGGTGGCTATTTGAAGAATCTCAAATATAAAATACACTTTTGTGGTTACTACATGATTCCATATGTTTTATTTCATAGTTTTGATCTCTTCACTATTATTCTACAATGTAGAAAATAGTGAAAATAAATTTAAAAAAAACTCTAAAACTTTTGACCAGTGTACATTTACAAATATTTCTAAAAGCCTGTTTTTGCTTTGTGATTATGATTGATGAGGAAAAAAATTCAAATTTAATACATTTTAGAATAAGGCTGTAACTAACAAAATGTGGAAAAAGTTAAGGGGTGTGAATACTTTCCAAATGCACTGTACCATGCTTGTTCTCATTAAGGAGTGGCAGGAAAGGTGTTTTTCCAGCTGGGTTGCATGTGTCAAAGGGCATTTGCTACGGGCTATGCATTTCAGCTCACTGGGAAAGATACTCTCTGAGGTGGTCATCCTGTATGACCTCCCTGAATCCTGCTCAACCCATATGGGTCACCAACTGGTAAAAACATTGGGTCAGGTAACAGTGAAAACATCACCGAAAAAAGACCGCTGTCACTGAGAAATATTTAACTTGCACAGAGACCTACAAAGGAGCGTGGTTTTAAACGCAGAAAGATGGAAATGAAAAGTGACATTGTGAAGGATTGTACCACTTAGCATATTAATTGCTAGAATTGGAATATCTGTCTAGCGTAAAGAAAGTACTGTTTAGAGCCCATTGGGAAGGGACGGTGGAAATACATTACGTTGCGCTTAAGTTGTACTCGCATATTTTTTCTTTTTTTAACCTTTATTTAACTAGGCAAGTCAGTTAAGAACACATTTTTATTTTCAGTGATGGCCTACAGGGGAACAGTGGGTTAACTACCTTGTTCAGGGGCAGAACGACAGGGATTCTATCCAGCAACCTTTCGGTTACTGGCCCAACGCTCTAACCACTAGACTACCTGCCTAGTGGTTAGAGGGTTGGATGCTGTTTTGTTCTAATAAAACAAATGTAAAACGTTTCTATTCTTTAATGGGATTAAGAATACAGTAAGAGTCCATATTTGTTTAAATTTGCACTTCATGACAACATACTGTAGATAACCATCTGTCATATACTTTGAGATATAAAACCACTCAAACTACTTTTGATGCTTCCTCTGAAGGGTTGTCTGTCAAAAAGATACAACAATTGACTAAAATAATAAAATATGGCTATGCGCAGACCTGATTGTTGACATTGTAGCCATGAAATTTTTCAGATATGGTCAAATGGAGAACAAATATATATTTTGGCAATGTACTGCAGATATTTTATGTGAGCTGGATCTATTTGTTTAGTTAAAAATCTTTCTAGCTTAGGGTACTTCATATAACTAAATGTACTAACCATACTACATATGATTTAGAACATACTGTTTAGTAGAAATGTATGCTGTGAGCAACAAATATCAACATTCAAGGCTTATCCAAACTGACAAGAAGGTTGTTCCCAGCCATTTGTTCATTTTAGTACAGCCTGTCCCCGTATCTGATGTTCAGCTGTTGTCAAACAAAGGTAGGTCTGAAAATAAATGTTTTCTCCTCGATAGATTGGTTCATTGTTTAGCAACAAAACTGACACATGTGCAACGATGTGGCAAAACAGATGGGGTTGGCTTAGATGGTTGACAGCCTGTAAACTACATTTCGTCTCGAATGTTTATTGAAAATATAAATGCATTTGCACTATTAGCGATTTGTTGTCTCTCAAATACATTGTTACAGTTGTTGGTTAGCTAGTTAGAGAATTTTGGCCATATTAGCAGAGACATGACATCAGTCAAAACAAGACATGATATCAAGAACAAGATAAAAAGAGCTGAAACAAGCCACCTACGATTCCCCACATGACAGCTTCTTGTCATTGTTGCTAGCTATCTGGCAATCCAGAATCACAACAACACATGGACTTCTGCCCCATTGAATCACGTGCATCATTTTCATGACATTGTCAGCTAACCTATCTACTGTATAGTGTGCAGCAAATTCACACTAGATGAAGAGAAGAATGCAGTAGGACATTCTGGCATTTAAAGCAGACTTTAATTTATTTATTTTTTTGACACACTAAAACGTTGTATTCTTGCACCCCCCAAAAAGCTGGCGGACATATTTGGCGGGTAGATGGCAAATGTGCCACCGATAAGTTTGATAACTATAAAATGTTTTGACAAAGACGCACAGTTGCCGAAAGCAGTAGGCCAATACAACAGAAGGGAATGTTCACAAAGTAAGATGATGTATCCGTGTTTGCTTGCTAACTAGCTAAAATTAGCTTCTCACCATCAGTTGTTTAGATGAACAAATAAACAATTTGTGAACTCAGGAATGTATAAGTTATGTAGACATGTTTTTAAATATTGAATTGGTGATCTTGCTAGCCAGCCAATGAGAAATGAAGCAAACAAATAAAAAATGAAAGAAATGCAGCTAGCAGCTGTTGTGTTTGCCAGTCCGCCAATGAACTGTGTGAAGGACCAGGGTTGTTCGATATTCAACCTGAAATAAACACTTTAAATCATTCAGTGTTAAAATGGGAGTTGTTGGAAAAGACAACTGTTTTGATTTGGTAGACGGCTAATACAGTCAACAGTCTCACACGGTTTTGAAACAGCAGTAAAAGTGCAATAACTGCAGTCGACTGGGGTATTTTGGACGCAGTAATTGCAGAATAAGAGGCATTACAAGCATTACATTACATATTCACATGGCTATGTAATAATAATGTGATTGTCCATTTAGCAAAATGAAATACACAACGGTTCAGATATTGCGGATTTTGGGATTTTTACCCATGAGGCCAAAGAGGACGCTTTTGGTCATTGACTGCAGGAAAGGGTTAAAACATTCATGCTATCTTAATCGAATTACATAGGCCTGCCTACACACAACATGCAACTGTACAACATTGTGTGCAGCCCTTTTATGGACATCAGAATTGAAAAGCGCTATTGGCTTCCTGATTTTTGACAGACAGCAAAAATAAATAGATATGGCTTTAGTCCTGACAGGTACTTTCTCATACCACTTGGATTGCTCGTAATAGCTATCAAAAGTGATCTATTACTTCATATCAGGCTATTCACTGCTTAGCAATGCCAAGTTATGATCCTTCTAAAGTTATCCTTCAAAATAGTGTTTTACATGCACCATCTCTTTATAAATCTAACATTCTGCCCAAAAAATGCTACACAACAAGACTCCCATAATCCTCTATTCATCATGGTCCAGAATCTGAGCTTAATCATATTTCTCGTTGTAAGAGAACTGGGATAGTGGGATCAACCAAAATCTTGTGGTGTTAACAAAATATTTCCGTGACATTCTTTAGAACCAGGGCAGTTGCATTTCTTTTTCACTCTCCAGGATCATCCCCTGCAGATAACCCTCCATTGACATGATCCAGTGATTGAAATAACCATCACTGTTGCCATAGAGAGCAATAGTAATGGGGTATTTTTGTAGGCACTAACTCCGTTGGCCAAAGCCTATGGGGAAATGACTGTTTTTTTGGGAGGGTTTATGGATAAACAACGAAAATAAGGTCTGTGATAAACATCTTATACATTTTGTTCTATGATATGATCCTCGTCAGCTAACGTTACTTTTTTTGTGAATTTCTATCAAAACAAGCACATAAAGGCTTAATTCATAAAAGGTCATGTTAACGATATTATCTCATGGAACAAAATGTATAAACTCTCCTAAGCCTGTGTTAACCTCAAGACCTTATTTTCGGTGTTTATCCCAAAACCCCATTCTGTCCCTATTAATTTCCCCCATAGGAATGGCTGAACGAACCAGAGGTAACTCATTTTAGTTTTTTAGGACTATAAGCTGTCGAGCTCTATTGCCAATGATCGTAATTAATTAAGTCCACCATACTGGGAGTGATTGCTTGATTGATAATTTTCCATGCCTTCTCTCACACTCTTCTCTTGTCTAGATGGTCCATATGGGGAATCCAGTCGTAATTAGGGACCCGATGTGAAGAACGCTCAGCCATCTTCAGCACCTGTCCGATTAACTATTGGAGTAAATTATATTGGCTAGAGGGACCAATTCTGCAAAACTGACTGCAAAACCTCAGAAGCTGAGTCAACCCATAATTCACTTAAAAACTTTTGGAACAGTGGTTTCTCTGAGCAATCAGATAATGCTAATGTAAACAACCACAGCTGAATGACAATCATTTGTATGTATTCAATTTACTTTAGACAGATGACAATGTGTCATTATTTAGCAAAGTTTGTCAAAAATAGCAATGCTAATGTTAGCTAGCTAAAATCTGGTGGTCTCCCCTCAATCTTAGCAAGCTAGTGAATGTTATACTGCATCTGAAGTCAATCTGGCGACATCACAATGATGACAAAAGGTTTTCCTACTAATTATCTGAACGTTTGTCTTTAAAGATTCACTATGCAGAAATTGCTCCGGCATTTCCTGTTTGCAAAAATTCTAATAGTTTGCCTAACTTCAGTTTTTGTGACGAAATAAGCAAGTATAGTGTAGAGAATCATTGTACCATCTAAACCGCTGTGAAATATATTTTCCATAACCAAAAATATTGTATTTTCAGTTGTCTGAAGCTAGTGTACAAAATTGGAAGTAAAAGATGCAAAAACTAAACTTAAGAACGGGAAGCATATAAACAGTGCACATAGAACCGATCTACTGCTTCTTAGACCTGCTTTCAATGGCAATGACAGATCTATAACTCATATTTCTATGTGAATTTGGTCAGGTCGCCCAAAAAGGGACATATTTTGCAGCTTTAAAGGAATAGCTGCCTAAAACATCATGGTTCTGTACCTTTGTGTCTATCTTTAAAAGTAGCCTAGTAGTTGGAAAGATACTATAAAGCACAATGTACTGCAGGTGTGTATTACATATTCAGAGGGATACATGAGGGTATGGATAATCTAAAATAACTCAACTAAGTTCAAATCCATTGCGAGTGGCTAATGATCAGCGTTGTGCTGTCTATGCTAAACTGTGTGGGAACATGCTCAAAATAATGAGCTAACGATGAGTCCACTGTGCTGTCATTGTCCAAGGCCTCATTATCTTGTCAACTGGTCGAAATGTAAGAATCCTAAGCGGTATGAAATAATCCTCTCGCAATTTTATTTTGAATTGCTTTAACCAGAGGTTCACATGCAACCTGATCTAGTCACATGCGAGGCTTCTATACAAATCACCAAGTATTGTGTGATTTTCGATGAATTCAGAGGAAACCAAAGTGCATTTATCCCTCTCACATCAGCTGAGGCTGACAATAGATTCTGACTAGCCGATGATATCTTGTAGAGAGACAGAGTCAGATAGCATGTGGAGTGGTATTCCTGGAAAAATATATTTTACTAACATATGTGATTTGAGACATTTGCATAAGAAAGTTATAGATGGACCAGGACCATGCCAACCTGCCATATTTTGCATAAGGGAATACATGTGTAGTTGCTTTCATACCCATTCAACACATTTATTTATTTATCAAACAATGTATTATAATGGGAAAGAGCTACTGAGGAGTAGTGACTAATCCGAGTCTGACAAGGGAATTCCTGGGTTGCACCTCCGTCACTCGGTAGCATCATGCCATTGTTATGAACGTTCTCAAGTCGCTCTCTGCTATAGTAGTGCCCAAAAGTTGACTGATGGCCAGTCATTCTGAATGGGGGTTAAGGACTGTTTCATTAGTGGCCTGGAAATACGATGACATTGCTGAAGTAAGAAAATATTTTGTAGGAAACAATTTTGCCATTATTTTTATGCAGTCAAATTTACTTTAGACAGATGGCAATGTTGTCATTAGCTGGCAAAGTTAGTCAAAAATAGCTATCAATGCTAACATTAGCCAGCTAAAATCCGCTGGTCTCCCCTCAATCTTAACTAACTAGCTAATGTTATACTGCACCTAAAGTCATTCTGGCGACATCACAATGATGACAAAAGGGTTTTCTACTATTATCTGCCTCCTTTAGAAATGCAATTGTATTTCCAAGCCACTGTAATGCACTTTTGATGAAATCTTCATCAGCATCAATTGACAATACAATACAACTTTATTAATCCCCAAGGGGCAATTAGTTTGCATTGAGTAGAATGCTCAGTCAGGCGTCAGTCCTAAAACAAATGTTCAAAACAATATTGTGACAAAAGGTGCATCCCATGAACAGATAGGCTAGATGACGATGAAGAAGTAACACGAGAGAGAGTTTACTTTGGCACATTAGATATCAGTAGTCTGGTCCTGGAGCATTTGAACAATGTTTCCCACGTGAATCCACTTGGATTCTGTACTAAAGTGTCACATTTAATCTCCAACTCAAGTCTCAATCGTCGCTACATGAACATAGACATTGATTCTGCTAAGATGCAGATTCTGAACGCGTCACTGTCCGCAATTTTTTCATAAAAGAGAGAAAAATAAGTGAGTGATTTAAAGGGAAAGACGGGGAGTGAAAGAAAGACCTAGGGCCTGAACACACACAAACAGACACTCTTTTGTTTAATAAACAGGTAAACAATTAAACCTGAAAATTCCCTAATCCATCACATAAGTTCCCCCATGTCCAAAACGCTGGGAATTTTACCAGTTCTATTAAAACAGCAACTGCTAGGTACCAGCAGACTTGGCAGCTCCGTAAAGACTCAACAAATAACATCTGGCTCTTGTTGTCTACTTTGATTAACAAAAGGCAAGAGATGGACAACAACAGTTTGTAGAGCATTGCTTCTTGGCACTTCCTGGCTAAAAATGATTAACAGACTTGATCTCCCACATGGAACGTATTGTCTTTTTCAGAGAAACAGAGGAAATAAAGCTCTAATTGAAGTAGGGGTGAGGTGGTGTCATTTTTAAAAGTGAAGTTGCTTGGATAGAGGGAGGAAGAACATTTCAATCTGCGTAGACTTTCTCACAAAAAAGCCTTTGATAAGAACACTGCCTCTGCCATTTACGTCATAGAACCGCTTACCGCTTACAATTTATACTGTATTGCCTTCGATTATGGCCTTAGAGATGTGATAAATTGCCTATTCTTGAAATCCGGCAAAATATTTCAACATTGAACTGAAGCTGATAGAATTTGAACTTGCATGTGTTCCAAAGCTGAATCTGAAACTGCCAAACCCCAAATATGATGTGAAAAAGATTTTAAAAGGGCAATGACACTGTTGGAGCGCATAACATGAGTGTTAGATGAAACCCAGTTGATATCTGATTAAAGATAATGTATAACATAGCCTAATGCATAATGTTTTAGGGTCTCACTTTACGTAAAAGTGAATATGGTCGAGAGGAGACTGAGAGGGGGCAGTCTTATACAACACCTTATACAATCTGCTCAAATTGGTTGATCTGTTTTTGGTCCCGGATTGTGAACTGAATATGTATTGGTCTTCTCATCTGTCTAAAGAGTACTTTACTAATGTCATACAGTAGATCATAAATAAGAATCACATTATCACCACTCAATATTAAACATATGTTTATGACAAACCTTTCAATCCTTAAGAGTTCTGTGAACAGTTAGAAATAATTTCCTTTGGCTCAAACAATTCCCGCCATGCATAGAGCCTCACCACACTTGCATTAATTCTGTTTCTGAGTGGCTTCAACAGCAGTCTAAAGCAGTCTGAACCATTTACCACATGGTAGCATGGCGGGACTGACATCTGTGTGTTTTGCTCATGACTTTTGTTTGCATATAACACATGGAGGTTTTGATGGTGCGGTCCAACTCCCCGCTCTGTTGTGAGGACGCCTTTGTCTCTTGGCTCTCCTAATATCCCTTCTGGACCACTGACTTTCAACTTCATTTGTAAAGTAAATATTTGTCTGGGAATAGAGTGCGCTGTTGCCACTTGTCAGAGCTCAGCCTGAAAGTGGTTATGAGCTTACGGGTTGTTTTTGTGGCATTGCTATGTTTGACATCTCTCACCTCATCAATGTTAGTTGTATGTTGTGATTGTCATTTTGCTGTAAATCTCCAAAGAAGTAGATCATCATGACTAAACTCAAATAAACTAAATAAAAGCTGTTACTCTTTATCTGTTCTGGAGCCACACCATAGGTTGCAATAGTGGACCGTAAGAGAAAAGTTTCATTGAACCAAAAAGCAGACACACGTCATTTTCACAAGTTAAACATATAGATTATATGTCAAATCAAATCAAATTTTATTTGTCACATGCTCCGAATACAACTGGTGTAGACTTTACTGTGAAATGCTTTCTTATGAGCCCTTCCCAATGATGTAGTTTAAAAATAATAATAATAATAAAAGTCAAATAGTAACAAGAGGAATAAAATACAATATACAAAAATGTAGCTATATACGGGGAGTACCAGTACCAAATCAATCTGCAGGGGTACAAGGTATTTGTGGTAGATGTGTACATAAAGGCAGGGTAAAGTGACTAGACATCGGATTAGATAATAATATGAGTAAAATAGAGAACAGAGTAGCAGCAGCAAATTATGAGTGTGAAAGTGTGTATGTGTGTGTGTGTGTATGTAGTGTATGTGAATGTGTGTGGGTTTTATGTGGGAGTGTCAATGTAGTCTTTGTGAGTGTGTATAAATAGTGTGTATATTTAGTCTAGTGAGTGTGCGTAGGGTCAGTGCAAGATAGAGTCAGTGCAGATAGTTTGGGTACCATTATTTTACTATTTAGCAGTCTTATGGCTTGGGGGTAATGCTGTCTCGGAGCCTGTTGGTCCGAGAGCCGGTACCGTTTGCCGGACGGTAGCAGAGTGAACAGTCTATAGCTTGGGTGGCTGGAGTCTTTGGCAATATTTTGGGCCTTCCTCTGACACCGCCTGAAATAAAGGTCCTGGATGGCAGGGATGACACTGTGTACTTCAATAAAGACCTTAGCCCCTTGACTTCTCATGAACTCTGTCGGAGTTTGTCCCTGCCCAAGTGAGGGGCCAGTGTCTACGCTACTCACAGCTGGACTTTTGCTCTCTGCGTATGTGTGGGTCTATGAGGCCACCTAGATCCCGTGCCAGCTTCCGTAATGCACCTGCCCTAGCACCTGACCTTGCCCAACATATGAGGTGAGCTCAACAGCCAACAAAGCGCTCATGGAAACATTCCTTGGGTATGAAACCTTGTCTTCCACCACGGGCATGCATCCCTTTCAGGGGCTCTCTTGTCCTGCTGGGGAGGAAGTTTGGCACTCCGCCCCAAGCAGCACATGGGTGCATGTAATCTGTTTACGGATTGGATGTCATGTCCCACTGACCCCTGAGTAAACCCTGTCGTTATTGGGTGATCAAAGCAGTGACATCAGCCTGGCTGGGCCGGCTGTTTGTTTTCACATGGAGTCTGGCCCAGTTGTGATGACTGAAAGCAGACTTCCGATTTAGTCAGCTTCAACATCTGGGAGAGGGGTATGATGTCAAGTTGTGTGCCTGAATCCCATTATGTGTGAGATTAGCACACAACCAGCCCCTGTCAAGAGGGCCAGACTACAGTCATTAGCTATGATATATTATATGTATCTAGCTATAATATAGGGTAATGTAATCCGAGGCTATGGGGGAGTGAAAGTGACCACTGTACAGTACAACGTGAGGAACACCCCATTGTTTTGTGTAAATGAAGAAAACGGTTGTCTGGGTTCTCTTTTGAAAAATGGAAAAATGTGAGTCTCTACAAAAAGAGGGGTAAGATTCTGTAGTCATCTCTTTTTACATTCCATGGAATCAGATCTTTCCAGTAAACACCGCAAAGAAGCTGTTTTGAGTTTCATTCAAATCCAGGCCTAACAGAGATGAAGGGCTTAAGTCCACAGAAAGACAAAAAAACTGGTTTCCCTTCCAGTAAGTCTTAGCCCTTACAAAAGCACCTCCTCATCGATCACTTTTTCACAATCCCACATTTGGACTTGATATAACATTGTTCTTTTGATTTTTTTGTGGCCACAACATGTTTGAAGTTGGGGTTTGGGATGGGCAGTATAGCCTGGAGAGAGGGGAAGCCATAAACAACTTCTAAACAAACTGGACAGATGGGAAAAAGGAAAGGAAATATCCCCTTTGGACATGGATGAATGATTCCAAAGCCTGAGGGCCATATAGCCAATCAAACAAGAGGATCTGTGTAAAGACACATTACGTCAATACGTTTCGTTGAAATGTGTCACTGTGGCGTTGCATCACCTGGATAACTTGGGATATGCAGCAGGTGCAAAACTAATCAGATAATTCATCAAAAATCTAACACAGACAAATGTTTCAATCGATAGAAAGAAAACATTCCCATCTGCACATCTTGATGGATTTGTTCTGTTTTGGCTGGTGGTTCCATGCAATCAATGTCACTTTTAATTAATACTAAATGAAACCTGTTAGCATCAAGACAAGCTAGATGATACCATATTGATGCCATAATATATTATGGACTTATATTCAAGTCCAATATTTTATTATACAAATAAAACTATAGAGACAGTGAACAACATGAGAGTTTTTCGTCTAACAAAATGCATATGTTAGAAGTGTAGCTATAGGATTCGATCATATTACATTATGAACAATTCCATAGTGCAACATAAGGCATTTTCGCCTAACAAAACGCATATGTTAAAATTGTAGCTATAGATTTCGATCATATTACGTTATGAACAATTCCATAGTACACAGTATGGCCTTGAGCATTAGGCAACAGTATGTGTATCACATTAGATGCCGGGATAAAACAAGCCTGGATCTGTGAGATAAAATGGAGAGCATTTCCAGAGAGAAGAGGCCCAGAGAGGATCACTGGAGTTCTAGTACGTTCATCTGAAGGTTATTCACCACATTCTTTTCGGGGGGTTTAATCTGACAAGAGACTGAATGCTTAAATCAGAACCACTCCTCCCGACAACGTTCCTTCCAGATATCTTTCCCTTTCTCCTAGGTGGTCCCAGATCTGTACTGTCTGCATACCTCCATTCCACCACCCATGTTTGACATTTAAGGTGTGTGCTTTGAAGCAATCAATCAATCCACCAATCATTCCATAAGGATTTAAAAACACTAAAAACTAAAAGTTATAGTGTTGAGTGATTTGTACTTCATAGGTCATTTTCAGTATGTCAGACTCATCAGTTTCATTGGTCAATCATTTTTCTCATCATATGTTTGTCAGAAAAGCAACCTATTTCAAGCTTAACAACGTTCAGGTGCTCTAAGTGAATGCAGGCCACACTACTATTACCATTGATCACCATCTTGTGGTTACATGCAAAACTACAACAGGAAAAATGTAAATCATTCTAAGCATCTAGCATTTGCTGTGGTAACATATAGTTTGAAGTTGCCTTTCCTTGCCACTACATTAAGTAACCATACACAGCTGTTTGTGTATTTAAACATGGGCATAATGTATGAAATTAACATAAATACCATAATTCCTCAAGGGATGTACCTGTCTCCACTTTGGAGTGGTCTGTCCTCTCTGTCACCTTCTCCTGGCTGATGAGGTAATCAACAATCCGCACCCCAATTAGTGGCTCAGTGTGATTCCATTCCATGATGACCAATGAACTGCTGGGCTCATAGGAGTGGGACAACCTGAGCCTGGTAGAGAAATAAAGAGAGTGACACCTAACTCCACAAATCATGACAAGACAAGCTCATCTTTAGATATCAATACATACAATCTTATTTGTGTTTATAAAGTTGTGTAAACTGATTGTTTTGAGTGACTAACCTAGGCTGGGGGAGAGGGGCACATGTTGGCAGGCCGTCTGTCCCGAATGCGTTCCAGTCGCAACGGCACCAGTCATCGATGACGTCACCTTTCCCAGAACACCACAGCATGCTCATCATGGCCTCCTGCAGTGCCTGCAAAGAGATAGGATGGAGCAAACACTGTCAATATCACACACAACCTGAGCCTTGGCATCAATATCATCTGCCCCTCTAGGGGGTCATGCAGTCTTCCTCTAGTTTAGCGATTCTCAACTGGTGGATTGGAGGTTTTGAATGTGTCAGTTTTTCTTTAATAAAAAAATACTTAAATGACTAAAACCAGGTAGAAAGTGATGAAATCATTTAGTATCTTAAAAACATTTCTTTAATCACAGTATATCAATATAGAGCTATTAGCAGCGCTATTTAGCGTATTTGGTTGATGTTGTGGTCTCAAACCAGTGAGCTTACTAACATTCTTAATCAATAACTTTTTCCTATTTTACATTGTCATATAATTGCTACATTTACTATCAATAAAGCATTAAAAATAGTTTTCCAGATTGTATTTTGGCGAGGAGTTTTCATGATGCGATTATCAGGTCACGACTGAGAAAACCTGGTTCAGTTTGGGTCCCGAGGCAAAACTAGTTCAGAACCACTGCTCTAGCTTATCTTTTCACAGTTTGACATACTGATGTAGGCTTATGTCTGGTATACACTACACGATTTCCCAACATTTTCAAGTCAGAGCGCAGCACATTTTGCGACCGCCATTGCCAAACAACTAGCTTATGTGTTTTGCTGTGGTACACTCCCAAAACAAGGGGTTCTCTCACTGCATGATTAAATGTATAAATTGACATTAAATTATTGGTGGTGAATGTTCTTTTATGCTCTGAATAAAATAATTGAAAAAGCACATCTTAGGTTGTTTGTTACAGGTGCATGGGAATCATTTTATGATATCTTCAAAGACAAAACAATGTGCATACTGCTCTTGGCAGTATCACTTTAGTTTATTTACGATTTTAGGAATCCACTCTGATCATGAAGATTTGACTATGTCTGCATAAATCGGTGAAAAAGAGAGTAAACCAAGGTTTTCAGTGCCTGGTAGGTCTCGTTGTTGGAGACCAGCTCGTAGAGCGGGGTGGCCTTAGTGATCTGGAGCAGGACAGGCTCGGCTGGACGCCCAGGCCCAGGGCTCATATGGCAGAGGTGGCAGGAGTACGGGCACTGGCCCTGGCTGCTGCAGTCCATGCGAACCCCCACCGCCATGCGCTTTGCACCGGAGTCCAGCAGGCTGGCGATGTATGCTGGGTAGGTCAGGGTCCGGGGCTCCTTGTCACGCTCCTCTGACTCTTCTGATGGGAAATTCCCTGAAAAGGGCATAGTTATAGTTACTGTGGGCTTTGGATATTAGGATTTATTGACATAACTGAATAACACATATTGTTACAAACAACATTTGAAATCTTGTCAGCATTTACAAAATAGAGAAGTTATAGGTGTTATTTTTCAATACAAATGTGAGTTATCATCACGATTCAGGTTGGGATATATATCGGATATATCCACACATTGCATTTCCCTCAAAACTGGCACTGCATTCCATTCTATTTATTATGCTGTCCTCTCAAATGCACTTTGGGCAGTGCTGGCCTGCTGGCATCTTCAAAGACAACTCTGAAGAGCAAGTTGCGTTATTAAATGCAAAGCTTTGCCACTTTTTCTCTTAAAAAGCATTCAAATTACCATTCCTTCATACTGCTGAGTCGTGTGCATACACAGGCAATTTAAAAGCTCAACAGGCAACTGAGGAATAGCCAGTAGCGGGGAGCTGGCTTTGATGAAATGAGACATGGCTTTATGAGCCAACCGGGTAAGGGGGAGAAATACACACACAAAGTCACCCTTTACACTCCCACATAATGTAGTTCATATCTTAGAATGGGATTGAGATATAAAACTAAATCAGAATACACACCTCACTTTGTTTGTATATCAATGAATAAGAGTAGATGGCCATCACTCAAACAAGAGGACACATCACTGCACTCAGTTCAAGCTTTCAGGGCCAAGTGAGTTCTAACGTGCTACAACATCATTCAACTTCCATTATCATTAGATACGATCAGAAAGATGGGGTTTGCCCACTTATTCATAGATCACATTGCCCTTAAAGTGTGACACACATGACAATGGTGGGCTTGCCATGGGCATTTGGTCCGGGCCTGGGTGCAGTTTGAGTGATTAAGCTCAGCTATGAATGTACTTTATATGCTGCTGATCAACTAGCAGGGCATGTCAGTCGTCATCAATTCGTGACAAGCTGGACCTCTGGTGGGTATGTCCCAAATGACACCTTATTCCCTATTTAGTGCAGTACTTACGTGCACTATAAGGAATATGATTCCATTTGGGACGACCATGGTCAGGCCTGAGGGACCGTACCCCCTCAGGCCTGACCATGGTCGTCCCAAATGGAATCATATAGGGAAAAATAAGGGAATAAGGGAATAATAAATAGGGAATAAGGCCCTCTGTGGGTCGTGACAGTGCATTATTAATCAAAGAGAGAGGGTCTGTGCCTGGAGCCATAGCATGCACTCTGTCCATGTCAAACACAGCTGCTGAGAGACTCAGGTCACGTCTGACCGTTTTCACGTGACATGCAGGATGTTAACGGTGGCAGTTTTATAAGGACAACTTGAGTTAGGAGATTGGCGTTGACTTTTAGGCTTTGGAGTAAAATAGTGGATCAATGCTTAAGGAAATCGACTCAGAGAATCACTCTGGATATATGAATGATTTTGGAGAACCAAAAATACATTAATACACAACAATACATATATTTTAAACACTCTCTCTTACGTGCACACACACACACGCACTTACATATGCCATGCACGCATGCACACATACACCATTTTGCTTTGACATGCTGCTCTACCTCATCACCCAGACAAACATAATGAATATCAAGATAAGGCTGCAAAGACAAATCACTTTCAAGGAAAGGAGAAAACATCCCATTAAATTCCATACATTCCATACAGGGTCTCGGGATGAGAAAGCAGAGGAAAATCCTGTCATCTGCAGCCCACCTTGAGCACGTCTCTAGGAAAATAAGAAACTTTTAATCTAAATTGTGTTGGATGCTTCCCGTTTCTGACAGTCAGATTGGTACCAATTACAAGATGTTGGCAAGGTGAGGATTTGAAGATTCTTTGACACAGTATAGACCAGACAGAATGTGTTATCACTCGGAAAAAGTTGGTGTTCAGGACGGGTGTTCAGGACTGTTTTGCTAGCACAGACTGGAATATGTTCTGGGATTCTTCCGATGGCATTGAGGAGTACACCACATCAGTCACTGGCTTCATCAATAACTGCATCGATGACGTCATCCCCACAGTGACTGTACGTACATACCCCAACCAGAAGCCATGGATTACACGCAACATCCACACTGAGCTAAAGGGTAGAGCTGCCACTTTCAAGTAGCGGGACTCTAACCCGAAAGCTTATAAGAAATCACGCTATGCCCTCCTACGAAACATCAAACAGGCAAAGACTCAATACAGGACTAAGATCGAATCGTACTACATCGCTCTGATGCTCGTCGGATGTGGGAGGATTTGCAAACTATTACAGACTACAAAGGGAAGCACAGCCGCTAGCTGCCCAGTGACACAAGCCTACCAGATGAGCTAAATTACTTCTATGCTTGTTTTGAGGCAAGTAACACTGAAAGAAGCATGAGAGCATCAGCTGTTCCAGATGACTGTGTGATCACGCACTCCATGGCCAATGTGAGTAAGACCTTTAAACAGCTCAACATTCACAAGTCTGCAGGGCCAGACGGATTACCAGGACGTGTACTCCGAGCATATGCTGACCAACTGGAGAGTGTCTTCACTTGCCAGTTGGCAAGTGTCTTCATTTTCAAAATCTCCCTGTCTGAGTCTGTAATACCAACATGTTTCAAGCAGACCACCATAGACCCTGTGCCCAAGCACACTAAGGTAACCTGCCTAAATGACTACCGACACGTAGCACTCACGTCTGTAGCCATGAAGTGCTTTGAAAGGCTGGTTATGGCTCACATCAACACCATTATCCCAGAAACCCGAGACCCACTCCAATTTGCATACCGCCCCAACAGATCAACAGATGATGCAATCTCTATTGCACTCCACACTGCCCTTTCACACCTGGACAAAAGGAACACCTATGTGAGAATGCTATTCATTGACTACAGCTCAGCTTTCAACACCATAGCTGACCCATAGGGCTCCTGAGTGGCGCAGGGGTCTAAGACACTGCATCTCAGTGCTAGAGGCGTGACTACAGACACCCTGGTTCAAATCCAAGCTGTATCACAACCGGCCGTGATTGGGAGTCCCATAAGGCGGCGTACAATTGGCCCAGCGTCGCCCGGGTTTGGCCGGTGTAGGTCGTCAACTGACGTGCCTAGTTGAATAAAGGTTAAATAAAAAAAATAGTGCCTTCAAAGCTCATCACTAAGCTAAGGACCCTGGGACTAAATGCCTCCCTCTGCAACTGGATCCTGCACTTCCTGATGGGCCGCAACCAGGTGGTGAGGGTAGGTAGCAACACATCTGCCATGCTGATCCTCAACATGGGGACCGCTCAGGGGTGTGTGCTCCCTGTTCACTCATAACTGCATGGCCATCATTAAGTTTGCCGATGACGCAACGACGAGACAGCCTATAGGGAGGTGCCAGAACAACAACCTCTCCCTCAACGTGATCAAGACAAAGGAGATGATTGTGGACTACAGGAAAAGGACAACCGAGCATGCCCCCATTCTCATTGACAGGGCTGTAGCAGAGCAGGTTAAGAGTTCCTTAGTGTCCACATCACCAACAAACTACATGGTCCAAGCACACCAAGACAGTCGTGAAGAGGGCACGACAAAACCTATTCCCCCTCAGGAGACTGAAAAGATTTGGCATTGTTCCTCAGATCCTCAAAAGGTTCTACAGCTGCACCATCAAGAGCATCCTGACTGGTTGCATCACTGCCTCGTATGGCAAGTGCTCGGCCTCCGACCACAAGGCACTACAGACGGTAGTGCGTACGGCCCAGTACAGACTGTTCTCTCTGATACTGCACAGCAAGCGGTACCGGAGCACCAAGTCTAGGCCCAAGAGGCTTCTAAACAGCTTCTACCCCCAAGACCCCTGAACATCTAATCAAATGGCTACCCAGACTATTTGCATTGCCCCCCCCCCCCTCTTTTACACTACTGCTACTACTCTGTTTATTATCTATGCATAGTCACTTTAATAACTCTACCTACGGTACATGTACATATTGCCTCAATTACCTTGATTAACCAGTGCCCCCGCACATTGACTCTGTACCGGTGCCCCCTGTATATAGCCTCACTATTGTTATTTTACTGCTGCCCTTTAATTATTTGTTACTTTTATTTATTTTTTCTTTAGGGTATTTTTCTTAAAACTGCATTGTTGGTTAAGTAGCATTTCACTGTATTCGGTGCATGTGACAATGAAAATGTGATTCGATTTGATTTAATTTGTTCAAGGGATGCAATACTTTTCCTCCCACATAGAGAAATACTCTCAGATCAACAGTAGGTGATGCTATAGTCAGTGTTTCTAGCAGCATTGCAGGATATAAAAAATATGACTGATCATATCACTGCAGATTCTTTTGTTCACCATACTAAGGGACGAAATAATAGGGGAATCTTTTACATTTTGTGGAGAATAGATGCTAATAAAAACATTGTTATTATGATTTCCAGCTGACTTACGCATTACAGAATTAAAATAGACAGTAAAGCTACAAAGGCAACACAGAGCACTGGGTGGGAAAATCATATCAAAGAGAGTTTAAAAATATCATATTGATACTGTTTGAAAAAGATCACTAAAATTTGACTACATGCAGTAAGCCATGTGGTGCCCCCAGAAAGCAATACTTCTACACGGTGCAACCCGACCAGGAACAGAATACATTGGAGCTCTTAAACAAATCTCTGTGACGGGCAAATCTTCCCAGGCAGACATTGCTTGTCCTTGATAATTCACAGCGGCACACTTTGCGACACCTATTTTTTTATTTGAACCTTTATTTAACTAGGCAAGTCAGTTAAGAACAAATTCTTATTTTCAATGACGGCCTAGGAACAGTGGGTTAACTGTCTTGTTCAGGGGCAGAACGACAGATTTTTACCTTGACAGCTCGGGGATTTGATCTAGCAACCTTTCAGTTACTGGCCCAACGCAGTTACTGGCCCAAGGCTACCTGCCGCCCCATACGCAGCTAAGCAAAATGCAATAAAGCAGATACCTACTCTGAGTGGCAATTCACTGGGATATTCAACCTGATTGCTAAGACAGTGGTTGTGAATACCTTTTTCCCCACCAGTCAATACCCACCTACCAAGCAGGTGTGGAAGGGTAGAAGCTCTCAATTGGACTACTGTACATAGGCCTAAACCATATGGATGGCTGGGCTAGTATAACAGAATGGGGTATTTACATACTAATGCCTTCAGTCACTCCAGCCTACTTGGCCAGCGAACCTTTCAAGCTTTCTGGAGTTTGATTTATCTCTGCACTTTAGCTGGCTGGGCTGGCAATGTGCTTAACTAACAGCCTTCTCTGGCCCTTAATAGAAGCTGTAGCCACGGCTCTTTGCCGCGCAGGTGAAAGTGCCTACGTTTATTTACCCTGCCCACGGACGCACCACATTAAAGTGACATCTTGTTCATGGACTTTGAAGGGGACTAACGCGTCTGTCGGTCCTCAAATCCCACCAACACCTCCCTATACTTTGCTCTGTTAGGTTGGCCTGAGTTTGCAACGGTCTGAATTGAAGGCAATTTACTGAGGATTTGCCTCCAGGTGAGACATTATACTGGGGTCGCATCACAGCTGTACAAAGAATACGTGCACAGTGGGAGGAATTTTTTGATATATTTTATTTTATATAGGAAATTATATAATTGTATTATATAATTCTCAATAACAGGCAATGATATAGTATTTTCCTATTGCAGAGCTTTGCTAGGAAATATTTATTCAGCCATCATGTCTCTATAACCCATTACAAACAAAGGCCTGAAACTTCATAAAACCATTGTTAGAGATGAGAGAAACAGCAGTGTACGAGCCACCTCAGAAGGTAAATGGATTATCCATACCGATATTAGTCTATTTGAGTGCCAAGATATACAGATCCAGAATATTAACAACTCCCACCATGGAACTGAACTTGATTTATGTTGCCATTCCTGACATTTCATTGGGTTTATTTTGCCCAGCTTGTGTTTTACAGGTTCACAGGGGAGAAAATACGGCAAGCAGTAGGAAACATAAGACCATAAAAGTCAAGGATGCAGTGTTTTTTTTCTCACAGATAAGATCAATTTGACTGGGTCTGACTGACTGTAATATAATATTGTATGTTATGGGCTTGTCTGACTTAAATCTATACCAGAGGCATCCATTTCATAGCAAGCTGAGAGAGAATCAAGCCGAGGCAGCCCCATAGCAACAGACAGCGATACAGTATAATCAAATGTTTGCAACTCGGTGTTAGTGTCCCTGGGAGCTGCTGCGGATCTCAACAGTGGTGTTTTATTTTTTCCTCACCAGCAAGGTGCAGTCGTAGGCCTTATCAGTCCACATGAGGCTGGCAGCTGGCATTCTTTTCATGGACAGATTACACGGCAACACTACATTCACCCCACAGTATCATTTACACTTTTGGCGGACGCAACGACCTTCATGGGTGCTGGCTTGCTGCAGCCATCCAAAAGTTTTAGCTACCTCCACTAATTAACTGAAAGAAAACATTGTAAAAAGGAAACAACAAAAAAATAAGCAATTCAATGGAATTCCAAACTGTTCATCCTCCCGGAAAACAACCAAATAGAGATGTCTATAAAAGCAATATACTGAGGTAGTACAACAACAGATCAATGTAAGGATAGGTTGCATTAGAGCTGGGTGACATTGATAAAAATCCATATTGCGATAAATTGCCTGAATTGATGCAATAACGGTAAATAGAGCGATACGTTTAACAATGTGCACCACATTTTTTATTGTATCATCCTTTAACTACTACTAACTAGTAGTTAACTACTAACTACTACTACTAGTTTGATGGTTGTAGCCATCAATTGTCCCATTAAGAATCACCCTTATTAGCAAACTTATTTCATTTCCAAACTTCACATTTCTTTAGTATAGACTTCTTATCGCAATGAACGATATCAGAAAACCTTCCCCATACAGCAGAGAAAAAGTTCTCTCCTGCTTAGACAGAGAGAAATATGCATAGCTCTGGGAGGAATCTGCTCATATTGTGGAAATGTCTAGATCACTTTTCATTAGAGGTTGTTGGTTCATGGGTCATTAAAACGTTAGGTTTTCAGAGGCTGACATTGATGTGCTGTATGAGTATTTATTTTGAATCACTCTCATAATTTATTATGGCATCTAAGTGACAGGAAAAAGCTTCACGGGAAAACCGAGACTTAATATTAACATGAATTATCTCCCTTAAATAATGGCTGCAGTAAACTCCAGTCTGTACAAATTCATCATACTTGACTAAGGGGTTAGTCTATCCTTTGTTCTGCATAAGACATAAAGTAAGACAAATGAATTATTGGCGTAGAGATTCGATTTAGAGAGGCAGTATATTTGCTGATGGTCCGGAAGCACACAGTTGTCTCCCTGATGGTCTTGTCTGTTACTCAGAGGAGGAAGCCATCGCCATCCTCTTTGGGTGAAAAGATTAATTATAAAAAGGAACTCACAAGGGTCCCATCTGTCTGACCTCCAAAATGAGTAATATGGGCCAAGCGATGACTGCTACATCAGGTCCCTATCTCAAGCCCCTATTCTGTCAAGCACACTCCGAGGTCACCCTGTGTTGACATCGCAACCGCCCTGCACAGCTCGTCCTCAATCTTCACCAAAGCTTAACACCAACACCCACCACCACCACCACCCCAGCCCAGTCAACCCTGTTCTCTACTCCCCTATCTCTCCTGCCTTGGTGGATTTCAGTAAAGTGTTGTTATGTGATAGCTAGCCGGCCGAGATATCTCTCTCTCTCTCTTTAGCTTCTATGTACAGCAGACAGTGTACCTGGTGTAAGCTCTATCAGGTTATATATATAAGTATTAGGTCACATTCCTAAGTGTTTCAGCTTGGCCACAGAGACAGAGAGCAGCCGAGGCGATCTGTAGAATAATCTCGTTGTGGAGGATGAATCAATTTCAGGCAGGAAATATCAGTAATCAAACTGATAAAATAGGTTCCCTGTAATTACCATCTGACTTCTGAGCAGCTAGTTAAGCCAAGAGGAGCACCTGGAAAAAAGTCAATTAATATCTATCAGCAGCAAACTGATAGAATCCAAAATTAGAGAGCGAGAGAGAGCGAGAAAAAGAGAGAGTGAGAGTGAGAGAGAGAGAGAGAAAAAGAGAAAAAGAGAGAAAAAGAGAGAGTGAGAAAAAGAGAGAGTGAGAGTGAGAGTGAGAGAGAGAGAGAGAGAGAGAGAGAGAGAGAGAGAGAGAGAGAGAGAGAGAGAGAGAGAGAGAGAGAGAGAGAGAGAGAGAGAGAGAGAGAGAGAGAGAGAGAGAGAGAGAGAGAGAGAGAGAGAGCTCTCACCCGCCACACATCTGTCTTCCCCCTGAACCTGACCAATCTAAACTAGTGGGTATATCTTACAGATGGTTGAGGTTCCACTTCAGCGCTGTTTTAGTGCCAGGACATGACAAACGAGCTGTAAAGGCAAATTTTAATTGCTATTACAGAGCTTCATTCACACATGCGTTTGTAACATTGGAGAAGAATGTACTCTAGACCTGTGCCTTTGCTTGAGGATTGAACACTGGTCCATATGATTAAAGCCATGCCTCATTCAGTATTTGAGTTATGTAGAATGCTTTTCTAACAGCTTTAAACGGCCACAGGACATGTCACTCTAACACCTGATAACGGCGACACAGTATCAAATCGGAAGGAAGATGGTGGCCTCAATTTCCTTCGTGCAAACATTTCTGATGTGGTTGTGCACATAGAGGCATGGCTTACAGGACATTCCCAGTGTAAATGTAAAACCGCTTACATTGCAGAGGCAATAGGCTGTCTTAGCCACTTTACATTGAACAGACAAATCAATAGATACAGCGACTGTTTACCTCTTGTCAATTGTCCCACATGATTCAGTCTGTATCAGCAGAAAAACGAAGAAATGACACTGGTGTCATAGCTAATTTCCTAAATTTTGGACAATGATGTAGTATATCCTGAGTTCAGCCCTGAGATCAGCTGAGTGTTCATTAGAGAGTCATATTGAGTGAGAATAAGTTAAGTTGCCAACTTTTCCAATCATGCATCGTTCAGGGTGCAGACAGGCACTCCCAAATTAAAACCTACCCAATGTCATTACGGCCGCGTAGAAAACTATGATAAATTATTACTTGTCAGTGAGGATCACAAACAAGGATGCACTACTTCTACTTTGAGATGTGACAGAGTTGAGTTGCAAGGGCAATCAGGGCTAATGTTTTCTCAGTCACGAGTCGTGACTCACAACTATGTGAGGAGTATTTATTTGCCAGTAGCGCAAAAGATACATTGTGTTGACAACTCAACCCAGCTGTGTTCTTTCAAGAGCTGCCAGCAAAATGCTTTATCGATATCATTACAGAGCACATGGAGATGGTTCAAGGTTCCTGAGACTCTTTTGATCGGTTTTACCATACATTTTCCAACACCGCAGGTGGAAAAATATAAAGATTTCCCAGGGCTTCTAGCAGCCAAACCTCCATTAACACAAAAAGGTCTATAGTATGGCAGGTATTTGTTAATTATTTTTGAGTGTGTAGTGAACGTTGAACCACAGAGATTCTAGTGATGTACCTGCTCACTTTCTGCTTGAAATCCACTGGCCTTGGAGGAGGTAGCTACAGTATCTCAGAAACATCTCCAGACTCTGGTTATTCCATCTTTGCCCTCCATTGGCCTGCCATCCATTTAGAGGGGCTGCTATATTATGCTGCTCTATGGAGCAGACATATTAGAATATTGGTCACTGATCCCTGTGACACTAGCTCATAAAAATGTCCATCTTCCTGAATCCTGTCTTTCTTTCATGCAACTTTCAATCACTCTGGTCCTGGAGAGAATCCATATATCCCAGTGTCCTGTCAAGACTTTTCACTTTAGAGAGCCAGAAGTGATGCCTCAAGTTGCAGTCATCACAGAGCCATTTAAATGGTAGTATGTTTTACTTACGCTGTGATAATTCTCTCATTAATCCGGCCAATCACACAGGAGTTTGTTAAAGGCCCAGTGCAGTCAAAAAACGTGTTTCCTGTGTTTTATATATACTTCCACACTAGGAGGTTGGAATAATACTGTGAAATCGTTTTTTTTTTTTATAATGTCCTTTTAGTGTAAGATTTCTTTGAAAAGATCGCCTGCAATTTCAGCATGTTTTGGTGGGATAGAGTTTTGGCCTGCCTGGTGTATATTACACTGAACAAAAATATAAACGCAACATGAAACCATTTCAAAGATTTTACTGAGTTACAGCTCATATAAGGAAATCAGTCAATTGAAATAAATTCATTAGGCCCTAATCTATGGATTTCACATGACTGAGAATACAGATATGCCCACCGTTGGTCACAGATACCTTTAAAAAAAAGATATGGGTTTGGATCAGAAAGCCAGTCAGTATCTGGTGTGACCACCATTTGCTTCATGCAGTGCGACACATCTCCTTCGCATTGAGCTGATCAGGCTGTTGATTGTAGCCTGTGGAATGTTGTCCCGCTCCTCTTCAATGCCTGTGCAAAGTGGCTGGATATTGGCAGAAACTGGAACACGCTGTCGTATAAACGTCCATCCAGAGCATTCTAAACATGCTCAATGGGTGACATGTCTGGTGAGTATGCAAGCCATGGAAGAACTGGGCCATTTTCAGCTTCCAGGAATTGTGTACAGATCCTTGTGACATGGGGCCATGCATTATCATACTGAAACATGAGGTGATGGCTGAATATGAATGGCACAACAATGGGCCTCATCTCGGCATGGTCTCTGTTTATCAATAAAATGCATTTGTGTTTGTTGTCCGTAGTTTATGCCTGCCCGTACCATAACCCCACCTCCACCATGAGGCACTCTGTTCACAATGTTGACATCAGCAACCCGCTCGCATACACAACGCCATGCATGCTGTCTGCCGTCTGCCTGGTACAGTTGAAACCAGGATTCATCTGTGAAGATGACCATCAAAGGTGGCCATCAAAGGTGAGCATTTGCCCACTGAAGTCGGTTACAACGCCAAACTGCATTCAGGTCAAGACTTTAGTGAGGACGATGAGCATGAAGATGAGCTTTCTGAGATGGTTAATGACAGTTTGTGCCGAAATTCTGTGGCATTGTGTTGTATGACAAAACTTTTATTGTCCCCATTACAAGGTGCACCTGTGTAATGATCATGCTGTTTAATCAGCTTCTTAATATGCCACACCTGTCAGGTGGATGGATTATCTTGGCAAAGGAGAAATGCTCACTAACAGGGATGTAAACAAATTTGTGCACACAATTTGAGAGAAATAATGTGCGTATGGAACATTTCTGTGATCTTTTATTTCAGCTCATGAACATGGGACCAACACTTTACATGTTGCGTTTATATTTTTGTTCCCTGTAGTTAAAAGACCAATAAGAAAGAGTTCCAAACCTCTGCCAATAACAGCTAGATTTCAGGTTTTCCACACCCAACTCAGACCACTTCCAGGAAGTCCTAGCAAAATTCTTGCTTGAGAAATTACTCTTTGCTCAGAAGCTATTTTTGTTTATTTTTGACCATTTCGATTGAAAACAATCACAGTAAGGTACTTAATTGTTACCCAGAAATAATTTGATATTGAGATAAAAATGGCTACAGTGGACCTTTAAGATTATACAATATGACAGGGCATTCAAGACTTCAAGGCTGAAAATCTCAAATGGCTTTTTATCAGCTTATTTCCTTATGCTTGTCTGGCATTGTCATCTCTTGCATATCCTCCTATTGAAATCATACTATCTACATTCACTGCTCTTTCCTGCATTTCTTGTCTTGTGTTTTAGTAGGTACATATCTACCCAATGATTCAGCAGCCAAGAAGTTGAAACTCATGTCACCCCTGTGGTCCCCAAACCCCAGTGTTGCTATGGCATTGGTGCTCTCCCTGGGAGGGGGGTCTCCTGCACCACGCTGGGAGTGTGTGAAGTGTGTGGAGGCTCCACTGTCCCTGGGTCATCCGGGTTCACACCGAACCGGCAGTGATCCAGAAGAGCAGCTCACAAGCCCCCTCTGGGCCGGATTCAGTCATGGGTCATTACACTCTGGAGACAGCAGAAATTTACAGCTGAGATGTGAACAACCTGCTCTCCTCTTCCTCTGACATGTCGTCGTCTGCTGCCTTGATGCCAGATGAAACGCAGGAACCTTTCCTTTCCTGCCTGCTGCTTCCGCACCTCTTTTCAGAGCAATTCACTGTTGCTGTGACGACTAGCTACTTAAATTTGTGACTCATTGATCTTGCCCGGTTTTATGATTAATAAATGTCAGTGTAATGTATGCAAACAACACATACAAAGGATAGCATGCATATTTACAACTACACATTTATTTGAAAGTGTATCTCACATAACAAGAGGGAATTGAATTCCAACATGGATCCTTGCCTAGAAGCATGAAATCCTTACATCTGTTCATCCAACATTCTGAAAAGGAAATCATGACATTGTCATCAGGTGGCCTTTTCTGATCTATTTGTTAACCCTTGCCCCTCTGTGCTCATCAGCAGATCCAGCTTTGAACGGAGGGAAAGTGCCCCAAATGTGTGAAAAATATTTCATATTTTCAAGCCCCCTCCGATGGTTCAAAATGGCTGAACAGCGGTTAAAAAGTGGGACGTTTCCACCTTCCACAGACCTCCATGTCAGCTCATTCTGTCACAGATCAATATCAGCATGCCAGAGCCATTTTGCTTATGCTCTGTTGGCAAAGGCCATAACAGCCTCTGACTCGCCATTTCCCCCGACGGTGAAAAAAATCCCCCCAGACATCCATTATTCACCACGGGTAAAAAAGGGAAACCACCTACTACCTTGCAGTATATTTTCACCTCATGATGGGAGCTGTGTGTCTGTTTAAAGATTCCCTGTCCGTCTGGTGCTACAAATCAGCATTTGAGCCGCCTGTGAAAAACATATCTGCTTCATGTACATTAATATTATTAGAGAGCGGAGCAGTGTATGAGGAAGCAGGTTGGTGATGAGGCTGTGGTGGAACACTGGAGCAGCCAGGACAGGACAGGGGGATGAGAGTAGGTTTGTGTCTCAAATAGCACCCTGTTCACTATATAGTCCACTACTTGTGTGAGCCCTGGTGAAAAGCAGTGCATTATATAGGGAATAGGCTGCCATTTGGGACGAAAGCTAGGGGAAGCTCAGACATCTCCGGGTAGGGTGGGTGGGGTGGGGGGGTGGTCTCCTCCTAGAATCATTGCAGTGTGTAAGTGTGGCGTCTTGCCCTCGGGCTTCCGTTCCCCTTCCCTCCCTAGAGACGCAATTAACAAAGAAATTACAGTGGAACACATCGCCCAAAGGCTTGTTTCTAACGCCGCTAAAAAGTGCTAATCACTTTTTTCATTACAGTAGAGAGAGGGAGAGGGACAGAAAACGGAAACGCAGGGTGTACAGTGACGCAAAACTCCCAAGCTCACCCAATTTTGAAACGAGATTTGCATTACCATTATTGTTACCTGAGGTATGTAAATGCATCAGGCGCTGGCTTCATTTTTCCTGAGTTTGAACTCTAATTATTGCTTGATGCTAATTAATCATAATAAAGCTGCATCTCTAATTTAGTCATTCATTCTATACATGGATTTTACTCATGATTTGAAGTAAGTAGCTCTCTCTCTCTCTCTCTCTCTCTCTCTCTCTCTCTTCAAAACAAACTGCCATTTTCCATTACACGTCACGATGGAAATATTCCTTTCAAATGTACCACTTTCCCTATCCCTTGTTTTCTTTAACGTTGTGGTCCATTATACTGCCATTAGTATCTCGTGGACAAATGAAACAGTGAAAATCTGTTAAGACTCACATTTAATTTTTGGATTACGAGCAGCAGTAGTTCGTGGTTTTGGGTTTTTGTCATTAAGTATTTGGATGAATCAGGATTGGGAGAAGGTGGTGCTTAAACTGGTGCGGTGATTTTCATATAGTAAAAATTAAAGAAAACATTTTTTGGGGGGGGCCATGATAAATACGTGTGAAATTAGCGTACGGGAAGGGTTTGGCTTTTTTACTTTTCACAAAGGTAATCAAAATTGTTAACGGCATTCCCCCCAAAAGTAAAACGGTAAATTACAAACTTTCGAGAGAATTTTACTTCTGGGTAACCGAAATTATACTGCCATTTATTTAGACTGCTTCCAGTGATAGAATACAAAATAAAATGGGAGAATATGATTCACGAGTACAACAAAAATAAGGACCTATCTCTCCATTGTCAAAGGAGAAACAATGTATAGCTTCAATTCCCATATTACAGGGTGTGGCTTTAAATCCAAGGACTGACTAAATGTGGTCGTGGAAGCCAACCATCAACCAGTGCCCATTTTCCCCTCCCTCTCAATGTCCATCCATCTTTGTTAACAGAGGTTTATGTATTCCTCACACACCAGCATTCAACTTCACTTCTGAATCCTGTATTAAGATTGACTCTTCAATCCAGGAGATCGATGCTATCACTTAGGGCCTGACTGCAGCTCCTGATTACATGTCCTCAACTTACAGAGCAGCAGTGGTAGCTAAGGAAACAGCCGGATGAACCTTTCCTTCCATTGGCTCTGCATCCTGCTGCAAGCTCCACAGTTTACTGTGCTCATAGTGATTACTGCTACCTTTACACTTAGCAAGGGATTATTCAGCCTTGGAGGAGGCTTTGCAAGTCATACTTGTGGAAATATGAGGAATTTTCTTCTTAGATCATTTGGAAAAGCACTACGATATTGAGAGTTTGTTCCAGGTATTGGATACTGCTGTGGATGAGCGTATGCTAATGATGTGGAATTACATTTTTAAGAAATCAATAAGGAGTTCTGTTGATTTTATGAGTCCGTTTTCCAGTCCAGCTTCTTGGTGAGGGCTGGTTAGCATGAGCCTCCTCTTGGTTTTAATACAGAGGTTTCAGCTATACTGTAAAGTCCATGGTTGTATCCCAAAATGCATCCTATCCCATATATAGTGCAATACTTTTAAGAGTAGTACACTATATAGGGAATAGGGGGCCATTTGGAATGCACAGATAGTGCCCCGTCATGCAGTGAAAATACGATTAAAGAAAACCGAGGATCAATTGGCATCAAACCAAGTACGTTTAGATATCAGTCAATGCTTTACCTCTGATCCGACATTAAAGGGGAGTTAGCGTCTAAGATAGCACACTTTGTTCTGACAGTATTTTGTTGAATAAGCTGCATTCATGGTAACTGAAACACTAGGGCTAGACTTCAAAAACCTGGAAAATACAGTCAGCTAGCGATTGACATTATCTCTGAACCATGGCAAGGAAAAATATGTTCTTTTTACATATACTTCACACCTCCGCCTCCTTCTGATTCTTTTCTGATGCGGTGGTGCACCTCAAAAACCTGACAGGAATATACCCTGGGTGACTGAGAAAAAGATTGTCAGGAGCATCAAGGGCTCTGCAGCTATTTCCCTACAAATCAGTGATTCTACTTGGTTTCTTTATTGTCTGGGCTGATCTTCATCAAACTGGCTAATGAGTTCCATTGGAACTCCTTTCAAGAGTTGATTCGATTCCAGTAATAAATGATGTGTGTACTCAGCAGGATAGTATCCTCCGATGGCTGCTCTCCATGGGGCAGCACCACCATGCTCAGAGGATGTCATTTTCATTACCTGCCATTTCACAGTGGAAGGGGGGGGGGGGGGGGTGCTCTCATGTTTGGAATGGGAGGTGGTGACGGACCAAGTGCACATGTGTTGTTCCCTCCTGTAACTACTGCTTTATATACCACAACAACACCTTGAGGTGGTGAGAATATTCGGCACTTATCACATTAATATTTAATGGCTAAGAAGCTAAACAGTACATTGCACAGCTGGCTGTTGTTCATGGACAGAGCATCAAGAAGTAGGCCTAAGTATATAATTGATCATCTATTCAATTCACCTTCTCTCTCTCCATATCTTGTTTTTCTGACAAGAAGGAAATATGGATTTAATTGTTGTCAGGGAGAATGTCAAATAGTCACACACTCCTGGTTTAGTATCCTCCTGTTATAGATCTGCTGCAGTAGTCATCAAGAGAGTAAATCCTATGATCAGATTCAGTCAGCCCTTCATACTTTGCATTTAACCTTGGTAAATGGAAAGCTGATAGAGGCTCATAGCTTTCATGCGCTGGACCTGCAGTTTATGGCCGAAAATATGGCACGGCAGTTAATACTGCTGAAGCAGAATTTCCCTACTGAACGAGTGTTGGTGTCCAGACACAACAAACCACAACAAGTAATGAACAGCACAACGAACAGAACATGGGTACTGTGGACCAAATGGCAAACTTACAAATTAACAAGCACATTACAAATTATGTGTGTTTTTGTGGAATCGGTTTGGTGTTATTATTCAAGTGATTTGTTGCCTTTGACAGGAGCAGCTGGACCCCAGGTCCAGGCTTAGCACTGTGTGATATCTTTTGACTGCAAGCAGCGGCAACCCAGAGCAACAGGACACATCGTTACAGAGCAAGACTTCCTGCCGTTATTTCCTGCATATGGGTGGGAGAGGGGGATGGAGGGAGGGATGGAGGGATGAACCCATCTCTTGATGTCCCGCTGCACTTCTCCTTGCATCCTCCCATCCTTTTTAACATCAAGTAACAAAGAATAACTATACAAGACTAAAGCTTAACACAACTAAACCCCTTATTTGGAGAGGGAGCTATGGGGGAAATGAGATTTAATGGTTGAATTGAATCCCCTTGCGTGGAGGAATGGGGAAATCGAGTTATAATTAGGTGAGATTGACAGCTTCTTTGAGGTAATTAAGCACAAGCTGATGAAATTCCCAGGTGGGAGTAAAACTGTGGCAGCTTGTGTTGCTGGCTGGAATTAAAATAATGATCTCATGGCGAGTGGAGACCAAGACAGAGTAAGTGTCTTTCTTGCTTATTTGTAAGTCTAGTTGTTTATGGTTTCACCACTTTGATGTGACCTTAGAGCAGGGATGGGCAACTGGCAGCCCAAGGCCTGTGGATCAATTTCCCTTAAAAATGTAAATAAAAAGGTATCTTGTTATGTCAGTCAGCAATAGTCACTTAATTAGCCCATGTCAGCGACAACATTTTTTATTGGTAAATTAGTCTAAACTTGTAGTAGTCATGGTCGAATTACCGACCGGAGAGCCCTTTGTTAGTCACTATCACTCAGACATCACATTGAATAATGCAAACATTTCTCTCTACCCTATGGCAAAGTGTGAAGAATAGCAGGAAGTGAACTGTAAAACTGCAAATTATTCTATCCGCCCCATGGCAAAATGTGTAGAATTGCAGCAAACATTTTCTCTATACCCCATGGCAAAATGTGTCAAATTCCTGGAAATTAACTTTCCAATAAGGGGGCCGCTAAAATGTTTTGCTCGCAGGGCGGGGTTTGGGGGCAACCTTTTTCACTTAGGCCCCTAAAAAGGCTTGATTGTATGTGTGTGTATGGATGTGGGGACGCAGACCCGCGAGCCACTGCGGCCCCTCATGATGAGTTCAGTTTTTTTGTGGCCCCCACCCTAATCAAAGTTGCCCATCCCTGCCTTAGGGCAATGCAAGCCTCATCAACTTACAGGTTTATGATGCAATAATGGTTAGGCATGACAATATGCATCCAATTATAGGTTTTATACAATTAGTCAGTCTATCTTGACTCAGTTCATGACCAAATGGCTTTATAAGGAGATGAAAATACATTAAATTATCACACTAATCCATAACAAATAGCCGGGCCGTTTCTCCCAATGAAAATTTTGGAAATTGACCTGATTGCCATTTGACATTCATCATGGTAGAGACACAAAATAATAAGCCTTATGATCCGTAAACACCAAACAACTTCATGGACATTAATCTATAAGGATTGTAAGCAGACACATTCACTATCAAGGTCTTCTTTGCTCTTCAAAAAGTATACATTAGTAGCCATTTACCCATATAGTCAATATCCAATAAAAAATGGATGAACTGCAAATAAGTACACGTGTTCTTCCCATCCGTATATCCTATCACTCTGCATTTCCTAAACTTCATTCAATGGCTCTTCCTTCATGTTGTTTACGGAGCATGTGACAAATACATTTGATTTGAGCACTAGGTTATATCCTGTATACACTATTCTGCCTGCTGTTGCCTAAACAACAACCACATATAACACATGAGGAGTGTTCTAGGGAGAGGGGAAGGGTATTTACACTCTATTTACAAAAGTATGTGCACACCCCTTCAAATTAGTGGAATAGGCTATTTCAGCCACACCCATTGTTGACAGGTGTATAAAATCGAGCACACAGCCATACAATCTCCATAGACTAACATTGGCAGTAGAATGGCCTTACTGAAGAGCTGTGACTTTCAATGTGACACTGTCATAGGATAACACCTTTCCAACAAGTTAGTTCATCACATGTCTGCCCTGTTAGAGCTGCCCTGGTCAACTGTAAGTGCTGTTATTGTGAAGTGAAAACGTCTAGGAGCAACAACGGCTCAGCAGCGGTGGTAGGCCACACAAGCTCACACAATGGGACCGCTGAGTGCTGAAGCGCGTAGCACGTAAAAATCGTCTTTCCCTCGGTTGCAACACTCACCACCTCAACACCATCGAACACCTTTGGAATGAATTGGAACGCTGACTGCAAGCCAGGCCTACTCGCCCAGCATCAGTGACGACCTCACTAATGCTCATGTGGCTGAATGGAAGCAAGTCCCTGCAGCAATGTTCCAACATATAGCGGAAAGCCTTCCCAGAAGAGTGGAGGATGTTATAGCAGCAAAGGGGGGACCAACTCCATATTAATGCCCATGATTTTGGAATGAGATGTTCGACGAGCAGGTGTCCACATACTCTAGGCCGTGTACCTACACTACTGTACAGTAGTAGCACTCCTCAGCTGTTGTACAGTCGTGGCCAAAAGTTTTGAGAATGACACAAATATTAATTTTCACAAAGTCTGCTGCCTCAGTTTGTATGATGGCAATTTTCATATACTCCAGAATGTTATGAAGAGTGATCAGATGAATTGCAATGAATTGCAAAGTCCCTCTTTGCCATACAAATGAACTGAATCCCCAAAAAACGTTTCCACTGCATTTCAGCCCTGCCACAAAAGGACCAGCTGTGATTCTGTCAGTGATTCTCTCGTTAACACAGGTGTGAGTGTTGACGAGGACAAGGCTGGAGATCACTCTGTCATGCCGATTGAGTTCGAATAACAGACTGGAAGCTTCAAAAGGAGGGTGGTGCTTGGAATCATTGTTCTTCCTCTGTCAACCATGGTTACCTGCAAGGAAACACGTGCCGTCATCATTGCTTTGCACAAAAAGGGCTTCACAGGCAAGGATATTGCTGCCAGTAAGATTGCACCTAAATCAACCATTTATCGGATCATCAAGAACTTCAAAGAGAGCGGTTCAATTGTTGTGAAGAAGGTTTCAGGGTGCCCAAGAAAGTCCAGCAAGCGCCAGGGCCATCTCCTAAAGTTGATTCAGCTGCGGGATCGGGGCACCACCAGTACAGAGCTTGCTCAGGAATGGCAGCAGGCAGGTGTGAGTGTATCTCCATGCACAGTGAGGCGAAGACTTTTGGAGGATGGCCTGGTGTCAAGAAGGGCAGCAAAGAAGTCACTTCTCTCCAGGAAAAACATCAGGGACAGACTGATATTCTGCAAAAGGTACAGGGATTGGACTGCTGAGGACTGGGGTAAAGTCATTTTCTCTGATGAATCCCCTTTCCGATTGTTTGGGGCATCTGGAAAAAAGCTTGTCCGGAGAAGACAAGGTGAGCGCTACCATCAGTCCTGTGTCATGCCAACAGTAAAGCATCCTGAGACCATTCATGTGTGGGGTTGCTTCTCAGTCAAGGGAGGGGGCTCACTCACAATTTTGCCTAAGAACACAGCCATGAATAAAGAATGGTACCAACACAACCTCCGAGAGCAACTTCTCCCAACCATCCAGGAACAGTTTGGTGATGAACAATGCCTTTTCCAGCATGATGGAGCACCTTGCCATAAGGCAAAAGTGATAACTAAGTGGCTCGGGGAACAAAACATCGATATTTTGGGTCCATGGCCAGGAAATTCCACAGACCTTAATCCCATTGAGAACTTGTGGTCAATCCTCAAGAGGCGGATGAACAAACAAAACCCACAAATTCTGACAAACTCCAAGCATTGATTATGCAAGAATGGGCTGCCATCAGTCAGGATGTGGCCCAGAAGTTAATTGACAGCATGCCAGGGCGGATTGCAGAGGTCTTGAAAAAGAAGGGTCAACACTATTGACTCTCTGTATCAACTTCATGTAATTGTCAATAAAAGCCTTTGACACGTATGAAATGCTTGTAATTATACTTCAGTATTCCATAGTAACATCTGACAAAAATATCTAAAGACACTGAGGCAGCAGACTTTGTGAAAATTAATATTTGTGTCATTCTCAAAACATTTGGCCACGTCTGTAGTTCACATGGACTTGATAATCAATGCAAGGACAAGCCCCTGGGATGACAGTGGAAGTAAAAACATCCCGGGGCAAGGTGAACACACGCTCTCTAGCAGAGAGAGAGCGAGAGAGAGAAAGAGAGACACAGCGCTAAGGGCCATTGAAGATTGTGGTAGTAGGCACTGCCCAAGAGTAGCCGCCGCTGGATAGGTTAGCACTGGCCCCTAGCTACAACTAGACCTCCCTCTCTGGGGCCTGTAGCTCCATCTGCATCCCATTGGAAGAGAGAGATCCCTGCTAAATATTCATTTATCTCCCTGCCTGTCTCCTCGGATGCTAATCCATTTCTGAAATAGCATTGGCCTCTTTATATTTTCAGGGCTACTCCCTGAATCTCTGCTCTTGTATCGGGGGATCAAACATTTTCTGACTACTAAGCTTCCAGTACACAGCCAGATCGGTTTATTGGACAAAGCCATGGATACAACCTAGAAAGATAGAAAGAAGCTTTGGAGAGAATCAATGTTTGTAGGATCAGGTCTGTTCCCATGGGGGGCCCTTATCTCTCTATGGGTCTCTGGGGTCAGGTCCAACATGGTACTGAGGTCCAAGACACGTAGCACATGTTAAACCAGCATCAGGTCATGTTGAACGTCTGGGATTGACCTTTGGTTTGCTGGGTATTGTTACACTCAAAGGCTTAGTCAATATCACACGGGGATGGATAAAATACTAAACACACATTTGCATCTCCAATCATTTTGCATAATTATTCCCACACATCTTGCCCTTGCCATATACAGTAGCTCATCACAGCCCAAACCGCCATGTCTGGGGTAATTAGAAGAGCTCTCCATGCTCTGTTTATTCATGCAAATCAAATCTCAATGCATACTTTTAGTAACATATACTGCACACACCAGAAAACAAAGGGCAAAATGAGTTTGTCAAGAATAGAGAAGAACATAAATATCTTTATTTAACTGCAGAGCTGCAGATGAATATTCTGAAGCCTTTAAAACTTATTATAGCTGGGGGCAGTATTGAGTAGCTTGGATGATTAAGGTGCCCAGAGTAAACTGCCTGCTACTCAGTCCCAGAAGCTAAGATGTGCATATTATTATTATATTTGGATAGAAAACACTCTGAGGTTTCTAAAACTGTTTGAATGATGTCAGTGAGTATAACAGAACTCATATGGTAGGAAAAAAATCCAACCAGGAAGTGGGAAATCTGAGGTTTGTAGTTTTTCAACTCTTTTCCTATCGAATACACAGTGTCTATGGGGTCATATTGCACTTCCTAAGGCTCCCACTAGATGTCAACAGTTTTCAGAACCTTGTTTGATGCTTCTACTGTGAAGTGGGGGCGAATGAGAGGGGATTGAGTCAGAGGGCTGGCAGAGTGCCATTAGCTGACCACGCGCGTTCACGTGAAAGTTAGCTTGCGTTCCATTGCATTTCTACAAACAAAGGAATTCTCCGGTTGGAACATTATTGAAGATTTATGATAAAAACATCCTAAAGATTGATTCTATACATCGTTTGACATGTTTCTACGGACTGTAACAGAACTTTTTGACTTTTCGTCTGCTCGTCTGCTCGCGCGTCATGAATTTGGATTACTGGGCTAAACGCGCGAGCAAAAATGAGGTATTTGGACATAAATGATGAACTTTATAGAACAAATCAAACAATTATTGTGGAACTGGGATTCCTGGGAGTGCATTCTGATGAAGATCATCAAAGGTAAGTGAATATTTATAATACTATTTCTGACTTCTGTTGACTACACAACATGGCAGATATCTGTTTGGCTTGTTTTGGTCTCTGAGTGCTGTACTCAGATTATTGCATGGTGTGCTTTTTCGGTAAAGCTTTTTTGAAATCTGACACAGCGGTTGCATTAAGGAGAAGTTTATCTAAAGTTCCATGTATAACACTTGTATTTTCATCAACATTTATGATGAGTATTTCTGTAAATTGATGTGGCGCTCTGCAAAATCACCAGATGTTTTTGGAACTACTGAACATAACGCGCCAATGTATATTGAGATTTTTTTTATATAAATATGAACTTTATCGAACAAAACATACATGTATTGTGTAACATGAAGTCCTATGAGTGTCATCTGATGAGTATCATCAAAGGTTAGTGATTAATATATCTCTATTTCTGCCTTTTGTGACTCCTCTCTTTGGCTGGAGAAATGGCTGTGTTTTTCTGTGACTAGGCACTCACCTAACATAATCGTTTGTGGTGCTTTCGCTGTAAAGCCTATTTGAAATTGGACACTGTGGTGGGATTAACAAGAAGTGTATCTTTAAAATGGTGTAAAATACTTGTATGTTTGAGGAATTTTAATTATGAGATTTCTGTTGTTTGAATTTGGCGCCCTGCACTTTCACTGGCTGTTGTCATATCCATCCCGTTAGCGGGATCTCAGCCATAAGAAGTTTTAACAGTGCTGCTTTCCCTACACTGGACTACATGCAGACATCACGCTTATCTCCTGAAGCACAGAGAGGGAGTCAGTTCTGCTGTCCTGTGCCACTGAACTGAACTCTGCACTGATCTCTGGGGAACACCACCATCCAAACTCAAGTGCATAATTGCTAAATACAAACTTGCATTTTTTTTCCTTTTCTTGTGCTCTCATTTTCATATTCCTCCTCATCAGTGTGGAGTCTATAGGTGGGCCAGAACCACAAGCATTAATATTCACAGCACTTCCTTCAGCAGTCATTCAATCTCACCAACATATGTGATTGGAATCTAATGCAAGCTGCACAATACGGAATGCAATTAATCACAGGGAGCTCATCCCTTGGACCGGCACCATATAAGGTGAACTTTACCAATGTTTTGTACACCGGAATATAATAAATAGTGTGTTCTTGTGCTGTAGGTTTATTAGTGCTTTTTCCTGTATAGTAAGCTGCTATGATTGTAATGACTAGCAATGTGACTTAAAAATACTTTGTATAATTCTTTGCTGACACATCCAACTTGAAAACAGTAAGTATGTGTGTTGCAGTAATTGGACAAGGGGAAAGTACACATAGAGAATTATGTATACTGGTCTAAACTTAATGTATATTATTTTCAAAATTTTCTAAATGTACATTTGTAGCCAGTACAAATTGTCCAGCAGACAAATTAAGACTACCGCCTCAGCTCACATGACTGTCTTGTTGATTGTGCCTAAGGCCCATAGAGAGTTAGGGGGGAAAAGCTTTCTAGTTCTCTGTCCCTTTAAATTATTTTAAAGCTAGGTTACATTTTTACATTTTAGTTATTTAGCAGACGCTCTTATCCAGAGCTCTTATTCAGATGGGACAACCACATATCACAGTCATAGTAAGTACATGTTCCTCAATTAAGTAACTATCAGCAAAGTCAAAGCTAGTAAGGTGGGGGAGTAAAGAACAAGTGTTAGTTCACAAAAGGGGAGGGGGTCAGAAATGGAAAATGAAGTGGGGGCTGTCAATGTTTTGACCCCTAGTTGCACCACACTTCCCCAAACCATCTTGCTGTTCAATGTATACATTTATGTTTCTTAAACTGTAGTACTTTGTTGTAAATGTATTTCTGAAACTTTGTGTGCTGCTATTTCAAAACTAATAACACATATGGAAGTATGTAGTATGTCTTGTTAAAAGTTAATTTGTGGATTTTCTTTCCTTCCTAATGCGTTTGAGCCATTCAGTTGTGTTGTGACAAGGTAGGGGTGGTATTCAGAAGATAGCCCTTTTTGGTAAAAGACCAAGTCCATATTATGGCAAGAACAGCTCAAAAAAGCAAAGAGAAACGACAGTACATCATTACTTTTAGACAATTTTAAAGAACTTTAAACGTTTCTTCAAGTGCAGTCGCAAAATCCATCAAGCGCTATGATGAAACTGGTTCTCATCAAGACCGCCACAGGAAAGGCAGACCCAGAGTTACCTCCGCTGCAGAGGATAAGTTCATTAGAGTTAACTGCAACTCAGATTTCAGGCCAAATAAATGCTTCACAGAGTTCAAGTAACAGACACATCTCAACATCAACCGTTCAGAGGAGACTGCGTGAATCAGGCCTTCATGGTCAAATTGCTGCATTGAAACCACTACCAAAGGACACCAATAAGAAGAAAAGGCTTGCTTGGGCCAAGAAACACAAGCAATGGACATTAGACCGGTTGAAATCTGTCCTTTGGTCTGATGAGTCCAAATGTGAGATTTTTCGTTACAACCGCCGTATCTTTGTAAGATGCAGAGTAGGTTAACGGATGATCTCCGCATGTGTGGTTCCCACCATGAAGCATGGAGGAGGAGGTGTGATGGTGTGGGGGTGCTTTGCTCGTGACACTGTCAGTGATTTATTTAGAATTCAAGGCACATGTAACCAGCATGGCTACGACAGCATTCTGCAGCGATATGCCATCCCATCTAGTTGGCGCTTAGTGGGACTATCATTTGTTTTTCAACAGGACAATGACCCATAACACACCTCCAGGCTGTGTAAGGGCTATTTGACCAAGACAGAGAGTGATGGAGTGCTGCATCAGATGACCTGGCCTCCACAATCACCCGACCTCAACGCAATTGAGATGGTTTGGGATGAGTTGGACCACAGAGTGAAGGAAAAGCAGCAAACAAGTGCTCAGCATCTGTGGGAACTCCTTCAAGACTGTTGGAAAAGCATTCCGCATTCCTCATGAAGCTGGTTGAGAGAATGCCAATAGTGTACAAAGCTGTCATCAAGGCAAAGGGTGGCTACTTTGAAGAATATAAAATATGAAATATTTGTTATTTGTTTCACACTTGGTTTCTACATGATTCCATATATGTTATTTCATAGTTTTGATGTCTTCACTATTATTCTACAATGTAGAAAACAGTCAAAATAAAGAAAAACCCTTGAATGAGTAGGTGTGTCCAAACTTTTGACTGGTGCTGTATATAGTATATATAAACTCACCAAAAAAAGAAACAACCCTTTTTTAGGACCCTTTTTTAGCATGTTTCCCATGCTTGTTCAATGAACCATAAACAATGAATGAACCTACACCTGTGGAATGGTCGTTAAGACACTAACAGCTTACAGATAGTTGGCAATTAAGGTCACAGTTATGAAAATTTAGGACACTGAAGAGGCCTTTTTACTGCCTCTGAAAAACACCAAAAGAAAGATGCCCAGGGTCCCTGCTCATCTGCGTGAAACATGCCTTAGGCATGCTGCAAGGAGGCATGAGGACTGCAGATGTGGCCAGGGCAATAAATTGCAAAGTACTGTGAGACGCCTAAGACAGCGCTACAGGGAGACAGGACGGACAACTGATTGTCCTCGCAGTGTAACAACACCTGCACAAGATCGGTACATCCAAACATCACACCTGTGGGACAGGTACAGAATGGCAACAACAACTGCCCGAGTTACACCAGGAACACACAATCCCTCCATCACTGCTCAGACTGTCCACAATAGGCTGAGAGAGGCTGGACTGAGGGCTTGTAGGCCTGTTGTAAGGCAGGTCCTCACCAGACATCACCGGCAACAACGTCGCCTATGGGCACAAACCCACCGTCGCTGGACCAGACAAGACTGGCAAAAAGTGCTCTTCACTGACGAGTCGCGGTTTTGTCTCACCAGGGGTGAAGGCCGGATTCACGTTTATCATCGAAGGAATGAGCGTTACACCGAGGTCTGTACTCTGGAGCGGAATCGATTTGGAGGTGGATGGTCCGTCATGGTCTGGGGCGGTGTGTCACAGCATCATCGGACTGAGCTTGTTGTCGTTGCAGGCAATCTCAATGCTGTGTGTTACAGGGAAGAGTGGTACCCTTCCTTCCCTCATGTGGTACCCTTCCTGCAGGCTCATCCTGACATGACCCTCCAGCATGACAATGCCTCCAGCCATACTGCTCGCTCTGTGCGTGATTTCCTGTAAGACAGGAATGTCAGTGTTCTGCCATGGCCAGTGAAGAGCCCGGATCTCAATCCCATTGAGCACGTCTGCGACCTGTTGGATCGGAGGGTGAGGGCTAGGGCCATACCCCCCAGAAATGTCCGGGAACTTGCAGGTGCCTTGGTGGAAGAGTGGGGTAAGATCTCACAGCAAGAACTGGCAAACCTGGTACAGTCCATGAGGAGGAGATGCAGTGCAGTACTTAATGCAGCTGGTGACCACACCAGATACTGCGTGTTCATTTTGATTTTGACATCCCCCTTTGTTCAGGGACACATTATTCCATTTCTGTTAGTCACATGTCTGTGGAACTTGTTCAGTTTATGTCTCAGTTGTTGAATCTTGTTATGTTCATACAAATATTTACACATGTTAAGTTTGCTGAAAATAAACACAGTTGACAGTGAGAGGACGTTTCTTTTTTTGCTGAGTTTATATACATTTATATAAGTATTCAGACCCCTTGACTTTTTCAAAATGTTCTTAGGTTACAGCCTTATTATAAAATTGATGAAATTGTTTTTTTCCCCTCATCAATCTAAACACAATACCCCATAATGACAAAGCAAAAGTAGTTTTTTTTTTTTTGCAAATGTATTAAAAATAAAACTGAAATATAACATTTACATAAGTTTTCAGACCCTGTACTCAGTACTTTGTTGAAGCACCTTTGGCAAGGATTACAACCTTGTATTTGGGGAGTTTCTCCCATTCTCCTGTTCTTCTCTGCAGATCCTCTCAAGCTCTGCCAAGTTGGATGGGGAGCGCTGTTGCACAGCTATTTTCAGGTCTCTCCAAAGATGTTCGATCGGGTTCAAGTCCAGGCTCTGGCTAGGCCTCTCAAGGACATTCAGAGACTTGTCCTGAAGCCACTCCTGCATTGTCTTGGCTGTATGCTTAGGGTCGTTGTCCAGTTGGAAGGTGAACCTTTGCCCCAGTCTGAGGGCCTGAGCACTCTGGAGTAGGTTTTCATCTAGGATCTCTCTGTACTTTGCTCCGTTCATGTTTGAGTTGATCCTGACTAGTCTCCCAGTCCCTGCCGCTGAAAAACATCCCCACAGAATGATGCTGCCACCACCATGCTTCACTGGTTTCCTCCAGATGTGATGCTTGGCATTCAGGCCAAGGAGTTCAATCTTGGTTTCATCAGACCAGAGAATCTTGTTTCTCATGGTCTGAGAGTCCTTTAGGTGTCTTTCGGCAAACTCCAAGTGGGCTGTCATGTGTCTTTTACTGTGGAGTGGCTTCCGTCTGGTCACTCTACCATAATGGCCTGATTGGAGTGCTGCATAGACGGTTGTCTTTCTGGAAGGTTCTGCTATCTCCATAAAGGAACTCTAGAGCTATGTCAGAGTGACCATTGGGCTCTTGGTCACCTCCCTGACTAAGGCCATTCTCCCTCGATTGCTCAGTTTGGCCGGGCAGCCAGCTCTAGGAAGAGTCTTGGTGGTTCCAAACTTCTTCCATTTAATAATGATGGAGGCTGCTATGTTCTTGGGGACCTTCAATGCTGCAGAAATGTTTTGGTTCCCTTCCCCAGATCTGTGCCTCGTCTCGGAGCTGTACAGACAATTCCTTCGACACCATGGCTTAGTTTTTGCTCTGACATGCACTGTCAACTGTGGGACCTTATATAGACAGGCATGTGCCTTTCCAAATCATGTCCAATCAATTGAATTTACCACAGGTGGACTCCAATCAAGTTGTAGAAACATCTCAAGGATGATCAATGGAAACAGGATGTACCTTAGCTCAATTTCATGTATCATAGCAAAGGGTCTGAATACTTGTGTAAATAAGGTATTACTGTTTTTTTGCAAAAAAATCTAAAAACCTTTTTTTGCTTTGTCATTATGGGGTACTGTGTGTAGATTGCTGAAAATAAGGCTGTAACGTAACAAAATGTGGAAAAAGTCAAGTGGTCTGAATACTTTCCTAAGCCACCGTATATATGTTTTTTTTTAACAACGTTTCAGCCTGAAGCCTTTGTGAAGGGTGAGCTGGTGTTACAGGAAGGGGAACCGAACAGCAAATTAACAATTAATAGAATAAGTGGTGTATAATGTTTTTTAGTTTTTCTTCATTTTTTTAACCAAATTATTGTCCTAAATATTGAATACATTACGGTAGCTTGATGATGTACCTTTTAGCGATATCACTGTTGTTCATTTTCACTTGGTAATTATACATTGAAATACAAGCTGTGCCTCTAAACAACCACAAATATTCTTGAGTGATGAGTGCTTGCTAAATCGTGTCAACTTCCAGCTTTCCTATAAAAGGAATGTCGAGTGATTTTCACATTTTGACACGAGGAAGGTGCTAACAGAATTCACTGACAAATCAACAAGCTGTTCAAGAATTATCTTCAGGTTAGCAATTGCTTACCACCACATACCACCACAGACTGAAGCTGGCACTAAGACAGCATTGAATGAGTTGTATTCCGCCATAAGCAAACAAGAAAACGCTCACCCAGAGGCGGAACTCCTAGTAGCCGGGGACTTTAATGCAGGGAAACTTAAATCTGTTTTACCAAATTTCTATCAGCATGTTAAATGTGCAACCAGAGGGGAAAAAACTCTGGACCACCTTTACTCCACACACAGAGACGCATACAAAGCTCTCCCTAACCCTCCATTTGGCAAATCTGACCATTATTCCATCCTCCTGATTCCTGCTTAGAAACAAAAATTTAAGCAGGAAGCACCAGTGACTAGATCAATAAAAAAGTGGTCAGATGAAGCAGATGCTAAGCTACAGGACTGTTTTGCTAGCACAGACTGGAATATGTTCCGGGATTCCCCCGATGGCATTGAGGAGTACACAACATCAGTCATTGGCTTCATCAATAAGTGCATCGATGATGTCGTCCTCAAAGTAACCATACGTACATACCCCAACCAGAAGCCATGGATTACAGGCAACATCCGCACTGCGCTAAAGGCTAGAGCTGCCGCTTTCAAGTAGCGGGACTCTAACCCAGAAGCTTATAAGAAATCCCGCTCTGCCCTTCGACGAACCATCAAACAGGCAAAGTACAGGACTAAGATCGAATCGTACTACACCGGCTCTGACGCTCATCTGATGTGGCAGAGGTTGCAAACCATTACAGACTACAAAGGGACACAAAGCTGATAGCTGCCCAGTGACACGAGCCTACCAGACGAGCTAAACTAGTTATATGCTCGCTTCGAGGCAAATAACACTGAAACATAAATGAGAGCACCAGCTGTTCTGGAAGACTGTGTGATCACGCTCTCCGCAGCCGATGTGAGTAAGACCTTTAAACAGGTCAACATTCACAAGGCCGCAGGGCAAGACGGATTACCAGAACGTGTACTGCGAGCATGCGCTGACCAACTGGCAAGTGTCTTCACTGACATTTTCAACCTCTCCCTGTCCGAGTCTGTAATACCAACATGTTTTAAGCAGGCCACCATAGTGCCTGTGCCCAAGAACACTAAGGTAACCTGTCTAAATGACTACCGACCTGTAGCACTCACGTCTGTAGTCATGAAGTGCTTTGAAAGGCTGGTCATGGCTCACATCAACACCATCATCCCAGAAACCCTAGACCCACTTCAATTTGCCTACAGCCCCAACAGATCCACAGATGATGCAATCTCTTTTGCACTCCACACTGTCCTTTCCCACATGGACAAAAATGACACCTATGTGAGAATGCTATTCATTGACTACAGCTCAGAATTCAACACCATAGTGCCCTCTAAGCTCATCAATAAGCTAAGGACCCTGGGACTAAACAGCTCCCTCTGCAACTGGATCCTGGACTTCCTGACGGGCCGCCCCCAGGTGGTAAGGGTAGGTAACAACACATCCACCACAGTGATCCTCAACACAGGGGCCCCTCAGGGGTGCATGCTCTGTCCCCTCCTGTACTCGCTGTTCACTCATGACTGCACGGCCAGGCATGACTCCAACACCATCATTAAGTTTGCCGATGACACAACCGTGGTAGGCCTGATCACCGACACCGACAAGACAGCCTATAGGGAGGAGGTCAGAGACCTGGTTGTGTGGTGCCAAGACAACAACCTCTCCCTCAACGTGATCAAGACAAGCACACCAAGATAGTCGTGAAGAGGGCACGACAAAACCTATTCCCCCTCAAGAGACTGAAAAGATTTGGCATGGGTCCTCAGATCCTCAAATAGTTCTACAGCTGCACCATCAAGAGCACCCTGGTCAGGGAAGCAGGTAGCCTAGTGTAGCCTAGTGGTTAGAGCGTTGGACTAGTAACCGAAAGGTTGCTAGATCGAATCCCTGAGCTGACAAGGTAAAAAATCTGTTGTTCTGCCCCTGAACAGGGCAGTTAACCCACTGTTCCTAAGCTGTCAAAATAAGAATTTGTTCTTAACTAATAATACTACTAACTAATAATAAAATCCTGACTGGTTGCATCACTGCCTGGTATAGCAACTGCTTGGCCTCCGACCGCAAGTCACTACAGAGGGTAGTGTGAACGGCCCAGTATATCACTGGGGCCAAGCTTACTGTCATCCAGGACCTCTATACCAGGCGGTGTCAGAGGAAGGCCCTAAAAATGGTCAAAGACTCCATTCACCCTAGTCATAGACTGTTCTCTCTGCTGCGGTACAGGAGCGCTAAGTCTAGGTCCAAAAGGCTTCTAAACAGCTTCTACCCCCAAGCCATAAGACTCCTGAACATCTAATCATTGGCCACCCAGACTATTTGCATAGCCACCCCCCCTCTTTACACCGTTGTTATCATCTATGCATAGTCACTTTAATAACTCTACCTACGCATACGTATTACCTCAACTAACCGGTGCCCCCGCACATTGACTCTGTACCTGTACCCCCCTGTATATAGTCTTGCTATTGTTTTTTACTGCTGCTATTTAATGACTTGTTATTTTTATTTCTTATTCTTCTCCGTATTTTTTTCAACTGAATTGTTGGTTAGGGGCTCGTAAGTAAGCATTTCACATTTCACAAGGTCTACACCTGTTGTATTTGGCGATGTGACTAATAAAATTGGATTTGATGATGATACCAGCCAACATACTGTGAGCTTGCCATCTTGTATTAGCTTGTTTTAACTTGAACCCACATCCTCACGATGGCATTTTCCATAGTACCAACCACGAGTGCGTAGGAAGGACATGGAGGGCAGCAGTGTTTCCACTGCAGTCATTTAGCTGGAACATGACAAAATATTTTTTCCAATGCGCACTTTGAAGATGCTGGAACAGTCCACATGTATTTTTCCTCAGCAAACGAAATGAGAAATGAATAGAAAAACTATTCTACTATAGGGTTGTCGGATTTATCTATTGATCTAGGTGGCTTGTTGTTGTGTGTTCTATACTAAATAAATATTCCTGTCGAGGCGCATTCAAGTTACAGTATGAGTGCTATAGGGAGGAAATTCACAGAATCAAATATACAGTGCCTTTGGAAAGTATTCAGACCCCTTGATTTTTTCCACATTTTGTTACGTAACAGTCTCATTCTAAAATTGATCAAATCTTTTTTTCCCTCATCAATCTACACACAATAATCCATAATGACGAAGCGAAAACAGGATATTTTTTTCTTCAGATTTATAAAAAAACAAAACAGAAATACATTATTTACAGAAGTATTCAAACCCTTTGATATGACACTCTAAATTGAGCTCTGTTTCCATTGACCATCCTTGAGATGTTTCTACAACTTGATTGGAGTCCACCTGTGGTAAATTCAATTGATTGGACATGATTTGGAAAGGCACACACCTGTGTGTAAGGTCCCACAGTTGACAGTGCATGTCAGAGCAAAAACCAAGCCATGAGGTCCAAGGAACTGTCCGTAGAGCTCCGAGACAGGATTGTGTCGAGGCACAGATCTGGGGAAGGGTACCAATTTCATCAGCAATAAAGGTCCCCAAGAACACATTGGCCTCCATCATTCTTATAATGGAAGTTGAAAGTTTGGAACCACCAAAACTCTTCCTAAAGCTGGCCGCCCGGCCAAAATGAGCAATCGGGGGAGAAGGGCCTTGGTCAGGGAGATGACCAAGAACCAGATGGTCACTCTGAAAGAGCTCCAGAGTTCCTCTGTGGAGATGGGAGAACCTTCCGGAAGGACAACCACCTATGCAGCACTCCACCAATCAGGCCTTTATGGTAGAGTGGCCAGATGTAAGCCACTCCTCAGTAAAAGGCACATGACAGCCCGCTTGGAGTTTGCCAAAAGGCACCTAAAGGACTCAGACCATGAGAAACAAGATTCTCTGGTCTGATGAAATCAAGATAGAACTTTTTGGACTGAATGCCAAGCGTCACGTCTGGAGGAAACCTGGCACCATCCCTACGGTGAAGCATGATGGTGGCAGCATCATGTTTTTCAGCGACAGTGACTGGGAGACTAGTCAGGATTGAGGGAAACATGAACGGAGCAAAGTACAGAGAGATCCTTGATGAAAACCTGCTCCAGAGTGCTCAGGACCTCAGACTGGGGCGAAGGTTCACCTTCCAACAGGACAACAACCCTAAGCACACAACCAAGACAACGCAGGAGTGGCTTCAGGACAAGTCTCTGAATGTCCTTGAGAGGCCCAGCCAGAGCCCGGACTTGAACCCGATCGAACATCTCTGGAGAGACTTGAAAATAGCTGTGCAGCGACGCTCCCCATCAAATCTGACAGAGCTTGAGAAGATCTGCAGAGAAGAACGGGAGAAACTCCCCAAATACTGTAATCGCTGCCAAAGGTGCTTCAAGAAAGTACTGAGTAAAGGGTCTGAATATTTATGTAAATGAGATATTTCAGTTTTTATTTTAATACATTTGCAAACATTTCTAAACCTGTTTTCTCTTTGTCATTATGGGGTATTGTCTGCACATTGATGAGGATTTGTATTTATTTGATCAATTTTAGAATGAGGCTGTAACGTAATGTTAGTTATGTACTGTTTATTTACAACCTAATGGGCAACTAGGAAAAGCTCAAACCAAGTTTATTGGTATGTATGAAATATGTATGAACCTTGGAGTGATGCAGATTCAAGACCCACAGAAACTACCATGCATGGTTCATGAACTCAAAATGAAAAATAAAAAAAGATTCTGATTTCAACAAGTTTCAACATGTTTTCTAAGTAACTTTCCCAGTTGCTGATCTTACTGACCTGCCTACAGCTATTGGATATCAGCTCAAAGAAAGTTCTGGTTTCATGTTGAGAAAACAGCTATGGGTAAGAATTTCAAAGAATCAGTAACTAAGAATAATGAGATTATTAAATTAACAAGCCTGCTAATCACAAGCGTGTAATCAATTTTTTAATTATCACATGCCGAATACAACTGGTATAGACTTTACCATGAAATGCTTGCTTATGAGCCCTTCCCTTGCTTATGAGCCCTTGCTTATGAGCCCTTCCCTTTTATACAAATAAAATAGTAACACAAGAGGATTAAATTAAATATACACGAATGGAGCTAAATACAGGGAGTATCAGTGCCAGATCAATGTGGAGCTATATACAGGGACTACCAGTACCAAATCAATGTGGAGCTATATACAGGGAGTACCAGTACCAGATCAATGTGGAGCTATATACAGGGAGTACCAGTACCAGATCAATGTGGAGGTATATACAGGGAGTACCAGTACCAGATCAATGTGGAGGTATATACAGGGAGTACCAGTACCAGATCAATGTGGAGCTATATACAGGGAGTACCAGTACCAGATCAATGTGGAGCTATATACAGGGAGTACCAGTACCAGGTCCATGTGGAGCTATATACAGGGAGAACCAGTACCAGATCAATGTGGAGCTATATACAGGGAGTACCAGTTACCAGATCAATGTGGAGCTATATACAGGGAGTACCAGTACCAGATCAATGTGGAGCTATATACAGGGAGTACCAGTACCAGATCAATGTGGAGCTATATACAGGGCCAGTTACCAGATCAATGTGGAGCAATATACAGGGAGTACCAGTACCAGATCAATGTGGAGCTATATACAGGGAGTACCAGTACCAGATCAATGTGGAGCTATATACAGGGCCAGTTACCAGATCAATGTGGAGCTATATACAGGGAATACCAGTACCAGATCAATGTGGAACTATATACAGGGAGTATCAGTTACCAGATCCATGTGGAGCTATATACAGGGAGTACCAGTACCAGATCAATGTGCAGAGGTAGAAGGTATTTGAGGTAGATATGTACATGAAGGCAGGGTAAAGTGACTAGGCATCAGGATAGATAATAATAACAGTAAAATAGAGAACAGAGTAGCAAGTGTGTTGGGTTGCGTTGTGTGTATGTGCGTGAATGTTTTGCGTGGGAGTGTCAATGTAGTGTGTGTATTTGTAGTCTAGTGAGTGTGGATATATGGTCTAGTGAGTATGCGTAGGGTCAGTACACATTGTTCAGGAACCGTTCATTTTATTTACATTTTTTATTTAACCAGGCAGGTCAGTTATGAACAAATTCTTACTTACAATAACGGCCTACCCCGGCCAAACCCGAACGACACTGGGCTAATTGTGTGCCGCCCTATTGGACTCCCAATCAGAGCCGGATGTGATGCAGCCTGGAGTCGAACCAGTTACTGCAGTGATGCCTCTTGCGCTGAGATGCAGTGTCTTAGACCCCCTGCACCTCTCGGAAGCCCTTGACTGTTTAGCAGTCTGGCTATTTAGCAGTCTTATGGCTTGAGGGTAGAAGCTGTCTCGAAGGGCTCCCGAGTGGCGCAGGGGGTCTAAGGCACTGCATCTCAGTGTTAGAGGTGTCACTACAGACCCTGGTTCGATTCCAGGCTGTATCACAACCGGCAGTGATTGGGAGTCCCATAGGGCGGCACACAATTGGCCCAGGGTTGTCAGGGATAGGGTTTGGCTGGGGTAGGCTGTCATTGTAAATAAGAATGTGTTCTTAAATGACTTGCCTAGTTAAATAAAGGTAAAATAAAAAAGCCTATTGGTTTGAGCGTCGATGCTCAGGTACCATTTGCCGGACGGTAGCAGAATGAACAGCCTATGGCTTGGGTGGCTTTTCGGGACTTCCTCTGACATCGCCTGAAATAGAGGTCCTGGATGGCAGGGAGCTTGGCCCCAGTGACATACTGGGCTGTCCGCATCAACCTCTGTAGCACTTTGCTGTCAAGGGCAGTGCATTTGCTATATCAAGTGGTGATGCAGCCAGTCAAGATGCTCTCTATGGTGCAGCTGTAGAACTTTTTGAGGAGTTGACAGCTGTTAGTCATTCAATCTCAAGGTTGACGTACTATACAGATGAAGTCAGAAGTTTACATACACCTTAGCCAAATACATTTAATCTCAGTTTTTCACAATTCCTGACATTTAATCCTAGTAGAAATTCCCTGTCTTAGTTCAGTTAGGATCACCACTTAATTTTAAGAATGTGAAATGTCAGAATAAAAGCAGAGAATTATTTATTTCAGCTTTTATTTCTTTCATCACATTCCCAGTGGGTCAGAAGTTTACATATACTCAATTAGTATTTGGTAGCATTGACTTTAAATTGTTTAACTTGGGTCAAACGTTTCGGGTAGCCTTCCACAAGCTTCTCACAATAAGTTGGGTGAATTTTGGCCCATTCCTCCTGACAGAGCTGGTGTAACTGAGTCAGGTTTGTAGGCCTCCTTGTTCGCACATGCTTTTTCAGTTCTGCCCACAAATTTTCCATAGGATTGAGGTCAAGGCTTTGTGATGGCCACTCCAATACCTTAACCTTGTTGTCCTTGAGCCATTTTTCCACAACTTTGGAAGTATGCTTGGGGTCATTGTCCATTTGGAACCCATTTGCGACCAAGCTTTAACTTCCTGACTGAGGTCTTGAGATGCTGCCCTTTATCCCAAACTGTAAATGAGCAGTCTCCCTCTTCCTCTCAATGACAAAGATGCAGTGGTCAAATAGGCCTGTAGAGGGAAATTTTGGAGCGCAACATCGCCAAACTGTGGGTCGGAGGAGGAGGGAGGGAGGACTCAGGCAGGAAAAATGTGTCTAGATGTATTTATTTTTAATTTTTTTGGTAACCATTTCACCCTGAATGAAGAGCCAGTGTTTTTCCTGCCCTCTCCTTCGATTAAAGCATTCATTAGGTAGCCCAACTGAGACAGGAGTTACAATGCCCTCATTAATTTTGACATGCATATCAGCTCTGCTCATTATGATCAAATTACTGCTGATTTTCTGAGTGGTGGAAATATGTCGTAAGACAATAGGAAAAATTGACATATTCTGAATCTGCAGCAGTTTTATCTTAAGGGAGTAATGATGACACCCTGTAATCAGACATATCAATCGTTTCATTTTAACACTAGGCATACTGAGTAAATGTACAAAGAATGTACAGGATATATTTATATGACTGGCATCCACTACTTCATATGTTTGACCCAAGCTGTAAAACCCCATGGTTTATCTGACAAAACAGGGTTAAAGGGATACTTTCTGATTTTGGCAATGAAGCCCTTTATCTACTTCCCCAGGGTCAAATTAACTCATGGATACCATTTTATGTCTCTGCGTGCAGTTTGAAGGAAGTTGCTAAATAGCGTTAGCGCAATGACTGCAGTTACCATAGACGTCCAGTCATTGCGCTAACGCTAGTTAGCAACTTCCTTCAAACTGCACGCAGAGACATAAAAATGGTATCCACGAATTCACCTGACTCTGGGGAAGACGATAAAGGGCTTCATTGCCAAAATCCTGAAGTATCTCTTTAAGAGTGGGTGCCTAATACTGTGTTATTTCACAAGCACAGACACATAGGAATCACTTCAGCATGCATGAGCTATGTGAAAATCCATGTCACTTCTCATAGAGGGGCTATATTTGAAGCTTTGCAGTTTGTAGCAGTCTGGATCATCCCAGTGTCTGTTTGAGGAGGCAGAAAAATGTATATACCCCTAGGACAGAAAGCTTATACTGTATTTTATGTCAATAATGATTAATAATTCAGAATGCAAGAAGTAGGGAATAATATTCTGTGACTTTGTTGAAGCACAACAGTGTGTTGAACTCACTAGCACAGTTAAAATGAATTCATCAACTTCTATATTACACTTTAGAAGGAATCTCCTGGCTAATAAGATAAGATACACTATTAAATGGGTCATACATTTGATGCATGACTGTGCTTTAATGCAACATTTAAATATATGTGAAATCATGTATTTATATACCCTCTCTCTTTTTGCCTCAAGACCCTGAAGGGAGAGAGAAATCCATACACGATGAGCTAAACCCACAGCTCATATATCAGTGTCAGCCAATCAGAGCCCTGGATTGTGTTGATAACACATTGCTCAAAGTGCTAGTGCCCTTGATGAAAATCTTCGCGCAGTCCTCTCATCACTCTTCATTTGCTGTGGAACCAGAGCAGTTCAATGGAACTAGCTGCTCCCCCCCCCCCCCCCCCCCCCCCACACACACACACCATTATCAGTAAACAAGGCACGTCCAAGACATTTCCACATAACTATTATTCCCTCTAAAAGATGTTTCAACATTTTTGCAATTCCTCAACCATGGACTTGATGTGATTCAGAATACTGTACTCCATGTATTATTTGAGATATGACTCCTAATTAAACCATGTAGGACACACATGATGTACAGTATAAGAGCACTATGTTGTGCATGGAGCTTGACTGCAATGATCCCCATTCACAACATAAAACGCAAGCACTGATTATCAAAGCAGAAAAATCGATTACATTATGAAAAGTGGATTGGAAACGCTGTGAGATAAAATGTTTACACATTTACAGTGTTTTTATTGCTTTGGTGCAATTTTCACAAGTATGGGGTACATTTTCACAACTCTTCAAAACAGTCAAAACAGATCATCAAAAAGACAGTTGTTTCCAAACTCTTAGCACATTTCCTGTTGACTAAATAAAACACACAAAATCATACAATCACTTTTTCACCAAACTTAATCAGTGTTTCATCTAGAAATACATGTTTCACATTGCAATACTGTACATGTTCATAAAAAGTAATTGCCTTTCTCAATGCAATGCCCACATTTCTTTTGATTATCTTCTCTTTTGTTAAAATACATTTTGCTATTACTTAATCTTGTCAATAGGGGGGCGCCATTTCGACTTTGTAAAAATTCGTTCCCAAATTAAACTGCCTCGTACTCAATTCTTGCTCGTACAATATGCATATTATTATTACTATTGGATAGAAAACACTCTCTAGTTTCTAAAACCGTTTGAATTATTTCTCTGAGTGAAACAGAACTCATTCTGCAGCACACTTCCTGTCAAGGAGTGAGATTTCTGAAATCGAGGTCTCTGTTCTGGGGTCAGTTTATAAATTCCCATGTAAGCTATGGGGCTACATGCACTGCATACGCCTTCCTCTAGATGTCAGTAAGCGGTGAGAATTTGAATGGAGTGGATTGCACCATCTGGGGCACTATAAAAGCTCTTGGAACGGAAGGTCCGTTCTTTTCAACGGGGTGCCTGGCGCAGGAGGGACATCACAATGGCGTCCTGAAAAGCTTTCGTTTTAGCAGTTCTATATCTCCGGCTCTGATTTAATTTGATTTTTGTCTTAAAAACTTCATAAGGTAGTTAATTTAAACCGACTTATAGCAGTTTATATCAGTTTATTGCGATTTTCTGGAATTTCTTTGTCACGCGCTATCACGAGTTGGACACCTCTCCGGCACATAGCTAGCGTTAGCTGCTAATTCTACAGGAGAAGAGGACATCTTTCAACCAAAAGACGATTGTTCTGGAGAAAGGACACCTTGCCCAAGATTCTGATGGAAGCTCGTCAAATAGTAAGAAGTCTTTATGCTGTTAATTCGTATTTATGTTGACAAATGTTAAACAATAATTCCGCCATGAATTTCGGTGCGGTCTCGCTTTAGCGCACGCTGTATGCGCAGTAACGTTAATTTTAAAAATCTAACACAGCGGTTGCATTAAGAACTAATGTATCTTTCATTTGCTGTCCAACCTGTATTTTTTAGTCAAGTTTATGAATAGTTATCGATTAGATTAGGTGCCTCTCCAAGATGGCGCCGGACAGATTGCTTGAAGTTTGGCCACTACTCATATTGTATAACCACGATTTGTGCCGCTACATATGCACATTTTCGAACAAACCCTATATGCATTGTGTAATATGATGTTACAGGACTGTCATCTGAAGAAGTTTATGAAGGTTAGTCAAAAATTATATATCTTTTGCTTGCTTGTTACGATCGCTAACCTTTGCTGCTGGTAAATGGTGTTGTGTTTCTGGCTATTGTGGTAAGCTAATATAATGCTATATTGTGTTTTCGCTGTAAAACCCTTAAAAAATCTGAAATATTGGCTGGATTCACAAGATGTTTGTCTTTCATTTGCTGTACGCTGTGTATTTTTTTAGAAATGTTTTATGATGAGTATTTAGGTAATTCACGTTGCTCTCTGTAGTTATTCTAGTCGCTTTGGTGGGAGTTGTGATGGTGGCTGCAATGGTAAACTATGATTTATACCTGAAATATGCACATTTTTCTAACAAAACATATGCTATACAATAAATATGTTATCAGACTGTCATCTGATGAAGTTGTTTCTTGGTTAGTGGCTATTTATATCTTTATTTGGTCGAATTTGTGATAGCTACTGATGCAGTAAAAAAAATGGTGGAGTAAAAAAAGTGGTGTCTTTTGCTAACGTGGTTAGCTAATAGATTTACATATTGTGTCTTCCCTGTAAAACATTTTAAAAATCAGAAATGATGGCTGGATTCACAAGATGTGTATCTTTCATCTGGTGTCTTGGACTTGTGATTTAATGATATTTAGATGCTAGTATTTACTTGTGACGCTATGCTAGGCTATGCTAGTCAGCTTTTTTACTGATGGGGTGCTCCCGGATCCGGGATTGGGAGGAATTAGAGGTTAATCCGACTGCTCTTAATTGATGATCACTTAAACGTTTGGTAAACCTATACATTTTACATGTCAACTGGTCTGTCTACTACAGATTTTGAGAACCACATAATGGAAATCTGTCTGTAAAATAGAAACACAAAGTATGATATATACTCCAATGTACTACTATGATGACGACTATTATGATTTTACTTCACAGTAAGTTCACATGGCTTTACTAAAATTGCATTGGCCAATACAGCACTGTAATACCATAATCTATGCCACTGGCATGTGACCGCAGTGGGAATCGAACCCACAACTCTGGTGTTGCTAGTGCCATGCTCTTATGAACTTATGAATACCATCCCTATGAGAGAACCACCCTCCTTCAGGCTTGGATTCGCCATGCCAAAAGCATGTTTACTGCGATTTCGATGAGAACCTATGGCCAGATGCTCAAGACAGGCTTGATGCAAACTAGTGCCCCCTAATCATTATGTTTCTTTCATTTCCTTCATTTTATTACATTGTGAAACATGTCTTCACTGATCACACATGGGATAGAAATTATAGAAATGTTCAGTCCATTTTAATGGGTAGTGCAAGTGTATTGCCTAATGTGAAAACAGCGTAATGTACTGTCATTTACAGAACTGTAGCATACTACATTCAAAGGGCAATTTTGAACATGTATCTTACAATTTTTGCTATTGGATTAACTGGTTGTTAAAATAACTACATTGAGAAGATATCGTTATGTTGTGTTTTGGTGATTATTTCATTTACTGTGATTATTTCACAGTAAATGTATATTTTGGATCAATGCTTGTGTGGTGAATGATGTCTACAAATGAAATGAATGCACAATGAAAGTTTTTGAATGTAAGACTGGCTGTGTTACAAGTGTTACCAGTTTGGAGTTTTCAGTTTTGTTCTAAGAGTTTTGAAAATTCACCACAAACTTGTGAAAATCGAAAAAATAATAATAAAATATGACTAGGAAGCAATCAACTATAAGCAGCAATAGCCTGTTAATGGTTGTTTGTGTTAATGCACCTACACTACTACACTAATGGTATTTGAAGTAATCAACACATGTATGCATCTGCGTGCAAAACTACAGTATCAAACGAATCCTGTTGAAATAAATACCAGTTACGTGTACTGGGAGTAAATAAACATTTTTTGCCTGTCGAAAATGGAGCGCCAGAAAGTAATAATATGTTCCTTACAACTGTTACTTATTTATAAATGCACAAGGACATGCACATGGATATAAAGTTTCTTATTATACTTGATATTGTTCTGTTGAAATTACTTAATAATCCTGGCTTCTCAATTTAATATGTTTAGGGGATTTGGCTTGGTCTGTTGATGTGATTGTTCATTAACGATAAAACTTAGTCCACGTCTGCATCCCAAATGGTACCTACCCTATTCCCTACATAGTGTACTACTTTTGGCTGGGCCCTGGAATAAAACTTGGTCCAAGTCTGCATAACAAATGGTACCTACCCTATTTCCCACATAGTGCACTACTTTTGGCCAGGACTCAACCAAAACTAGTACACTATGTAGGAAATAGGGCACCATTTGGGACGCAGCCTTGGACTAAGTTTTATCATTAACGAACAATCACATGAACAGACCAATCCAAATCCATTGCACGCATTAAACGATTAATATGCACAACACTGTCCCTTAGCTCCTCGTAGCACAAATACAATAATAAGTAATGTGCCTCAGTGATGTGCCTTGATCAGTAATTAAAAGGGATTCAACAAGTGGGAAGATTGCAAAGCAATGCATTTACACAGTTCTAAAGGCATTGTGAACGTCATGAATTTGCAACTAAGATATCCCAGTTGACTTTGTAGATATATGAAAGCTTAGTGGGAACGATATTTTTGTCCCACTCCCTCATTAAATTACATAGCAATACAGTGTCAATTGAGTAAAGCTCTTTAAAACACATGCTATCTTTCAAAAAGGAAAGAAACTCTGGCTAGCAGTCCTCTACAGCCAGACAGTTTGACTTTTAATGAACTGTTAATGAAGTGCAAGAACATTGAGTTCTCCAGTTAGCTCTGCATTTGTTAGACACAAGCACTTACACAGTTATTCTTTATGATTTATAGTTCCAAGACTTGTATAATGAATATATTCAACAACCAGTCAAATGCTTCTATTTTGATTTAGCTGTATAACAGCAAACTTCAATGATCTGATCGGATGCAGGAGCAGGAAAATTGTGATAAAGTCAAAGGAAGGGGAAAAAACAGGTCACAATTCTTAAGTGTAAAGGTCACCAAAAGCCCCTGTGAGCTGTTTGCTCATCTATGTTAACTCAAAGTCCAGAGGGTGTTGAGAGGAAGTGCCCTTCAGCCGAAGGACAAGCAGAGATGAACATTACTCTGAATTAACTCAAGACAACGAGGGCAGACATCTTAAACTGATGTCTTGTCCAAAACCCCACTCCTCTACTCTGTAGGACTAACAATAACAATAGGAAAATAGGAGTTGGGTTGCCAGAAACTCTCCTGTTGGAATCAAATCAAATCAAACGTTATTTGTCACATGCGCCGAATACAAGAAGTGTAGACCTTACCGTGAAATGCTTACTTACACGCCCTTAACCAACAGTGCAGTTCATGAAGAGTTAAGAAAATATTTACCAAATAAACTAAAGTAAAAAATTAGAAAAAGTAATACAACATAGCAATAACGAGGCGGGGGGTAGCGGTACCGTGTCAATGTGTGGGGGTACAGGTTAGAGGTAATTTGTACATGTAGGTGGGGGTGAAGTGACTATGCATAGATAATAAGCAGTGAGTAGCAGTAGTGTACAAAACAAATGGGGGGGGGGGGGTGACCTTGATGACATTTTAAATGTATTGTCAAGGGGATGACCTTGAACATGTCTACTAAATGTGTGATGTCGGGTTTAACTTCTCTTAAACCGAGAGTATAGGCTGATGAAACAGATAATGTTAACCAGGATTAAAGCAGACTGGGTTTGGGCAATTACAGTACATAATGGATAGGATCTTGTTTTGTGTTTGTTTCAATGAGAGTGCAGCAGGAGGGATTGGACGGCCTCTTGGGGTTAAAATTCAAACTGGCTGACTTAAACTGGTATTCATATGATATATTTTAGGCCACTGCTCTTATGATGATATTACAGCCTTAGATTGTTTTTCTGCTGAGAGAGGAAATTGTGCCTCACACAGCCTAGGTTTGAGATTAAACTTTGTGTGTGCGTGCGTTCTAACCGAAATGTATATGTCATTCAAACCATGCGAAATATTTGTTCAACTTTGAAGGCCCAGTGCAGTCAAAAAAATATATATCTGTGTTGTATACATATGTCCACACTATGAGGTTGGAATGATATTGTGAAATTATGATATTGCCCTTTTGGTGTAAGAGCTGTTTGAAAAGACCGCCTGAAATTTTGGAGGGATGGAGTTTTGGCTTGCCTGGTGATGTACATTAAATTAGGTAATAGACCAATAAGAAAGAGTTCCAAACCTCTCTGCCAATAACAGCTAGTTTTCAGTTTTCCCTCCCCACTCAGACCACTCCCAGACAGTTGTAGCAAAATTCTTTCTTGAGAAATTTCTCTTTGTTAAGAAGATATTTTGTTTTCTTTTTGACATTTTTTATTTAAAACAATCTCAGTAAGGTAGATTACAAGACCAAAAGTATGTGGACACCTGCTTGTCCAACATGTCATTCCAAAACCATAGGCATTAATATGGAGTTGGTCCCCCCTTTGCTGCTATAACAGCCTCCACTCTTCTGGGAACACTTTCCACTAGATATTGGAACATTGCTGCGGGGACTTGCTTCCATTCAGCCACAAGAGCATTACTGAGGTTGGGAACTGATGTTGGGTATTTAGGCCCTCAGTCTGCGTTCCAATTGATCCCAAAGGTGTTCGATGGGTTTGAGGTCATAGCTCTGTGCAGGCCAGTCAAGTTCTTACACACTGATCTCAATAAACCATTTCTGTACAGACCTCGCTTTGTGATTGGGGGCATTGTCATGCTAAATAAGGAAAGAGCCTTCCCCAAACTGTTGCCACAAAGTTGGAAGCACAGAATCGTCTAGAATGTCATTGTATGCTGTAACGTTAAGATTTCCCTTCACTGGAACTAAGGGGCCTAGCCTGAACCATGAAAAACAGCCCCAGATCATTATTCCTCCTCCACCAAACATTACAGTTGGCACTATGCATTCAGGCCGGTAGCGTTTTCCTGGCATTCAACAAACTCAGATTCATCCATCGGACTGCCAAATGGTGAAGCATGATTCATTTCCTCTGCTCCAGAGTCCAATGGTGGCAAGCTTTACACCAATCCAGCCGACGCTTGGCATTGCGCATGGAGATCTTAAGCTTTTGTGGGGCTGCTCGGCCATGGAAACCCATTTCATGAAGCTCCCAACGAACAGTTCTTGTGCTGATGTTGCTTCCAGAGGCAGTGAGTGTTGCAGCCAAGGACAGACAATTTGATAAACTGACTTGTTGGAAAGGTGGCATCCTATGACTGTGCCAAGTTGAAAGTCACTGAGCTCTTCAGTAAGGCCATTCTACTGTCATGTTTGTCTATGGAGATTGCATGGCGGTGTACTCGATTTTATACCCTTGTCGGCAACGGTTGTGGCTGACATAGCTGAATCCACTAATTTGAAGGGGTGTCCACATACATTTCTATATATAGTGTACTTAATTGTTACCCAGAAATGATTTGATATTGAGATAAATAAATACAAATATTGGACCTTGTTAAGACCAGGGGTTGGAACCGTTTCAGGGAACAGAACCGAAAACCGGAAAATATTTTTTTTCGAGGAACAAAATCAGAACCCGGGAACGAAAGTGATCTATATTATTTTAAAACAGAACCATTATTTTAAAATCATAGGAACTGGTTAATAACATTATTTTATGTTCCGGGCAATTTTTTCCAGTCCCACAAAAAACACAACAAATTTGCCTATGCTAAGCCCTAAACCTGTCACTCAGAAATGTATTCCAGTGTCTGCCAGCTGACAATCTTTGCCAGTGTGTGTGCATGTGTAGGCAACCTGCCACTCCCCCTCCGAAGCATAGGCTACTGTAGCATACTGATGTTACAAGCTTGATTCAGAAATAATGGAGAGATATTTTTATTAGAGAAGAATGGGTTAACTTTTTCAATGCCAGTTAAGGATACTATAGTTGTCACGGTTTACATTGGATTTATTAGCTACAAAAGACGTGTTTTAATTTTAATTCTGGTGCCGCTCTGCACACACAAGCTTGTTAGCTAACTACACTACACTACCGAAAACTGTTGTTCTGATTAAAGAATCAATGCAACTGGCCTACTTTAGACTAGTTGAGTATCTGGAGCATCAGCATTTGTGGGTTCAATTACAGGCTCAAAACGGCCAGAAACAAAGGATTTTCTTCTGAAACACGTCAGTCTATTCTTGTTCTGAGAAATGAAGGCTATTCCATGCGAGAAATTGCATAGAGAAACTGAAGATCTCGTACAACGCTGTGTACTACTCCCTTTACAGAACAGAGCAAACGGGCTCTAACCAGAATAGAAAGAGGAGTGGGAGGCCCTGGTGCACAACTGAGCAAGAGGACAAGTACATTAGAGTGTCTAGTTTGAGAAACAGACGCCTCACAAGTCCTCAACTGGCAGCTTCATTAAATAGTACCTGCAAAACACCAGTCTCAACGCCAACAGTGAAGAGGCGACTCCGGGATGCTGGCCTTCTAGGCAGAGTTCCTCTGTCCAGTGTCTGTGTTCTTTTGCCCATTTTAATCTTTTATTTTATTGACCAGTCTGAGATGGCTTTTTCTTTGCAACTCTGCCTAAAAGGCCAGCATCCCGGAGTCGCCTCTTCAAGGACATTTTTAAGTGACCCCAAACTTTTGAACGGTAGTGTAGCTCTGGTCTAACATTAAGCCAACTCTCAGAAGTTCAAAGACAATTTTGATAATTTAGATAATGCATTAGATAATGCATATCATAACAAGATGCAGTGTGTGTTTTCTCTTGAGGTGTTTTCTCGCGCCCTACACTTGTCTGTCTAATGCATGTAAACAACAATAGCTTGCCCGCTCTATAGCAAGCTGCTCTATCCGCACTGATCGGTAAAGTCATTTGATGTTGAGCTAAATAAACAAAAATATTGATTTCAGGAGGTTTAAAAAGGTACGATATGAAATGTTACTTTTTGGGGGTTCGACCGCTTCAGAACTTTATTTTGCTGGTCGCAACAGTGGGACAGAATAAAAAAATAAAAAAAATCATAACACTCGATACAGACACATCTATTTGATACTCAAGGCTTCTTTTATGTAGCATTTGGTACTTTTCCTAGCCAACGTTTGCATATCATTTTCAACTGTGCACATTATAGATTTTCCTTGAAAAAGTACACAGTAAGTTCATCATCAAAGACTGTAGCAGCAAGTGCCAGACTTTGTTAACCCTCTTCTAAGTTCTCGCAATATGCAAGTTATTTATATTTGACAAGTGAGAATAGCCCTCATCTTCCGCTTCTGCAAACTGTCTGAAGACAACTTGCTTGAAGTCGAAGACATCTGCTTCATGCTCTCTCTAATTGTCTCGCCGATGAACATGCAGCACACATTCATCACCCTGCCTTCTCTGCAAGCTGTCTTCCTACCACCTGACACCAACCCCACACTGCACCTGACAGAGAGAGGACTGCAGATGTAGGGTGGACTGAGGCCCACAGGCTCTTTCCACCGTACAGCCTGTACTATGGGGAGCACCCCCTTCTTATCGCTTCTACCTCCCTGCTCTTGCCTCAGGCTGCAGAGCCTTCAGAGGCACCTGGGCCATGCTTAACCTTACCCTCTGACCTGCCTGTCAGCCAGAGCATGTGCGGCATGATGGGAAAAGGAGAGTAAGAGGAGAGAGAGGAAATGTTGTCCTGGATAAGTGGTAAATGTTCTGGTTCTGTCACCCCCAGGAAGAATCATAGTGGAGGGTTGGTGGCTGGTGGGGGTGCAGGTGGTTCAGTGACAGTCACACTTCCTAATCATACTCCCTAATCAGTCAACTCTATATTTGGTCAACTCCGTACTGCGTCAACTCTGTACTTTTCAGTGTTTCTCAACCTCTGATCCTCACACTGTCTGAGAAGAGTAACACATTGTTTTAATGGCTGAGCAGCTCTATAAATTGAATAAATAAGGACTGTTTTTCCAGTTTGTTGTCTGTGTTAATCAAAGCCTCAGCTTGAATGTTACGGATTGACCCTGACACTAGTCTCTGTGGATGAGAGCACAGCTTTGAGCCAGAGAGCAGGTGATCTAATTCAAAATGACAGAGGTCCATAGCCTTTAAAAAAACAGATGGACCTCGGGTTTAATGGAGGTCATTATTCAGACGTACTGTAGTTGATTTTCAGGTGCTGTCTGTATGTGGTACTGCTTTTATATGTTTAATTTCTCATTGGTTATTGAGGTTGTAGGTTCTGTACACTGTGCATACCTTATTGCAATCTGTTCTTTATATTATATTCATCTAAAATGTTATGGTTAATCTTGAGGATTGAATATGATATGCTTCACTGTTTGAAAAATGCATATTTATTTAGAATGTAATGATAATGTGCCTGTGTTTTGGATTTTCAAGCATCCACACCTACAGGAAGTTAATAAAAAAATAGGAATTTCAATTAATTATTTACCTTAAAGGGATACTTTGGAATGTTAGCAATGAGGACCTTAATCTACTTCCCCAGAGTCAGATGAACTCGTTGATACCATTTTTATGACTCTGTGTCCAGTATGAAGGAAATTAGAGGTAGTTTTGCCAGCCAATGCTAACTAGTGTTAGCGCAATTGACTGGACGTCTATGGGTATCTGCTTAGCATGGTGTAAATTCCTTTACATTTTGAATTTATGTTTAAATTAAATGGAGGTAAAACGGAAAAAGTTACAAATATACTGAACAAAAATATAAACGCAGCATGCAACAATTTACAGATCATATAAGGAAATCAGTAAATTCATTCATTAGGCCCTAATCTATGGATTTCACATGACTGGGAATACAGATTAATGTCTGTAATGAATACAGATTAATGATTAATCTGTTGGTCACAGATACCTTAAAAAAAATGTTGGGCGTGGATCAGAAAACCACTTAATATCTGGTGTGACCACCATTTGCCTCATGCAGTGTGACACATCCAGTGTGACACTCCTTCACATAAAGTTGATCAGGCTGTGTATTGTGGCCTGTGGAATGTTGTTCCACTCCTCTTCAATGGCTGTGCGAAGCTGCTGGATATTAGCGGAAACTGGAACACGCTGTCGTACACGTTGATCCAGAGCATCTCAAACATGCTCAATGGGTTACATGTCTGGTGAGTATGCAGGCCATGGAAGAACTGGGCCATTTTCAGCTTCCAGGAATTGTGTACAGGTCCTTGCGGCATGGGGCCGTGCATTATCATACTGAAACATGAGGTGATGGCGTCGGATGAATGGCACGACAATGGGCTTCAGGATCTTGTCGCGGTATCTCTGTGCATTCAAATTGCCATCGATAAAATGCAATTTTGTTTGTTGTCCATAGCTTATGCCTGCCCATACCATAACCCCACCACCACCATGGGGCACTCTGTTCACAATGTTGACATCAGCAAACCACTCACTCACACAACGCCATACACGTGGTCTGCGGGTTGTGAGACCAGTTGGATGTACTGCCAAATTCTCTAAAACAACATTGGAGGAGGCTTATGGTAGAAAAATGAACATGACATTTTCTGGCAATAGCTTGGGTGGACATTTCTGCAGTCAGCATAGCAATTGCAAGCTCCCTCAAAACTTGAGACATCTGTGGCATTGTGTTGTGTGACAAAACTTCACAATTTAGATTGGCCTGTCATTGTCCCCAGCACAAGGTCCACCTGTGTAATGATCATGCTGTTTAATCAGCTACTTGATATGCCACACCTGAAAGGTGGATGGATTATCTTGGCAAAGGAGAAATGCTCACTAACAGGGATGTAAACAAATTTGTGCACAAAATTTGAGAGAAATGAACTTTTTTACCATATGGAACATTTCTGGTATCTTTTATTTCAGCTCATGAAACATGGGACCAACACTTTACATGTTGTCTTTATATTTTTGTTGAGTGTATTTGGCCAAATATACCTTTGGGCCACATTTTGGATGAAAATTATATCAAAAAGATTAACCTCCAAGTGAGTCATTACTTTCACCATTAATTCTCATACATTGCCACATATAAATAAGTCTTATTATGTCTGCTGACGGAACTCTCAAAACATGCATAAATTATTAGCAGACTCACTCCAAATCCAGCGGGGCTCTGATATTTGGAGCAAAGGCTAGAACATGGATCACCATAGTCTCCAGTGAGCTCATTACTCCCACCAAAAGGGCAGGACTTTTATGGAGGCAGAAAGGAGATTAACAGATGATGATGATTTTTAGAAGTGCATTTTTTAAATTTAGGCCTATATCCCAAGAATCAAAATGTTCATATACAGTAGTACCATTGTTTCAGTCTCATAATTTGCAATTCCCTGCTCTAGAAGAACGAAGATTATGCTGTGTAAAGTGAATTCACAAAATGGCAGTTTTTCAAAAACCATTGCATTTTGTATCTAATCATGTAATAGTGTCTGTACCGGTGTCACAGAGTGAGAAAATAAAGAATAATGGAGTTTTCATGCAGGTGGAAAACTCAATCATTCAGAAGTGGTAACATTCTGTAAATGGTGAGGCAATGTCCATGGGAAGAAGGCAAATTGGTCGATTCAACAGTGAAAAACCCCCAAAACAAACGGGAACAGTGGTGGTGGAGTTACTGGACTGAGACACTGAGGAAAGAGGGGTTATTACTTACCTGCATTTGTCTTTGTGGGGAAACAGCTACAGGTAAAAAGATGGATTGCTGACAGAGTAGCATTTCAGGGAAAGAAACTCTAACTGATGTCAGTTGCCATGAGTCTGCACAAAACTGCCAGGACCTCGGATCAATGGAGACGCTCAAGTTTTTTAATCCTGTATCTCTCAACACATTCCCGAAAATGGGCATGACCTCTAAACCTTCTAAACCTATTCCAACTAAACTACTGAAAGAGCTACTTCCCGTTCTTGGACCTCCTCCAGTATGTTGAACATAATAATCGGCTCCCTATGCGGTGGATGTGTACCAAACTCACTAAAAAATGTTAGTGTTCTACAACGGTTTGGTCAAAACAAGAATTGTGATTGGTTGAGACATGTTCTAAATCATGAATTAGCATCATTATTATGAATATATACAAAGAAATATCAATAGAAAAACAGATCAAATTAAATGAAATGCAGCTGCTTTGCTGTTATTCTAGCTGCACGGTTTGACTTGACTGTGTTAGCCGTAGTTGGGTAGCTAGCAAGCCAGCGATAAGCGCATTGCCAGCCAGAATGGCAACGGACATTTAGAACGAACTACTGGGTCGCGTCCATAGACATAGAACAAAAAGACTTCACGATTTCTCTGGTAACCTAACTGATAGAATGAACGGACAGCCGGCTTGGCTAGCAACCATAGATGTGTCGGGACTAGGCCAATATTTTTGCTGAAAGGGATGAAATAGTAGCCTATGCATACATTTTTTAAATACAATTTTTAACTTATTGGTAACCCTTTGTAGAAAATCAATTGTACACTCAAGGTTGTGAAAAATGTATTTTTTAGCATGGCTGTGCTGATCCACGGTGCTTGGTTCCACCTCATACCTATGACCGCAGCACAGCCATGCTAAAAACGTTGTATGGCACACCCTCTCCTCTCGTGTCCAATAGCTTTAAAATAGCCTCTCCTGAAAAAGCCAAACCTTGGCCCGGAAAAAAACAAAAAAACAATTGGCCTACAGTATCAGTCAAAAGTTTGGACACACCTACTCATTCAAAGGTTTTTCTTTATTTTTGACTATTTTCTATATTGTAGAATAATAGTGAAGACATCAAAATTATTAAATAACACATATGAAATCATGTAGTAACCAAAAAGTTTGGACACCTACTAATTCAAGGGTTTTTCTTTATTTTTGACTATTTTCTACATTTGATTGGTACTGTATATTGAATCTTCCATTCCTCTCGAAGATTTTTGAAAAAGCTGTTGCTCAGCAACTTACTGCCTTCCTAAAGAAGACAAATAATGTATACAAAACTCTCCAGTCAGGTTTTAGACCGCATCATAGAACTGAGACCGGACTTGAAGCTGGTAAATTACCTTTTAATGGTGGCAGACCAAGGCTCTGCGTCTGTCCTCATGCTCCTAGACTTTATTGCCGCCATCGACCACCACATTGTTTGGAGAGATTGGAAACACTAATTGGTCTACACGGACAAGTTCTTGCCTGGTTTAGATATTATCTGTCAGAAAGATATCAGTTCATCTCTGTGGATGTCCTGTGAAAAATCTATGTTAAGTTTCGGTGTTCCTCAAGATTCCATTTTAGGACCACTATTGTTTTCACTATATATTCTACCTCTTGGGGACGTCATTCGGAAACACAATGTCAACTTTAACTGCTATGCAGATGACACACAGCTGTACATTTCAATGAAACATGGTGAAGCCCCAAAATTGTCTACCCTGGAAGCCTGTGTTTCAGACATTAGGAAGTGGATGGCGGCAAATGTTTTACTTTTAAACTCGGACAAAACAGAGATGCTAGTTCTAGGTTGCTGTTTGATCTGACAACTAATCTTGATGGTTGTACAGATCATCTCAAATGAAATTGTGAATGACTTCTGTGTTACTCTGGACACTGATCTCTCTTTTGACAAACTATCAAAAATATTTAAAGAGCACCTTATTTCCATCTTCATAACATTGCAAAAATCGGAAACATTTTGTCCAAAAATCATGCAGAAAAGTTAATCCATGCTTTTGTCACTTCAAGACTCAACAACTGCAATGCTCTACTCTCCAGCTACCCGGATAAAGCACTAAATAAACTTCAGCTAGTGATAGATACTGCAGCTAGAATCTTGACTAGAACAAAACAATTCCCTGTTAAGGCTAAGGCGGAATTCAATGTTTTACTGCTAATCTATAAAGTGTGTGTGTGTGTGTGTGTGTGTGTGTGTGTGTGTGTGTGTGTGTGTGTGTGTGTGTGTGTGTGTGTGTGTGTGTGTGTGTGTGTGTGTGTGTGTGTGTGTGTGTGTGTGTGTGTGTGTGTATTGGACTTGCTACTACCTATCTTGACAATTTGGTTCTGCCGTACATACCTACACGCACGCTACGTTCACAAGACGCAGGCCTCCTTATTGTTCTATGAATTTCTAAGCAAACAGCTGGAGACAGGGCTTTCTCCTATAGAGATCAATTTTTATGGAATGGTCTGCCGACCCATGTGAGAGACAGACTCGGTCGCGACCTTTAATTCTTTACTTAAGACTCTTCTCTTCAGTAGGTCCTATGATTGAGTGTAGTCTGGCCCAGGGGTGCGAAGGTGAATGGCAAGGCACTGGAGTGATGAACCCCCCTTGCTGTCTCTGCCTGGCCGGCTCCCCTCTCTTCACAGGGATTGTCTGCCTCTGACCCTATTGTGGGGACTGAAGCCATGGCTTGCTAGTGCTCTCCCATGCCATCCCTAGGAGGGGTGCATCACGTTGTGCCAGGCTTTTTCTCTATACTCGATTTGAGTAAGTTGATCTTCCTGTCCGGTTTTGTGCCCCCTCGGGCTTGTGCGGTGGGGGAGATCTTACTGGGCTATACTCCGCCTTGTCTCACGGTAGTAAGTTGGTGGTCTGTTAATATCCCCCTGGTGGTGTGGGGGCTGTGCTTTGGCAAAGTGGGTGGGGTTATATCCTGCCGGGTTGGCCCTGTCTGGGTGTATCGTCGGACGAGGCCACAGTGTCCCCTGACCCTCCCCGTCTCAGTCTCCAGTATCTATGCTGCAATAGGGCTAGGGTCAGTCTGTCTTATCTGGTGTAATTCTCCTGTCTTATCTGGTGTCCTGTGTGATCTTAAGTATTGTTAGGTTCTAAGTTCTGGTACAAACCCAGACAGACCCCAAAGGAAGCTCAAGCGAGATTTATTACACCCAACAGGATGTAGTGGCTGCATAGCACAACATACAAGTCACTTAAGCACATATTTATACCTCCTTGTATGTCTTAAGATAAACAATCAGTCTCTGTTGCTGGGCAGGAACTGAGGCTGTTCCTCTTATTGGTATGTCGTGGCCCAGCCTGAGCCCAGAACCTTGGTGGGCAGGGATGTGTGTGTGTGTGTGTGTGTGTGTGTGTGTGTGTGTGTGTGTGTGTGTGTGTGTGTGTGTGTGTGTGTGTGTGTGTGTGTGTGTGTGTGTGTGTGTGTGTGTGTGTGTGTGTGTGTGTGTGTGTGTGTGTGTGTGTGACAAGACTTCAGTTAGAGTGTTGTTGGGTGGGCCCCTCACCTCCTCACCTCAACCTCGATGTTGAGTTCCACATCTCTCCTTACTCTAGTTCCACAGAGACTAGCCTAGCTTACCAGGAACTGACACTTGACTGTTTCCTTTTACCTACTTCCTTAGCAATATGAATATACAAAAATGCAAGAGCATGTCTGGAAAGACAGACACTTGCTGTACTTCCCGTTGTCACTGCAATAACACACACACAAGCTCCAACATCCTAACCAATAACAAGTCGATACTACTAATAAGCTGTTTATGCAGTTATAAACAGGCTCATTATGTAATTAAAACAAGCTCAAGTGTCACACAGTCTCCAACAGTATGCTCCCTCTAATTCTCCCATCTCTCTCTCGCTCTCTCTCCCTACGGCCATGCCTCAAGACTACCTGGCCTGACGACTCCTGGCTGTCCCCGTCCCCAGTTCACCTGGTCGTGCTGCTGATCCAGTTTCTGCTGTTCTGCCTGCCTATTCAATATGGAACCCTGACCTATTCAATGTGCAACCTTGTTCCAGACCTGCTGTTTTGACCCGCTCTCTCTCTCTCACTCTCTCTCTCTCTACCGCATCTGCTGTCTCAACCTCTGAATGATAGGCTATGAAAAGCCAATTGATATTTCCTCCTAAGGTGCTGTGCTGTTACACCCTCTATAACCACTGTGATTGTTATTTGTGATTAACGTTTCAACATCTTGAAGAACGATCTGGGCTTAATGCCCATGTACTCTTATAATCTCCACCGTGCACAGCCCTTAGAGCCAGGTTCCTCTCTAGGTTTCTTCCTAGGTTCCTGCCTTTCTAGGGAGTTTTTCCTATTGTTGAAATCGGCTAAACTTTGAACATTGCGATATTAAATAAATTATAGGAAAGAAGCATAGAATCAAAGGAGTGAAAGAGACTGGGTTTTATGTCAGAAGTTAATGGTTCTCTGAAGAAAGACAGACGGCTTTGCAATGTGTTGGGTGGACGGGAGGAGCAACATGCTGATATAGGGGAGACAGATGGACATCTGTGGATTAGGTGAAGGAGGGGTTGAGGTCAGGAGGTGAGGTCAGATTTTTAGGGATAGGGGGCAGTATTTTCACTTTTGGATGAATTGGTGCCCAAATTGAACGGCCTCCTACTCTGTCCCAGATGATAATATATGCATATTATTATTACTATTCGATAGAAAACACTCTGAAGTTTCTAAAACTGTTTGAATTATGTCTGTGAGTATAACAGAACTCATATGGCGGGCAAACTTCCAAACAGGAAGTGAGAATTCTGAAAAGGGTCGATGTGAAAGTCATCGCCTATTCAATTCCCTGTAATTTATGGATCTGTTTGCACTTCATACGCCTTCCACTAGATGTCAACAGTCAGTAGAACGTGGAATGAAGCCTCTAGTGTGATGTGGGACCGGATGGGAGGGGAATGAGTCAGTGGTCTGGCAGAATGCTAGTTTCTAGTCATGCGCGCTGGTCATGGAATGGTCATGTGTGCCATTACTTATACAGACATGAAGAAATGCTCCGGTTGGAACGTTATTGGATATATATGATAACAACATCCTGAAGATTGATTCTCTACTAAGTTTGACCAGTTTATTCGACTTGTAATATAACTTTTTGAAGTTTTCGTCCGACGTTTGCCTTCACTTGCGCCAGTGTTTGGACACGTGTACTACACATGCTAGCTAAAGTTGCTAATTTGACATAAGTAATGGACATTATCGAACAAATAAAACGATTTATTGTGGAAATAGGATTCCTGGCATTGCATTCTGATGTAGATAATCAAAGGTAAGGGAATATTTATGATGTAATTTCGTATTTCTGTTGACTCCAACATGGCGGAGAAATGTTATTTATATTTGAGCGCCGTCTCAGATTATTGCATGGTGTGCTTTTTACTAAAGTTTTTAAAAAATCTGACACAGCGGTTGCATTAAGAACCAGTGTATCTTTAATTAAATGTAAAACGTATCTTTCATCAAAGTTTATGATGAGTATTTCTGTTATATGACGTGGCTCTCTGTAATTACTCCGGATATTTTGGAGGCATTTCTGAACATGGCGCCAATGTAAACCGAGATTTGTGGATATAAATATGCACATTATCGAACAAAACATACATGTATTGTGTAACATGATGTCATATGAGTGTCATCTGATGAAGATGTTCAAAGGTTAGTGATTCATTTTATCTCTATTTCTGGTTTTTGTGAAAGCTATCTTTTGCTGGGAAAATGGCTGTGTTTTTCTGTGGCTATGTACTGAGCTAACATCATTGTTTGGTGTGTTTTCCCCGTAAATCCTTTTTGAAATCAGACATGTTGGCTGGATTCACAACAAGTGTATCTTTAATTATATGTAAAACATGTATCTTTCATCAAAGTTTATGATGAGTATTTCTGTTATTTGACATGGCTCTCTGTAATTACTCCGGATATTTTGGAGGCATTTCTGAACATGGCGCCAATGTAAACCGAGATTTGTGGATATAAATATGCACATCATCGAATTGTGTAACATGATGTCATATGAGTGTCATCTGATGAAGATGTTCAAAGGTCAGTGATTAATTTTATCTCTATTTCTGGTTTTTGTGAAAGCTATCTTTGGCTGGGAAAAATGGCTGTGTGTTTTTTGGATTTGGTGGTGATCTAACATAAATATATGTTGTGTTTTCGCTGTAAAACATGGGACCCGATGGGTAGATTAACAAGATGTTTATCTTTCATTTGCTGTCTTGGACTTTTTAATGTGTGAAAGTTTAATATTTCGAAAAAATATTTTTGAATTTCACGCGCTGCCTTTTCAGCGGAATGTTGGGGGGGGGGGGGGGGTTCCGCTAGCGGAACGTGTGTCCTAGAAAGGTTAATGGAGTAATAAGGGTTTAGTATCTTGTTACCCTCTTCCTGTAGAACCATAAGATGTAAGGATTGAGAGAAGGAGGAGTGTCTTAAGTGGGATGTATATAACTGTGATGGTGAGAAATGTTTTGCTGTCTGAATTACAGCTGTACAGATCTTTAGGGAAGAACTAACTTGGGTAAAGCTTCTCTAGTGTCTGTTAGTTACTTACTCTGAAAAATAAGAACCTAACACTAGCCACTGTGCTTCTACATCTGCATTGCTTGCTCTTTGGAGTTTTAGGCTGGGTTTCTGCATAAACACTTTGTGACATCTGCTGATGTAAAAGGGGCTTTATAAATACATTTCATTGATTGAAATCACTTTTTCATGTGGCCAAAACTGACAGCTGAAAAAAAAAAGTGTTATGAATAACTACAGTAATTAATTGCTGTGGCATAATGCATCTGTGCACTCTATCAACCTCCTTGGAAAGGTCAAATCCTCGTTTGAGATTTCTGTTGTGATTTTCTATTAATTTAAACAGGTCTGAATTTGACATTTCAGCGGGTGTTTCCAATGGTCTTCAGAAGGCCTAGCTTTGTCCACTCTCAGCAAATGACAAATGGCTTTTCAAAAAAGGACATACATTCTTACCCTTTCTTTTTCACAATTCCATATCCCCAGAACCCCAGAAATAAAACAAGAACATTTTTGGAACATGAACCAACAATGGATGCCCTCCAGGAGCTTATTATACTTTACATTTTCTCCAAGTAAGGTATCTCCAATCAATTAGAGGTCTTACCTTTGCTGATGTCCTGGTACTCCAGCCACAGCTGCCTCTGGACCTGCTTGTTGGGGTACCAGATAGTGCAGGCCTCCTCGAAGCCGTACACTGCCTCTTGTACAAAGTGATTACCAAACTCCCTGAGGATGGAGACAAAATCACTGCGGAGGGTGGCACCGTCCAGGGAGTGGATGGCAGAGCTGAACGCTGATAGGAAACACAGTGAAGGAGTTAGCAACGGACAGGCTATTGACAAATCCATAGTGCCCTGTGTAAAACAGCAAAAGGAACATAGAAACAGACATAATCTGACACACACAAAAAGTACCAGTATTTACTGTACATGTATGATGATACTTATTTTTACTACATTCCATACTCAGAATAAATTATTCTGTCTATGAACAGAATTGTTTGTTCGTTTTTAGGTCAAAAGTAAGTAAGACGCAGCTGCCGGTATTATAAAATACGAAACATAAGCATACTGTACACTTATGCTGCACTTCAATTTCAAGTTTTAGGTAAACGTCCTAATGAAAACTCAAGTTTGTGAAATTATGAGCTATGACAGTGATCAGACTGTGATAAAAGTGCCATCTGTAAACTTGAGTCTTTCTTTAAGTCTTAAATTGAGTCCTCATAGTTGAGTCATTAGTATTTACACTTGCTGGTGTTTTTATATCTTTGGGAAAACACTAAATAACATGTACAGCTCTTCAACTTTTCCATTATCATTCAAGAGCCCTAACATTAACATCCCACCACTCACAACAAGCTACTCCCACACCACATTTACATTATGAAGCAACAGTGATGAATGACACAGAACAGTCCTTGTGAAAGATGGTCCTTTGGTATCAGGTGTAAAAATCAGTAACCACCCCCCACACACTTCTGTGTCGGATGAAATATGAAGACCTACAACAGTAAGAGTAATAGAGCTAGTAATAGAACATTCCTATCGGATATGCATTAGTAATGACACATCTATATACAGTATGTAATGTTTATGTTATATTACAAAAACGTGTGGCGAATTAACACAAAATGCATACAGATACATAGGCTAAATGATACATATGGTAACCATAAGAAAATAATACGAAAACAAATCCAAAAACCATTCATGCCCAAATAAACTATTCTGCAACTTTCTGTCAGTCTGAAAACTCATTACACATTCATATAAAAACTTTTAGCATGTTGATGTGGGCTGTTCAGATGATGAAGCATCACCATATGGTAAAACATTAGATAAAAAAATAACTAAATAGAAACTCCAAAAGAAAAAAGAATAGTATGAAGAACGTCAAGGAGCTCTACAGCAACGTACTCTCAACAGTAGAGAGCCCTTCTGAGAAGTAGTGCTTCACTAAATACTAGGGATGGGCATTTGAAATGATTTCCGTATTTGAATAATATCATTATATTTTTGGGGGATATCCGGATAGTCGAAATGAACACTTCAATAGAGATTTGATGGCGTGATTTAGCTGAAATTACTGAAGCTGGAAACATATCTCCCTCACTAACTTTAAGCATCAGCTGTCAGAGCAGCTTACCGATCACTGTACCTGTACACAGCCCATCTGTAAATAGCACACCCAACTACCTCATCCCCATACTGTTATTTCTTTTTTTTGCTCTTTTGCACCCCAGTATCTCTACTTGCACATCATCATCTGCACATCTATCACTACAGTGTTAATGCTAAATTGTAATTAATTCACCACTATGTCCTATTTATAGCCTAACTTCCCTAAAATTACTACATTTGCACACACTATACATAGATTTTTCTATTGTGTTATTGACTGTACATTTGTTTATCCCATGTGTAACTCTGTGTTGTTGTTTTTGTTGCACTGCTTTGCTTTATCTTGGCCAGGTCGCAGTTGTAAATGAGAACTTGTTCTCAACTGGCCTACTTGGTTAAATAAAGGTTAAATAAAAAAAGTGTACTTTTTTTTTTAAAGGAGAGCTGGTGCC